>NC_136678.1:2341270-3762471 GCF_903797595.1 Erithacus rubecula
CTGCCGTGGGACCCCATCACCCCCCAGGCACATCCCAGTGCCCTCCTGGGCTTTTGGGGTGAGTTTTCCCCTCAGGTGGAGGCAGGTTGGGTCTGAGACTGTCCCCATGCAGCACCTCACACACGCTGATGTCGTCCCCACCCAGGGCAATTACCCATTGCCACACTGCAAATAATCATATTAATAACACATTTAGCAGGCTATAAATAGCCTTGATAATAACACCCTGGGTTTTCCAGGAACGGATTGTCAAAAATGTGGGGAAAGCCATTCCCTGTCGCCTGGGTTGCAGATGGGGAAACTGAGGCAGGGTTGGTTTCGGGCATGACTCTCACCCACTGCAGCGAGCGTCTGCCAGGCAGCTGTGGAATTTGCTCCCGAATAAACCGTCATGTAAATGAGCCTTTATGTATATTTATAGGAACCATCCTGCCAGCTGGAATCTAATAGGGGAGAAAATAAACTGGGAAACTGCCTGGAACAGGAGGGCGGTGCCTCACACATCAGCCCCATGCCCCGCTGGCGCTGCCAGGGGGTAGTGTCTGTCTGTCCCTGTCCCCAGGGTGTCTGTCCCTGGTCCTGGGAATCCTGCCCTGCACCCTGGGCTGCCCAGCCCCAGATCCTGGGGTGTCTGGGAAGCAGCCACTGAGTGCTCTGCAGCTGCTGTAGGCTGTAATGGGTGTAGGAAATAGGCAGTGTTGTTGGTACTGGAGGTAAGAGGGTCACAGAAAAATAAAACCACAGAAAGTTTGGGGGGGCTGGCACAAGGGGTGCCTCCCTGTTCAGCCAGGCCTGGAGCACAGAGCTCACGGTGGATGCTCTTTCCCTGCCACGTGTGTGTGTGTGCATGTGTGTACACGTGTTCACGGGTGTGTGTGGCAGTGCAGAGCACCCACTGCAGGGACAGAGCACATGGAGGTCCCCTGCCCGGTTTTCCCGGGGGTCTCCAGCCCGTTTATCTCGGGCTCTCCCGGTTTTCCCGGCCCGGTTTTCCCGGGGGACCCCAGCCCGTTTATCCCGGGCTCTCCCGGTTTTCCCGGCCCGGATTCCCGCAGCCCCCAGCGCGGCGCTGGGAGGGGGAGCGGGCGGCAGAGGCCGATTAGGGATGCAGACAGCGCTGCTCTCTAATGTCTTCCTGTCTCGAGCAGACAGCAGCAGCCTGCGCAGCCCCTGCGCTGCAGCCGAGCCCCAGCCCAGCGCTGCCCCCGCCTTTCGGGGCTGTCACAGCGACCTGTCCCTCGGCTCCCAGCGAGCCATGAAGGGATGCGACAGCGCCAAGCCCAGGCGTGACCCCGCGGCCATTCTGGAGCGAGGTTCCTCCATGGAAAGGGTTTTTGGAGCGGGAATGCTGGCAGGGCTTCGTGCTGCGGCACCTCTACCTCCCTCCTGCTGCTCCCGAGCCCTCGCTGCCGTGATTCCCTGCAGCGGGCTAAAAATATCCCCGGGAGCTGCCGCCGCACACCGGCACCCGGAGCTGGTGATAAATAACCGGGGAAGTTCACCGGCCCTTCCCGGTGCTCCGTCCCCGCCGGAGGGGTGCACGGACCCAGGGAACGGGCACGGAGCAGCCTCGGGCCCTTGGCTGCGCAGGGAAACTGAGGCACAGGTGGGGCTCTGCTGGGGGGCGAGGGGAGGCGATGGACCCGTTAGCCTGTGATGCCGGGGTGGGAGAGGGGATCAGCCCGGGGCTGTGGCAGAGCCGGGGGGGGACACACAAAGCCCTGCACTCGTGTCACTCTGAGTCACATCCCTCTGCATCAGGCTCGTCCCTTTGCAGCAGCTCCATCCCCTGCAGCAGAACCAGCCGCCCGCATCCGATCCATCCCTCTGTGCTGGATCTGTCCCCTCGCAGCAGCTGCAGCGCTCTGCTTCGGCTCCTTCGCTTTGCACCACATCCACCCTGCTGCCGTGGATCCATCTCCCTCCATCAGACCCGGACCCAAATTGCCTCATTCTCCCCACTCCACCCTCCTCAGGGTGCGGGACGAGCTCTGCAGACCAGCTCGGGGATCTGCCCTCTTCTCTCCCACCTCTCCATCCCATGGGACCCCATTCCTGCCTCTCATCCGTGGCCACATCATCACTGGCTTTCTCCAAAGCAGCGGAGAACAGGCTGCAGGAGGGGGCCCCGTGCCAGAGGAGGGTCCCAGTTCAATCCCATCACCCTGCTGGTCCCAGGGGAGCCCCTTCCTTCCGTCCCTCCCTCCTCGCTCCCATTCCCGCAGCGTCCCAGCCCACCCCGGCGGAGCTGCCAAAGCACAGGGCAAACGGGGACAAGCCGAGAGAGAGAGAGAGTGATTTTTGTGAGCGTTTATTTTCCTCCATCAAAATCCACCAGCCGGAGAGAGCAGCGGGAGGGGGAGGATGGGGAAGCCCATCAGGTTTCACGGGCGGCGCTGCCGCCCCCTGCTCGGTGTTTGCTCCCCCTCCCTGTAGCACATTTCACGTCGGCCCCGTGGCGAGGCTGAGTAATAAATATCAGCTGCTGGGAAGCGGTGAATCACCGCCCGCTGCCGGCGCTGCTGCTGACACACCGCGGCACTCGGCGCTTCTGTCCCCAGCGCTGCCCCCCGCGCCCCCGCTGTCCCAGCCCCGGCACTTTCGGCCACGGCACGAACGCGTCTGATCACATTCTCCTGTCTCGACCAGTGCCAGGAATCAGCTCCAAAACCAGGAATTTTGGGTAGGCACCCGCTAGGTGGTTTTGCCAGCTGAAAGGAGGCTGGGGGAGATGTGGGGATGCTCCTGCCCCGCTGGATGCTGGGGCTGATCCTGTGCCAAACCCCATCCCCAGTGTGTCTAACTGGTTCCAGTGGGTTCATCCAAGCCTGGAGCAGAAATCTCATTTTCCAGCACCCCACCCAAGCACCCCTGACACCCACCAGCTCCAGGTCCTGCCACCTCCCTGCTGCCTGCACCCACCCTGCAGCCTGCACCCATCCAGCCCCCAGCAGGATGCCCTGGGCTCACCGAGCACCTCCCCAGCACTGACCCCCCTCCAAAGCAGCTCCCAGGGACCCCAAATACAGCCCAGGCCCCAATCACAGCCTGAAACCCAGTGCTGCAATGGGGCCAGCACATCTGGGAGACACATCTGGCGCCGTGCATCCCCCCCAGCTCAATGTCACACTGGCGAGTGACACGAGTGCCACCACGGAAGCCGCTTGGTCCCGGGGAATTGGAATTCAAAGTCCCCCGGAGCGCCTGATCCCCTCCACAAGTTACAGAAGGTCCTTGGACCTCGTGAGCAGCTGGTGTGAAGCTGTAATTACCTTAATTAGCTCTGGGATTGCATTCCCTCCCCGTGCTAATTTCGTTTCTACAGTAACCAGCCCAAGAGGTGTGCGTGCGCTCGGAGCGCGACGGAGACAGGAGCCTGAGCAGCCACACCAGGCACCCCGAAACCAGCCCGAAACCGGGGCCACCCCCAAATCCCCACCCCCCGGGGGCTCAGCCTGCCCTGCGCTCCTCGTGCGGAGGTTCACAAGAGTCCTCGTTGTTTCCCAACATCTCAAGGGAGTCGTTTGTTGCTGGGAGCATCCACCCGGCTCTGGGGGAAGGGAGTGGCTGGGGGAGAGGGACCGGAGGCTGGTGGTCCCCAAATGCACCGGCGGGTTTAGCAAAAGCAAAGCCTGGGCTCGTTCCTTGCTGCAACCCAATATGCCCCTGATGTAAGAGCCATTTGGGAGGAAACCATAAAAGCTTCAGGAAATGGGTATTAATTCACCTCGTGGCAATAAAAGGGAAGGAGGGCTCCCGGGCAGTGCGGCCACCTCGGGGGAGTGAAGGCGAGTGGGGCTGGGATCACAGCCCTGGACAGCAGCCAAGCAATCTTGGAGCCACCCCCCCTTAATTGGGAATTAACCCTCCCTGAGCGTTCTCAGATGGAAAGGGGGCGGCTGCAAGGTGGGAGCAGTGAGGTCTCACCCGGGTGAATCATCGCCGGCCCCTGGAGCAGAGCATTTGTTTGGAGCTGGAGCGTGACTTGGGGCGATTTTCTCACCCTGGAAATTTGGAGCAGGTCCAGCTCTTCCTTTGCAAACACCAAGCCTTCCTCTGGCTGCATCCCACCTCGATGCCAGCCAGCCTTGGCATGGGGAGGGCACCCCCGGGGCTGCTGCTGGCCCAGAATGAGCAGGGGCAGTGAGGATGGGGGAGCCCCCACCCTGCACAAGGACACGGACCTGGCGATTTCGCTGCCACGCTGCTCCAGTCCCCGCAGCCATTGCTGCAGTGAGCACCACCCTGACATAAAAATGTCCCTGGGCCATGCAGAACCCATTCTGCTGCTTGTGGAGGGAGCAGTGAGATGCTCTGGGGAGCCCCGGGGGTGCATGCAGGGTGCCCCGGGCTCAGCACGCACGTGGGGGTATAAATAGAGCTGGGAAGCAGGTGGTGATGCTCTCGTGGCTCTGTGGAAGATTCGACAGCCCAAAAAGGCCAGCGGGGCCCGGGGAGGGAGGCTGGAGGGTGTGGAGCAGAGCCCACGCTCCCTCCCCATCGCTGGCATCCCAGAGCAGCGCTCCCCGGGACCCATCTCTCCCCGGCGGCGGGCAGCAGCAGCAGGACGAGCGGCGGAGGCGAATTTCGCTGAGTGGTTGTTTTTTAAAAATAACTTTGCCTTTGTCAGCAGGTCAGGGTTGCTCCAGATTGAATAATCGCAGCCGCCCAGCCCTCCCCTGCTCCCGGGCGCTCGCTGGCAGCCCCAGCCCGGGATGTGCCGGGTGGATGCTGGACCAGCATCGCTGTCCCCGAGGGTTGAACGTCTCGTAAGGGACATGATGCTCTGCATCTCCCGCCCTGCTTCCTCCAAAAAGCTGCTGCTGCTGCTGGGGATGCCCTGAGCTCGCATCCGCAGGGCTCGGGGGGAGCAGGGGGAGCTGCAGGAGCAATGGGAGCGCACGGGGACGGAGCCATCGGGTGTTTGCCAAAACGGCTGAGTCACGCAGTAATTACTCCTTAAATGTGAGCACGTTCGTTGCAGGGATGAAAGATGCTCACATGAGCCGAGGCAGGGACTCACCCGCTCTCCCCCCGCTGAAGGGAAGGAACAGATCCAGCCTCCTTTTGTGGGCAGCAGGGAACGTGCCCCAGCTTTGGATGGACAGGAGGGAACGTGGGGCGATGGGAGGAACCCGGGGCAGAACAGAAAAGCAGCAAGGGCAGGCAGGTGAATCCCTGCAGGGCAAACCCCGATGCAGCAATGCCAGCAATGCTCGGACCAGCACGGCACGGCACGGGGATGATGCATGGCACAGTTTGGGAGCTGGGCTCGCTTCCAGGGGGGCAAATCTTGGAAAAAGATTAGACAATTCAGCAGCACCGGCCTTGCTGTGAACCTGCAGCACTAGGAGGGAGAATAAAGCACGTGGGAAGGATGCTGTGCTGCCTTGGGCTGCACCACACCCACAAGATGCTGAGGAAGATGGGGAGGAGGGGATTGAAACTCCCAGACACACGTTCTGTCCTGTCCCCGGCAGGATGGGGACAAGGTGATGGATACTTGCAGAGACCAAACAGCCTCTGGACACCCAGGGGCTCCCCAGAGAGTCTCTGTCCCCATCCCAGTCCCTCCTGGGGCAGCTTGGGGGCCAATCCTGGTGTTGCACAGACAAACCCTGGTCTGGGAAGGCAATGGTGCAGTGCAAGGTCTGGTACCTTGTTGTCCCCTACAAACACCAGGGCAGGTGGGGAGACACCTGCTCGGCTGGGGCTCCATCAGGAGAGTGGGAAATAGGAGAAACACGACAGAGGAGGCGTTCAGGCTGCCAGGAGCTGCCGTTCACGCTCCTCTGGGCTGTTTTCCCCCTAGCAGGAGGTGGCACGTTCAGCATCCTCCCGCACACGTCCTCACTCGCCCTTTGCCGGGCCGGCGGGGACACAAGGTCTCCCCGTCGCGACGCTGTCACCCGAGCGAATGCCAACAGCGAGGGCAGATCTTGCAGAGAAACCCTCAGCCTTGTTCAGGTCTGATTTACACCCCGGAGACGCTGCCGCGCCCGGAGGAGCCGGCGCTGATTGATGGCAGCGTGACAGGAGCCACCCCGCGCCATCTGCATCCTCCCCATCGGCCCCATCTGCCCGCCGGGCATCGCCCCCGAGCCCTCCCCACCCGGCCAGCAGGGAGGATGCTCGCAGCACCCTGAGGCTCCCTTGGCTGCCTCTATCCCCACGGGATTGTGCGTCCCGATCCGCTCCCTGCCTGCGGGAAGCATCCCCAGGATCCCTCAGCCCTCCTGCTGCTGGGTACTGGCTGTGCCAGAGGCTGATCCAGACGCTGGGGTCTTCCCACATCCCCATCGTTCATCTGCAGTCACACCCTACCTCGCTGTAAAATACTTTCCTGATCCCTTCCCATTAAAATCAAACCTTTTGGTGTGTTTGGGTTTGGGGTCACTGCTGGGGTTTGGGTGACTTTGGCCTCCCACCCCCTCCTCAACCCCCCAGGCCATTTCAGAGGTGAGAAAGCCTTGGTTGTCTTCCTCTTTTTTTTTTTTTTCTTTTTTTTTTTTTTCCCCTAATAAAGGGAGCAATTTGGGATTGTGCTGCTGGCGGCGCGCCGGCGCTCTCGGGCTGATGGGGGGAAACGGGGCGGGGGGATATAAAAGGTTTCGTGCGGCGAGCCGGGCACTCAGGGAAGAGGCTGAAAGGGAGTGGTGAGTGCTTTGTATTTCATGCTTGAAGGCACTGAGGCTTTTACCAGCCTTGCCGCGATGATTTAAGAGCAGCTCTGCAGTTCAGGAGGGGATCAGAGCTGTGTTTGGCAGCTCTGCGGGACCCCCCAGGTGTGCCCAGGGTTTGCTTGTCCTGGCTCAGAGATGCTCCATTATGGGCAGGGACAGGCCAGGGCTGCTCATGGAGCATCTCCAGGACATGAGCCTGGTTTAGGCACCTGCCTGGGACGTGTTTTATGGGAGCAGTGACAAATCCCAGTTCCTGCTGTCCCTCTGTCCCCACCTGCTCAGCACCTGGTCTGCAGCAAGGGGGGTCTCACCCATCTCTGTCCATGGAGCTCAGGGTGTTAATCCCAGAGAGGATGGTGGACATGGACTGTGGGTTCCTCTGTTACCCCCAGATCCTCCTGAGCTGAGACCTCAAAGGGAGCCCCCCAAAAGCCTCCCCAGGCTGTGCAGAGGAGCAGGGAGTGTTTGCAGCCAGCTGCTCCCTGGCTTGGGCTCCATGGCTCTGGGCCATGGGGTGCAGCCCATGTTTTGGGGAGCACAGGGAGTGCATCACTCTCATGGCTCAGCCATTTGGGACTGAAGGTTTTGCTGTTCTCACTGGCCCCAGCAGTGTGGGCTTCATCAGGTGGGTCCATGCCCTGGGACAGGCTCCTTTGGGACCCTCAAGTGCAGTTCAGGGCAGGAACATCTCCTGTGAATCCCCTTTTACCCACACTCCCTCCTGCAGGTCCCACAGTCTTGTCCCATCCCATCTCCCCAGCTGACCTCAATCCAGCCTGATCCCCTCTTCCCATCCACTCAGGTCTGTATAACCCCTGAGCAGCCCCAGTTGATTTTCTCATCTATGGATTTGGGAATTTTCCTCTTTTTTGTTTTTTTTTGTTTTGTTTTGTTTGGGGTTTTTTTGTTCAGGTTGGGGTTTTTTTGGTTTGTTTTTTTTTTGTTTGTTTGTTTGTTTGTTTTTGTTTGTTTGGGTTTTTTTGCTTGTTTGTTTTGTTGGGGTTTTTTTGTTTGTTTTGGTTTGGTTTTTTGGTTTTATTTTGTTTTTCTCCTCTTAAATTCTACCTTAAGCCAGGCCTGTGGGTACTCTTCTCTTGTGCCTCATCCTGGGCAAGATGTGGATGGGAAAAGGATGAAGGATGCTGCAGGGTCAGCTCAGATCCTGGCAAGTGCATGGTGTGAGCAGCAGGGCAAGCCCCTGCCCCGGGGATGTGGCTGGGTGGTGTCAGGGGGTGGCAGAGGCAAGAGGCTGCAGGTCTGTCTGCAGCTCTGGGGGAACTGGGAAGGAGAAGTGAAGGTGTGAGGGATGGTCCTGCAAGGCTGGAGGTCTCCTGGGGAATGGAGGGGAAGAGTGAGCTCCACATCCAGATTTGAGGGTGAGAGTGGCCAGGATGGGGCTGCAGCAGGGATGCAGAGCCTTGGGCTGAGAGTGCAGGGGAGCACCTGGGTTTGGGATGCACCAGGATTGGGAGTGGGAACAGTTCAGCACCGTGGGGAAAAGCTCCTTGGTACCACCCTGGCACTGCTGGCTGGTGGAGCAGGGGGGTATCAGTGCCCCCAGCTTTGGGGCAGGGCTCAGCTGTGCCTGGGTGACTGCAGAAGGAGCCCTGTCTGCCACAGCCAAGGGCTGTGCTGAGGAAATCCCAGGGGAATTCAATGCCAGGCTGCTCCTGGCCAGCAGCTCAGCAGGTGGGAGAGCTCCCCTCCAGCTCAGCCCCTGCAGGGTGGGGACACAGGGACCCTCTGCTGGCAGTGGAGCCTGGTCAGGGACAGGCAGAGCTGATAACCCCTGGCTGCCCTTCCCGAGCACAGGGAGCTGCAGATAAAAGCTCTGCAGGCAGAGCAGGGCTCAGCTCCAAGCCTGGCTTGGGCTGATACCAGCCCAAAGGGCAACCTCTCCCTTGGGCTCCACCGACCTGCCACCTCCCCCTCTTTACCCCGAATCCCCCTGATTAGCAGCTTGATCACTCTGATGGAGCCGGGTGACATCCCAGGCGTGCCCTGCCCTGCTCCTGCTCAGGTTTTACCTCACTTTGGGGAGGAAAAAATCCTGTTTATAATAAAACTGCAGCCATGCCCAGATCTGCTTGCAAACCCCTGCTGAAGCCTCCGGCGTGGCAGGTTGGGAGGAGCTGGAGTGGGGGAGCAGCTGCTTTGGGGATTATTAATGAGCAGCAAGTGATGGGAAAGGCGAGGATCAATTGAAACAAAGGAGTTCAATGGTAAAAAGAAACGTTTGTGGAGTAATGGGAGTCCATTTCTCCAGCGACTGTCGGAAACGCATCCTGTTAAACATCCATCAATTATCCCAGCTTGCAAATGCATTAGAGTAATGAGGAATTATCCATCAAATACACTTAAAGCCAGTGCCCCCCTCTGCCAGCCGCCCTGCAAAGAGCCACTTCAGTAAGGAAAAATAGCCTGAAGGTGGGTGGAAATTCAGGGGGGGCAGTGAGGAGGCTCTGGGGCTGCATCCTCTGGAGCCTGATCCAGTCCAGAAGATGCTTTCCCAGCTCCAGAGGCAGCTCCTGGGCTTGCTGGCTCCTTCAGAACCCGTGTTTTCTTCAGAGAGCTGTGATGACACCACAGGCAGCCCAGGCACCTGCTCTGTGCCTCAGTTTCCCCATCCTGCCCGTGGTGCTGTCTGTGGCCACCCACGGGTGCTGCTCATGTCCCTGTCACCTCTTCCCAGGGGCAGAAGTATTGGTGAGCGTGGTGTGTGGTCTGGGAGCCAAATTCCCAGGAACTCGTGGGTCCATCACCCACAGCCCCTGCACCTGATCCTGGCTCAGCACAGGAGGGTGTGGGGAGGCAGAGGAGACCTTGCAGCCCCTCGGGATGGCAATCCCTGGCTGGGCTGGATGCACCAAGCAGAAAATAACAGGGTCTGGAGGCAGGGGAAGGGAATCTTGCAGCCCCCATGGCCCCAGCAGGGTCTGAGGGCTGTGGGTCTGGGGTGAGGGTTTGGAAAGTGGCTGGTGGCTGCAGGGTCAGAGCAAACAGGAACGTGAGGGATGTGACTCAGTACAGGAGGGTCTGGGGTTGGTGGTCCTGGGTAGCTCAGAGGGTTTGATCCCTTTGGTGGTGGATTCATGACTGATCCAGGAGTTTTCCAGCCTTGGTGAGGCAACCTTGTGGCAGTCCTGATCTGAGGTGCGGGTGCTGTGATCTGAGGCACACATCCTCCGCCCCAGGGACAGGGGTGGGTTTATCAGGGTGTTTATCAGCAGCAGGGTTTGGGGAGCCAGGACTGTTGGATTGTTTTTAGGTGTGGATTCTCCCATGTCTGGTGCTGTGGTTGTGGGCAGGTCCTGCCTCTCCCATCATGTTGGGAGAGGACTGAGGAGCTGTCTGTACACCTGCCTGGCTCTTCCTGGCTCTGCGTGCACCATTGGGAGCTGGAAGTGGTCAGCAGATTCAAAAGTCCCCAGGAGGAGACAAAAGGACACACAGCACATCACAGCCAGCTTTCCTGTAAGGAATGAGGTGGAAAACCTCATTGTGCTTCCCTGAGCTGATATTTCCACCTCCCAAACCCCTCTGGCAGCCCTGTCCAGGCTCAGGAGTACCAGGCTGGGAACAGAGCATCCCTTGATCTGCAGCTCCACGATGAGCTGAACCTCCCTGGGAGAGCATGTGCCTGATAACAGCAGCTGCCATTAGGTGTCACAAGAGCATCAGGTCTTTGCTCTTCATGGGAGGCTGAGCAGGGGCGAGGGGCAGGAGGCATGGGGTGCTGAAGTGGCCCTTGGGGTGGCACCTTGGGGACAGAGATGTCCCAGACAGAGGAGATGAGCTCTGGCTGTTGGGAGGGCATCACACGTCCTTTGTGACAGCACAGGATCCCCCAGAGGTCACCGTGCTTCTGGCCCTGGATGATCCCTTCTGTCACCTCCTGGCTGTCCTGCCCTAGTGCTGGGGGCAGGCAGGAGGTGGCACCAGGTTCCTTCTGTCTCACACTTGCCCTTCAATAACATAATAATGTGTTTTATTGCACGGGAGCAAAGGCAGTGGCTGCTCTCTGGAAGGGCTGGTGCCTTGCTCAGCATCGCAGCTCCCACTGCAGCCAGTGGCCTCCAGAATCCTTCTGGTACCTGGAAGAAACCCGGGGCTGAGACTTTGAAAGCCCTTAGACTTTCTTCCTTAGGATGTATCCAGCTGTGGAGGCTGAGAGCACAGCTGGGCAGGCTCTGGGTGCTCACCTACAGAGGGATGGATGCTCTGGGATTTGTCCCCTGCTGGGATTCCCACTCCTGGCCCCGTGCCACCTCCCACTGCCCCACACCAGGGGCAGGTGCCATGCTCAGATAATCTTCCAGGAATTCGCAATTCTTCACCGAAATCCCGTTTTCCCTCTTTCATTTTGCAACACGATCAGAAACAATGCAGCGTCCGAGGCGCTCGGAGCCTTGATAAGGGAAAAAAGCCATTCTCTCCTCTGCAACGCCGGGCACGAATCTGCGGCGAGCTGATAAAGTGTGAAACAGCCTCTTCCTTGGGGGAAGGAGCGGAGCAGGAGCCGCCTGCGGGAGAATCTCCGGCGGGGATGGAGAGGGAGAGCCCCGAGCTGGGCTGGGACAGCCCCGGGTGCGCGCCCAGCATCGCGTCACCTCCTCCCTGTCGGAGAGGCTGAGCTCATGTCTGGCCTCCCCGGAGCTGGGGATCGCTCCTGGCCTGTCGGGGTGAGCGGGGATGGCTCCCCGGATGAGCACTGCCCGTGTGGGGTGTCCCAAACCCGCGGGTGCGCTGGCCGGCCGCGCGGAGGGGCTGGCGGCGTGGGGCGGATGCTTTCCCGGTGACTCACAGCATTCCTCGCAGGTCAGCGGCGGCCGCAGGACACCCCGACAGCCCTGGCCGCCCCTGGCCTCCGCCTGAACCGCGCTGGCAAAGCGAATTTCCCCCCGTGCCGCATGCCGGGGTTCCTCGGACACCGAGGGGTGACAGAGGATGGGGACAGAGCTCAGGGCAGTATCTGCACGGGTAAACTGACCTCTCTGTGGCCTGGGCTCTTCTTCCTCTCCTGGTTCTGCAGAACCCCGAAGAGGAACGGGCTCCCCACAAACTGCCCTGCCCTCCGAGCACTGCCCGGTTCTGTGACTCAGTTTCCCCTCGCTGGGATGAGGAGAAGCGGTGCTGACCCCTCTGATGCACAGAGGGTCACTGCTTCTCCCCACCAGCTCCTTTTGGGAACATCCCATCCCATCTACCGCTTGGATTTCCCCCCACCCAAAGAATTTCCCTTTATCTTTTTAACTTGAGCTCTTTGAATCCACTCCTGGCTTCCCTCGGGATGCTTCCCCAGCACAATTCTGCATCTCACCACCCCGTGTTTCATGTCACGAGTGGGTCATTTCTCCGCAGCAGGGAGCGGGGCCGGGGCAGGATGAGTGCGGAGGAGCGGAGCTGGTGGCGGTGAAGTGGCCCCGAGGCTCGGGAGCCCCCGGCGTGCCCGTGGCCCGTGTCCCGCCCGCTGCCCGGTGCTCAGCACACAGGAATGCCGTGAGTTTGCAAAGTGGTTTCAGCGAGACGTTATCTAATGGAGGAGGAGGAGGAGGGTGGATTAAGCCAAACCCACAGCACCGGCTTTCAATTAAACCAAGTGAATTTACGGCTTCTCCTGACACAGTAAACACACGCTGCCGGGGTCCTGACCCGGCATTTCCCCTCCGTGCCCCGGCGGGCACAGGGAGCAGCGAGGAGCCCTCGGGGCTGGGCTCTGCGTTATTCATCACCTTGCAAAGGGCAGGGAATTGCAGGTGATGCTGCGGTGGGCACTGAGCTGTCCCACCTCGGGCTTGCAGGGATGGAGGAGTGATGGAAACCTGGGAGAAGAAACAGCCCAGCAACTTCCACTGGCTGGGAGTGATGCAGCCCCGGGGTCTGGGTAACACAGCAGCGCCCCGGGATGGAGGGTGCTGTGATCCCATGGGTGGGGGATGCTCCTTCCCTCAGCAGCTTCACTCCATGTCCCTGCATCAATCCTGGCATCCCCGTGCCTCAGTTTCCCCCGGGAGCAGGGAAGGCTGCTGGGTGTGGTGGCAGAAGGGTGAGCTAGGCAAGCTGGATGAGCCAAGACAGGATCTTGCAACCGGAGCTGGGAGCATCCTGCAGACCAGGGCTGGGTGTGAGGTGCCCAGCACATGTGCCAGGGCATGCCTGGTGCCCTGTGCCAGCCACCTGTGCTGCCTGGGCTGGGGGAGGCAGCAGCAGCCCTTCATCCCTGCCCTGCTGCAAAAGGGTCTGGTGAAACCATGGCCCCCCAGCCCTTTTGGCTGTGTCAGAGGAGCCCTGGGCACCTGCAGGTGCCTGGCTGTGGGTCAGTAACACTTGGAGAGCTGCAGCCTCCCAGCCCCACTGGGTCACAGCAGTGCCCTGGGTGCAGGCACCTGGCCAGGAGCGTGATGGAGGAGCCTGGCAGGGCTGCTGGGGTGACGTCCTGGCACTGCTGCTGACGTCCAACAGAGGGAAAAGCCCTCCCTAGAGCAAATAAGCATCGGGGCTGTGCAAACCCGGCCTGGGGGGGGCCTCTGGGCAGGGAGCTGGGTCCCATCTGGCCGCTGTTTACCTGCCCGCTGGAATCCACCCTGCAAACTTCCTCCTTGGACAGAGCAAAGAGCTGAGCTCGGCCATGCAGGGCAGCTCTGGAGCTGATGGTGACCCTTTGTCCCTGCACAGGGTGGTGCAGAGTGGATCCCAGTGGGGTTTGGGAGGATTTGAGCACCAGCCCCTGCCGAGTTTCCAAGCCCACAGCCAAATCCTGTTAGCACTGTCAGCTCCACGCAGCCCCCAGAGCTGCAAGCCAGCAGTGTCCAGGGAGCTGCTGGGTCCCTTTCCAGGAGGTTCCAGGCAAGTCATGGCATTCCCACCAGTGCCTCAGTTTCCCTGTCAGCCTGTCCCTCCCTGACCCGCGGCAGTGGCTCCTGCAGCGTGCAGGGACCTGCCACCATGCAGGGAGGGGACACCTGGCTGAGGCAGGACCCTGCTGCCACTCCCCTGCAAAGGCACCTGTGATTTCTCAGCCCCTCGGTGCACACAGGAGCCACTGACTGCTCTGCCCTGGGCACAGGGGGACCAAGAACCCCCCAACCCACTCCTGCCCATTCCTGCACCTTGCATTGAGGTCCTCCACCCACCCCAGGGAACGGGGAGAGCAGACAGTGCACGGCCCAAATGCAGCTCTGAGGCTCAGCACAGCTCACCAGCCCTTCCCTGGTGCTCCCAGGGTGGTGAAGGACTCCCCACTTCCCCTCATTCCCTCAGTCCAAGTGCTGCAAAGGGAGTTTCCAGCACAGCCCTCACTGCTCAGGTGGATGGATGGATGGATGGATGGATGGATGGATGGATGGATGGATGGATGGATGGATGGATGGACAGTGAGACAGACCCAACACACTCCATTACACCCTGCAGTGAAACATATCCACACTCTCACTGCTGCAGTGCTCGGGGCTGTGTTCCCACCTCTGGAAAAGGGGAAACTGAGGCAGGGAAGGCAGGTGATGGAAGCTGGGCGGGAAGGATGGTGCCAGAGCAGGGAGGGAGCCCCAGGCTGCGCTGGGGTTGTGAAAGCAGCTGGTTATCAGAGCGCGGGCGTCGCTCGGAGCCAGCGGCTTCCAGGAAAGGAAGGAAGTGTGGGGTCACCCAGCCCTGCTGCAGCTCTTTTCCAGCAAACAGCCAGAGCTGCTGATAATGGGGCTGTGCCACCGGCCACCCAGGAATTCACAGCCAATGGCCACACATGCTGCCCTAAATGTGGGATTTTCCCCCATTTCCTCTCCCACAAAAGCAAGAGTGGTGCTGGGGCAGGAGTGGATTGTGCTGATGCTGTCTGACTCTTGAGCAACATCACATCAGCAGCAGCCCAGTTCCACCCAGGGACTCTTACTGGTAGGAACTGGGAGTCACCAGGCTGGGTTTGCTCCTGTGCCATGCCAGAGGGTGTGGAAAGGTGCTCTGGGATGTGTTTCCCATTGGGCTGCCCCAGCACAAGGTGGAGAATTCTGGTGCAAGGCTGGATGGGGATGTGGGGTGTGATGGGGAGATGCTGCTCCCACACACCTGGGCCTCTCCCAGCACCTGGACACTGAGCTGGAGACATAAACCAATAGGACACTGGGCAAAACAAGGGTGCCCTGCAGCAGCAGCAAGGCAGGATCAGACCCCCTGACACCATCCTGCCATGCAAAGTGGCCCAGGAGGAAGCAGGAGCCTGGAGCCTGCTCCTCCCCGATACTGGGAATAATTACATGATTATGAGATTTGGAAGCAAAGTGCAGATTAATCTCTGATCTTGTTAGTCCGTGTTTTACCATCTGCTTGGTGCAGGCAGGGGAAGCCTTCATCCCACGCTGGGAAAAAGGCAGTGGGAACCCCTGGGGAGAGAGGAGTCCCAGAGAGCAGTGGGTGCTTTAGGAAACGGGTGGATGGGGAGCTGGGCACATCAGGACAAGCAGATGCCACCCAGGGCAGCAGCTGTCAGGCACAGGCAGCGGCACAGCCCCGATTCCTGGAAGCCAGGCTGGATCCGGCTCGGCACGCACGGGGCTGGGCTGCGCTGCGACTCCTCCTTTGGCCAACAAGGGCAGGTGACAGCGGTGACGATGATGGGGGGGACTGCTGGGAGGGGGATGGCAGAGTTCAAACCGCGGGGAGAGGTTTGTGATTGTCCGGGTGGGATACAGAGATAGGAGGGGCAGGATGCAGCGGCAGAGGGAGGGACGGCCCCGCATCCCCAGGGCTCCTCGGGGGCTCCCCCTTCTCTCCACCCAGGAGGTTTTGCCAAACAGAGAGGGCAAGACCTGCTTTTTGTGCTCATGCCAGGAGATTTTTTCCTGCCACAGCATCCCAGATGCAGAGTCAGGCCCAGCCTTTGCAGCAGTGGAGATGGGGATGGGTTTCCACTGGGATCTCTACAGGATGGGACAGCACCAGTCCGAGTCCCTGTGGCACTCAGAGCTCTCTGAGGTGACACTGGGACAGTGACCTGTACCCAGGAACCTCCGTGCCACCAGCTGGGCTGACCCCCCAGCACCGAGAGCTGGTACCAGTGTGCCATGGGCACTGTGGGGTCTGGGGGTGTCCCCTCATTTCACTGAGAGCTGGTGCCAGTGTGCCATGGGCACTGTGGGGTCTGGGGGTGCCCCCTCATTTCACTGAGAGCTGGTGCCAGTGTGCCATGGGCACTGTGGGGTCTGGGGGTGCCCCTTTGCCCCCTCGCTTGTGGCAGGTCCCAGTGACCACTGAGCTGCCCAAGGGGACGAGCCCCAAACCCATCGCCCATCCCGGGGGTCTCCGCTGTGCCCTGGCCAGCCCACCCCCACCCCACCCAGCCCATTCAGCCTCCTCCAGCTCGGAACCAGCACCGGTCCCTACAGGAGCCTCCCAGAACCTCCTCTTTTCCAGCCGCAGACAAAAACCTTCCCGCTCTCCCCGCGGCCGCGTGTCCCAAAGGCCCGGGGGGAGATGAAAGGGATTTCCCGGCTGACCTCCTCACCCCGCACTATTTGCACCTCCTTTCCCGCACACACACTGGCATTTTTCCCATGCTCAGGGGGTCAGGGCCCTCTCTGCACTCCAGGACGGAGCAATGCCAGGAATGTACCTGGGAATAGGGAGAGTTTTGCAGGGTGGAGGGGGAAGAGGAGAGCTGAGCACCCTCCTGTCCACAGCTAGCCATCAACATTTGCTCTACAGCCTTTAAAAGGTGCTTTTCTTGTGTAAATGTCTGCAGGAAGAAACCTGTTAAGCGGGGCAGGCGGGGCTGCACTCAGCCCGAGCCTCGGGTATTGATGTATTTTGTGTCTCCCAGGTGCTGCCAGTCCCTGGTGCTGTCACTGGGCCAAGTCCGAGTCCCCAGGCACGGTCAGGGGTCTCACCTGGGCACGGGGTCTCACCAGAGTGGCCAACAATGCAGGTGCACCAGCTCAGCCTCCTCCAAACAGCACTCAGCTGATTCCTTCCCTGCCCTTCCATCCCCTTTATGGGGTGGAATAAGCCCATTTCCACACTCCAGCCTCACAGGAGCTGCCTGGCTTCCCTGTGCCTCAGTTTCCCTGGGCTAAATCATGGAGAACAGCCTGTCCCTAGCACACTTCCCCCTGGAAGTGGAGCCCAGTTGCCCACAGCACATTCCAGTGTCTCTGCCATTGCAGGGCAATGCATCACAAGCAGCCAGGTTGGATCCTACAGTTTCCCTGGGCCCAGCTTGGAGTCTGCACTTCCACCCTGCAGCAATCCCTTCCCAGCTGTGCTAAAAGAGATGGAGGATGATATGGAATAACACAGGAGAAATGTGGTTCCCTTTACTCCTCCCCACCTTGACCTTGCATCACTCAGGATAACAATAAAGGGGAAATGAAAATGAAATGTTTTGGGACAAAACCTGGGCCCCAGCTCAGGAGGTGGTGTGATGATGCCCAGCCCGGGGGCTGCTCCTGTCACCCAGCAGGGTACAAGCCCCATTCTGTCTCTCTGCTCCCTCCCCACTCCTTATATCCCTTCTCCCTGCTCTTTCTCCAGGGGGTGACACAAATCCTCTGTGGATTCTCCTGCCTGTGCACAGCGATGATCCAGGTGTCTGCACCTCAAGGCCACAGAAGGGTGGGAAACCTCCTGGGGCCACAGGAGGACACGTGGGGAAGCCAGGCTGGGCACCCCATGTGTGCAGGGACCCCTCACCCCCTGTGCTCTGGGGAAGGGACGTGGGTGGCACATGGCATCCCCCCCATCACCCCCACGCCTCCCACTTTCCCCTGGTGCTCTCGGTAGGAGGGTTTGCTTGTAAACAGCAGCCCCTGGGTAACACTTCTAATCCCTCTCTTGGCTATTATTCATCCCCAGCTAACCTTAAAGCCTCCCCCTTTTTCTCTGCGAGGCACCCCCAGAGCAGAGGAAATTCCTCAGGCCTGACGTGATGTGAAACACGAGCGGCCCGGCCCCAGCCGCCCCCTTCCCTGCCCCAACCTACCCGGGCCATTTCCCAACCCAGGTTTCCCTGTAGCATCCCGCTCCCCCCCGCCCCGGTCTTTTTTTTTTTTTTTTTTTTTCCTTTTTTTCTCTTTCTTTCCCCAACCACCCTTTTCTGCTTTAGACATTGTAACCCGAGAGGCTGGAAATGCAGCTCCTTTCATCTTCCATTTCCCACATCCTGAGAGTCTGGGGAGAAGGAGCCCACCCAGATGATGGAATCCCAAATATGCGGCTCCTTCCACCTCCCCATCCCCTCCGCCGCCCCCCGTGAGGCTCTATTCACAAAGCAGATTAGCCATGCTGCCGCCTCCCCGCACACCTCGCTCCAAAAAGCCCGCGAAAAAGCCAACATACAAAAAAAAAAAAAAAAACTCAATTATTAAGAAGAAATCCCCACGGCTGCTCCCGCTGGGGAGCAGGATAGGTCTCAGCATCTCCAGGGCCGCTCTCAGGTCCCATCACTCTCCTAAAGCGGTGGGAATTTGCACCCAAATTCCTGGGACTGGGTGCTGGCTGGGAGGGGTTCTGGGGAGCTGCAGCTCTCCAGTCAGGACCTTTCTCCTCCCTGTGCTCGGGGATTCCAGCCCCAGGATGTGGAGTGTAAATCCCAAGCTGTCCCTGCTGGGTCTGGGGGACCCTGAGGATGAGGCGGGGGGAAAAGCAGCACCCAGCCAGCGCCCAAAATTCATGATCCAAACCCGTGGGATCCCAGCCCTCCTCTCTCTGGGGGGACACCGTGTATCCAGGGATCGGCCTCATCCTGCAGGGATGCCCCTCACCTGCATTGCCAAGGCACTGAGGAACGCACACACATTTTATTGCATTTCCAAATGTGATGTGAGACCCCAGAGCTCCTTACTGTGGCTGTAGGGGTGACTTTGAGCAGGTGATGACACCCTGGAGGTGTCCCCTGGGTGGGGTAGCTCCTGTTTCCCGGCAGGTGTCACCGGGGATTGCTCACTGCGTGTAGGTGGGAGCACCCTCAATTCCCGACTCGCCTCATCTCTCACCTCTCAGCTCTCCCCTTTCCGGGCTGGGACAAGCTTTGGGTGGGCAAAGGGCTTCATGCCCTCCTCATGGGCGAGTGGGCATTGCAGAGACGCCTCAAATCCCTTTTTCAAGTTCTTTCAGGGCAGGTGGAGAGAGGAGGGTGCCCGTCAGAGCATCGGGAAAAAATCAGGAAGGTTTTGGGTTTCCCCCGGGGACCCGCAGGTCGGTGCCGCGCTTCGCCCCACACCCTGGGCCAGCCGGTTCCGCGGGCGACCGAGCCCAGGGAGCCACGGGCAGGCTCAGCCAAGGTCAGGCAATGACTCAAAGCCGCTGGTGGAAAAACCACAGCCCTGGTGTGTCACGGCGTTCATGGCCCCGCATCCTCCCCTCCCTGCCCCGGCCGGGGATGCTCGTGGGGCGGGCACGGGGCCGCGCTCCTGGCGTGCCATTGACCTTGCTGTTTTCTTCCAGTGCAAACCTGAATTATAACCTGAATTATAACCTGAATTATAACCCCTCACCCAGGCGTTCCTGGGGAGCGAATCGCCTCTCTCTCCCCGCTGGGTATCGCCCTGGCCCTCCCCGTTTTCACCTATTTGCTAATTGTGCTGGCGGGGAAGGCGAGGGGGAGGAAATACAAAAAGTAAACTGCGAAAGCAACACTGCAGCTCCAAGGGCCCAGCACAGCAATCAAGCGATAAAGCAGTAATTAAGCCTGATTATCATGCAAGGCAGCCCCGGTTAGACTGGAATGCCACTGAAGAGCCTGAAAGCTGACGGGATTGTTTGCAGGGCTCAGAACTGATCTTTTGATGTCTGCTGGGAGCTCCTCTCCCCCAGACCTGCCATCAGCTCCATATGCCACCCCAGGGTCCTGTTTCTCCTCGGGCATGGTGCTGGTTGGGTTTTTCCTCCTTGCAAGCCCTGCGGGGTTTCCTCTGGGCTGCAAACTGCTCCCCTCGGGCTCACGGCAAGAACTGGGGCTGCTCCGAGGATGGACAGGGCAGCGCTGGGCAGGACAGGACCTAAAATACATCCCTGTGTCCGTGCAAGGACAAGGTGTATTTGGGGATGTGGGCTGCTCTCCTGCAGCCACCCTCGGCGGCTTTCATCCCAGGGGAAGAGAGCTGGGGAAAGAATTGATCCCTAGGGATGAGGGCAAAGTGGGGGAGAGCAACAGGACGGGGTTTGTTTCCTTTTAATGTGAATGCCTGACACATCTCGATGGCCTTGTGCGGGCTGGCAGGGGAAAGGCGAGTGATTGGAATGGGCTGAGGGGAAAAGGTGACTCCTAGCCCTGGTTTAGGGTCATTTTGGGAACAGGAATGCATCTGGGTGGGTGAATCTGAAAAGAGATGGATGGGTGGCTGCCTCGCAGCTCCACGTGGCCAGGGCACGGAGCAGAGAGCTCCCCTCGCCTGCAGGGAGTCCAGAGGGGACCCAACCCCTGCGCCAGCAGGAAGAGACGGCGCTGACTCAGTCCCGGGGCAAAGGAGCAGCTGGGCAGGTTTACGCACGAGGATGATTTGGCCCCAGATCATCCCGGTTGCAAGACACGCTGCTCCCTGCGACGCTAATGAGCAGGTTTGGGCAGAGCTGCTTCTCCCGAGGAGTCAGGGACAGCAGCCCCCGGGAAAGCCCGGCCGCTCCGGGCGAGCTCTGTTTGTCAACAGGTTTCCAGCGCAGCCCCTTCGGTGCCTTTCATCATCCTGGCAAAGAATTTGATAATGAGTTCGGGGCCAAATGCTAAGTCACCTCATCCCACGGCTGAGCACCGACTGGCAGAACCAGTTGTCCCAAATGTGCCCAGGCGTCGGGTGGGAATTCTGCAGGAGAAATGCGCCGCCTGCCCCTCTGCCCCACTCTCAGCTTGCATCACCTCGATTGCAACAACAACAACAACAAAAAAATTTACAATTGTATACTTTAAACAAAGAGGAAACAAGGAGGCGCTGCGTCAGATTCTCCACGCTTTTCCCTAAATAAAAATGTCACTTTCTGGGGAAAACGGAAGATACATTTTCCAGTTTTTGGTCGTCTTAGCCCCTGAAAGAGGATGTGTCACATTCTGAGTAAATCTAAAAGCGGCAGCGATCGTGGCGATTCCTTCCCAGCCGGTGCGAGTGCTGGGCTGCAGCTCCAAACCCCAGTTTTGGGGGTGCATCTTGGTTGTATTTAATCCTTTTTCTTAACACTAAAGGGGATAGGATCTCACCAACATTTCCAGTAAATCCCATTCGATTTCAAGCAATTCATCCCACAAGTATGTGTGGGATGCCAGGAACTCTTCGGTCTTGCTTAGGAGCAGGAGCCCAGATGGGCTTTGTCTGGAATAATTCAGCTCCCAGTGGCTGGAGCTCTTTGCTCCAAATGCTAATAGAGTGAGTAATCAGAGATCTCCATCCAGTAAATTATTTATCTTATCTCTGGAACTCGGGGAGGCATCTCAGCCAGCGACTTCTGCGGAAAAAAGAAGACGGAGGGGAAAAACCTAAAAAAATAGGGACGTTAGTCAAGAGTCCCCAGCTGGAGCGGCCACATGGCCACTTTTACTGGAAAGGGGAAAAGTTCACTGTTGGGCCCGTGATGAAGCAAGAGCGGGGTGGGAGCGGGGCGGGAGCGGGGCACGCGGGGAAGCCGCGATTCCCGGGAAAAGCCGGCGCGCCAAGGAGCGGCCGCAGCGCGGGCCGGGGGCGGGGCCGGCCGGGCGCGCGCGCCGCCGCGCTCGCTCCCCATTGGCTGTCGGGAGGGAGGAGGCGGGGCTCCACACCACAGTCCCGCCCCCAGCGCGGCCCGGCCCCGCCCCCGGGCCCTGCGGCTCGCGGGGCCGGCAGGGGCCGCGCGCCACACGCGGCCGGGCCTCGCGCGGAGCGGCCGCTCGCGCCCGCACCCCGCCCGCTCCCGCCGCCGCCCTCACAGCGCTGCCCGGCCCCGCCACCGGCCCCGCCACCGGCATGCTGCTCTCCAAAATCACCTCGCTGGCGCACCTCCGCTCCGGGACCGCCGGCGAGCTGCACCCCGCCAAGCTGCAGCCAGGTCAGGAACGCTCGGCCCGGGAGTGCCCGTCCCGGCTCGGGGCCGGCCGGGGCAACGGGCGGAGCGCTGACGGGCGGGTCTCGTCCACAGGGAAGGAGAAGGAGCCGCTGGAGCAGCTGTACCGGGTGGGCCCGTTGCTGGGGAGCGGCGGCTTCGGCAGCGTTTACTCGGGGATCCGCCTCTCGGACGGCGCCCCGGTAAGTGGCGGGGGAGGAGGGGGCTCGGCGGGGCGGGCGCCGCCTCATCCCGGCGCCGAGCTCATCCCGCCGCTCCCCTTGGCTCGCAGGTGGCGATTAAACGCGTGGCTCGGGACCGCATCTCGCAGTGGGGCGAGCTGGTGAGTGAGCGGGGCCAGCGGGAGAAGCCGGGGCGTGACGGGCGGGGATGAGCCGAGACGCGGGAGGGTGGAAACCGGGACAGCGCGGGGGGAGCGGCTGTGGGGTCACCGGGGGACGCGGAGCATCCCGGGCTGGGGAATGCCTAGCGCCGATGGGGGCGGGCAGGGAGACACCGGGATGCCCAGGACCGGTGGGAGCGGGCAGGGAGACACCGGAGCTCGCCGCGGGCGAGGGTAGCTCAGCCCCGCTGATGGCAGCGTGGTCGCCCCGCAGCCCAGCGGCAGCCGTGTGCCTTTGGAGATCGTGCTTCTGAACAAGGTGGGCTCCGGCTTCCACGGCGTCATCCAGCTCCTGGACTGGTTCGAGCTCCCGGACAGCTTCGTGGTGGTGATGGAGCGTCCGGAGCCGTCGCAGGACCTCTTCGACTTCATCACGGAGCGGGGGTTCCTGCCCGAGGAGATGGCGCGGGGGCTGTTTCGCCAGGTGCTGGAGGCCGTGCGGCACTGCAACAACTGCGGCGTCCTGCACCGCGACATCAAGGACGAGAACATCCTGCTGGACCTGGCCACGGGAGAGCTCAAGCTCATCGACTTCGGCTCCGGCACGTTCCTCAAGGACACGCTGTACACGCAGTTTGACGGTGAGCCGGGGGACGCTCCCGGTGCCGGGCATTGCGCGGCCGGGCCGGGCTCCGGAGGTTTCCCCGTGGCGGGGGGGACGGCATGAATTTTGCAGCCGCTGCCAAGTTGCTGTTTGGCACGGGGAGGATGTTGTGAAACGGGAGCCGGCTCCCGGCCCTGCTGACAGCCTCCGTCACCCAGCCTGGCTCGGGCTGGGGCGGGGGAAACCAGCGTGACAAAAACACCCCGGGGACGGGGAGAGCAGAGGGGGGGTTTGCAAAACCCGGACACCGGCCGGTTTGGTTTGCAGGTGCGGAAGGGTTAGGGCTGCTCCTCTCCCCTTGTTTACCTTGGTTTATAATTTAAATTTTTTTTTTTTTTTTTTTTTTTGCCATTGCTGCGGGGTGGGAGGGGGTTGTAAGGCGTGGTTTTCCCCACCCGTGGGTGGGTTTTTTCCCTCGCATGTAACGGCCGGGCCTTCCCCGAGCCCTGCTGCCCTCTTCTGGCACCGGCGCCTTCCTTTTACAACCCAAAGTTTGTAAACAAGAGTCACGTGCTGGCGGGAAGGCGGGCGGGTCACGCCGGGTGCCGGCGGCGCTCGGTGATGCTCGGCCGGGGGCTGACGGGCCCGTGTGTCCCGCAGGAACGCGGGTGTACAGCCCCCCGGAGTGGATCCGCTTCCACCGCTACCACGGCCACTCAGCCACCATCTGGTCCCTGGGTGTCCTGCTCTACAACATGGTGTGCGGGGACGTGCCCTTCGAGCAGGACGAGGACATCATCCGGGGACAGCTCTTCTTCCGCCGGCGCATCTCTCTCGGTGGGTGCTGCCCCTGGGGGAGCTGTGGGCAGGGGGCTTCATCTCCCGTGGGTGGCTGCAGGAGGTGGCACCTGTGCTGCCCTCCCAAGCACGGGGTTGGGCACAGCTGGGACACTGCACAGGGTGGACAGGAGCCGGCTGTGACTGACCACTGCTGCTGCCTTCTCTCCCCAGAGTGCCAGCACCTCATCAAGTGGTGTTTGTCCATGCGCCCCTCGGACAGGCCGTCCTTGGAAGATATTTTCAACCATTCTTGGCTGCAGGACATTAATCTGGAACCAGCTGAGATCCACCTGCACAGTTTGATCCAGGAGCCTGACAAGTAACAGCTCCATGCAGCTCCTGGTCATAAGAAGCAAAGAAAACCTGACTTTTTCATCTTGACCATAGCACTGAGCAAGGATCCTCAGATGTTCTCAGATGGGAACGTGCACATCCTGTCCTGGAGCTGGCCTGGTGACCTGCTCTTCCAAGTTCTGGTAGCCAACATCCAAGCCAGCTGTCCTGGACTCCATCTGAATGACCTTGTCTCTCCTGAGATATTACCAGTAGTTTTTTTTGGACTGGTTTTGGAGGCTCTCAAGTGTCATCTTGAC
Organism: Erithacus rubecula; assembly: GCF_903797595.1. Lineage (NCBI taxonomy): Eukaryota > Metazoa > Chordata > Aves > Passeriformes > Muscicapidae > Erithacus > Erithacus rubecula. Next base: position 2,365,322 of record NC_136678.1, read on the forward strand.
CTGCTGAATTGGATGATGAGAGGATTGGAGACCTGATTGCAAGAAAAGCTTCAATGGGGGAAAACTGTGTGGAGGGCAGGGCCTGTGGCCAAGTGGCTGTCCCTTCTCACTGTCCCTTCTCACTGTCCCCATGCTCGTGTGCCTTCTGTTTGATCTGAGCTGTGCTGGAGGAAAGAATTGACTTTTCCTACAGTGCTGCTTTTCTGAAACTCGCCTGGGCCTATAGTTCCTTTTCCCTTTTCAAAAAGGAACTGGGTCAGAAGATGCTTGGGAACCAAGTGGGTTATGCCTCGCCTCCTGTGCCTCCATCCCACACGGGTTTTCTGGGGTTCTTTGCTTCTCTGTGCCCTCACAAATGCACAAACAATGCAAACCAACAGCTGTAAATGTGTACATAGTTCTACAGGAGCAAAGCTTGATGTACAGTTGTGAATAGTGATAACATTTTGCCTTGTTTTTTTTTTTGTTTTTTTTTTTTTCTCATTTCCAGTTTTTGTTTTTTATTTATTTTCATGAATTTGATGTTTGTTTGTTTTTTTAAAAGAAGAGTTCTAGCCGCTAGGAAGAGTTCTAGCCGCTAGGATAACTTATTTATTTATTTATAATTCATGTGGGTTTCCAGCCCATGCCTTGCTTCTACAGCTGCTGTTCCCCCAGTTTTCCATTCGGGTTTTCCCTCTGTTTCTGTCCAGTGTTCATCCCCGGGCCCTTTGTGTTTCTGTTGCCTGTCTGGTGGAGGTGTGGGGTGGCTGCTTCTCCCCAGCTGTCTGTGTACATAGTTCTGGGTGCTGTTCTTTCCTTGCCACGTGCAGATTTCAGTTTGCAGATGAATTTGGGTTTTCTCCACGGGTGTCTTGTTTGGGGCTGGGGAGGGGGGAGCTGGCCCAGGCTGTCTGCATTGTCCAGTCTGTACCTGTAACCAAGTGTGTAGTCGGCGGGTTTTGTTAATAGTTGATATTGTACAGGGGAATTGAGAAATCTTATTTTTTTTATGCGGTTTTAAATAAAAACAAAAAACTTGACGTGATGGAGACATTCCTTTGTTGTGGGGTGGGATGAAGGATATGCTGTGAGTTGTGGGGTACCAGTAACCACACCATGGCTACTCCAGGGACCTTGACTCCAAAGATCCAGGACCAGCCAGTCAAAAGCACCACGGGGGCAGCCAGCTCCATCCCTGCACGGGGTGTTTCCAGAGCTGACTGCTCCTGGCAGCTCTCCTGGGAGAGATCAAAGAGGTGCTGAGCCCTTCTCGCTCCCATTCATCCGCAGGCTGGTGCTGAGCATGTGCTGGAGCTGGCGAGTAAACAAACATCAAAGCAGCCTTACGAAACGCCGGATGTTGTCAGCCAAATTCAATTTTGGTAAGGCAGATCCTGTTGCTCCGGCCCCTTGGGTGTTGCTGGTGGGTGCAGGAAGCTGCCAGCGGGCTGTCCCCACCTCCAGCAGAGCAGCAGAGGAAGCTGATTGCGGATTACGAGAAGTTGGTCGCTATCAGTCACCAGCGGTCGAGTTTTTTTTTACCCTCCAAACTGTCAAACCCCATTTCCAGCTCTGCGGCACTTCAGGGATGTTTGTTTGTGTGTTTTCTTATCTTGGTTTGGTGTGTTGGTTTTTTTTTAAATTAGTTTACATGCGTTGAATTTTGGAGACCTGCTGTGTGCACAGGCTGTGTCTGCCCCAGGGAAGGGGCAGCTTTCTCCTTCTATAGGTGACTTTGCAAATCCCCAGACCTGGCACAACAGGACCCTCCTTTCCTTGGCTTGCTCGAGGGCTTTTTTTTCTTAATCCCACCATGTCCAGTGAGCAATTCCCTTCCCCAGCTCACCCTGGGCTCTCCTGTCCTGCTTTCCAAGCCAAGGGGCTGCTAGGAGGGAATGGGGGGTCCTGGAGCCAGATCCAGCCTGATGGAGTGTCTCTGCCTTGGTGAAGAAAGTGTTAATCTGCTTTCTTTGTTTTGCTTTTTTTTTTTTTTTTTTCCTTTTTTCTATTTCAGCTGTATCTTTCATCTCTTTGGGGCTGCTTGAAGCCGGAAGCGCAGCTCCAAACACCGTCAAAGTTTAGGCCTATTTTGAGATGTGGTTTGGATCTACCCTCCTCTCTCTCTTTTCCCCTCAAGCCCATCCAGGAAGCTGCTCTTACACCAACACAAACAGCCCCACCACACCTCCTGCTACCCCATGGAGCCCCTGGTGTGGGCACAGTCCCCCCAACACCCCCAAACCCCTATCACAGCCTGGCCCCGGGCTGTGCCCACCCTTCCCGTAAGCGCTCGTCACTCTTGTGGTGTTTCTTAGAAAAGGGAGCAGAAAGGCTGAGCAGCTCCCATGTGGAGCTGGCTACTGATAGCCCTTGGCTTCCGCCTGTGGCTGGTGATTTTGTCACCCCCAGGCTCGTGCTACAGAGCTGGTGTGTCCCAGCAGAATTCTGCTGACACAGGGACTGTCCTGGCTGTTGGATTGGTGTGTGTTTGATCCCCTGAGCTGTAATACACACACAGGTCTAAGTGCTGCCAGATTTGTGTCCCAGGTCTCTCTGGAAAAGGATCAGTGCATGTTTGATTCCTTGAGCACCAGCCTTTCTGAGCAGTAACACTTTCACAAGGACAAAAGCCACCAGGTGCATGTCCCAGGTGTCTGCCACAGGGAAAGGATCATGGCAGGCCAGAGATGGGCACTCACAGCATCAGCTGCCTGTTCTCCCCTCCAGGCTGCCCATCACTGTCACACTCAGGGCCTGGGGGAGAGAAGAGCCCTTTTCACCTCTCATTTTTCCTCACTGAGGGGATATTTCCTGCACTTTGGGACCATCAGATATGACAGGAGAGGATGAAATCACAAGTTATCCATTGGAAGTGAATCAGAGGTTGCACTGCTTTCCCACCTCCCTTTCACAATTTTTCTTGCTCCTCTGTGTCAGCAGGCAAAGCACCCACAATGCAGAAATTGGAGGAAAAAAAACCAAGCAGGACCAGGGGGAGATTTCAGGCGGTTGGAACTTCAATTCTGGGAGCACTGGAATCCCATGGATGACTGAGGTCCTTCAAAGTGCCAGCACTCATCACACCTGTGCCTTTCTGTACTCCATCCCCAGCTAAGGCCCTTGGTGATGCAGGAAAGACCATTCCAGGGGAGTCTGGAGCCACAGCAAAAGAGACATTTGTGTTTTACACGTCCCTTTCTGGGAATGGGAGATGAGCAAACTTCTGCCATGGCTGGAGAAAGGTAGATGAGCACCGGGGAGAAAAGGCACCTGGGGAGCAGGGCCAGGCTCACCACAGGGACCTGAAGAGCCAGAAACTCAGAGGTGGCACCTCAGCACCTCCCTGTCCTGAGGAAAACATCCAGCTGCCCCTGAGGCACTGCCTCAAACCCTTTGGCCTTCTTGGCACAGTGAGTCACAGCAGCTATTTTGGACTCCTGCCTTAGGTGGAGATGAATTATCAGCAGACCATGTGTCCCAGGGCTCCAGCTCCCCAGGAATGAACCCTTGTGGAAATCAGTCTCTGAGTTTTGCCAGCGGCCTGTGTGGCAACAGCATCATCTCCATGTGGGGAAACTGAGGCACAGTGACCCAATTCGCTGGGGATCTTTTGTGGTGGAGCTTGGGCTCACCTGCTTTCCCCTGCCCTCTTTCCTCAGGCTGGATTTGCTGCAGGAGCTCTTTAATCTCCTGATGTCCCCAGGTCCCCTGGGCTGGGGATTGAATCCTGCAGGAGCCAAGACCAAAGCCCTGCCCCCTTTCATGTGAAACCAGGGTGAAACTTGTCCCTTCCCAGGCCTCTGTGTCACCCCCCACCCTGCTGGGACAGCAAGGGGCCAGGTGCTGGTTTCAGGCACCTGGAGCCCCACTCAAGACCAGAGTCTCGTGTTTTGGAGTTTACAGTTCCAAGAGCAGCTCTGCACTAAGCCTGCCTCCGTGACACATCGAAACTGCATCACTCAGCCTGCGAGTTGGTGGGGGGTTTTAAAGAGGAAAAAACACTTTATTCACCATAAAAAAACCCCAAACCAACCGCAAAACCTTTCCAGTGTGTAAAGATGAGTCAAATTTAGCAGCTTCAGCTAGAGAAACATATTTTGAAAGCTGTAATGGGAGTGTTTCTTTAATCTCTTTCCAAGCTTTTGGTCCCCTACCTCCAGGGTAATACTTTTGTGTCCTTACTCACTGGATTTATTACAGTTAGGAGGGGGTTAAGCAACCCCAAAAATGAAACAGCAGCTCCTGTTACAAACTGCAACACTTCAGCAACCCACTAATACCACAGGGGCACGCGTGTGAATATGGGGGCAAGCGGGTGTCGGGAAGCAGATCTCACCCACTGAGAAAAGCTGAGAGAGAAACAGAAGCGGCAAAAATGTCACTTGAGGTCACCCAAAATTCTCCATCTCTCTCCCTGAAACGGGAGATGCTGGGAGATGCAGCAGCCCCAAGGGGATAATGCAGCGCTGCTGTGCCAGGCTCGGTTCCAGGCTCGGTGCCAGGCTCGGTGCCAGGCTCGGTTCCAGGCTCGGTTCCAGGCTCGGTGCCAGGCTCGGTGCCAGGCTCGGTGCCAGGCTCGGTTCCAGGCTCGGTTCCAGGCTCGGTGCCAGGCTCGGTGCCAGGCTCGGTTCCAGGCTCGGTTCCAGGCTCGGTTCCAGGCTCGGTGCCAGGCTGCTCCGAGGGGCTGATCGCTCCCTGCAGGGTGCCCACACAGCCCCAGGTGTGTGCAGATTCCCCCAAAATGCACAGATCACTCACAGGGCTGCACAAACACACCCACCCAAGTGTGTGCAGATCCTCCCCCCTAAACACACAGATTCCCATTTAGCCCAGTTTGGCTCCTCGTTAACCAACCTGACGTGATCAAAGTGCAATTGTGGATGCCAAGGATTTGGGTTTCACCCTTTGGGGAGCGGAGCAGGATGTGGGCACAGCAGACAATGAGCCCCCCACCCTGTCCAGGGCGGTCACTCCTCTGTTGCTCTAGCAGGGTGTTTCCAAACAAACCCTGATAAAGGCAATACGCGGAGCAGGGGGAGATGATGTGTGAATTGTCATGGAAAAGCGGGAGGGGAAAAGCGGGATCCTCCTCTGGCAGGGGAGGAACAGCAAGGCCAGCCCAGCCTGGCCGCAAGGAGGGGACGGCAGGAGCTCTGCAGGGATCCCCAGGTGCGAAAAGCGACCCTCGGACAGACGGACGGACTGGCCCCACTCCCATTTCCCGCAGTTTGCATCCCGCCTTACGGGATGAAGGGATTGCTGATAACATTGTTGGATGTGTTACATGTGATAAATATCCCAGGGGTTTTGAACTCCCTGCGTCTCCACCCAGCTCCTTCCTGGAATCTTCGCTGGTCCAACACAAGCCCTCTGAGCAGGAGGGCAGAGCTCTCCCTGCAGCTGGGTACTCTCAAATGTGCTATTTTTTTTGCCAGATCTGAAGTTTCCTTTCTCCGCTTCAGCTTCAGCATGGGAAAAGGAACCGATTCTTCTGTCTAGAGGTTTCATTCTCGTTCAGAATCGAAAGCTGAGATGCTGGGGTGGCTGTCAGAGAGCCAGGGCTCGCCCTGCCCCCCAAAATATCTCCCTGTACCCTGGGAGAGGGTGATGGAAAGAGCAAAAAGCGCTGGCTCGGGGAAAGGCGGCAGGTGCCGGTGCTGAGGCACCCGACGAGCCCGTGCCGCCCTCTGCTGTCAGCCCCAGCCTCCAAAAAAGGGAATTTTGAATATTTCTTTCTTTTTAAAGTGTTTCCAGCCCCCCGTGTCCTAAAAGGTTTCTTCTCCCCTAGGGCTTGGTCGACCTGGCCATGGGCAAGGTGAAATTTGTGCTCAAGAAAGGGCTGGACTCGGTGCTCTGCTCTAGTTGGTGAAGTGGGGAACAGTTAAAGGTTGGACTGGATGATCTCAGAGGTCTTTTCCAGCATAAATAATTCTGTGGTTAAATTCAGTCGTGGCACATTCCTCTAGACCCAAAGTGCAGGTGAGGCCACCATGCTCTGGAGGTTCCCCCTTGGCTGAGGACGATGGAATTAATTCTTCATCCACTGCCAAGTTGCTGCTTGGCAAGAGATGGACGTTGTGAAACAGGAGCTGCTGGCTCTGCTGACAGCCTCCGTCACCTACACTGGCTCTGGTGGGGGCTGGACTTGGAGCCAGTGTGACAAAAACACCCTTGAAGGGGCAGCAGAGAACCTGGGCTCTGTCTGCTTGCACAAAGGGCTTGGGCTGCTCCTCTCCCCGTGTTTGCTCTGGCTCATGATTGAGGTTTTTGGCCACTGAAGGGGAGGATAAACACAGGTTTCTCCCCAAATGTGGGTGGGTTTTTTTCCTTAAATGTAAAGTCCAGGCCTTCCCCAGCAGCAGCACCCACTCATTTCTACAAACCCCAGGGTGGATCTGCCTCCCCTCAGCCACCACCTGGGTGTCCTGATCTCCCAAGCACGGGGCTGGGCACAGCTGGGACACTGCACAGGGTGGACAGAGCCGGCTCTGAGTGACCCCTGCTGCTGCCTTCTCTCCCCAGAGTGCCAGCACCTCATCAAGTGGTGCTTGTCCATGTATAATAAACTGATAAATAAATTTTAAAAAATGAAATTTTGTGTGTAATCAGAGTGGCTTTTTATGCTTTTTTTTTTTTTTTTTTTTTATCCCAGAATTGTTTGGGTGGAAAGAGATGTTAAAGCTCATCCTGTTCCACCCCTGCCATGGCAGGGACACCTCCCACTGTCCCAGGCTGATCCAGCCCCATCCAGCCGTGCCTGGGACATCCCAGGGATCCAGGGGCAGCCACAGCTGCGCTGGGCACTGTGCCAGGGCCTGCCCACCCTCCCAGGAACAATTCCTGCCCAATATCCCAATATCCCAATATCCCAAATCCCATCCGTCCCTGCCCTCTGGCAATGGCAGCCATTCCCCTTGCGTTCTCATTCCAGACCCCTGTCCAAGGTCCCTCTCCAGCTCTCTTGGAGCCTCTTCAGGCTCTCAGGCTTCCGCGGAGCCTTCCCTTCTCCAGGTTGAACATTCCCAGCCTGATTCCAAAGAAAGGTTTTAATCTCTTTTCCCAGGCGCCTTTCCCGGGCGGTTTCCCCAAGATGGCGCCGCCGGGAGCACCTGCAGCACCCACTGCGCTCGCTGGGCGGCGCCAGCGAGAGCGGGGCCGGGCCTAGTGCGCATGCGGTCACTGCTCGTGCAGCTAAACTACATCTCCCGGCATGCACCGCGAACACTGCCTGGCTACGCAGCAGCCTGGGAGGAAAGACTCCAGTTCCCGGCATGCTCAGGGAAGAAAGCGTGAGCACGTGACTCTAGGCTCCGCTGCTTTCTGACCCTGCGGGGACACCGTTGCGGCCGCCGAACCCGGAAGTGCCGCCGAGCCCCGCGTGGATCGCACATGGCGCCGCTCGGGCGCTCCCGGGCGATCGGGCCCGGACACCGCGCCCGCCGGTGAGCCCCCGGCGCCCGTCCCACCCGGCCTCCATCCCTCGGTGCAATGGCAGCCCGGTGCCGCTGGCTTGACTCACGCCGCCCCTGCACAGGGCGGGAGCGTTACCCTCACTCCTCACAGCCACACCGGGACTGCCCCGGGGGCTCGTCCCGCCCCGGTCACAGCTGGAGCCCGGCAGGAACGCGCGTCTGTCGCTTCACCCCTCTGTGTCACCTCCCTCGCAGCCTGGCCCGGGGCGAAGGGAGGGCAGAGGAGCCCTCGGGTGTTTGTTCACTCCTGGGCTGAGCCGAGCGAAAAACTGCACGGGAGACACCAAAACACGCGCGGCAAACCGGGAGAAATCCACGGGGAACGGCGGGGCCGCTGCTGCAGCAACACCGGAGGGCTCGGAGAGACGGGCTGGGTGGCACCGGGGGAGGTTTGGGTTGGAAATGAGCGATAATTCCTCCGCAGAAAAGGTTTCCCAGCCAGGGCAGTGCGGAGTCCCCATCCCTGCAGGGATGAAAGGCGAGTGGATGTGGCACTTGGGGGCACGGGTTGGTGGGGAATGCTTGGGCTCTGATCTCAGAGTTCCAGATTTAACCTTTCTCTGTGTTTTGTAACTCCCAGCAATCTCTCTACAGGACAGTTTTCCTGTGTCCAATTTCCAAACAGTGTATCTGTACAAACACTCCCCTTCTGGCTGCTGCCCTCTCTGGTTTATTATCCTGCATTTTAGGATGCTGAAGTATTTATTGTATTTGTCGATTTGCTTTAATAAAATACATTAAGCTTGGTATTTTCCTCACAAAACCGATTTTGTGCAGAACACCTGTCTTATTTCCACATGACTGCAGTGTGTGCTTAATTATAGAAATGAGAACTTTGATATTGGTGCATTTCTTTGATATTTGGTTTTTTCCCTTCAGCACAGATTTGTTTGTTGACAGTTTTTAACATAACTGAGCACCAGAGCAGCTTCCAGGAGCCCTGCAGAATTCCCAGGTGTGAGATTTTCTGCAAAAGAACTGGCAAGGCAGGAGGGTAAGATTTCCAAAGGCACTGGGATGGTTTCCAGCCAGGTTGTCAGAGCATCCCTGGGCCTGGCAAACCCCAGAAAAGCCCTCAGTGCTCCTGGGGGGAGCAGAGCACTTTTTAAAGCTGCTCTGAGAGCTGAGAGCCCCCAGAGTGTGTTTGATGCCTCTACCCAGGATTTCCTGGGGCATCCTGGTTTCAGGGAACTGGTGCTGCTCAAACTGTGGCGTTTTGGGGACATGGTGAGAGTCCCCAAGCACTCCCCCCACTGCCACAGCACGGGGGAGCTTTGGGTGCCTCCCAGAGTCAGTGGATTTGGGGACCCTGTCACCCTAATAAATCCCTTTGGGGCTTTCCCCCTGCCCCCAGTGCCCTGCCTTTAATCACCGAGGGACACAGGGGGACACTGAGGGACACCAGGGGACACTGAGGGACACCAGGGGACACTGAGGGACACGGGGGGACACCAGGGGACACTGAGGGACACCAGGGGACACTGAGGGACACCAGAGGACACCAGGGGACACTAGGGGGGACCAAGAGACACTGGGGGAAACTGGAGGGATACCAGGGCAAATCGAGGGGCACTGGGGAACATCAGGGGATACCAGGAGACACTAAGGGACACAGGAGGACACCAGAGTAGACCGAGGGACACTGGGGGACATCTGGGGACACTGAGGGACACCTGGGGGACACCAGAGTACACCGGGGGGACACTGAGGGACACAAAGGGACACTGAGGGACACCGGGGGACCCTTGGAGGCACCGTGGGACACGGGGGAACACCAGGGGACACCCAGCCTGCCTTCGGTGAGTGCAGTGTCCTAGCTCTGCCCATGGGCAGCACAGGGCTGGCTCCTCCTAAAACACCGAGCGTTAGCAACATCCACTAAGTGTAAATTACTGTAATAAGTGTAAATAAAAAATGTAAATAGATGAGGGTAAAGAAACGCCAAGAACGGTAGAGAAGGGTGAGAGCGGCGGCTCGGAGCTGCGGCACCGCCGGCAACCGCCAGGGGGAGGCAGAGAGCGGCCGGCGCAGCGGGAGCGGCGGGCCCGGGACAACGGGGACAGGGGGACACCGGGGACAACGAGGGACAGCGAAGGACACCGGGGACAACGAGGGACACCGGGGACAACGAGGGACACCGGGGAGCAGCCATGGCGGTGCCGTGTCCCCTCCCCTGCCGCGGACACGGCGGAGCTGCCCGAGCGCTCCGAGTGCCCGGGGGAGCTGCAGCACCGGCTGCGGCCGCGGGAGGGCGCGCGGGGCCCGGGGCGGGAGCTCAGCCGGGCTCTACAGCAAAAACTCGGATTTTACACAAAACCGGTGATTTTACACCAAAAACTGTGAGATTTTACACCAAAAACTGTGAGATTTTACACCAAAAACTCTGAGATTTTACACCAAAACTCTGAGATTTTACACCAAAAACTCTGAGATTTTACACCAAAAACTCTGAGATTTTCCACCAAGAACTCTGATTTTACACCAAAACTGCAGAGATTTTGCAACAAAACCTCTGAAAATTTACACCAAAACCTCCAATTTTACACCAAAAACTCTTGAGATTTTGCACCAAAACCTCTGAGATACTGCACCAAAAACTCAGAGACTTTATACCAAAAACTCAGAGATGTGACACCAAAACCTTTGAGATTTTACACCAAATACTCAGAGATTTTACAGCAAAACCTGTGATTTGACACCGAAACCTCTGAGATTTTACACCAAAATCTCTGAGTTTACATCAAATACTCTGAATTTACACCTTTGGACACTTCCACATCTCCCACACCTCTCAAACACTTCTTGCTCTTTCCTTCCCTGTTTGCTCTCCCTTCTGTATTTACACAATTCCTTGGAAAATGTCACTGAAATGAACAATTCTGGTCACATTGCTTCTCTTCCAGATTGGTCCTCAGAGCATCACTCTGCAAAACCAACAAATCTCCCTCCCCACCTGGCCCTGCTGTGTCAGAGTTTTTGGGGCACTCAGGTGGGGTTTGAGGATGTCTCAGGTGTTTTGGGGCTCATCTGAGTTGGTGCTTAAAGGGAGGGGTGGCAGAAGGGGAGGAAAGGGGAGGGAGAAAGAAAAAAAAAAAGTGATGTGACAATGGAAGGTGAATTTTTAAGGTGGAGAGGAAGAGGGAGAAGGAGAAATGGAGGGCAAGTGTGAGGGGAAAGGAGAGAGAAAAAAATGGGCAGCAAAAATGAGGGTGAGAAAGAAGGGATCAAGGACAGAAATAAGAAATCAAGTGGGGAGAGGAAGGGAGCATGGAAAAAAAGCAGGTGGGAAGTGAAGAAAAAAGAGAAAAGGAGGAAGGGAGAGGGTGAGGGGAAAGGGACTGGGAGAAGAAATTAGTGAGAGGAATGTTGGATTTGTCTTTACAAACGAGCTGTGGATCTGCTGGTAGATAAAACCAGCACTGGGAGATAAAAGAAACAATGGGATGGATTCCACTGATTGATGAATGGAAAAAGAGATTTGCCTTTACAAACAAACTGTAGGTTTGCTGATAAATGAAATTGGATATTGGAAGATGAAAGAAGCAATGGGGGAAAACCATTAATTCTGTAAGAATTAAAAATTAAAAGGGAGGGTTGTACATTAGAGGGGAATCTCAGGTATCAGGTGTTTGGAAAGTCTGTGCCTCTCAAGGATCTCAAACCATGGGGAAAGAGAGAGGGAAATGTGGATGGGAAATTGGGATAAAAGGAGGCTGCATCCTCAAAAAATTCGAGAGATCCCAGGGCAATGCTCCATGGCCCCTCTCTTTATTGGAATAAAGCAAAAAGGACTCCTCTGTCTCCTTTTTGGATGTAAACTTCTGGTGTTTGTGGATTAATTTTCCTGATATCAGTGAGGCTGAGGAGCTGCCCTGTGGATACCCCAGGCAGCATCTCCCATCTCAAGGCTGTGCAGAGACTCAGAGGAAAAGATGGACCTGAGTGAGAATTCAGAACAGAAAGGGAGAGCCCAGGGTGGTTTTTAGATAATTCCAAGAGAGGATGCCCAGAGTATGGAGATGCTTTTGAGAAATCAAAGGTGAGAAACTGGGAGGAGGCACTGGCTCAGGATACCCAGTCTGGGATCCAGGGGGAGATGCTGGGAAGGATGAGTGTTGAATTTTAAAGCTGTAAGAGCAGCAAAAAGGATAATGCAACATAGTTCCTTGTGTGATGGAGAAGCAAGAGAGAAAGAGCTTTAATCACTACACATATATAAAGGGTAATTTGTGCAAAACTGAAAAGACTTATTGGTCCAAGAAGGAAACACCTCTCTCAAAACACACTTTAAGCAAAACATCACATCTCTCACACACCCTGCAAGTGTTTAATCATTGTTATAATTTGTTGACCTCATAAAGGCCTGAGAAAGGCAAGGCCTCAAGGCTGCTTTTGCCCTGGTTCCCAGCAGCATCCAATGGCAGGTGAGGAAGGGAAGGAAGAGGGAATCCCAAATCCCCAAGAGCAGCAGTGGGGTTGGGACTGAGGAATGCCAGAGCTCTGAGGGTTGTCTTGGGTTGCAGTACAGGATGTGCACAGCAATGTGGATTCTGTCCCCATCTGCTGCAGCCGGGTGGGGCAGTGACCCTGATCTCCTGGCACACATTCTCTGCTAATGGGCCATCTTTAAACCAGCTGGGCAATCATCTTTATCTTTCCCATGACCCACCCTTCATCCAGGAGGTATCACCTGTTAATGGGCCATTGTTGAAAACTGGGTGTGGCAGCGATTCTTATCTCTGTGGGAGATATCTCCTGTTAATGGGACATTATTACAGACTGGGTGTGGCAGTGATCTTTATCTCCTGGCACACATTATCTGCTAATGGGCCATCTTTAAACCAGCTGGGGCAATCATCTTTATCTTTCCCACAGCCCATCCTCTCTCCAGGAGATATCTCCTCTTCATGGCCAGTGAGTCCCAGTGCATGACTGATAAAATTCCATCATCCCACTGGGAGATGCTCCAGCCAGGGCAGGAGCCAAGCCTTTCCTACCCAGATAAAAACTGAGATTTGGAACACCAGAGCACCTTTCCCACTGGATTCCAGAGGAAAGCCAGGCCTTTCCACATCATCCCTGGACCTGCAAAGGAAAACTGCACCTTCTACAGGAGCACTGCTCCAGCTTTTGTCTTGAAGAATCAAGGGACAGTAAATTCTAACATCTTCTTGGTGTTAGGAGATTCTTGTCAGTACAAAGCAGCTTTTCCTTTTGTTGCTGGCACGAAGTAAAGGGAGGAAGAAATGAACACCTTGGAGGGTTTGTGTCACACTGACTTTGGAGTTGTCCACTCACTCTCTATAAATATTTCTTCCACCACGTTGCCAATCTCACATTTTAACAGCAGTTCTTCCCAGATTTTGTGAAAAATCTGTGCAACAAAAATCACAAGTTAGTGCAGAGAGGAAATGCATTAAGTAAGCTCTGAATAACACACAGACTAAACAGCAAATAAAAGAGTTTTTCTAACAGAGGTGAGTGTTCTGTTAGACATGCCAGGGCTGTACCAGACAATGCATTTTGAATTTGCTGTCAGTTGTAGAGGAGGCTCTGCATCTCTTCCTTTGTGTTTGATTTGGGGTTTTGATGTTTTACGTGGTGTGGTTTTTTTTGTTTTTTTTTTAATGTGTTTCTTGCTTGCCCAATCTTTCGTGCTTAGGAAATTTACCATAAACATTTGGGTTTTCTTGTAACACAAACCCTTTTCTTCTCCTTAAGAAATAATGAGCATAAGGAAATCATCATCAATGGGTTAGGCTGAGTGAACTTAAACCCACTGCATCCACACCCAGTCCTGCACAGAAATCCACCTCATGTTCCCTCAGAGGTTCTTCCTTCCCTCTCCTTCCACATTTGCCCCAGATGAGGCAGCTCAGAGCAGCCCAGCCCCACCTGCCCTCCCCAGGCTCTCCCTTCCCTGCAGGACCACAAACATGCACTGGTCCACACTGGGAAGGATCAGAAAGGGCAGAAGAAAAGCTGGGGAGGAACAAAAGGGCCACCCAGGCTGACCTGAGGCTCTGCAGCCACTGCTGGGTGGTCTCAGCCTCCCCAGCACCTTCTGGCCGGGTCATTCTCCATGGGTGGGCAAGGGAAATCCTGGTCACAAAGAGGAATGTGTTTGCCACAGCCCTTGTCCAGGGAAAAACTCACCCAAGGTTCAGTTTTGAGTGCTAAAGGGGATCAAATAAACTCTAGTGTGTGTTGGATTATTGGAATGTGGTTGCTGAAGGAGGAAGAGCAACACTGGGAGATAGAAAAGGGTCTTCTGGGCTGAGCTGCCATTTCCACAAGTTTTCCTTCAAAATCGTTGAATTTTTACAATTTCCAAGCTTTCTGAGGGTCCCTGTGGGTGAGTAACCACCACAAACCCCCGAGGTGCTGCCCTGCCCTGCTCCAGGCTCGTGTCTCTGTGCTCCCACTCCCACCTGGCTCTGCAGAGCATGGAGCAGAAATCAGGGAATACTGGAGTGGGCTGGGTGGGAAGAGACCTTCAAACCCATCCAGTGCCACCCCTGCCATGGGCAGGGACACCTCCCACTGCCCCAGGCTGCTGCCAGCCCTGTCCTGAGACACTTCCAGGGATGGAGCAGCCACAGCTGCTCTGTGCCAGGGCCTGCCCACCCTCCCAAGGGACAATTCCTTCCCAAAATCCCATCTAAACCTCTACTCCTTTAATTAAAAACCATTCCCCATCACCCCATCACTCTCTGCACACGAGGATATATTTCCTCATGGATTTCTCCAACAACTGAGAAACTTCCTGAGAAGTTTGAGTGCGTGGAATGAAAGCCATGATGTGAAAACCATGCCCTGGATCAGAGCACAGAGAGATGAACCTGGGACAATGATTGCAAACCTTCCTTAGGGGTTAGAGCTCCAGAGCTGTGTCCTTCAGGAGTTCATCATTTACTCTAGCAACCCCCAAAATGTTAAACATGGGGTGTGAATCCTACGGTGACCATAAACCCTCAACCAGAGCAATATGTCAGTCAGAAACTCCTGGCAAAGCCATCAACCCCAAGCAGCAACCACTGAAACTGGGTGAAAACCTGGAAATGCTGTTGGCAGTTGCTTTACAGCTACTTTAGGGGTGATTTTTTGGGGGAAGACAGGGCAGAATAGTAGATCTTGGCTGCAAAATGGTATTTCTGAGAAGGCTTTTACATTAAAAACATGTTTACAATTCTAAAAACCCACTCTTCTCAATTAAGGCATTGAATGGTGCTTCCTCTGATGAGCCTCAGGAAAAAGGGGCCAAATCAGTCTTGAATGCCATGTGAGGTAATATCAAACCAAATTAAAGATTAATTTGGGGTTCAGAATGAGCAGGTTGGGTGTCAAAGGCAGGACAGTGACTGACAGAGCTCTTGCTGGTGTTCTGGGGCAGAGCTGGGATGCTGCAACATCTCAGGGAGAGAAGATATCACAGTGAATATTCCTGAATGTGCTATGGAGAGAAAGCTGAGAACAACCACGGGAGGAAAAACCCAACCAACACAACAGCTTTTATAATCCTGTTATACTAATAATATAATAATCTATTATATATATATTATATATATATATATAATACAATATATTGTATATATGTAATATATACAATATATACAATATATAATAATATATAATGAATTAATGTAATATAATAATGTAATATAATGTATATATAATATAATAATAATATAATCCTTTTACAATTTTTTTTTTTTAAAGCTGATGCTTTGTAAATGAAGCTGAAATGAAAACATCTGAGCCTTTACCTTTGCAATAGGTGATATCCCAGATTCAACCCAATGAAGAATGAGTGAGGATTTTTGCTGGGTCACTGATTTATGATCTGTGCAGGCTTGGGGGAATCTGACAGAGCTCCCAAATGGCCAGAGACACAAACCCCACATTGTGATAAAGGATAAAACTGTGACCCAAGAACACGTCTGATGGAACACAAAGAATTCAGGCAGAGCCAGTGGTTTTCTGATGGTCCTTTCCCTCCAAACAATTCCTTCATTTTTCACCCAGCAGCACCATCCAGCCTCAACAGCCAAACTCGACAGGCATTTCTGCCTGCTGGGGTTTTGCAGGGGTTACTCTGGCTACTGATAAAGCCTGTAGTGTTATGAAATTAAGGCACATTAAATGGATTGAACAGAGAGCATTAATCTGGGCAAATTACTCCCAACCATTAGAAAACCAAAGTTAGACAATGGTTTCCATTAGAGAATAGAAAATTAATGCCATATATAACCTCCTTTCTCCTAGACCCTACAGCTCAAGGAAGCTTTTTGTTCTGCTGTGATACAATTTAGAAAATATTTCCTAGATCTCTGGTCGTGCAGATGATTCCTTTTCCCTGTTCCGTTACTGTGAGGGGCTGGGATGATGGGAGAGAACACTTTAACACTTTTTTTTTTTTTTAATTTTTTTATTTGAGAACCCTGAACTCCAGCTGAAGGGAGAAGGTGTGGGAAGCAAAAAGTAGCATTATTTTATTTGTTTTGCAGGAGCTTTGGCAGGAGCTTTGTCATCTGGGCAGGAGGGAGGCATGGAAGAATTTATTCATTCTGCAATTAGTTTGGACATAATCAGGAAATTGAAGTTTCCTCATGTCTAAAGCTCCTCTTGTCCCCTGAAATCCCTCTTTGGAGATTTTTCTCCCATGTTTTAGCCATCCAATAATCTGCTCACTGTTTTTCCACCTATTCCCATGTTCTCATCATTTTGGGATCCTGACACCTGCTGTGCCCAGGATGCCTCTGCTGCCTCCAGTGCTTCCCTCCTCTTTTCCATGCAGAAGAATCTTCACATTCTGCTAGAAATAACTCCCTTATCTTATAAAAATACATCAGAGACACACAGCCATGGCTTAGACAGCCCTTATTTCTTCTTACAGTGACCCTTCCTTTAGTGAATTTGTGAGTTTTCATTTCAATTATTTATCATCAAAAGGTTCTTTCCCCCCCCCCCGCCCAGACTGAATCCACAGTGCAGCAGAAAGTTAAAAAAAAAAGAGCCTCTTATCACTGTGTTTATTATCTCTAGGGCCCATATTCACAGGAAATTAAACATCTGAGCACATCAGTGTAGACTGAAAACATCACCCATATTATTTATCTTATTATTAGGAAATGCTTTTGAGACAAATTTTAGAGGAAAATTTACTCAAGCCCCTTGAGTGAGTGTTTCTTTCCCTGTTTCTCTGCATTACCAAGGCCAGAGCTGAGCAGTTAAATGCACATTTTATGCAGTACAACAGTTTCAAACATCCAAAAGGACACTGAAAATTCCTCAAGACTTACACAGAACATCAGAATGATCTTTATAAAGGTTATAAATAATCATTATAAATAACAGATATATAAAGCTTTCTTGGACACATGTGGAGGAAAAATCCAGTGGTTTTATCCAAGTCCTTTCCATCCCTCAGCTCCATCCTCAATCAGCAATATTCCTGAGGATAAAACTCAGCATTTTTCATTCTGATCATCAAAAACCTTGTGCTGAATGTTGATGACCAAGACAAAGCCTTCATTGAGGGGAACAGGGAGAGTTCATGAGGGCAGGGAGAAGGAGTCAGGGAGATAAAATGACATTTTGCAGGCCTGTGGACAGCACTGAATGGTGGCACGGGAGCACTTTGGAGCACATGATCCACAAGGAATTCCCTGCATGGAGTGTCCACAGCTGGCTCTGCTCTGTCCACACCCTGTGACATCCCAGAGCACTGCACACAGGGGCTGCCACCAGCCCACCCTGGGCTCACAGAGCTGCCACAGGTCTCAGGCTGAGCTCAGGAGTTTGTCCTGCAGGCACAGGGCAGGAGCAGCATTCCCTGCTGAGCTCTGGGCTCAGCTCATCCCAGGGCTGGGGATGCTCAGTCTGCAGGGGAAAAGCTCCAGGCTCAGCTCAGAGCCCCTTCCTGGGCTCAGAGGGGTCCAGGAGAGCTGGAGAGGGGACAAGGGATGGAGGGACAGGACACAGGGAATGGCTCCCACTGCCAGAGGGCAGGGCTGGGTGGGATTTTGGGCAGGAATTCTCCCCTGTGAGGATGGGCAGACCCTGGCACATCCCAGAGCAGCTGTGGCTGCCCCTGGATCCCTGGAATGTCCCAGGCCAGGCTGGACAGGGTTTGGAGAAGCCTGGGATAGTGGAAGGTGTCCCTGGGATAGAGCAGGAGGGGCTTTGAGGTCCCTTCCAACCCAAACCATTCTGGGATTCCATAATTCCATAATTCTGGAGAGTGTGGAAATGGATCACACCAAAAAACAAATGGTTCTGTGTCTTGAAAAGCTCTTTGCTTGCAGGGCCTGTAAGTGCAAAAAGTGCTGAACAAAACAAGTTTAAGGAATTCCCTTTTTGTTAAAATTACCCACAGAATCCAAGAAAAAAATGGACAAAGAGGGAATGTTGCCTGGAAAGTTATTAGGAAGGAAAATTGAGTAAATTTACTAAATTAATTGCTTCCAATAAGAGCAGCAGTCAGTGCAGCATTCTCACTGCACATTGACCAGATGCCATTAAACAGCTCCTACACAGAGGAAAGATAAATTAATTCTCATTTGGCTCAGTCAAACACAGCAAGTAAATTATTTTCTAAATAAAAAAAACCCAAACCCATAGTCAATAAACATAAGCATAGAATGTTGTAGTCTAAGGCATGATACAATTTGGAAAATTGTTTTCTGTCATTCTTGGAGCTGTTGGTGTGTTTAAGGTCCCTTTCAGCCTAAACCATCTATTCTATTCTATTCTATTCTATTCTATTCTATTCTATTCTATTCTATTCTATTCTATTCTATTCTATTCTATTCTATTCTATTCTATTCTATTCTATTCTATTCTATTCTATTCTATTCTATTCTATTCTTCTCTGCAATAATTTTAAGCCCACAATTTCTGTGTGCTCAAAACCAGCTGGCACAGGGGCCCCCAGGGGGCAGAACCCACCTCAAAAACTCCCTGGAGTTCTGTCAGACCCAGTCCCCAGACTGGAAATTCCTGAGAAACATCAATTCCACCTTCCCAACATCAGTGCCACTGCTCAACCCCAGTTCCTGCTTTCCCTCTGCACAGGTTGAGCTGTAAAACCCTGAACACAGAGTTTGCTGTGCTGAGTGGCTTCAGGAGGCTGATTCCCTGCTGGAAATCAATGGATGACTCAAAACCCAGACAAAAAGCAGCCTGTGTGCAGCCTGGGGGATGCTGTGTGATCCTCTGCTGCCCAAGGCACTCACACACAGCACTGCAGCAACTCCAGTCTACTTGAAAGGCTGCAAAAGGAGATTTTCACCTTTATTTTGCTCTCTAGGAGTGAGTGGCACTGTTTGTGTTTAAATAATGCATTTGCTCTTTCCAAAAGGAGTTTGGCATCCACAGAGATGAATCAAAGTGGCTGGGACTGAGCAGATGGGATTGTGCATTCCTGCCCTTGGATGCTGCTGTTGCAAACAGCTGGAAAGAAGAATTCAGGTCCCCTCAGCTCCAGAAAACTCCTGTGGTGCTGGGGACACCTGCCTGGTTCTGGGGCAGCTCTGTGTGCTTCCCTCCCCTGAAAATCCCCACATGGTGGGGAGATGAATTCATAGAGCAGGAAAATATCTCACTGCTGAGTTTCCTTCCATCTGACAATTCAGAAACTCACTGATACCATTTTCCTCAGTGAGCTGGTGGCTGCTCAGGTACAGAGCAGTGAGTTCACTTTATTTCAAACACCTTTCTGAATGGAACCTTAAATTTTAAATATATTGTGAAAAATGCTTGAAAGGGGTAAATTTTTGTTTCTTTTCCCAAGTATCAGGCATACAAAAACACACATTGCTTACTGAGATGAACATTTGGGAGATCTGCATCCAAAATTATTTCTGTGTATGAAAAGTGTTTTTCACCTGGGAATGAGCATCCTGACAGGGATGGGATTTTAGCTCACTGAGAACCCTGGACTGGGATATCAGTGTGCCCCTGAAACCTGCAAGAGCCAGAACTCACCTGTCCAACTGGGTCATGGTGCAAGGAGCTGCAGTTCTTATTCCCAAATACACACCTGCACAGGAGCAGGGATCCTCACTGCTAAGCCTTGCAATAAACCTTGCTGAATTTTATAAGAGATACAGGAAATTTCCTTTACAAACTCACTGTAATAAATAAACTTCCCTTTGGTTTCAATTTTCAAATCTAATGTGTTTGTAGGATGTGTTTAAATTTCCCCATTATTTCTGTAGTAACTCCTTGCTGTTTTTTGAGCTGCTGCATAAAAAAACCAAAAAAAAACAACCAAAACCCCAACAACCCAAAATCTCTCGTTTCTTGCTGTAAATTATGACATTATGCTGAACTGGCACTGATGAAAACCAGGATCACAGGTACTGAATACATTTGGTGCATGAGATCTGGCTCTGACATATTTATGAAACACTGCAGCTAAACTACTTCATGTAGTGTTTATTTCAGTCAGTGTTAGACTTGCAGGAAGCAATGGGATTTTGGGAATTTGGTGTTACTGGGAGAATGCAGTAAACTGGTCTGTGTCCTTTGTTAAATGCACCTGCAAACTTGTATTTATTCAGGATTTTCTACAGGGAATGATGACAAAGGATAAATTTTTGAGCACTGCAATGCAAACACTGCTGTTTTCATTGGTGGAAAATACACATTTAAATTGTACCTAGCTCAGAATACAAAGATCAGCCTGCTGGTTAATCCCAAATTATTGATCAAATTGAAACAAACTGGGGATTTTGAGGAGGTCAGCCTGGCTGCAGCAGACAGCAAATACAAATCTAAATTGCTTTTTCCACTCAAGTGATCTGAGTGCAGCCCATGGACCCAGCAAATGCACAGTTTGTTAAAAGTGGGTGTTTGTGAAGCCATGAGCTGCCTCAGGTGGGAAAGTATTTAAGAGCACAGTGAAAAGACTAATTAGAATTGTGATGAACTTACAGTCTATTAATTCACACAATGGACACAGAATACCACAAGAGCATCAGCACAGCCTCTGGAAAATCTTGTTTCTCATGGTGACCTGCTTTGATAGTTATTTTTGGCAAGTTGTTCCCAATCCATAGACTGACAATAGTGATTACAACCATGGATTATAACCAAAAATGGGGTTTGGCAGCATCAGCAGGGTTTTGTGTTTAAAGCTTGGTAAAGACTTATTTAATATCAACACATTTAACTAAGATTTCTGTAGGATCCACAGTGGAAAAGGAAGTTTCCAGGTTTTATTTCCAGCCTTTGCCCTGGCAGCAGCCCCTGGCACAATCTGTCACCGTGTGGGGATCAATGCAAACGCTGCCCCTGGCTGTTCCATGTGCTGGAACGTGCTCTGAGCAAGGGACACAGCCATGGAGAGGCTGGAAGAGCCCAGGGGATGGGCAGAGCAAGAGGAGGAACCTTCCTGCTGAATCAATAAATAAATCCATGTGTGTGTCCTTCACCAGAGCTCAGCAGAGGGATGGACACCTCCCCGTGAGGAAACTCTGGGAGAATTTGGGGTGTCCAGCCTGGAGGAGAAAAGGCTCCAGGGAGAGCTCAGAGCCCCTGGCAGTGCTTGGAGAGCTGGAGAGGTGTCCCAGTCTGGGGTTTCTCCTTTGCCCCAGATCACCCCAGAGGGACATGAAGGGTTCAAACCTTGGTTTTCTCTGAAGCAGCCAGAGAGATTGCCAGAGATAGTTTTCCCTTGTTCCAAGGATTCCTTATTATTTCTTATCTCAGGGACTTTCTGCCTGGCCAGCAGGGTCTGCTCAGCCTGGCATCCATGGTGGAATCTGCCTGGTGAAGGCAGGGCTGATCTTATATAGTTTATACTATGTATTACATGTTTACAACATTTTCCCAATACAATACAATTTTATTAAATGGTCCAGCCCTGACCCCATCCAATCTAAAAGTGCCAACGTGTCACCCAATATGGATGACATGGAGAAGAAGGAGGAAAAGGTGTCCATCCCCCAAATTCTCCATCTTGGCCATGTGTCCCTTATCATAAACATTCAAAAAAACCTATTTATCTACATTCTAAAAGTCTAATTTACACTTTACTAATTTTGGTGACCTGTTTCCATTCTCTTTGTGCTGACAACTTCCCCCAGGGGTTAGAATTCAGCACCTGTGACACCAGGGTCTCACTCAGAGTCTTTGAGACCCTGGCCAGGGGGGTTTTGAGACCAGGGGTGGCCCTGGGCTCCCACAGAGAGGGATGGGGACAAGGGATGGAGGGACAGGGCACAGGGAATGGCTTCAGGTGGGTATTGGGAAGGAATTGTTCCCTGGCACAGCTGTGGCTGCCCCTGGATCCCTGGAATGTCCAAGGCCAGGCTGGTGTTGGTTTGGAGCAGCTGGAACAGTGGAAGGTCTTTGAGGTCCCTCCCAATCCCATTCCCATTCTGGGATTCCAGGACATCCCAGATGTTCAACACCCCTCTCCTTTGACACAGCCCCCCAAACCCCAGCTCCCTGTTCCCTCTGCCAGGTTCTCCCTCAGAACTCACCCACACCTTCTCCAGCTGCTGATGGAGCTGCTGGCCAGGATTCACCCTCCCAGGCACACATCCCAGCCAGGCTGCCTCCCACAAAACCAGCATGGCCCTGGGGAACACTCTCCAAATAAACCATGTTCCTTCCTCAGGAGAGGAGCACGAGATCTACTGGCCACACTCTGTACCTTCACACTGTTCAAAAGGTCAAAAATAAAACTCAGCAAGCTTTAATACTCAATAGTTTAATATTAAAAATTCACCCTTGCTATCAAAAAACTTTCAAAGTCTCTACTTGGGGGGAAAACCCACCACCCAGAGCAAGCTGCTGTCCTGACTGAGCTTTAAATTAATTTTCCAGCCCTTTTTCCAAGAGCAGATTCTCCAGCAGTGCCTGCTCCTTCCAAGGGGCAACCAGAGCCATTCAGCACCTGCTGGCAAAGGGTTCTGAGCACGTGGCTTCAATATGATCCTGCTCATGTCGGCAGGTTAAGGGGAGATGACTGCAGTGCATAGAAAAAATATAAATATGCATATAAAATATGCATATAAAATAGAAATATGCATATAAATAGAAACATAAATATATTTATATATTTATATATTTATATATTCATATATTTATATATTTATATATAAATATATTTATATATTTATATTTATATTTATATATATGTATATATTTATATATATATATAAAAATATATATAAATATATTATAAATATATAAATATACATGCATTTATAAATACAAAAATATAAAAATATACATACATTTTAATGTATAATAATATGTATTAAATGCCTGTGTATGTATGTGTATATATCTATATATCTATATATCTATATATCTATATAGACATATAGACATATATCTATATGTCTATATGTCTATATCTCTATATATCTGTATATGTCTATATATCTCTATATTTATATATCTATATATCTATATATCTATATGTCTATATATCTATATATTTATATATCTATATATCTATATATCTATATACCTATACCTCTATATCTATACAAATATACACACACCCCAGCCTCAGAGGCTTCAAAAAACCCGTTAAAAGCCTTAACAGAGTTTAGAACACACAATAAAACCCCTCATGAAGGAGCAGTGACAGGATCAGTGCACAGCTGGGTCAGCCCAAAGGGAAGGAGCTGCTGCTCCTTTTCCTTTAAGTGCAGGTCCCCAGCCTGGCCCGAGTCAGCAGGGCAGAATTCTCTGTGCCTTATATGGCTTGTTCTGAATTTTATTTTCTTTTTTTAATTGACTCCACGGATTTTTTTCATCCTATAATCACACACACAAAAAAGCTTTTTCACATAATTGTCTTCATTAAGTGAAATCATCAGGGCGCGTGAGAAACATCCTAAGCCTGATGCTGCTGTGAAAATCTTCCCAGGGAATCCTCAGCAGTGAATTTCGGGTTTATTTTCATTTCCAGTTTGGATGCCAGAGGTCTCAGAAGGCAGAGGGGGCCTGGCCCAGCACCCCAAAAAGGCACAGGGGCACCTCATAATGGCAAAGGGACACCCCACAATGGCACAGACACCCCATAATGGCACAGACACCCCACAATGGCACAGGGGCACCCCACAATGGCACAGACACCCCACAATGGCACAGACACCCCATAATGGCACAGACACCCCACAATGGCACAGGGGCACCCCACAATGGCACAGACATCCCACAATGGCACAGACACCCCACAATGGCACAGGGGCACCCCACAATGGCACAGACACCCCACAATGGCACAGGGGCACCCCACAGTGGCACAGACACCCCACAATGGCACAGACATCCCATAATGGCACAGGGGCACCCCACAATGGCACAGACACCCCACAATGGCACAGGGGTACCCCATAATGGCACAGACACCCCACAATGGCCTGGGCCTGGAATGTGAATAAAGTGAGGCCCAGTTCTGGGGTTGGTTTGGGGCTGGTTTGGGGCTGGTTTGGTCTACTTTGGGTTTGGTTTGGGGCTGGTTTGGGGCTGGTTTGGGGCTGGTTTGGGTTGGTTTGGGGCTGGTTTGGGGCTGGTTTGGGTTAGTTTGGGGCTGGTTTGGGGCTGGGTTGGGCTATTTTGGGTGACATTTGGGGCAGGTTTGTGGTGTTTTGAGGTAGATTTAGGGCTGGTTTAGGCCTGTTTTGGGTGACATTTGGTTTGGGTCAGGTTTAGGGCTGATTTTACACCCCCTGTATAAACCCAACCAGGTTAATCCCAGCCCCCTGACGGACCCAGGCTGTCACAATCCCCTCCCACCACCTTGTTCAGAGCTCCAAGTGCTGAAAATCAACTCCCCAATTCTTCTGCTTGTTTGGCAGCCGGCAGGGAAATATTTCTGTTTGCACTTAGCAACCCCCTGAATCAGAATTTTTAGTTGAAAATCAGTTTACTGAGCCTTTTCTCTAACTCCACACTCATCCCAACAGTTTCACTCTGGCTTCTTGCCTCTCAGAAATCTGCAGGGCTGAGAAATTTTTCAGGGGATTCCACTCAGGGGAAAGATGTCCAGAGTTTCCCTTTTGTTCTTTCAGAGTATCTTGCTTGGTTATTTAAAAATAAATTTATAGGAAAGCCAGGATAGCACTAAAAATATCTCCAAATTAACATGGGAGCATGGAAATAGCAGTAGATAAGATGACAGCAGTATGTTGGGTTTTTTTTTTGCTTTATGACAGAAAACAGAGCTGTGTTGTCTGCACACAAAAATAGGAACTTTACTATTTTCTGTCTCAAAGATGAGTTATATATTTCATACTGTATATTACATATTAAAATTAGAACAAATATAAATTATTTACTCTAAATATTGAATATAAAATATTAATTACTCCAATGATATTATAGTGGACTGGTTTATATCATATCATAGAGTATGATATGTAATATTGGAAATATTTTTAAATGATAAGCTCAATTAATGCACTTATTAAAATGAATAATGTAGAAATGGGTAAAGTTTGTACCTTCTCAAAGCAAAGTTGCCATCTGAATTCACAGAATTTCTTGTCTACTTAGCTTAGAATAAGATCAAGGAATTTAAGATCTGACATTGCTGTAATTATACAGAAACATTAAATATGGATCCCAATCCTGAATATTGTCTGTAACTGTCTGAAAACTTCTTGCTTTATTAAAAACCAAAGCAGGGCAAAAGGGAAAACTGGTAAAACAGTTTCAAGGCAGCTGCCTGGAATTTTTCATGGTAATTAACTCAGTTTATAGACTTCAGAACTATCAACAAAACTCATTAAATACAGCAGAATTACATTGTCTACATTTATCAAAACTACAGCTCAGCATTTGTGAGCCCTCAGGAGGATTTTAGCCCTCATCCTAATTAGATATAGTGGTTTAAAACCCTCAAAAAAGGGTGAGGTGGGTATCTATTGTTGTTTTATCAATTGTAGCATCTGTAATCATAGTCAAATTTTGCACACAGGCTTTGAAACACAGGATCCAGTGCTGGTCTCTGTAGTTGTGCCAACAACAAACTCAGTTCCTGTTCTGGTGTTGCACTTGACTGCATCTCTCCTCAGTTTAAGGGATGTGGCCTGAGGCCACGGCCATGATAGAGAACTATAAATAACCCTGGCAATAAACTCACTCTGGAATTCTCACAGGAATGGGAGAAAACAATTCTAGATCTGCAAATGCATTAAACTGCATTTTTGCTGCACCTTTGGTGGGACTTTTAGCAGAGAATTGAAATCTTGAGCCAGGGTTCACATGTGGGGAATTAAAACATGGAATTATAGAATCCCAGAATTACACAGTCCCAGAATCCCAGACTGGGTTGGGCTGGAAGGACCTTTTTAAAGGCCATCCCATAAATCCCATCCTATCCCATAAATCACACCCCATTTCATAAATCCCATCCCATTCATAAACCCCATCCCATCCCATCCCATCCCATCCCATCCCATCCCATCCCATCCCATCCCATCCCATCCCATCCCATCCCATCCCATCCCATTATCCCATTATCCCATCCCATTATCCCATCCCATCCCATCCCATCCCATCCCATCCCATCCCATCCCATCCCATCCCATCCCATCCCATCCCATCCCATCCCATCCCATCCCATTATCCCATCCCATTATCCCATCCCATCCCATCCCATCCCATCCCATTCCAGGTTGCTCCCAGCCCTTTCCAGCCTGTCCTTGGACACTTCCAGGGATCCAGGGGCAGCAACAATTTCTCTGGGCACCCTGTGCCAGGCCCTGCCCACCCTCACAAAATACATTTTTTGGAACATACCTCTGTGTTTTCTGCAGGGAAATATCAAATATCTGTGAGGAAATGTTATTTTTTTTCTATCTAGAAGTGGAACTGAGGAGCAGGAGCCATCAGCCCCCAGGTTTCCCTTTTCCCTCAGCAGCTCTCAGAGAGGAGCTGGGATCCCTTGGCTCTGAACTGCAGAGTTCAGGGAGGAGAACTGCTGTGCCCTGCTACTGCAGGACAGGGGACGCTAACTGGGAGATATTTACACAATATTTGTCATTTACAAATAAAAAATTACTGCACTGGGAGCTCTGACAGCTCCAACACTGTCAAAGGATAAGAGGCTAAATACATTTTGAGTGGGAATATTGGCCTTTGATGAGCCTTGTGAACCCTTTCTAATTTAGGATTTTCTGTGATTTGATGTTTTAACTCTTTCATTTGCCACAATATTGCAGAGCAGGTGTGTTCACAGCAGAGCAGAGGTTTGGTACAGCTGAGCTGAAATCCTGAGCTCTGATGCAGATATTGATCTATTGGGATATTGGGATATTGAGGAATTGTGCACACCTTGTCACAGCTCAGCCCCAAGGCTGTGCTTGCACTGGTGGTTCTTAATTTGGGTGAATTGGAGCAAAAGGAGAGGAAACCTACAACAATTGTTTAGAAATAACAGTTTATGAGAGGGGAAATCATAGACAGTTAAACAGCTCAAGGTATTGAAGGGAAATCAAAGCTAAAATCACAGAATCACAGAATATCCCGAGCTGGAAGGGACCCACACAGATGATCCAGTCCAGCTCCTGGCCCTGTACAACCCCAAAACCCCTCCCTGTGCCTCAGAGTGTTTTCCAACATGCTGATCCTTCAAAGGATGTGATGGACAGAGGAAAATCATCAAAACTTCAGCACCACAACATGGAAATGAATTCAATATTAGTGTTGGAGTTGGATGACCTGGCAGATCTGATTTCTCTTGGTTAATTCCCATCTAATTTCTCTCTCTCCTCAGTTTCAGTTGTGTTGGGATGACATTTCAAATCTCAGTGCTCTGCATGAATTCCAGAGGCAGCCTGTGCCAGTGGGCAGGGAGAATTTAGCATCTGAATGAATTTCAGCCTCGTGTTTTGTCCTGAATGTTTGCTGTCCCTTTTCAGATCTGGAAAGTTGCAGAGTGACATATCTCTGGATTTTTTATATTGTGATTCTTTTCTCCTAGGATCTATGCCCTGCTGGTTCTGGGAAACTTGTGACCTCTGCATTTTTAATTAGAACTCGTAACTTTTTCCATAGCAACATATTTTGATGCTGCAAATACAGAATCTGTCAAATCAAACAGCTCCTGGTTAGATGAAATCCAAATATATGGAAATGCTGAGCAGTAATAAGATGTAGGATATGGCACAGTAATAAGATGTAAGATATGGCACAGTAAAGAAAAAAAATTAAAAGAGACAATAAAAGAAGGATGGAAAGCTTTGCTTAATTTATAAGTTTGATTCTAGTAATTAATTGATTAACACAAATTATTATATTATTGTGTCAATACCCACCTGGTACAAAGGAATGAACTGTTCTCAGGAAATATTTTAGACGTGGCAAAGTCTCACAAGGATGATCAGTAGAAGCAGGTGTTGAAAGCAAAAGAAATCCTCTGAAACAAAACCCAAGCTCAGATATTTACAGAATAATGAAACTCAATAGGATGAGTTGAGGTAAATAATTCAGTAAAACACAGCAGCTCTAGATGGGCTTTTTCAAAACCATTGATTTATGATGCATACCTTGCATGTGCCAAAAAATTATTTCCTTCAACAAGAAAGTTTTGGAATTTTTGTTGTTTGACTTTACTGTGTAAGGGTTACTGTCATTCATTCACTGATTCTCAACTACAGATATTTTTTGATATTATTGTTTTTATTATATTTACTACAATGTGTTATTATTTATTATAAATTGGTATTACTGTTTTAGACACTTGTGAGCTTTTTTAAAGGTATTTCTTTGTCAATAGAGACCTGCAGAACAATGTCACCTGTTCCTTGGACTTACCAAGTAAGGCACTACTAAATTTCCTCTCAAGCATGAAAAGTCTTGGACAAAATTATTATTATTTCCTAATTAACCAGACTTTTGCTCACTCTCATAGTCAGTTACTTGGGGTTCCTTTTCCTGCTTTAAGCAAAGATTTTGTTTCAGACTAAGAAATCATTCTGCCATTCCCTCACCCTTCTGCAGGGCCATCCCTGTGGAATTCCCTGGCAGGACAGCAGCCAGGAGAAACCTTGGGAAGGTTTTTTAAACAAATGTTGAAGTGCAGGAACATCTTCTAGAAGCAACCACCAATGTGGGAATAGCTGCTTTGGTTTCTTCCCTCTGGTTAGTGTTAGGCACATGATTACTGTGCCTTTGTCTAGTCCATCTGTTTCCACTTTCCATAAAAAAATGCTGGAATATGAAGTTAAACTTGGTGTTTTAACCTTGCATTGCAAACAGGGGGTTCCTGGGTGCTCTGTTCTCACGGACACCCTGGGGGTGTCTGGGCAGAGGGGCGCAAAACCCCAACATTTCCTCACAGATATCTGATGTTTTCCCTCAGAAAACTCAGATCCACAGTCCAGAAAATGCCCTTTGTAGTCAGCAAGGCTGTCTAAACAGAGTATGAAAATAGATGACATCACTTACACAATTTAGGTTTTCTCCATGAAAATGAAAAGCTCCATTCGTGTGAACTCCCCGACAATTGTCAGAGGAGGGAACTTTTCAAATGAAATGCTTCATCTCACTAATTTAGAGCAACAAAAACCACAACACTGCTCTGAAAGCTTTGATTTCCCAAACCCATGACGTTTTTTTAATTTATTTAGGGGCATGATGGAACAGTTTCATAAATCTCCTGCCACATATACCATCCACTTAGGCAATCTGTTTGCTGGAATACATGGGACACACAGGGAGCATCACTATATTTATGTGTGCCCAAAAAGGACACAGTATTATTTTTAAAAACCAAATAGAAAAAAAAAAAAAAAAAAAAAAATTGGAATGTTTTGGAGCTGGAGGAATGAAATTTCCCGCATTTTGCCTTCCAAATTTAGATTGTTCAAGGTTCTGCCTGCAGGAACCTGGTGTGATTTCTGCTCAAGGAAATGGTGGGAGCAGCTGGGACTGGCAGTGCTTGGACCAACCCAGCAGCATTCACTCACTTTCTGTGGCTGCACTTTTCCCAGCTATTTCCACAGATCCTGCCTGCCTCTTGAGGATGCCACAACCTCAAACACTCTTATAAATCCAGAGGGGGAAATGATTTGTCTCTGGCCACAAGCAGAGAGCCCACGAGAAGGTCGGTGGGGTTTTACCAGCAAAGCTGCTGGAAAAAAGATCCAGGATGGGATCCCTGACCTTTCCCAGCCCTCCTCCACCCAGGTCAGCCCACAGCCTGCTCTGGAAAAGCTTCAGCTCACCCAGGCAGCAAAATTAGAAATCTTCTCCAGGGACACTCTTACTCTCTCCAGCACAGCAGTGCTCAGTGCAGAGGGGGATGGAAAGCAGGGAAGGGTGAGTTCAGTGTCTGTCCCTCACTGAGGGTTTCCCACAGCACAGTGGGAATGCCCAGACAAGCTCAGGCAGAGCTCTGGAGGGGCAGGAGCAGAGCCAAGCCCTGGCCTGTGATTCATGGAGCAAGAAAATCATGTTTGAGCTGAGTTAACAGCAGCACTTCACAAGTGTCCAGATCCTCTCATCCCCACTGCTCACACAGACCTGACTGCTGTTCCAGTAATGGAGGATTTTTTCTAAAAATTTGTAGGCTTATGACTGTTACTTAAAGCTTTTTGTTAAAAAAAGAGTTTATATAGTATAGTTACTTAGAGAAAACCCTGGTTATTATAGTTTCATTTTTATCCTAGGCCACCACAGCAAGGTGAAATAATAAATACAGAGAATTGTCCAATAAATTAAAAATCAGATATTCCAATGAACTAAACCCCAGGTGTTTCCAATAACTAAAACTCAGATATTACAAATAACCAGCTGCAGTACACTCATGTTTTTAAGTTCAGGTCAATAGCTGTTGGGTTATGATTAGAGTTTGTAGGTGAAAGTTACCAAACAGTTTGTCCAGTTTTTATGACCAACTCCTGCCCTGCTCTGGAAAAATGCAAGAATTGAGGAGATTTTGGGAGGACCTGAGGTTTGGGGAGGATTTTGTCCCACATGGTGCAGAACCTGACCCTGCATCAGCCAGAGGGAGGGCAGCTGCTCCCAGGGAGCTGCAGGTGTGTTTTGGATGGGGAAAACTGAACCAGCACAAAATTCCTGGAAAGAATTCTGACTCTGGCACTGTTTTGGGATTGTTCTTTGTAATACTGCATTTCTATTTTAATTTTCCTAGCAGAGAACTGTTTTTCCTAATTCCCATTTCTTTGCCTGAGAGCCCCTTAATTTCAAAATTATAATAATTTGGAAGGAGAAAGTTTTGATTCTCTGTTTCAAAGAGAAGATTCTGCCTTTATTGGCAGACACCTGTCCTTCAGACCAGGACATGCACAGAAATCTGAAATTACAGGATTTTCCTGCACACACACAAAATCCACAGTGTCCAGTGGCTCCCAGCTCAGCCCAGGAGGGAACAGCCCAGGCTCAAAGTGATGAAAGATCATCAAGGCCATAATACAACTCTTCTCTGGGCTGTGACTCCATGCAAATCATATTTTTCCTTAAATAATCATAAAATATCTCAAATTAGGAGGGACCCATAAGGATCATTGTGTCCAACTCCCTGTTCATGCAGGAATACCTAAAACCTAAGACTAACCTAAGACTAAGGATTCCTCAGCCATAAGACTAACAGCCTCACTCAGAAAAAGAACAAATTCTAGAAATATATATAAAAATACACAAAACCTATAATATATTGCAATATATATATAATATACTGTATTGTGTATGTAATACATTAGAGAATACATAAATGCAATCACCAGAAACATAATATGATGTAAAAATTATTCTCTCACCTTTATAAATCTTTGTATTACAGTAATTATCCACTATTATTCTATGCCCTTTTACTGATTTTTGTGCTCACATTGGCAGTCTAAGGTACCTCAGGTTGGAAAATGCTTTAAGTGTTGTTTTTGTCCAGAACTGAAAAGAATAAAAGCCATGCACAGTAAATAACCAACATAAAAACAGGTTTCCCATCTCCACTCAACCCTCTGTAGAGGCAAAAAAAAAAAAAAAAAAAAAAAAAAGAAAAAAAAAAAAAGAAAAAAAAAGAAAAGTGGAAATAAAGCATCTACTTTCAACTGTCTTGCTCAATGTAAAAACTTCAAAACTCAAAACTTGGCTTCCTTTCTCAATAAATTCCATCTTACAGAGTGGCAGATAAATGGAACAAATATTTAACACAAGCTGCTTTCACATAAGCAGGAGGCCAAATCAAACACTGTTTAATTAAATATCTTCCCTCCTAATTAAACATCTTCCCTACAATCATCTAAAGGACATGGAATTATATAAGATTAGGACACACATCTTAAAGGGCTCCAGAGTATTCTGTTTTTTGGGATTTCTCAATTTAGAAGCCAACATTGGTTCTGTCTGGATTTCCTTCCCAGGAATGGGCTCATTTTCCCCTGAATCTACAGAAATTTCCCACATCCACATTCTACAGCAACAGGAAGAACAGTCATCCATCCTCTTATCTGAGAGTGGATTTTGTTGCCCCCTGCTCCCCATGCTGTAAAAGCACACAGCATCCCCTTTGCCATGGCTCTCAGGACTCCCATTTTCCATTATTTTACTCCTTTTCCCCATTATTTTACTCCTTTCCAGACAGAAGTATTCCATGTATTCCTCTCCTTCTGCATGAAAAATATCTGCATTCCCTTCCCAGTCCTTCTCACCCTTCTTCAAACCTTTCCCCCTGGAGCAGTGGAATAACTGCACATGTGCCCAAGCAATTTTCACAGGGACAGAATTTATTCTGCAGGTTGCCTCACGTTAGAGACTAATTAAAAACAAATCATCTAAAGGTATTTTTCCTGATTCTGAACAGTCAGCTCAGAGCCAATTACTCTTTGTTCAAAATTAGGTTTTTGAAGGGGTTTTTGTTTTTTTTTTTTTTTTTTTTTAATGCAGCCCTAGTGCATCACTTCACATGCCTACACTGACCTTTACCTTCCATTCCATTTGACAGAAAATGTGATGTAATAACATCTTCCTGCAATTCCTCAGGGAGTTTGAAGACCAGAGCCCACCATGGAAACAGATTGCCCTTGCTATTTTCCTATTCCTAATCACTTCTGGGTACCATGAGCCCAGGTTCAGACCCCAGGACCTCCTGCAAATCAACTCTTTAATCCCATCTTTCTTCTACCTTCTGAAAGATCCAGGTGGAATTTCCTCTCAACAGCCCAGCAGTGTCAGCACAGAAATTTGCTTTCTGAAATACATTGCTATGATTTTGAGGTTGTTTCAGATTAGAGAATTCCATGTTTTTTATTTAGTTCCATTTAAGTGAAACCACTTAGAGAGTGGAAGCATTTAAGGAGGCTCAGGGGAACCTTCTGGAACTGCAGAGCTGCCTGATGGGAGGGGGCAGCCAGGTGGGGTCAGGGTCTGCTCCCAGGGAACAGGGACAGGAGGAGGGAAAATGGCCAGGGAGGCTCAGGATGGATGTTGGGGAATATTTCTTCACTGAAAGGGATTTCCAGCCCTGGCACAGCTGCCCAGAGCAGTGGAATCACCATCCCTGGGGGGATTTAAAAGCCATGAGGATGGGAACCTGGGGATGTGGATTAGTGAAAATGAGGAATTCCAAGCAGGCTGAAGAGGGGAGTGTTCACTCAACCCAGATTTGTTGTAGTTTCAGTTTATACAGTTACAGAACTTCTGTTTGACCCTTTTAACAAGAGGGGCATTAGAGCTGTCTGTGGTTTGAGTTCACAGAAGTGCATTAAATATTTATATCTGTGCAGGCACAGTTCACCTGTCACCAGAATAAGATCAGTTCATGGAGACATCACAGCAAGGACAAGGGAAATTTTATTTGAAGGTCCTTTAAAACAAGAAACAAAAACTTACCTTAGCAGTAGATTTCTTTGTCACTTCTAGAACTAATTGTGAATGCCCTGATTGAGTCAGGGAGACTAAGGAATGATTTTTCCTGGAGATAACTGATTTTACAGCTGTCAGTAAGTGGAAATTACTGGGGTTTCCTCAGAGAAAACCACTTGGATTCCCCCACAACCTGAGGCTTTGATTGATGTTCTGTGGCAGGGAAGGGGAAAGGGAAGAGAGGAGAACAAACAGGAAAATGAAGAGGAATTGTGAAGCTCCTCTGCTTTTGCTTTGCCTTTTAGATTTTGTTAGGAAAACAAATACATAACAATTACCAGCTTCAATTCTATGCTATAAATTTGCACATAAGGCAGTTCCATCCTTAAACAACTCAATTAATAGAAAAACCAGTGATACCAAAATTTTCCAGTGTTGCCAATAATTGCCAATAATTGCCAATAATTCCCAGAACATTTTGTCTCTCAGCTGATGTCAATAATCATAGTTCACCAAATTCTATGTCATCACTTTAAATCTTTCCAGACAACTTTAAATCAATGATGGAAATGCTGAAGTTTTCTGTGCTTGATCTCAGCTGTGGAATTCTGAGCCATGTGCTGGAGATGGAATATTCCAAACACACAGGGAATGAGGCCCTTGGAGCAGGGATTGTGACCCTTCCATTCAGAGCCCATTCACCACTGGGCTCAACCCTTCCAAAGCTGCTGCATCCCCAGGGAATTCATTAACTTGGAAATAAAAAAACAGGATGACAGCTGATGGGAGTGCAGTAGACACACAGAGGTTTTTCCACATCACTGTTTTAAATTTAGGTGACCAAACATCGACCTCTGATTTTTGCACTTGGAGTCTGAGTGCAAGAGGCCAAGTACAAATATCACCTTTTATCTGGGCTGGATGGGAGGTGGTATTTTTGGCAGCATTAACCTTTTTTCTACAATTTCTTCCTCTGTATTTATATTATAGTTCTGTGTCCATGTCCCCTGGGAGTCTTGGTCTGAGAACTTTCTGCCGTGGTTTTGGTTGGTATTTGAGTGAACATTCAGCTCCTCTTTGTGACATTCAGTCACGTTTCTCCCCATCCCAGGACTGAATTTGGGTTTCTTTACCCCTTTTTGGAGAACTTATTGTCTGACATTAATTCCCTGAGGCTCCTGATTAACCACCCTGGCATATTTAAAGTCTAAAGTTTGAACTCCAATGAGAAATAAAGTGTGAAAAAAGACACAATCTGAGAATAAAAATTATATTGATCATCTGGCAATATTTCAGGAACTACATGGAATTTGTTCTCATCTCTTAGTGGCAATCAATAATCTTAGTTTTCCTTTCCAAAAGAATGACTATAAGGAATTATTTTTTAATGCTAGATGGCTAAAATATCATAATACCAAATAATATTCCATTATTGTAATTTTAAACATACCAACCTATTAAAAGTTGAGCCTGGTGATCTGCTACTCTGCAGCTTAATTTTGCAGAAGGAAATTCACTGTTCCTCAGGATATTGACTCCTTGGTTTTCCCTTGCTGAGCTCCAGCTTTAACCAGCAGTGATCAGCTTTTGTTTCTTTCTCTACTGGGAAAACCCTGAAGAATTCCCTTTGCTCAGCACCATGTGCCAACAAACAGCCAGACTCCAGAGTCTACAGAAAAAGAGAGAAAAACAAAGAAAAATGAAGAAAAAGGAAGAAAAAGGAAGAAAATTGAAGAAAAAGGAAGAAAATTGAAGAAAAAGGAAGAAAAAGGAAGAAAAAGGAAGAAAAAGGGGGGAAAGTCACACTTGGTGTGTGTGGAGGGCTGCAGGCCCTGGAACCACTTCACCCTGGATAAAAAGATGGAAAAGAAATAGACTCCAGCACCTGTGATAGTAACCAGGCATTTATACATCAGTCTAAACAGTTTTGAAGAGCCACAGGTGTGCTCTGGACAACAGACTTCTCCTTTTCCCAAGAGAAAACATCCAAACAATCCCTGTGCATCAGGATTGTGTCCTGAACTTCATCATCACAGAATATCCTGAGCTGGAAGGGACCCCCAGCATCATCCAGTCCAGCTCAGGACACCCCAAAATCCCACCTGAGCACCCCTGGAGCAGTGCCCAGCACCCTCTGGGGGAAGAATTCCTTAATTGTTCTGACCAGATCTGAAATTCCTTCGTGTTTTCTGCTGCTGACTGTTCTCACTTCTGAGAATTTCGAGGGACAGTTGAATACTGAGAAATGGGATTGCAGTGGTGATGAAAATAAAAGCAAAACCTTCCAAAGAGCCTCTGAAGGGGCTGAACTTTGCCTTGAGGTTAGCAGGGCTGAGTTCAGCATCTGTTGGTGAGTCAGAGATTAGAAGGTTGTGTTTGTATTTGTATTTTTGTTTGTGTTTGGATTATCAGCTGCAAACCCATCCGGGTGACTGTCCTGGGATTAATCTGACATTTGTGTGCTGTCACCTCATTGTTATCTGGTCCTCACAGGCTTTGCTGGCAGTTCCATAACCACCTCCCCCATTCAGCTGAGGAAGGGGAAGAAGAAAGTGAAAAAAGTCAGATGTCTGAAGTGATCTCCACCATGTGCTTTGCATTTACATACAGAAATTAACAGAATTTCTGCAATCCTAAGAGCTAAAGGACAGAGCTCTCTCCTTTGGGTGAAGCCACCTTCTCACACAATTTGGGTCTGATTCTTCTCCCAGCTGTGTAAGACAGAACAAGGGGAAAGAGTTTTAAACTAAAAAAAAAGGAAGATTTAGATCAGATATTAGGGAGAAATTGCTCCCTGGGAGGGGGTGAGGCCCTGGCACAGGGAAGCTGTGGCTGCCCTGGATCCCTGGAAGTGTCCCAGGCCAGGCTGGATGGGGCTGGGAGCAGCCTGGGATAGTGGAATTTTGAGGATCAGAACCCCAGTCTGTGACTGGTCTGGCAACCAGAAGCCCAGAGAGTTCTGGTTTGAGGATCAGAACCCCATTAGTAACCAGTTTGGGGACCAGAAGCCCAATCTGTAACTGGTTTGCTTTTCTCCTTTGGGGTGCAGCCACCTTCTCACACACAATTTGAGTCTGATTCTTCTCCCAGCTGCCCCAAAATCCCTGGAAGAGTCCCAGGCCAGGCTGGATGGGGCTTGGAACAGCCTGGGATGGTGGAAGGTGTCCCTGCCCAGGTGATCATTAATGTCCCTGCCAACCCAGACCAGTCCAGGATCTGGGATAAGGTTTATTTCCAACACCCCACTCTGTAGCTGAAGTTTGCTGAGACACTGGTTTTAACTTCTGCTGAGCTGTAGCACCACATTCCAAACACCTGCTCCTTCCACAGTGAGAAATGTTCCAGCAGAGAAACATCTGGAGGAGCCCTGGGGTGGTTCCACCCATGGGCAGGGATGGATCCCAGCAGAGATTTGGCTCCAGGTGAGATTTGGGGTGCTGGGGATCCCACCCTGAGGAGCTGGAACTCCTGCTATAAACACATTTTCATCTAAAGCTGAATTTAGAGAAATTCAGCTCAGCACATCTCTTCCCAATACTAAAGAACTCCAAATGCCAGGAAGCTTTTCTCAGAGAATGTGGGGAAAGTCCCAGCTGAGAACTCTCCCAAAAATGCCAGAGGGAGCTGCTCGTGTCAGTGCCAGCTCTGTGACACTCAGAATCTGAATTACCTCTCTTTGCTGCTTCTCTCCAATAAAAGTTCCCAGTGGGACCCATTGCCTTTAACCACCAACATCAGCAGCCACTTTCCAGGGGCACCAATTATCACTTCATTCCACTGTTTTACAAGAGAAAACAAAGAATCTGAGGGGGGGAAATTGCAGTTTATGAAATTCACAACAATAAGTTTTAATTTAATGCATTAATTTGTTTTAATTTAATGCATTAATTTCTCCTCATTTGGTTCCAGAGAGGACAATGTGATTCCAGGAATGTTTGGGCCAAAACTTTCAATGCCACTGAAAGCCTAATCCTTAGAAAACACTGAAAGATGAACTTTGACTGTATAGAACTTTAAATAAAAATAGCATTTTTACTAATGTATTCTTCCCAAGTGCCTGCTTCTTCCTAGCATGTTTCCCATCCCAATACTGTTTTTGCAGCTGGCAAATGACACTGCCAATGAGTCTTTATGTTCAATGTTATTTAATATATTCCCATCAGAAAGCTATTTTTACTGTACAATTTCAATATCTTCTTGAAGTGTCTTGCATGTAATGTTCATATTTTAATTTACTTTTCTTTCCCATAGGATAAGTAAATAGAGATTCAAACAACAATATTGAACCAATTTAGGTTTGTTTGCTGAGAGAAAGGATCTTATAGGATGGAAAATTGTTTTGTTTTACTGAAAATAAAAGGAAAAATGCAACTTTTTTCAGGCAGTTATGTTGGAGATAATGGATGGACCACCTTCCTAATGGGACATTTGCATTTCATTTTATAGGTTTGGGGAAATAATGTGGTCAATAATCATGATAAATGGAGGGACGGAATATTCTCAAAATCCTGTCCCATTCATAGAAAAAACCACTTTGAGAGGTACAACCTTCAGCTTGAGGGAAACACCATCCTGGCCCAGGGCTCAGGACCCTTTTATTTGGGGTTTGAGGAGCAGAATCCGTTACCCAGGTTTGCCCAGGATAGATCTCACCACACCAAGATATACAGACCCTTCCTCTATACTCTATAATAATAATAATAATAATTAATACACATCTTCTGCTCCTTCTCTCAGACTGAGAAAATTTTTATTCACACACAACCAGCATAAAAATACTGTGACCTCTTTAACAATCTTCAAGCCAATACTTTCTGCTGAATTGAAAAAATAATCTTATGTGGCTACAGAAATAATGTTTGTGTTTTATCAGCGCTGTTCCCGCCAAAGGCTGGATTATCTGTTTCACATCCATTTAAACACAGGAAGGTTATAATGGGGCAGACAGCAATCTGGGCTTTATTGGCTGGGAAAACTGACCTCATAAATCTGATTTGATGCATCTGTCCTTTGGGCTGTCTGCATGTATGCCCATGCATCCACTTGGCCATGTGCCTGCTCAGCTCCTGTGGCTACTGCTCAGAGGATTTTCCATCTCCTGCTCCCTGCTGCAAAAATAAATACACTGAGGGAAGTGCAGAAGGGAAGATGTGCTTATGGGTGCTTGGAGGTGCTTAAGAGAGACAAGATATTCTTGGAGGAATGCTCAGGAAAACATTGAAAGCACCCAGGGCAATGCTGATTGTCCATTTCTGGCAGCAGACAGGGATGTTGGTCCCACTGGCACAGGGTGCCCAGAGCAGCAGTGGCTGTCGCAAAAACCCTGAAAGAGTCCCAGGCCAGGCTGGATGGAGCTTGGAACAGCCTGGGATGGTGGAAGGTGTCCCTGCCCAGGTGATCATTAATGTCCCTTCCAACCCAGACCAGTCCAGGATCTGTGATTCTGGGATAAGGTTTATTTCCAACACCCCACTCTGTAGCTGAAGTTTGCTGAGACACTGGTTTTAACTTCTGCTGAGCTGTAGCACCACATTCCAAACACCTGCTCCTTCCACAGTGAGAAATGTTCCAGCAGAGAAACATCTGGAGGAGCCCTGGGGTGGTTCCACCCATGGGCAGGGATGGATCCCAGCAGAGATTTGGCTCCAGGTGAGATTTGGGGTGCTGGAGATCCCACCCTGAGAGATCAGTTCAGAACTGGAACTCCTGCTATAAACACAGCTCCCATTGCCTTTAACCACCAACAAGAGCAGCCACTTTCCAGGGGCACCAATTTTCACTTCATTCCACTGTTTTATGAGGCAGAACAGGATGATCTTTAAGGTTCTTCCACCCCAAACCAGTCTGGGATCCTTCACAGTTCTGTGTCCCCTGTCAGGACACAGCAGAGTGTGAGTGCAGCCCATCCTTACACAAGGCTGCAGGTCATCCTGCACCCCAAATATCAACTCCCACATCAGCACCCAAACATTGTCATTTGCCACCTGAACCCAGCCAAAAATACTGAATTTTCAATGAGACCAAGTAGTGAGTAGGGACTGAGGGATCAGAACTGGCCCTGTGTGACCCCAGGTGGGTGTTGCAATCATTCCAGGTGCAGGGATGTGCAGGGCTGCCTTTCCTGCAGTGCACTGTCCCAGTTTGTTCATCTCCAGGGACCTGAGGGGCTGCAGGGAGGCACAGAGCAGATCCCTTGCAGTGAGTTATCTAAAGGGAACCACCACCAATACCTTTCCCTTCCTGTTTTCCACCCATTCCCAGTCTAGTGTTGCTAGTGAGTAAAAGAGAAAGAATAAAAAAACATATTTTGCTCTTTGCCTTTGTCTATTTAATTAGAGGTCCAGGTACCAATCATAGAATTGTTAAGGTTGAAAAAGGTTGTGATTGGCAGTTTTTGAAGCAGCTTATTCAAGGTCAAGAATTTTTTCTCTTCTCTTCTCTTCTCTTCTCTTCTCTTCTCTTCTCTTCTCTTCTCTTCTCTTCTCTTCTCTTCTCTTCTCTTCTCTTCTCTTCTCTTCTCTTCTCTTCTCTTCTCTTCTCTTCTCTTCTCTTCTCTTCTCTTCTCTTCTCTTCTCTTCTCTTCTCTTCTCTTCTCTTTTCTCTTCTCTTCTCTTCTCTTCTCTTCTCTTCTCTTCTCTTCTCTCTTCTCTTCCCCTCATATCAAGGGACTTTGATGTAAAACTTCAGAAGTGCTGCTATTATGTTCTACATTAAAACTGATGTATATATGATACAAGTAGAAACAAATTTAAAATTAAATATTGTCATTTTAGAACATTTTCCTCCTGCCTTAGGTTTTCTTTTTTGATAGACCCACAGGTAATTCAAAGATTGATAAACATTTCTGTTCCAAATGTCTGATGTAGTTGCTAGATGCAAGGACAGCAGCAAAATATATTAAAAAATTTAAAAATTATAAATATATGAAACCCCTAAGCAGCCTGGCTTGGAATCTGAACTGATTTCTGCTTGTTTCAGGCTGTGTTGCTTAACTTCATAGTGGGAAAGCAGAGGATTAAACCCCAGATTAGCCTCCATTCTCTGTCTGGATTTGGCAGTCCAGCTGTTTAGAAGGAAAGCAAAGAGGAATAGGCTCAGGCTATTGATCCAATTTTCTGCTCTGTGCTGAGAGGACACAGCAGCCTGAGCTGATTTTAGAACAACTCCACTTCCCAACAGTTCTTGTAGTGCAGGATAAGATAAGGAGATCATGGGAACAGCAGCTGATAGACTAATCCAGCCATTGATTTCTGCTCCCTGCTCACTCCCTGTGTTTTAATTGAATTTTGTGGTTCAGCATTGGTTTCAGCCCGAGCTTTCCGAGTCAACCAGAGTACAAAGTAAAGCAATGGGAAAAATCAAATTCTTGAATTTTGTCCAAATGGAATTGGACAAAAATAGACTCAAAGATTCTCATTGCAAATTGGACTCTGGAATGAAGGTTGTGTTGGGGGGGTTTTTGTTGTTCTGGTTTGGGTTGTCTCCTTTTCACTCAGCTCTTGCTTGCAACAAGGCCAATGTGTAAAGGAGAATGCTGGGAAAGAGATATTTTCTTGTTCCCAGCAAGCAGGTTAAAAAATTGAGGGAGCTGGAGGTTTTGAAGAACTCACTTTTGACACAGAAGTCACAGAAGAAACTTAGCAGACAGGGACAAGTTGCTGTCAGTCACCTCTTACACAAATACTCCCTTTGCCAGCCGTGCTCCAGCTCGGTTTGCTGGCTCT
The DNA here is from genome assembly GCF_903797595.1 of Erithacus rubecula. Lineage (NCBI taxonomy): Eukaryota > Metazoa > Chordata > Aves > Passeriformes > Muscicapidae > Erithacus > Erithacus rubecula. The sequence goes on from NC_136678.1 coordinate 2,406,300, forward strand.
CATCAATGCTCTAAGTGCTAATAATTCAACTGCTGGACATCCAGAGGCATCACAGTGTTGAACATAATTCTAAAAGAAAGGGAGTAATTTAAAAATAGAGATGAGCAGTTCCCTTGCACTGCAGCACTGGGCAGTGTTTCCATGCCCTGCCTGCCCTGTGCTTCAGACAAGTTACAGATTTTCCCACCACCTTGAGGATAACTCCTGGATCCCTCTTTCCTTCTGCTTTACCTGCACAAAACCCCTAAGAACTTAGGAGATAAGATTTATAAACGTGGGTGGTGATTTGTTTGATCATTTATAGCCAATATTATGGATTGGTGATTTCAACATCTTATTCCCCAGCATCCCAAGCAAACTGCAGGGAATGTTTGTCCCTTCCTCATTAGCAGAGCTGTCTCAAAGCCTGGTGCCAGTCCCAAAGGACACTGTGCTGTGCTCAAGTGGCAGAGGAATTAACAGGCCACAGGTAAACAGAAAATCCAGATTGGAAAGAGGAAAAGCACACGCACAACACAACCTTTCCCACTGACCAAAATGTTGTAAAATGATTCAGGTTGCACAAAAGAGCTGTAGGTAAAAAATTATATTAGACTCAAAGAATAAGGGAGGCATTCTTTGAATATCCTGTGAATTTCCCTGGACTTCCAGAACTCCTGAGTAGTTGTTCTTTAGAGGAAAACATAAAGCCTGTGTATTACCTGAGATTTCCAAGTGTCAGTTCTGCTCTTAATGTAGCAACACTTAAAATTCCCAGGTTAATTCCCAAGCAGAATTACTTTACCCATGTGACAACTTGAATTTGGAACGACCCAGATTTTGGAAAGGCTCATGGAGTGACAAATACAATGTAAAATTGTCTTTGCTTTCCTGGAAAGAACAGAATGAAGAGGACAACCCAAAATACTGACTATCCCTGGGTGCATAATGAAGAACAGCTCCAGGACAGAACGTGGTTCTGTGCTTCCAAGGAATCCCAGCAGAGGCAGGAGAAGGTGCCAGGGCACAGCAGCAGGGCAAGAGCTCCTGCAGAGCTCAGCCCCAGCAGGTGGGACAGCCAGGTAAGAGCCAGAGCTCCCCACACAGCCCTGGTGTCACCACAGCACTGCAGAGCCAGGACACAGAGGAGGGGGAGCCCCCACAGCCACCACCCCAACTCCTTTCTGTGGCAGTGACTGCTCCAGGCTTATCTTCTTCATGTTTGGGAAGTGTGATGCACAAAGGAAAGAGGGAATAGCATTGATCTCCAGGTGAGAGGCAGTGACTGGTTTGGGGATCAGAAACCCAGTTAGTAACTGGTTTGGGGATCACAACCCCAATTAGTAATTGGCTTGAGGATCAGAACCCAAATTAGTAACTGGTTTGGCGACCAGAAGCCCAGTCTGTAAATGGTTTGGGGATCGGAATCACAATTACTAACTGGTTTGGGGACCAGAAGCCCAGTCAGTAACAGGTTTGGCAACCAGAGCCCCAATTAGTAACTGATTTGGGGATTAAGACCCCAATCTGTCCTGGTTTGGGATCAGAACTCCAGTCTGTGACTGGTTTGGGATCAGAACTCCAGTCTGTGACTGGTTTTGTCTAAGTGGGGCTTTTCCTGCCATCCATAACCTGGGCTCAAGGTGAGCTGGCCAAAACCTCACCCTGTCCCCTGCTTCCAGAACATTCTGTACTTCCCAATCCCGAGGCAGTGCTGGAAGGACATTAACCCATTGGTTCCTGGCACAAACCACAGTGCCAACCCATCCCTGGGCTCCGTTCCTCAAGAGCACAGAGTGAGTTTTGTTTGCTACACAACTGCATTATATAAAGCTGCTGCTGGCAATATCAAAACATATTAAAAGTTTAACTAAGACAATGTGTTTGAGAAGAATTTGCTTTCTTTGGAGCTGGAATGTCCCCATAAAAAGGCATGATCTGTACGAGGGTGAGCTGTCCAATGATCTGCAAACTCTGCCTTGTGTCCTGGAGTAAACCCTGCTCTCCTCAAACCCAAATTGGTTTGGATTCCCTCTGTGCATGCAAAGAACACTTTCAACTCATGCTGCAGCTGCATGTCTTAAACCTGCCTTGGGAGGGGTGATTTTCACAGGTGGACTCTGGTGTCACATGCTGACAATGCCACAGAGGCTCTTCAGGACACCCCTGGGATGGGGGTGTCAAAGTGTCCCTGAAATGCAAAGCTGTCCCTGTTTGCAAGGCTTGATCCACCACAATGATTTGGCAAAAACCATAGAAAGCTGTTTTCCTTATCCCAAAATTCTCCCTTTCCCTACAAGCCCATTGAAAACACTACTATTCCATTGAAAACATTATTATTGAATTGAAAACCCGATTATTGAATTGAGAACACTATTATTGAACTGAAAACCCTGTTATTGAATTATTATTCTATTATTTCTGCAGATCTGTGCAGGGGGTTTCAGCTTGTGCGCCCTCCCCACCTCACCTGGCCCCTCACCCTTCCCACATCTCTGCTCCAGCTGTTCCATTATTTCTCCTTAAAATTTTGTGTTCCCCAGTCTCCCCCAGTCCTTGTGGTCCCACATCAGCTCACAGGGCAGGGAAGTCCAGGATACAAAATAAGTTGCTTGAGAGCTTCACTTCCCTGCTGATAACTGAGGGATTTTATTTTGTAGACTAATCCAGAGGTGGAAATCAGGGTGAAGATGAGACAAAGTCTGTGAAACTGAAATAAAAACCTGCTGCATGAGTGTGACAGCCCTACCAGGGGCTCACTCCATGCCTAGTTTTCCACCCAGCAAAACTGAAAAGCTTTGTTTTCATTCAGTTTTCAACTCAGAATAATTCTCACAGGCAGAACTTTGCCTTTTCCTGCAGAACAATTGAACACACTGAGCACTCCCACACTGGCTTGGCCCTAGGGTAGCTCTGGCCTGGAGTTCTGCCTCCAGCAGAGCCCAGAAGTGCAGAAAACAAGTGTAAGAAACAGGGCAAGTGCAAAGCAATTCACTGGTGGATGTGCCCTCCCAGTTCACTGCCTTTTTTAGTAGTAAAAACAAGTTGTAACATTGGCAGGGAGCCCCAGTGTTTTACACTTTCATTATCTCTATTGTTATACAATACAGAGCTCAGGTCCTGGAAGATGAGTACAGTATTAAATACTTCTAGAGCTTTGCTTTAAAAGTGATTATTTGCACTTCTTTTCAACCTTCCCCAAAGCCTCGTTAAGGTTTATCAATAAAGATAAGCAGATACTGGACAGAGAGATGATGAAGAGCAAGTCCATCCTTTGAGTCCCTGGTGCCAGGGCAGGGTCCCTCCAGCTGGGCACTTTTTTTCAGCTACTTTAAACTGTCCCACCCCCAAGAAAACCATAAAATCATGGAATGGTTTGGGTTGGAAGGGACCTTAAAGCTCATCTTGTTCCACACGTTGCACTAGCCCAGGATGCTCCAAGCCCTTTCCAGCCTGGCCTTGGACACCTCCAGGGATGGAACAAATTGTCAAATGCATCTCCCTCCAAACCTGATGTTAATAATATTCCTAATTTCACAGCAGGAAACCCTCCTACATCCCTTGTACCTGCCCAGGTGTTGCTGGAAGGATGAGAGCTGAGTGCAGGAGCCTGGCTCAGACCCACACTGTGGGAGAGAACATTTCCAAGTGCCAGGACAACTTTCACATTTTCACATTTCACTATTCTGATCCTTGGTGAGAGGAAGGTGGTTTCTTTAGTGGTGACCACCCTAAAGAAATGAGCTCCTTCAAAAGAGACAGAATCAGGTGAGAGGTGCTTGTAAAGCTGGACTTGTGTCCAGGTTGAAGAAAAACTGCAGCTTTCCTGTGAAAACAAAAAAAGTTTTTCAGTATCTGCAGAATTTAAACCACCAGAAAAACAAGGGATCAGCCTCACAAAGCAATAGCACTGCTCTCTCCCACCAGTAAAATCCAGTGCAGAAAAGAGACATTTCACAGTAAATTGGTGTCAGGTCTTGGTCAGATTAAACACACCTGGGTGTCCCCACAAAGGGGAGGCCTCTTCTGACACATTTTCCTTCTTAATTAAAATAACATTTTGAAATTAGAATTGGCCTGTGACAGGAACAAAGGACAGCACAGCAGCTGGAGTGATCAGCTTGCAGGGACTTGCAAACAGGCACTGAGTTGGAATCCTCTGCTGCAGCATGGAAAAGGATTTCTTCACATGGAGAAGGGGTTCCTTGGCTTTTTAAATGAACATTTAGTGCAACAGATGGCTTGATGCTGTGCTCATAAAAAATGGTTTTATTGGATAGCATCACTGCTTGCAAATGAATCAGGAAATATGTGAGGCTCAGAAATCACCTGCACAAACCTTGGGGCACCTCTGCATCCACCCACTGAGTCCATGTGCAGCTCCAGGCTCTGGAAGGGCACAGGGGGTGAGGAAAGGCTGACAAAAGGGGCTGTAAGGAGATTAAAGTGATGGAAGAGCTGCCTTGTGAGCCTGTGGCTCCTTGGGCTGGGGAAGGAGTGGGGCAGGGCACGGGGAGGTTTGCAGAGAGCTGGAGGTGATGGGTGAGGTGGGGATGGAAGGGCTGCTCAGGAACCCTGACCCTGCTCAAGCCTGGGGCACTCACAGCTCAGAGCAAGCACAGGTACTTCAGGGAGAGGCACAAATTCTGGATATTGCTGCCAGAAAAGGTTTGGAAGCAAACTGTGCCTGAGGCAGAGTTCATGGACAACAGGTTCATCCAGATAGAAATGGAATTAGGGTAGGGGTGTGCCTTCAACACCTCTCCTGCAGTGACTGAGTAAATCTTAGCTCCAGCTGTCACTGGTGGGGAATAAGTGCATTTTTTTATTCATTTAAATCTGGTGTAGTCACTAAATGCTTATCTCTGTCCCTAAAGAAATATGAGTAGTAGTAACAACAATAAATAAGAATGGTAACAAATAATAGCAATAACAAAAAATAAAAATAAAATAATAGTAATAATAATAATAATAATCCAACCAAAACTCCAAGCCAAAGCAACCCAGTCCATTTCCCACAGGACACAGGCCCACAGAGCTCATGCCTCCAGGCATTGGTATGTAAAGAGTGAATAACAGTCCTGGTTTTAATTACTGCCCTGCAACAGTGCTAGGAACAGAAAGCCATGTTTTACAGCAATTCCTAAATGTGCTCCTTCTTGGAAACACAGAGAAGGGCTGGCAAGGGAGAATCCTGCAGATGGGATTCTTTTTCAAAGTTGGAATTCAACCTAAGGAAATTAAATCTTGAATGACTGGGGGGCAATTTGGGGCTCTCCCCAAAGCGTGGCCTCTCTCATGTTCACTGATTTATGGTAAAGCACAGGTAGCTGGAAAACTTTTACAGGGCAGAAATGTTTGAAGAAATTGGCTGATTTATGGTAAAGCCTGTCCTGGTAGCAGAGCCTGGACAAATCCTGGATGAACTTTAAAGCAGCCAGGTTAATTCCTGTTATCACACAGTAATTGCTAACTCTGCCAAATTACCTTTTCTAACCTCAGTTCCACGGTTTGGTGACATTTTGCAAGTTATTATTTCTGTCTCCTTTCCACAGAAGTTTTCTGTAAACCTTCCAGCAAAACCAGTGCCTGAGAAGGAAACTTTAAGCAGAGTGTTCATAGAAAAAAATCATGTTTAGACCAAAGAGAAGGAAAAGGTGTTCCATGAAAAGCCTAATTTTACCCTTAAAAAATTATATACCAGCAACTCAAATGCCAAAGTGTTTGTCCCACCCCCCCTCCACAAGACTGAAGCAGCAAAGCAACATTCCCTGAGAGCAGCAAGTTCCCTCGTGGGGTCTGTTCTACAGCAGGAGGTCAAGGGGCACCCTGGAATGTTTTGGGGCACTCTGAAAAAAGCAGATTCTTCTGTGGGAGAATCTTTGGCCCAGTGGCCACAGTTCCTGTGGTGTTGAACATGAATTTTGTCCCTGGAAGACAAGCACAACCTGATCCCACAGCTGTGGGATCCCCCAGTGCTGCTGCACGAGGCTCCATCCTGAAAGGAGAATTGTGCTATGATCATATGTCATCTGCCCACTAACAGGGCAAAAAGGATCAGATTTTAATGCTCATCCCCTGCAGCCAGAAAATCCCTTAAGCAGCTGCCAGCTGCCAGAGGTCATGAGCAAAGCAGGATCCTACAGGGAAGTGATTCCCATGGTGTCAGCCTGGGCTGTGCCCCTGTGAGGAGCCCAGGCTGGGACAGAGGGGGTGGGAGAGCAGAGGGGAGCAGGAGGGGAAGCAGGAGCCCCATTTCAGTTTCTCCAGGGAGAGCTGATGCTCCTCTCTGCTCCCAATCCTCTGCAGCAAGGAGAGAAGCAGCACTGAACCCGTGGATTCTCCAGGAATCTGGAATTATGATCCCAGCAGCAGCAGGAAGGTGCAAACCTCCCCCAGAACAGTCCCAGTCCATGCTGGCATTGGGGGTGTCAGCCCTGGAGCTGCTGAGCTCCTCTGGCAATGTGGTACCCCCAAAACAGGATCCCTCATCAGACTGGGGGTGTTTGAAAGATTAATGGTGGCACAGAACCAGGCAAAAATACCCAGCCCCAGCTCTGGGCAGAGATGCTTTTTGCTGGCTCATTGAAATCCTCTGTCAAGGAGATGAATGTGAAAGGTACAGCAGAGCAGGTGTTCTCCTTCTAAAAAAATCCATCAGAGCAGCTTCTGTCCAAGGAGAGAGACCTCAAACAAAATCCACCATCAGCAAACTCTGACAAACAACAGTGTCTGAAGGGAACTCAGACTTCAACCCAAGTCTGGCTCAGCGAAGTGCAAAAAGCTAAATCCTGGGAAAAAACTTTGCAGCTACTAAGCAGAATTTTTTAACAATATTCATCCTCTCACAGAAGAGCATGGAATAAACATCTGAGGGCTGATTCTTGAAATCCGTAGTTCCCCTAGTATTTTAAATAGCATATCCACTCTCATTTGATCCTCTCTGCCAATGAATAGATGATAATTGATCATAGAATCATAGAATGGTTTGGGTTGGAAAGAAACTCAAATCCCATCCCATTCCACCCCTGCCATGCCAGGGACACCTTCACTATCCCAGGCTGCTCCAAACCCCATCCAGCCTGGCCCTGGGCACTGCCAAAGATCCAGAGGCAGCCACAGCTGCTCTGGGCACCCTGTGCCAGAGACTCACCACCCTCAGAGAGAATTTCACCCTAACATCTAATCTAACATCTAATCTCAACTCTCAGTTTAGGGCCATTAATAAAAATATATATTAAATAAAGCAAGAATTGCCTGCAGAGCCTGTGCATTCCAGGAAAGAATGGTAATTGTTGTTATCTGTTCAAACAACTGTCAGGCCAAATCTGTGCAGAGTCTGAAGCAGAATGTGAAGTTTTTCTCAGAGCTCTGTCTATATGTCACTGCCACTGCAATTATGTTCTGTCTGTAACAGCACTTGAACCATCACCAGACATTTTGCTTTCAGTCAGCTCAGGCTTTTGAGATGTTTTCATTTAGAGTCAAAGGGTTTCTTTCTCCTGTGCAGTGCAGAACCAGGAGAAAGGAAGGATTGGTGCAAATCACTTCAGCAGTGCAGCACAGATGAGTGGCTGTCCCTGCCTGGTTTGGATTGCAGCCCATTGGAATTGTATTGTGTCCCCATCGATTTTCCAACACACCCAAGCCACATTCCCTATGTGATATCGACTCAGCTGTGAAGCCATGAGGCAGAGACAGTTAAGAAAATATTTACAGGAGACTGATTCCTACAGTAAATCAGTAATGAACTTGTTTGTCTGACCCATTTATTCATGACCCATAAGTGAGCTTCTGCTTTTTTCTGGAAATGTCTCCCCCCCCCCCCCCCCCCCAGTGGTGCTGCACAAACCCCAAAAGGCAACACAGACCCTCAATTCCTCTATCAACTTTTTCATTTTCTCTAATGAGCACAAGAAGAGAATTTGCATTGTGATCATTCCTTCCAACTTCTGCCAAACATGGGTGAACTTCCTCCAGCTGAGTCCTAAAGGTTTGATATCTCCTCTGGAGCCAGGCTGGGAGAGCTGGGTCTGCTCACCTGGAGAGGAAAAGCTCCAGGCTGAGCTCAGAGCCCCTTCCAGAGCCTGAAGAGGCTCCAGGAGAGCTGGAGAGGGACTGGGGACAAGGGATGGAGAGACAGGACACAGGGAATGGCTCCCACTGCCAGAGGGCAGGGTTGGGATGGATATTGGGAAGGGATTCCTGGCTGGGAGGGTGGCAGACCCTGGCACAGGGTGCCCAGAGCAGCTGTGGCTGCCCCTGGATCCCTGGAATGTCCCAGGCCAGGATGGGCACTGGGGCTGGAGCAGCCTGGGACAGTGGAAGGTGTCCCTGCCATGGCAGGGGTGGCACTGGGTGGGATTTAAGGTCCTTTCCAACCCAAACCACTCTGGGATTCTGTGATCTCTTTCCATTCACTTCAGCCCTGGGAACAGCTCTCAGACAAGTTTACACAAGTTAACAACGTTCTGCTTCCTGCAAATGTAGAAGTGTAAAAGCTGAATATTCTTTCAGGTAAAACAAACACTGGCCTCCACTCTGAGTGTTTAATTTGAGCTGCTTATAACTCTTCCTCACACTCACATCAAAGCACCCCCAGGACAGGAGGGGAAGAAGGTTACTTGTGATACATCTTTTCTCATGTAAAGACTTAACATTACAAGGAAGTATTAAATGTAATGCACACACACATTTAAATAAGTGTTGCTGAAGAAAATAAAACTTGTTAAGCTCATCCCATCCCTTTATATTTTTACAGGACCTCTGAAAACTGTTTGATGCTTTGTGGGTCCCTTTCTCAGTGACCTGACACCTCTCTAAAGTGCCAAGATTTTATGAACAGCAGCTGTACTTGCCCATGTTGCTTCCAAACCCACAAAGATTTCACAAATAAATGAGGATTCATCAAAAGCAACATTTTTCCTCGAAGGCTGTTTCTTCTAAACCAAAAGAGCCCAGACATTTCTTCCCAAATGCCTTCTGTGAGACTTTCAGCAGCACAAAGGACACAGATTCCAGGAGGAATCCATAGATTTGTGTAACATTTTGGATTGGAATGGACTTCCAAGCTCATCTTGTTCCACCCCCTGCATGGCAGGGACACCTTCCACTATCCCAGGGCTGGGGCAGCAACAGCTCCTCACAGAAGAAGCTCATCCAAGAGATCATGGGAGACTTTAAATTGTAGTAGAAGCAGAGAAATAACTGGATACAAACCAGTAGAGAATCAGGATTCATTCATCCTGTGCTCACAATACTTTCTCCAGTTGTCCCTCTGATTCCAGAGCACATCCTTTCCTTACTCAACCTCACACTCCAACCCCTCACCTTCAAAACAGGAGAACCCCCAGCTCATGGAGGGCTTGAACCAGGCTTTCCTCTTGACCTCAAACCACTGCTGAAAGGCAAGGATTCACCTCCCTGGGATCAGACACTCCTCCCTGCTCTGCTGCCACACCTTCTCCAAAAGCTGAGCTGGTGTTTGTTTGGGTGACATGGGAACGTCAGGAAAAGCAGACAAGCTGCTGCTTCTTTCTTGCTCACATCAGCCTGCTGGGGTGAGCTCAGGAGGGAGGACAAGAGAATTTGGGACAAGAGGAGGATTTCTTCAAGGCAGAAATTAGTGCTGGTGATACAGATTAAGTACAAACACAATGTGTTGTTTATTGCTGTGTCCAAACCAGCTTTTGTGAGACAGTTTTAAGAAAAGTCAGGCAGCTCTTGCCAAGAAATACTCTTAGAGTGTGCAAAAACTTTTATGTAAAGAAAAGAAAAATCCTATAATTTTCTAGCTCTCATCTGATGCTGCTTGCTGCAGTCACAATGGGCTCTAAGGCTCTTTCCAATTTCCCAGCACAAAGTTCTAATCTGAGGATGTCCTAATGAAATGAGACAAATGTTCAGCACAAGCACAGCCTGGCAGTTCTGCCATGGACCCTGAGGCTCCAGCCAAATCCCAAGGTCAAGGTTTGCAGGCAACATTTGAAGAAACTCTGCCTGTGTAAATGAAGGCACACTTTGGCCTGTGGCTGCCATCACAGGCAGAAGCGTTTTTTCTTGGAGAAAAACAAAGCAATCTGCATAATCCTGGCAAAAGGGCAGGGCAATTTCAGCACTCATGTCCAGCATTTTGTGCTGCAATTTCCTGAAGGATATTCCAGGCAATTTTAAACACACATCACCTCCAAGAATCAATCTAGCACTGAAGCCACTTTGGCTCTGTGGGGGAGGAATTTAAGGTTTTTCTGTTGGTGCTAATAAAAGATGAAGATATGGGTGCTCCAGGTTCAGAAAGCAACACATCCCTGTGGCAAATAACTTTATTCTCTCAAGGTTTCTCTGTGCCTTCCACACATCTTTCCCAAAGGACTTAAGGACCAGTCTCTCCAGCTGGCTGCCCTCTCCTGGATGGAATCAAAAAGTGTTTGATTACTTCCACTTAGATAAAATGCAGTGATCTGCTTTTAATTTTTTTTCCCCTTGAGTTTGTATAATCACAAAGGTTCCACTGTGCCAGAACAAGAACTATGAAATTCTAAGGGGCTGCTTCATAATCCTCAACAGAGCTGCCAACTTTTCTGAGAGTAGAGTTTTTAGCCAAATTGCCTTTTATATATATATATAACAAAGTTTTAAATTTTTACATTTCTTTCCTTTATTTACCATTGCCTAAATCCCACTGTTGTTCCCTTGTAAACTACTTAATCCCTCTCCTCAAACACGCTGGAAAACATTTCCATATCTCTTTGTTGCCGAAGGTAATAAGCGTGTTAAACACAGAATATTTCGTTTGGAAGGATTCTTATATAATCCTTTCCTCTGCCTCGAGTCAGGGTCAAATATTTCTTTGCTACTCTCAACCAGTGCTTGGCTGACCCCAGTTAAAGCCAGCTGATAATGGGGACTGCACAGTTTTTGCAGGGAGCCCGGTCCACTCCTTCCCCAGTTAACCATTGCTGTTCCTACAGGTTCATTTCCACACTCCCGAGATGAGCAGAGAGCTCTGGGGATGATTTTCTAAAGGAGCTGGGAGTTCCACTCGGGGATCTTTAAATGGAGGGCAAGGATTAGGATGCAGAGTGCAAAGGCTGAGGACAAAACCCCCCTCGCCGAGGGGCTCAGTCGCTGCCAGCGGCACCGCGGAGCCGCAGGGCTCAGTGCGCGCTCGGCGAGCGCACTCCCACTCGCAGCCGCGCTTTGAAACTTTCACTGCACATCTGTGCATCCCTGCCTGCGCTCGGCAGCGAGCCAAGGGCTGAATTCCTGCGAGCCCGTGCAGCTCCCACACGTCCACAGCGCTAGGACCCAGAGGGAGCCGGCTCGCCGTGAATCAGAGCGGAGCCCCGAGCGCTGAATGAGGCTGCGGCGGCAGCGGCGATGTGAATGGCTCTGCGGGCTGGGCAGAGCGGCCGAGCAGAGCGCTGCACCGCGGCCAGGACAGCGCCAGGGCAGCGCCGAGACCCCGGCCCGCAGCGCCCGGGCGGAGAGGTGAGAGCGCGGCGCGGCACGGAGCGGGAGCGGCACCGGGAACGGCACGGGAACGGGAGCGGGATCGAGAGGGGCACCGGGATCGGGACCGGGATGGGATAGGGATAGGGAGCGGCACCGGCACCGGCACCGGCACCGGGATCGGGATAGAGAGGGGGACCGGGATCAGGACCGGGATGGGATAGGGATAGGGAGCGGCACCGGCACCGGCACCGGCACCGGCACCGGGATCGGGATCGGGATAGAGAGTGGGACCGGGATCAGGACCGGGGTGGGATAGGGATAGGGAGCGGCACCGGCACCGGCACCGGCACCGGCACCGGCACCGGCACCGGGATCGGTATCGAGAGGGGGACCGGGATCAGGACCGGGGTGGGATAGGGATCGGGAGCGACATCGGGAGAGGCACCGGGAGCGGCACCGTATCGGGATCGGGAGGGGGACCGGGATCGGGACTGGGATAGGGATAGAGATAGGGAGCGGGAATGGGGTCGGGATGGGGGTCGGGATCGGGATCCGGATCGGCACCGGGGACCGGAATGGGGACCCGGACCGGCATCGGGATAGGAATAGGAATCGGCACCAGGATCAGGACCGAGATCGGGATAGGGATCGGCACCAGGATCGGGACCGGGATCGGGATAGGGATCGGGATATGAATCGGGATAGGGATAGGGAGCGGGATCGCGATCTCCACATGGCCCAGGTGCGGTGCCGAGCGCTGGGTCTGGCTCTGTGGAGGAGGCACACATGGGATGGATGGATGGATGGATGGATGGATGGATGGATGGATGGATGGATGGATGGATGGATGGATGGATGGATGGATGGATGGATGGACGGACCGATGGATGTCTGTGTCACACGGAGCGCTCGCTCCTTGCCTGCAGTGTGGTTTTGTGGAAGCAAAATTCTCAGCTGCTAAGGCAGGTTTGGCTGCACGCACATCTGGAAGGTGTTGGTGGGGCAGCTGTGGATAAGCTTAAGGCTTGAAAAACATCTTTAGCGAGAGCAGCTTAATCTCAGGGAAATGCAAGTGTGCTTGCTCCTTTTATCCAGGTATATGGGAACTTAGTTTTATTTGCATTCTACAGCAGTTACACCTATATGAAAATTCTTTACTGGCTTTGTTCTGAATATTGAGGCTTTCTTATTTCCTTTCTTTCCTCCCCCGTGATAATTCTACTCTGGATAAAACTCCTTTCTTTCCTTACTAATATAAATAAATAGGAATTCTGCTAAATCAAAGCTGACCCAAGGCAGGATCCTTTTAGCTGCAGACAGGGCAGTACTTCACTAGAGACCGTGTATCCTCTGGGATGTCCACTTGGAAAGGCTCACGACCTCCCTGCTGCCTGTGTGTAGTGACAGGATGGAGCTGACAACGTTTATTGATTTATAGTTGGTGATAACACTGTTTTAGCTGAGACACTGCTCACAGATAAAAACGGGGACCCCAGGCTGGGAGACAGAAGGAATTTGTGTGCTGAGAACAAAAAGTGTTTGTGCTTCGGTTCTTTCTTCACTTTAAATTCTCCTTATAAAGCTCAGGAAGTTTTAGAAAAACACCAAAAGTGAGCGTGCTTGTCAGGCTGGTTTTCCAAGTTGTCACAACTTGGAAGTTGCATTGTGACTGTTAGACGGATAATTTATGGATGTTTTCATGCATTAGAGTGTCAATAAAGTTTTTGGGGCACTTTTATTGCTAAGCCAAACTAAAATGTGACAATTATGTGCTATAAGACAGGGAGGGAGCTGACTTGTCTGTATATTCCTGTTTGTGGCACTTCTGAGCTCTTTCAGATATTGTGGAAATCAGGCTTTTAACCACCCCCCCTGCCAACTCTCATTTCAGGCAGTTTTGTCTGAAATTCAGAGGTTACAATATTTTCTGCACTTCCCCAAGAGGTTACAGGGATGGAACGAAGAATGAAATAGATTTGGAGAGTTCTCAAGTATGATAAGAAAAACTTGGCCTTTAAATTAATAATCGTAGATATGAATAATTTTAAAACAAATCTCTGCAAGGTCTGGAGAGGAGCCCTGAGAGATCTGTGCAGGATTTCACAGCTTGATCAGTCCCAGCCACTCACCAGGAGGGATCTGGCTCTCCCAACAAGGTGCTAAAGAAAGTAACCATGGCTGTATTTCCTCACCCTTGTAGCTGAGCAGTGCCCTATCAAAATCTGAAATTATCTTTTTTTCATTTAATGTCAGTGGAGAGTTACAATGCGTACAAGTATAGTTTTAATCCGTATGCTAAAAAAACAATTAAACTTCATAGGGTAACTGAGCAGCCTATGAAATACACAAGATATTAATTTTAAAAATCAGTTTAGAAAAATACCTAAAATTTCTATTCAGATTAGTGTTTTCAAGTGCAAAATAACTTTATTTAATGAGATGTCCAGAACAAGGGTCAAATAGAACACATTAAAAACTCATTTCAATCAATATAATAAATCCCATAAATTCTCCTACTGCTCTATGGTTTGGCCATATAAAGTTCCTTTAAGTACAGATTCTAATAATTTGTTTTCTGTTTCCTTATAAAATGCTTTTAGGACTAACAGAATATTGAATATGTACTAATTAGCATTACTGACTTATATTAAAGGCACGTGGAAAAAATACTGGTAATTTTAAGAAGTTAACATAAACCTTTGACTTCTTTTCATCTGTATTTTACAAACAAATCACTGATAAAGAAAAAAAAATAGATAAAGGGTGACTAAACCCCATGGTTTCATTCCAAAAGATTCAGTGCTCTAATAGCAACAGTCAGGGCTGGATTGGTGGGGTTAGAAATATTTGTCAATCCCAAATGTGAGGCCAATAAAAGCTGGGGAAACTCAACCCCTTCCAGCCCAGCTACAGCAACGCTGACCTCTGCTGGCAGCTGCTCGGGCAAGGGGTTTGTTAGACAGAAATATTGATTAAATCTCACCCTATTCCCTGAAAAATGGACAGCACCTCTTCCCACCAAATTTATCTCGTGCAATGAAAGAAAGAAAGAAATTTGTGCCAGGGCAGTGGAGTTTGGGAAGGGTGTGGGGAACCAGGAGCAGCTGGGGAGATGGGGAAAGGGCTCAGCCTGGAGAAAAGGGGGATCCGGGGGAATTTCTGGCTCTGCACAACCCCCTGACAGGAGGGGACAGGGACAGGAGGAGAAGAAGTGACCCCAAGTTGTGCCAGGGGAGGGGCAGGGTGGATATCATGGAAAATTTCTCCCCTGGAAGGGTTGCCAGATATTGGGACAGGCTGCTGGAGCCCCCAGCCCAGAGTGTTCAGATGTTCAGGTGCTGATGTGTTAACATGGGGATTCAATCTCCTCAGAGATCTTTTCCAACCCTAATGATCCCATGGTTCTGTGGAAGCAAAAGGCTCATGCACAATGCTCCTGCAGCTGCATTCCTGCCCTGGCCAGAAGGAAATTCTCCCTGTGCTGCCTCTGACCTGAGCAGGGTCACAGAGGCCAAGGCATTTAAGAACATTTCTCCAAGCAAAGCTCAGGGACAGATGTCCTGTGGGATGTGTTGTGGCTTTTTCTCTCCCCACAATGCCCTTTGTGCAGCCCCACAGAATTCATTAAATGTTTGTGTGCGTGTGGATGTGAATTTATACCAAAAATTATGTGGTCAAGCAAAGCAAGATCATTTTTGCTGTTGCCAAGACATCACTGTATCAACTACTGGGAGTATGTGCACTCTTGTCTGCGCAGTGCCACTAATATTAAAGCCTAAAAATACTAAATACTAAAATATTGGGGGAAACAAGATCTGAGACCCTCAATAAAACCCATCCCATCCCCAAATCCTGGGTACTGTTTGCAGTTCTGGTCACTGGTTACAAGGATAAAAGGAAAAAGTGAAACAAGAAAAGGTGCAGGATGATGAAAGCCTGGAACATTTTCTGTATTTAGAGAAACTACAGAGATTATGATTTCTAAGTCTGGAGCAGAGATGGCTGAGCAGGGGTGTGAGGGAGATATTTATAGTCACAGTTGTCCTTAGGTTGTTGAGAGGAAATGGCTGTTGTCAAAAATCCAGGAGCAGGAAATAAAACTGGCAGGTGGCAATGTGGAGGCAAAAAAAAGCAAGGTGGTTCCTCTGTCTGTGGAATTCTTCCCCACTGGATATTGCAGCTGACAGGGCTCAGGGAGCAATCAGGCACTCTGAGAGCAAAGCTGCTGCCATAAATCTGTGCCAGAAGGAGCTCAGGGTGGGAGAGCAGCCCAAGGAGATGATCCCCACTCCCCAGGCTGCAGGAGGCACAATCCCTGACCTGGCTCTGCTCTAGTTCCTTCTCCTTGCTGCTTCAGCTGTCAAATACTTGACCTGCCCCACCCCAAAAAAGGTGGCTGTGTAATATTTACTGTGGGTTGCCAGTTCATTGGTGAAAGAATGGCAATTCTGGCACAATGAAGAGGTAAAATAGCATCCTTCATTTTGGTTTTTGGTCAAGGAATAGGTCTAGGCCAGTGTTTGTGGATGTTACCACTATAGAAGGACATCAGTGATGAGATTTACAGTTCTTTATGCAAATCAGGTTCTGAGCAGGTTATGAGAGTGGAGAAAGGTCTGTGAATCCTGGGGCATCTTGTGAAATTCACTGAAATGGGAAAATTTTATCTCATCTCAATGTGGTCTTTATAAGGAGCTGGCATCTTATTTGAAATTTTTTATTTAGCTCAGATCTTTTCTAACAGCTTCCACTAAAAATATTATACACAAATAAATCTCAAGTAAGTAGCAGGGCAATGCCTCATTAATTGCACTGACCTCAGAGAACTGCAGCACCCTGAGAAATGCAGAGAAAGGCAATGCCAGCAGTGAGACCTGCATGCCAAGAGCCTGAGAGCATTGGCAGAGAGCTGGGGAGTCACCAAGGACACCCAGAGCAGTCCAGAGGCAGAACAGCTCCCAGGAGAGACATTTGGATCACACCAGGAGGAGAAAATGAGCAAAGTGCTGCTCAGTATTTGGAGCTGCACACAGCTGTTGCCCAGTGCAAGGAGAAATCAGGTCCTGAATACACACACACACCAACAGGCACGTTATCTGAACCCAAATGTCTGCAGCAGGAAGGCTGAAAAAAGGTTTGATGGCTTTTCTGCCACTTGCTGCCCATCCTTTGAGTTGTCCCAGGCCACTGAATGAAACACCTCTGGCTTCTCCTTAGCTTGGGGCAGCTGTGGATCCCCTTCCTTCTTTATTCCCTGAGCTCCTGCATTTCCAACAGAGCTTTGGGATTTCATGGCACAGTGGTACAGCATCAGATGACCCAAATCAGGGTGTGTCAGTCACACTGTCTGTGTGGCTGGGATTGGTTCTATCACATAAAATCCATGGCAGGGACACCTTCACTATCCCAGGCTGCTCCCAGCCCCATCCAGGCTGGTCTTGGATATTTCCAGGGGCAGCCACAGTTTTTCTGGGCACCCTGTGCCAGAGCCTCCCTCACAGGGAGGAATTTGTCCCCAATTTTCATCTAACTGTGCCCTCTCCAGTTCAAAGCCATTCCCCCCTGTCCTGTCTCGTGGCTGTGGCTTCCACATTTCACAGTGGAGTTTCCTGGCAGAAACTGAGAACTGGTGACAAAGCACCAAGGTGAGGACCTGCCTGGCCTGGGCTTCCCAACCAAACCCTGGCAAAATTCCCCTCTCAGAGTGACAGAAACCAAACCTGCAGTGACCAGACCATGTGAGGTAGTTCAAGACTTGTTTTATTCCAGGGTTTTCTAAAAGTGAACATCAACACAGACCATAAGCTGGTTCCAAAAAGTTTTTTTCTTATTTATCTTCCTGGCTCCAAAATCCAATTTCCTGTCCCTGTGGGGTCCATAACAATATGTTAATAAAAGATCAAATTCTGCTGCCATTGACTCATTAGGAATCAAAATCCCCACTGACGTCAGTGGGAAAAGATTCAAGCACAAAGACAGACAAAAATCAAAGGTAAAACAAGTTCTTTGATTTTGTTTTGGGCCTTGGTTTATGTATTATTGACAAAATCATAGAATCATGGAATCATTAAGGTTGGGAAAAATCTCCAAGGTCATCAAGTCCAACCTCTGACGAACACCACTAAACCATAATCACCATTTATGTTGTGCAAATAGGAAGCTCCTCCAAGAATAAAATCAAAGAAGAAATGAATTAAATGAATGACTAATGCATAAAATGGTTCATAACTCAGGGCTTTGAACTGCTGTATTTTTGAGAAATGCTGTTCCCTTAAAGAGGATGCAGCAAAAATTACCTTAGTTCATTTACTTGTTAACTACCCCAGAAAATTATAAAGATTATACTGATTCTGACAGTTCTGACCTACAATGAGTAAATCAGCCCAGTATAAATACAGCTGGGAAGCAGATTATGTGTTTGATAACTTTCTATTTGCCAAGCATGGCTTTGCCAGGTGAAAAATTTTGATTTTTTTCCACTTCTTAATCACTTTGTATTTCCCCCTGTTGTATAGGTAGAAAGGTGGCACAAATTTTTTACTGGTCTGGTTCATTGCTTTACTTTGACTGTTTTATTTTGTTCCTGACACAACCATATGTGATCCAGGCTCTTTAAAAAAATTTAAAAAAAATTCTTCAGGATTTTTTTGTGATGGGGATTTGCCAGGCACCTCATTGCTACGTAATACTTTGATTATGACACATTTAAGAGCTCTGGCTCACAGAATACGTTTTTCTTTTTTGAAACATAGCTTTTATTATTTTTCTTTGATGACCTTATGTGCTGGATGAGTCAGGTATGAGAAAAGACCTGTGCTTGTTCACCAACAGCTTTGCCCTGTGGTGGATGACACAGCCTGCATTTTCCAAATGCATCATTTCCTGCCCATTATTCCATGATCCTTTTGGGATTCTCTGTGTCCCAGCACCAGACCAGCAAGGGGTTTGAGGTGGGTGCATTCCCACAGCCATACAATGTGTTGATGTGAATTATTATGCTCATCTTGCTCTTAGAATCCTCTGTTTGCCTCTGTCAGAGATAAGGAGCCCTTCACTTGGTCATTCTCCTGTACTCAGAGGGCATTAAAGGAATTAGCTGATTATTCTTGTTTCTGCTCAGTGTTAGCAATTTTATCCATTTCCCTCAGCAAAACTGATCACAGTCACTGTGCAGTTCTTACCTGGGAGGAGAAAGTGCATCAAGTGTGTCAAGAGAAATAAATAAGCACAGAACAAGCCACTGAGGCCAGGCTTGGGTTTATTTTCCAGGTCAAAAAATCTTGTCCATCCCTTCCCTCATTGCTGGGTGCAGTGGGAGGTGTCTCTGCCCATGGCAGGGGTGGGATGGGAGTTTTTTAAGTTTTAAGGTCCCTTCCCACCCAAACCATCCTGGGTTGGTGCTCTGTCATTCATATTCATATATTCATTTATTCATTTATTCATACATTTATATCCAGCATGTCAGTGCTCTGAACATCCAACATCCATGTTTTTGTTCTGCCTGGCTCCAAACACTCCCTGCCCCAGTCCCTCCTGCCAAACCTTCCTCCCATCATTTTCTCAGGCACAAGCTGTAAAGAGGAGAGTGCAAAGGGTCACTGCTCAGCCTCACATTCCAGGACACTTTATCTGTGCCAAAAGTGTGAGTTTCTGGTTTTGGCAAAGCCTCCAGAATCCAAAGCATCAGAGGGAGTTTGATCCATGAGCTCTGCCTGGGTGCACGTTCCTGGTGCTGGGAAGGGCTGCACTAGAGACCATTTCTTTCCTCTCTGTGTTCTGAGAGAGAAAAGTGTGTGGTCCTTTCCTTCTCATTTGAAAGCAAAGAAATTAGAAAACCATTCAATAACCTGCAGAATTTCTCCCCTTTGCTCAGCAGTTCAAATTTTTAGAAGAATTCAAATAATTGCAATTCAGTCTTCAGCACTTGCTCGTGCCATCACTTGAAAGAAAAAGGAAAAACTTTCTGTGAAAATAACACGTCTCCAGTGCCACAGGAAAACTGATGTGAAGTTTAAAGTTCAGATTTAAAGCTCATTTCTCTCCCTTTGAATTTGCAAAAGCTCATTTCCAAGTGACATGTATTTAAACTCTGGCACTGTGCACAGAAATGAAGTACACACCTAATCAGCAAAACTTCCCTCTGGTTTTCATTTTAAGCAGGCAAAAAAATGATCTTGTAAGGGTTAGACCTTGATTATTGCTTTGAACCTAATACTAATGCAAAGAAACTCCAGAGAAAAGTTGAAAGATGCAAAATTCAATCACAATAGGCTTCTTTAAAAAGATAGTTCAGTTAGAAATCTGCTAGACATATGTGATTTTAAAAAATAGAATAAAAAGCCAATTTTTTTTGTTAGACAATGTAAAATTGTCATGTATTCATCATCTGATGAAAATTGTAGCAAAAATAGGCAAATACCAAAGAAAAAAAACCTATTCTTATTGCCACAATTGTGTCAATAATCTGTGGAGTGCCACTTTTCAACAACATTTAATATTTTCATACTACAAATCACATCTGGCTACAAATGTCATTTTCTGTCTCCTCCCACTCCATCCTCATCCATATTTTCTTCCTCTCAGATCACAATAAAACTGCTTTTTTGTAACCACAATGATTCTTCCTGACAACTCATTCACCACACAAAGGCATTAACAAATAACACTGTAATAAATACAAGGTGCACAGCAAATATCCAGACAAGGAAAAAATGTGGTTACATATGGGGTTAAGTGTTATAATGACAGCTCATTTCAGATATATCAGGTTATTTGTACTAATTAATATTGGCACGATCCCTGTGAAAATTCAGATTTGGAATGGGAGTTTTCTGAAGGTTTTTTGTGAAGTCTGTGGCACCTGTGTTCATGTCCTGCTGCAGGAGTGATGGATTTTTAAGTGAAATACAAACCAGAATCATGATTATGTGGGGAAAAAGATTATTTATTACAGAGTCATTAAGGTTGGGAAAAAACCTCCGAGATTACCAAGTCCAACCTTTGATTGAACAGCACCTTAAATCATTTTGCACCCCCTGTTTGACCAGTGCCCCACACCAAAGGCCAAACCCACATCCCAGGAGGTCCCACCAGGACCTTCCTGGATCTCAGGCTGAAGGAGCAGAAGAAGCTCCAGGATCTGGAATTGTCCCCAGAGTCCTTGTGAAACCCAAACCCATTTGCAGGGAGAGAAAGGCTGGACAGAAAGGCTGAAAGGTTTAGGTGGGATATTGGGGAGGAACCCGGTGAGGATGGGGGGCTGGGATGGATTTCCAGCTGTGCCCAGGCCAGGCTGGATGGGGTTTGGAGCACTGGGACAGGGGAGGTGTTGGGGTTGGAGCTGGATCCCTTTAGGGTCCCTTCCAACCCAACCATTCCAGCATCCCATATTGATTCTCCCACCTGCCCTGCACCTCAGCCAGGTGAGGAAATGCTCAATCCAGCTGCAGGGTTTGCAGCCAGATGTTGTGGCTCCAGTCACTGGTGCCTACAGAAGCTACACCCCATGTGCCATTGCCCACAGTCACAGGAGGACTGCAGCTCATTAACTGTGACATCAAATCCAGCTGCTAATTGTGCCTGGAATCTCTGATATTACAATGGGATGGGAGAGCTTCACATGACAAATATCAAATATTCATCAAAGCAAGCAGTTGATAAAATTGTGCAACCATGTGCGTGCAGGGGGAAAAAGATGATTCACTTACAGATGTGCTGCTGATAAATTTTTCATGGCTGCACACAACCTGGGGCACATCAGCAGCCAGACAAATGTTTAAACACCACCGTTATTTTCCACTAGACAAACCCTTGCAAAAAAAAGTCTGACATTTCAGCTCCTCCTTGAAACAATTCCTGCAGGATGTAAGAAACAAAAGCCATAGAAATATCCTTTTGGGATTAATCCTCTAAACATAATGACTGAAAAGCCTACTGGCTTTACTCTAAAATACTGCAATTTTTGCTGCTAGTACTAAGAGCTGCAAAAAAGTTGGTATTATTTATCTTTCTAAAACCTTCTAAAAAGTTGTTTTAACTCCTGGAGGCTGCAAATATTTTGTCCCAGAGACAAGGCAGCACATTCAGAAGGAAGAAATGTGAGGGAGCAAGTGTCTGTTAATGTGTACATCACACTGTAACCTGCTGCAAGCCTGGGAAATGGAAAAAAAAAAGGCAACACTGGTGAAAAATCTTCAAATTATCGTAAAGAGCAAGTTTGCAGGAAGCAATTAACTGCCTGACTGGGAATATCCCTGCTTTTTATTTGATGTCAAACTCACGGGTGGTATTTTGAAACATTTGATTGAGCTCAGACAATTAGCCTTGATTATGGTTTGGCTTTTCCCTCGGAATAGGCTGATCCATAGGGAATGCCACTCATACCAGCACTGAGGCACTGAGGGTGACTCAGCTGATTAATCAGCTTTCTTTTCTCTATTAAGAAGCAAATCTTTGGCTTCCCCAGCTGCTGCAGTGATCACTATCGAGCTCGTGTTGTAACTCTCACAGCTTTGGTCACCCCTGACTCACATTCTGGGAGGAGGAAAGTCACCTGCAGCCCTGATCTGTCAGAGAATCCTGGAATTACAGAATCCCAAGGAGCAAAAAGCTCCTCTCATTCCACCCCTGCCATGCAGGGACACTTTTCAGGCTGCTCCAAGCCCTCCCCAGCTCAGTCCCTGCGGGACACAGCAATGATGCACCCAGGGATTTCTGCTCACCATGAAGTTTTTGGCATTTGCAGGAGAAATGTTCCCATTCCTGTTGCTTTCTGAGAGGGATTTGTCCCTAATTTTGAATCAACCATAATTCCCATGTTTATGGGTTCTGACAATTCCTTCCAGATAAGCAGGTACTGAATCCTCACCTGTATTGGGCCAAATAAATCTAATCACTTCCTTAGAACACAGCACAGATCTGTAGATGAGCCATTTTTTCCAATCCAAAAATTAGATAAATTTATTAACTAAGTTAATGGAAGAAAAAAAAAAAAGGCTACTTGTAAAAATCTTAAGTAAACACAGAACTTTTTTCTCTTTCTTTAATAGGTAAATGGCACAAAACACAGTCAGGGTACAGGCACACTGTGTAATCATGGCCATGAAATGCCTACAATGTAAATGGATTTAATGACAAAATTAAACAAATCTCAATTAAAAGCACAATGATTCCAGACAGGCAAAACCCATCACTCTCCCAGCTTCCCACTAAGTAGATCTGCAAGCATGGAAAGGTTGCCAGCTATGGGGAACAGTTTAGAAAGTTAATGACAGTACAAATGGGATTCACTGGAGACTGTAATCCTGGCTCTGTAAGCATTGCCAGAGGCCTGACATGAAGGAACAAGTACTATTTCAAGCAGACTGCAAAGCCAAGGCAAAGATTAACATCTGTCAGAATCAGCTACAGATGAGATTCTTATTGATCCTTGAATGTCACAAGAATTTAGAAGGGCTCAAAAGAACTTTAAAGAGCATACTCAAGTATCTGTGGATTTGGTTTGTAAATTTGAAGTACCTTTCCCATATTTCAGCTATTTTTTTTTTTTTTAAACAGCTGTGTGTGATGTATCTCAGTGCCACAAGAGCTATTTCTTCCAACTTAGTCACTGTCAAGCTTAGTCTTGCAGGAAAATCAGTGGCAGGGAGCAGTTCTGCTGCTGTTCCCAACCTCCAAGACAGAGCTTTTCGTGTTTGGACTGTGTTGCTGTGGATTTTGTTGCTGCCTCATCCCTATCTATCCCCACTAACAAGATTAAGGCTTTGCTCACATTCTTCTAATTAAAATGCTGTAATTCTGAGGAGAGATTCCACGTCTCCTTTTAGCAGGGTAATCAGTACATCTGTGAGTTCAAGTTACTATTTTTTAACATCAAAGCTTGCACAAAGATAGATCTCTTCCATGCAGGCCATGACTTTTATCCACACTGGTTTGAATAACTGCCTCCATTTTGTACTGGGACCAACATCATGTCCTACAAGGAAATAGAGCTGGGAATGCTCAGCCTGGAAGAGAGAAAGTTCCAGGGAGAGCTGAGGGACCATTCCAGGGGCTCTGAGAGAGATTTTGGGCAGCCTGGAGTGCCAGGACACAGGGAATGGCTTCCCACTGCCAGAGGGCAGGGTTAGGTAGGAAATTGGGAAGGAATTGTTCCTGGGAGGGTGGGGAAGCCCTGGCACAGGTGCCCCTGGATCCCTGGAAGTGCCCAGGTTGGACATTGGGGTTTGGAACACCCTGAGATAACGGAAGGTGTCCCTGCCAAAAAAAGGCTCCCTACAGCTTGTCCTGTCAGGAGCTCATGTGCATCTTTCTGCAGCTTTTTTAACTTGTTAAACTGGAAGAAGCATGATCTGAGTGTGTGCAGGGAAGGGAACAGAGCTGGGAAGGGGCTGGAGCAGCAGGAGAGGCTGAGGGAGCTGGGAAAGGGGCTCAGCCTGGAGAAATGGGGGATCAGAGGGAATTTCTGGTTCTGCACAACTCTCTGACAGGAGGGGACAGGGACAGGAGGAGAGGGAATGACCCCAAACTGTGCCAGGGGAAGATTGGATATTAGTGCAAATTTCTTCACTGAGGCATTTCCACAGGCTGCCCAGGGCAGTGGGGGAGTGCAATGCTTGGAAATGTTCAAATCCATGTGGATGTGGTGCTTGGAGACACAGTTTAGGGTGGACATGACAGTGCTGTGTTAATGATCTTAGAGATTTTTTCCCCACCTTAAAGATCCTGTGAACTCCAAGCTGCATTTCACTTACCAGGCACAGCCTGGAAATTTTATTTATGAAGTTTTTTAGTTCTTCTTTTTAGCTTCTCCTTGCCATATCACTCCACAGCTTTCAGAAGCCCCTCCTGCCTTCACTCCTCCCCGCTATTTTCTCTAAGCTTGTGACACAGAACTAAGAGACTTTGGTTTAATCAGATTCTGCAAGATTGTTTTGGTGAGTGTAGGTTGAGGAAACTCATTACAGCAGTTTAGTCCTGCCAGTCTAAGAGTTCCCATATCCAATCCACTGATTGTTCTCACTGTGGAAATGGAGAAAAGAAAGGTTCATATCTAATATAATAAAAGGTAGCAAGGAAAATAATAAACTGGTAAACACAGGAAGAGTAATCTTCTAATCCTGGCCTGCTTTTACAAGGATTCCCTAATTTCCAAGTCCACATAGCAGGGAAGTCAGTGAGCCCCACAGAAAGCTGAAGTGTGAGCAGTCCAAGGATGTCCAATGCCATCAGTGATGGCATTGTGCTGCAATTCAGGGATTCAGAGCTGCTCAGACTCAGATCAGGACCAAAGAGAGTTCTAGAAAATGTAGAAACACTCAAGGGCATGGTTTAAAGGGAAAAGAGGCATCTTTCCCATTATAATCTGCACTGTAGCAAAAAATGCTTTCAACCACCAGTTGATGCCAGAAATGTGAAGACCCTTCAAACGCTCCTCACACAAGTGAGTTGCCAAACTCAGATTTATAGGGGCTGCTGAGACTGCCAGGTCAGCCCAACTCCCTGTTTCCTGTTCTTAAGCAAAGGTTGCTGAACTTCATTTAAACTTCTCAGCGCTCAGCCTGTGCTGAAGCATTCCCACAGGACAGGGGCTGATCTTTGCTTCACAGACACTCTTCTGTTGAGCTGTGCTTTTGCACAGAGGGGCTGTGTGGCCAGGAGAGCTGCTCAAAGACACAGGGATTTATTCCAGAGACAGCTGCAGGCTCCCAGCAAGGGAGGATGTGCTGCATGCTGCTCCATCATTCTCTGTGTTACTCCCCCATCCTTCATCCTTGTGTGAGGCCAGCATATCCCAGAGCTCCCAGGCTCCAGAGCTTCAAGATCCAGACAAACAAACCCCTTCCCACATCGAAATGTCACCTTAAATTTCATTTCACCTTAAATGGCTGAGCAGGGAATAGAAAGCTGCAATGTTAAAAGATGCACAGCAGCTGCCTCCCGTCAGCCTCTGACACAGCACAAGGATGGAAACTCCTGCTCCCCATGGCTGGCTGGGCCTGTGCCCAGCAGCCCACAGAGCTCAGCTGAGATGTGGCCCCAGCTCACACGGCCCCAGCTCACACAGCAGGAGCAGATTGTTGAGCAGCAGCTGCCTGACACACTGGGGATGCTGAGAGTGCTGAAGGTTGGGCTGTGCTTCTCTGGCAGAGCTGGGATCCTCAGAGCACAGCAGTGAAGTAACCCCTAAATCAATCCCTGAAAACACAACTTGCATCAGTTTCTCTGAATATATATTGTGTTGCTGATGTACAGAATCCATCACATTTTGTTAGCAGCCTGCAGCTGTGAGTTAATGCAGCAATGAGTTAAAGCAATCCCACAGAAAGGAGTAAATACCTTCCCCAGCAGATGAAAGCTGAGGTGCTGGAGAGGTCCCAGGTGTGCTGCAGAGAAGATTGTGTGGGGCAGCAGCTGGAGCCAATGTGTGACAGGAGAAGGCAGATAAAGGAGTCAGAGAGCACGTGGAGCAGCACTTGGAGCTGGAGAGGAAACAAAACAGAGGATGTCAACACACAGGCATGACCAGGGCCACGAGTGAGAGAGCCAGAGAACAGATTTAGGGATGGCTGTCTCACTCTCCTGCTGCTTTTTAATCCATCCACTCCATAAAGAAAGGTGCAGAAAAGGGTTTTGGTAAAGAGAGAAGGAGCTGGTGCTCTCATGGATTACAAACACTGGCAAAACCACTCTTGTTTTTTCTACCACTTGAGGCATGCACACACTAAAATACAATGAACAAATAAGGACAGTGAGGCAAATAAAAGCATGTGAAGAAATAGGATCAGTTTCCCAAACATCCTGAACACTTGTGCTCTGCAGTGGTTTACTCTGCTGCCAAGGGATCAAAATTATCTCCCAGGCTGAACCCAGAAAAAAGGTACAGGGGGGAAAATGTGTCAACACACTTCCACAGAAAGAGCTTTAATCCTCAGTAAGTGCTGAGTACAGACACACAAAGTCTGAAAGGCCAGGGGTAAAAATTCCAGCAGCAGCACCTTTTCCAAGGCAGCTCCCATGGAAAACAATGCAGCACCTTGTCAGGGGAGCTGGAGCTGCAAGGTGAAATCCTTCCCTTTTTCTACTTGTGCTCAGATGAGCCACAGCATGAGGAGGAATATCTGAAAGGTCTAAGCAATTGTAAAATCCTCATGTTTTTCTTGGTGAACTACCCTAGGTATCAGCAGACTCCTAATTCTCCTGCAAGAACTACTTGTGCTTGCAGAGAACATTACAAGATGACACTGCAATCTGATAACTCAGTGTTTCTGTGGTTTACTTTGTTTTATTTGGTGGTGTTTCCAGATTTTTTGTGGAAATCTCTACCCTGTTTCTTAGGAGGTTTTACCCTCTCATTTCAAAACTACACCACATCTAAAAGGTTCCTGCTGTGCAGGGAAAGAAAACCCTTTTTCCCACCTCTTTGGGAACTAAATTTTTAAGCCACCAGCAAGTAGCAAAAAAAAAACTTCAAAGCTGAATTTTTCTTGCACCCAACTAAAGTATTTGCTTAGTTTGGATTTAACACTAAGATTGTTACTTAATATATTTTTATTATTATTATCTATTACTATATCAATATTTATGTAGATCTGCTTAGTTTAAATCCCACTTATTTCACATCTCTGTAGTGGAGTGATTAGGAATTCTAAAGAAATTGTTTTGTACTTAATTTCAAATGGGAAAGGCAGGTGAAGTACAAGGGTTTGAGCATTTGACCACATCTTTACAATCTGCAGAAAAAACTCAGGCTTTGCAATGAGGAGACAGACAAATATCTGCCCAAATCTTGGAGGTCACCTCATGTACAGCAGGGCACAAAACTTATGCCCAGTTGTCCAGAAAATATGGAAATATACTTCTCAAATGAACAGCACATGTCAAAGAATACAGAAATCAAACAGCTAAAGAGCAACAGCACAATTATTGATGTTTTTTGTGCACACAATTCACCTTGGGGTATGCTGGATTAAGAAGAATATTAATATTTTTCTATAGTCCAAAGCATTATGTCTGTGCCTTGTGGGTTACAATAAGAAGGGAACAGACTGGCTGTGACTGCTCTGGGGTCAAGACCCATTTCCAGCTGCAATAAAAATAAGGAATTTGATTTCTGAAGGTGTCATTTTAGGGGATTTTGTCATGATTTTCCTATTGTAATGCAAAGGAAATCATACGAGAGGGAATTCAATCCCTAAGAAGGCAGTTAAATTCTGTAGGTCTCATGAAAGTAAAAGAGATTTAAAAATGGGAAAGAATATCCTAGAAATTTAAAAAAAAAACCAAAAGGAGGTGGGCAATGGAGAAGAGGAACATTGCTACTGCTTGGCAAGAATCCTGTGTTATTCTTTGGGTTCTTCACAGGCTACAGAAGTAAATTCTGCTGCCCATAAGTGAGTGGGGAGGATCATTTTATTAAGTGTTTGTAAAAGCACTCGACATTTCTGGATGGAAAAAGGCACAAGCAAAGCAATATTCCATTCCAGTATTGACTGTATCTTCCCTATCTCAGCACTCTGAGTGAGCACAAGAGCACCTCCATGTCAGAAGATTTAATTTTGTAGATTTTTGTCTATATCCTTAAGGGGAAAAACAAAAAAAAATCCAACACATCAGTTTGAATTGCTCCAGCTACAGAACTTTTTATCAGGTGCAGCCAGGTCCTCAGTTCAGCAGAACAGAGGTTTTAAAGTTCTCTCCACTCTATCCTTTGCTGCATCCTTCTGTGCTCTCACTTGCCAAGCACAGACACCCTTCAGCTTCCCTTTGGAACTTCTCAGAATTCCTGCCCCATTAAAATATCCTTGAGTCATTTAAAATAGTTATAAACACACTGGGAGATTTGTACAAGATAAAATTCCTTTTGGATGTAAATAATTAATAGAAGGGGAAAGTCTGAGAAGTCATGGCCATAATTTATGGCTGCTCCTTGTCCTTACATAATGTTCTTTTCCAAAGTCATGATCCAGAGAAGCACTGAAGATGATGGACTCTACCTTTGGGAATCTGATCGTGACATCCCAGCTCATTTTTGTTTTCTACCTCATTTTTGGAGCCACCACATTGATGCCTTACTACAACACGTGCAATTGCTGAAAGTCACCCGTGCTCAAGTTCATTTGTGCAGTTGTAGAAAAGTGAAAAAGGAGAATATAAATGAAAATTATGAGCCTGAATAAAAACTAAATGCTAGCTAGCATTGCTGCTGGGATTCAGCTGGTTCTTATTAATCAGGGTTTGGAAAAGAATCAGGAGTTATATTCCCTTCTGAATAGCTGGAATAAGATCACTAGTTGGAAAGGTTTACTGGCCCTAAAGATATTGTATTTTTCTGCCTTAACTACTCTTGGCTGTAAGAGGGGATGTAACATCACAGTCTGACTGCCCTCATACTTTCTGTTCCCAGCTGAATTCCAGTTTGATTTTGGTAGTGTTGTGAAGTCTGAAATTCCAGTTCTTTCATTCCTGGTAATTTTGTGTTGGAAACCTCAGGGCCAAATATAGCAAGACAATGATTCCTAAATTTAAATCCATTTGGGGAAGGTGTAGAGGGGAGAAAGGCAGGCCATGCTCCAGCCTCAGGAAGGTCTTTGGACTCCCTGTTTTAAGCAGCAATAGGGAATGAGTCCTGCTGTGTTTGGACAGGGCTTTAGGAGCAGCAATCCTGTGCTGGCTGCCAGCTGGGCAGGAGGGAGGCATCCAGCTTTATATGGATTTATCCCATTTATCCTGCAGTAGTTTTCCTGTCAGTTAGTGCCTGAGATCTTTAGTCACTCCTTGGTGCCTATGAATTAGGATATATGAAACCCTGGAGTCCTATAAAATATATATATCCAGCTCCAAGGCGACATGGAAAGTTCCAAAGCAATCATCACATGTCAATCACTGATTGCAGGATTTGCTTTCTGGATAATATAGGGATGATATACAACCCTGGTATGCTTCAATAACTCACTCCTAGCCAGGATTTTTATTTCTAGCTCATTTAATTTACCAGCTTTATGCCATTGAGGTCATTGACTTCAGGAGAATCACATTCACATGCTCCTCCAAAAGCTGTTTTCTGTCATTTGTTTTCAGATTTGACACTAGCTTTGTAAGTGATGTGCTTCCCTTCACTTTACTTAAAGAGATTTTTATCTTGACAGAGACAATTTCTTTATCTTTTATTTAACAGCAGTCAGTTTGGTTTTGTTATCTGCACAGGATAAAGCTTTGTGCCCTGTCAGGGTGGCTCTGTGCATGTTTAACACTCACCAAGAGCCAATCTGTCACAGCCAGAGCTGCATCCTGCCACAAGCCCTTGCTGCTAGGGCCACCCTGACCTAAGTCCATGGGGTTTTTCCCAAAGGAATCACATTTCAGATGGCTGTTGATGCCTCTGGGCTCCCATGAGCATGTTCTACAGGCAAGAGCATCATGATGCCAAACTCTATAAAACAAAATTGAGAAGCAAAACAAGTGGTTATATTCTTAGGAGTTTTGATTTTATCACTGAGGAGTTTTAGAGTGAGCTTTGTAAAGGTGAGCAGTGCCTGTCCTGTGTCCCCAGCCCTGTCCCCTCCTGTCAGAAGCCCCAGGCTGGGTCTCTCCCAGCAGGTGGCCTCAGCACCAAATGCTCAGAGGGAATGGACTGTCAATGAAGGTGATGGGAAATACACTGAATTTCCTCACTTTGGGCTCCTCTGCTGAGACACCAGCCAGTGAAATATTGATGTACTGGTTCAGGATGAAAGAAGGGAATTAAATGAGGCCCTTACAAATAAGCCATTTCCATTACTTGTACCCCAATAAACACAGAATAAACCTTAAGGAGTGTTTTCCAAAGCCTCACTGGTTTGGATTTGGTGCATCCCCAGCACACAGAACCACAGCATGGTTTGGGCTGGAAGGGACCTCAAGGATCATCTGCCACAGGCAGGGAATATCCCACTCTCCCAGGCTGCTCCAAGCCCATCCAAGTGGCCTTGAGCACCTCCAGGGATGGGTTGAGGCTCATGGTGCAATTCCCCCCTAAGCACCCCAAATTCCCAGAGGCTCAGTGGGCTCTGAACCAGCCCTGTCATTGTCTCTACCTGGCTGAGGCTGAGTCAGAGCTCTGGAGGCAGGTGCTGGGTGCACATCCCCATGCTGAGGAGGATCACAGTGACACCAGGCTCCTGCTCCAGGGCAGCATTTTTCTCAGTCTACTGCTCTCCCTAGAAATCCTCAAAGGAACATTTCAGTGCTGGAGGCACTTGGGAAAAAAAAAAAAAAAAAGGAAAAGAAAAGAAAAAAAAAAACCAAAAAAAGGAAGTGTATGAGACACAGGTAGCTTCCAGCTGGCTTCCAGCACCCATAAATCTCTTATTTACAGGCTGAGTCACTGCAGATATAATGGAGGAATGAAATGTTGGGTCCATTAGAGATTCCCATTTTCTTGCTCATCAGCTAAGATCAAGGGAAAGCTGAGCCTCTGACACTGCTCTTAGTCATAGTGGCTTCAGGATTCCCTTCAAGGCCTCCCAGAGCTCTGAAGTCTTTTCCCTGAGTTGCTGCTGCTAAGTTTTAATTCATATAACTTGTATAGCTGTGAAAATGTTTCCATGAGAGATGTGCCAGAAGCACCTTCTCTTTACCAGCAACTTCAGCAGCAGCTGCCTCCCCCATTTCTCTCTCACTACCAGAAGCAATGAGACAAAACTAATTCACTACTTGTTGCTTATTTTGGTGACCTCCATGATCCCACTTGCTGCACTGACAGCCAAGCAGTTCTGTTTATTTTTTGCACATCCCTAAAATATGCCAACAACTTCAAGAATGACAGAAAACAGCATTCCAAATTGTATCATGCCTTAGACTACAACATTCTATGCTTATGTTTATTGACTGTGTTTGTTTTTATTTAGAAAATAATTTACTTGCTGTGTTTGACTGAGCCAAATGAGCATTAATTTATCTTTTTTTAGGAGCTGCTTTAATGGCATCTGGTCAATGTGCAGTGAGAATGCTGCACTGACTGCTGTTCTTATTGGAAGCAATTAATTTAGTAAATTTATTAAATTTTCTTTCCTGATAACTTTCCAGGCAACATTCCCTGTTTGTCCATTTTGTCCTCGGATCCTGTGGGTAATTTTAATGAAAAGTGAATTCCCTAAACTTGTTTTGTTCTGCACTTTTTGCACTGAAAGCAAAGAGCTTTTCAAGACACAGAACCATTTGTTTTTTGGTGTGATCCATTTCCACACCCTCCAGAATTATGGAATTATGGAATCCCAGAATGGTTTGGGTTGGAAGGGACCTTAATTTTCATCCAGTTCCACCCCTGTGCCATGGCAGGGACACCTCCCACTGTCCCAGGCTGCTCCAATCCCCAGTGTCCAACCTGGACACTGCCAGGGATCCAGGGCAGCCACAGCTGCTCTGGCACCCTGTGCCCAAACCAGTCTGGGACTCTTTAATTCTCCTCTACATGTGCTGAGACTAAGAAATAATAATATTTAAGTGAGATTTTTTCACCACCATGTTTGTCATCCTGTATGCATGGAAATCCTGAAGAAAGACTCACTTCAGTAGGATATTTTATGAATGTCTGGGAGTGGTAGAATAGAGGAATAGTCTATGGATGCTGAATAACACTGCATCATTTACTGGATTCCACCACAGCCAGGAATCCGGGAAAAAGACAGTAAAAGAACTTAAAAAAAAAAAAAAGTCCTGCTGAAAATAAATGCTTTTGTGGTTAAAAACCAGCCAGTTGGAACTGAAACAGTGTTTTCTTAGGGTGGCAGAACAGTTGGAAAAGTTGTTGGATTATTTTTGGCAGTGGCCAGTGCATTATGGCTCTATCATTACTGGTACTCAACTCTCCAGAGTTCACTGAAAGGGTTATTACTTCACTAGTACATTCCTGCAAAAATACAGCATAGTGCATCTGTAGCATGAAAGCTTCTGGAACTCTGTGTGACCTTTCTGACACACTGGTGTGAGTGCAACCAGCTCAGCTCCCAAATTCTGCAACACCCAGGGGGAGCCTGAGCCACAGCCCCAGACAAATGCAGGGTGGCCAAAGCTCTGCACAAGCTTTGAGTGAGCTCATACCAGGGTGACTCCTGTGCCCTGCACTGATGGAAACAGGCTGGGGAGGTTTCAGCTGGGGGTTTAAACATCAAATGACTTGTACTTGGGTGTTGGTAAGAGCCAAACCCAGTGGCTGCCTCTGCTGGCAGCCAGTGCTGCTGTGGACAGACACTGTGCAGGTGGAAAGTGAGTCCAGTTCTTTGCTTTGGCATTAGCAGCTTGTTCTCCTGAGCAAATGCACTTCAGCCTGAATGCAGCAGGATTTTTGCAGTGCAGGAGTACCTTATCCAACCCCTATTTACCTTATCCAACCCCTACTTCTCTTATGAAATGGAGCAGATAAGCTATTGAATAATAAGATTAGTAAATTACTATTTCTATCCCTTTCAGTGCCATGAATTTGCAATCAGAAAATGTGTTTTGCTGAGAAGGTGTCAGTGTGCTGGATTTAATGGGTGAAGAAAATAATGGTTTTCCTTTAGCTGGGGTCTGTGTGTCCATTCACAATGTAGTGATTCAGACTGGAGCCATTGCTGCCCTTACAGCAGCAGCACAGCAAATATCTAAGTGTGTGCTTTTATGTGTCTGCAAGTTTTGTATCTTCAATTCTGCTCAAATATCAGCCATAATCAGATAATTGTCTGCCAATAAATGGCAATCTGTGCTTCTCCTCCTGAATTTAATTGTAACCAGATTTGCTTCCAAGAACAGATGTGGGGCTGTGAGCCCTGGCTGGAGCCTGCAGTGCCACAGGCATTGCTGTCCCTCAGGGCATCACTCCTGGCTTTGCTGAGCCTGGAAGGTGTCTGGGAGCAGTGGGAAGCACTGGATCAATAATCAAAGGTGCTGAGTAAAGGCAGATCTCCCTACAGATTTACAAATGTGCTGCTTTGCAGTCTGGAACTGCTTGATGGTGTGACAGGGAAAAGGCACAGCTCAGAAAGACAGGGGGGTTTGTCCCAGTGTCCTGCTGCCAGGGGGGGATGGCACTGAGAACACTGATTTGCTGGCTAATGACTGACACAAACCCTTCTGCCCCAGTGACCCAGGGCACAGGCAGCTGGCAGGAGCAGCAGGGCCCCATGGCAAGGAGCAGCCCAGCCCGGCTCAGCTCTGGGTGAAGTAAGGACCTTGCTGGGGGAGCAGTTCTTCGTGCAGTGCACTCAGAGGTAAGGCAGCTCTCTGCAGCCTGGAGCCAACCCTGGCCAGGCTCACGCTGCAGTGCAGCAGAGGAAGGGTTAATGACACTTGCCCAGCATAGAGGGGGAGTAGTACAGTGGTGTCACTGCCTGTGATAACCTTTGTGGCTCGACCCAGGGACCCCAGCTCTGGAGCTGGCACATCCCCTGAGAGCCCAGGTGCACGGGGCATCCACTGTGAACATCTGCAGAAAGCACCACAGAGGCTCTAATGGCTGATTATGGGACAGAGTTTGGGGAGAGAATCACAGAATCCCAAAATGGTTTGGGTTAGAAGGGACTACAAAGTTCATGCTGTTTTCCAACCCCCTGCTATGGGCAGGGACACCCCAAACTCCCCCAAATAATCTGTAAAATACCTCTCTGTGCTAGCAAAAGAGTCTCAACCCTCACAGCCCAAGGCACACCTACTCCTTAATGTTAACTTCTATGCCTGTATTGTCATCAAGCCAAGTTCACTTCTTAATGTGTCATTTTCTATTCTCCACTAATTCACT
Organism: Erithacus rubecula; assembly: GCF_903797595.1. Taxonomy (NCBI): domain Eukaryota; kingdom Metazoa; phylum Chordata; class Aves; order Passeriformes; family Muscicapidae; genus Erithacus; species Erithacus rubecula. Next base: position 2,440,486 of record NC_136678.1, read on the forward strand.
AATTGATAAAAAAATTCAATTTTGAATCTTCAGAAAAGATACCACATATCCAAAATACATTCTGTCTGTGTTTGGGCCACACTCCACATAATGATTTAGCACAAGGAGAGGAAATACAAGACAATTAAAGAAAAAAGGCAAGTAGGCATGGTCTTCTGCTTTTGTGTTAATGGATTTAAAGCAAAAATCTCAGCATGGGCAACACAAGAAGGGAGGTAAATGTAGCTGCATTTTAGAGCAGCAATCTTGTATAGCACAAAACCAGAACCAGCTCTTTGCTGACATTGCAGCATCTCTTTCCTATAGAAGGAAATAATAAAAAAAGGGTTTCTGCATACACACAATACACTGAGGCTGCTATTGGCATGGCTAAATTGTGCCTGGATTTTATTCTGCAAACCTTTTCCATTAACATTTCTGTCGGGAAAGCTGACTCTTGAGAGATGTAATGAAGCATCTGACTTTAATTTGGTTGTAGAACAAGGGGTTACTCTCTGGAGGGTGCAGAGCCAAGCTCTGAGCTACACCCAGCTCTGTTTCCTTATACAGAGGATGACGAGCGCTGCAGCACGAGCAGCACGTGGGAAAGCAGCAACCCTCAGCCTTGCTTTAAGCAAATTAAAGTGGCTTTGGAGCAGTAAGGATTTGCTCTGTGACAAACATTTGACTCTCCTTGTCATCATTTTGTCCCCAGTGCCTCTAGGCTAACAGCTGTACAGATAAGCTCACACTGATTTTGGCCTTTCTCTTCCTTCCTCCCCTCCAAGCTTCTCCTTCAGGCTCTGCTTCTCCACCCTCCTCAGTCCCCACCTTCACTTGTGTCTCCTCCTGGTTTGCTAAATGTTTGCTCAGCCCCTTACAAACCCTGCTGTTTATGTCATTTCAGCTCCTGTCCCAGATAAGACACACAAGATCCTGTGGGACATCTGAGGGTTGTTCTGCATTTTCCACAGGATTATGCTCTGGCAGAGCACCCTGGTCCAGTCCTTTAGTGCTGCTTGGGATTCTAATCTGAGAAAGCTCCACAGAGAGGGGGGAACTGCAACCAGAATTGACCCACACCCAGAAAAAACATTGAGACATTCTGGGAAATCACAGTGGAACTGCAGAGGCCCATTCCTCTGGTACAAAACCCTGTTTGTCCAGTGGCTTTGGGGCTCCCTGCCTGCTGGCCCAGCCAGGGCAGAGCTCGGGGCCAGATGAGACATGTCAGGAAAACAAGGGAAAGAGACGGGGAGGAGCCTCACCAAGCTTTTCTGTTTATACCCTGTCTCTGCTTATTAAGTCTTTACAGAGGAAATACAACGTCTGCCCTTCACTGCAATTCCAGAGAGTTTCTGAGTGTCTCTCATTCCCAACACGTGGCTGAATTAGTCAGCACATGGTCGTTGCCCAACCAGGTATTGCTGCTGCTGCTCTTCCAGCATGGAATGGGTCTTAGTAAAGGTTTAGACATTTGGCTTGCACTTTTCCACACCCAAACAGATGTGTCTGTCCTCTGGATTGAAGGAGGACCAGCCCTGGCACTGCATCTGCTCTGCAGCGACTTTTGGGGAGTCCTTGCTAGTGGCATTCTGAAAAAAACAGGTGTTTCCCTGCCAGAATTCCCAGTGCTTTGGCACAACAGCTTTAGCTGTGCTGTGTCGAAGATGCCAATGCAGAGGTAGCTTGGCACCCACAGTGCTCCTATATTTGCCCTTGAATGTGGAAAAATCCCATCTGCCCTTGTGACACTCATACCTGAGCTCTTGGAGGAAGGAGCCTGGGCTTCATCTGCCCTGACTCAGTGGTGTGGTGTGTCCTGAAAGGGCAGGTGGGAGAGCTGGCAGCTGCTGGAGGCTGCTGAGCACTGGGGCCACGTGGCAGGTGAGTGTGGCTGCTGAGGGGGTGATAATAGCAAGAGGTACTGGCTTGGTGGCCCCCAGTGCAGCCCCAAGGGCACCTCTGCAGACAAATTTAGAGAATGGACAGCTGCTTTAGCCAAGGCACTGCTTCTGCTTTCACTCCTCTGCAGCCAAGGGGCCGGCCCTGGCCAAAAAGGTTGCTGCAAAACTCACCAGAGATCTGACTCCTGGGAACATGCTGTCACCATATGGTCTCCACATTAATAACACCAAACAAGTGCTTCATAAACAGCGCTCTAACAACAAATACCAGAGGAATTAATAATAATCTAGCTATTATTTTCTAATGTTCTCGCTTTATTAAGAACACTGATGCTGTCTGAATGAGCTCTTCCGGAAGAACAACATCTGGCACTCACATGAATACCTGATGAAATCCGTATGATCTGGGGTATCTGACGAATTTATGACCAGAACAGCAGCAGTTTGTGCCCACCTGGCTCACAGTAACACTCAGTTCTAGGTTACCATGCAATGTCCATGCTGTTCCATGGTCTGACTGCAGTACCAGTGCCTTTCTCTCATTCCAGGTTACCATGCAATGCCCATGATGTTCTACACTCTGCAGTATCAGTGTCTTACTTTCATTCCAGGTTATCATGCAATGCCCATGATGTTCTACACTCTGCAGTATCAGTGTCTTTCTCTCATTCCAGGTTATCATGCAATGTCCATGCTGTTTCTACACTCTGGCTGTAGTAACAGTGACTTTCTCTCTCATTCTAGTTTATCATGCAATGTCCATGCTGTTCCACACTCTGCAGTATCAGTGCCTTTCTTTCATTCCAGGTTACCATGCAATGCCCATGCTGTTCTACAGTCTGCCTGCACTAACAGTGACTTTCTCTCTCATTTCAGGTTACCATGCAATGCCCATGCTGTTCCACACTCTGCACTAACAGTACCTTTCTTTCATTCAAGGTTATCATGCAATGCCCATGCTGTTCCACACTCTGCCTGCACTAACAGTGCCTTTCTCTCATTCCAGGTTATCTTGCAATGCCCATGCTGTTTCTACACTCTGCACTAACAGTGCCTTTCTCTCTCGTTCTAGGTCCTAACGTAATGCCCATGCTGTTCTACACTCTGACTGCAGCTTTTCTGATCGGCACACAGGCAGCTCCCAAGTCAGAGGACAATGCTCCGCTGGAGTTTCCTGCAGAACACTCTGTGCTCAGCTCCCGGAGCCCCCGGCCCCGCAGTGCCCAGGCGGCTCCGCACCCATCCCACGGCCGCGCCACGTGGAGCCCCGGCAGCACAGACGCCCTAAACGTCACCGTGGACCCCAAAATCTTTCGGAAGCGGCGTTTCCGTTCTCCCCGGGTGCTGTTCAGCACGCAGCCCCCGCCGCTGGCCGGGCAGGGCCGCACTTTGGGATTTCTCAGCGGCGCAGGGGGTCTCAACAGGACTGCCAGGAGCAGGAGGAGCACGCACCCCGTGCTGCACCGCGGGGAGTTCTCGGTGTGCGACAGCGTCAGCATGTGGGTTGGGGACAAAACCACGGCCACCGACATCAAGGGCAAGGAGGTGACGGTGCTGGGCGAGGTCAACATCAACAACAACGTCTTCAAGCAGTACTTTTTCGAGACCAAGTGCAGGGACCCCAAGCCGGTGTCGGGCGGGTGTCGCGGCATCGACGCCAAGCACTGGAACTCGTACTGCACCACCACGCACACCTTTGTCAAGGCCCTGACCATGGAGGGCAAGCAGGCGGCCTGGAGGTTCATCCGCATCGACACCGCCTGCGTCTGCGTGCTCAGCAGGAAGGCGGCACGGCCCTGACATGGAGGGCAAGCAGGCAGCCCGGCCCTGGCCATGGAGGGCAAGCAGGCAGCCTGGCCCTGGCCATGGAGGGCAAGCAGGCAGCCTGGCCCTGACATGGAGGGCAAGCAGGCAGCCCGGCCCTGGCCATGGAGGGCAAGCAGGCAGCCTGGGCCTGACATGGAGGGCAAGCAGGCAGCCTGGGCCTGACATGGAGGGCAAGCAGGTGGCCTGGGCCTGACATGGAGGGCAAGCAGGCAGCCTGGCTCTAACCATGGAGGGCAAGCAGGCAGCCCGGCCCTGGCCATGGAGGGCAAGCAGGCGGCCTGGCCCTGGCCATGGAGGGCAAGCAGGCAGCCTGGGCCTGGCCATGGAGGTCAAGCAGGCAGCCTGGGCCTGACATGGAGGGCAAGCAGGCAGCCTGGCCCTGGCCATGGAGGGCAAGCAGGCAGCCTGGGCCTGACATGGAGGGCAAGCAGGCAGCCTGGAGGTTCATCCTCATCGACACCGCCGGCGTCTGCGTGCTCAGCAGGAAGGCGGCCCGGCCCTGAGCCCGCGCCCTCCGACCCCCCTACCTCAGCCTGTAAATTATTTTAAGTTATAAAGGACTGCATGGTGTATTTATAGTTTATACAGTACGGAAAGAACCGCGTTATTTATTAAACTCTTTTGGAAAGCTTTGGTGTTTTGGGAGTTATTTGCTGGTTCCTTGAGACGCGTGTTTGTTTTAGTTTTGTTCGCCTCTACAACTCTGAGCTATTGAATGAGCAAAAAGGAAACATTTTCCACGCAGTTTTCACACATATTGATCTCTTCTACAGAAAATTGCCCTGCTAGTTTATTGTAGGTTTATTTTAAATTGAAATTTTTTGTCCAAATACCAAGAGGTTGAAACAGAACTTTCAAAACCTTATTCCGGTTTTACTAATTATCCATAAAGGTATTAATCATATATAATGAATCATCTTAGTGAAGCCCTGGTAGAAACACTAGTTCTTCATTGTTGCCAGATCAATTTCTAAGTAAGACCTTCAGTGCATATTTGAAAATTGCCAAAGTATTTTCATTGCAAAAATAATCCATTCTGAATTATTTTGGAACAGTTGTCTGCACAAGAGTAGGATCTCATAGTGTGTATTTTTGTGTTAAAATGGTATTTTAGAGCTCATTACTCCAGAGTTATGTTAGATGATGGTATTTCAAATGTCAATATACTTCTATAAATTCAAAAAGTTCACGTGCCTTATAATCCAAATTTGATAATATTCTCCAACCAGTGTTCCGGTAATGGGGACCTGCCATAGGAGAAATCTTTTCATGCATGACAGAATAAAATCCAAAAATAAATATTAAAAAAAAAATCACAGAGGCTGTGTTTTAGCAAGGACCCAAAATAACCCAGTGCTCAAAATTTCTGCGTGTTGGGGACATCGACCTCCAGAAATACCCGGCGGAGCCCCAGGCCTGTGCTGGGCATGTCACTGCACTCTCCAAAAGCTGCAGATCCTCTCCTTGTTTCCCTTGGAAGAGCAGCTGTTCTCCACTGCAGAATCTGTTTCAAAACAAATACCATCAAGGTTTTTCAGTGTGGTCCCTTCCAAATCCTAGAGGGCACAGCCACCCTCGCCTCCCCTCCTGCACCGTTCCTGCTTTAATGCAGAAAGCAGAGATGACCTTTGCTTCCCCCACGTCAACAGCACAGCAGGGCAGCAAATCCCCAGAGAAAACGTGCTGGGGTAAAACAGTGCCAGGGGAATGAGCCCAGGCAGGCAAGAGGTGCTTCCTGGAGGGACAGTGCCAGTGCCAGCCTGTGTGACGTGGAGGGCACTGACACCACTCCTGACCAGCACTGCTCCACCACTTTCCACCCCTTTGATAAGTTTTTATGGTGTGGGGCAGCAATGTCACAGTGAGAAAGTATGGCTCTCTCCAGAACAACATATTTGCAATATTTTTGTGAATAATCACTTTTCTGAAAGGTCGAGGAGCAGACAGGCTCCTGGCTGTCCTGACCCTCCAAATCACCACTGGTTCTGAAGCAGGGGAGGCAAGGAAGGCTCAGGCACAGAGGTATCAGATGCCCTGATCAGATGCAGAACCTGAGAACAGGGGCAGCCACCTCCCTGTCACCATTGAGGAGGGATGGAGGGACAGCAGTGACACTCAGTGTTCTGAGGCAGAGGAAAGCATGGAATTGGAGCAGGATTCCACCAGTGCTCCTCAGCCACGGTAACAAATTGCTGTAGAACTGTTTTCCAGACCTGACACAATGGGACTGGAGTAGAACAGAGCTGCTGCACATTCAGGACTCCTAGGTTTATGGAGACTGAGATTATTTTATCACTCACATAAGAGAATTGCAATTGCAAGTGTCTTTTGAATGCCTTAGGTAATTCCAAACGTGTAAGACCTGGCATTTCTTCAAAAGCCCTGAAAGTGATTACTTTCTTCCAGGAAAGCTGGAGAGGGACTTTGGACAAAGTCACTTGGTGATAGTGGGGGATGGCTTTAATCTGAAGGAGGGTAGATTTAGATGGGATATTGGGAAGAAATCCCTCCCTGTGAGGGTGAGGAGGCTCTGGCACAGCTGTGGCTGCCCCTGGATCCCTGGAAGTGTCCAAGGCCGGGCTGGACAGGACTTGGAGCAACCTGGGATGGTGGAAGGTGTCCCTGCCCATGGCAGGGAGTGGAAGAAAATGATCCTATAGATTAATTATCCTACCAATTTTAATTATATATATAAGTATGATAGCCAACTGCTTCCCTAAAGATGGAGTGTCTTCAGTTCTTCTTAACGTCCCACTTCTAAATATAAGGATTGAAAATATTTATGGCTAAGAAAAAATAAAGCTACTTCATCTAAAATAAGTTCAACAAGAGGGACTGCTATGAGGCAGTTTTATTGGAAGAATTGCATAGTCATTAACTCAAGAATCTGAAATTCTCTTCAGAATCTGAGGACAGAAAAGCAAGATCTTTATATTTAAAAAGCAAATCAGATCAATTTGGTTTCACCTTTAGCCAAATGCCACACGCCTGACACCCACAATTTCACTCCTGCTCAGCGGGTCTGACTAAGGAGTGAAGGTTAAATTTTGCCTGGAGGAAAACAGATCAATCTCTAGAGAGATGGATCATAATCAGTTTCCATCACCCAGCATGAGACTCATCCTCTCATCACCGCTGTTATTAGTTTGGTGGGGCTTTTTTGGAGGGGGGGTGTGGGAGGTGGCAACAGCACATCTGAAAGGCCACAGGTTACTCAGAGATTCTGCTGCTGAAGGGATGCCCAGAGCCTGGAATTCCTTCAGAGGGCCACTGCAACACCCACACCTGCACCAGGCTGCACTGCATGGGGCAGGGTGATTGTTTTCACTCCAGCTGCAATACAGACAGGAAATGTTGACACTGACAGGGAAGGGATGGTTTACATCACAGCCGTGCTGTCTCCCAGATCCCTTTCACCCCGTACATGACAATGCTGCTCTGCTCTCTAATCCCCTGTTCAAACATGTGATTAAAGAGCTGCCACACCCTCACCAGCTTCTCCTTGGTAAGCAGCACCTCAGGAGAGCAATTACAACCACTCAGGGAATTTACTTGCAGGGTTTGGAATCCCTGTGTGTGTGTTTTCACTTTTCTCAGCCTATTTTCCTGAGTTCTCTTCTCTGCAGAAGTTGGTGTCTCTGTGCCTACAATGTTCTGATGTGACATCTCAAACCTGATATAAATCATGCCAATCCTGAATCCCTTGGTCAATAAAACCATCAGGATTGTGCATTGACACTTCAGCATCACCCTTCAGCTAAGTTGCTTTGGGAAGTGAAAAGGAATCAGCAAAAAAGGAACACTGAATGAGGCCCAAAGCAGAACAAAATATGGAATTACCACTGAACAGCAGTTTAATACATAGAGAAAGCACTCCAGCTGAACACCCTGCACGGGGCTGAAACTAAGAAAATGCCAGACAGAATTAGCCAGGTTCTAATTTGGACAGGAGACAGCATCCATTGGTTTTAGAAAGCAGAAGGGAATCCTTACAGGAGCAATATCTTGTTAGAAAAATGGATGTTCTTTGGTTTGGTTGATGTTAGAGAGGATCAGATGATCAGCCCTTTCCTGTATGCCCAATTTTACAGCAGAACTCAGGCATGGGCCTCAAATTACCAGATAAAATATTTAGTCATTATCCTCACAGTCATAACTGTTCTGCAATAATTGTCTTCAACAATCTAGTCAGCACTTCTTTGAGTTTTCCTTCTTGTCCTTCTAGATTTCAAACACCAAGTACTTCTTGAGGAATCAGAAATTCACAGCTTTTGGAGAGTTTCCCTAAACTCTCTGAGACGTGAAGAGGGACAATGAATCTGCCAAGTTTTGCTGTCTGAATGATGGGGACACTACAATTTGACAATTAAAGTGGCTGGGATGGAGCAGAAGGTTATTCTGTTGTGTTTCTGACAAACTGTTCTGGAGGAAAACTTTTTCTTGCTTTACACCAAAAGAAAAATAAAAACAATCTGAAACTGCTCGTGTCTAAGTCAGGGAAATGTCTAAGTCAGTGAAATGTCTAAGTCAGGGAAATGTCTAAGTCAATGAAATGTCTAAGTCAATGAAATGCATTTCTGCTTATATGCAAATGGCTTTTTCTTTTGAAGCACTGCTTAGGCACACATGGCTTTTAAATAGAATATTGCCAGCAGTTCCTGCACAAAGCCCAGCAGACCCACTCTGCAAAGTGTGTTCAGCTCCAGTGCCTGTGTGAGACTCCTTCTGCCTGGAAAAGGCAAGCCTGTACTGAGCACACTGACTCACGGATTGCCTCTTTTTTTATCTCCTCTATTTCCATAATCCAGCACACACAGTGGGCATTTAGCAAGATGCTGCCCTCGGGGTTGTGATCCAAGGGTGATGGGTGCAGGGTGACTCACGGGCTGGAGGGATCTGCAGTAACCCCAGCCCAGGTGATGCCTCAGCCCCAGATGAACACAGATGCTCGTGGCACCTCTGTGCAAAACACATCTGCTGTTGTGACTGATCAGATGTGTCCTCTGGGGATTTTGTTCCGTTTCCCTTTCTCCTCTTGAATCATTGGAGTTGGTTGCATTCCAGTTCTACTGCATGGAATCCAAGTCTGAGAACAAGTTAAGCTGTGGCAGGAAGGAAGGAGTGTGCACAATCCCAATTCCCTGGTGACAGGTCTATTAAGCAATAAATAATGAGCCTTTTATTACAGGTTCTAATTAGAACAGGACTTGTCTGATTTGGTAGATAAACTGAGCACTCATTCCAAGATTCAGTTTGATCTCTTGCAGTGACATTCAAGCTTTGTTTTCTTTTTGGATTGATGATGCACAGGAAGAAAAGGGAAAGGAAAAGTGCTCACCAGCTGCAAAGGATTGCTTTGGTTCTAGGCTCTTTACAGAGACTGAAACCCAAATTTCTAAAAGCATGTGCATCCCAAGCCTTTAGACACTGTGATTGACATTTTAAGTGGGGTAGAACAATAACAAGAAATAACAGCAGAGTGTGCTCAATTTGCCAGACAATGTCCACTATATCAAACCTGAAAATGTAAAACCCAAGTTTTTATTTTGTTTTTTCACACAAGACCCACAATACTTTTCAGAAAGTCATGGAAAACATTTTCCTATTAAGGTAGTAAAAAACCCAGCAGACAGATTTTGCACAAATTTTTCAAAAGTTTTTACGTCACTGACAACAATTATAAGAAATTTTTAGCCACAAATGTTGTTTAGCAAACAGTAAAACTGGAGGCTTTGTTAAAATTATTTTGAATCAGAACAGCTGTGATGAGCTAAACTGAAGAAGTGGAGGTGACCAGAATGCAAAATTGTCTGAAAAGTCCCTTGTCCTCCATTAACTTCTCAAGACTATAAATCAGAATAGACAAGGGGAGCAAAAAAGAGGTTTTGGAATCACATCCATAAATTTAGATGATTAGTAGCACAGGAAAAGCAGTATCTAATGGGAAAGTGCTGTTCTAAACTGGGACTGTTTACTGGGGAATGATGGAAGCCCAGTCCTCTTGTTCTAGGAAGTCAAGAGTTCTTGAAGTCCCCTTTCAAAGTCTGCTCCCAAAGCAGATCCCTGAAGCCAAAGACAACAAACTTAGCCAGGGTTATTATCAGGCTGAAGCAAACAACTCCTCAGCTGTGTGACTGCAGAGAGCCCAGAGAGATCAGCCAGGCACCACCACCCCAAACCATCCCCAGCAGGCTCTGAGCATTATTTGCCAGCTGCAGGCTCAGAGTGGCCACACACAGCTCTGCACTGAACTCAGAGCCCTTTTTGCCAGGAGCTGGTGCAGAAAGGGCAGGTCCAGCTCACAGCATCTTCTTGCTCCACCCTGGCCATGTCAGCACAGTGACCTACACAGAATGCAGCTCATTATGCATTGGAGGGACTGACACAATTAGTGACTAATTGCTGACGTGGGAAAGAGAAAAAAAACCTAAAAATCTGGGTTACTTGCTCTTGACAACCTTCTGTAGGAGTTTTCATGCTTCCTTCATGCTATTGCAGTAAGAGGGAGCTCAGAGCCAGGAGAACATGGCAATAAAGCTTCTGGGGGAGTTAAAGGCTTTCTGCTGTGTCCTGAGTGGAATCACTTACTCGGTTACAATTTCTACAGCCAGCACAGGGAGCAGAGTGGAAATGTGCAAATTAAGGTCACACATTCCAGGAGTAGCAGATCCTGTACAAGCTCAGCACTGCTGGCAAACCCCCATCTCCATAGAATCATGGAATCCTGGAATGGTTTGGGTTGGAAGGGACCTTAAGGCTCATCCCATCCCATCCCATCCCATCCCATCCCATCCCATCCCATCCCATCCCATCCCAGGTTGCTCCCAGCCCTTTCCAGCCTGCCCTTGGGCACTGCCAGGGATCCAGGAGCAGCCACAGCTGCTCTGGAAAATCCATTCCAGCCCCTCTCCACCCTCACAGGAAGAACAGCTTCCTGACACCTGATCTAAACCTATTCTCTTTAGAGAGCCACCTTAGAACCATCCAATTAAGTCACATCAAGAGATTTTTCTTTCTAAAATTGCAAGAATGGGTCCCCAGCACCTCAAGTATAACCAACCCAAAAACTTTATTTAAATTTGCAGTTGAAATACTGAATTTCTTCTATTTCACAAATGTATTAAACACATTACATTTCTTAATTTTCTGATTTGCTTAAAAGGAGCCAGACATTTATTTGGAGAATTTAAGATACAGATTGTCTTATCTACAATGGATTTGGGACAAATTGAAAAAAAATTATTTATCTCATCTTCCCTAAACTCAGATCACCTTCAGCTTTATCAAAGTGCTTAGACATTGTCTAATGTGAGTGAAGGGGTGATTCATTTGGTGATTAATAACTCCCAATACAGCTGTCAGCAGCAGCAAGGCTTAAACACCAACTTCGGAACATCAAAGCCATGCAAGGATAAACAGGGAGAATCAAATTAATAAATGAGGTTTTTTGCAAACTGGATCTGTTCTGGCTCCTTCAGCACTGGGCTGAATAATGATGTTGATTGAAATAGTTTATTCTTAATGTTCATAACAACCCATCATTCTTCAGACAGGGTATGCAGCACTTATCTTCCCATCCATCAACCAGCCCTGGGTTTGTGTCAACCAGTTGTAACAGGAGCTTGTGTTTGAGCATCAGAGGTGATTCAACAAACATTTCACACTGTCACTTTCTCAGCATCGCCCAGTTTCTGTTTTGGTTTAGCCAATTTTCTCCATCCCATTCTTATAATTCTTATTTCTCTTTTATATTCATGGATTTTTTCTTTTTATGCTCAGGATCTTGCTTATTAATATTTTTTTAAATGGTCCTCAACAGCAGCAGCTCTCATTCTACTTTTCCTTTTTTTTTTTTTTTTTTTTGCAACATATTTCACTTATCTGCTTTGCACCTTGTGCCATAAACCTTTATTTATTTCTCAAATAATCATGCAGGAGATGCTGTGACTGTCCCAAAGCAGGTGACCATGCACAGATGAGTGCTCCATCAATCTGAGCCTTCAAACCAAGTTGTATTCCTTATTCCAATTAGAGCTGGAGGTGAACCCACCCCTCCAGAGTATTCATGGCAATAATCCATAATCCTGGGTGTGTGAGAGCTCTGCAGTCCCCTCCACTGGAAAACTGCTAAAGAGAGCTCTCTGCAAAGCTGGGCCATTGCAGACACCTGGGAAATGTGAAGAGGTTCCTGTAGAGGAACTGAACAATGTTTTATTTATTCAATTATTTATTTGAGGCTGGACTGGAAGTGAGCAAAACCACATGCACTTAGGGCATTTATTTTATGTCTCACATTTCCCTGGCAGACTCTGTGTAGGTACCACATCTCAAGCATCATTGTAAAGCCCTAAAACACTGTTTCAAAGAAAAAGTACATTTTTGAAAAGGTTTTTTTTGTTGGTTTATTGAGGGCTTTTGTTTGTTTGTTTGTTTATTGATTAAATAAAGCAGCCACAAGGATAAAAAATGTTTCTGGGCTGATTCCAGTTGCTTTCCTGGCTTTTCTCCAGTGATGTTCAAATCAGGGGTTGTTCAAACTAGGAAACAGTAGTTTTGCCATTTACTCATACAAAAACTTGGGAGCTCTGGTATTTTTTTAGTACACATTGCTAACAGGGTTCAAGAGTACCCTCTCCTCTGTCATGTGGCTCTGGCTGTGCATAAACATTGCTTTGACCAATAGGGGCAAAATTAGATACTTCCCAGAATGATTTGTTGCATTCTCACGACAGTTGCGATCCCAGACTGGATTAGATCCAGTGGGAAAATGTTTAAACAAAGTCCTGCAGCAAAGAACACTCCTGAGAGTGCCTGTGGTCTGCCCAGGACAGAAGGCAAGGTTACAGCCAGGCCTGGAGAAATGTGCTCCAGGGAGGTGTCTTGGAGTGCTCTCCCTGTTCAGAGGGAGCAAAAAAACTGGGAGTGTCCAGCAAATGTGCAGCCACCTTCATGTTCTTCCCTGGGAGGGTGGGGAGGTGTGTTGGGTTAATGTGATCAGAAATGTGGATTCTGTCCCCATCTGTTGCAGCCGGGTGGGGCAGTGACCCTGATCTCCTGGCACACATTCTCTGCTAATGGGCCATCTTTAAACCAGATGGGCAATCATCTTTATCTTTCCCATGACCCACCCTTCATCCAGGAGGTATCACCTGTTAATGGGCCATTGTTAAAAACTGTGTGTGGCAGCGATTCTTATCTCTGTGGGAGATATCTCCTGTTAATGGGCCATTGTTAAAAACTGGGTGTGGCAGGGATATTTATCTCCTGGCACATATTATCTGCTAATGGGCCATCTTTAAACCAGCTGGGGCAATCATTTTATCTTTCCCACAGCCCATCCTCCCTCCAGGAGATATCTCCTGTTCATGGCCAGTGAGTCCCAGTGCATGACTGATAAAATTCCATCATCCCACTGGGAGATGCTCCAGCCAGGGGAGGAGCCAAGCCTTTCCTACCCAGATAAAAACTGAGATTTGGAACACCAGAGCACCTTTCCCACTGGATTCCAGAGGAAAGCCAGACCTTTCCACATCATCCCTGGAGCTTCAGAGGAAACTGCACCTTCTCCAGAAGCACTGCTCCAGCTGAACCACATCTGCCCCTGCAGGAGGATGCAGCCACCATTGAATGGGACTGCTGCCACCACCCTGACTGACTGACGAGTGTCGGCTTGGATTCTGACTCTGGCTGTGTTTGGGACTGTTCTTCGTAATACTGTATTTCTATTTTAATTTTCCTAGTAAAGAACTGTTATTCCTAATTCCCATATCTTTGCCTGAGAGCCCCTTAATTTGAAAATTATAATAATTTGGAGGGAGGGGGTTTACAATCTCCATTTCAAAAAGAAGCTTCTGCCTTTCTTGGCAGACACCTGTCCTTCAAACCAGGACACGAGGCCCAGAGCAGCTGTGGCTGCTCCAACCCTGGAAGTGTCCAAGGCCAGCTTGGAGCAGTCTGGGATAGTGGAAGGTGTTTAGATTGGAACTGGTTGAGCTTTAAGGTCCCTCCCAACCCAAATCACTTTGGAATTCTAAGATCTCCAATACCAACCTTTTAGTTCAGCTTGTATTATTCAAACATCATGACATGAAAACCAGGAAGAAGAAGGAGAAACATGGGGAGATCAGAAAAGGAAGGTATCACTCAACCCTCTTGTCAAACACTCTCTCCTGACCCACTAGATCTTAAATTTCAAGAGCTTTAGGAAATATTTAGCTGAAGACTACTCCTAGTCCAGTGATCCAGCAGAGATAAGCACATCAGGACTGAGAGCTGGAAAGTGCAAATGAAATTGGCAGCAGGAACAAGGTCTTAGCACCTCCACTGTGCTGCACCAGCCAGAGCTTAGCCAGCCTCTCAGGCCTTAAAAACTTAAGCCCCTGCTCATTTCTCCCCATTAACTACTTTTGAGTCACATTTCCTAACTGTTGCTTGGGGATTTTTCCTCCTTGCTACTGGTTTCCCCTTTCTTCTCCTGTGAGAGTTGTTTGGACTCTCAGTTTGCAGATTCCACTCAAGGCTGTGCTTCTCATTCAAAACATTTCTACTCCCACAGGCATCTTTGCCTTCACTTTGAATGAACTGTGCAACCTGCACAGCCTTGATTTTTTAGCCCCTTCAAATGAGTTTGAATAATTTTTGTTCCTCACTGCTCCAGCAAATTAGTCTGAGTACTTTCTGCACACATCCACACAAGACTAAAATAGTGAATTATGGCTGGAAATCTGACACACATCTTGTTAGAAGTTCATTAAACCTGCATTCCTGCACTCACATTGTGACAGCATGCCTAGGAATACATTTCCTGACTCAGGTGACGCCGTTACTCAGATTTTCCTACTCTCTTTGATTGCTGGAATATTACCTAAAGCTGTTTAGAAGATAGAAGATGTGAGAAATTGGAATCATCTGGAGGCAGCTTCTTGTCTGCCACTGTTGACAGGTAACATTGCAAGAACTAATTCACTGCTGTTGTTGAATTCCTGTTACTTTCATTCACATCTTTGCTGTGAAGGCACAGAAGATCCTTTGTCAAGCAGAGTCCAATCAACAGCAGAAGATAAACAGAATATGTAGGAATGACTTCATAGTGCTTCAATGGTACATCCTCCATTTTATGTTTATTCTTAGTGTTTAAATTGTCTTCCTCTCAAAGCTGGAGGTCAAAGTGAAATTTCTTTTATTTATTTTCCCAGTGTGATGCAAGCAGCAGAACGTGGTAGTGCTTCTCTGTGCCAACTCTGACACTGCAGACAGAGGCTCAGGCTCCAGCTGAGAGGTGTTTTGGAGCAGAAACAGAGGAAAGCTGAGCCCACTGCTCTCAACTTGGGAATTGTGCTGCCTTTGGGAAAGTCTGATCCCCAAAAGAGAAGGGAAACTTCAAGGGTCTTGGTTCATTTTATCAGGGTAGGAAAATGAAATAGGAAAAAAAAAAAGAGTTAAGAAATACAGGACCCCTGAGCCAACAGCAGCAAACCCAAAAACCTTCTTGACCTTGTCAAAACCAGCTGCTTTTAACACCTAAACAGGATATTGGTATTACTGTAAAAGTATCTGTGCCTCTGTTTAGCCTCTTCCAGTATGAATATGAGGCACTGAGGGAGCTGGGAATGAGCAAGGAATCAAATAAACATTTCAGCCTCAGCTCACCACCCAAACTGCCAGCCCTGCAGGGAGCTTGAGGACACACCAGAGTTACCAGTCTGGCAAAGACAAATGCACTTCAGTGGTGGAAGGTTCAGCAGTTCACTCCCATCCTAATTGTGCAGAAGGACACAGCAATGTACATTCAAGCAAAGCTGCTGTAGCAGGAGGCAAAAGAAATCAGAAAGGAATCAACTCAGAGCCATGGACAGAGCTCCCCTCTCCATCCTCCCTGCCATGGCTGGAATAAACAGAATTTATTGTTGTAAACATCCCCATGTACTGCACATACCATTACCAGCATATTCCATAGGCCTTGCATCCCTCTTTCCCTTCCCTAAACTTTTAACCATCTTTGAATTTATAAATAACATCTAAGTTCATATTTCAAAAGCATGCAGGCTCTTGGCCCCTATAAAATCTCCAAGAAATCACCTTTACTTCCCACAACGTAGATCCAGAGCATCCAGAGTCTGTTTGCTTGTTATATTAATAGAATTCAGAAAATTGCTCTACAACATTCCTAAAAAAGAGAATCAGCCAAAGTTAGACTTGGCATGTGCACAAGTCTCAGTTATTTTTTGGAATACTTTGACAACACTCTTATGTTATTGTCTCTGGGTTCATTTTTCTGTTCATGTATTCCCCAAAGAAGGAAAGAATGGTATTCCTGTTCTCTGAATAAGGACACATCTTGCTTGTCAGAGAGATTTAATTATTTATTTTCCCTTCTCCTCTTGAATTGTTGGATCTTCAGATTAGGAGGTCTCAGGTTCTTCTAAATCTTTCTCTTCAGAGAAACTCATCCTGCCTCAAATAAACAAGAACAGAGTTTTACCTGCAGAGCAGACACCTTCAATTATTGTCCTTCCAGCTGGTTACTGCAGGGAGAGTCTTTGGAGAGCACAGAAAACCCATGAGGCTCCTAAATCTGATTTAATAACAGAGAAAACTTGAGCTACTCAGTGCTGGCACGAGCACTGGGACAAAGCCCAGCTCCACAGGCTCCACTTGGCTTCACCTGGCTGCACCCAGGGACAAAACAAAAGTGTAGGATGAGCAAGGTGACTCCTCCAAAGCTGCTTCTGAAGGAACCCTGCAGTCAACTGAGAACATTTTCATTTTCTCTCTTCCATTTGATCTCCTCAGCAACATATTTTTCATATTATTCCTCACATTTTACTTCCATCTGGTTTCAGCTTTTGATTAGAAACTTGGAAGCTCAGCCTTAACAGCTCAGTGCAGAGACCTGAGCTGCTTCCAGCCATATTCCTCCTTGGAGGATCTTAACTCAGCCTTATGGTTCCTTTTACTGGGGCTGTATCCCCAGTAAATAGTTTGCAACTCTAGGAAAGAGAAAAACTCTCTTGCAAAGAGAGGAGGGGTTTGTTATCCTGGAAAAAACCAAACCTGCAAGACAGATGATACTGATTGAAGAATATTTGCTATGCAAAGTGGCATTTATAGGGAAGCTGCAAATTGCCAGGTTTATCATACAATACTCAATGCACATGTAAATGTTGGTTGACATCTCATCAGGAGCACAGGACCAAGGGTGCCCTGATAGCTGAGCTCAGCCCAGAATCACTGCAGCCACAAGAAACTGACAGGGAAATTCCTGCTTAGGGAAAAAAATAAATTAAAAGTGTTCAGTAATGAGTATTGTTTTGCTGGTGTCATAAAATTGTAGAATCACAGAATGGTTTGGGTTGGTGGGTTGGAAGGGAACTTAAATCCCATCCAGTGCCATGACAGGGACACCTTCCACTGTCCCAGCCTGGCCTGGGACATTCCAGGGATCCAGGGGCAGCCACAGCTGCTCTGAGCACCCTGTGCCAGGGCCTGCCCACCCTCACAGGGAAGAAATTCTTCCTAATTAATATTCCTAATCCATCCTAAGTCTTCCTATCTGATCTAAACCCACCGTATCCACATCCTCCCCTGTGCAGGATCAGGAGATAGCAGGTAAGGCTGGTGGGTGGATGGTCCCATTTTTACACTAAATAAATAATTTTTATCTGAAAAGTTTTAAAACATCCTGAGCCAAAACTAATCTGTATATCCTCAAGTGTTTGCAACAGGGCACAACTGGCACACAACCAGCAGGCACAGGAACCCCAACAAAAGGTTTGGGAATGGTGACCCTCCCACACTACCTCAATTCCAGCAGAAGTGCTTAATTCTCAAGGACCTGTGAAAATCACAGCAGAAAGCCCCATATAGGCCAACATCAGAGGCACCCGTGATTTCCAGCAGCTTTTCAACAGCACCAGGAATTTTCCAAGGCATCCTGAATCATCACAAGCACCCATGAGAAGTTACCTGCAAGTGCAGGGGAGAGCTGGAAAAAAAGAGATTCAGCTACTGACTGTAAGAACCAAGGAAATGTGTTTAGACTTCCCTCATTTCTGAGCAATCAAACAGGACAGCTAAAGAAAGACAGAAAGCAGGATTCTAATCACAAAGATATGAAGGAACAAGATTCATCCATATTTAGTCACTTGGATATTTTTCCCTACATTCTAAGCTTTCTTTCCTACATTTTGATACCACCTCATCTGGGCTGTGCTTTTATTTTATTCTTTGCTGATTTCACAGTAAAGACTTGAGACATATGTAGGACATATGCAGGAGATATCCTGGAGTGATCTCATGTTTACAGCTCCAAGAGGGATCAGAGAGCTGAAAGTTGGTCTGGGTTGTCCCCTAGTGGTCCCCACCTTTCCTGGGGAGCAGAACCCCACAGGGGCTGTGAGTGCTGATTGTCATGGTCACCCCCAAACTGGGACCTGTCCATTAACCAGGGGCTGCTCCTTCCCTGCAGCATTTTCTGCTCAGCTCTCAGCATCTCCCAAATTCCTCACTGCAGACCTTACCTGGCCATTTGCTCCAATGCTTCCCCTGTGATGATGATTATTCCTACACAAATCCATGATCTTCTATTCTATGATTAAGTTATAGCTGCTCTTCTTAGAGGTTTTCCCCAATCTGTCATTTGTAATTTGAGTTCTGTCCTCCCCCATTCTGGCAGCATTTTACAGCTTTGTTGTCATTCATAAATTCCTGACAGAATTCCAATTACATTATCCAGGTTATGTAAAAGACAATATTGGCCAACACAACATCACCCAATTTCACCTGATAGGCACAGGGAACTGGTGCAGGTTATATTACCAAAAACATCCAAGGAGAAGGACTGACTTCTAGAAAATCATCTTGACTTATATTTATCTTGTTTTCTTCAGCTACACAGCTTAGAGAAACAATTCCATATGTAAAATCTGAAATTGTGTTTTTTCAGTAACATGTCAAACTTTTGAATCCAGAACATGAATTTACCTCTTGTCCAAATCAAGTCATATGGAATCACACAGGCTTTTTCCTGCATGTTTCTCCATTTTCAGAGCACTGTTTTGGGATTTAATTGGAAAGTTGACAATTCCAGATATCCTAAATCTCTACACAGTCATCTCTTCCATGTTTGACCTCAGCAACTGGAGGGGCTCCTGTGAGAGTTTTGAACCCAGGGGTGAAGTTTTTGCTCTTGGTCCTTCTTTCTGCCTAAATCCCCCTCCAGCTCCCTGTGCATCCCAGCAGTTTGGGTCAGGCTCACACTTATTTTCCATTGTCCTGTTATTTTTCCTCACTTCTCTTTACCTTTCTGCATTTTGAGTCCTCTCTGATGCAATTCCAGCTGTTTTGCTAAGACAGCTCCTGTCAGGTCACACATGCAGCAGCACAGGAAGCCCAATAAGAAACTGTGGCATGAAGTGGCTTAAGTGCAATTAACTGAAGGATTGTCATGGAAACAATGTAATTTAAGCTAAAGAACAAAGTCATTAGCCTCAGAATTTCACTAAACTTTCATTTCTGTTCTCTATTCTACCCAAAAACACCCGGGAAGGAGAGAGTTCACTAAAAACTTCAAGTCATGGTGTTTGCTCAAAAAAAAAAAATCAACATGAAATTAATTAAAAAACCCCACAACAAAAAAATATGTTTGCAAAACCTCCTCTCAGTGAAGGAAGATAATTTCTTCTTTTTCCAGGCATAGAAAACTCCTCCCAGGGAGGCAAAATTTATTCAATTTTAAAGGATATGCTCCTTTTAGACAGACAAGTTCCCCATACACAGCACTGTTACCGTTCAGGAAGTTACTACAGAATAACTCATTTTATTACCATGTGCTCTAAATTCTGATTGTAGCTAAACTGCAAAAAATCTCCTTCAAGATACTTCAAAGAGGAGCTTTACAAAAGTGATAAAAATTGGAGGATTTGGGTGCTCAGTGTTTCCAGTGGTGTGTTCTTATGCCATAAATATCCAGGATATACATGGAAAGCATGGAAAGATTAGATCAATATGTCAGCAGTAAAAACCAGATCTGTGTCTCCATCCACTCCATCCCACTCAGCTTTTGCATTACTCTCATTAACAGGTCCCAAGCACAACCCAACAGTGCTCCAAAAAAGCAAAACCAGCATCTGCTGCAAGGCATCCTCCCCCTCTCCTCATCCATGGAACAGGGATGGAGGTGCCTCCTGCTCCTGGAGCCAGATCAAAAGAGCATACCTGGCACTGGAATGGAATGCACAGAGGTCTGAGGTGGCTCCTGGATCCTGTGAGGGCTTGTCCAGCTCTCCCAAGGGTTTTTACTCTGCTCACAGCTTGTCCTCGCTGCAAGGACGTGCTGCACGTGCCAGCCTGTCAATAAACATGTCCCACCTCACTGCTGGCAGCAGGAAAACTCCCCCTGTGCCTGGATATTCGTGGGGAAACATGTACTGAAAGGCAGAAGTGGCAGGACAGCAATTCAGCTGCAGGTTTTTTTAAGATTTGTTGCAGGTGGGGTCTCATGAGGGCAAAGGAAGGGGAAAGATGAGAGGCTGAGGAACAGCAGACAGAAAGGTCACAAAACTGGCCAGCAATTCCCTGTGACTGGGGGAGTGTAATCCACAAAAAAAAAAAAAAGGGTGTTCCACAGTACATACAGACAGTCCATGCCCTTCATAAGAAACCTGACTTACCAGAAAGTCTTAAACTGCCCAGGAATTTAATTGCAGCTTGTAGCTCTGTTTCAGCGATGATGGAGTGAAGCTGCTGCAGCTGGGGTTTGGTTGTGCCTGTCAGGGCAAAAGGAGAATCGTTTGAAACTCAGCCACTCCAGTGCCTCCTGCCTCAGAGGCAGCCAGATCTGGAGCAGAGTTTGTTGTACAGACACATCATGGTCATCTGCAGGCAGTGAATTGTCAGTGGGGCTGTGCAGCAGCACCTGAGCACAGGCAGAGGAGGTGCCAGGAGCTGCTCTGGTCCCTGAGAGATCAGAGAATCATTCAGCTGGAAAAGCATTTTAGGATTATCAATTCCAGCCATTCCCCCAGCCCTTCTGTGATCACCACTAGCCCCTGTCCCCAAGTGCCACTTTGGAACTCTCCAGGGATGGTGATTCCAGCACTGCCCTGGGCAGCTCTGCCAGTGTCTAATCACTCTTTCAGTGAAGAAATTTTCCCCAATATTCAATCTAAACCTCCCCTGGCACAGTTTGGGGTCATTTCCTCTTGTACTGTTCTCTGGGAGCACAGCCCAATTCCCCTGGCTGTCCCCTCCTGTCAGGGAGTTTTACAGAGCCAGAAATTCCCCCCAAGCCTCCTTTGCTCCAGCTAAACACACTCAGACTTCTGTGGGTGCTTTCCACTTTGGAAACCAGATCAACATATTAATTTTTTAAACCAAACCTCTGAAAGTGGGTGATAAGCAGTGGGGTCTTCAGTACCTTCCTAGCTTTCAGTATTTATTATGGATACTTCACAGAAAGGCTGTCAAGTGTTGTTTGTTCCATTCCCACAAAATCAATAATTTTAGGGCATCACACTCCAAATGGGAACAGGACAGGAGCAAGATATCACAGTGGGAGCAAAGAGCAGCTCAGCTCACCAGACATTTGTTCTATTTGAGACTAAATTTTCTTGAAATTCCCAAAGTATCTCACATTTCTGTGTATGATCCATGTACAAAGACAAAACACTATTGCAATCAATCAGCAATTTTTACATTATTTCCACCTAATAGCTCAGAGTACCCCAGAAGCAAAATTCAGACCTGGAAATTCACATTTATTCCCCCATTAGACTGCTGGAGGAAATCACTGATTGTTCTACCAACCTAATATTGATAAATCCTGATAATTCCCATGTTCAGTTCAGTCCACTGCTGCTGCTGGATAAGTATTCTACTATTCTGACCTTTACCTACTCAAGATGAAGCAGCTCAAGTGCCCTCTAGTGTGGTTTCAGAACACCCAGTCCATTCTTTTCCCAACTTTTTGGTATGAAGTGAGGGAATTTCTCTTTGGTTTGAAGCATTTCTGTAGATCCATAGAATTTCATTACTTAAACGACTGTGAAAAACAGGTTGACTGCAAAATTGATGATGATTGTGATTTTTTTATAAAATTGCTGAATGATATTTATTGTTATTTTCACTTGATCCCCAAAATAGGGAAATTTACTCAATACCTGATATTTTCATGACCATTATATCTACCTGTGGAGTGTTGCTGTTATTGGATTGTTTTCCTTGATATAAAAGGGTTTAGAGCATCACCATTCTACAAAAAAAAATACCATATTCTATTTACTTTTCCAGTTTCTTACAAACCCAAACCTTGACTACATATTTATCAAAGTCTATTTTATTTTTCTACCTCCTGCATTTTTTAGTGGCTCCAACAAACATTCCCTGAACTGCTCAAGAGATTCTTGCTGCTCCATTTGAATTACTTTCCTAGCTGATTCAACCCAAAGAAATTTGGCCCTTTTAAAGCTATTCACAGTCTGAATAATGAACGTGCTGAGATCATCTCAGAGCACATGTTTCTGGAAGCTTTCCTGGCTGGGCTGCACAGGCTTTGAAATAAGCTTCCTGTTTTAGCTAATTCTGATTTAGCTCCAGTCGTGTGCACACCATGTGAGTGAACAGACTCAGGCACCAAATGGATTTGTTTTTTCCAGACTGAAGGTGGAAATGGGAAGAGCACAGGCTGATATTGTTTCAGATATCTTGCACAGTAGTGAGATTCTCAGAGTTGACTTGAAAGAAATGCCAGAGAAATCAATGTATGTCAATCAATGGTCTGTCCACTTTATGGGAGCTGCCAGTGAACAGCTTGGGAATGTGGGGTAGGAATAGGAGGAGCACATTCCCAGTTTGGCCTGCTGGAATTCAGTGATGTTTGTTTTAAGAAGATCAGAAGAAGAAAATTTAGAGTGAGAATAATGGAAATAAGGGCAGGCTGAGCTGTGGGATGATTTCAAAGGAAGAATCCTGTCCCTTGGCTCGAGGTTACCCAGACTGGAAATGGGTTTCTCCAATTCTCCTCTGCACTTCACAGCCAGGCACCAAAACTCCAATACCTTTCCCCTAATTTTTCCTAAACACTTAATCCTACTCCAGTCTTAACAGCCTTTCCTACTACTTCTTAGACCTGGGAAAATGTAGAAGTCTATTTAAAACACTGGCAAGTTCCCAAGCAGCAGCAGCAACAGCTGTGCTCAGATCAGCTCTCCCTGATGGAAATTTTCTCTTCTTGTACCCAAACATTATAACACCACAATCACATCAATATATGTCCTTCAAGTGTTCCAGCCAGAAGCAGAAAGGCAGCACTCATGTGAATGGGGCAGAAAATGAGATTCTATCATGACTGAAATAGGAATTATGTCCTCATTCCTTTTCACACTTGCAAATGTTTCAACAGTCCTGAAGAGTGTTTCTTATAGGGCTTAATAGGAACTGAGGAAGGGGAGCAGGTTTATTAAACTCAGTGAAGTTTTCTGCAGTTAACATGCAATAATTTGTGATTTTAGACATGGGTTGATTTGACTTAGCATGAAAATAGACATTTTGGTCTCAGTGGCAGGTTCTTGAGATAAACATCAGTCACTATTAGTATCTAATTTCAGTTTTAAAGTCCAAAGTACTTGACTTTTCTACCCAGATCCACGAACAGTTAAACACCTTTATGAGTTGCCAAATATGTCTGAATTAGTCTGAGTACATTTGCTCTGGAAGGACATTTTGTACCTCTCTAACATGCAGTTACTGATGCAAAGGCTTTGTATAAATAGCACAAGAATAGCTTTGGATACATAATTTTTAAAAGTTCCACCTCTCCTCAGCTCCTCTGCTTTCTAGCAAATTTCCATGGAAGATGGAAAACTCAGCAGCATTTCTGTTTATTTGAGAAGAAACCATTCATACAACAAACCTCATTTTGAAGCTTTCCCTTCTGCTTTGTCCCTGCAAAGGAGTAACTTGGGGTAGAATTCAGAAAACTCTCTGGACTCCTCAGCCATTGACTGGCATTCTGTCCTCAGCAGCTCATCCTGCAGGGATAATTTTACATTTAATCAGTGGCTCTGGAGGCCAATATTCCCCCAAATTGATGGTGCATGAGAAAGAGCTGAGTTAAAACCACTGAATTCAAGGTGCAGCCCAGCAGAGAAATTTACTCCTAAAGTGAGGAGGAGGAGGATAAAGGCACTGAAGGCACAGCTGCTGCCAGCTGAACTCAAGTGGAGTCCTTGCCACGCTGCAGCCTGCAGGACATATTAAATAGCAGAGAAATCTTCCCAGAAAATTAACAAAATAATTTATTGTAAACATGTTAGACTGATGATTTCTTTGAACAGAAACCAAAACTTCCCTCAGATAACTGAATGCTGTGTCCAAATATTCTTCTGATACAACACAGGCAGGGTTTTGCTGTGCCAAGAAAAAATCACATTTCATAGTAAGGGTAGAGCAGGCAGCATGGTGGTGCCCCAGATATAACAATAACCAAATGTTAACAATTATGAAACTTTTAAACTCCAGAGTGTTATTTCTCTTGTTTGTTTTAAAAGCTGCCTTTCCTGATAGGACAGCAAATAAATATTGTCCTGATAGGACAATAAATAGGATAGGAATAGGACAATAAATGGGCTTTCTAGGCTTCTTCAGATCCCTTGTTTTCTTCTGTTTAACCAACAAACAAATTTATATCCTTAGAGGCCATAAATGTGTTCAGGTTTCCCTTTGCTTTGGGTTTCAGGGAATATTCCTCTGTGATACTGAGCACCTGCTACAGTTCACACATCACCTGCTGTTGTGTCCTTATACTGAAACTTGCACAAATGCCTAAACCTCCATCACTTCCCATCTTAAAGCAGTTTTGTGGAAGCAGACACTCCTCCTCGAGGATTTCTGCTCTCTGCTGGGTACCCTCTCCAGCAGCACAGTGAGATGCAAACCCTGCACGTGGCCCTCAGGTGCTGCTGCCAGTGAGATCCTCATCTCCTGGAGCAGCTCTGCAGAGCAGCCAGGCTCTGCTGCAGGGAGCACACCCAGCAGCACATCCCTCCCTCCCTCCCTCCCTCCCTCCCTCCCTGCTGGCACTGGCATTTCTGGTGGTGCTGCAAACCAGCCCAGCCCCAGTGGCACTCAAGGGAAAGCAGAGAGGACGTGGCACGTTTCAGCACTCCTCTGATTTCACATTCCAGCTGGGATGCATTTTTGAAGGACCACAGAAATGTGCAGTTTAAAACCTGTCTAGTAAACTTCCTTGATCCTGAGGCATAAGCTTTGAATTTGAGTAACTTTCTTTTTTTCCACTGTCCTTTGGAGCAGTTTCCTTTTTTCTACTTGGCTCAAACAATGTTCAAGTTAAGACAGCAGCAACAGCAGCAACAGCTTGTTCCCTCCTGTGATGCAGATTGTGAGTCAGGGCCTTTGGGACCTCCTTGCTGACTGCATGAAATTCCACGTGCCCCCAGAGGATTGCCCCAGGGGTATTCCTGGAATGGCTGGCAGTGTCTGGAGCTCTGTACACCACCCTGGGTTTCTGCTCTTGCTGCTTTCCAGGCTAAGGGCAGAGCTGCATACCCTCCTCTGGCTCCCAGAATCATTAAGGTTGGAAAAGATGATGGAATACAGCTCAGAGATTAGTAGAGCTTTTTAATAGGCTTTCTGTAATAAACAGTCCCAGAGCACTATGAAATAAGTCACTCTTAGACCCTTTTATATGTATTAGATTTTAATTCCCCAAAGAGAACAACAGATTATAAGGGAGTAAACTACAGGGCTGAGCTAGGACAAGACTCAAGAACTTACAGTTCTGGGATGACTCCAGTGGCCCAATCTCTGCAGAAAATCTCAACTCCACATGTGTTACATGTCTCCTCACCTGTGGAAGCCTCCTGAACCCAGAGGCAATGAGCACAAAAAAGTTCTGGAAAAATAACCTTTTCCTCTGTCATTGGACATTGAGAGCAGGCAGTGTCTCAAGGTGTTCAGCCTGTAAGAATGAGGATAAGAAGGTCAATCCTTCTCACTGGGAAGCCTGTAAATACAGGAGAAATGTCCACGTGCAAGTGGGACCCCCTTCCCTGGGATCTGCTCCCACTGTAATCCACAGCAGAGACTCTTTGGCCTGGGCAAAATAAATTAATCCCTGTCCAGATGTCCCAGACCCCCTGTGACTCATCATGGAATCAGTTCCATTCCTCATTTTCCATGCTGACCCAAACAGCCAGATTAGCTCAAAAAGACCTCAGCCATCACACATAACAGAAGAATTCCCTCTAATTAAACTTGAGCAACAGTTCTGATAACCTGTTTTTCCTTAGTGTTTTTCACAGTTTGACAGATCATGTTATTATCTTCTAGGCCAGGTTTCCTGGGAAACAAAGCATCTTCTTATTTTTCTAATCCTTCCAGGGAAATGATGCCAAATTAAAACATTTTATGAGCATTCATTACATTTTGTCAGAGATGGTTCATGGATAAATCAAGGTCAACTGCTCACAATGTGCTACTGATTAATGGGGAGCAGAAACAACTAAACTTGCTTTTTCAAAGTCTACTTCATGTCCAGAGGCAACATTAACCAGGGACAAAAGTTCCTCTCCAGCAGTTCTGTGTTTTGGTCAAGGAAACTCTGCTGCTGAGGATGGGATGTTGCTACAGCAAAAATGTGTGAAAGGGGCTCTTCCCATGGACACCAGCTCTTACCACATCACAGTGATGCCTTGGGTTTTAGCTTTGATATTTTCCAGAATCTCTGCTGCTTAGTGTGTAACTCTGAAACTTCCTGGTAGGTGTTGGTAAGTTCTCTTCACAGGGTAGTTGGACAAAACAATTCCTTCCCAGCTGGAGAATCGAGGACAACTGGTACCCAAAATCCAGAAATGACAGTGAGGGCAAGGGGGCTGAGACTTCACAGCTTGGGGCTGTGGTTGGATAATTGATCCCAATGTGTAGATGAACCAAAACTTATAAAAGTGTAAAAACTCGTGACCAGGATCCATCTTGGATTCAATTTGGGTGCAGCCCTGACTCAGCTCTGCTCAAAGTGTATCCTTTTAATAAGTACCTATTTTATTCCTTTTGCTCTGTCTAGTCTCTGTTTCAGGTCAGCCTTTCCAGGCAACAACAGAATCCCAGAATGGTTTGAGTGGGAAAGCACCTTAATGCCCCTCTCGTTGAACCCCCTGCCATGGGCAGGGACACCTCCCACTATCCCAGGCTGCTCCCAGCCCTGTCCAACCTGCCCTGGGACACTTCCAGGGATGAAACAGCCACAGATTTTCTGGGTACCCTGTGCCAGGGCCTCCCCACCCTCACAGAGAACAATTCCTTCCCAATATCCCATCTAACCCTGCCCTCTGGCAGTGGGAAGCCATTCCCTCTTATCCTGTCCCTCCAGGACCTTGCCTCTCCCCATTTTTCTTGTGCAGGAAGAACACAAGTGGGATTGTGCAGCTCACATCTACCTGAGTAGAGAGAAACCAGGCCCAAGAGCAGAAGGAATCTGCAGAGAGAGAATATAACTGGTAATTGCATGAATCCCTCTCATTTGTTTAATGGAGATGTGGGAGGGGACTCAAAACACCAAGCTAGGACTGGGAAAAGCTTGTTGGAACACAACAGTAAAGAAAACTTGGTGTTCTTCTATGTTCCTTCCCACTTAGGCCTTTAGGGGGTGATGCTAGAAATAATATCCAGATCATGCTTGCTGTAGAAATTACAGGATTCTGGGATTTTACACCCTTGCAATGCATTTTCTGAGAAGGAGCTTTCAGAGACAGGCTGGGATTTGATGCAGAGCATATTCTGAACATTCCTGAAAAAAGAAAACAAGGCCAGTGCATTTGCCAGGGCATCCAAGCAGTTCTGAACAGCCCTGCATGAGCTTTGCAGAGTGACCCAGCATGCAAGTGCCTGATGCAAAGCAAATAAATACACCCAAAAAAAAAAATTTAAAAGCATGGAAGGAAACAAAGGAGCAGACAATTTGCCCAGACACTTGGAGAAACACAGTCCCTTCTGATCTGCTTTGTATTCCAGGGAGCAATTCCTGAGCTGCATTCAGAGACAGAGACAGAGTTGCCAGACCCAGAAATTCCAGCAATTTCTCAGTGGAAATGGAAACAGCAACACAGATGCCAAAGGTATGATGCAAGTTTCATTGTCCCTGGAAGAATGGGAGTCCAATATGGGTTTGGGGCTGTTTGCTTGGAATTTAAAATCAGTTATAGCTCCACGTAAATGAAATATTTAAGTCAGGGAGCAGGATTATTTTCATTAAGGAAGCTCCTCCTCACTCCCTGGCTGATGTTTCTCTGAAGGGCTGTTTTGGACCTTGAACAGGGAATTTGAGCTTATCATGCATAGAAGCAGCTGAGAAACAGGAAGCAGATAGGACAAGGGGGAATGGCTTTAAACTGCCAGAGGGCAGGGTGAGATGGAATATTGGGGAGAAATCCTTTCCTGGGAGGGGGTGAGGCCCTGGCACAGGTCCCCAGAGCAGCTGTGGGTGCCTCTGGATCCCTGGAATGTCCCAGGCCAGGCTGGACAGGGCTTGGAGCAGCCTGGGACAGTAGAAGGTGTCCCTGCCCATGGCAGGGGGTGGCACTAAATGAGCTTTAAGGTCCCTTCCAACCCAAACCATTCTATAATTTTATTCTTTAATTCTATGAAATCTGAAAAATCCTCTTCAGAGCTAAGGAACACTCACAGGAGTTTTGCTGTTCATAAAGCACAAAACTGGAATTGTAAACCACTTAGGAAACAGTCAAACACCGGAAAGAAAAAAGAAGATTGTGCTCTCCTGATATCTGAAAAGTTAATGGGTTACCAGAGAACCATTTAGAAGACTGAGAAACAGAGGAAGGGTAGGTCAGATCTGGAAGGAAAATGGTAAAATTCACACCCTCCATTACTCAAACACATTTTAAAATATTTTAATTCTCAAGTCAGGATTATATTTATGGGAATAATAACTCAGGCTTTCTTTTAGTAATTGAAATTAAACAGCATTTGCTCTGGCAAGGACAGTTTCTTATCTGTCTGTCACTACAAGTACAAGTAATTCCATGTGTTTAGCAGTATCTGAACACCTAGTGCTACAGCTGGATAACACTTCACTGAAAAGTTTCCTAACATGGTCTGCAATAAAATAAAATAACCAAAACCAAATAGTCTTTGCCTCAGGATCTGCATAATTTAAATCTAACTGCAAAGAAATTGCAGGAGTGTTACAAATATCCACATTCTTGTTTCATCTAAGAACCTCGTGGGGAAAGGACAATTTGATAACAGAAAGGTCTTTAATATAAAAAGCAATAAAATCCATGGATTTTGAAGCTGGGCATGTTCTAGATGGAAATGTCACTTCCCAGAAAACAGGACTAACCACAGCAGCTCATGGCATCATTCTGTGAATTGTCTACCAAGCAAATGCCTCTTTACAATCCTACTGAGAAAAAATCAACACCTCTCTTCTTCCCTTAACGATATTGATTTGCTACAAGCAGGCTCAAAATGTAAACAAAGAAGACCTGTATGCTTTCCCCCAAAATTCCCTCACTCAGTCAGAAGCATTGCAATCAGAACTGTTCTAATGAGTTGTTCTGATGAGTTATTCTAATGTTCTAATGAGTTGTTATAATGTTCTAATGTGCTAAGGAGTATTTCTAATGAGTTGTTGTAATGTTCTAATGTTGTTCTAATGTTCTATTGAGTTGCTCTAATGTTCTGATGTTTTATGAGTTGTTCTAATGTTCTAATGTTGTTCTGTTGTTCTAATGAGTTGTTCTAATGTTCTAATGAGTTGTTCTAAGGAGTTTTTGTAATGGTCTAATATTCTAATGAGTTGTTGTAATGTTTTAATGAGTTGTTCTAATGTTCTGATGTTCTGATGAGTTGCTGTAATGAGTTGCTGTAATGTTCCAATGTTCTAATGAGTTGTTGTAATGAGTTCTTCTAATGTGTTGTTCTAATGTTGTTCTGTTGTTCTAATGAGTTGTTGTAATGTTCTAATGAGTTGTTCTAATGTTCCAATGAGTTGTAATGTTCCGATGTTCTAATGAGTTGTTATGATGTTCTATGGAGTTGTTCTAATGAGTTGCTGTAACGAGTTGTTGTAATGAGTTGTTCTAATAAGTTATTCTAAGGAGTTATTCTAATGGTCTAATGTTTTAATGAGTTGTTGTAATGTTCTAATGTTGTTGTAATGTTCCAATGAGTTGCTGTAAATGTTCTGATATTCTAATGAGTTGATGTAATGTTCCAATGAGTTGCAATGTTCTGATGTTCTAATGAGTTCTTATAATGCTCCAATGAGTTGTTGTAATGTTTCGATGTTCTAATGAGTTGCTGTAATGTTCTAACGTTATTGTAATGTTCCAGTGAGTTCCTGTACATGTTCCGATATTCCAGTGAGTTCCTGTACATGTTCCGATGTTCCAATGAGTTGCTGTAATGTTCTCACGTTATTGCAATGTTCCGATGTTCTAACGAGTTGCTGTAATGTTCTAACGTTATTGTAATGTTCCAGTGAGTTCCTGTACATGTTCCGATGTTCCAATGAGTTGCTGTAACGTTCTAACGTTATTGCAATGTTCCGATGTTCCAATGAGTTGCTGTAATGTTCTAACGTTATTTCAATGTTCCAGTGAGTTCCTGTACATGTTCCGATGTTCCAATGAGTTGCTGTAATGTTCTAACGTTATTGCAATGTTCCAGTGAGTTCCTGTACATGTTCTGATGTTCTAATGAGTTGCTGTAATGTTCTAACGTTATTGTAATGTTTCGATGTTCCAATGAGTTGCTGTAATGTTCTAACGTTATTGCAATGTTCCGATGTTCTAACGAGTTGCTGTAATGTTCTAACGTTATTGTAATGTTCCAGTGAGTTCCTGTACATGTTCCGATGTTCCAATGAGTTGCTGTAATGTTCTAACGTTATTGCAATGTTCCGATGTTCTAATGAGTTGCTGTAATATTCTAACGTTATTGCAATGTTCCGATGTTCTAATGAGTTGCTGTAATGTTCTAACGTTATTGCAATGTTCCGATGTTCTAATGAGTTGCTGTAATATTCTAACGTTATTGCAATGTTCCGATGTTCTAATGAGTTGCTGTAATGTTCTAACGTTATTGCAATGTTCCGATGTTCCAATGAGTTGCTGTAATGTTCTAACGTTATTGTAATGTTCCAGTGAGTTCCTGTACATGTTCCGATGTTCCAATGAGTTGCTGTAATGTTCTAACGTTATTGCAATGTTCCGATGTTCCAATGAGTTGCTGTAATATTCTAACGTTATTGCAATGTTCCGATGTTCTAATGAGTTGCTGTAATGTTCTAACGTTATTGCAATGTTCCGATGTTCCAATGAGTTGCTGTAATGTTCTAACGTTATTGCAATGTTCCGATGTTCCAATGAGTTGCTGTAATGTTCTAACGTTATTGCAATGTTCCGATGTTCCAATGAGTTGCTGTAATGTTCTAACGTTATTGCAATGTTCCGATGTTCTAATGAGTTGCTGTAATATTCTAACGTTATTGCAATGTTCCGATGTTCCAATGAGTTGCTGTAATATTCTAACGTTATTGCAATGTTCCGATGTCCTAACGCCGCTCGAGCCCTGCGGACGCAGCCGGGAGCCGTGGCGCAGTCGCGCCGCCAGGGGGCGCTGCCGCCCGCGGGAGCCGGGCCGTGAGGGAGCGGCGGGGCCGCCATCAGCCGGGACTGTCCCGGCACACGGCAGATCAGCGACCCTGCCCCGCACAGACACCCAGAGCCCACCCGGGCCCCCTGGCAGAGCTGTGCCAGCGCTCCCGGAGCACAGCCTCGGGCCGTGGCAAATCCCTGGGGAACCTGGGCAGCGCCCCAAACCCTCTGGGGGAAGAACCTTCCCTGATCTCCAACCCAAACTCCCTGACCCAGCCCTTCCCCGGCTGCCGTCGCTGTCACAGAGATCGGCGCTGTCCCTCCGCCGCTCCTCGTGTGGCCCCCGAGACCCTTCAGCATCCTCGTATTCCTTCTTTGGACATTCTCCAACAACTTTATATCCTTCTCGTTGTGTGGCACCCCAAACTTCCCGCAGGGCGAGGCAGAGCGGGCGATGCCTCCCTCACCCGGCCTGTGGTGGCCTCAGGGTAGGGACGGCCCTCCTGCCTCCAGGGTGTTAGAAATGATTCGTGATAATTAAATTGTACCTCTTCATAATCAACAGAAAAAATGCTATTTAATTGTTGTAAAGCAAAGGGAAAAGGAAATGGTTAAATAAAGCAGATAGAATTCTTCAGATATGGGAGTAGAAGGATGTAGTAGAACAAGGATATAGGTTTGATGAACAGTATCTAGAAATAAAAAGTTTTGACCTTGAATTAGGCTAAATTGGCATTGGACACTGGACTAAGGCCTGTTGTGGGAACATACATTTAATTATCTAATTTTAAGCATGATGTGCCTGTGCTACCTGCAGGTTCAAACAGTGAACACTGAGGAAGACCCAGAGCCTTCATCAGAAACAGGAGCCCCGAAAGGAGGAGAGACCCCGACCACTGGTGACCCATGTGCAACACAACATCGTGATGTAGATTTTAGGAATAGAAACAAGGAGAAGCTTTCTAGAAGCTTCTGTATTAATCTGTATTAGTAAACAGTGTATAAGTGAGATTTTTAGTCTAATTGATTTGGTACGTGCGGAAGGGAGAATCCCTCCCCATACCCCCAGCTGGTTTTGGTTATGTTTTATTCAACTGAACCAAACCTCAAACTGAATGTCTTCAACTGAACCAAACCTATTATACTAAATTACTTACTGCTAAATTTTGTATTTACTCAAATTTATGTAACTCATATATTTTCATTGTATTCATTTATATACAACTGCTGTTATTAATAAATTGCTGCTAAATTTAATGTTGTTTTGATTAATTGGACAAATCGAACATATCCATTTATAACAAGGGCACACTGGCTCAGACCCTGCTTGCCATGGCCAGGACCCCTGGGTGCCTCTCACTGCTTTGTTTTCCAAGCCTCATTCCCCACTCTGGCCACACACTCAGCTCCTGCAACTCTTCAAGCTCAGAATTTGCACTTGTCCTTGTTAAACTCCCCATGGTTGGTGATTGCCCTTCCCTCACATTTATCAAGATCTCACGGCCTCCAAGGGAGTCAGCAGCTCTTTCTAGTTTCATGTTGTCAGCAGAATTTCTCAGTATCTCTTCCTGATCCAAATCATTTAGGCCCTAAAACCAAGCCTAGCAGAGCCCCACCAGTG
Source organism: Erithacus rubecula (assembly GCF_903797595.1). Classification (NCBI taxonomy): domain Eukaryota; kingdom Metazoa; phylum Chordata; class Aves; order Passeriformes; family Muscicapidae; genus Erithacus; species Erithacus rubecula. The sequence goes on from NC_136678.1 coordinate 2,473,455, forward strand.
CCAACTCTGTGTCCTGTCAAGGCACTGACCCTAAAACTGAGCCTAACAGAGCCCCACCAGTGCCAACTCTGTGTGCTATGAAGGCACTGACCCTAAAACCCAGCCTAGCAGAGCCCCACCAGTGCCAACTCTGTGTCCTGTCAAGGCACTGACCCTAAAACCAAGCCTAACAGAGCCCCACCAGTGCCAACTCTGTGTCCTGTCAAGGCACTGACCCTAAAACCGAGCCTAGCAGAGCCCCACCAGTGCCAACTCTGTGTCCTGTCAAGGCACTGACCCTAAAACTGAGCCTAGCAGAGCCCCACCAGTGCCAACTCTGTGTCCTGTCAAGGCACTGACCCTAAAACCGAACCTAACAGAGCCCCACCAGTGCCAACTCTGTGTCCTGTCAAGGCACTGACCCTAAAACTCAGCCTAACAGAGCCACACCAGTGCCAAGCCTGTGTGCTATGAAGGCACTGACCCTAAAACCGAGTCTAGCAGAGCCCCACCAGCGACTTTTTGCCAAGCCTGTGTCCCTGGGCACTCAACCCAGTCTGTGCCAGGGGAAGCTGAGGTGCCTCCCAAGGATGCCAAGAACCATGTGCTGAAAAGCAGCACCTTGGGGTTAATTCATTGCAAGAATTATGTGGGAAGGAGGCCTGAATGCTCCATTTCTACACTTTTGGAGAAAATCAGCATGAAAATTATTAGAGAAATAGAGAAGCCTAATAAAAGACTTTTTAAAAAACTATTTATGTTGCCATCACAATCCAAGGCAAACCGCTCCCTCATTTTTCCTCTGCTTCCAATGTATCAGAGGATAGTGAAGACTTTTGCTGTTGTTTGATGCATTGCATTGTCATGGAGTTATTCTGATTATTCCAATGCATTCATGCTTTTGTTATTTTAGAAAGAATACATTGGCCTTGGTACATCAACACCATCTAGCAGAGCATCACAGAAGCAAAAAAAGGGGAAATTGTGTGGTTTTATTCTGGGTTATAAGGTAGATGCAATGATTCTTTAAAAATCAAGCAACTAAACCGATAAAGTGTACTTAATTGCAAATGGAATAAGATATTATTAATTAAACTCTGCCATTGCAATTCAAATAAAATGTTTGAGATTATTTTTCAAAAATGTGGCCAGGCTTTAATGAAACTGAAAATGCAGAGCAAAGCAAGTGAAAAAGGAAACCACCTCCAGCATCCTTTGGTATTACTGTGTCATTAATTTGAAATAACACCAAACATATTTTCCCATACATTTGTGCATGGTTTCCATACACAGACCTTAGGGAAAATCTGTTCAAAACCTGAAAATAATCTGAATAGGTAGAACTCTACAGTTATGACTAGAGCACAAACTAAAATAAATAGGAAATAAGTGCTTCATTCGTTCAATAAGGAGAGGAAATGTTTAATGTAGAAACCTCACTTTTCCAGAGACACGATCTTACCTCGTGCTCCGCTGTCTAAGCCCCACAGGCAACTTTGGACTCAGAGTTCCGGGAGACCTCGAAGGAGCAGCTAAAAAAATGAGAAAGCTGTAAAATTTTGACAGCGGAGTCAGCATTTTGGATCAAAATTACAGAACAAATTAATGATTGGAAAATTAACTTGAGGGGGGCTCTTAGCTATGGCTATGAACCGAGACAAGTTTAGCGACATCCCATGCTTGATCCTGCCTGTCATTTTGCGGGCAGCATCTGCCAGATGTGAGCACGGGACGCCGAGAGGGATTTCTCGGATGGCGCGGGACAAGCGGGGGGCCCGCAGGGAGCCCCGGGCACAAAGTCCGCCCCGGGGCGGGCCCAGGTCGGCGGATCCGCCCGGGCAGCGCCGGCCCCGCCCGGCCCGCACCTGCCCCGGGGCCGCCCCGCCGGAGTCGGGCCGAGCGCCTCGGAGCTGCTGCCGGAGCCGGAGCCGGAGCCGGCGCCCGCCATGGGCGTGGGCTATGGGGGGATGCGCTGCGTCAAGATCCTGCTCTTCATCTTCAACCTGACCTTCTGGGTGAGCGCCGCGCCGGGCGGAGCGGGGGCACCTGCTGCGGGAGCGGGGTGCGGGGGCGCCGGGGGAACCGGGATGAAGGGGATGGTGGGAGTACCGGGGATGAAGGGGATGCAGGGGGTACCGGGAGTGGCGGGAGTACCGGGAGTACCGGGAGTACCGAGGGAACCGGGGGTGCAGGGAGTACCGGGAGTACCGGGGATGCCCGGGGTATCGGGGGTACCGGGGTTCGGGAGGGTGGCACGGGCGCGGCTCCCTCCGGGATCCCTGCGGGAGCGCCCGGCCAGCGCTCCCGGCTTCTGCTCGCTGCTAGGGAGATACAGCTCTGCCTGGGAAAGCAGCGGCTCGGTGTAAGATGGCATTGCTGAGCAGTGTCTGTCTAAACTGATCGTTTAAAGTCGCGATCATTTCCTCGGCAACTACGCGGCTGCAGGAGGCTGGGAGAGGTTCCCCCAGTGCAGTGCAGCGAGCAGAACGTTTCACAGCATCACGGTGCTTTTTACCAATGGCATTTCAAATAGAGAGCTAACAGCTGCTGCAAGTTCATCCTAAGAAAAAGTCCTGGCATCACCCCCAAGAGATTTAGGGAATGCTGTGTCCATTCTCCCCTCATTGCACCTTTTCAATAGTCTCACAGTTCCACGCAGCTGAATTCACGCTTTCTTTTCTCTCACTTTCCCTCATGCTCTGTTCTTCCTTCAGCTTTCCAGAAAACAATCAGCAATGTTATCTTCTTAAATGTCTTTTTCTTTCCTTCTGATTCACTGGGGTCTTTTTAAAAGAAGTCACAAAGTCATCCTGTTCAGCCTCTCTGGACCAAGCAGTTTTGGGCTTTGTCTCCTTTATGCTTGAAGCACAGTTAAACCAAAGGCTGTTCCCTCGTGGTGACAGCGCTGCGTGCTCCGGGGACACAGTGCTGCTGTGCTCGAGCTGGAGGGGCAGAGTGATGCTGCCCAGCTGCAGCTGCAAGGCAGCAGAAGGACAAAGCTTTGTGTTATTTGTTTCTCAAAAGTGACAAGTACTGTGTTTTGTTATCTGCCGTTTCGCTGAGATGGAGGGAATCGGCTCAGCTGGCTGGGACGTTCATCCCCAACTGCCAGGGGCACTCCACAGCCTGGAGAGGCCCTGGCAGCCCAAGGCTGCCAGCAGGGAGGTCCCCATGCTGTGACAGGGTGGCAGGGGACCCTCACCCTCTGCTGGGACACATCTGTGAGGAAAGCTGTGATCCCGAGCTCTCCAGCTGTACAATTGCACAAGCCAAGGCTTGTGGAGCTGTGCCAGTGGGTCAAGTGCCAGGGAATGCAGGACAGGTTAGGGGAGCACTGTGCCAGGCTGGCACCCACATGGGAAGCAGCAGGTGTTTGTGAGCCTTGTCCAGGTGTGCAGGAGCCACAGACTGAGGCTCTGGGCCTGGACAGCAGCAGGACCCTGTGCCTGCTCCAAGAGAATGCTGGAGCTGCCTGCAGGACACACAGCTCTGCTCCTGAGGGATGCTGGAGCTGCCTGCAGGACACACAGCTCTGCTCCTGAGGGATGCTGGAGCTCTCTGACAGGACACACAGCTCTGATCCTGAGGGATGCTGGAGCTGCCTGCAGGACACACAGCTCTGATCCTGAGGGATGCTGGAGCTCTGTGACAGGACACACAGCTCTGATCCTGAGGGATGCTGGAGCTGCCTGCAGGACACACAGCTCTGATCCTGAGGGATGCTGGAGCTGCCTGCAGGACACACAGCTCTGATCCTGAGGGATGCTGGAGCTCTCTGACAGGACACACAGCTCTGCTCCTGAGGGATGCTGGAGCTCTCTGACAGGACACACAGCTCTGCTCCTGAGGGATGCTGGAACTGCCTGCAGGACACACAGCTCTGATCCTGAGGGATACTGGAGCTCTGTGACAGGACACACAGCACTGCCTGGCAGGCTGATGATCTGTCTGGCATGTGGTGAGGCTGAGACCTCTGACTGTAGATCTTTCCTCTGAAACAACATGCTGTGACACTCCTTTGTGACCTAGTCTTGTTCACATTAGAGGGAATTTTTCCTTCCACTTGACAGCATCTATCACTGGTTTGTAATTTCCAAGATATCTATCCAGTAACAATCCTTGTACCTCCTACTTTTGGTGGGGGTCCCCTGCTCCACTCCATTTCTCCTGACAATTCAGGCCAAATTTTGATGATTAAATCACTGACAAGGTTTGAGAGTCAGTAGTAAGTTCAGAAGCATCATTACACTGAAGAGCTGAAGGGAAGAAGCACATTGCACTGTAATAGGAATTTGTTGTTATCAGACCCTGGCAAGAGCTGCATGAATTTTTCCTGACAGTGCAATTCTGAGCTGTGGGACTCAAGAAAGCACAAGGTGCCAGCACAGCCCTGTGATGCTCTCCAGCAGTTTGTCACTGCAGCCCTGACTGCTCTGTTTGTGTTGCAGCTGGCAGGACTGGCTGTGGTTGCCTTTGGGCTGTGGCTGAGGTTTGGTGGGCCCATGGCAGAGTTTGCTACAGACAAGAAATCCCCGGAACTTTTCTTCATGGGTAAGTTACAGTGCTGGGAGGGCAGCAGCCTCCAGCCTTGCTTGTATCCTGGGGCAGGTGACACACCTTATGCATTGCTTTATAGGAATGTCAACAATTCCTGGGCTGGCCCACACAAAACTGGATATGTCTGTGTGTGTCTGTGTGTCTGTGTGTGATGGCTTTTGACCTCTCTCTGCTTGGCATCCACTTCCTTATAACTAATCTCTTCTCCTGGATTTGATCCAGTCCCCACATATCCTAAGTGAATTGTGCTAATACTCTCAGAATAGAAGGTGAGACAGGTCAGAGACTTGTGGGGCTCTCCAGTATATCCCTCCAGAGTTTTCTGTGCAGCTGTCAGCCAACAAAACATGTGTCATTTCAGAATGTTCCCAGAATCAGGACAGCAGCAAAATTCTCCTCAGCAGTTCTTCCTGTGGAGGCCTCAGTGGGACCAAAGTGTCAGAGCAAATCCTTCCACAGCTGAAAACTGGAACTACCTGGTGTTTATTCATCTCAGGGGCTGTTTGTCCAACCTGGGCAGGAATCAGTTAATTCCTGTGCCCACTGAACTGGGATTAGTCACATCTAATTTTTGCATTTAAGATAACTTTTTTCTCCCTGGGATTTCCAGGTGAGTTTTTGGGAAATGCCACCTGTGTTTCATATCCATAGCTACCCTTAAATAGCAGCTGTCTGGGACTGCCAGCAGCTGCAGCTCTCTGGCACTGGCAGGTGTAACACACCTTTACACCAGAAATGTTGAATTTGCTTCCATTTAGTGCATCACCCCTGGAGATAGACCAAGTAAAACCCCATTGGTGTAAATATTTTTGCCATCTACTAATGCAAGTGTGAGTGAATACCTGGTCCTGCCCTGGCCAATGAGCCACTCTGGCAGGGTGGGAGGACTGGGAGTTGACCAGAGGTGTCCTGCAGCAGTCACCCATCACCCCAAGATTGTGCAGTTACCTTAAATACCCCAATTCTCTCAGTGGAGACTGGTTCAGACCCACCACAGCTCCAGGTTTCTTTAACATCTGCAGCCAGGCTAGAGGCACAGACCTTCCTGTGCAGCTGTGGGAATAGATGGGGACAATGTTATGTCCAGCAATGTTCCTGTGGGATTTACTGAGGCTGAATAAAACCATTCAGATGAAAACATTGTTTGGAACCTGAGGGTTATTGTAAAATACCCTGCAGCATCTCCACTGACACAGGGAGCCAGGAAGTATGATTTACTTTTTCTCTTACATCTGAGCTGCTATGACAGCAGCATATTAGATCACCAACTTCATTTCCAGATCCAGTTTATACCTGCTGAATTCCCCATGCTGTAGACTGGAATGCTTCCCTGCCTGATGCACTTATGTTTGTCCCAGGAGAGCAAACAAAACAAAAGGATGTTCTGGCCTTCAAAATCAAATGCTGCTGGTTTGTTGGAAGGCACAAAGTGCCACATCCTGTGCTGTGAATGAGCACCACAGCTCCAGTACAGCCTGGGACACACAGTGTAAACAAGATATTCCTTGGTGCACATGTATTTAAATCTCCAAAAGATATAGTCTGCTTTTGCCCTGAATAGAAATTACAAAATTGTTCAAAGTTGTGAATTTTGGGAAGTCCTGGGGGATGTTCTTGTAAAAGTTTCATCAGACACCATGACATTCAGCTCTGGGGCTGCCACACGTATTTATAGAGCTGCCTGTTGAAATATGTAACTGTGAGGGGAAGTGCTGAGGAACAGGGCACAGAGATGTTCACAGTTCTTTTAAACTTGCACTCTGGACTGAATAGGCACTGAACAGAGCATTCCTGTGAAAGAAAACCAAAGAGTTTTCTGCTGCCTCCCTCCCTCATTACAAATGCTGCAAAATGCTGTTGTGGCTGCTGAGCATCTGATGGCAGCAGCTGGGAGCAAAGGACAGTGAGAAGTCCAGTTACAGTGGGGTTTGCAGCAGACAAAGCTGTGTTTGAAGGCCATGCTGAAGAGCTGTCCCTCTCTGGGAGTTTCAGCTCAGAGTCCCCTTGGCAGTTGTGTGTTGGGCCTTTCTCAGAGCCTCTGGGACTGTTGTTTATTTGGCTCTGGGTGTTTGCTCTCTAACATGCTTTCTGGGTGCCAGCCAGGCTTTTGCATAGGAATTCTTAATATGGAACACAGTGCAGCACACCAGGAGCAGCTGCCCTGAGGGCTGGAAGAGAAAGCAGATCAGCAGTATGACTTAAAATACCAACATATAGCTATACATCCAAAAATAATTTCTTTATCTCTGTTCCACTGATGGCTTTTGTGGCTTTTTGTGATAACCCAAGGCCCTGTGATCACATCAGCTTTGTGTCAGTGTTTGGAACAGCAGTGCAGGTGCATTTGGAGTTTGCTTTGTAGGCTGAAACACTCCAGAATTACCATCTTCTGAAAAACAGTTGATTTTCTTTCTTCTAAAGGGCAACACATTCTGCTCTTTCTGTACCTGGATTGAGCTGCCAGCTGAATCTAACCAGCTCCTCTCTTCTGCTTCCTTGTGATTGTTTTTTTCCTGGATCTGAAATGTTGGGTTAGTGTAAAATAATTGATAATTCTATCCTTGCATTTTCCATTAGGCCAGAGTGAGTCTCCTTAAATAGCCCTGTTCTTTACCAGCAGTCCAGCTGTCTTTTCTGCCCCTGGAATAGTTCAGGCCATGACTTGGCAACCAGGCCTGTTCATCTTTTCCAGCCACTGAGATGTTTTTGTTGGTTGGAGAACAGCTTAGAGGCAGCAGTGCTGTGGGCAAGCACATATGTGTTCCTAGCTTTCTGTCACTTGTGGTTTTGTGTTTGGTGATCCATATTCCCCACTGCAGTTTGCAGTGAAAAACCTACAACAGAAAAGGTTGGAACTGGAAGTCTTTGACCCACACAGTCTCCAACCATTTTACCAGACATTTCTTACACTGGAGAAGGCTCCTAAAATTGGACATCTTCTCCCAGCTCCCCAGCTTTTGGAGTTCCCTCTACAGTGGGATGTATTTTTATGTCATTCCATCTCACACTATAGTTTTTGTCCTCTGCTTCAAGTGGTGGAGCAAAACTGTGGCTTCCCTGTTCAGCTGCAGTTCAGCTCTGATAGAGTTTATAAATCCCTCTCTTAGCTGCACTTGAGAGGGAAAAATGAAAGAAAAAAGGATAATTTCAGCAAAGGTTGGCAGATGCCTTTTATCTGAGTTGTCTGTGACACTGCACTGATCAAATGGAGAAAAGACCTGTAGAATTAAGGGAATTCCCTCAGATTGCTCATCCTGACAGAAGCTCCTGTACCAAAGATGGGAAATTTTCTACTGGGCAGGAAGGTCTGCAACAGTCAGAAGGAAAGAAGGTGCTTGTGGGAACCCAGGGAGTCAGCATTGTCTGCTGTCTCACAATTAATTGGTCCTGAATTAATTCCTTGTAGAGGTGCTGCTCTTAATTCTGAGAATAACTAGAGCACAGTAGTACAGACCAAGTGCTGCTGAGTGCAAGCAGAGCACCTGTGGAGCAAAAACTGACATGGGGGCATTGTAAGGATCAGTTCCAGACCCAATTCTTCCATCTCTGCTTTTGGTGGACAAAAAACTGACATGGGGGCATTGTAAGGATCAGTTCCAGACCCCAATTCTTCCATCTCTGCTTTTGGTGGACAAACTGTGTGTTCCTCAGAAATGAAGTGCAGAGGGTCCCATCCCTGCCAGCACCAATAAAATGAAGTGCATGTACTCAACAAACCCCCTCAGGAATGGAAACAAAACCTGATGAATGCAAACAAATCAGTCTGGGTGGCTTTTTCTCAGCCTTGAAATGTTGCTTCTCCTGCACAAACAGAGCTCACAACCCTCCTGCTCTGTTCTGTTCTCTTTGTTTCAGTCCCATGATCCAGTCTGTGGTCCAGGCATCCATCAGGGCCAAAACAGCTGGGGACAAAAGTTTTAGGGTGCTCGTGGCTTTTTGTTGGGGTCAGTGAGAGCAGGAGAGATGCTGCTGGCTTTGAAAGACACTTAGATGGAACGTGCCTTAGGATATGAAGTCATGTCTGGAGCTGAAGGATATTAGTAGCTTTTCTCCATAGCAGTGGATGCCCATACAAACAGGAGGTGGCTGGAGTTCCATCCATGTGAACTGCAGTTCTCTGCTCCTGTGCCTCATTTTGATCAAGTTCTAGTCATGTATTTTGGAGTCAAGCACTATACCCTTAGTCAACAGGATTTTCTCTCCTAAATCCACCACCACTCAAACTCTACCAGCCTTTAAAATGAGAGCTGTTGGCAAAGCAGCCCCTGTGTAGAGATGTAATAACACAAGGAGAGCATTAAATGATGCTGCCATCATTTATTGGAGAGGCTTTTAGTCTGTACTTAAGACTTAAGCAATGAAATTGTCTTTCTTCCTATCATCTTGTGTGCAGCTCTCTTTTTCTGCCACTCAGGAAGAGTGGTTTAGAACAGGCTGATAGTGGCCCTGAGTGGAAAACGGAAGCTGATGCACTGGAAATTGGCTTTAAAAATATGACACCACCACTACCACCCCCTGAGAAAACCTTACTCAAAATGAAAGTTGTTCTAAAGTCCTGTCTCAGTTCTGGATCACAAAACCTTGCATCAGTTCCTAATGGTTAGTATTCCCCCTGACAGGATAAAGGCAAGAATAAAGGCAATTCTGACCAAAGGAACTAATTTAGCCTAATGGAACAATCTGTCCATCTGCCTCAAGGTGATTGCTGTGTATTTGCAAGATGCTGAGGTTCAGGAGGCTTTTTTTTTCTTTAATCCCTTAAGCATGATAATGCACTTTATGCTTTTTTGTCCATTAAATTGTCCTCCTGGGTGACTTCTCCCACCCTCCTCTCCCTGCTGTAGCTGTGTAGAAGCCAGCCAGTCCCTCCCCAAACAGCCAAACCCAGAGTTACCCCATTCCTTTGGGAGCCCCCTGGTTCCTGCTCCCTGCTGGCACTGAGTGCCTGGGGTGCCTGAGCCCCTCGGGGAGCAGCCCCTGCTCTGCTCAGGCTGCCAGGGCCAGCCCAGAGCTCTGCACAGCCACACCTGGAGCTCTCTGGAAGAGACACCTGCAGGGGGTGACTGGGGATAAACCTGCCCCTGGTCCTGGGGGAAGTAAAAGGGCTCCAAGGTGCTTCCCATGCCTGGATGCCCCCAGGCTGTGGTTGGGTTAAAGTATTAACCTCAGAGGGTGGCAGGGCCTGGCACAGGGGCCCAGAGCAGCTGTGGCTGCCCCTGGATCCCTGGGAGTGTCCAAGGACAGGTTGGATGGAGCTGGGAGCAGCCTGGGACAGTGGAAGGTGTCCCTGCCCATGGCAGGGGCTGGAACTACATCATCTTTAAGGACCCTTCCAACCCAAACCATTGCATAATTCCATGATTCCTCTTGTTGGAGCAGCACCCCACACTCCAGGGATGCTCAGGCTCTTTTTTCATACAGATTCTCTTTAAAAGGAGGTCTACATGCTCTGGATCAGTTTCCACATAACAAGCAAACCAGTATAACCCATTATAACTCCCATAAAGGAAATATCCTGTGCTATGTTTCACCTAACAGAGCTGTAAATACACTTGGACTTTCCACTTTGAAGCCATTAAGAGGAAGGTGTTTTGTCTGCCAGAAAAAAAACCAAAACAAAACAAATCAGCAACCAAAACGCTCTCAGGCTCCTTTTTGGGGTGTGCCTGTTCAAAAACATCTTCAGGAGGGTTTGGGTTGAGCTGCCTCATGCACAGAGAGGATTATCCAGAGTATCCTAACCTAGAGAGGATTGCAGAGAATCATGAGAGGATTTCAGAATAGCAAATGACTGAGTATTACAAAGGCAGAAGAAATACAGTATCAACAAAGTGATGCAAGTGGAAACAGATAATGTAAGCACTGACAGACTCTAAATTAGCCACAACCACACATGAACATGATCTTAGACTCACTATCAGTTGCTCATGACAACAAAGTGCTTTGCTTACTGCAGTCAAACAGGCATATAAATGTCAGGAATTCTGAAGAAAGGAAATGGGAATCCAATTGAAAAATCTTAATGCCATTGTGCACATTTCCAGTGCACTCAGTGTCCTGAACACTCTGTGGCTGCCACACACCTAGAAAAAGCACCAAGACATTTGGCCATATGGTTTTTCTGACCCCAGTGTGTACTCTGGGCAGCTCCCACGTGAGGAAGTTTCCCCACATTACTCACATCATTAAATTGGAGGATCCATTGCCACGGGGGTGTGTGAAGCTCAGCCAGGGTAGAACAGCTGCAGCTGGCACAGGTGTGTGAGTGACCCTGAGCTCAGAGACCCTGTGGGGTGACAGACACTGCCAGAGCCTTTGGGGACAGTTTTGGGATCTGCCTTGAGCCAATCTGGGCCATCATTTAGGGCTCTGGGATGCAAGGTAACAAGGCTGCCTGTAAAAAGGGCTGGTGTTCTGTGGGAGAGGGAGGAACTGGACTGGGATGTCACTTTACAGTGAGGCTGCTTTTAAATTGAAATTCAGCATTTGTGCATCAGCCTCCAAACTGGCTGGTGCCTGTAATGCTTTTGTGGTTCCAGGGAGATTAACCACGAAATCTCTGCTGAATTCACATAAGACACTTGATCAGATAGATCCATTATGCTCAAATTAAGGGTATGTTCCACTTCTCCAGAAATTCATGTCACTTTAGAGGCTTCTGCAGCTTTTCTCCTGTTCTGTAAGTGTATTTTCTAAATAAATATACAATGGAAATTTCTAGTAACAAGCCTGTTGCAGGAGCTGAGTTTGGTGCCACACACACAACTGTCCCTGTCTGGATGTTTTTTTCCAACTCCTACATGTGTTTATCATATTTTCCAGGAGTGTGTCTGTGCTAGAGGTTCCTTGGTGCTCTCCTAAGGGCTGGAGAGGCTCAGTCCTTCTGTGGAGGAGGAGATGTGCCTCCCAGGCTGCAAGGAGCACAGAACCCCAGGAAAATCCCTTCCAGCCCTGTCTGGGTCCTGGGCTCTGCCTCGCTGGCTCTGGGTCCCTCACCCCCAGAACAGAGCTGCTTGTTCTCTCCATGGACTAGGAACAGTTGGGGGTTTGTTCAGTGTTATTTACTCAGCCCAAAAGAGAGGGAAAAAAAAAGGGAGAATGATTTCAGATGGAAAGTGCCCATAGCAGCCAGGTAAACAAGAAACCCATGTGAAATAAAGCCAGCCAGAGTCAGGGTGTGTTTGTCTGCTCCTGCTCTTTGCAGTCAGCTCCAGGCAGGGATTTGTGCCTCAAACATTCAGTAAGACTTGGGGAATACAAGCAAACAAACAAACAAACAAAAGTAGCTCTGGGAATGGATTCTCTTCCAGTCTGAAATTAGACCTCTTCCAGCCCAGGCTGATCCTTCCCTCACTGTTGATATACATAAAAATATATTGCAGCCAGTGGCTATAAAATTCCATCCTTCTGTCTGGTCTAAAGAGATGCAATTCTGTATCTTTGCTAATCACAGAGGTTTTGTTCACTCAGAAATAACACACAGAATCCCTTGATCCTTTTTAAGGTGGTTTTTCAGACTTGCAGATCTCCAAGCACAGCCCAAGAAGGGATGTGTCCTTTTATCCAGAGATCTTAGGGAAGAACTGAGCCACTGAGGCTGATCCCCAGATCTGCTGAGTTGTGGATTTACCATTCCTCACTACTGGGAGCCATGGGATGCATTGAGACTGCCAGATAACATTTTAATTCCCCTTGTAATGCAAAGCAGAGTCTGCTAGAAAATGGGAATCCCTCCTGTTGGGAATACCCCCATTTGATCATTTCCTTTCAGGAAAGAATGATTTTCCCCATGGGATGAGTAAAAAAATCAAATATACAGAAAAGCTGCTGCTTTATGGCTTTGCAAATGTGTCTTTGTACAATAAAACAATGGCAGAAGGAGCTTCCCCTCTTATATTCACTAGGTTACAGCCAGAAGGGAAATCAATTTGTTATCAGGTGTTCTCTCACTTGACTCACTGCTAAAAGGAGAAGTCTTCATTTCTCTTCACATCTATAAAAACCTGTGTGTGGGGGTGTGTCAGCACAGCAAAGCTAACAAACCACACCCCAAAACCTCAATATTTCCTCAGGGGAAAAAAAAAAAAAAAAAAGAAAAAAAAAAGATAGAGAGAGCAAGAGAGAGAATAGGCTCTGTCCAAAAATCCCCAGTCCTGTGACACGTTGTTTTTATTCTTTTGTGGTTATAAAAAAGCCCCAATTTCCTCCAGAATCTCCTCAGTCATCAGTGCATTGGCTGCGTCTGCCTAAATCAACCAGTTCTCTGTCAGATTTGCACATGGATTTTAATCTTTGGAATGTGCCTCTCCATCCCTTTGCATTCAGGAGCTGAGAGTGGTCTGTTTGTGGGTCCTAAATGCAGGTGGAATAAATATTCCAAGTGTGGGCAATCTCAGATGGCAGAGCTCTGTCACTGGGGGCAGTTTGGGCCTCCTCAATGGCACAGCAGCATTCCTCCTTTCTGCATTCCCTGTTCTCTGCATTCCCTGTGCTCCATTTCTCCTGCTCTCCATTTCTCCTGTTCTCTACATTCCCTGCTCTCCATTTCTCCTGTTCTCTGCATTCCCTGCTCTCCATTTCTCCTGCCCTCCATTTCTCCTGTTCTCTGCATTCCCTATTCTCCATTTCTCCTGTTCTTCATTTCTCCTGTTCTCTGCATTCCCTGCTCTCCATTTCTCCTGTTCTCCATTTCTCCTGCTCTTTGCATTCCCTGTTCTCCATTTCTCCATTTCTCCTGCTCTCCATTTCTCCTGTTCTCCATTTCTCCTGCTCTCTGCATTCCCTGCTCTCCATTTCTCCTGTTCTCTGCATTCCCTGCTCTCCATTTCTCCTGCCCTCCATTTCTCCTGTTCTCTGCATTCCCTGTTCTCCATTTCTCCTGTTCTCTATTTCTCCTGTTCTTCATTTCTCCTGCTCTCTGCATTCCCTGCTCTCCATTTCTCCTGTTCTCTGCATTCCCTGCTCTCCATTTCTCCTGTTCTTCATTTCTCCTGTTCTCTGCATTCCCTATTCTCCATTTCTCCTGTTCTCCATTTCTCCTGTTCTCCATTTCTCCTGCTCTCTGCATTCCCTGCTCTCCATTTCTCCTGCTCTCTGCATTCCCTGTTCTCCATTTCTCCTGTTCTCCATTTCTCCTGCTCTCTGCATTCCCTGCTCTCCATTTCTCCTGCTCTCTGCATTCCCTGCTCTCCCTTTAGGTGCCAAACCTCTCCTCTTCATGAGCACACAGAGACCAAAGAGCAGAACTGCAGGAAATGAACAGAGGCAACGAGAGGTGAGAGGAAAATTTTCACAAAGGTCACAAACCTTTGCTTCCTTTCCACCTTGTACTTTTTTCCTTCTGCTGCACAAAAAGCAGCAGCTGGAGTCTTCTCATCATTTTCCACTCACCAAAAAAAGCTCTCTACCTGACCTGACTCACTTCTTTTTGCCATGTTGAGCTTTGTGGTGAATTTTTTGTGTCAGTTTGTAGCTCTCAAACCTGTTCCATTTTGTGGCTATAAACTTGGGGGGTTTTTTTTTTGGTTTTTGTTTTGTTTCCCTGCTGTGCTGTAGATGCCAAGCTGGAGGCCATGCCAAGGCTTTGTATTTTACAATGGAAGTGCTGATGAATAGAAGCTGACTAAGGTTTTCCATCCTGCTTTTTGGGAAGGGATGGGCTGTAGTGGAGCTGAGGTACTTCTGACACTGGATATTATTGCAAGGAAAGGTGGGATGTTAACCACTAAATGTCTGGATTTGCACTGCTGACCCTGACAGCTCTCAGTGCTTGGTGGCTTTAGGTAAGGCTGGAATTCCAAGAGCTGTGTGCCAGACATTTCCAACCTTTGCTATTTTTCTCTCTAGAGAGTCTCACTTTAAATTTAGGCCTCTCCTTATCCAGAATTCGAGGTGATCCTGCCTACATTGCTGTGTACAGCCCACTAGGAAAAGAAATACCAGATCCTTCTCTTACATACTTACACCATCCAGGATATTTCTGCATCCATAGCTTTGATATTGTTACAAACTGATTTAAACACAGAAGAGCAGAGCAAACTGATCAAACCCAGAAAGGTTCAAAATCTACCCAAAAAACATTATTTAAACCAAATGAGGTTAGATGTTGGTGCCAAAAAATTGATATATTTTATTGAATAATAAAAGAGGAAAATATAAAGAAAGAGAAAATAAAGAAATAGAAAAAGAAAGGGGAGGAGGCAGATAGGGAGAGAGTGACAGGAGTTAGGTGGAAACATCACCCATCCAAGTGATCATCCAGCCAACAATGTCTCTTTGCTCCCCTCCATCTGCTCTTCAGGGTGGTGAGGGTCCTCTGCCACCAAGGATGGAATCCAGGGGATAAATCAACATTTTGGGCAGGTGGGAACACCCCGTGCCTCCTGAGGGGGGGCAGGTTTGCAACTGTCCCTTGTGTCAGGGAAATTAACCCACAAACACCAGAGGTTTATATCCAAAGAGGAGACAGAGGAGTCCTTTTGCTTTATTCCAATAAAGGGAGAGACCATGGGGCATTGCCCTGGGGTATGTCAGATTTTTGGAGGATGGAGCCTCCTTTTTATCCTGATTTCCCTTCCACATTTCCCTCTCTCTTTCCCCATGGGCTGAGGTCCTTGAGAGGCACAGACTTCCCAAACACCTGATACCTGAGATTCCCCTCTAATGTACAACCCTCCCTTTTAATTTTTAATTCTTATGGAATTCATGGGTTTTCCCCATTGTTTCTTCCATCTTTCAATATCCAATTTTATTTATCAGCAAACCTACAGTTTGTAAAAGCAAATATGTTTTTCCATTCATCAATCAGTGGAATCCTCCCCATTGTTTTGTCTCTCAGGTTTTATCTACCAGACAAATCCCTCATTTCTCCCACGTGCTCAGCTCTGGATCTGTTGCAGGGTCTGGGGACCCCTCTGGGGGCTCTGATGGGCCATGACTCTGCTTTTCCTGGGGTGCAGGGCACAGGATGGGCATTCACTGCCTCTGACCAGAGATTGTTTTTATCACACACCCAAAAGCTTTTCCTCCTGCCCTTTGGTGAGCTCCATCCCTCTGTGGATGTGTCCCCAGAGCTCAGCTGAGACACTCTGTCTTATCTCCAGCAGTGAGCAGGGCCTTAGTCAGGGTGTGGTTATCTTCTCTGCAGCTTTTGTAATACAGTTTTTTACAGCAAAAGTCCTTCATGAAGATGTTTAAGCTATAAATTAGAACATTTCCCAACTGACATCCTTCCTGCAAGTCATCTTTCACTGAGCATCCCTGGGTGTGGGTGCTGGGAAACCTCTCAGTGCAAGCTGAGAAGGAACTTGGCCCCTTTGAATTTTTATCAAGCTACTCTTTATGTGTTTCATGGAATATTCAGAATTGGAAAGGATCCACAAAAATCATCGAGGCCGAGTCCTGGCCTTGGGACAACCCCAAAATCACAATTTTCATTCCTGTGTGAAAGATTACATATGTGTATATATAGAAGACATTAAAAATACCTTTATTTTTGTGGAAATTTTAAGTGTCAGCATCATTTTCCATCTAGAAATAGCTGTGTATCAGTAAGTTCCAGGCTGAGAAAGGACAGAGTGGGATGAACTCTCCTGAGCAGAAGGTGGATTTGATGGATTTTAACTCCTGGCTGGCTCAGCTGCAGGGCTCAGCTTTGTTTAGTGAGTGGTGTGAGTTCTTCCTGTAACACGCCTTAAAAGGGAAGTTCTGATTGAGGTAGTGGTTTAGCTCTGAGTCATGCAAGTGAAATGCTCAGGCTGTTTCTCTTACAAATGCAAATCCAAATTCCTGAGACTCACCGAGCTTTTATTTCCTAGCTGCAAATAACAAAAAGAAATGGGAAGACTCTTTTCCTGTCTCTTTACTCAGATTTATCTTTGCTAAGTGGCCTGATAAGTTCGGGAAGGGAGTAGGGAGTGACACACTGCATATGTCCAGGAACATCTTTGTAATGACACTGTTTGTAATGACACAGTGTCATCTTTGTAATGACACTGTTTGTTACCATGGAGATCCCAAGAAATGGCAGTGTTGGTGTTTGCCTGTTGAGCACCAGCTTCTGCACCTGAACGAGGGTTTTTTGTCTTTTCCAATTCATCTTCCACCAGAGCTGGCTGACCCTTCTCCCCTGAGCCATAAATATCTTTGTACATCAGTAAAAACCAGTGCTGTGAATATTTGTACAAGTATCAGCCTGAAGAATGCTCAGTCCCAGTAAGTCACAGGTGGCTGAGTATTAAAAATCCAGAAAACACAGAATAAGGACTGCCAACACAGACAGCAAACAGCATCGTGTATATTACAACTAGGAAGGCAAAACCATCTTACTTGTAATTGTTTTATTGCTATTTAGCACAATGTGTCTCTCAGCAGGAACTGGGGCAGAGGAGGGAGTGAGGGAGGGGAGGAGAAGGATCCCAATAACTGGGACAGACACAGACTGGAGGTGATGTGGCAGTGAATGGGCACAGGCAGGAGTTTGCCTTCCCTGAACACCAGTGAGCCAGGGCAGCTGGATGGAAGCTCTGCACTCAAACATTGACTGCCTTTACATTTTCCTAGCAATTGCAAACTGCCATCTGGAGGATTTTCTAGTTCAGGTTACACAAGGCCTGCTAACAGCAAATTCCAGCAGCTCTGCTCACGCTGGGTTGGATTTTATAATAATGTTTACACTGGTCACTGAGCATATTAAAGGCTCTCACTGAGCTTGGCTCACTGTGCCCTCTAGTGCACCCTGCCTGCAGCTCCACTGTCCCTCACCAGAAGGACACGAGAAGGAAGATGAAGCTCTTTTCCCCAGCAGTGACTTGGCACAGCAGATTTCTGCACATCCTGCACAGAATTCCACCAACACTGCACCAGAGCCAAGGCACAGCCCCATGGTTGTGGTCTGGTGGGAGCTGACCCCACAGAAACCCAAATGTTGCCTAAGCACAGATCAAAAAATGTACATTCACAAGTGAGGAAAGAAAAACTCTGTGCTCTGAATAACTTTTGTCCTAGATAAAGCCCATACAAAAAAAAAAAAAAAAAAAAAAAAAAAAAAAAAAAAAAAAAAAAAAAAAAAAAAAGCAAAGCAAAACCACAACAGCTGTTGAACAGGTGGGGTCCTGGATCTGTATGGGGCTGTGCTGCCATCTCCCATATTCCTCTTATTCCTCTCATGTCCCCCCTGCAGAGCAGTACAGCACATTTCCAGCCCCAGGTTTCCCAGAAATAAGCCCTCTAGCAAAGCTGGGTGTTTTTTTTTTCCTTACATTGCTTATTGCAGAGGTGTAAGGGGGTTCTGGATGGTATAGGGCTTGTTCTTTCTGCACTGAGCTGTCCCTGGGACAGCAAACTTGGAAGCTGGAAGTCACAGATTCTTATCACAGAATATTCAGTTGGAGGGGATGGACCAACAGGGATCACCATGTCCAACTCCTAAGTGAATGGCCCATCCAGGAATCAAACCTGCAAAGTTGGTGTTTTTAGCACCATGACCTAGCCAACTGAGCTAATCTCAATTTGTCTTATTTAATTCTCCAAGAATTCTGAAAAAAGAATTGCTCTCCTGCTGTGATCAGAGAACCTTTTCTGTGTAGTTTTGTGAGAGCCAGAGACCTTGTTATACTGTAAATGGGTGGGGCTGATGAAATAGGTAGCAGGCTTTGGGGAGAGAAACCTTCTGAAATTGTTGCCTGGCTCTGATTTCCACAGGACTCTATGTACTGGTGGGAGCAGGGGCCATCATGTCAGCAGTTGGATTTTTCGGGTGCTGTGGAGCAGCAAGGGAGTCCCAGTGCCTAATTGGAACAGTGAGTAAAAGGTTTCCAGGGCCTGGGCTGTGCAGGGAAACCACCCAAAGCACTCAGTGCTTAGTGTCATTAATGGAAGGATCATTACAGCCCAACACTGAAAGGTCTCATGGCCTTTTATTGGCTAACCCAGTTTCTCTGGACTCAGCAGCCACCATGCAGAGCTGGCATAAGGTAGAGGTGCCCTTGCTTGCCCCTGGAATTACCCTCTGATTTTCCTGAAGCCACATCTTTGCCATTTCCCCTTTGTTTGAATGTGACAGGACATGTGCCTTGGCAGCCCCTCAGAGCCTCCTCAGGAGCTTTGCTTTGGGGTGGGCTGTTGAGGCCTGGGGGGGACGAGGGTGTCTGGCAGCCCCCATGAACAAGCTACACTCACTGAGATTCTCTCCTTCCTCTGCAGTTCTTTGCTTGCCTGTTGGTGATATTTGCAGGTGAGGTCACTGCTGGAGTATTTGCCTTCCTAGGCAAGAAAGTGGTAAGTAGCAAACAGCCTCTGATGTAATAATGGGGTAGTTATGGATTCCAGTGCCCACTGACCTGGTTCTTCCATAGGAAAACTTTCTAGGAGATTTTCCCTGGAAGACTCCCTACAATCTTATCTGTCAATGACAGCTTGTGTTATCATTGGGATAGGATGAAGTTTTTGCTTCCTCTGTTAAGAAAAAGTGGAGGAACATCAAGGGGAACTGTATGAAAAGAGGGTATTGCCTGGGAGAAGGGCAACCAAATTTAGGCACTGAACTTCCCCAACTCAGAGTGTTTAATCACAGCACTGAACAGAGCCTGTGAACATTCTGACCCTCTGAATGCCACCAGGCCACAAACCCTCCTGGCTTTTGAGTCACCTGTTTACCAGGTCCAATTTTTTTCCCTGGAGGTTGAGGACACAAGGTGAAAATCTTGGATTGGGAGTAAGACTGATATGCAATCACTTAGAAAGTCTGATTTCTGCAGGCAATACAGGAAACCCAGAAAATCTATGAAGATGCTTATGAGGACTACATGAAAAGCCCAGTGGGGAAGGTGAACAGTACCATCTATCGTTACCACGTGGCTGTGAGTACTGCTCCCCTGCCCTCACCCAGTGTCACACTGACCATTGGAAACCAGAATTCCTCCCTCTCAGGGATGGCAGAATAGAACTGGATGTGCTTAGAATCCACTCAGAGGCTCACAACCCTGAGAGTTTCCTGAGGGCTCTGTCAGAATTCTGGTTGTTGGAACTCTACATTTGAAAATGCAATTAATCAGGCTTTGAAATTTCTGATGCTTCTGGTCTTTGTGTGCAGAAGAAATGACTGTTATGGCCCTTGTGGATACTGAAATCCACAGATAAATACTCACAAATGCAGAGAGAGGGAGAAATGTCTGCATCCCTCTGCATCTGTCAGAGAAAAAGTGTCCCAGGACCTACAGCATGGCTGAACAAGTTGGTGAAAGACCAAAAGCACATGTGTGACAGAGTTCAGGCCACCCAAAAAGTGAATGTCTGAATCAGAGTTACAACCTGTGACTCCTTTAATCCTGTTTGTGTCCATCCTGGATCTCCACTGCCTCCCATGGAGAGCAAGCCTAAGCTTTGTTGCTCCTTACAGCAATTCCCACGTTCTTTAGAACAAACATTTCACAACCTCAGACCCTTTTGTCCTTCTCCCATAGCTCTTATTTCTGACCCAAAGAGGAATTCCAAGCATTTTGTGGGAGATAGGCAAACAGGAAAAACAAACTCTCTGAAACTGTGATTTATTACTGTCTCCAAACCCAGCATGATGTTGTGTCAGAAATAAAATTCCAGCATTCTCTGCTTAGTTTTTGTGCATTGCCCATAATTCTGGATGTGATATTTGAACTTTCTGCATTCTCCCTTTAACAACTCCTATTTTCTTGTAAGCCAAGGATCTGCTTTTCCCAAATCCACTTGTTTGCTTTGTTATGAAGTACTGTAATAAAAATCCCTTCTGGACATTGTTGTTAATACAAATGCATCTGTTTGCTGTGGCCTCAGACAATTGAAACTAATTTTTGAGAATTTTGTCCCACGCAGCTGGAACTCTACCAGAAGCAGCAGTTTAAATATAGAGAATAAATTTATTGCTTGACCTGTAGGGATTCTTTTTTTTTTTTTAGTTATTTATTGTCTCACTTTCAGTATGAAAGTAATAACTGACCTTCAGTAAGAAACAACCTGTGTTTTCCCCCTCTTTGATCCTTCATCTCTCTCTCATTCAGCTCCAGTGCTGTGGTAAAGGGAATGTGGAACAACAAAAGGAATTACCCTGTCCAGAGAACATCCAGCTGCCAAAGGCAAGTGTCCTCTGTTCTGTTTCTTCTAATCACTTTTTCATGTCAGCTCTTTAGTAAAATTGGAGGCATTCTGTTAGTGAAAGAAAGGAAGAAGTTTCTTTTTACCTTGCAAATTCCAGTGTGAAGTTCCTTATGGAGTGGAGCAGAGTGGAGGCAGAATTAAGCTGGAGGTCACATTGCCCTCAGTCATGACACCTGTTTGTGGCATCCCATGGTAGCTGAGACAATATTGCACCATCTGAAAGGAAAAGGGAGAAGGAGGCAACAGAACAGGACCCCAAATTCCCCATGGAGGATGAATTTTGGCAAGTGCCCACCTTAGTCATGCATGGAGCCTCCTGACTAGAAACATCTTTGGTGTTAAGAAAGATATTTCTGTAATTTCTGTCTTTTCTGGAATCTGCTTAAGAGTTCAATGTCAAAATGAAGAACCAAACCTCCTGATTTAGCAAGGCCTGTTACATAAAGGAGTTTAAATTTAGGGGAAAAACTGAGTGTAAGAAAATTACTTGCATGTGTCAGCCTCTCTAGGCAAGAGGTACAGATGCCTCACCAAAAAAGGGAAGATGCTGGGAAAATTGTCCAGCAAAACCCAAGGTTTAGGTGCAGGAATTAGGACAGTGACTGCACTGATATTTTTGTGTTTATATTTTGTTCAGTGAGAACAGCTGATAGAATTGATTGAAATATAGATTTCCAAGCATAAAAAAAAATTTAATTTTGTTTTTAACAGAACTGCCTGGTTGAAATTCAGAATGTAATTGATACTCATCTGCACTTAATTGGAATTGTTGGAATTGCAATTGCTAGCATCACAGTGAGTAAATCCATGTTCTCCAATCTCTACTTGAGCCCAATATCCTGTCCCTTACTCAAAGTTTTGTGGAAGGTATTTTGCAGTGTCTGGTGAGATTCCTCAATTCTTATCCCTTCCAGAATGTCTTCTTCCTGGGAATTGCCCCCATTGCTGCAAGCAGAGCTGTCTGACTGTGCTTTTCAAGTTCATTTGGTGTCCTTAGACAGGATCCAAAGTAATGGTAAATGTTCTTTTGTTGTAAGAGTAGGAGAGCAGAGTGCACAAGAACCAAACTGAAAAGCAAAAGGCTGTAGCAGCATTTAATGTACTTAAAAAACTTGTAAAACTTGTATTTTAAAACAACTGCAGTCTGATGCTTGAAATGCTTTAGGATACATTTCTTGGTTTTCATGAGGAATAGAGAATACTCACTAGACCAATAGGTGTCACCCTGTCCCAAGGACACAGCAGGACTGGCAGGCTGGGGCTCACCAGCCTTTAGCACAAAGCTTTTTTCAGCACTTCTGTGCCATGATTCCTTTCAGACTCAGACACCAGCAGCATGAGGAGTCACAATATTAGTAAAGAAACATTCCTTTAGCTGCTGGGAAGGGCAGGATGTTCACAGATTTGTGTGGACACTGAAAAGCAGCTGAAGGGTTTCTGCAGGTAACAGAAACCATGGTGTGCATATGAAACAATCCTGGGGTTTGTGTGAAACATGAAGGAACTCAAAAACACAGCCAGGTAACAGGGGTGGGCCAAAGATCAGTGACATCAAGGACACACCACAGGTGGGATCATCTCCCCTTGGATCCCCTCCTCAGACACAGCCAAGGTCCTGCAGTGACCACAGCCTCTTCAGCAGCAGAAATGCTCCTGCTCCTTTTTCTGGGCTTCTTTCTGCCACCAGCTGGGCTGAGAGCTCAGCTGTGCCTGTCCTTGGGGAGATGGTGGGGAGGGGGCATGAACCCAGTGATTTCACTGATTTTCAGTGCCCATCTCCACCCTGGGCAGTGCAGCCTCCAGAGCTGCTGCTTTGGAGAATTGACCTGTGGCAAGAAAGCAACACCCACTGTTCTCTGCTTTATCATTCCCTCTAGAGAACAAGTTCCTGACACGAGTGGGGGTTTAGATTTAGTGTATAGTCTTGCTCTGGGGCACAGGAACTACTGAGAGCTCAGCACCAGCTCTGGAATGAGCCTGTCTGAAACTCAGAACACTCCACTGCAATACCACGATACCACAATAGTCACAGTTATTAAAATTGATGTAAATAACATTAATATTTGGAGCAATTGTGCTTGCCTGGACATTTAGAACAAAGAACAGAAATCAGTGTGAGCTGATAAAATCAGTGAAAGCTCTTCCATGTTATTGTCTGATGTTTTGGGGTTTGTAGACAGAAGCAATCACTGCTCTGCCATAAGGACCTTCAGATTGTTTGATGTGCAAATTGTTTTATAATTGTTTTGTAAGTGGATCCCTAAATCACATCCCTTCTCTTCTAGATCTTTGGCATGATATTCAGCATGGTTCTGTGCTGTACGATCCGTACCATGAGAGAAATGATCTAAAACTGTCACTGCACAACTATGCCAGGAGTTCCAGACTAAGCTTACAACAAGTGCTCTTCTACCCAATTTAATAATTGTAATGCATTTTAATCAGTGTTTTAACATACTGAGAGGAAAATATCCCATTAGGTGATCAGGTGAATTGTATTAGTTACAGTAAAACTGAAGTGAACAAAAAAAAGGGGTTTAAAATGTCCTTTTTAATGAAAAAAAAGCAAAGGTGGATCTAAGACTAATTTGACTTTTAATGTTTGTATATGTGCAATTAAGAGTTTACACATGTATGGACTTTGTGTAAGCACATGCATCTCTGTCCTTACAAACACCTGGATGTGAGCAGCTCCCTGGACGTGCAGCACCTGCAGGTGGAGAGCTGAGTGTGCATCAGTGTCCCTGTGCAGGATGTGCACCTCCCACAGGGACACAGTGCCCTCTCACATGCCATTGTAAAAAGTAACACCTGTGATCCATTTTGTGACTTTATTTTCCAAAGCCCAAACAGAGTAGAACTAATAAAATTGGACTTTAAAAAAATTATTAATGCCTAAGGGCTTGCTCCAGGAAACTTGACTTCATGTGAGCAGACTCACTGACTTCACTGCCATGAGAGACTGGGTATTTATTTTTCTGTAGGACTGGACCCTTCATACAAATGCAGAAAGTTCTGGGGGAGAAAACACACCCAAGGAGATCCAGGCTAAAGGAAGAGGGGGAAGGAGGTGGGAAGCTGGCAAGACCAGGCAGTCATTTGGGACCAACTGAAGTGCAAAGTGTGCTTAAGCTTCCCAAGCTAGGCTGAGATACACCAAAAAAACCCAACTGTGAGTTCAAGGGGCCACTAAAATCCACATTCAGCAGCCCCTTTGTCCCAAAAGCCTCACTGTGGCTACAAAGTGGTGCAGGAGTGGAGCCCAGGTCCAGAAAAGCAGCCCCTTTTCAGATCTCTGGAGAATCTAACTGGCCTGTGGAAGCCAAACAAAGAGTGAAAGTGGTCAGAAAAAAGACACACAGCACTTTAATATCCTCAGTTTCTGCTTCTGTGACTATCACAGCTTCCACAGGGCTCTTACCTCAACCTCTCACCCTCTCCTGGAGGCAGAAGGCAGGAAAGAAAGATGGGACATTTTTACAGAAATGGAGTAAGTTTTCTTACTGGCACCTTTAGATTGCATGTCAGGTATAAAAATTACACTGTGTGCTTGAAATACCTCAGGGCTTGCGTTTACAGAGTTTGTTTCTATGTTTTAATTTTTCTATTTGTCCTATTTATTCATAAGAGAATGTTCCTTTTGAACCAGCCTAGAAGGGAGAAAGGTTGTCCCCAGAAAAACAAATTACATCAAAGGCTCAGGATCTCTTAATTTTTGGCTTACTCGAGATAATTCACAGTTTCAGAGAGCTTTTTGTTAACTGCACCCCCATGGCAGCAGATCTGGTGATCACCAGTTCAGATTCCTGATGCAGTTGTTCCACACATGATGGGGAGAAGTTCAGTTAAACCACACATTCCAATAGACCACTGACTAAGAGGCCTTGGAATTTACAAGAATTTACAAGTCATGGGGTCCTTGTTCTACTGAAACACAGTGGAACAAAATGGGATTTCAGGAAATATATGTATTCAAACAGATGTTTGTATGGGATATACCACCCTTTATCTGTTATTTATTTTTTATCTCTTATTCCCCAAGGAAACTCAGACCCCCATCAGTTTTCTGTCACTTCAGGACTCAGGGTAGTGCTGCTGCTCCAAGTCTCTGGTTTAGCTGACACTTTTTGCTGTCTTTTACATGGATTTCTCTTTTCCAATCATCCAAGCATGAGCTGTGGCACTGCACCAAGAGCTGGGCACTGCAGGCACTGCTGACTGAGCCATGTCCAGGCTGAGCTTAAGGCTGCAGGGACACATGAGATCACACACCAGAAAAGAGCCAGGCTTGTGTCACTGTCACAGCTGATTAGCAATGGATGTTAATTAGAAACAGGGCCTGGGACCTCATTCTGCAAGAACCAGAGCAGGAAACAGGGCCCTGATCTGCTGCTTGCTCCTAAGACAGGCTCAGCTGGGAGAATGGCAGTGGCAGCAAATCCATGAGGGTCTCAAGCTGAGCCTTGGAAATCAGTTTAACAAAGCAATTTCCTGGCTCCCAGGTGTACCTGAGACTGTCCCTGCAGTGGTTGTGCTCTGAAGAGACGTTGGGTAGTGCCCAGCTGGGGTGTGTTGTCCCAAGGCAGCACTGGCAGAAAGAAGAAACTCTTGCAGAATGTCATTTTTGCCACTCAGGACAAGCCAGTTTTCCAGGAAAATCAGTAAAAATAGCACCACAGCCAGTGGTTCAGGTTGCAAGATTGTTGCCCTACAGGGATAGAAACTGACTGCAAATAAAGCAATTTCCTTGTGTTAAACTCCCCCTCACAATGGCAGTATTCTATTCATTTTAAACACATCTACACATAATTGAGTTTCATTCCTCAAATCTGTAGCACCAGAATGTAATGACAGGACCAGAGTTTATATCTTTATTTATTATTTCTTGAGTAAGTTGGAAGATGCCCACTCCTGCTTTCAGATGCACTGAATGCCAAGGCAGCTTGCAGAACCTCCCCAGCCCTCCACTCCCCCAGAGTACAAAACCACCCCAGTGCCTTAGGAAAACAGGAAAAAGTAGAAAAAAACTTCTATAAATTCAGATTCGAGCCACCAAACTTTCTGCTGAAGTGTTTTGGGTTTGTGATTTTTTTTTTTTCCTCTAAAGAGGGCATTAACTTTCTGAGCATTCCTGCATAAGCTCTAGGGTTATTGTTATTTAGGTCTAGGGGATACTTGCACTGCATACCAGGAACAGGACAATACTTGTTACTGGTTTAGTTCTCTAAGTTATTGATATAAATTAAGCTGGAAATCAACATATTATTCATATACTAGTGCCTTTAACAGAATCCAGGGATAAAGGTCTTTTGTAGTTTCCTGCTGTTGTGAGGTGCTTAATATAATTGCAGTTTTCTCTGCATCTTAGTAACTGAAGGTATTTTTTGAGTTACTGCTACATAAGGCAACAAAAAAAAACCTCATTTATCCTGTCCCTTGCACCTGTGTCAGAGGAAAGTAACAAAAGATCAGATCCCTGCAGGTGATGTAATTCTGAAAGCACATCACACACATTTTCTTGTTCTCCTGTTCTAAAGCATAAAGATCTAAGTTGTTGATGCCCTTATTGTGTCTCTAAACATCCTTATTCACATTTCCCTTGTCTAATTTTTCGAAATAACTGATTTGAGTGG
This sequence comes from Erithacus rubecula, assembly GCF_903797595.1. Taxonomy (NCBI): domain Eukaryota; kingdom Metazoa; phylum Chordata; class Aves; order Passeriformes; family Muscicapidae; genus Erithacus; species Erithacus rubecula. The sequence goes on from NC_136678.1 coordinate 2,499,752, forward strand.
GAGCTTCCTTTGTCACAGGGAAACCTCAGCCAGAGGTTGTTTTTTTTTTGGTACCTCTCAGAGATCACACAGCAGCTGATGGAGCTCAGCCCTGTGACATCCCTACAATGAAGAGTCATATTTCACTTGTCTTGATACTGATAGTTTTATAACAAAACATGTTTCATGTGTCTTGAAAAAGAAATGGAGTTGTCTTAAGCCCTCAAATGCTGTATTGTACAGCCTTTGCAGGCTACGGATTAACAGCCTCAGATGCTGTTCGTGGAAAATGTACGTAAATAAAGCTTTTCAATCTTTTTCCTCTCTATTGGTGCTCCAGCCACGAGGTTCTCCAAAACACAAACCACTTACAGGATGATGTGCATGGTACAGCAAAAAATTCTGATTTTGGACAGAACTGGCGTTTCGGTTCGTGCTGCCAAGTCTGTGGCAGAATTACCTCTTGCTTTGAAAGAAAACAAACTTAACTCTGTGGCTGAAATTAGCTTTCACTTCCCTATGATGTCTTCTGAAGTGGCGTTTTATCGGCTTTGTGTCTTGAATTTGAAACAACTTCCTAATAAAAATAACCTGGAATAAACGACTCTCGGAGAGAACTCGATCTACGCCAGAGCCCCCCCAGGCCCTGAGGGCACCGCGGGGCTGCCTCCGCCTCACCTGCTGCGTTCAGGACCCGCGTGGGCTCCGGTGAGACGGAGCAGCCGTTGGCCAGCGAGGGAGGCGGGGCCCGGGACTGGGGACAGGGAGAGAACTGGGACCGGTACCGGGGACCAGAACAGAACCGGGACCGGGACCCGCCGGGATCCGAACCCGGGACCCCCGGAATTCCCCTCAGGGACCCGCGCGCTGGGGAGGCCCCGCCCGCTGTGGGCGGGGCAGCGAGCGATGCTAGCTTCCCATTGGCTGCTCGCGCTGCGGGAGGGGCGGTGCCACAACCCCAGAGTGGTTTGGGCGGGAAGGGAGCTCAAAGCTCATCCCACAGGCCCAGGGCGCTCCCGGCCCCGTCCAACCCGGCCTCGGGCGCTTCAGGGATCCAGGGGCCTCCCCGCCCTCACAAGGAAGAGTTTCTTCCTAATATCCAGTCTAAACTAACTGTGTGAAGCCATTCCCCCCTGTCCTGTCTTCCTTGTCATCTCGATATTCCTCTTCTCCAGGCTGAACATTCCCAGCTCTGCCAGCAGAGCTGCTCCATCCCTCTGTTCATCCTGGAGCCTCCTCCGGGCTGGCTCCACGTCCCTCCTGTGCTGGTCCCAGGGCCGAGGCAGCTCGGCAGGTGAGGTCTCACCTGAGCAGGGCAGAATCTCCCCTCACAAATGCTGCCCACGCCGCTTTACGGGGAGCGGCGGCGGCCGGGCGGGGTCGGGCCCCTCCGCCCCTCGCCACAGCGCCCCCTGTGGGCCGGGGGTGTCGCCGCGGCCCCCGCGGGTGCGGAGCTGCTCCTTCCCTCACGGGGAACCGGGAATAGCGCGGGCTCCTTCTCCTTCTTTCCCTTCTCCTTCTTTCCTTTCTCCTTTCTTTCCTTCTCCGCGCTCCACATGCCAACGCGTTCGGGTCTGCGCTTCTCCGAGCATCTGCCGCCGAGCGCCGGGAGCAGACGCGGCTCCAGCCCCGTTCTGTGCCCTCCCCACCCGCCCTGACACACGGACTAAAGGCGAAAATGTTCGGATTACCCGCAAATCCATCGCTCAGAACTAAGGAAACGGCCTTAGGAAAAAATGGAAGGTAACAAACACGTGTCTGTAAGGAATCATCACCCGAACGGGGATTTATCACTGGGCCTGGGGGGTCTTAAAGTTGAACATGAGAACTGATTAAAAGTCAGAGGGACACAGTCCTCGGAGGGCATGGAAACGTGTGGTTAAATAGATATGTTAGCAAACGTCTCCATTTGGGTTTTTCTGAAATGTAAAAGAAGGCACATTAGTTATTTTTCCCTCAATGATTTTGCACAGGCATTAACCATAAAAATAAACTTGGGTTTTGTTTGTACTGAAGACAAATCTGTCAGGCTATAAAGGACATTAAAATTACTTAGCAGTGCTGTTGATACTGTAAATGGGCCAAGTACCCTCTTTTTGTTTTGCAAAGTACAAGTGTTGCTTAACAGCAAACAGAATTCTATTCTCCTGTGCTAAATAACATTTTTAACAATCCAAACACCTTGAGAAAGCTCTGGCTGATCTTAAAGCTGAACACTTTGTTCCTTTGGCATTTACCAGATAGCAGAATGGCTGCTTTGTTCAATAAATACATATTTCCCAAATTTTTTCTACCATTTCTGTGCTCTTCACCAACTAGAGAGCTTGTTAAACAAGAGTTTAACAAATAGTCTTGTACAAAGTTAGCTTTAACTGGGTTGTTTAAACCGTAGGTGTAAGGGATCAGTTTTACAGAAGTAGGGCTGCTCCTGCAGATACTCTGGATTTTCTGTAAATTCCAAAGATGTTTTTGGAGGATTTAAATTTTCAAACCTTGCCTATGAAGGTATTTCTTTATCACAATTAATGCACATGATAATTGCAGTTCATACCATGTGTAGAATCTGTGAAATTTATTCAAATTATCATGGATTGGTTGAGGTTGGAAGGGACCTCTGGGGCTCATCTGGTCCAAACCCCTGCTCCAGGGGGTCACCAGTTTCCCTTGGGCTTTCTCACAAGTTCTGCTGCAGATGAAATAAAATGAAGGTGTTTGGAATAAGAATAAAATTTTAGGAACAGTCATGAAAACTGCAATCCTGAAAGCAAGATTTTTCCAAGAATTTTAAATTTCATATTTGTACCTTGTGTATTCTGGTTCCTTTATTTACTATTTCAAGCAATGCCTGAATGGAGTATCTGTAATTTCTCGAGAGCTACAATCTCACTGGAAAGGAAACAGTTGTTAGTTTACATTAATTACATGCATTACTTTTCTTTATTCCTGGTTCTACACTGTTCAGCACACAGGGTGGGCTCAGCTCTCCTTCTACTCCTGCAGGGATTGTTGACCTGTGGGGAAAAAAATGGGATTTTTAAATTTTGCTTTCTGTTTGATGGCACCACACTCCCCTTGTGGAGAGAACAGCCACATTTGAAGCTGCAGTGATTCCTCCAGAGACAGGTGTACTTCCAACTCTGTTTCTGCAGGGAAGGGGGGGTTATGCCATTCATGTAGAGACTTTAATGTAGAGAAGCATTCCAAATAAATACAGATCTGGGCAACAGCAGGGAGGACACTGAGATGGAAAAACACTGCTGCTAATTTGAAGGCTGTAAGTGTGTGTCAAAATCTATTTTAAAAGTTCAATACCAAAAGTCTGTCTCTTTTTAAACTCTGAAATACATCAAGTGAAATAAATCAATATCAAATTCTGACATATGTCAATATAATGAATCTCTGAGCATCTCTTCACGAAATATCTGGGATTTGTAAGCAAAGGCTGATACATCCACACAGTCACATCTCCCTCTTCCCCAAAGTAAATTCATATGGTTTCTCAATACAAACATGCAGCTTTGATGATTCTTTTCTGCCTGTCTCAGAACACCCAATTAATCAAGCCAACTAATACACATCTTCAGAACAAATCTTTGTGCACAGCAGTTTGCAAACCGAATATGAAACACAGTTTTATTTCAGTTCAGCTGTGAGCAGATCTCTACCTTTCACCCACATCCCACTGAAAGCTTTAGAGGTTACAGAGTTTCTGTGGCTTGGTGCAGTAGTTTGTCCTGAGCCTCTCCCGGACACAGTCACTGTAGTCAGTGTTGCACTTGCCGCATTTGCAGCTCACAGCCACGGGGTAGGAGTAGTAGGGGAGGGTGTGCTGGGGGCAGCCCGGGATCAGCGCTGTCCTGTACTGCATCTCTTTGTACGTGCACACGTTCTGGGACAGAGCGCTCTTGAGGAGCAGCTTCTTGCCATTGCTGTCCTGCAAGGAGAGGAGAAATGTCTTGTTTTACTGAAGCACGCGTGTGTCAGAAATACAGAAACGCTTTGTGAGTGTACTGCGTTCAGAGCTCTAATTGTGGCTCCCTCCCCACACAGACACACTCCCCTTGTTTTTGTTGTTTGACTAATCCACAAAGTGTTCCCTGTGCTTTGTGATCTCTCCTGGCTCCCTGCTGCCCAAGCTGGAACTCCAAATGCTTCGTTGAACTCTGAAGTTTTTGCAGTGGTGTGGCTGCTGCAGAGCTGTCCCCACAGCCAGCTGAGATTGAGCAGTGGGAGCAGAAGTTACCTAAGTTATTGACATTAATTAAGAGTGACTCAATACAATCTGCCCCTCACAAACTACCCACAGAGGCTCTGCAGTGGCAGCAGCAGTCAGGTCTCTGTTGTGCCACTGGTATTATCAACTCCATGGTTCCAAGAGGCTTGGCATTTTTCATCCACACCTTTGCAGAAAGCTAACTTGGTAAGAGTGCAGTTTTTCTGCCTGTGATAAACCCTATGACATTTAAATCATTTGCATTCTATTTTCTGGGAGAGCAGAGCCTTGGTTTGCAGCGGAGGCTGTTACAGAAACATTTGTAACTCGTACCCGAGTCATGCAGAATCCAGCACAGATGGTGGTGTTGATGGCCAGGCAATAGGCACATTCCCTTTTCTCCACATGGATTGTGTACTCAGAAGGAGCACAGAGTGATGCTGTTTGTCCAAAAATCAGCCCAAGGAGGAGAGATACCACAAAGAAGGGACTCATGCTGGATGGGGCAGAACAAAGAAACAGCAAACCACAGGTAAAATGGGATGTACCTTACAGCCCTGTCCTCAGCATTCAACAGGAACAGCCAGGACAGTCACAGACCTGCAGTAATCTTAATTTCTAGCTACAGCCTGACAATTTCTTTCCAATCTCAGTCCTTATTTCAATAACACTGACCATTAAATAGAGAACAAGGGCAAAGAGGCCATTAACAAAATAGAACAATTTACTTTCCCCCCACTTAAGCATAGTACATGGAACTTCTCCCTAGTGATAAAATCCTCACAAAGAACAAATAAAGCTGCAAGATTTGTAAGTGTCACAAGTAAGAGAGCATGAGCTCCAGAATTAAGCAGAGATATTAAAACAATCCCACTACTTTGAAACAGTTTTCTAAAGAAAGCATCTTATAAAATGTTAGAGACAAAAGGACAAGGCTGTGCATATCAGGCATAAAATGGGATTTTTCAATTTCAAGTGGCTTAGAGGCATGATGAGATGGGAACACAGCCAAGAATTAAATAATAGATTAAAGCAAATTACAATAAAGAACATCAGCAAAGAGTTCAACTCAATGAATCCTGCTTTATCTGTCTGTTGTGCTGACCTCATTTCTCAAACCTGCAGAGTGATCCTGAGAACAAAGCCTTGATTAGCTCCAAGACAATTCCAGGAACTACTCTAGAGCCTCTAAATGATAAACTTTAAATGACAGTGTCTACCAACACCTGGACGTCACCCTCTTGCCTCTCCCAGCTTCCAGTTTCCCATAGCAAAGCCATCCATTACAGAGGCTGGTTTACCCTGTAGCTGCAACAACACCAGTCTGGAAAGACCAACCTCTTGTCAGCAGAATTCTTCCCTATCACAGGAACCTGATTCTGCCTTGAGCTGGGAAAGGCAGTGACCCAGCACAAGCTCTGTGTGTGCTTTATATTCTCCAGGCTAATTCCAGGCTGATCTTACTGTTTATATAATTGTATCTGAATTGCTGCTTTCTTATCACAAAGTTCATCTATTGAAAATTCATACTGAACCACAAAGCAAATGTGACAGGAACAAACGTGTCCATAATATCCTAACCTGGAAACTGGAGCTGGAAATCTAATTATATTAACAGTCATTCTCCCCTCAGTCTTTTAAACTAGCCAGTGCTTTTAAAAAGTTGTTATTATTGATGAATTTAGTTGCTCCATGGGACAGCAAGACCATGGCAGGAAGGCTGGCATGGCTGTGGAGCCCTCCAGAATCCCAGATGATGAGTTTTCCACCTCTGTTTTGTTAAGGTTTGAGCAGGTCTGGTTCACTCTGCTTGCTCCTTACCAGGCACAGGGTGCCCAGGGGACCTGGGAATTGTTCCAGGGATAGTGAAGGTGTCCCTGCCCATGACAGGGGGTGGGATGGGATGAGCTTTAAGGCTCCTTCCAACCCAAACCATTCTGGGGGTTCTCTTAAGTCTGTGCAGTGCCCATGAAGCAACAAATCTGAAATGAAAGCCACTGCTCTGCAGCCTGCTCAGGCACAGCCTGCCTTATCTGCTCAGGCAAAACACACTCAGAATTTGGCTGGCCTGGAACCTACTCAGCAAATATTGAAGCAACAAGCATTTCACTCAATACTGATTGATAGGAAAAAACTTTCAAAAGCACTCCTTGCAGCACAGTAATAAACAAAATATTGCATTGATACCAATGAAATAATGTCCCCAGATGGGGAAAAGCACTCACATTTGGGGGAGCAAGAGGGAGAAGAGGCTGATAAAGCCCCTGTTCTGTGCCAGCCCCTCCCTGAGCTCCCTGCCTGCAGCTCTGGGAACACGTGCCCTTCCAGGCAATCACCTAACTCCCGTTTGGAATCTGATCTGATGGATGTCTTATGCAGGTCAACCACATTCCTGATTGACACAGCCATGAGAAACATGGAAAATGAGAGTTTGAGCTGGTAATTGTGGTCACTGTGAGCTGTTGGAGGAGTGACCCAGTTGGTCCCAATTGGTGTTCAGCTAATTCCTGAACAGTAATGTCACCTTTTCCTGTGGTTCCAACCTGCTGCACACAGGTTTGTGTCCTGGGCTAATTTTTCAAGTATTTTTTTGGATAATATAATAGAGGTTTTGTTCTATTAAGACTAGCTAAATGCTTTCTGGTTCCATAGAGTCTTTCATTCTGAGTTAATTTCTACCATATAATTTTTCAGGAATTAAATATAATTTAATTATATTTAAACCTCTTTCTGGCTTAGGGGCATGAGCAGAGTATTAATTGTACTCTGTGTAACATCTGTCCATCTCACTTAGCAACAGCAGTGTAACACTCACTTTGCTACTGCTCCAATATGTTATTCAGCTCTGTATTTTCTCATATATTTGGAATACAAACAGCCAGGGTCTCTCATTATACACTACACAACTCACACATAGATAATGTAAATGTGTATATATACACTGTACATACACACACACACTACATAAACGTGTATGGGCTTGGCTGTTTGAAGCTTTAACCACAGAAAAGAATGTTTGCTCTTGGGAAATACAGAGAGTTTTTCAAAGGACACAAAGAACCTGAAAGGAAAAGAACACAATTCATAAAATTAAATCCTGGAGAGGACAAAAGATGCTCAAAGTAAGAATTAAAAACCAGTATTCTTAAAGAAAAAATATCACATGTGGCTCTTGCATGCACAGCTGATTCTTTCCTCTAAAGACCCACAGAGGCAGTTGGAGCTGGATTTGTTCACCCTGGAGAGCACCACAGGTTTAAAGTGTCTCAACACCCCCTGTAAGAACACAGGTGTGAATGAGGATATGCACTCTTTGCTGCCTCAAAGTGCTAATGTCTCTGAGCTGAGAAAACTGGGCATAAGGGGAGGAAGGAGGTGGGGATTAGGGTAAAAAAATAAAAGGTTTTAGAATTTGCTTTAACAAGATTTAGGGAAATGTCTGCAAACATCAGCAGCAAATTGTAACAAGGCTTGACAGTCATAATGAAGATGAAAAAGAGTGCAACAATAAAAACTATAGCAACAAAAATAGAGGGAAATCAACAGTAACTGTTAGAGGTGACAAAATGCAGAAAACTTGTACAGGAAGCTGAAGAGTAGGAAATAAACTTTTGCCAGGCCAGAGGCCAATAATAAAGTCAGGAAACATTACAAGATGAAGACAAGCTGTTGATGCAGAGTAAGTGCAAAGGCTTCAGCAAGTACTTGTGATTTTGAAAACATAGTGAGTGAACACACACAGATTTGCAACAAAAATTATTAAATAAATCATATAAGGAATAAAGATTTTAAACTCAACATGATTAGCTAGCTAATGCTCATTTCAACAAGTCTGGAATACTAAGAAAATTTCAAAACATTACAAGTACTAATACTATGGCAATATTTAAGGAGAGAGTGTTGACCCAGGTAACTCCACCAGTCAGGTAAAATAACAGAAAATTGATATGGGATTTGAGCAATAAAGAATTAACGGATGAAAACAAAATTACTGATGTTACATAAAAGAGGTCATGCCACACAAACCCAGTTTCATTGTTTGCAGTGATTACAAATTTGGTAGTTAAGGCAATTGCACAGATGCAATGTCTCTGGTTCCATGTGGGCAGAGCCCCCCTGTCAGGGAGCTTTGGAGCTGTCAGACAGAGCTCAGTGTGGGGATGCTGAATGCTGGCAATTATCCACCTCTGGAGCAGCCAGTTTAACCTCAGTGGTGCCTTTATTCACTGCACTGTTTCCACCCAGCCTCTGAATACACTGCAGTGCACTGGAGAAATACCTGACCAGGTATTAAGGATGAAAATTCATTTATCTGGAAGGTCAATAAATTACTCTAAGTAGAGCTTAGGAGCAATGTGACTGCTGCTTATCAGCTCAGCCCTGTGCTGATATGGTCACAGAACCTCTTGGCTGCTGCCTTTCTCTTGCTGGCTCTGATGTGCTGCCCATCAAAAGGGTGCTAATCACATATCTTCAGTAATTTACAAATTACTGAATTTATCAAGCTGGTAAAAATCCTCTTGGATTGTCCTTATGGCTGTGACCATGGAGCTCATTCACTGCTGACCTCTGATGGGAGTGAGATCTCATGAGCTAAGACAAGACTGTGGCAGGACAACAGTGTCCAGTGTCACAATCTGTGAGTGCCTGAGGCTTCTTCCCCACAGTTCCCTAAAATCCACCATCCACAGTCTGATGCTTATGGATCTGTTTCTTTGGTTGCCCTCCTGCTGACCTGCAGAGACTCAGTGATAGAAATTTTTAATGTGCTTTTATAGCCCAGCTTTGCAACCCCGTTCTGGAACAGCCAGTTACATTGTTAATTATTTATCTTTAACCTTTCTGTTAACCAAACCAATCCATTCCCTGATTTTACTCTTTCATTAAGTGAATGATGGTGTGCTGATGTTCTACAGGAAGTGCTTCAAGTGATATCTATAAATAGAATTTAGTAATTATAAAAACCTTGGGTTGATTCTCCAGGAGTCTCTGCAATGGGCTACAGAAATTCAGTGCATACCAGAAACTCATATGTAACAGTAATTTAATAGGATTCTCTGTCACTGACCAATGCCTAAAATAAAAGGAGAAACAATGAGAAGTTATCAGACATTATTCCTAGTCACTCTGCCACTGGTAGTGGTACAACACAAAGAAAACTTTGTGATCTCATGAGCAGGTTACTTACAGAGCAGGGCCACTCTTATTTCCACTAAATATGCAACTGTAGATAGTAGAGTAAAAACATGTTAACACTTGCAAACAACCAATAATTGGAAGCTCTGCTGATGAAAAACAGACAAAACCAACCAGATTCTGAAAGATGAGTATGCTGGTAGAGGAATTATTTCCAACTCCATCCAGTTGCAGCCCTCCACTGATAAAAGGAAATAAGATCCTGATATGCTGCCATAGAAACAAGTGTTTTTGCCAGGTTTTTGCATTTAAACAGCTTGTGGCTGCTGAATTTTCAAAGCTAATCTACCCATTTCCAGTGTCTGTAACAGCCCAAAACACAGCTCTCATCTCTGAAATTTATAGATTCACAGTCTGCTCTTCTCTTTCTTTCCTAGGATTAGCTGCAGCATTTCCTATCAACCACAGATTAAAACAGCAAATCTCTTTGTTGCATATCATATGCCAGCCATCTCCATTTATGGTCTGAAAATTCTCTATAATCCTATGTGCTGTTTGGCTCAGAAGATAGAGCCCTTTGGATCTGGTTTCATTTCTTTGGAAAGTGCTAGATATTTCTGTTAGTCTGAGATGATACACAATCACTGTGCTGAGGGCAAAGCTAAACAAAAAAACAAGCAACAAACCACCATTAAAGAGAGGAAGGAAGGAAGGAGGGAAGGAAGGAGGGAAGGAAGGAGGGAAGGAAGGAAGGAAGGAAGGAAGGAAGGAAGGAAGGAAGGAAGGAAGGAAGGAAGGAAGGAAGGAAGGAAGGAAGGAAGGAAGGAAGGAAGGAAGGAAGGAAGGCGGGGAGGAAGGAAGGAAGGAAGGAAGGGAGGAGGGAAGGAAGGAAGGAAGGAAGGAAGGAAGGAAGGAAGAGGAAGGAAGGAAGGAAGGAAGGAAGGAAGGAAGGAAGGAAGGAAGGAAGGAAGGAAGGAAGGAAGGAAGGAAGGAAGGAAGGAAGGAAGGAAGGAAGGAAGGAAGGAATGGAAGGAAGGAAGGAAGGAAGGAAGGAAGGAAGGAAGGAAGGAAGGAAGGAAGGAAGGAAGGAAGGAAGGAAAAGGAAGTGAAGGAGAAGGAAGGAAGGAAGGAAGGAAGGCACATTGCATTCACTCCTGGGTGAGTCCTAGCAGTGAGATTACTGCAGATTTGTTCTTATTTTCTACACTGTTTTGCACACTCTGCTCTTGCAGCTTTATACAACACAAATTTGTAAACACCACTGGGAAATGACTTTTGGTAATGTGGGGAGGCAATTACATGTCCCTGGGAGTGCCTGTCCATGAGTTCCCTCTACAGGAGTTTTACATTCTGGCAATGGTTCCATTCTCCTTCAACTAAGATACGTGAGTTCTCTCAAGTTGTCAAAATCAGCTTGAGGGTGTAAAAACCTGTAATATTGCATCAAGTTTTGTCACTGTTCTGGAATGGCATTCAGGACAAAGCAGATCCCAAGAAGGTGCTGTGCATTTAACACCAAGGATAACAGAGCAAAGAGAGGAGCTTGGGCTGATTAAAACTTAGAGACTTCCCAGGCACTTTAAAAGAAAAACAAACAACCCCCCCCCCCCCCCGCCAAAAAAACACCCCAAAAACTAAAAACAAAACCCTCCTCACCCACCCCCCCCCAAAAAAAACCAAAAAACCCAACTAACTTGGAATCAACGTAATTTTTAAAGGTTTGTCTCTAAGCACGTTCCCTGAATCACAAATATCTCCTCTAAGTGATTCATTTGTAAACAGGAAATAGAGAATTATTTTTCCCCTTTGCCTTCTTATTTAGCCTTGAAATATCCACTGAATAATGCTTTAGGAACTGTTTGGGAACAACTTAAGAGGCCCTAAGAATTTAGATAAGCAGAGTTGATGTGTAGCTGACTTCTTCATCTGCTTCAGAGCAAAGTTTACTTGCTATGAAATCATAACTATGAAGTGATTCTGATCAACATATTTTTTAAAACACAGTCAACCTGTATTTAACATTTACATTAGACTACTTATGAATCTTAAAACTTGATCATATTAAAAAAAAATATTAGAGAATGTGCAAGGTAAAATTTATTTTAATTTTATGTGAATCAGTGATTTTGCCACAGTACAGGGACTGAATGGCAAATTAAAATCATCGCCTGGACATTTGTTAAACCCCTGCACAAACTTAAGAGTTAGTTTCCTATGGGTAAGTTTCTGAAGAAGGATAAAGTTATAAAATCCAGAAGGAAAAAAAAAAAGTTACAGCTAATGTGAAAATAGGTATTTTAATTAATAAATCAACTGCCTGCAATTTTCAAAATTACCAAAATTGTTAATGTCTCTGGAACCCATTTGCTTTGCACTTCCCAGTGGCTTTTCAAACCACTGGTGTTGTGTAGTTTGCTTTATAGGCTGTGGCAGAGTGGAAAGTTTTGGTGAGGAGAACTCATCAGCTGCTGCCTGTCTATGCACAGGTGCATGATAAAGGACTCAGGAAACAAAATTATATCTTTAAAGTCCAGAAGTTGATGTTTATTTTTTTCTTTACTCCCACATCTGACCATGTTTTAGTATGAAAATGCCATTTTAAAAGGGTTTTCAAGTAACAAAAAATAGGATAAATAATGTAACTGATCTCCTGTCAGAATATCGCATTTTAATCTAAACATATTCTGTTAGGAACCTCAACGTGAAACAATAATTTGTTTAATTCACATAACTCAGTGTGGTGACAGAACGTTTCACTGCAGATTTGGTCTGGTGCAAGCAGAACTTGCCAGTGCAAGCATCCAAGTGGGGCACTGCTCACTGCTGGATCACCCACATCAAACGTGGGTTTATCATGGGTCATGTGCAGATAAACACAAACCAGATGATCGAGAAGATACTTCCTTCAGTCTTCATAGACAATAGCAGAAGTCTTTGAAATTAAAGTCGAAATTGTTCCTCCAGCACCAATCTTGGCAGTCTGCAGAGAAATGAGTTCAGCAAATTTCACACACACACAAAAAACTGTGGAATGGGTTTGGTTGGATCTTGAAGCTCATCCAGTGCCACACGTTCCACTATCCCAGCCTGCTCCAAGGCCGCTTAAACCTTGGACACTTCCCGGGATCGGGCGGGATGTGCTGGGGTCAGACTCTGCCGGTGTGTCCCGGTGTCCCTGCCGGTGTGTCACGGTGTGTCCCGGTGTCCCTGCCGGTGTGTCACGGTGTGTCACGGTGTCTCTGCCGGTGTGTCCCGGTGTCCCCCCGCCCGTTCCAGCGCAGCCCGGGACCCGGCACGGCCCAAGCCCGAGCGCTCGCCGGCTTCAGCGGCTGAACGGGCTCATTCCGGGTGGGCCCGGATAAAAGCGGTGACACCGACAGCGACATCGCCGCCGGTACCGATACCAGCACCGAAACCGACACTGGTAACAACACTAACACTGGTACCGACACCGACACTGATACAAGCGGTGACAACCAGCACCGGCACCGGCACCGGCACCAGCACGGCCACCTGCACTGAACATGGCACCCAAACCGATACCGGCACCAGCACCGACGCTGGTACCGACACTAACACTTGCACTGACAGAGCCATCGCCGCCGCCACCCACACCGGCAGCGACGGCGGCAGCGACGGCGGCAGCGCCGCCTCAGGACGGCCGCTGAGGGAGGGCGAAAAGGGCGGGAAACCACGGCGCGCGCCCGAGGCGGGAAGGGGCGCGCGGGCCGGCGGCGTTGGCGCCGCCTAGTGGAGGTCCCAGAGGTCGCGCAGCGGCGCGGCCAGGCGCGGGTCCCGCGCGCGCAGCGCCCCCGCGTGGGCGTGGCGCAGCGAGCGCAGCTCCGTGAGGCGCCCCAGCAGCCGCGCGAAGCGCTGCGGGTCCCGCGGGTGCTGCAGCTTCGAGTGCTTGTACAGGATCCCCAGCAGCGGCTCCTGCAGCTCCTCCACATGGCGCTTGTCCCTCAGCAGCGGGCGGTCTGCGGGAGAGCGGCGGTGAGCGGGATGCTCCGGGCGCCGCCGCCCTGAAGGGTCCGGTCGGCGCCGCCGCCCCTGAGGGGACAAATGGGAGCTCCCCCGGGGCAAGTGACAGCTCGTTGTCACCTTCCCGATTTACCTGAAAAGAACACTGTTGTTGCTACGAGCAGAGCGTATTCGGTCTCGGTCACCTTGAGTTCCCCCATAGTTCTGTAGAAGTAGAACAGGGCGGTGATGAACTCCTCAGTTATGCCTTAAAAATGGAAAAAAAAGCCCAACATTTTTTTGGTGAAAAAAAGAAACGAAAACAACAAACGTGCAGAATAATGAGGGTGTTATTTCAGTGCAGAAACAGTTGCAAATCATCTTTGCCTGCAGGGTGTGAAGTGGTCCCCAGGGCAAGGGACACGGAGCTGCGGGGGCAGGCCCGGCCTAGGCTGTGAGGGGACTGGGGCATCTCTCTTACGAGGAAATGGTGAATGGTTGGACTCTATGATCCTAGAGATCTTTTCCAAGCTAAGTGACTCCATGATTCTGTGAAAGGCTGAGGGAGCTGGGGCTGTTCAGCCTGGAGAGGAGCCCCAGTGTCCCTTCTGCAGGGAGGGCTCTGAGCAGGAACCCACCATGGCACCAGAAGAACGGGCAGGAACTGATGCTCAAGAAGTTCCAGCTGAACGTGAGGAAGAACTTCTTTCCTGTGAGTGAACAGATTGCCCAGAGAGAGTGCAAAGTCTCCCTCACTGGAGATATTCCAGAACCATCTGGACATGAGCCAGTGCCATGTGCTCTGGGATGGAGCAGGGAGGTGGCACCAGGTGACCATTGTGGTCCCTTCCAACCTCACCCATTCTGTGGTTCTGTGATTCAGTGAATCTTTCAAAGCTCAGGGCTGTTCCATTCATGAAAACAATGTTAATTTCTAAAATTATAGCAGAAGTTGTATGGCAGATGTACTGTGGAGCTTTGAATGGATATATAACTCAAAGGATATAAGTAAGCATGAACACACCTCTTCCTGCCATGAGGATGTAATGCCAGTAATAGCTGAGGAGGTAATGCCAGAGCTGCTCAAGGGAGAGGAGAAGGAAAGGAAGAGTAGAAGCAGAAGAGAGGAAAGGAGCTGGAGCAGTGGCCATAGTGACTATAAAAATGTAATAAAAATAGGTGTAATTAAAATAGGGCCAGTAAAGCAAAATATTCACAGTATTTAGATGCTGAGACCTCCATTACCTGTAGTAGTAGTAGAAGTTGGCCTCTCTTTATTATGACACATTTCCATGGAATAAATATTGTTTTTATCAATGTTTTGAATGTGACAACATGTCCCGTGATCAGAAAGTCTTACATGACCTGGAACAAGGCAGATAACAGTTCCCAGTCAAGCTCAAAGTGATCTTAAATATTTGTCTCTATCATTGCTGAAAATGTGTGAATTTTTCCCAGACCCATGAAGGTATAAAATCCTTTTTGGCATCTGCTTTCAAGTTCTTCAGTTGCATTTTTATTGGTCAAGGTCTCTTGTATTTTATTTAGCACAATATGCAATTAATAAAGCTGATATTATCCACCCACCCCACAAAGATACAAGTCAAGTATTTCAGACCTACTTTCACTGGTTGAAGGCTGGCACTCGCTCATTTTTTGGTTGTAAATTTGTGCTGATCTCAAGAACATCGCCTCCACTGTGGACCCTTTCAGCAGAGCAATCTGGTCCTCACTGGCTAAACTCTCAAACCCTGCAAAGAAAAGTTCATGTTCAGAATCAGGGAAGGCTGGGGCTGCCTTTAAGCTCCCAACATGATGGGGGAAAAACTTTTTTTTTTTTAATTTTTAAATAAATGCCATTACTGGAAAGGAGGAGCCATAGTTAAATGATTCTTGTACCAAATACTTGGGATCTTCAGTTTTCAGTGTTAAAAGATTCACAGGAAGATACAAGCAAAAATTTTGGCAGTAAGCAAGATGTTATCAAAACATTCTTCCCAATATCTGATAAATATCACATGGCCTAACACCTGATAAATTTCCTACATTGTTTAGTGACTGTGGATTCATTGTT
The DNA here is from genome assembly GCF_903797595.1 of Erithacus rubecula. Lineage (NCBI taxonomy): Eukaryota > Metazoa > Chordata > Aves > Passeriformes > Muscicapidae > Erithacus > Erithacus rubecula. The sequence goes on from NC_136678.1 coordinate 2,515,114, forward strand.
ATATTATTTATTTTTAGAAATCATGTTCATCTTTTGACAAATTCATTGCACTTGTAATTCAAGAGCCAAGGAACTTTAGTGATTTTTTTTCTTAAACCTGATCAAAGCAGGATATGTAACACAAGAAAACCGACAGTTCACCCCTTCCTTCAGCTCTGCCCCACAGAGATGCTAAATTCCATCAAATACCTGCTTTAGATATGGTGATTGACCTTTGTCAGTGAGTTTTACAAAGAAAAGTTATCACACTCCCTGTCTAATATTACTTTGTCAACTTTACACTGAAATGCAGTGAATTTAATTGCATGTTCCCTTGTTCTTTATGAAAGGAAAATATTGATAAGGACACCTGTATAGTCCCTTCTGTGCTGCCTTTTTATTTGAAGGAACATCTGTTTTTTCCTTTGGTGATAATGAAATTACAGACTCAACTGGATTTCAGGGAATGTGGTGAGATAGTAATTCCCTCAAGGTGGTATTTTGAGGTTCAAGTGCTTCAAGAAAATGTCTCTACTCCATGTCAGAAATGAAGAAGAAATCTAATAAAAGCAAAGTTTTGAACTGAAATCTTCTAGGTCATCCTCATGACACGTAAGAAGTACAAATAACCCATTTAAAGCCTTTTCTTAAAGCCTGTATTTTTATCTGGTTCATACCATCAGTTTGATTTGGTTCCTCTAATGTTCCCCAAAGGAAGAAACTCACCTGGGAGCCTTTTTGTGAAATCCACCAACACCTGGACATGAACAACAGCTGTCTCAGACAGGCGGAGAAAACTTTCCTCAGGACTTGCAGTTTCCTGCAGCTACACAAAAGAGTGTTTGGACACTGGATATGGCAAATAAACATATCAACAATGACTTAGCAGTGCAGGCTGGGTGTGCTGGATACCTACAAACTTCTTGGCTTCCTCAAGGGGAATTGTGTATTTTTGGTGTGCTGCTACAATGTGGTCAAGAAGTTGATGTTCTCCTGGAGTAAGTTCCATCTTCTCTGGGATCTGCTAAAAAAATAAACCAGTCAAGTCACAACGACTTGGAGTAACAATAAGTGATTAAAAGAGGTATTTTAAATAGAAAAATATCCCACTTTTCCAGATCTTGTTGTAGATGATACTTGCTTACTATTCAGTCCCTCATCTTCCAGCTTTATGTTGCAAAGGAAACTGCTCTTCTGCTTGAAATTCTTCCTGAGTCGCTTTGACTTGCACTGGACTTCAGTCAGCAAACCTGTGAGGTGTGAAGTGGCCATCAGTGCTTGTATGTTCGATTAATTACAGTCTGGAGTCAACATTTATTAGAGATAACTCCAGCCTTGCATCACAGAAGCTGTCAGCTATAATGAAATATGTTTCCTGGAGAATGTGGCCAGGTGAGCTGGTGTTCAGTAGCCACCAGGGGCCTGAGGGTCTGCAGTCATCTTTGTCCTTGTGCCTCTGTGACACACAGGAATAAGAATTTTTCATCAAAGCCCATCATGCCATTTTTATTTAATTTTTTTCCCTCAAACCCTAAAGCTCACCTAATCTGCTCACTGCTGTCCTGACAAGGCTCGGGATATTTAGCTTCTCTTGTTAGTACTTCCTTGTACTGTCTTTGAACAATTCTCTTAAAATGAAGGGATACTTCCCAAGCATTGCTGGCTCCTCCACACCAAGATGCTACAGGTGCCACCATCCCCAAAGTTAATTTTCCTACAGCCAAATGAGTTAATTTTCCTACAGCTCTGCCTACTGCTCTGCCCTGGAGGGATGTCCCTTGAGTGGGATGTCCTTTGAATGGGCTGTGATTAACTCATCACAACTGTCCTGCAGAGATGCCCCTTAGGTTGGCACATCTTCCCTTGTCACAGTGAGCTATCCCCAAAGGATTCAGTGATCCCACCATGCCTTAATACCTGTGGTAATCCTTTGTAACTCACTGGTCTTTCCCCCTTGGCACTGCCCTTGCTTTCCCCCATAAAACTCCCAGTTTCCCCCCAGTTCTCAGGGAATTGTCATCCCCAGGGGGGTTGTCATCCCTGGCCCCCTTCACAGAACTGCTGGATAATAAAGGAATTTCTATGGAATTGCCATATTGCGTGGGACAGCCTGGCAAGCAGAGCTGAAATCACTGAGCTGATCCCACTGAGAGCTGATCACCTGTGAGCACAGGCCATCACTTGCTGAGGTTCATCCAGCAGCCAGGAGACCTGCCAGAGCCCCCTGAGGATGCAGTCCATTGTGGGACCCTCTCTCTGGGAAGGTTGGAGCATGGAACCTCCACAGGGATTGACTTTAGAGGAGGATTAATCCACTGTGATCAGGAAAGAACCCAGCATGAGGGAGCACTCACATTCTGCCAGCATTCCCACAGCTCTGCACTTCTTGAGGCGGCACTCCTGGCACTTCCTCCTCATGTACATGTCCATCTCGCAGTGCCCCCCGCTCTTGCAGCGGTACACGGCCTTCTTGGTGATGCTGCGCCTGAAGAAACCTGCAACAGGACAGCTCGTGCCTGGAGCAACCTAAAGCTGCAGCTTCATCTCACAAGGGTTTAATTGGAGAAATCTAAAGCTGCAGCTTTATCTCACAAGGGTTTCACTGGAGAAATCTAAAGCTGCAGCTTCGTCTCACAAGGGTTTAATTGGAGAAATCTAAAGCTGCAGCTTTATCTCATAAAGGTTTCACTGGAGCAACCTAAAGCTTGTCTTACAAGGGTTTCACTGGAGAAATCTAAAGTTGCAGCTTCATCTCACAAGGGTTTAATTGGAGAAATCTAAAGCTGCAGCTTTATCTCATAAGGGTTTCACTGGAGAAATCTAAATTTGCAGCTTTATCTCACTAGGGTTTCACTGGAGAAATCTAAAGCTGCAGCTTCATCTCACAAGGGTTTCACTGGAGCAACCTAAAGCTGCAGCTTCGTCTCACAAGGGTTTAATTGGAGAAATCTAAATTTGCAGCTTTATCTCACAAGGGTTTCACTGGAGAAATCTAAAGCTGCAGCTTCATCTCACAAGGGTTTAATTGGAGAAATCTAAAGCTGCAGCTTCATCTCACAAGGGTTTCACTGGAGAAATCTAAAGCTGCAGCTTCGTCTCACAAGGGTTTCACTGGAGAAATCTAAAGCTGCAGCTTCGTCTCACAAGGGTTTCACTGGAGAAATCTAAAGCTGCAGCTTTATCTCACAAGGGTTTCACTGGAGAAATCTAAAGCTTGTCTTACAAGGGTTTCACTGGAGAAATCTAAAGCTGCAGCTTTATCTCATAAGGGTTTCACTGGAGAAATCTAAAGCTGCAGCGTCGTCTCACAAGGGTTTCACTGGAGAAATCTAAAGCTGCAGCTTTATCTCACAAGGGTTTCACTGGAGAAATCTAAAGCTTGTCTTACAAGGGTTTCACTGGAGAAATCTAAAGCTGCAGCTTTATCTCATAAGGGTTTCACTGGAGAAATCTAAAGCTGCAGCTTCATCTCATAAGGGTTTCACTGGAGAAATCTAAAGCTGCAGCTTCGTCTCACAAGGGTTTCACTGGAGAAATCTAAAGTTGCAGCTTTGTCTCACAAGGGTTTAAAAGTGTCCTCAGGGTTTGAATGGTTGGGATTTTTAAATGGAAATATTACCTTGATTTTAAATCTGCTTTTAAAAGACATAGTTATGCTTGGTTCTTTCTGATTGATATTAATTGACATTTTTCATATATAGAATTGTAGAATGTGCTGATTTGGAAGGGACCCACAAAGATCACCAAGTCCATTCCTTAGCCCTGCACAGACACCCCCAAATCCCACCCTGTGCATCCCTGAGCACTGTCCAAACTCTCCTGGAGCTCTGGCAGCCTCGGGGCTGTGCCCATTGCCTGGGCAGTGCCCAGCACCCTCTGGGGAAGAACCTTTCCCAAAATCCAACCTAAACTCCCCTGGCCCAGCTCCATCTGCTCCCTTGGGTCCTGTGCCTGGGCACAGGGAGCAGAGATCAGAGCTGCCCCTCATCAGACAGCTCCCATACCAACAAGTTAAAATGTGATCATCAAGTAATTACTACTTGCTTTTGTTCAATTTTAATAGTAAGTGAAATGAATAACATTGAAGTAAATATCTAAAATGATCATGAGACAACCAGCACCTGCTTACACTGACATTATTCTAGCGAGTCATCAGTGCAAAAATGAGATGCTTAAATGCTCATATAATACAGACTGCAGTAATATTTCTTCAAAGAATGTTATAAAAATGTGGTTTTGGAGTAAGCATGTTAGCCAGTGTGCTCATTGGATAAATGTAAAGGCCCTGTAGTAAGAGCAGCTCAAACATGAGGCAGGCTGCCCCGCGGCCCCGCTCACCTTTGCAGCCCTCGCAGGTCAGGGCGTTGTAGTGGTACCCGGAGGCCTTGTCCCCACACACCACACACAGCTCCTCCTGCCCCTTCAGCCTCACCGAGTGGCTCAGCCTGGGCCTCTTGAGCCCCTGGAAGGCGCCCTCCTCTCCCTGGGGAGCCAGGAAGGGGCCCTTGCTGAGCTGGCAGCTGCTGCCGACGCAGGGCCCGTCGCCGTACGGGGGGTCCAGGCTGTAGGAGCCGAACGGGGACGGACACGGGGCAGCCTGGGGCTGCAGGGATGGCACTGCCACTGGCACTGGCACTGCTGAGTACTGGCAGTACTGGGCAGCCTGGAAATCCGGCTCCTGCAGCTGGTAGTTGATGTGCTCTGGTAAAACATCTGTGCCGGGGGAAACCGAGAGCGGGGTAAGAGCCTGGAGAATATCTCGACATCAGCTGCTCCAAAGTTTGAAATTGCTTTATGGATTTCGTAGCATAAATATTAGAGGAACACATTTTCTGAACCATTCTATTTAAATTTAAACCTGTAATATTCTTCAGTGAAATCTTAAATTTAGCAAAAATGGCTCAGTAACAGTTTGGCAATATCATGTGGATTAGTGTTGGTAGATAACAGAATATCACTTGTCAACTGATGGCACAGCTGCCTTCAGATCTTACACTTAAAGGTTGTTTTTATTAGTTGTCCATACTACAGTCAATTGTCTCCCATAAGTGAATTTTTTAATGATGGAAGTGGTTTTTACTGGTGCATGTCTCAGGCATTATTTTGAAATTGTTGCACAGGGGTCTGAGAAAAATTGTGTAGAAATCAGAGAGTACTAAAAATTACTGTGACAGGAGTTTTGAAGTTGAACTTCAGGGGAGTAAAAAGCAGAGACTTGTTTTATTTAGTATTTTCCCACATGTGTCTTTACAGTTATGAGATTTTAGTTCAGTAAAATGTAGGTACAGAATTGCAAAGAGAGTTTCTTCCTGCTTTTCTGTCTGTTAAGTTTTAATTTTATCTAGCTTCCCTTAAATACACACAGCTATACCAAAGAAAGCCTGTGCAACATGCATCATGTTTCATTCTTCCTTTGGGATTATTAAAATCTCTATAAAAACAAATTGGAAAGATTTTTTAAAACAGTTTGGAGGTTTTTTTCCCTTTTAGTGAGCTTTGGGTCCTGCCTTTAGTCTTCCAGAATCAAATTAGTTATTGCAATTATAGCTACATAAGATATAAAACAGGCATTATCTATTTATAATGTATCTGGAATACTGTAATAAAACCTATGTCTTCTCCATGCAGGCCAAAAGGAGACAGAACTGGGGATGTTTATATGGAATAAAAGTCAGAATAATCACATTGTGCTCCAAAGTCTGTATGAGCACACAGTCATAGATTTCAATACACTTTCAGTATCAGCTTGGTAAGAGCTTTCAAGTGCTTTAAAGATAAATTTAAATGAAGTAAAAAAAATAAATAAATTCCCAGAGGAGTTAATTTTGCCTTATTTCCAGAGTGCAAACTTGCTTTACTCACCATAGTACTGGAGGGGCTCGGGGAGGCCGTAGCCATCAGGGACAGTGACAAACGTGTTGGCCATGCTCTGCTCCCAGCTGCACTGCTTCATCCACTCTGCTGGGAGAGCAGCCTTGAAACAGCAACCTGGGCAAAGGGGAAAGGGGAGAGGAACAGAAACATCCCATGGGAAACAATTGCTGGGTAGGGTTAGACACGGAGCCAGAAAACTCCAGGATTTTCAGATCATAAAAAAGTCAAATGTCTGTGTGAAGTCACATAACACCCTCAATGAAGCTACAAAATGAGCGTCCTGATATTACAGATTCAGGGTAAAACTCTTTCCTAAATTTCCAAGTTATAGTTAGAAATGTTTTGCTCTGAGTTTTTCACAAGAGCATGTGGGGGAATTGGACTAATCACTGGTAAATTCTCTACTTCAGAGATGGTTAACAGGAGCTTCACTGGATAGAATAAACTTGCTTTGGAATGAATTGGAGCATTTGCTCTAGTGTAGATGTGGGGCTGTCCTGTTTGGGCACAAAGATGGGCTTTTAATGAGTTTATTTCATTCATTTTTATGCAGAGTTGAAGCAAGGAAAATAGCATGCAAAGGCCAGCATGGAATATCTGTTCTTTGTCATGTAAGTACTCACTTATGCTGTAAAATTCAACTTTGCCTTGCTTAAGCACTGCCTGAATTAGACTTCTTGTGCTCCTTCAATGTTGTAAAGTTTTCAGTGAAGACCAAAATATTGATTTCCTATAGGATGTGCTGTCTCTAAAGAGCTTTCCACTGCCCCTTGGTCATTGAAGGAGTCTGGGCTCCTGCCTGGATTCACTGACATCCCAATAACAAAGTGCACTGGCAGCTCACTGTGACATGGTGAGAAGAACTGCTGTGCTTGGAGTTGAAAATTTACCTCATTTTTCAGTAATTTGGCTTACAAAATCAAATTTAGAGAGAGGTTCTGGGAAACTGTACTCTAAAAAGAGTTTTAGGGGAAAAAAAAAGAAGTCTGTATGAACAGTGGCAGAAGCTGGGTTTGAGTTTACATACCTACAGCAAACCTCTGGTATTGCTTAGAATTGAGAGCCAGCAGAGCATTCATTAGAGGAGTAAGTAGGAATATATTCCTTGTCCCATTGTCCCTCTGCCTGGGTGGGATGTGGCCACAGGTTAAACCTTTGCTGAGCCTGGTGCCCACTGAGCAAGAGACAATTCCCTGTGAACACCCACAGGCTTCCCCTGAGCTGGCAGGAAAGATAGAAAATATAAAAAAAAAGGCATGGAAGGATTTGGAAAATACAGCAAATCCAACTCCTGCAACAGGATTCTCTACAGAATTTACAGCAAGTTGGGTTTGAAGACCTTCCCTGAAGGAAAGGTTTGTGCTATACCTGCTCCTTGCTGCAGCTGAGACAATGAATGGATCACCCCTGGGAATCTGAAGTCCTGACTGGGAAAACACAAATCCCTTCCCCAAACTCAGCAGAGCTTTGGGGCTGGCCACTTTCTCTTCATGCTGTCAGCAGAAGGTGAAAGGATGCAGTGAGGCTGGAATGCTGGGGGTTTGTTATCTCTGCTAGTAAATATTTGTTTGAGAGCAAAATAAGTCACTGAAACATGAGGTCTTATCAGTTAGATCAATTTGGCCTGGGCAAAGTCTACATTTTTTCCCAAAAATGTGTGTTTGCTGAAGAAATGTGTTTCTGAATTCCGGTGGTTTCTTTAAATAAAAGTCATAATTGAATAGTAGATTCAAAAAAGTTACACTGATCCAGTCTAACAGAAATAGTATATGGGGAGTATGAAATAGCAAATATAAGGTGGTCAATTGCTTAAATGTTCCAAATCTTGGAAGAAGCTTTTCCTTAGGCAAACTTTCCTCAGCTTAGGTATGAGAAAGGATTCAGCCCTTCTTACTGATTTTTCTGGCTATAACAGTGACCAGTTGCACCTACAAAATTTCCAGCTGAGACTGAGACTTTGTAAACTGAAATCATAAATTAAGAGGATGTTAGCACAGCAGGGATAGTAAATCCAATGGTTATCTGAGGAATGCTCTACTGTCTTAGGATGAGACTTATGTGTAAACATTTAGAGTTTCATTTTCTGACATTTGAGAATTTAGTGTTGACAAGCTTGTTCTCTTGATCAAACAAAGCTTTAAAAAAAAAAAAAAAAAAAAAAAAAAAAAGAATAAGATATGTAAGGAAGGGACTTCATTTCCTAAGCCAGGCAAGTTTTGATTTTTATGAATTGACTGTGAGAGTTGTGGTTTCCAGCCTTTGCCTCCCCCCTGGTGAGTGAGGCAGCAGCAGGGGGGTCTCCTCCAAACTGCAGTGGTCCCTGGGATTCTGTGATCCCTGGGATTCTGTGTGGTCCCTGTGCTGCTCTCCCCAAGGCTCTGTGGCCACCCCAAACCCCTCACACCTCATAGACTGAGCCCTCACCTGCAGGACACTCCCCAGAAACTCTTCAGCCCTTTGCCAGGGAATTCTGCACGTGCCCAGCACAGTGAAGCTCCTGACAGAAGGTACCAAACATGCCCAGGTGTAATGTCCAAAACTGGAACAAAGTCAAAATAAAAATGGAGCAATGGGTTTGGATGTTTGGGGCAGTTGCAGCCGTGCCATTCCCCAAAAAAATGGTTTGTGCTCCTTTTTCTTTTTTTCCTTGTATTCCCAGTATAACCACATTTGTGCATGAGTGCTTTAAAAGGAAGCAAAAATCTAAATACATGCCCAGAAATGATGCATAAAGGTCTTTAGCCTACGAGAAGAAAAGATGAATTTTTTAATGACTTACTTTGTAGCATCCCAAGCAGTAACACAAATAGGTGGGAGCCTTCAGTCACTCAGACTGAGCTGACAGAAAATGTCACCTCATAAAGCACATGCTGTTCTTGCTTTTCCTCCTTCTACTGAGCATTTTCACATGTGAAGTCCTGACCAGGTGAGGGGAATGGTGTTTTTTGGAAGAAGTGACCTACACTCAAGGTGGCTTGAGCACATTTGAAATTGTTGTGTTTTTTGAGGCTTAGTTTTGCCACTGCTCATCTTCTGAATTACAAACACACAGTATAAGCCAGAACGTGTTGATTCAAGGCTTGGTTATCCATCTCATGCAGAAATTTAGTTCATAGTCCTAACTGAAAGACTTGATAATTTATCAAAAATGAAATCCACTAAAGAAAAAAAAAAAAAAGCCATTGATTGATAAAAGTAAAGTAGAACCATAAATAGAATGTACACGTTCAGACTGGAATCTGAATTGTACATCTATTTATTTCTATTTATGGTGAAAGATGCGGGGTTTATCATTTTTATTGCTATAAAACCCCATATCATAAAGCAACATATCATCAACTTATCAAATTTATTGGGATACAAAGAATCCTTCACGGAGCAGGGCCACAGGGAGCCCTGAGGTCTGTACTGTCAGTGCTTTAGCTGCTGTCATAAATATTTTGACAGTTGAGTCATGAGGAAATTTCTTGTTTACAGGGAATTTTAGGAACTGGAGCTGAAGGTCTTCACCATCTATTTAGCACACCTTGGGGCACGCTACTGGTCACGTAGTGAAACTCAGAGCACTTTTCAGGCTCAGGTTTAATCATTGTACTTTCCTTGCAGCTGCAAGGCAAAGCCGATTTTTTTTTTTTAATTTGTGAAAATTTAAACCAAAAACTAGGGAAAAAAAGTAACTGCATAATCAGTGCCAAGTAGGTGTGATGCCAGCTGATCTATTCAATTTCACTCAAGCAATTCAGTAATCACTGCTTAATTAAAAATGATGTTGCAGGGGAAGTTGTAGGATCACTTGATTGCAGCTTACATGCTCTATTAAAGATTTTTCTGTTCCTCCTGATTTTAATGTGCCAAGAGGCTTCCCCAAAACTTCTCTTTGAAGAAATTCCATTTTTCTTCTTATTAAATGTGTTCCTTCCTGGTCATATAATAGCCATAATAGGAACTGGCTTATTTCACCAATAGAGTGCATTGCAATTATCTTGACATTTTCCTTTGGAATTGTTATTCCATGAACAATTATTTCAAAGTCATAATTTTTATAAATTCTAAAATAAGAGATTAGAGGTTGTTTGAAACTCACAATTTTCCGGCTACTTTTGGGAAGGGAAACAAATAATCGAATTGAAAACCTGCTTTTCTTCACTCTGTGTATCAAATAAAGTACTGTCGGAACAAACCCTTAGCAGCAGAACACCAGATTTAAAAAGAAAGAAAGAGGTGAAGAAGAGAAAGGGAGGTAAGAAGAAAAAAGGAGGTGAGAAGAAAAAAGGAGGTGAAGAAGAAAAAGGGAGGTAAAAAGAAAGAAGGATGTGAAGAAGGAAAAGGGAGGTAAAAAGAAAGACGGAGGTGAAGAAGAAAAAGGAGGTGAAGAAAAAAGGAGGTGAAGAAGAAAAAGGGAGGTAAAAAGAAAGAAGGAGTTGAAGAAGAAAAAGGGAGGTAAAGAAAGAAAAGGGACGTGAAGAATGAAAAAAGGAGGTAAAGAAAAGCCCAGCAGCTGGAATATTTAGCCATGGTAATTGAGGTGTGTCCCGAGCAGCAGTTAGAGCGCAGAGATGCAGGGAGGGGATGGAATACTCACGGCGCTCGCACGGAGCTGCTGGCCCGGCTCCGCGGGGCTGCAGCCCGCTCCCAGCTCCGCTCCCAGCTCCGCTCCAGCGCAGCCCCGCAGCCCGTTCCCCGTTTATCCGCTCGGGTGCGCAGCCCCGCAGCCCGTTCCCCGTTTATCCGCTCGGGTGCGCAGCCCCGCAGCCCGTTCCCCGTTTATCCGCTCGGGTGCGCAGCCCCGCAGCCCGTTCCCCGTTTATCCGCTCGGGTGCGCAGCCCCGCAGCCCGTTCCCCGTTTATCCGCTCGTGTGCGCAGCCCCGCAGCCCGTTCCCCGTTTATCCGCTCGGGTGCGCAGCCCCGCAGCCCGTTCCCCGTTTATCGGTTCATGTGCGCAGCCCCGTAGCCCGTTCCCCGTTTATCCGCTCGGGTGCGTAGCCCGGGCTCCGGACGCTCGGCAGAGCCGCTGCGCCTCCGAGACACCAACTTCCCACACGGCTCCTCTGGGGTCGGAGCAAGGGCAGCTGCGAGCCCACATAAATCACTGCAAACTGGGTCATCAGGGACAGAGGCCACGGCACCCCCACGTCACTGATTCCCAGAGTCCTCCCTGCCCTGCACAAAGATTCTGCTTTCCTGCTAAAATTCAAAATTCGCCCATTTTGATTGCTTCGCCTTGATGTGTCGCGGTGGTGATGGAAAATGTTCGGTTCCCAAGAGGGGGAATGATTGCAGTGGTGTTATCTGGAGGTTTTTACATGATGTGATGATTTAATTTGGAAAGGCTGGATCAGGCCAGGACCTCCAAACACTCACCTTGTCCTCCAAACAGTCACCTTGTCCTCCAAACACCAAACGCTCACCTTTTCCTCCAAATACCAAACACCTTGTCCTCCAAACACCAAACACTCACCTTGTCCTCCAAACACCAGACACTCACCTTGTCCTCCAAACACCCACCTTGTCCTCCAAACACTCACCTTGTCCTCAAACACCAAACACTCACCTTGTCCTCCAAACACCAGACACTCACGTTGTCCTCAAACACCAAACACTCACCTTGTTCTCTGTGTTCTGGTCCAAACACCTCTGTGGTGATGCAGCACTCACTTCATTGGCAACCTCACTGAACCTGAATTCATGTTGCCATTAACTCAGCAAAATTTCATTCTTAAAACCCCAAGTAACTTCTAATAAATTCATTGCAATTTGATGCTTTTATTGTTTCCTAGGTAGATGTGACCCTTTGGATAGGGAATTTCCTTGCTATTCCAGTGCTCCCAAATCCCCTCACTGCAGGACAAGTTCACCTTCTGTGCAAGATCAGTTCTCCATTCACCTCAGGAAAAAGTGCTTCTGTTGGAATTAGATGGGAAAAAGTAAATATAATTTCCTGTTGGGTAACTTACAGCAAAGTCATTTAAAATACTCCTTTGGGACAACAGGTTTTCATGGATAAACTGCCATCACCCTTCAAAGGAGGGACACATTTATATTCCATGGGCTCCAGAGAAGAGCATGTGCCATTTAGAAATCTGTCTGTGGAGTGGAATGATTGAGTTTTTCAAGAACAAGCAGCATTGACTGATAAATGTTATTTGAGCATATTATGGGGTTTTCTAAGTTTTCCAATGTCCTGCATTGATCACATGTGGTGATGGGGGACTGGAATGCAGTGATTATGCAGCAAAGATTAAGATAATGATGTTCTAAGCTTAATTATGATCAGCACTTGTCTTTCTGGTAAAAGCAGCCTCATACAGAAACTCCAAGTTGTCAAAAGAACTTCAATAGTAAAACTGAAAGCTTTACAATGGATAAAACAAATATTTTTTTTCACAGAAGTATCTCTTTCACAATATCCCATTGACTTTTCCATCCAGTTTTTCTCATGAAAGTTGGAAAAACAAGCAGAAGTTTGTGAAATATTATGGTTAGATTTTAAAAGCTACTGACTTTTATTTTTAGCATTTTTTTCTGATAGAAGGCACCTTTCAGATAAACTGTTCAAATTAGCTGTAGGATGTGGGTGTTTAGAGCCTGTTTACTCCAGGAGACTTAAGTCTGAAGCCCAGGTTTTTAAAAGGAATCAAATCCCCATTCTACTCAGTTTATAAAGCCTGCTGGATTCAGGGTAAATTCTAAAATCAGTATATAAATAAGTTTATAAAATAACTACATAAAACTTATTTGTAGTAGAAATTAATTGCAGTAATTAAGTATTAGCCCAAGGTTAATTAACTCCCACGCTGTAGTAATGAAACTATTTTGCATAATCATGAAGTGATTCAGACCAGGTGACTGGCTAAATACATATATTTATGTAAATACAGATGTTTACATTATTTTAACAAATCACTGTTCCTGTTCAAAGCTTAGCATGACAAAAATGGGAGACTTGAGGGCACACTTGAGTCACCTAAAATACTGCTGCAAAGAAGAGGAAAATAAACTCCTTTCCATGCTTGTAAATAATCAGAAACCAGAAAGGTTATTTAGGAGTAAGGAAGATTTAAATTACAAACTAGGGAAAGCAATTACTGTGGTAAAAATAGCACTGGAGTGAGTTCCTTGTACAATCTTTTCCAGTGTTTTGAAGATCAGTTTGGGGACCAGATTGAACTGAAGAATTGTTTTCTCTGAGTTGCTTTGGTTTGTAAAGAGGACTTTTTGTAAAGGACTTTGAAGCTCTCTTCCAGCTCTGTTTTCTGTTGTTTTTCTATACATGCATCAATTCTTTAAAACACTGCTGAAGTCTCTGCTCAGTAACGTGCCCAGAGCCACTTCAGTGGCAAAGGAAATACCAGCAGACTCTGAGCTTGCTTTACTAGCAGCAAGTAAACAAAGTGTCACTCACAGATACAGCCTGAAAGCAGGAGCTGGACGAGTTCATGCCATGAGCCAGCATCCAGAAGTGGCACTGAAGTGGGGAATAAGGGACACCACGTGTTTTCCATAGAACACAACAGATCTGGTGACAGCAGCCTGACCTGGACACTGCTGCCACCACTGCACTGGGAGCTCTGGGCAGGCAAATCCCCCTGGGGACTGGGCAGCTGATGGGTCAGGGAGCTGGAGATGCAGGAAGAGCTTCCCTGGATCCATACCTGCTGGGAGAATCCATTTGCAAGGTTAGTGCAATTCTCTGTTCATCTGGGCTGGAGATTCCAGATGCCTGTGACTCATCTGGTACCCGAATAGTTAAAGGAAATCTCATCTACTCCAGCTGGATCTTCTCTACATAAATGACCCGTTTGGCTTGATCTGGTACTGGATTGTTTACGTAACTTCAGTAATTAACCACTATCAGCCTCATTAATGAAACATAAACCACCTCTTCTGCTCATTTATAAAGCATTTGTCAAACAAAACTCAGACAAAGGGCAGAATCTCAGCAAAGGAACAGCCCTCCAAGAGCTACTGAGCCCTGGCTGCAGGGCACAGCAGTCACTTGGTTGTTGTTTTTCAGTAGAACTGAAGCAGAAGTGATGGCATTGTCTATTGCTCTTGGCTAACTTCTCCCCAAGCCATCTGAAATCTGTCACATGAGGGCAAGGATGCCTGGACAACTATTTTGGCCATTTCAGTACAAAATACTGATGTTCCAGCTCATTACTGTAAATCATTAAATGATGAAAGCAAGAGTCAAATACTAAATGACTAAAGCCCTCAGAAAACTAATTGCTAATTACAGTAATTGCTGTTCTATGTGAGTTAAAGGTTATATTAAAATAATGATTATTTCATTACAGGGTTAAATCTCTCCTGTTGGTAAACTGTTCTAAGCAATATTAAAGAAAGCTGAGTATTAACAACACAGATCACGTACCAAAATGATCTAACCTGATCTTTACATATTTTCAGGGGCATAAAATACACTGACAGACACATCCATGCCAAAAGTTTTGTGATCTGAGACCTTGGATTTCCTTTTTGATTTATTGAGGAACTGATGAAAAAACCTCAAGTTTTCTGTTGCCCCTCTCTTCTATTATTTATAGAACAGGGATTGTTGTTGGGATTGTTCTTCATGGGTGTGGATGAACCTCTCAGTCCTGGTGAGAGGCAGCACAAAACCTTGTGAGTATTGACTTTGCCTGTTGGATTTACCAGTGACCAGCTCCCATTTAGCACTGCAGAGAAGTGTTCATTAGTGGGAGATAACAGAATTACTCTTTGTTTTGCATCAAATGTATCACACAAATCCTCATGATAAAATTGGATGAGAAATAACTCCGAAGATGGAATTTCTTGTTAAGTTCTTAAATGATTTTGTGGGATTAAAGGATGAAATATCAGACCAGAGAGGAAGAACAATTTTGGTCTTTTTAAGGCTGTTTTTTCATTAAGCACAAGGTTGTTGGATAATTTCACCTTGCATTTTCTTACAGGCTGGTGAGGCCAATCTTGAAGAACTAAATCTTATGTCAAATTTCAGTCCAAGAGCCAGACTGCCTTAAACTCACCTGAAAATCTCAAGATGTCCCACAAAATGCTACTCTTTCTCCTATTTATTCTCTTAAACTTAATCTGCAGTGCCTGAAGACAGAGTAGGTAAAATCAGCCCATCCATTCTAGCTTCACAAAGTTCCTGGGTACCCTTACACCTCCCCCTTTCAGTCCCCTCTGCCAAATCTGTTTCCCCTTGGCTGGAAGACCAAGATTTGTTAATAAAATGCTCCAGCAAGGCATAAGCTGAAAGAAAGCAAGCAAAGCTATCAATTAAGTTTGATTACCTCTCAAGAGTTGGTATTTCTTAGGGAATACTCATAACTGCAGGCACTGCAGTGACTGTACTTTGTAGGTACAGCAAAGGGAAGCCATGACCTGATTTCCATAAAGCAGATCTTGACATTCTGTATTAAGCATTACAAAATAATTATAGTGGAATCCCTTGCTCAGCATTTTATCAGCAGTGGTCTTGCTGCTGAGAGACTGAACTAACTGCATGGATCCATTTATCAATGATAATGTTTTTCCTTTTTTCCAGCCTGGATTCCATCTTGAGGACATTTGTTTTAACAGTAGAAAGAATATTAGACTCATAAATGTGAGTGCTGTGATGCAGTGGGTGACTCCTCAAGATTTATCAAAGCAAGATAATTAGGATGAACAATAAGACTGAGTTTCTTGGCAATAATTTTTGTCACAGGAAAACTCTGTGTTATGCCACGTTAATCTACCTTGAAGTATGGGCTGGGAAGTGCAAGGGGAGGATTCCTGTGAGCTCCTGGCCTGTGAGTTTCTGTGCTAGAATTGTGTTGAAGGTGATCCCAGTGATATTCTGACAGTAGCTGAGAGCTGCCTTAACACCACCACTTCATTTTAAAAGCAAGCATTCAGAAAGTGTTGGGGTGTGTGGTGTGAGAGGGGGCTGGTTTGCTTTTTAAACAGCTATAGCTCCTGAAATAGTTGAGTTTTGAAGGAAGGATGGGGAAATGAGAATTGTCACATTCCATTTTTAAAAACTCATGCCCTGCTGCATCACCATGGGAGACTTGTGCTTCCAGACACTTAGCCACAATATTTCTACCTGTGCTGACCACACTTACAATTAATATAATGTCACTGAAAATCCCAGAAGTATCCTAGAAATTTGCCCTTTACTCTTTTCTCTACTTGCAATATCTAGATGTCACTCCATCTGTCACAGAGGTTGCCATTTGACACCGGTCTGTTCATAGAATCCCAGAATGGTTTGGGTGTGAAGGGACCTTAAATCCCATTTTGTCCCCTGCCATAGGCAGGGACCTTCCAGTTGCCCAAGTTGCCCCAAGCCCTGTCCAGCCTGGCCTTGGGCACTTCCAGGGATCCAGGGGCAGCCACAGCTGTGCCAGGGCCCCCCACCCTCACATTGAAGAATTTCTTCCACATGTGTAACTTGAATTTCTGCTCTTTCAGCTTGAACCCATTTCCCCTTGCCATGTCCCTCCACTTCCTGATGAGGGGCTCCTCTCCTGTGGCCCCTTCAGACTCTGGAAAGGGCTGTGAAGTCTCCACACAACTTTCTCTTCTCCTGGCTGAACAGCCCCAGCTCTCTCAGGGGAAATGCTCCTGTCCCCTGAGCACTTTTTGTTCACTTTTGGTCCATCTAGATTTCTTTTCTTTATGATTTTCCTACTGTTAGAAAAAGCCTCCTCAGCTATACTTACAACTGTTATGTATTTATCCCAGCACAGAAATACTATTTCTGATTTTCCAAAGATGGCCTGGAAGCAGTTTGGCCAGTTTGGGCTCTGCAGCAGTGTTGTTGTTCTGATATTTTGCTATCCAGCCTTCAACTTCTCCTGCTACAACAACCCCATGTTCTGTTTGACAAAATACAGCCATGTGGTTAAGAGTTATTAAAAGCATTAAAACATTAACCTCTTGTAACCCCATTTTTCACTTTGTACACACACATAAGTGTTTAATCAAATCGAAGTTAAACACTAAAAAGTTTGAGAGGCCAAATTTATACATTCTATTTAGTTTACACAGAATTGATGTGATAAGCCAAAGGAATTACAAGGCACCCCTACTCAGAAATGCTCATCTGTTGATTTGTTTAAGCTCTGTTGCTACACACTCGAGGTTTTGGTGACAAGCATTCCCAGCATTTAAACCAAGGAGCTTTGTCCTGCTGGGATCCTCTCTGTGTGCTGGCGCCACAGGAACTCACTCTGCTGTCCCTTGGAGCTGGACAAATGATCCCATGTCCAGATCTGCTGCACAGGGGCTGAGCCCCAGCCCCAGGTGGGAGCACGGGCTCAGTGCAGTGTGGCAGTGGTGTCAGAGACTCTCATCTCCCTCATCCTGCAATTCTATTTCTAGAAGCCAGAATGCCACAGAGGAAATAAACTGATCCTGAAATGACAGTCTGGGACAGCAGTGCTGGTCCTCACCTGTCCCTGCTCGTCCCTATGGGCAGGGAAGGCCAGGATGGCACCTCTGACATATGGAGAAGTGAGTGTTAAATCAGAATTATAAACACAAGAGCAGAACAGGCCAGCAGTTCAGACACATCAGCTCCTGCAGAGCTGAAATGATCCTTCACACTGTTCAAACCGTGGGTTCCTTCAGCTGACTTTTACTGGTGTGTACTGGAATTCCCAGTGCCTCATCTCTAAATGCCCCATTGAGTGCCTGAACTGCAAATTTGGTTTCACAGAAATCCCTGTGTTGGATGAAGTGGAAAAGGGGAAGATGGCTCTGGCACACAGAGCTGTGTCAGAGCTCTGTGAGCCTGCCCCGAGGCTCCATGGAAATGGAAGCTCTGGGAGAGGCTTTGGGGGCAGGCACAGAGCTGGGAACAGGAGCAGAGGGAGGCAGCAGCAGGTGCTGAGCTGCACACGAGGGGCCATGTGAGGATGTGGGATTGGGAGAGGGAAACCAGCACTGGCCATGGCTTAGGGAGATGTGTCCATTCTGGGACAGGGAAACCAGCACTGGCCATGGCTGAGGGAGATGTGTCCATTCTGGGACAGGGAAACCAGCACTGGCCATGGCTGAGGGAGATGTGTCCATTCTGGGATAAGGAAACCAGCACTGGCCATGGCTGAGGGAGATGTGTCCATTCTGGGACAGGAAAAACCAGCACTGGCCATGGCTGAGGGAGATGTGTCCATTCTGGGACAGGGAAACCAGCACTGGCCATGGCTTAGAGGAGATGTGTCCATTCTGGGATAAGGAAACCAGCACTGGCCATGGCTGAGGGAGATGTGTCCATTCTGGGACAGGGAAACCAGCACTGGCCATGGCTGAGGGAGATGTGTCCATTCTGGGACAGGGGAAACCAGCACTGGCCATGGCTGAGGGAGATGTGTCCATTCTGGGATAAGGAAAACCAGCACTGGCCATGGCTGAGGGAGATGTGTCCATTCTGGGATAAGGAAACCAGCACTGGCCATGGTTTAGAGGAGATGTGTCCATTCTGGGACAGGACAATCTTTACACAACTTGTTCCATAACCAACATGGTCCACACAGCAGTATTTGTCAGTTTTCCAAGAGTTCATGACTTGCCTATTAGGAAAAAGGAATTCTGATAAACTGTCTAAAGTTTCTAGTATCCTCTAATAAGATGAAAAATAGGGAAGGACCAGAAGGTGAAATATGCTATAATCATGGTCTGGACTTTTATTTCCAAACTAGCGGAAGGATTACATTTCCCAAATTTGCAGAATAGCTCTCATACTTTACTAATTAATCTGATTCTGATGAAATATTCCAACTGCAGCTGCTTACCCTGATCTCTTTTGCATTGTGTGCATGTTTTGAGATTGTTGCTTTTATAAAATTATCTCGTTCAGCACTTCTGCACCAGGCTTGATTATCTCTGGGATCATAAAGAACCTTCATCTGATAAAGCATCCTGGAGTTTTCTCATGTGTCTGTGTGGATAGGGATTTAAGCACGGAAGATTATTAAAATCAAAGGCAGTCTTGCTAAAATTTTATTGTTGAAAACATTGTTAATGAAGTCGCTGCTATTGAACAAAAACTTTGTGGCACAAAGCCTCAAGGACACCCCGGATCACCAACAGTAGCTTCAGTTAGCAAACAAGAATCAAAGCAGCGAGTCAGCACTGCACAGCTTGTTATTTTGAGTGGCGGATGTTTACTGTTGGAAGGGACAAACAGCAGGATCAGATAAGACGGGAGCCCCGCAGCTCCCGGCCGGGATTGATCGCGCTGGGAGGGAGCAGCCGCACAGATAAGCGGGGCCGGGGTCAGGGCCGCCGACCCTCCGCAAACAGCCCGCGCCGGGCAGCGCCCGCCCGGGGCCGCCTCGCTGCGCTGAGCGCGGGGCTGGGGGGCTCGGGGGCTCGGGGAGGCGGGCACAACCGCCTGTGTGCCGGGCAGCGCGGGGAGCCCTCGCCCCAAACACCCCAAAACACCCCAAAACCAGCGAAAGCCGCAGCGCTTCGAGTTTCCCCCGGCAGCGGCGGGGCAGCCACAGGCCCCGCCCCCGGCGCTTGGCCCCGCCCCAGACCGGCCCGTTGGCCCCGCCCCCCGGCCCGGCCGCGGCGCTCTGGCGCCCCCAGGCGGGCCCTTGGCGATGGCGGCCCCGCGCCTGCGCACTGGGGCGCTGTGGCCGCGGGCGGAAGCGGCGTCCCGGCCCCGCGGGTTCGCGTCCGCCCGCGCCCGGCGGCGGGGCCGGAGCGGGGCCGAGAGCCGAGAGCGGCGGCGGGGCCGCGAGGGACATGGGCCCGCCGCGGGGCTGAGCAGCGCCGCCCGCCATGAGCTGCACCATCGATAAGATCCTGACGGACGCGCGGACGCTGCTGGAGCGGCTGAAGGAGCACGACACGGCGGCCGAGTCGCTCATCGACCAGTCGGCCGTGCTGCACCGGCGCGTGGCCGCCATGCGGGAGGCGGGCGCGGGCTGCGCCGAGCAGGTGAGTGCGGCCGCACCGACCCCCGCCTCTCGGGAGGGCCGAGGCGGCCGCACCGACCCCCGTGTCTCCTCGGCAGGGCCCGGGCCCCGCGGCGGAGCGACCCGACCCGTCCCGGCTGCGGCCGCACGTGGTGCTGGCGCAGGAGAACACGCAGATCCGCGACCTGCAGCAGGAGAACAGGGGTGAGCGGGCCGGGGGATGCGGGGCTGCCGCGGCGGGATGCGCGCCCGCTGCTGCCGGCGGCAGGGTCTTGTCGAGGGGAGCACAGGTGTGTCCGTGCCGCCTGTGGCAGCCGCTGGGTGCCCCGTGGGTCGCGGGTCTCCTCCGGCAGCCCCCCGCGGTGGCAGCGGGTCCCGGCCGGGGCTCCTGCCGCGCCTGGCCCTGACCGTGCGCTGTGCTCTGCAGAGCTCTGGGTCTCGCTGGAGGAGCACCAGGACGCGCTGGAACTCATCATGAGCAAGTACAGGAAGCAGATGTTGCAGCTGCTGGAAGGGAGAAAACGTGAAGAGGCAGAACCAGTGTTGAAAGTCCATCAGGCTAATTCTGGGGTAAGGACCCCTGTCCCCTGCTCGCTGTCATGCAGTCTTTGTTTCCATTCCTGCAGTGTCTGTGCTCCAAAATACATTTTCTCCAAATCTTGACTCTGCTGGTATTTTGCCCCATTCCTTTCAGAGCACACAGGTTGTAGCAGCTGTTCCAGAGGACACTGAGGCACAACCCCTTCACAGCCCAGGTGGAAACTTTTTCTTTCAACCAGGTGGTGATTTCCCTGGGTTAAGCTGAATGTACCTGATCCTCTATTGTAAAATCAAAGATGTTCCAAACTGTTATTATTCCTGTTCAGTATCTATGAGCTGTATATGCTTAGTTCTTAAGAGATTTCACTCCCTAGTGTTTTGAAATCCAGATACTCTGTGCAGTGGCCCAAAGTGTCCCTTTGTACACAGTGGGCTCTGAGATGTGCCTGCTGATAACTGCTGCCTGTTTCATACTTAGGTATCTAGAATAACAATAGAATAACATTAAATTTCCGTTTAAAACTTAGGAATTGTGTAAGGCATTTTTAAAAATGCATTTTTATCTGATTAGAGAACAGCAGTTTGGTTCAACCCAGTGACATCTCATATCTTGTAGCCTAATTCTTCTTAGTGTTTCTTTGCACTGGTATGTAGCAACTCACTGGTTCTCTTTTCTGAGTTGATTAATTCCTCTGATGGTGTAGCTGGGTTTGGTTTCCAGTGCCTCCCTGAGTGCACAAATTGCTGTTTGTCAAGGTTTTACATTTGAACAGCACTGGACAATGCAAAACTGAAAAGGCTCTGAAATAACCCTTTGAGGAATATCCCTGGACTGTCTCAATGTCTAAGCAAAGTCTTGTGTACTTAAGATGAAGTCCTTGAGTTTCGACTTCCTCACCATTTGAAAAATAGTCACAGATTTCTAATGTCTTCAAAAGAAATATTCTTAGAACCATCTTCCTGTCTAGAAAGGTAATGGTTTAGAAAAATAATAATCTTTCTTCCCAGAAATCTTTTGTGTTCTCCAGCTCTCTTCTGGATGCTCTTATTTGTTTGCATAGTTTCTGAATAATGGAGTTCCAAACTGATTTCTCTGCTCTGTGATAAATTTATCTTCCAGAGGCAGTAGAAAAACTATGGGCACTTAAAGAAACTGCACCCTGTCACCTCATGTGCTGTATTGCTCTTCAAGCAGGAGCTGTTGCTCCATGTTGGAATTTGTCAGTGTTTGTTCCATGTACATTTCTGAGCTTCAGCAAAATGCATCTTCCAGAGGATTATTGCTGAATCTGTATTTTAGGGATTCTGTAAAATCTGCCTCAGGAGGCTCTGCTCTTACTTTGATTGCTTGATGTCCTTCTGAGATAAGGCTGTTTACTCCACACATGAAATTTTCTTTGCTTTTATTTTTGGTGTCTTTATAAATTCAGTCAGGTTTTTCTAATAAAGCAATATAAAATTTGCTGCCTACTAATCATGTTCACATGAACCTGAATCTGCTGTCCCAGACCTTGGCACAGTTGAAATTACTTCCCTTTAAGTCAGGGTGCCTTATCTTGTTGGCTGCTGTGTTTCTGTTCAGTGTTTTCACTGATAAAGGACTGCTGATAAGGGACAATAAGGTACAAGTTCTTATCCTTAAGTATACAGGGTAAAAAGGCTTGCAAGTGCTTTGGAGGAAAGGATTCAAATTCAAAACAGAAAGAGAATCCAAAATCAGGAAATTGGAAGTAAGTGATTTAGAAAGGGTAAATTGACTGTTGCATCTGCCTGGACTTATTGAATGTATTAATTTTATGTCTTTCAGGAAATTGAAAGTCAAATAGACAGAATATGTGAGATGGGAGAGGTGATGAGAAAAGCTGTTCAAGTGGATGATGAGCAGTTCTTTAAAGTTCAGGAGAAACTGGCTCAGTTGGAGGTAAGAACAGAGCCAGTTGCTGAAGATAAATTGAGCTTTGGGGGTCTCTAGACTTTCTCTGTGTTTTCTATATTTGTGTCAAGGACTTAGAATACTAAAAATTTGGGGATGAGGTCAGGAAATGCAGAATATGATTGTTTATTTTTAAGTTCTTAATGTTCATATTATATATGTATGTATGTATATATATATAGCCAGTAGAAGATAAACTTTAAATTACATGGTTCCAGTGAGCCAGCACTGTATTAATGCTTGCATTAGAAACTGTAAACTTTATGTATCTGTTTAAAGATAAGCATCTTCTAACTATGAATTAGCACCTTTCTGTGAGAATCCTTTATTTGTGAGTTAGCTCATTTCTATTGCAGCTAAAAATGTTGATTTTTGCAGCTTGAAAACAAAGAACTGCGTGAGCTGCTGTCCATCAGCAAGGAGTCCTTCGAGGTGGGGAGAGATCTGCCAGACTGTGAAGCTTAGGCCATAAAAACCTCATCTTCAAGCCTTCAGAGACTGTTATGAAACTACCTGACAAGGATTTGTTGTTTCAGGTGTTTCCTTGTATATTTGTTTTATCTTTAAAGTGTGTGGGCTGTTTTCTCTGCATTTGTCTGAAGTGTTGATGGCAAAAGCTTGCACCCTGCTCTTAGTACCTGCAGCACTCAGATGTTTAACACTGAAGTATTTGATGTGTCCTCCCTTGTGATGGTTCATTTCCTCTCCCTTTGTTATTTTTTTTATGAGCTTTAGTTAATAATTCCAGCTGTGCAGATGGCTCTTAAATTCACCTTGTCTGTAGCTAGAGAACACAATGCAGGTTGTGATTCTTGTGTTTGATAGAAGGAATAGATGATTGAGGAACCACAGGGAGAGGCAGGATGTGCTCTGGCTGCACAGGGCAGCTGGGCTCTGCAGAGTCACTCTTGTGGCTGGCTGGCCTGGCTTTGTCCCCTGGCCACTGCTGACAGCACTTGGAGGAGTCACTCCTGTTCAGAGCAAACTTTACCTTGTTTTAGGGGTGAAGATTGGAGTTAAGGGGCCTTTCCTGACACACAGGTTTTTGAAGGATTAATGTTTTTTGATAGCTAGATCTGTCCCAGCCTTCCCAGTGCTCCCAGTTAGCAGCCAGCCCTGCACATCCAAGTTCTTCAGCCTCCCTAAAATTTGGGTTCAGGCAGAGGGAGTTCAGGTCTGTGTCAAAACCCAACCAAACCACCCCCATACACAGAATTTTGATGTCACATCACGGGTGAGTCTGGAGTTCCTGTGTTGAGTGGAATTAGAGATGCAGTGTTGTAGGAGTTTGTCAGTAGGGTGGTGTTTTTAATCAAACTTTTGTATAAAAGATTTCTGTCCTACCTGTGATCAAAGAATAATCTTCCAGGAATGCTAAACATCCCATTTCCACTATTAGCTTAAATTTTTAATGCCACTTTTTCCCAAGTGAGACTTTTGATAGATTCCTGTGCTTACTGAGAGACAGTGAACACTGGAGACATTTGGAACACCCAGCAAGACAGGTAGATACAGGGAATTTCTGTACAGGTGTGCTCTTGTATACAATCCTTTTCTATTGGAAATTGTTCAGGAGGGAATAAAAATAACCCAATGGGAAATACTTGCTCAAGTGTTTTCTGTTTTGTGAGTCCTGGGGGAATTCCATGTGTTCTGCATATTCCCAAGCCTTTTGCACCTGAGTGAAATATTACAATGACCAAAATGTTGAATTTTTTGTTTTTTAAATTAACATCATCCGGAATGCCTGTGATACATTTTTCTCTTCATCCCTCCAATTGCATCCTCACTGAGCAGCCAGAAAAAAAAACCCCAGAAAATAAACAGCAATTACTTTGATTGAGTTTATTGGTAATTAATAATGAAAATAGGCAAGGGAAGTTCAAATATGTTCACAGAGCATTCCTGGTAGTGCTGTCCAAACTCTCCTGGAGCTCTGGCACCTCGGGCTGTGCCCATTCCCTGGGGAGCCTGGGCAGTGCCAGCACCTCTGGGGGAAGAAGAACCTTCCCTCATCTCCAGCCTAAACATCCCCACTACGCTCTGTTGTATTTGCAGTTACAGATCCAGAAAGGGACAGGAGCAATCTTGTGACTGTAAATAGCCACCTGTACACGGTGCCCGAGGGCTGCCGAGGCATTTTCAGAACTTGCTCCGCTTGTGTTGGGAGCCGGACTGGAAATGTTCTGCCCTGCCCGCAAAGCGTCTCCCCGCGATCCTTCGGCTCAGCGGGGCCCGGAGCGAGCGCAGTCTCGTGTCCCCCTCGAGCTCCCACCGAGGCGTCCCCGCACGGGCCGCGGCCTCCTGAGGGCCCGGAGCGTGCCCGCTGCCCCGGCCCGGCCGAGCGCTGCTCCCCTCAGCCGGGGCTGTGGCCGCTCCCAGCCGGGTTCGCTCTCTCCCCTCAGCCGGGGCTGTGGCCGCTCCCAGCCGGGTTCGCTCTCTCCCCTCAGCCGGGGCTGTGGCCGCTCCCAGCCGGGTTCGCTCTCTCCCCTCCGCCGGGGCTGTGGCCGCTCCCAGCCGGGTCCGCTCTCTCCCCTCAGCCGGGGCTGTGGCCGCTCCCAGCCGGGTTCGCTCTCTCCCCTCAGCCGGGGCTGTGGCCGCTCTCAGCCGGGTTCGCTCTCTCCCCCTCCCCTCAGCGAGACCGATTTGTCCTCTCAGCCGAGGTTCTCTCCCCCCTCATCCATCTCAGTTTCTCCCCCCTCAGCCGAGGTTTTTTGTCTCTCTCTCCCCCCTCAGCCAGGGCTCTGTGCCATCACCGGTTTTTCGTTCCCCTCCCTGGTTTTTCTCCCCTCACTGAGGTTCTCTCTCTCCCCCCCCGGGGGTTTTGTCTCCCCTCAGCCGTTTCTCCCTCCCCAGGCCGCAAGGGGGCGTTGTGCCCCGGGCGCGCGCGCTCGCGCTGCCTCCCCCCCCACTTATCCCCCCCCAATCCCCCCGGGCGCGTGCCCGCGAGCGCCACCCGCCGGGCTCCGGGCGCGCACGCGCGGCCCCGCCCCTTCCCCCCCCCCGTCCGCGGGCGGCTCTCGCGAGAGCGCCGTGATTTCTCTCCTACGTGCCGTGCCGTGCTGCTCATGGCGGCGCTGGAGCGGGGGCGCTGAGCTGTTGGGGTGAGTGCGGGCCGGGAGCCGCCGCCACCCCCGCCCGCCCCGGCGGGCTCCGGGCGCCGCGGGACCCGCGCCCGCGCATCTCCGCCCTCACCGGGGCTGGCGCCGGGAGCCCCGCCGGGGTTGCGCGCGGGGTGGGGGGGGGGGTGGTTGGGGGGTGCGGCCTACTAGGCCGGCGGTGCGGGGATGCGGCCGCGGGGCGCGGGCTGCGCGCTGCGCTCCGCGGGGCTCCGGGGGCCGCGGCGCCGGGGCCGCGCCGGGAGCGGCCGCGCCGGGAGCCGCCGGGGCTGGCGGGCCGCGGCGGGAGGGGGCGGCGCCGCGGGGGCTCCGGGCCGCGGCGGGCGGCGGGGCCGTGCGGGCGGAGGGGCGGCGGCGGCTCCCGGCGTGCCGCGCGCGGCCCCGCCCGGCGCAGCGCGGCCGCGGCCCTTTGTGTGCGGGGAGCGGCCGCCATCGCCCCGCTTTGTGCGCGGGGCGGCCGCTGCCCCCGGCCCGGCCTGCCCGCACGGCCCCGCCGCTGTCACCGGCCCGAGCCGCCCGCCCCCGCGCACGGCGGCCCCGCTGGCCGCGGCCCCGGCGCCGCCCCTCGGCGCGGCCGCCCCTCGCTCCGCCGCCTCCATCTTGGTGCAGCGCAGCGAGCGGGGCCCGGGCAGCTCCGGCGCTCCGGGGCCGCTTCTCTGCTGTCCGCACCGCAGAACCCGCTAAAAATCCCGATATTTCTTTTAATGACTTTTTTTGGGGTTTTTTTCTCCATACGTTCTTTACAGATGTCCTTCTAGTTCTTTTCTTCCCCATATATGTATTTTTTCTTGACGTGAAAAGGACTTCACTGCTGTGGTGGTGGTGGCTCGTCTTAGAGCTGTCACAGGAGCCAGTGCTCAGTGCTGCTTTCCAATATCCACCCGAAAAGAGGTGGAGGAGCCCGATCTCCACACATCTGTGCTGTGTGTGGACACTGAAAAGACGAAGTTTTATCTATTAAATTGTGCCTTGGTCACATCATAGAGGGCTGTTTCTGGAAGCACGTGCTCTGATCCACAGAATGCATGTCCTTGCAGTTGCCTCTTTTTGTGAAGAAAATGGGAAGCAGAACAATGCTGTCATCGGGCAGCTTCCATGTGGGGCTCTGTAGGTCCTTTCTGCCTGTGAACAGCTTCATGTGACCTGCTGTCATTTAGCACAGGAAAAACCTTAAGAGCAGGGCCCAGCTCTCATCTGTCTTTGCATTAAACCTTTCAGCTGTAAATACACAAATACAGGAGGCAGTGAGACTTGGGAGCTGGGCAGCTGCTCAGGGTGTTTCCATTTGGAGTATTTATAGTAGCTGAATTAAAAAGTGAAGAATTTGAGGCAGATGAGCATAGTGAGGTTTCTTTTTGCTTGATGAGTTGTTTTTTTTTTAACAGCTTAAGTGTAGTAAACCCGTCTTGTTATCAAATCAGACTAGGTTTTATTGGGAAGGTTTATGCCTTTACTCCATGACTGATAAAATTACCTTTAGTCTTACTTGATCAGATGAGGTGTTTTGATTATTAAATGAAAAAGTGATATATTTTACAGCCAGAAAAATGATAAATATAATATGATACGAGTTACATCTCTATGAGACCTCTAATAATATCAGTCTGATTAATTGTGAGAGAAGTACATGAGAAGATTCCAAGTGTGTCTTTGCAGTTCCTGGGATGCACTGTGCTCATTTGAGAGCTGAAATACTGCCCCAAAATAACACTGTCCTGAAAGAGATTGTGGTAACAGTGTAATGCTGAGGTGAGAGAAAAACAGAGATACTGTTATCTTTGCAACAGCTTTGTGCCTTCTGATTTATAATATTTTATAATTAATCTTTCAATGCAAACCTTTCACACCAGATTTGAAGAGCCCTCACCCAGTTTATTTAATGTATTTCATGTGTGTTTAATGATGTGACAGGAGATGCTTCAGCTGGGGGAAATCACTGAAATACAAACTTCTGTAAAACTGGAGATGAGTTTGCACATTTGGGGCTCTTGCAATAGCTGCCTTCACTCAACATTTTCATTGGGGTGAAGTTTGAAGTGTCTTTGCATTCAGGTTTCAATCACTTAAACTGACTCTGAATCACCAGAGGGAATTCCAAGATCAGTGTGAGTTGTGAAATTCACTTTTGTGCTATGCTGGAGAAGTAGACTTTCTCCATATTTTTTCTCATTTGGTGTGGGATTTGTGGAATGATTTGGGGGAGAGTTGTGCTCTGATGCTTCATACCTTTAGATTATTGCCAGTGTATCTGTGAGGTCAGAGCTCTGTTGCTTCTCACTCACTTTTGTCCACAAAAATATCCTCCCCTTTTTTTTCCTATCTACTGAGTAAGCAGCAAACTCCAAACTTGATTTCTTCTCAAGGAAGGCTTCTATTTTTGTATTTTTTTTGTTTTGTGTGATAAGTGGCAGTTTGCTGAAACTGCTTTTCTCATAAAAAAACAAAGTGGCACTGGAAAACTTTAGGAGGGAATTAATTGCTAATTAGCTGCTGGTGCAGAAAGGTTTTTCCCTGGTGTTAGCTACACAAATATCATCACATGTAATCAACATTTTACAAAAACTGTTTCAGAAGTCCAGAGAATGGCTCTGTGTTATTTTACATGTAGTGTCTGTACACATAATTGAGAAGTTTAATTTTTATACAATTCTAAATGTGCTTCAGGTATCACTAATCTTTAAGTTAACCTTTGGAACAGAAGTAATTAGGAAATTTTAATTCCAAATTCCAACACATCCTATTGTTCCTCTGAGGATCTGTGTGAGCACTTAGATAAATTATGGCATAATTTAATAAGCACCCATATAAAGTTATTGATAGCAGGCTTGCTAATGAATCAAATATTAATGGTGAAAATGAAGTTGCCATTTTAATGGTACACACTGGGACCTTCCCTGAGATGCCTGAGTGTGTCTGAACAGTTCAAAATTGGAAATACCATCTCACTGGCTTGCAGTCTAGTCTTTTGGAAAACAAAACTGGAGGTGGGAATCCCAAATATGTCTGTAAAACAGCTTTTCCTAATGTGGATTTAACATTCTGTGTTAAGGTAGAGGAAATACATCTGTTATTAAAGACCTAGAACTGATTTGCAAGGGATTTGGAAGTAGATGATCCCTTGCAAAGCAGTCCATTCTGTAATTTGGTGAGAATTTCCTTCAAAGTGATACTTAGTGTGTGTCTCTCTTTCTCTTTTCTCCAGTATGAAGTGGAACAGAACAGAATTTACCACCTGAAACTGCTGCTTCAAGTTCAGATCAGGAAAAGAATATAAGTATACCACATTGTAACAACTCAAGACCAAAGAAGAGGCAACTTACACTGAAGAAGATACAAGGCTTGATCTGAAACAAGAAGTTTGTGCCTACTCAACAGCTTCAAAAGAGCACGTCCCAACGCTGCTATAGTAGTCTTTGTTTTCTCCAGTGCTGTAGTGAAACTGCCCAGGGCAGCAGCACTTGTATTCTCTAGAGCTTGATAGATCACCTTCTTTTGCTATCTTTTTCTTTCTCTTTTTGTCTCTCTTCCTTTTGTTCCCTTTTTTAAAATACTAGCAGTCTTCATCTTTAGAAACTTGTGCTGAAACAGAAGAATCGGCAAATACTACTGAAAGTGCAATATTTGAATATCACTGCGAGGTTGGTGCTCATGGGGGGAAAAAAGTTATTTGTGTATTTATGAACTTGGTTCTTACTGAGTTTTTTAACAGAAGGGTGTGGGGCTGGTTAGTTTTTTTTAATAGTTCTTGATAATAGATTCAGTTAATAGTGAGGCCCTGGCACAGGGTGCCCAGAGCAGCTGTGGCTGCCCCTGGATCCCTGGAAGTGTCCCAGGCCAGGTTGGAGCAGTCTGGGATAGTGGGAGGTGTCCCTGCCCATGGCAAGGGGTGGAACTGGATGATCTTTAAGGCCCCTTCCCTCCCAAACCATTCAGTGGTTCCATGTCTTTGCTGTTATGTTCATTTAGTATGGTGAATTCACAGTACCTGCAATGTGGTTCTGTTTGACAATATATAACCCCTGAGAGCTGATTATTGGTGCCTCTCTTCAAGTAACAGGAGGTTTGTGGTTCCAGTCCCTTTTCTCAAGTAGATTCTCTCTAATCTTTTAATCTTACAGCACAGGTTTTGGGGTTTTTTTTCTTCCTCTGGAAATTTCTTTTAGTGGGGTTAATAGTTCATATTCCTGTTATAAGATGTTAGAATTTCACAATTATCTGGAAAAGCTGCTGACACTTTATAGTATCTTTTTACAGCAAATTTTAGTGCCACTTGAGGAATCTTTGTTTGAACTGAAGTTACCAGGCTTTAGAGGACTGATGAGGAGTTCTTTGTGCTGTTTCAACACAAACTCAGATGCTGTCATGCAGTGGTGGCCTGAGCAGGAGGTGAAGCACTGTGGCTTTCTGACCCTAAGAGAGTCTGTTCTGAGCTAAATTTTAAGCTGGATTTTTGTCATTTTCTCTCTCATGTTTGAGGCAGGATGTCTGTTTGTTGCTTCCCTTGTATCAGAGGTGAGGTGGCCATTTGGTGACTCACAGAAGCCTTTGGCAGGCTCATTCCAGCTTCCAGAATGGGTTAATGCTCTGGTCTGTAATTCTCTTGGGAGAAGGTATAATAACATGTCATTTTCCCTTCCCCCAGCCACCCTACTTGCAGGACCAGTTTATTTTTGAAAAGTATTTTAAACTCTAGGATAGCTTAAAACACTTCAACTGTTGTGTCCCCACAAGGACATTTTCTTATGTGGAGTGTCCTGGGGTTGCCTTCCTCAAAAGATGAGGATTGTTATCTTGGGATGATGCTGACAGGAACTAGTCAGTAAGTCTTAGCAGCTTTATCAAGTTCTTTTTGTTAAATACTCAGAGAAAATGTGTTCTTTAAACATAATCCAGTGCATAAAAAAGATGTGACTGCTGTGGCTTTTGTTCTTTGAGCAGTTTAGGCTGGACAGGAGGGGAAGGAGATCTCTGTGATCTCTGAGGGGTTCATGTTCCTGATCCATTATTTTCTGACATGGCAATATTTCATGACTTGAACAGGTTAAGGGTATTGATTTATGCCACTTACTACAGGTTGGTTGAGGAAGAATAAGAGGGCAGCATTGATTAAAATTAAGATATTGTTACCAGTTTTTTAATGGAAAGAAAAGAGATGTAGAGCAAGGAAATAAGCAGTGCATGTTACAGAAATGATATCACAGCAGATTTAGCAGTTCAGTGAATTCTTAAAGAGCCTTGGGTGGTAACACTGTACTGTGGAAGTGCTGACCAGTGGGGTGGAGACCATTACACAGTGTCCTGGGATCCTTTTGCCCCCTCAGATCACTCCTCCACCATCTGTTATTTGTGTTTTTCTACATCTGCCCCATGTGGGTCTGAACCAGACAGTAGTGGTCAAAATACTATCAATCTTTATTTTGTGTGCTTGTTTCCAATTTCTTTTTTTAATGTCAGTCTCCAAGACCAAAGATTTCTACTCAACAACTCCACAGCAGATGTTTCTTGATGTTCCTTGATCACTTTGAAACTGATTTCCAAACTGCAGAATAAGAATGCTGTGCCTTTTAATACATTAAGTAACTCACTGGCTGTGTTAGAGTGAGAAGCATGACCCTTTTACAAGCTGCTCAGGTGTCTTTTATCTCCACTAAACACATTGCTGAGTAATTTTTCATCTCTGCTTGTTGCAGCAAGAAAGCAGAGAACTGATACAATCTCACTGTTTCCAAATTAAAACTTCTGAAAACTAACAAAAAATCCTGTATATTTTAAGATGCATATTGACTTTGTGGAGAGAGCAGGATTGCTTCAGTTGTCTCTCTTGAATTGCAGTGTTTAGTGAGGTGTAATAAATTACATCTCATTTAATTGTAAGTCAAAGTGCCCTGCTTTAGAAAGGGGACTTGTACATCAAAAAAGCCAATGAATTGGTAAAGAGAGTGGGAATGTTTTAAGGGTGAAGAAAAGAAAAAGCACCCCCTAAAAATGTTCTAATAGATGTCAGTTAATTTAGCAGTTCATTACACCTTTAGTGCTGTTTTCAGATTTTCTGTGTCTTTCTAGCACTGGAGCTTCTATGCTACAGGAATGTTAATTCTGATTATTAATTCCATAACTGTGCAAAACTGTTTAATTACTTAATACCTTTTTTTAGTATGAAAAACTGAACAGATGAACTAGTGAGAAACTATGCAGGGATTTGAACCTAATTGTGTTGATTCAGAGCTGTTACATTTTCCTAATCACCTGTTTAATTTGGAGCAGCAGATACTTCAGATATTTTCAGACTCTGGTGTGAAACAGTGAACGTGGGAGTACTTTGAGGTGTAATACTTGAAAAATGCCAGAAGTCTGTTTTCTAAACAAGCTTAGTTTTGGTGTTGTTTTTTAAATATGTCGCCTGTATAAATTTCAAGCATTAGGAGCTCTTTGCATTACTGTGTTGCGGGGACGCGAAGGAAGGCAAGATGCTGATGTTCATTGCTTTTACAATCACAAACACTGATGAGTGCTGTTCAGTATTGCTCACTGCCTGTGCTTTGTGTGGCCCAGATGAGCTTTGATCCAAACCTGCTCCACAACAATGGGCACAACGGGTACCCCAATGGTACTTCGGCAGCGCTGCGCGAGACCGGCGTCATCGAGAAGCTGCTGACCTCGTACGGCTTCATCCAGTGCTCGGAGCGGCAGGCCCGCCTCTTCTTCCACTGCTCCCAGTACAACGGCAACCTGCAGGAGCTCAAAGTAGGAGGTAGCTGAGCTTTGGGGCCAGCACCAGCCTGGCATGGGGCAGGAAACATCCTCTGCTGATTCTGGGGCTAAAGCGGTGTGCTGGTTTGGAGGACAAGTGTCTGCCAAGAAAGGGAGAAGCTTCTCTTTGAAATGGAGAGTGTAAACTCCCTTCCTCCAAATTATTATAATTTTGAAATTAAGGCAAAGATATGGGAGTTATTCATAACAGTTCTTTACTAGGAAAATTAAAATAGAAATACAGTATTCCAAAGAACAATCCCCAAACACTGCCAGAGTCAGAATCCAAGCTGACACCCGTCAGTCAGTCAGGGTGGTGGCAGCAGTCCCATTCAATGGTGGCTGCATCCTCCTGCAGGGGCAGATGTGGTTCAGCTGGAGCAGTGCTCCTGGAGAAGGTGCAGTTTTGCTCTGAAGATCCAGGGATGTTGTCTAAGGGTCTGGTTTTCCTCTGGAATCCAGTGGAAAGATGGATAACTTGCTGTTCAAATCTCAGTTTTCATCTGGGTAGGAAAGGCTTGGCTCCTTCCCCTTGGCTGGAGCATCTCCCAGTGGGATGATGGAATTTTATCAGTCATGCACTGGGACTCAGTGGCCATGAACAGGAGATATCTCCTGGAGGGAGGATGGGCTGTGGGAAAGATAAAGATGATTGCCCCAGCTGGTTTAAAGATGGCCCATTAGTATATAATATGTGCCAGGAGATCCGGGTCACTGTCCCACCTTGCTGCAACAGATAGTGACAGAATACACATTTCTGGCCACATCAACCCAACACAACCAGTGAATAACTCAGAGCAGCACTTTGTGCAGCTCTGGGGTACAAACCCCTTTGGAAAAGGTATAGTGTGAGGTTAGACTTGTCTAGCTGAGATGGAGGCAGGTCCTCAGGCTGTGAAATTCCCCCAATATCTTTGTTTAGAATTAGTTTGAGGATGGCCAAGTGTTTTATTCAGCATGAGGAGGCTTCAACTTTATGCTGATGATTACAGTGAGAGTGAAGTTTCTAAACTGTCATGGCCTTTGTGTTGTCTGAATTTCAGTGTGGAGTCTGCTGTACAGCAGGAGGACAGGGGGAGGGAATTGCTGTAGAATTACACCAGGATAGTTCATTGGCAACAGGAGATAATAACCAGAATAACCAGAAAAATTGTACTAATCATGTGTCCTTCCTTGCTGACAAAAGACCTGACTTCTACTTGCTTGTGTTTGGCTACAAGCAGTGAATTCAACTCAGCCATTTGGTGATTTTTATAACAACCCCAATCCCAGGCAGAGCTGTGACAGCATTGCAATGTCTGATTGTCTTGCAGACGATGTTGAGTTTGAAGTGTCTTCTGATCGCCGAACTGGAAAACCCATTGCTATTAAATTGGTGAAGATAAAGCCAGAAATATTACCTGAAGAACGAATAAATGGACAAGTTAGTGCCTCTTTTCTATACCTGCATTTCCATCCTTTACTCCAGTAAAGAAAACTGGGTTAATTTAGCATGGGTATTAACTACCTTCAGTATAGTTACACTGAAATATATTTCAGTGTGCTCTGGTAAAAATTCAGAGCTTCAGTTTGAGCTCTTACTTGGCTCCAAACACTTCTTAGAACCAAGAGGGGTTCTGTGAGATTAAAAAGTTGCAATGTGGCATTCCCTACTGACTGTATAGTAGAGGATACTGAGATTCATTTTGTGTACAGCAATGCCACTCCTGAAATGACTAGCAATGGATTTTTTTTTTTTTTTTTTTTGACTGGTAGGTTGTGTGTGCTGTTCCTCACAATTTAGAGAGTAAATCTCCAGCTGCCCCGGGTCAAAGTCCAACAGGGAGTGTTTGCTACGAACGTAATGGGGTAAAGCTTGCGTATTTTACTTGAACTCTTCACTGATCCATCACTGTGGTCTATGAGAAAAAAAAATAAAAAAAATAAAAAAGCAGTTTAATGTAGACAATTGACACTGCACTGAACTGTGCAGATTTTGGCCAAAAAAAAAAAAAAAAAAAAGCATGCTTTGGTAATTACTACAAGAAATAATGTTCAGACAGTCTGCTTGCTTATATCTGTGGAGAACTTCCTAGAGCCAATAGTTGTTCTCTTTTAAATTTGATGGAGTTCATGTATCCTTATCTTGAACTTTTAATGTTTAGAAATTGGCCTTTAAAGATGGTCATGTACAAAACCTTTTAACTTAAGCTGCTTCTTACATACTCACCAAAACAGCACGATGGAAAAAGAATGTTTTGCATGCTATGTTTATTATTGTTGATTTTCTCACTAAATTAAGCAGATATTGTGTTAATCTTTCTTTGAAACAGCTATTCTGCAAATTGAGTAACTTTAATTAATGTTAATTTACAGGAAGTATTTTACCTGACTTACACCCCAGAGGATGTTGAAGGAAATGTACAGCTGGAAACAGGAGATAAAATAAACTTTATAATTGATACAAATAAACAGTAAGTATTGCTTTTCTGGCTTCATATTTTGTTATTAGTAGTCAGGCAGAATTTATACCTATTCCAATAACTATTATATGAAATACAGTCCTAATTTTTATTTCAATTTTGATTTAAATTTCTTTCTTTTCCCCTCTAGTACTGGTGCTGTAAGTGCTCGTAACATTATGCTATTAAAAAAGAAACAAGCCCGCTGTCAAGGAGTAGTCTGTGCCATGAAAGTAAGTGATTTTAAGTTTCATTTGAAAATGAAATGTTTTGAAGAGTGCTGTTCAAAGTAATATTAACAGCTTGGGCTGTGGGTGTAAATTGTCTGAAATGGTTTAAACAGCTCATCTTTGATACTAATGCTCTTTTTAACGAAGAAAGTTCCATTTATTTCTGTTTATATGTTTCTTGTGGCAGTTAGCTGTATTAATGGAAGTGCTGTGCTGGGATTCAGAGTCTGTTTTGTGTTTAACAGAACCTGTTAAAGGATTGATTGTATCTTCTGATCATGGACAAATGAGCAACTTTTTTTTTCTTTTTTTTTTCTGTTCACAGGAAGCCTTTGGATTTATTGAGAGAGGTGATGTCGTGAAGGAGATATTCTTTCATTATAGTGAATTTAAAGGTGACCTAGAAACCTTACAGCCTGGTGATGATGTGGAGTTTACAATCAAAGACAGAAATGTAAGACGAAATCCAGTAAAACGGAAGCCAAGGTCCTGGGGAATAACTGCACAGCTCTCTGCTTTCCCCAGCTTCAAAAAGGGGGGAGGGGGTTCACTGAGGTTCATTGGGAAATATCTGTCACTTTCTCTCTTTTCTTTGGGTGTTTGACTGATTTTTGTCCTCTTAGGGTAAAGAAGTTGCAACAGATGTTAGACTGCTGCCTCAAGGAACTGTCATTTTTGAAGATATCAGCATTGAACATTTTGAAGGAACTGTAACCAAAGTAATTCCAAAAGTACCCAGCAAAAACCAGGTGAATTTCAGTAGTTAAATAAATTTCTCTAATACTGGTTTGATTGTATTGAATTCCAGTCAGTTGTTTCCATTACCTGTTTGCTGCATAAGCATCATGTCAGAGTAAAGATTTACTCTTTTCTTAATTTCAAATCCAAAGAGGAAGAGTTAGTGTAGTGGTACAGGATGGAATGTGTGTTCTCTTTAATGTTTCAGATACTTGCTATAATATATATATATATATGTATGTAAAATATAAATTTTTCTGGAGTTAGGACATAGCCTTAAAGCAAAAGACCAGGGAAAAATGGAAAAATATTTGCTGGGATAAGCCAGATCTAAGGATTCTTGTGAGCATTAACAGTTAATGAGGCTTTTGGGCTGTAGTGTTTGACTTGGAGTGTTCATAAGCACTTCCACTAAGATTTTAAGTGAGTCTCTGTTAGTGTGGGAAGGTTTGGGGTGTTTTGAAGCCTTAGAGCAAGCCTGCCTTTTAGAAGTGTTGTGAATATAGTTATGAACTTCACTCTTGAAATAGAATGCCTTTGGGCAGGACATGGCTGGAGCTTAAAAAAAACCTTCAAGCCAACCAAGAGCTCCAAAAGCCACCTTGCACTGGGCAAGTTCCAGGTGAGGAGTGCTGGAAATGGAGCAGAGCTGAGTCCAGCAGGATTTGACAGGAATTCTTGGCTGCTGGCAGCTGTGCTGAGCCCTGCAGGTGAGCTCAGCTCTCCTTGGCTCTTCTGTCCCCAGAGCGATCCGTTACCCGGCCGCATCAAAGTGGACTTTGTGATTCCTAAAGAGCTTCCCTTTGGGGACAAGGACACCAAGTCCAAGGTGACCCTGCTGGAGAGTGACCACGTGCGGTTCAACATCTCCACCGACAGGCGCGACAAGCTGGAGCGAGCCACCAACATCGAGGTTCTCCCCAACACCTTCCAGTTCACTAATGAGACCAGAGAAATGGCAAGTATCCATCTCTGAGCATTTCTAATGCTTGAGGGGGTGTGAAAATAAAACATGAGTTGAGGGCTCTCTGCTACAATAGGGACAAAAATCACTCGTGTCTTTGTGATCAGATATGCAGTGCAAGCAAAGTAGAAGATTCAGAATTAATGCTCTGCATCTTTGCCTTAAAAGAATAAAATCTTAACTATTTTTTTAACATTTAAATGAAATTATATTAGGAAATTAGACCTTAACTGTCCTTAGATGGAATTGCTGGCTGGTTGTCAGTTCAAGACTACATTACTTCTGTCTGCTACAATTTAAAATTCACATACTTAACTACTCACCTTAGGGAAACTTGAAGACCCTGGGACTAACCTGGTTCAGGTAGTGAAAAATGTAAATAATTGGAGGAGGGACTGTGAGCAGCTTTAGTATTTCAGGTTTTTTGGCCAATCTCTTATTTGAGGGCCAATCAGAAAGATGGTAAAGAGCAGAGTTCTCTAAGTACAAGAAACTCTTTGTGGATTACAGGGACTAAGATGGATGTGCTAATGAGTATTACAGAATATCTTTCATTCCTGTAACTTGGAATGTCGGTTCTGTTCCAGCTAGACTGTAACTTTGCTTTCCTTTGCAGTTTGGAATTCAGTCACAGTGTTATCACATCAGTGTGATGTGAATTTTTGTCCCTTGGTTTTAAAAAAACCCTGAGTTTTGACTTCAGCCTTTGAGATTTTGGGTTTCTATCTTACACATTTCTTGTATTTCTGCTCTGGCTACATACACCTGGCTGCCTGAGTTGAGCTGTCATGGGGGTGATAAGTGCTGGCAGCTTCTGGGAAGGTTGCCTGGTTTTCTGGAGTTTGTGAGAGCTCTTTAAGGGAAGAATCTTCCTAGAGGTGGAAGGTACCTTTGCACTGTCATTGACATCCTCTGAGCTTATCCTGAGACTTGCTAAACTCTGTATTGGCTGGGTTGAAGGCAGTATATTAATGAATTCTACCTTAATCCTGGCATGATCTGGTACTAGGATTTGGGGTTTTGGCAGTATATTCTATTTATCACTCAGCATTCCATTTCTAGTGGTTATCAGCAAGGCCACTAAACTCCTGTGTCACATGGGAGTGTGTTCCCAAAACACACCCACGGGTGTGGGAGTCTTGTTTAGCAGCTTCTTTAGAATTCCCTCATTTGTGACTGGGAATCTGATGGGTTCTGTCTTAAACTTCCTCTGAACACTGATTTTATTTCCTGTTTTTATAGATGGTTTCACATTCAGTGTGTGTTATATGCTCATGTAGATGATACAGTGTTTGTAGAGCTGCCCCATTTTGTTCCCTGTGTGTGGTACTGGCAGGTTCTTTACCTTCAGTCCTTGGCAGTGGCTTAAATTAATATTCTCCACTTCACTATTCATCATAAGTTAACTTAAGGAATGAGGTGGGAAGAACTTGTGTGCATTTCAGGTTGACCAGGGCTGTAAGCACCAGGGTTTGCAGGGAAGGGCAGTGCTTAAACCACGTGTTGTCCCAGGATTCAGACCTTCCTGCCAACTCCTGACACACAGAGCAGCTGCAGCCAGATGTCACATACAGGGATTAAACTGAAATTGTTGGTTTGGCTGTTGCAGGGTGTGATTGCAGCAATGAGGGATGGCTTTGGCTTCATTAAGTGTGTGGACAGGGACGCTCGGATGTTCTTCCACTTCAGTGAGATCATGGATGGGAATCAGCTCCATATTTCTGATGAAGTAGAGTTCACCGTCGTTCCTGTAAGTGGGATGAAAACCCCAATAAAATCTCAGCATTTAAAGAAATGATGCACAATCTGTCTATAACCTGGTGGGTTTCTTTTCCAGGATATGCTGTCTGCCCAAAGGAACCATGCCATAAGGATTAAGAAGCTTCCCAAGGGCACAGTTTCCTTCCACACCCAGTCAGAGCATCGCTTTGTGGGCACTATAGACAAAGAAGCCACTCCAGCCAAAGCCACTAGCCCAAATAAAGGCAAGGAGAAGGTAATGCTGCTCTTCTGCTGGTGAATATCTGTTCTGCATTCCTGCCATTGCAGACTGAGGCTGCTTCCTTAAAATCTCTAATTCAGCTGTGTTTGAAGCACTGTTCATTCTGTGTAAATGTGAACTACAGCTGATGAGAGCAGGCAGTGAAAACTAACTCCTTTGAACAAGATAATAAAAATATTGTTAATAATCATTAATGATCATATTGGGGATAATTTCCAGGAAATTGGTGGGGAGTTTCTATCTCTCAGTACACAAGATTCTAGATAGAGTTGTTTAGGTTTTGTGGGAAGAACCTCTCACTGTTTTGTTACACAATTTTAAATAATGCCAGAATACTTAAAAGTTTCTAGAAATGCTTCCTGGAACTGATGGCAATACTTTCATTGCCTTTTAAAATATTGTCTGGCATCATTTAAAGCTCTTTACCCAGAGTTTGATGGAGTTTTTGAGCAGTTATTGTAAAACCTCTGAGACTCCAAGGAGCAGTGCTTGAACTGTGTGTAGGAAACTGTTCCTAAAGAGACACTGATTGCTGAATTCTGACCTCTTGTTTTCAGGAAGCTGAGGATGGAATAATTGTGTATGATGACTGTGGAGTAAAACTGACCATTCCTTACCAGGCCAAGGATGTGGAAGGATCTACTAATCCCCAGATAGGAGATAAGGCAAGAGAATTAAGTGTACTATTGGGAGATGCTGTTCTGGGCATTGTGGGGTGTGAGCTTCTCTTTGCCTTTACTTGGAACAAATGGAGGACAAGACATCTGTGTAATATCACCTGGAATGTTGTGTTTAAATGTATCAATCTTTTGTAAGTAAAAAAATCACCAACCTGGTGATACATAGATGGAAAAATTGTATTAGTGTGTAAATGATGCTTTTTAAACAGAGAATTTTTATCACTAAGTGGACACTGCTTGTCAAGAGGAAATGAATTAGCATAGAGACTAAGATGGATATTGAAGAGGGAGACTCTTCCCTCATGAGCATATTAGCCTGAGACACAATGGAAAGGGGAAAAGCTTGGAGATCAGGAAGAACAACAAAACCCTCAGGAGCCATTCTAGTTACTGGTCATAGTCTCTAAAATCTGAAACAAGGAGAGAACTGAGACACATCCCATTGTGAGCAGTGTAGGGAAAGGATGATCCCCATGGACAGAAAGGTTCTCATGTTTAAGAGGTGAAAAGCTGAGTGCTGGAGGCTGGCTTGCCTTGCAGGTATCCCAGGTGTGGTGCTGCTCCCTGGAATGTAGGAAATATCAATGACTGACATGGCTGTGGGAAACTGGTGACTAGGAAATGGCTTTCCTGGAGAGCTGCACAGCTCATAAATCATTTTTCTGTGGGTGGTTGTGGTTTTCCTTGCATTTTTCTGTGTGGTGTTGACTGCCATGCCTCTGGCAGGTTGAGTTCTGTGTGTGTGAGGTGAAGAGAACCGGGCTGCAGACGGCTGTTTCTGTCAGGATGCTGGGACGCAACTACAGCTCCAAGAGGCTCTTGGGTTATGTGGCAGCCCTGAAAGATAACTTTGGGTTTATTGAAACAGCCAATCATGATAAGGAGATCTTCTTCCACTACAGGTGAATGGCAGGTTTATTATTTGATGTGTGTCTGTCTGGGGGGAGTGGGAGGGTGTGGAGTTTTGTTGCACTTTAAACACACACAGAATATTTGTATATAGTTATATATGCCTAGATAGCTACAGTTTTATTTATCATCTCTACCTGACTGGTTCAGGCTTTTCTGTTAGTCAGCAGTCCTGGTGTTCTGTGCCTCTAATTCCCAGGCCAAAAAAAAAACCATCCAGTTATGTTATGTATTTGAAATGACTTCACTTTCCTGAATGGAGATTCCTTGGGAAGTGATGAGGGTTTAAAATCATTTCTGATAACTCCTGTTGATGTTGGGTGAGCATCTCTATTGTCATGTAAATAAAGGAAAACTCTTTGTCATTCTGTTCCTATAGTGAATATTGTGGTGATATTGATAGCCTGGAACTTGGAGACACTGTGGAATACAGCTTGTCAAAAGGCAAAGGCAACAAAGTTAGTGCAGAGAAAGTAAACAAAACACATGCAGGTAAGGCTGTGCCTGGTGTTTTCTGCCTGCAGGGCTCTCAGTACCTGCTGAGGGGTAAAGTTTGTTAATGATCCATTTTCAGTTGGAGGTGGGAGCAAGAAACTGCTCAGTGTGGGGTGGTCATTGGTTCCCTGAGAAAAATTGTATGATAAGTCAATGTGATTTTGATTCAGTGTCATGCAGTGCAAAATATTGACTCCTGGTCAATCTGAATCACTTACTTAAACAGTTTTAAAATGAACTATGATTAAACATCCTCTTCTTCTGTTCTCTGTTCTTTTCAGTGAATGGTATCACTGAAGAAGCTGATCCAACTGTTTACTCTGGTAAAGTAATTCGTCCCTTGAGGAGTGTAGATCCCACACAGACAGAGTATCAGGGCATGATTGAAGTCATGGAGGATGGTAAGATTGGTTCCTTTTAAGTGTTCTTTTCACAAATGCACTGTAAATAGAGCTGTTGAAGATTTTATTCACACTACAAACTGTATCCACACTGCGAAGCTGGCTGTAAAAGCAGCATTTGTGATACTGGAAACCTGAAATCAAGTGGCAAAAGCTTCTCAGTTCTGTCTCATACTTCCCCCCCTAGGTGAGATGAAAGGAGAGGTCTATCCCTTTGGAATTGTTGGCATGGCAAACAAAGGTGACTGTCTGCAGAAAGGGGAGACAGTGAAGTTCCAGCTGTGTGTGCTGGGCCAGAACGGGCAGACGATGGCTGTGAACATCACCCCGTTCCGCAGGGCCACCGTGGAGTGTGTCAAGGACCAGGTGAGTGCTGAGCACCCTGGGGCTGGGAGATACCTGCTCCAGCTGCCACAGAGCAGCTGAGAGCCACTGCAGCACTGGAGTTCAGGGAGCTGTGCACAAACATTGCCCTGACTCCAGCTCTAGAACAGGTGTGGTAACCCAGGTTATGCCAGACTGGTGTGACTTGTGCAAAGGGGAGCTCAGCCTGGTTTGGTGCTGAAATATCAGAACTGCTAGGCAGCAGATAATTCTGAAGATTTGGGTTTGACATCTCCTAGAAATTGTTTGGTTTCTGCTGCACAGAGTGTTTAAAAAGTGTTCAGAAAACCAAACAAAACATGCACATACTTTGCTTCTGGAAGAAGCTTCTTCAGAGCATTAAGCTCTGATTCCAGCTCACCTGAAATGCAAAGGCTGATCTTTGCTGTCGTTGCATCTTGGCACGATTAAAAAGTTAAATGCTGCAAGTGCTTTCTGTGTTGATAGATACTGTGCAGCACTAATCACCAGTTATTTTTGGAGAGGCTGGATGAGTATTCCTGGCTTTTACATGAGTAGAATGAAAAATGAAGGAAATTGCTTCTTACCCCAGTGGCAGACCAAAAAAATGGATTGGTTGCTGCTGTGTAACTTCAGGGTGGAGTCTCAGAGCTTGGGGCACTGCTCTTCTCTGTTTAATACAGCTGCCAGGCCTTGGGGGCAATTTTCAGAACTTGTTCTGTTATAGACTTCAGAATTTAAATGTGACTTTACAATGCCAGGAAGAGTGCCTGGATTTCCAGAAGTTTCCACACAGAGTGTTTTATCACTGCAGAAATTACATTTCCACTTCTGTTAGGGACCCCAGTTTTGAAATTTTATTTAAATGCAGTTAAACTACAGTGATGAATAAGTTACTGCATCTCTCTGGGTGCAGAGCAAATCAATAACCTTGTGGTGTGTTCCTTTTCAGTTTGGTTTCATTAACTATGAAGTTGGTGACAGCAAAAAACTCTTCTTCCATGTCAAAGAAGTGCAGGATGGTGTGGAGCTCCAGGCTGGGGATGAAGTGGAGTTCTCTGTAATCCTGAACCAGCGCACAGGAAAATGCAGTGCCTGTAACGTGTGGCGTGTCTGGTGAGCCTGGGACTGGGACTGGGATTGGGACTGGGATTGGGATTGGGATTGGGATTGGCCCTGGCACAGCCCTGCAGCCTGGGCCTGCCTGAGCTGATCTTCTTGCAGCAGCTCTGGGTTCCAGCTGGCTCCAGGGAGAGCCACACCTGAGCTCCCAGCTCTTCCCGATTACAGATTCCTTGTTCTCTTCCTAACCTGTTCTTAAACTCCCCCTCTAGCAGGAATTTGGATGCAGCCTTGCAAGTGGAAGTTAATGATAAGGAAACTCATGGCTTTTCCTTTTTTTTTCACTCCACAGTGCTGCCTCCTCTTTCTTGAAGAGCAGCTTTAGTTTTTAAATAGAAAACTCAAGTTTTAGAGATTCTTCTTTCTGGCATGGCATTTGTTACAAGTGATAAGTTTGGGAGTTTTTAAACTGTATACACACTTGAAGAATGTTGTGTGATTTGTATTTTGTTTAAGTTTGAGATAGCACATCAGCAGTAACAGAAAGCTGATCTTTCTGCCTCAAAATTCTGTGTTACCATTGTCTTCAGAGATGTTAATGTTCTGCCATGATACACTGGCAACTTGCAAGGCTTCATTTATTGCAGTTAAATCACAGAATCACAGGATGGGTGGGTTGGAAGGGAACTTAAAAAACCATCTCATTCCAACCCTGCCATGGTCAGGGACACCTGCCACTATCCCAGACTGCTCCAGGCCCCATCCAGCCTGGCCTTGGGATCCAGGGATGGGGCACCCACAGCTTCTCTGGGCAATAGAAATGTAGGAAACACCTGTTAGGTGTGCATGAGAACAAACACAAGAGCTCTGCTCTGTAAAGAACACCCCGTGGAGAGTGCAGAGTGGGGACAGCAGGGTTTGGGGCAGGGCCAGGCTGTCAGCTGGGGCTGCTGTCACACAGCACCAGCCCTGCAGCTATGAAAGGCTGTGCTGAAGGCCTGTGCAAGGCTGGCTGTCCCTGTCCCTGCCCAGCTGGCTGTCCCTGTCCTGTCCCTGTCCCTGCCCAGCTGGCTATCCCTGTCCTGTCCCTGTCCCTGCCCAGCTGGCTGTTCCTGTCCCTGCCCAGCTGGCTGTCCCTGTCCCTGCCCAGCTGTCCCTGCCCTGCCCAGCTGGCTGTCCCTGTCCCTGCCCAGCTGTCCTTGTCCCTGCCCAGCTGTCCCTGTCCCTGCCCAGCTGGCTGTCCCTG
Organism: Erithacus rubecula; assembly: GCF_903797595.1. Taxonomy (NCBI): domain Eukaryota; kingdom Metazoa; phylum Chordata; class Aves; order Passeriformes; family Muscicapidae; genus Erithacus; species Erithacus rubecula. The sequence goes on from NC_136678.1 coordinate 2,558,724, forward strand.
TCCCTGCCCAGCTGTCCCTGTCCCTGCCCAGCTGTCCCTGTCCCTGCCCAGCTGGCTGTCCCTGTCCCTGCCCAGCTGGCTGTCCCTGTCCCTGCCCAGCTGTCCCTGCCCTGCCCAGCTGTCCCTGCCCAGCTGTCCCTGTCCCTGCCCAGCTGTCCCTGTCCCTGCCCAGCTGTCCCTGTCCCTGCCCAGCTGTCCCTGTCCCTGCCCAGCTGGCTGACCCTGCCCTGTGTGCTCTGTTGCAGCGAAGGCGCCAAGGCCGTGGCCGCCCCGCGCCCCGACAGACTCGTGAACCGTTTAAAGAGCATCAACCTGGACGATGCCAACGCCCCGCGGCTCACGGTGCTGCGCCAGCCCCGGGGCCCCGACAACTCAAAGGTACAGCACAGGGCACAGGGCAGGCAGCACAGCCTGCTGCCTCTCTGGGCACTGCTGGGTGAGGGTGCATTGTGTCTGTGCACAGTGCTCCCTGTCAGGGCTCTGTGCTGTGCTTACAGCAGAGAAGCAGCCACTGCTGCCTGTGTTGGAGCCTTTCTGTCTTGGCTGCCTGAGTTTGCTCTTCATTTATAAACCTCAGAGGTAGCAGGTGAATCCATTTACCTAGACATGGCTTTTTCTGCCACTTCCTGATAAGCAGGGTGTTGTAACCCAATACCAGAGGTATAAGAAAAATGCTTTAACCCTTCCCTCCTGTCCTATTCTGTTGGCAGAGATCCAAATTCCCCTTCCTGACCCTTTCCTAGAAAAGACCGTTATCTGAGATCCTCCTCCTCTCTTTTGCCCTGGGACCACCATGAAATAAACTATGAACATTGAGAAAGGCAAGGAGCCTCTTTTGAACATTTGTTTATCCTATGCAGTGCCTAGCTCCTTCTTAGAGAGTAACACAGTAAATAGCTAGGAAGGAGTTACAGCTTACTGCAGCAGGGGAAAAGTGTCTGGAATCTCTGCAGTGTTTTGAACTACAAAGAACACCCCACAGAACCTGTTCTGTTGCTGTCTCTGTTTCTGAAGACAAACATGACTAATTAGAAAGGTGCTGCTTGGGTGGAACAGACCAGGCTCTGCCTCAAAGCCCAGTTTGAAAGTGATTTCATGACTGTGTGATGATGATGATGCTAAAGGTTTGCTCTGTTTTCCCTGCAGGGATTTGGTGCAGAGAGAAAGATCCGCCAGGCTGGTGTTATAGACTGATCCCAACCCCACGGCGACGTTGGGCCGTGCGGTGGGGCTGGCGAAGGGTACTGAATATCTCCCTGTTCACCCCTTCCTCCAAATTCTCAGAAGCTATTCCACCAGTTTTAACACCTTCTCATGTTATGTTTAAAATTAAATTTACGAAACCATTTTAAATTTCTGCACAGTTGCATTCTGGAGAACTTTAAGGTGGCGCCTTATAGTATCACATTTTAGAAGCTTGTTTTGAATGGTGCATTTAACGCAACTGGTAACTGCAATCTCCATTGCCTCTGTGAGTAAACATAGACAGCTCTGCTCGGGCAGACCTTGTGGAATTCTGCACTACAGTTATTATGCTTTATCCTTGTTTTTTGGCCAAGGTTTATTATGCCTTAGTGCTCAGTTGCATTATCTTCCCAAGTGGAAGGGAAGACTCACTTCAGCTCACTCTGCTCAAATTTTGAGGAACGTGTGAGGGTGGAATAAGTTCAGTTTCTATCAGATCTCCACAAACATTCAGATACCTTGAGTTGATGGCCAAATGTTACAGTGTTTTCCTAGTTCATTTAACTTGACTCCTTTAGCCAGTCCTTAGAGCTCAGTGCAAGTCTCTCCCAGGGTCGGTGGATTTTGTAGTGTTCTGGAACAGACAGTGCAGAATTTCATAAGGCTGAGGTGTGCCATCAGTGTGGTAATTTAAATATATTTAAAACAATGCACAAATCTGCTGCTGCTTAGAACACTGCAGCTTCTAAACCCAGTTTCTTTTACTGATTTAAATTTAAAAAGAAAGAAGTTGTGCCTGAAGTGGATACATTTTTTTTGTTCTTTTTGCAGCCAGCACCCAGTGTACTGTAAGAGAATAAATACTTAGGCTTTCCATAGCTGTATTGAGACTTTCATCAAGGTGAATAGTTGATGTCTGTGTGCTTTTTTTTTTTGGTTAATTTTTTTTTTGTTTTTTTTTTTTTTTTAATTTGTTTTGTTTTTTTTGTTTTGTTTTCTTTTTTTTTTTTTTTCTCCCCTGCCCCCTCCCTCCATTTCTCCAGTCACACTTTATCAAGCAAGAAAATGGAATGATTGGTCTAAGTATTACTTTAACCAAAAAGATCAGGAGTTACTTTTTGGAATAGAGGGCAGTACTGCGGTTTGGATTTTGTTTTGGTTTGGTTTTTTTTTTTCTTTTTGTTTTTGTGTTTTTTTCCAGTTTTCCCCCCCTCGCTTTTTTTTTTTTTTTTTTTTTTCCTCCATGTTACCTCTATTCTCAATTTAGGGTTTTCTTCTCTGGGAGATGCATTATCTTTGTAAAACAAAACATTGCTTTCTCCAATTTTTTTTTTCTGTTAATGGCAAAGAATGGAAATAGAATAAAGTTTTACTGATTTTGAAAAAAGCCTTGCTGTGTTCAGCCTCTTCTTTCCTCACTGGGGGCTGTGTTAGATCTCTGCTGTCCCCATCACGGGCTCCAGTTCTCACACCACCCCGAGGGATTTCTCTGCTTTTTTCCAGTTTGCACAAAGCAGGAGCTTCCCTGAAAGGCCCCATCCACAATCAACACTGCACTATTTATACATTATAACAAGCAGCAAAATTCATTGGTTACAAATTACATCTAATTAGTGCCCAACGTGCAGTTCCTGAGTTCTCTCTCCCTTCAATGCTGGTCAGTCCCAGGTGCAGATCTCCTCATTTGGGGTCCTGCTCTGATCCCCACTCTGCAATTCCCTTTCCCCAGTTCCTGCTGGTCCCTTCCTCTTGGGCTTGTGGTCTCATCCTTAAAGCAAAAGCTGAGCCCAGTGCCCGATGCTCCCCCACAGCTCCAGCTGCCCATTAAAGCTTTTAAAAATGCACAAAGTTTGGTTCAAGCCCCTTTTCAAATCCCGAGCGGCTCGGGGTCAGTCCTCGGGGTTTGGGTTGGGCGCCGTTCCCTTGAAAGCTCCGGGGCCGTTCCCGTTTAAATCCCCGTGGCTCGGCCGCGGTGCCGCCGTGTCCCCCCCGTGTCCCTCCGTGTCTCTCCCGTGTCTCTTAGTTTTTCTCCTGTATCCCTCCCTGTCCCCCGTGTCGCGCCTGTCTCCCCTCTGTCCCCCCGTGTCCCGCTGTGTCTCTGTTTCTCTTTCCTGTCCCGCCGTGTCTCTCCAGTGTCTCTCAGTTTCTTTCCCGTGTCTCTCCGTGTCTCTCCCGTGTCCCTCCCTGCCCCCCGTGTCTCTCCCGTGTCCCTCCCTGCCCCCCGTGTCTCTCCCGTGTCCCTCCCTGCCACCTGTGTCTCTCAGTTTCTCTCCCGTGTCCCTGCCTGTCTCCCGTGTCTCTCCGTGTCTCAGTTTCTCTCCCGTGTCTCTCCGTGTCCCTCCCTGTCCCCCGTGTCTGTGTCTCTCCCGTGTCCCTCCCTGTCCCCCGTGTCTCTCCGTGTCTCAGTTTCTCTCCCGTGTCTCTCCCGTGTCCCTGCCTGTCCCCCGTGTCTCTCCGTGTCCCTCCCTGTCCCCCGTGTCTCTGTTTCTCTCCCGTGTCCCTGCCTGTCTCCCGTGTCTCTCCGTGTCTCAGTTTCTCTCCCGTGTCCCTGCCTGTCCCCCGTGTCTCTCCGTGTCTCAGTTTCTCTCCCGTGTCCCTGCCTGTCCCCCGTGTCTCTCCGTGTCCCTCCCTGCCCCCCGTGTCTCTCAGTTTCTCTCCCGTGTCCCTGCCTGTCTCCCGTGTCTCTCCGTGTCTCAGTTTCTCTCCCGTGTCTCTCCCGTGTCCCTGCCTGTCCCCCGTGTCGCGCTCGTGTCGCGCCGTGTCGCGTGTGCGGAAGCGGCGCGGGCGGTGACGCGCGGGCGGGAGGCGGAAGCGGCGCGGGGCGCTGGCGGGGCGGCGGCGGGGCCGGGCCGCGCCCGGCGAGGCCGCGGGGCCATGACCGAGTACAAGCTGGTGGTGGTGGGCGCCGGCGGCGTGGGCAAGAGCGCGCTGACCATCCAGCTCATCCAGAACCACTTCGTGGACGAGTACGACCCCACGATCGAGGTGCGCGGGGCCGGGGTGGGCGCGGGGGCAGCTCCCGGGGCCGGGCCGGGCTGGCAGCGGGTGCGCCCCGAGCTCCCCCGGCCCGGCCCCGCTCTGCCCCGGGCTTCCCACAGCGCTCACGGGCAACCGAAAAGGCCGCACGGTCTGTGCAGGGCGTGGGTTCTGCTCTCAGGGAGGGGGATCATGATAGGCTTTTTTTTGTTTTAATTTTTTTTTTTTTTAGGAATTTCTTTAAAGTAACACGAGTTCTGTGTTTTATAACAAAGGATGGGAAGGCTTAGAGTCTCATTTGAAATAGGATTGTCTGGGTAATATTTATAATACTATAGTTGTAGGTACTGGTAGTTTTTCATCAGAGATGGATGAAAATCACAAAATCCAGACTGGTTTGGGTTAGAAGGGACATTAAAGTTCATCCTCCGTGGCAGGGACACCCTGCACTGTCCCAGGCTGCTCCCAGCCCCATCCAGCCTGGCCTGGGGCGATCCAGGGGCAGCCACGGCTGCTCTGGAGCAGCTGGACAAGCCCCTGCTGTGGTTGTGTGGCGCTGTTTGTTTCCCTGCTGTGATTTCATGGTGATATTTGTTTGTTTCCCTGCTGTGATTTCATGGTGATATTTGTTTGTTTCCCTGCTGTGATTTCATGGTGATGTTTGTCTCCCTGCTGTGATTTCATGGTGATATTTGTTTGTTTCCCTGCTGTGATTTCACAGTGGTGTTTGTTTCCCTGCTGTGATTTCATGGTGATGTTTGTTTGTTTCCCTGCTGTGATTTCATGGCAGTTTTTGTTTCCCTGCTGTGATTTCATGGTGATGTTTGTTTCCCTGCTGTGATTTCACAGTGGTGTTTGTTTCCCTGCTGTGATTTCATGGCAGTTTTTGTTTCCCTGCTGTGATTTCATGGTGATGTTTGTTTCCCTACTGTGATTGTATGGTGATGTTTGTCTCCCTGCTGTGATTTCATGGCGGTGTTTGTTTCCCTGGTGGTGATTTTATGGTGATGTTTGTTTCCCTGCTGTGATTTCACAGTGGTGTTTGTTTCCTTGCTGTGATTTCACAGTGGTGTTTGTTTCCCTGGTGGTGATTTTATGATGATGTTTGTTTCCTGGTGATGTTATGGTGATGTTTGTTTCCCTGCTGTGATTTCACAGCGGTGTTTGTTTCCCTGCTGTGATTTCATGGCAGTTTTTGTTTCCCTGCTGTGATTTCACAGCGGTGTTTGTTTCCCTGCTGTGATTTCATGGCAGTTTTTGTTTCCCTGCTGTGATTTCACAGTGGTGTTTGTTTCCCTGCCCACCCTCCCGTGCTGCAGGACTCGTACCGCAAGCAGGTGGTGATCGATGGTGAGACGTGCCTGCTGGACATCCTGGACACGGCGGGGCAGGAGGAGTACAGCGCCATGAGGGACCAGTACATGAGGACAGGGGAGGGATTCCTCTGTGTCTTTGCCATCAACAACAGCAAATCCTTCGCTGACATCAACCTGTACAGGTGCTCTGGGGCTGCAGGGAGGGAGCTTTAGTGAGGGCTCACTAACAGAGAAATATTACATCTCCCACTTCTTGCAGAAAGTTGTGTCACTGTTCTGTGCCAGTGCAAAGAATCACAGGCTGGGGGGGGTTGGAAGAGACTTTAAAGCTCATCCAGTGCCACCCCTGCCATGGCAGGGACACCTTCCCTGTCCCAGGTGCTCCCAGCCCCATCCAGCCTGGCCTTGGGCACTGCCAGGGATCCAGTGGGATGTGCCAGGGCTTCATCACCACCTTTAGTCAGCTGTGGACATTTGGACAGAAAATTGATATGATTATGCAGAAGTTGATTGATTGTTTACTTTCTAGCTTTAATTATACATTTTAAGACTACTGTCCATGCCATTATGTATTTCTTGATTGGTGTTTTTATGCTGTTTACATGCTTTGCATGAGCTCTTTAGGTATAATGATTGGTGGTTGTTCAGAGCTTCACTGCCAACCTTTATCTTGGTATTTTGTTTTCCAGCTTTTTTTCTCCTGATTTAGCACAATTTATGTTTCAGTGGCCTTGAAGGGTTTTAACAAGTTGTAGAAAAACACTTAAAAATGGCTCATCCTGTGCACCTGTTATAAACATTGGTCTAAACTAAGAAATATACAGAAAAACAACTAAGTGTGTGAAGAAACAGCAAAATATGGAGATAAACAGCTAAATATAGTTTGGCTGGTGCAGACAATACAGACCATGGCATGGACAGTGTGGATTAAACTTGCTCAGTATTACTGCAATCAGTTAAGACTGGGATGGTTTTTGGGATTTTTTTGTGTCAATCATATCATCAATCCATATAAGGGGTGCCAGGAGAACAGTGTCAGATTTTTTTCCATGGTGCCCAGGGACAGGACAAGGAGCAGTGGCCATAAACTAAACCAAAAGAAGTTTCACCTCAATATGAGGAACACTTTTCTCAGAGGGTGGCAGAGCCTGGAGCAGCTGCCCAGGGAGTTGTGGAGTCTCCCTCATCCCAAAGCCACCAGGTCATGGTCACCTGTTCCAGGTGATCTTGCCTTGGCAGAGGGGCTGCACTGGGGCATCCCCAGAGGGCCCTTCCAGCCCAGCTGTTCTGGGATTCTGTGAATCAGATGCTATTTACAGCTAGAGAATGTCTCCTCTGAGAAAAAGGGTGAGAAATCCAGAGTGGAGTTATCCATGGACAGAAAATGAAGTGTACAAAGTGCTTGGCCATCCTGCTGACCCTGAGCCTTTAATTTGGTTTGGTGGCACAATGTTGTTTGAATACTGAACTAAAATGGTTTTTACATTTACAAAACAGTTCCTAATTTATTTATTTTTTTTAATTTATCTTCCTAAAGAGAACAGATCAAGAGAGTGAAGGACTCAGATGACGTTCCCATGGTGCTGGTGGGGAACAAATGTGATCTGCCCACGAGAACAGTGGACACAAAACAGGCCCAAGAATTGGCAAAAAGCTATGGGATCCCCTTCATAGAGACCTCTGCAAAAACCAGACAGGTGAGGGGCTCCCCCAGGGCCTGGCTTCTTCCTGGCAAATGCAGGAATGACATTTTCCCATGTGCTTCTGCCTTATTTACAGGAGAAGCATTTTTTTAGTCCCTTTACAGTTTTTATTTTCCCACTCACTCTTAGCTTGGAAGAGTTCTGGGCTAGGCCAGTACAGGCTCATCCTGACTTCATTTCAAGTGGGTCATATTGATAAATAACATAGAGAATAAAAAAATTTCAACTCCCTTGAAGTTGCCAAATAAAAACTAACTAGGGAAAATATGCAAAATAATAAATGTAACTAAAACCAGTAAATATAGACATTAAGACACCCACAGTTGTTTTGTGGAAAATTATGTAACATGAAAAAATAGCACATGTCCAAAAAACAGTTCAAAAGAAAATCACCTTTGCTATCAAAGCATTCAATAAATACAACCACCCTCTTAATAAACCTTCAAAACCATAAAAAACCTCCCAATTAGAAACAAATGCCTGCAAAATAATTCCTAAAAATATTCCTTATGTCTTAAATAAAAACCACATGTTAATTACAATAAATAAATATCCTATTATGAAGTCTCACAAAACACACAGAATAAAAAAAAACCCAGCTACTTTCTACTGCTTCAGATTCTGTTAAAAATGTGATTCCAGCCAATTTCAGCACTGTTCAGTGTTGGCAGGAAGAGCAGCAGAGCTTCAGCCCTTCCTGAGGGGTGTCAGAGGCTGAGCTTGCTCACCCCAGACCTGCTTGGTTCTCTTGGCTCATTAATGAAAGCCAATTAGCAGATTATGATTGCAGACACAATTCCCCAGACTGGACTAATGGGCTTCTCCAAAGCCTCCTTGGCCACGTGGGGCTGTGCAGCAGGGGAGCAGAGCAGGGAAGCTGCAATTATTCAGAAAATCCTAAAGAGATGAATCCTAAGAATTCTGAAATGAGGCAAGGGGTAGCTTGTTTCCTGCATGGATCCTCCCTGAGGGAGTTTCCATCTTCCTTTGGGTGGTTGTTACCCCAGCAGGAGGCAGGAGTGTGAGGAGAGGTTTGGGACACCCATGGGAGTTTCTTCCACTGGGAGAAGCTGGGTGCTGCTCTTCCTGTAGAATTGTGTCATTCAAATCCACTAAGGGGTTCTGGGATGGCCAGATCAGTGCTTTCAAAAGCTTCAGGGAGGAAAATCCCTGTGTTTGCCTTCAGGGTGTGGAAGATGCTTTTTACACGCTGGTGCGGGAGATCCGGCAGTACCGGATGAAGAAGCTGAACAGCAGCGAGGACGGGAGCCAGGGCTGCCTGGGGCTGTCCTGCCTGCTCATGTGACAAGGTCAGTGCCACCCCCTCCAACCTGCCTTCCTGTCTCTCTGCCCCCCAGCACTTGGTAAGTGTGGTTTAGAAGTGCTGGCTGCTGTAGCTGGGGTTTTATCTTATTAAACAATCTATGGATTCCCAGAGGTTTGGATCCTACAATGTTTTAATGCTCAAAAAAAAAAAAATTTTCTCTAAGTTGGTGACAGAGCTTAAGAAAAGGAATTTTCATTCATGGCACCCTTTTGGCTGATGGGTGGATGGAACAAGATGATCTTTAAGGTTCCTTCCAACCCAAAATACTCAATGATTTCCTGTGATTTCAATGGTGTGATTTTCTGTGCCATTCCCTTTCTGTCTCCTTCCTTTGGGAAACCATTTGGACGGTTTGGAGAAGGTGTAATTTCTGAAAGAGGGGTGTGCACAGCTGTGCTCCTGGGTGATTGACTCCTGCACAGCTGCCCTTGAGCTGTGTTCCTCTGCAATGTGCTGATTCCAGGAGCAACCAAATAAAACAGTGCAAATAATCAAATCTGAGTTCCCACCTGGGGGAAATTCCTCTCGACAATTCCCTGAAAGATTCTGTTTGTGACTATAAAAACAGACAGACCAGCTCAGGACTGCTGCACTGCTCATCCACCCCAGAGTGGGACAGAGCTAATTAGTGCTAATTGGAGGTGCTAATTGGAGGTGCTAATTGGAGGTGCCTTTCTGTTGCAGATGCCAAGAAAACGTGGTTCAGGTGCAGCTGCTGGATGAGCCTCGATCTCCTGTGCTGCCTCTCCTGCTGATGCCTGCAGTGTTTTGGTGCCAGTGACAGACTCTAATTAACACCAGAGTTAATTAGCACAAGATCCTTCTCCTTGCTCCATCTGAAGAGAACATCCATGGCATCTACCTCCCTGCTCAGCTCACGGAGCAGCAGCATCTCTGGATGTGCTGGGATTCTTTCCTCACTGTGTTACCTGGGTTTGCTCAAGAAGAAAACCAGTCACAAAAGTGAACTATAGAGACTAAATGCTGTGAAAAAAAGATGACACTTTACCTCTAGAGTAAAAGGTAGAAGTGCTGTGTGTCCCCTGTCTGTTGGAATCCGTGCAGTGCTGTCAGAGGAGTGGCACAGAGCAGTGGCACAGGGGCTGTGCCACCAGGAGTGCCCCTGGCCCCTCTCAGCTGGGTGTCTGCTCTCTGTGCACCTGTACAGCAAAAGTGCAACATCTCCAGTGCCAGGAGTGCCACCTACCTGATCCTCCATTTCTGTAATAAAAAGGAAAACCTTTCCTAACTAAGTGCCTGTTTGCTAAGAAGATTTCAAGTTGTCCCTTGGGTTGAGGAAAAAAACCCCAAGGACTGGAATTTCTTGGGAGCTCATTGTCTCAAGCAGGCAAGTGTGGTGTGGGTGATCTATGCCTGACAGGATCCTCCAGCAGGAATTTGGAGGCTGGAAGGTCCAGCAGGCACTTGTGAGACTTTTGGACAAGGGAGGGGTCACACTGCATCTGTGTTTGACTTTCTTTGTGGGTGGAACAGTTTATATTCTGTATTGTTTTCCTGCAGCATTCAGATCTCTTCCAAGTTGGACCAAACCTGTCAGCTGTTCATTTTTAACATGAACTGCCAACATTTCTGGGCAGCTTCTCACTAATTAATCTGGTAACTGGAGGTTGCTTTAGACAGCTGCTATTCAGCTCTCTCTGTGACTTGCAAATTGTTTTATTCTGAATTATTTTCTTACCATAGACTGTAAAGAGTCTCTTTAGAGTGTAAAATGTAGTTGGGAGTTTCCTGGTCAGGGAAGGAGTTTGGGGGGCTGGGGGTGATTCAGGGGTGCAGAAAGTGGCTGCTCCATCCTTGGAATGTCCCAGGCCAGGCTGAGCAGGGCTGGAGCAGCCTGGGACAGTGGGAGGTGTCCCTGCCAGGACAGGGGTGGCACTGGATGAGTTTTAAGGTCCCTCCAACCCAAACTGTTCTGGGATTCTGTGATGAAGGGGAGAAGGTGAGAGCTGCCACAGACACCTGAGCCAGCTTCTGATTGCAGCATCCTTGCAAAATGAGCAGGAAATGAGTTCAGGGATGGCTGCACAGGAGGTGTGGGACAGACTGGTGGGAATTCAGGGCAGCTCCAGCTGAGGGAATTGGAGCTGACAGTTCTCCCCAGAACAACCCCCTCTCCTCCTTCCCTTGCCAGGTGTGCTCAGTGCTGAGTCCTGCCCTGCTCCCTGAGCCAGGTTCTGCTCCTGGGCTAGGCCAGGCAGCTGAATTCCCTCCTGGGAGGGAGGAAGGAGCCAACAGAGGGAGCATTTGGTCAGTGCCAGGCCAGCAGAGCAGGAGGCTCAGCTTCAGGTGGTTGGTGTCAGTCACACATCTTAATTTGGAGTGCTCAGTTTCAAATGGAAATTAGGAACCAGTAAACAGAGAGAGAAGAAATTTTTCCTTTTAATGTTGCTTCCTTCACTACTTACAGTCTTAATTCTCTTCTGGGAATGAAGAGGATCAGTCTGCATCACATTCTCTTTATCTGTGATAATCCTTATAAATACTTCTTTCAATTTATTTTAACTTTGACTGACGTGACTGATAAGAATTAAACCCACAAAAAAATTAATATAAAATATTCTTTTCCAGCAGCATACATACAGTGGTGGGCAGAATTGTGGGGACCCTTAGCTGTGATTTGAGTTTGTTTGATGTTGCCCAGAGCAGCCTGGAGCAGTGCAAGGTGTCCCTTCCAGCCCAAACCATTCCGTGGCTGATCTTGTGCTGCAGGTTAAATGTGCCAGAGCTGCCACCAGTGCACAGCCAGGGCTGAGAAAGCTTTGTCAGGATGAATTTTCTGTGAAATCCTTCCCTGGGGCAGGAGATGAGGGTCTGCTCCTAAGGAGGTGTGTGGCACATGGGAGGCCAGTTCATAAAAACACCCCTGGGAAATGAGAAAAAGCTTTTGGGATGCAGATCTGGTCACACTGAGCCAGCAGGAAGGGCAGAGTGGAGTTTGTGAGGGACTGAATGGTGACATTTGTCATCCAGGTCTGTGGCTGGAGTTTGATTTTGTGGCAAATGCAGGGATTTGTTTCCTGGCCAGCATGGCCATGGGAAGCTCTGGCATGGGGTGTTTGCAGGCTGTGTGGTCAGCCTGGAGAATTGTTGGGGTGGAGGTTCATCACAGCAATGCTCAGCATGCTCTGGTTGGCATTCAAATGTACCAGCTGTAGCTCCAAAAGCTGGGAATTCTCAGAAATGTGTGGGAACTGACTGGAAAATGCATCTGCTTCTCTTTGCTTTTCCCAGCCTGAAAAGGGAAAAAGAATAGATCTGTATTAGTGTCACCTTTGGCACCTTTAGAAGAGTTTTTAGGATTTTTTTTTTTTTTTCAGTTTTTAGGATGCTGCAGAGCTGACCTGCACAGGTGATCCTATCTCCAGCAGTGTAGTTCTAAATCCAGCAAACAAAAAAAAACCCAACAAAATCAGGGTGTTGTACTAATCAGGAGTGTGAACTGAATGGTTGTGATTTGTTTCCAGCTGTCTCACACAGAGCTCTGGGTTTGGTGGCAGCCAAGAACTGGAAGGACAAAACCCTGTGAACTTTTGGGAAAATTATTTAAAGATAAGCACAGAAGGTTTTGCACAAGACAGGTCCCTGGAAAAGATGGTTTAGTAGATTTGATCCAAATACTGCTATTTAGAACAGCACAACTCTGCACTAGTGCCAGGCTGATTTCACTGCCCTGGCTGGGCAGAACAGACATGAACAACTTTGGAGGTAAAATATTACAAAAGGGTAAAGCTCTTGTTGAGAACTTCTAAGTGCCAATGACTGTAACAAATGTTCCTGTTGCTGTTGCTGAGCTCTGCAAGGAGCCTCTGGAGCTCTGGGGTTGCTCCTCTCTGGGTCCCCACTCTGTGCTCTTGTTCAAACAACTGCTCAGATCCTGTCCTTGGCCTTGCTAGGACTTTGGTGTTTAACCAGGGTGTTTAAGCTGCCATCATTTTTAGTACAGCTCAGACTTAGAATTGGATTTCAAGCAGCCTCAGGCCTGTGGGGGAAGTTTGAATCACATTCTGAGCTGTGTGTGCTCCTCAAAAACCCCAAACCTTGAGTGTCTGCCTGTGTGTAACCCTCAGGATGGTTGGGAAATGTTGGGATCTGGACTTTTAACCCAAGGGCTAATTTGTTGTTACTTTGTTTAATTATTTGCTTTCAGTAATGCATCTCTTTTGGTTTGAATTGAAGTAAATTATTTTGCTTCTTTAATAACTTTTTTAAAGAATAAACTTTGAATTCTTTGGTTGTTTTTTGTGGGATCCATGAGTGGGTTACAGGAGGTTTATCACAGTGCCCTCTGCTTTGTCTGTGGGGTGGGATTTACTCCACTCTGTCGTGGGGCAGGGTCTGCTCTATCCCTAGAGCATCAATGAGCACTGAGAGTGTCCTGGAGACCTGCACAGGCTTGGTCCAGAGTCCAGTTTAATGACCTCACCAATCTGCATCTTGCTGCTGCTGAATCTCTGTGTGCAGCAGGGTCCCTCATGCTGACTCACATTAAAAATGGAGAGAAAAGCTTCTTTACTTAATATTCCAATGGCAAAATCAGTTATTAAGTTACTGCTGTGCCATGCTCTGTTGGGCTTTTGAATTGCTTGATTCAGTCTTCTAAAATTCTTCCCTGTTGCCTTCCCTCCTGCAAGAAGGCAAATTGTGCCAGACCACACAGTCAGTAAATGTGCCTCAAGGGAATTTCAACTCAGATGTTGTGTCAGGCAGCTGAAACCTGGAGTCCAACCTGGGTTTTGTGCCAGGAATTTAAAACCAGACCCCCAGGAACAGGGGCACAGAGCTCCTGCCCTGTGGCTGCACTCACTGCCTGTCCCAAGGATTCACACCCTGACTTTGGGTGGGGGTAAAACCCCAAAGGTGTCTTGGCTTGCTGGGGAGGTTTCCCTGCAGTGGGTTTGTTCCCTGCTGAGGAATTGATTTTGGCTGTGCCCTGGGGGGTCTGTGATGTGCATCAGGGGATGACAGAGAAAAGGGGGAGAGAAGAATTTGCTGAGGGTTCCCCCAGTGCTGGTGAGTTGATCCAAGGCCCAGCACAGTCAGGAGTGCCCTGGTGAGATCCAGGTTGTCCCCTCTCTGTTCATCTCCTCCTCTGGAGGAATTTGAAGCATTTCCCAGCAAAGCTTGCCCCATGGCCACACTGCCCTGGGCTGGGCATGCAAGGCCAGGCAGGCAGATCCTGCTCAGGAACACAAGCTGCCAAATTTCTGGCACATCCAACCATTGTCCCTTGGCTGGGGCTGGGCAGAACAAGGGCAGCTCAGAGGTCGAATGGGGGGGATTAGAGCTACTCCAAAGCCTCTGGATGTGAATCACTCACTTTCCAGCTGAAAAAGAGTGGGAAGACAGGCTGTTTGTGGCAGCCCTTGAGTCTGCACAGGCCCTGGCTCTAACTTTAGCACAGTATGTGCCCAGGCTTTACTCAGATTTCCACCATGAGCCCACCCAAGCTCACCCTGTGATTAAAAAAGCTGAGGGATCAAGAGACGATCAAGATGTTTTGGGGAAGATGACCTCTGCATCCTAAAGGTTATTTTTGGTTTCAGATGTGAAGCCCAAGATCCCAAAGAGGGTTAAGGGCAGATAAAGTCCTTGTGGAAGAGTAAACAAGCAGGAGACAGATGTTATGGACCTTGAAGGAAACAGTTAAACAATGGCTGGTGTGGAGACTCTCAAACTTGGGGATGGGTGGGAGCAAGAGAACTCAGAACCTGAAGATTTTATCAGTATGAGAGGGAAGCCAAAGCTGTGCCATCATCCCAGCTTTGTGGTGCTGCACCTCTGCAGGTTGGAGGGAGGGAAATTTATATTCTTGGGGAATAACAGGGAAGTGGGGGTAAAATTCTCTAAATTCTAGAGAATTTCTCAATTGTCACCCAGCTTGTAAAGTTGTGCCCATCAAATAGTGGGCACATCTCTTCCAGAGAGTTTCTAGAGGCTGTGGAAATTATCTCAGCTGGAGAAGCTGTGCCAGGTCTAAGTTTACCTCACTGGCTGTGCCACAAGATTCCTATGTTCCTAAGGACAAAATCCATGGCTTGTTATTTCCAGTTCTGTATTTTATTTTATTTTATTTTATTTTATTTTATTTTATTTTATTTTATTTTATTTTATTTTATTTTATTTTATTTTATTTTATTTTATTTTATTTTATTTTATTTTATTTTATTTGACTCTCTCACCTATTCCAGCCTTCTTCTCAGACAAGATCTTTCCATAGCTGTTCCTGCAAAACGTGGCACATGGATGCAGATATAATTCCAAATAATGGTGCCTGTTCCAGGTGATTTTTCTGTTCTCTTCAATGCTCTGACCAATGCCCCCCTTTAAACCAGAGCCAAACTCTGCCCAAATCTTTGTCCTATTCCAGGGCAGTTTTTCCACACCATCAAGAGATGAAGCACAAAGAAACAGGAAAGACTCTTTTACATCAAAACTATTTTATCCTCCTGACCTGTTCAGTTTCACCGTTCCCACCAGGAATCTGAATCAGAGGCTCAGAGTTATCCTGGGAACAGGCAGGACACAACAAATCCTGGCCTTTCTCTTCACCCAGGAGGTGTTTCCCAGCTGCAGGTGAGATCTGAGGAAGGTTTGAGGACACCCTAAAAGAGGGTAGAGCCCTCAAAGCCAATATTCTGGAAACCTGCTTCAAATGAAGCCAGGAGCTGCCTCCCAAGCTGAGGCTGCTCTGCCAGACCCAAGCTTGAGGCAGGAGCTCCCTGACCCACCTTGGGCTTGACTGAGAGCTGCTCTCTGTCAGAAACACCACACACAGAACTGATTATCAGACCAACACTAGGACACAAAGCATGAAAAAGGCAGCTCCTGAAAAGCTCAGGATCAAACTGTGACTCCTTCCACTTCCCTTTTATTTGTTGGATTCAGCAGGGAAGAACTGAGGATGCCTGGGCAGCCCTGTTGGTAAAATCCAGGCTTTCAAACCCATCCCTCCCTCAGGAAAAATCTCTGAACATCTCACATGAGAGCACATGGTTTGTACCTATCCACAGCCCCTGTTCTGATTTTTCATTTAAACTTTTGCTTCAGCACAGAAGGCATCAGGGTTAATCTTTCTTAAAAGGCTGAATTCCACAGATCACATTAGAAAGTTGGAGTTGCCTTGGAAAGTAGAAACCTGACCAGAAAAATTTAAAATGCAAACATGACTTAAAGAAAAAGATTGATTAAATTTGAGCCCTGCTTTCACCTGTTTCAGTGCAAGTGCTTCTGGCTGCACTTTAAATAGTCCCACAGTTGATTTCCATTCTCCTTTTGGAGTGGGAGAGTCTGATTACAGGAAGGGAAAGCAGTAAAATTAGTGTTGGGCTGCCAGGCAGTCACTTGGCCCCTTGTGCTGGTGGACTCTGGGGTGTCACTGAGGCTCTGCAGACGCTGCTGAGATGTCCCGGGTGAGAATTCCAGGTAGGTCTGAAAGCCAAGTGTGAGCCAAGGAGCCCCAGGGCAGCTTCCAGCCCCACAGCCTCAGAGATTTGGATGTGTGGTGTCCAGGGGACCTTGCTGGGGCCTTTGGGCATTTTTCTTCCTGCTTGGAGATGTTCTTGGATAGTGCAGTAAAGAAATTGTGTTGTTGTTTAAGGCTTGCTTAAAGACTTAAACAGTACAATTCTGCTTGTACTGAAGGAACAAGTCTGTCCTGCAGTGGAATGTGTCCTGTAATGACATCACTCAGTCCCTGGGAAAGGGCTCAGAGGGATTTCAGGAATCTCTGATCAAGCTGGTGAAGCTCAGATGTGGGGAGCTGCTGTCCCAAGGGGATGGGAGCAGGAGCTGGGCCAGCCAGGCTCTGCAGGGCAGTGCAGAGGGACATGTGGCAGGTGACTGCAGAGCCCTGAGTGACAACAGCACCAAGCAGCCCTGATAGGAGCATGTTTGGAATTGCAGGGCTGTGATGTGATGTGTGTGTGTGTGTGTCCCAGCACACAAAGCTGGTGCTGAAGCCTGGCCCTGCACCATCACTGGGAGGTTGTGAACTTGCCTGAGTGTAATTTTCGTCCATTAAAGAGATGAAAGGTCAAACTAAATATTTCTGGGATGGTTTGTTGGCAAATGAATCCGTGGAGTCAGGATTGTGGAGTGTTGATTTCTGCAGGCTGGGCTTTGGGGAAGCAGCAGCTGTGATGGCCCCTGAACTGCTGGGTCAGGGGAAAAGGGCAGGGCTGCACCCTGAGTGCTGCTGGCACCCTGCTGGCCAACAGGCAGGATCTGGGCAGTGTCTCAGCTGTCTGGTCCTGTTGGGGAACAAGGGGAGCTGTGACCACAGGGGGGTGGAACTCAGCATCTCTGAAATCACCACCCATCCACCACAAAGGAGGGCGAGTCAAGGGCAAAACCAGCAAAGCCTGGTGCTCTGGGTCTCTGGGATACCTGCTCCTGGTCAGCAGGAGGAGGCTGTGCTGCCTCCCTGAGTCCCTAGAGCTGCAGGGAGAGCCCTTCAGGCCAGCTCAGCCTTAGCACAGCACTGGTACCTGTCAGGCTCTGGTGCTGTGCAGTGGGAGGATCTGGGCTCTGGAGAATGCTCCACCCTGGGCACTGCAGGGAAAGCAGGGGCTGTGTCAGGCAGGAGCTGTGCCAGAGCCACACTGGGGTGGGTGTGTGGGATGGACCTGCAGGGGGGTTTGGTTCCATGCTGAGGCATCACCCAGGCAATGCAGAACTTCCTCTTTGTG
The DNA here is from genome assembly GCF_903797595.1 of Erithacus rubecula. Taxonomy (NCBI): domain Eukaryota; kingdom Metazoa; phylum Chordata; class Aves; order Passeriformes; family Muscicapidae; genus Erithacus; species Erithacus rubecula. The sequence goes on from NC_136678.1 coordinate 2,575,939, forward strand.
TTCCTCAAAGTGACAACTTCTCTGCCTTTTCCTTCCAGTATCCAAAGGGGCTACAAGAAGGCTGGAGGGACTTCTCAGGGCAGGGAATAACAGGACAAGGGGGAATGGTTTTAAGCCAAAGGAGGGTGGGGTTAGGTGGGATATTGGAGAGGAATTCCTCCCTGTGAGGGTGGGCAGGCCCTGGCACAGGGTGCCCAGAGCAGCTGTGCCTGACCCTGGATCCCTGGAAGGTTGGATGGGGCTGGGAGCACCCTGGGGTAGTGCAAGGTGTCCCTGCCCTCAGATGAACTTTAAGGTCTCTTCCAACCCAAACCATTCTAGGATTCTTTTACAAGTGGAAGGCGTGGAAGGCTTTGGCTAAACTTGCACTTTGCTGATCCCTTTTTAAAGACTGAGAGCTGATAAGGCAGAAGGGCTCAGATTTTGAGGGGCTGATCACAACAGCTTTTATTTTGTCTCTGTTTTATCTCAAACAGCAGAACACAAACGTGAGTATTGCTGGGTTTCTCTATGCTCTGCTATGTTACTGCCTAGGCATGATCACTGGAACCAAGCAGCAGTTACATGATCATGTAGATCATGTAGATCACATAGATCATGTAGATCATGTAGATCACATAGATCATGTAGATCACACAGATCATGTAGATCATGATCATAGTGATCCTTCAGCAGCTGGGGAAATGCTAGTTTCTGGCAGTGCCAGCTCTGCCCATCAGTGTTACACAGAATGGTCCCACCTTTTGGTCGTTTGATACAGCACCAAAATATGCAATTTGTTAAATGTCATTCTGGTACCTCTGTTCTGCTTTGGTCCTCACCTGTTACCATGTCCTGTGTGACACTCGATGGTGAGTCCATCTCTGGGCACTGATCCTCACCTTGCCTCGTGCTGACTGTCAGAATCTGCTGTCAGTGCCCCTGTGCTGCCATGCAAACATCTGCTTCTGGGAGTGGCTGCCAGCAGAACCCTTGGATTCTTGTTTTATGGTGTTCTATTGGCAATGGAAGGGCCTTTAACCTTCCTTGCCCTCCTCCATAAAGCTCCAGCCAGCCCTGTGTCAGTGGTGGTCTGGCCCCTTTGCAGCACGATGCAAAGGTGGGCTGGGAGTGCCCAGCTGGGGTCCCTGGCTGCCCTGGGGTGGTGGCAGCTGAGTGCTTGGGCTGCCAGCTCTGCCCCCATCCAGACCTCTGCCTTCCCCCTGACTGCTGCAGCAAGTGGATTTTGGGCTCCCTGGAGCTGCAAGGGCTCTGCCAGCTTTCCACCTAGTGCATGCTGCCATAACTGCCCTTCCCAAGGACCTGCTTCTCTCTGGGCCTTTTGGCAGCACTCTTGGACTGTATTTACTTTTCCTGTTGTACTGGGGACATCAAGGTATGTCTCCAGCACACCAGGTGTGGCCCAGCCTTGCTGCAAATTTGGGAGGTGGCTCAGAGTCTTCTCTAGGGTGTGGGGGCACGAGGAAATGGCAGCTGAGCACGGAGCTGCAAGATGCCCCTGCCTGAGAGGAATTGCCCTGCACAGGGAGTCAGCTCCCTGTGGGACACTGAACTGCTCTTTGCAGAGATGGACGAGTCCCTGCGCTCCTTTGCTGAGAAGATCTTTGCCTCTGAGGTGAAGGATGAGGAGGAGAGGGGGGAAATCTCTCATTTTGATGTGGAAGAGAGCTGCCCCATCTCCCGCCAGGAAATGACTCTGCACTTGATGCTCCAGGAGTCCAGTACCACAGTGGAAAAGCGGTGAGTTCCCAGGAGCCCGGGCAAGGAGAGGGGCACAGCCTGTACTCCTGGCCAGAGCAGACAGGGGGGGTGTAAATCAAGGCCCTTGGGCACAGCTCACCACACCTGTGCAACAAATCCTTGATAATCCCAGGGCATCTGTCAGGTACTCCAGGATTTCCTCTCCAACTGTTTCCAGTGTTGGACAGAAAGACACCCTTGGCCTGTTCCCTGGGTGTCAGCACTACAATGATCACAGAGCTGTTGGGGAGGGAGAGTGGGAGACTCTGGAAAGAAGCAACTTCCAAAGCCTGTGGCTGCTTTGTGTGCTGTGGCCTGTGCTTGTGGCAGCACCTGGTCAAGGTGCTCAGAGACCAGCAGTGAGCTGGATGACAGGTCTGTGCTGTGCTCAGATCCATGTGCTGGACCATGCTGAGCACAGCTGGATCGTGCCGTGCACAGCTGGAACACGCTGTGGGAGTGCCTCTGGCCCTGCAGCTGTGCGTGGCCATGGATCCGTGTGCCTGAGCCTTTCCCCTGCAGCAGGAAGAAGCTGAGCCGCATGAAGACGGTGCTGGCACCGCCCACGGCTCCGGTGCCTGCGCCCAGCCCCGCGGCGCCTGACGAGGCCACCTTCGTCTGCCCCCAGTACCGGGCTGTGCCCGACTTCCAGCGGGTGCAGATCACTGGCGATTATGCCTCCGGGGTAGGTACTTCATGGCTGCTCCCTTTCCATAGTGGCCACCCCACGGCCCCTGCCTGTCCCTCAGCAGTGCCCAGTGACACAGGAGTCACTGCAGCAGCTGCACAGCTCAGTCTGTGCCTCACAACCCTGCTGCATCCCTGGGGATCCAGAGCTGAATTCCTGAGCAGGAGCTGTGGGGTGCTGCACACTTCTATGGGATTCTCCAGCGAGGGCTCCCCTCTGTCACATCCTCTCTGCTTGCACACAGCTCTGAGTCTGTGCACATCCAAGGATCCCACAAGGGCTGAGGGAGGTCACCAAGCCCCTGGTGCAGGCAGGGTCACTGAGAACCAGTTGACCAGGACTGGGATCACATCCCCTGCTAATCCTGCCTCTCTCTCCTACCTTTGTGCTGTTTCTAAGAGCCTGCTAGGTGCTCAGCCTGGAGCTGCCTAGCAGAGGGGATCTGGAAATCTCTCCCTGCTCAGGCACTGAGTACATTCCCCCTGCCATAACTGTCCTAGCTGGGAGTGCTGGTGTCCCAGCCTACTCCACTCCAGACTCTTCTGACTGCCCAAAACACTTGTCTCTACAGTAAATCAAAAATCATTGACACACGGGGTTAGTGCATGTTGTTGTTCCTGCTTCAGTTTCAGTCTGGGCTCCAAAAATAGCTTTAATGTTTTGCCCAGGTCTGGCTTCCATTTCAGGGTCAATTACTGATTACAGTGAAGAATATAAGAGGGGGTGACATCAGGATTCACTGGCTCTGGAACCAGAAACTTCCCTTTGTCATTCCTGGGTCTCTATCATCCCTTCCTTGCCCTGCTCAGGCAGAGCAGTGGGACATTGATATGATTTGATATATGACATGATGAGATAGATGAGATATGATAAGATATGATTATATGATATGACAAGAAAGTTGGAGAGGGACTTTTTACAATGCCATGTAATGACAGGACAAGGGGGAATGGCTTCCCACTGCCAGAGGGCAGGGTTAGATGGGATACTGGGAAGGAATTCTTTCCTGCAGGGGTGCCCTGGCACAGGGTGCCCAGAGAAGCTGTAGCTGCCCCATTCCTGGAAGCTTCCAAGGCCAGGTTGGATGGGGCTGGGAGTACCCTGGGATAGTGGAATGTGTCCCTGCCCAGAACAGGGGCTGGAAAAAGATAAGATTTAGGATCCTTTCCAGCCCAAACCATTTATCTTGCTGGGACCAAAATCTCCCTCCACCTGGGTGCACCGGGGTGCCTCTTGGACACTCCTGTGTTCCAGCTGTGTGGCTGCCTCCCTGCAGGTGACAGTGGAGGACTTTGAGGCTGTGTGCAGAGGCCTGTACCGGGCGCTGTGCATCCGGGAGAAGAACATGCAGCAGTCTCTGCAGAGGTTCCCCAACACGCCCTCGCAGTACCTGCGCACCATCGAGGGCGAGACCTGGAAACCAAGTGACATGGGCCCAGGTACATCCAGGCACCCAGGGGCTTCCTCTGCCTTCAGCAGGGCTCAGGGAAGGGCTGTGCAAGGCACAGGCCCCTCCTTGGTGTCACACTGCTGGGGTGTCCCTGCCCGCTGCCTGGCAGGTTTGGGCTGGCAGCCTCATGGAATTCTCCTTTTGCTGCAGTGTTCACCCCACCAGTGAAGGAAGGACAGGATCCCTTTGACACTGGGAACCTCCCTGAGGACCTGGGATACCATGTGCAGATGAAGGATGGGATAGTTCATGTCTATGCAGACAAGGCGGCGGCTGAGAGAAATGAGCCAAAGGACCTGCCCTATCCCAGCCTCGAGCACTTCATTGATGACATGAACTTCCTCTTGATCCTCATTGCAAAGGGGCCTGTGTAAGTGCACAACCCACCAGGTCCTGCCTCAGTGGGGAGGTTAGGGCAGCCCCCTCCCCTTTCTGGGAAGAGGGAACCTGCTGGTGACACACCTGGCTGCCCAGGTGTCCTCAGCCCTTGTCAGCCCTCTTGACTTGGGTCTTAAACAAAGCAGCACTCACGGGCTGGAGACAGGCCCCTTCCCAGGGGAGGCACCTCAGGGAAGCAGGGCTGGCCAGCACGAGCTCCTCCACCCCAGGTGGATGTGTGTCCCTGTGCTGAGGGGTGAGGAGCCCAGTGACTGTTCTGCCCTTTGCCCTCACCAGGAAGACCTACACTCACCGGCGCCTCAAGTTCCTCTCGTCCAAGTTCCAAGTGCATGAAATGCTCAATGAGATGGATGAGATGAAGGAGCTGAAGAACAACCCCCACCGTGACTTCTACAACTGCAGGAAGGTAAAAGGCAAGGCTGAGAGCCCCAGGGACGCTGGAGAGGAGCTGTCCTGGTGCCTGCCCCTCTGGGCACTGGATCTTAGAGCCCATGCCTGTAGCAGCAGCATTGCTCCTGTGAATGGGGATGTGATGCCTTTGATGCTCTTGGCACAGTTGTGTCCTCTGGCTGTGTTCAGCTGCTGGGCTGAGCCCTGCTACTCACCTGAGGGGTTTGTTCACCTCCCTGGGATGGTACCTGAGCATCCCAGCTTGCAGCTGCCCATTTTCCCAGGTGGACACACACATCCATGCTGCAGCCTGCATGAACCAGAAGCACCTTCTGCGTTTTATCAAGAAATCCTACCGAGTGGATGCCGACCGCGTGGTCTATGACGCCAAGGGCAAACAGCTCACCCTGAAACAGCTTTTCCAGCAGCTCAAACTGCACCCCTACGACCTGACAGTGGATTCCCTGGATGTCCATGCTGTAAGTGGTAGGACATTTACTGTACCACTCTTGCCCCCATGGCTTTCCCCTTTCCTGTGCACCCACACTCGTTGTGTGCATTAATATTTGTGTCAGGGTGCAGCAGCTCCTGGTTTTTCCCTTTTGGGTGCTTTGGCTCAGTCCCTGCTCCCTGCCAAGCTGTGAGGGCAGTATTTGAGCCTCATCTCCCTGCTCCAGGGCAGGCAGACATTCCAGCGCTTCGACAAGTTCAATGACAAGTACAACCCGGTGGGGGCCAGCGAGCTGCGCGACCTCTACCTGAAGACGGAGAACGCCATCAACGGCGAGTATTTTGCTACCATCATCAAGGTATGGAGAGAGGGGAGGAGAACAGGGTGAAGCTGTGCTGCTGCTGTGGCTTTCCTGCCATGGTGTGCTCTGGTTTGCAGGAGGTTGGCTCTGACCTGGAGGATGCCAAGTACCAGCACACAGAGCCCCGGCTCTCCATCTACGGGCGGTCACCTGAGGAGTGGGCCAAGCTGGCCAAGTGGTTCAACACCCACCGGGTCTATTCCCCCAACATGAAGTGGATGATCCAAGTCCCCAGGATTTAGTATGTGCTGTGGGGCTGAGGGAGCACTGTACCTTATAGATCCCTCATCCCTGAAAGGGTTGTGAGGACAGTGGGCTGTGTTGTCCCTCTGGTTGCACTAATCTCTGTCTCTGTCCACAGCGATGTGTTCAGGTCAAGGAATTTTCTCCCTCACTTTGGGAAAATGCTGGAATATATTTTTGTTCCTGTGTTTGAGGCCACCATCAATCCCCAAGCCCACAAAGAGCTGAGTGTCTTTCTACGCCACGTGAGTGTCACCTGGTGATGTTGTCAGGAGTGGGGAGAACTCACATTCCTGTCTGTGCACAAGAAATGGGGTATTGGCCCTGACATGGAAAATGGCATCAGTGGGCCCATTCTGGGGAAGGGGATGTGTGGCCAGAAGTGTAGGGAGGGGTCAGACTCCTTGGGCTGGCTGCTGTGGGATGTGAATAGCTGTCCACTCATTTCCTGGGGAGGTGTGAGTTTTACTCCTAGTCCTGGACAGTGCTTGGGGGGTGTGAGGAGCCAGGTCTGCAGCTTTGCCTGACCCTACCCTTGGGGGGCACAGGGGCAGAGCCAGGCTCTGCTGAGCTGTGGTGGAGCATGACAAGGTGAGGAGTGAGAGATGCACCTTTTCTGTTCCCTTGCCAAGCAGATCACAGGCTTTGACAGCGTGGATGATGAATCCAAGCACAGTGGACACATGTTCAGCACTAAAAGCCCAAAGCCAGAGGAGTGGACTTTCCAGAAGAACCCATCCTACACCTACTACATCTACTACATGTATGCCAACATCCTGGTGCTGAACAACCTGCGCAGGTGAGGCCTGGGATCTGCCAAGGGGCTGCCTTGTGACTTGCCTCAGTTCTTTGACCGTTGGTGTGGAAGTGGGGCTCTCCCCCCTCTGTATTTGGATTATCATGTCCCAGAGCAATCCAGACACCCCTCGGTAGTAAGTGTGATGGGCTGGGGTGAAAGTTTAGTGATTGCAGAGATGCATCTATCACACACACAGAGGAGAAAAGAGAAGGAGCATTGTGCTCCTAATTCCTGAGGATTCATGGTAGGCACAGAGCTTTGCCTGAAGCTGGGTGCAGCCACCCAGCCCTGCTGTTTGCCTGCTCTGAGTGCTCCTTCCCTGTGCCCAGGCAGCGTGGGATGAACACGTTCCTGTTCCGCCCGCACTGCGGCGAGGCCGGGGCCATCACGCACCTGCTGGCAGCCTTCATGACAGCTGATAACATCTCCCACGGGCTCAACCTCAAGAAGGTAGGTGGAGCAGGTGCCAGGAGCAGCCCAGGCACAGCAGAGCAGGAGAAGAGCTCACAGCTGCCTCATGTAGCTGGTAGTTATCTGTGCCTCTGCTTTACACTGGTTTAAACGGTTCCCTGGGTTTCTCCAGGCATGCTTGGGGATGTGGCTGAGCTATGTATTAGTTTTTGGGGGCCTCACAGACCCATCACAGAGTATGTTTGTTATCTCTGGAGCCAGCTGAGTTGGATATCAGACAGCTCCTTGGCCTCTTGTGCTCCTTAGCCTGAAGCACTGATTGCTGGCTGGTCCATCTCTCTCCTTGCACACAATTCCCTGGCTGGGAGCTGGCCTGATCTGAGCAGTGACCCTGGAGAGGTAGAAGGTGCAGCAGCTTTATCCCTAACATGTACCTGTGCTCATCTTTGCAGAGCCCAGTGCTGCAGTATCTGTACTTCCTGGCCCGAATTCCCATTGCCATGTCCCCACTCAGCAACAACAGCCTCTTCCTGGAGTATGCCAAGAATCCCCTGCTTGACTTCCACCAGAAAGGGCTCATGGTGTCCCTTTCTACAGATGACCCCATGCAGTTTCACTACACCAAGGTACAGTGTGAGCTGAGCACTGGGGCTGGGACTCTGGGGCAGGCACTGTGTGGGCCTTGGTTTTTTGGAAGCCAGTGGCACTTGCAGAGGGTCCAGCATATGCTGGGAAATCTCCCTCTCCACTCTACCAGCAGATGTGCAGGTAGGATATCAGGAAAAATTTTTTCACTGAAAACAGGGGCCAAGCATCTAAACAGGGTGTCCAAGTCAGTGCTGCCTGGAAGTTTTCAAAAAATGAGAACACGTGGCACTTTGTGATGTGGTTTAGTGGGCATGGAAGTGTTGGTTCAACGTTGGACTTGATCCTGGAGAACTTTTCCAGCCCAAATGATTCAGTGAGCTCTGGGGCAGCCCCTGCAGAACACAGGCTGTGCTGGCAGGGGCTGCTGACCCCTAACCCTGTGCTGCAGGAGCCCCTCATGGAGGAGTACGCCATCGCTGCCCAGGTGTTCAAACTCAGCACCTGTGACATGTGTGAGATCGCCAGGAACAGCATCCTGCAGTGTGGCCTGTCCCACGAGGTGGGTGTCCTGTCCCACGAGGGGTGTCCTGTCCCATGAGGGTGTCCTGTAGTGTGTCCTGTCCCACGAGATGGGTGTCCTGTCCCACAAGCTGGGTGTTCTGCAGTACCTCATATCCCATGAGGTGTGTCCTGTCCCACGTAGGGGGTGTCCTGTAGTGCTCCCTGTCCCATGAGGTGTGTCCTGTCCCACGAGGGGTGTCCTGTAGTGCTCCCTGTCCCATGAGGTGTGTCCTGTCCCACGAGGGGTGTTCTGCAGTGCTCCTTGTCCCACGAGGTGTGTGTCCTTCTGGGGTGGTCCTGCCCACGGCCTGAGAATGGCGACCAGCTCTGCCCGTGGGCTCAGGGCTTCCCCCGGGCGCCGGTTCTGAGGTCGGTACCGCTGTCTTTGCCTCTGGCAGGAGAAAGTGAAGTTCCTGGGTGAAAACTACCTGGAAGACGGGCCCGATGGCAATGACATACGGAAGACGAACGTGGCCCAGATCCGCGTGGCCTATCGCTATGAGACCTGGTGCTACGAGCTCAACCTGATCGCCGAGGGAATGAAGAACGAATAGGAGGGGTCCGGGACAGTGCCGGACTGTGAGGGGGGCCGGGGCAGCCCTGGGGCCGGGCCGGACTGTGAGGGCGCCGGGCAGCGCAGTAAAACCCCGTCTGTGAAGCGGCTCTGAGAACCCTGAGGGAAGGGGGCGGGATAATCTCCTGAGTGACAGCCATGCCAGCCAATGGGAGATGGCTCTGTGCGCCCTGGGGCGGGGTGAGGGTGGGATCTCGGTCTGAGTGACAGCCACAGCAGCCAATGGACGGTGGCTCCGTGAGCGCCGGGAGCGCCCTGCGGGAGCGGGCCGAGGCCGCGGAGACACGGGACGGGGCGCGGTGGGGGCGGGGCCTTCTTCTGAGTGACGGCCGCGTCAACCAACGAGAAATGGCTCCTGACACTCTGGGGCGGGGAGAAGGCAGGATTAATGTTTGAGTGATGGCTACGGCAGCCAATGGGCGGTGGTTCCGTGCACGCCGGGAGCGTCCAGCGGGAGCGGAGCGGGGAGCGGGCCGAGGCCGCGGTGAGACGGAGCGGGGGGCGGTGGGATCGGGCGGGGGCTCCGCCGGGAGGGCGAGCGGGTGGCCCGGGGCGTTTGGGGCTCCCCGCAGTGGCGGCCGGCTCGGGGCTGCGGGCCCCGAGGGGTCCCCGTGTCCCGGCTGCGGGCAGCGGCCGGTGCAGCATCTTGCCGTGTGTGAGGGAGCGGGGGAAGCAGGTGCCTGCCTGAGGAGACCCAGCCCGCAAGGGGAGCCGGGCTTGGGGTGAGCTCGTCTCCCCCACTCGCCCAGGTGCCTGCGGGGAGGTGCCGGGCGGACCCGGCCGGGTGTGCGGTGCTGGGCACAGCCGGACACACGGGAGGGCCCCGCTGAGCTGAGGGGAGATTCTCCCGCTGGGGGCGATGCAGCCTGGGCTGCCCAGGGCTGTGCAGAGCGTTCCCTCGGGGATGTCCGAGGCCATCCTGCTGGAGGTGTCCGTGTCTGAGCAGAGCAGGTCACACTGCACAGGGTCTCTGTCACCCCCACCGCTCTCTGATGGCTCTGTGAGTGTTACACACGCTGGGCTCTGGTGGTTTAGGTCTCACTGGATATTTGTGCTTTGTTGCACTGAGGTGTGTGGGGCTGAGTGGTTACAGAGCTCCCTGGGCTCCCCTTGCCTTCCCCAGTTCAGTGCATACACACACCCCTCTGCCCCAGTGACCTGGACGTGGCCTGGCTGTGACAGAGCCCAGGCACTGCTGGGGCAATTCCTCCTGGCATCAGCGAGTGATGGAAGGAAAGCAGGAGGGAAGTTGCAGGGAAACCAGCTCCTGGAAATGTGTGTTTGGGTACTGGTGGCTGGAGGATCTGACCTTGAGTCCTAGTGCTGCTTGGCAAAATTATCTCAGTCTTTCAGTTATAATAACATAATATGGATGTGACTCAGTGGGCAGCTCTGGAACACATTATCTGAGTGATGTCTGAGAGGTTTTCTGGTGCTGCCTTGGTCTGCACCCTTTGAACCTCCTGGCTGAGACATTCCCAAAGGGATGACTGCTTGGTGGTGGCCCATGCAAAGCCACACAGGCTCTGTGACTTTCCTTTGGAATCTCACCTGTGATGGTGAGATTCTGCTCCAGGAACTGCTCCAGGATAAGTCGTGTTTGATTTTTAACTCCATGCCCAGCTTTTGCCTCAGTTCTTGTGTGCAGCTGCAGCATTCCTGGGGCTGGCAGCCAGCCCGGGCTGTAGGGGTGAGTCAATTGCTGTTGTCGTATTGCTACCCTGGGCATTCAGATACTGTGAGTCAGGTTAAAAACCCACGACTTTAAAAATAGTACATTGTGGGTTCTGTCCATGTGCCCTCTGGTGTAGCAGCCTTCAGGGCTTACATGTTGGAAGTGCTCTGATTTGGTTTTTTTTGTATCTTGAAAAAAAACTTGCTTTCAAGAAGCTGAATTTCATCACTTTAGAAAAAGGCAGTCAGTAGGAAAGTCTTAAAACCCATGGCAAAGGCCAGACTTAACCTCCTTTTGCTGTGTAATTGGGATTAGCAGCCCATTTTCTGTGTCCAGGAGCTGTGGCTGTGGATCTAATGAGGCAGAACTGCCCCTCAGCAGGAGATGCAGCAGCACAGAAAGAGTTAATACCTCGTGGTTAGAGTAGCTTTGTATCGAGATGGAAATGACTAAGCATGCTGCATTCCTGAAGAGTTACTTATTTTGATATAAAATCTCTTGCTTGGTGCTGCCCATGTCTTTGAGGCATCAGCATGGCAGAGCTGTTCAGAGGAGCTTCGGGCTGGCTCTGGAGAGGAGCAGAATGGGAGTAGCTGAGAGCTCTGGAAAGGATCCTTTCCCTCCAGGAACGAGCTGCCAGCTTCCCTGAGCTGCACAAGACCAGAAACTGATTTTTATTTGGCTACTAAGACGGGAGGCTTGGCGACAAGGACTCTGGGGTGGTTTAGGGCTGCACAGCTTTCACAAAAGGACTGGGATTGCCTCAGAGCTGCACGGGCTGGTCCAGGCAGTGTGGTGTTCCCAGGACAAGGTAAGGTGCTGTGGCAGTGCCTCTGTTCTCTCTGTGCCTCTGCTGTGGGGTGCTCTGGCTGCTGGGGCTTCCAGCCTGACCTCAGCACTAGACAGGGATTTATTCTGGAACAGCACTGGCAGCTTTCTCTCCTTAAGAATGTGGTTTCAGGAAATGGGATTGTCTCAAGGCTTTGCATGGAAAATGTGTGGTGTGCTCTCTGGCTTTCAGGGCTGAAAAAAGTCGGGGCTACCTGTCATGTGCTGTGAACGTGCCTTATTCTTCTGCTTTGGGAGCTTCCAAACAGCATGGGTCAGACAGGCAGTCTTTTGGCAGAAATGGGTGATGTTTTGTCTAGAAATTATGTAATTTTCCCCCAAACTGCTGCTTCCAGTGAAATAACTCTTGACTGCACCGAGCTCCTCTAAATCCTGATGCAATAAGGATGATAAATTTGACTTCTCTGGAAATACTGAGAAGCACACTGGGGCCACTGAAGGAGTTTGGAAGGGAGGTCGGGATGGAAGCAGTCACAAGTCTGGTTATTCTGTGGCAGGAATGATTTGTGTAGTGCTTCATACAAGTGCTAGCTGCCTGATCCAGGTGGTCTCTGCCAGCTCTGTGTCCCTGAACTGTGTTTTAGCCTGTCCTGGACTGCATTTAAGGGTTACTTAACTTGGATCACACCACCCCAGTGTGCTCTTTCTTCACCAAAGATCAGTCTCTAGCCTTGCCTGGGCTCACGTGATGAGCTGAGATTAAATGCCTGGTTCTTAATAGCAAGCCTGGGCAGGTGAAAAGCTGCATTCCTCTCCTCCTTGGATGGATATTTTGGAAGAGACAGTCCAGGGAGCAGCACTGAGCAGGGAGAACTTCAGGCTTGTGCTCGACCATCTGTGGATCCCATTCCTGCATGTCCAAGGCCAGGCTGGATGGGGCTTGGAGCAACATGGGACAGTGGAAGGTGTCCCTGCCCATGAGAGGAGGTGGAAGAAGAGGAGCTTCAAGGTCCCTTCCAGTCCAACCCAACCCATTCTGGGATTCTGGAATTCCATGTGCTGGCCTAGGCTGAGCTTCTCCTCCACATTTCTCAGCTCCTGGTTGTGCCTTACCATGGGAGCAGGGACCTGGGCAGTGGCAGAGGGCAGGAGCATTAACTTTGGCCATGGCTTGAGCTGAGGAAGCAGAAATGGATGTGTCTGGCTGGCTGAGGAAGCTGCAGCACAGGCAGTTTTTGTTGCAGCCTTCCCAAAGTGAGCTGTGGCAGGAAGGATGTGGGGCAGGCTGGCAGCCAGCAGAGCTGCCCAGTTTGGGCACAGCAAGGATGGACCCACCTGGAAAGCTGTGCAGGGCTACTCAGCCTCCTCTGGGCTGTCATTTGTCCTCATGGGTGGCATTGGATGTCAGGAAAAGGTTCTTCCCCCAGAGGGTGGTGGGGCACTGAAGAGGGAGTGTGCACTGCCAGAGCTCCAGGAGTGTCCTGTGCAGGGCCAGGAGTTGGACTGGATGATCCTTGTGGTTCCCTCCCAAGCATTTTCCATGATTCTCTGTGGATGTTTTGCCAGGCTGCTCCCAGAGGAGCTGACAGCTGGAGCATTTTAGGAGAGAGCAGCTGTTCTGTTGGGAATCAGAGCAGCTGTGGGCATGGGCTGTGAGTGCTGGGCTTGTTTAGTGCTGTGGATGAACCCTTGCTCCACCCTGCAGCATCCCCTGTGCCAGTCCTGCACCCACCCTTGCTGTGTCTGCAGGCCTGGCAGGCACTGGGGGATGCTGGTGTGCAGCTGGGCTGTGATGGGGCTGGTGGAGCCCTGTCTGTCTGTCTGTCTGGGCAGTGTCCTGGTGCTCAGGGCACAGCAGAGGGAAAGCTGCTTTCCTGTCTGCTAATCAGGGCTTGCAGACACACAGGGAGGAAGGATGGCTCTGCCCTGGCTCAGGATGTTTTGGCAGCAATGTCTATTTATAGGAGAGGGCAGGGGCCCCTCACTGGTGCAGGAAGAGGGTCTGCAGTGGCTGTGGAAGCACTGAGGACAGGCTGGAATGCTGATGAGGGACAGAGGGCTGATGATGGAGCAAATATCCCCAGCTTGGGGCTTACCCAGATTGTCCAAGTTTATCCCATTCACTGCTGAGTGGGAGAGTTACCAGCAGCTGTCTGGGACAATGGGCTGAGCAATTCCAGCCTGCAGGAGCCCAGGCTGGAGACAGGGAGCTGCTTCCCACAGCAACTGTGCTGCTTTGGCAGAGGGGGAGAGTGCAGCAGAGCCAAGGCTTGGTACCATGTGTGCCCAAACCATCCCTGAGCTGCCTGGGACATCCTTGACCACTGAGCTTTCTCACTAGTACCATCAAGTAGCTCTGCCAAGCCGGGTGCTTTGCTTTTAATTGCACCTCAGATGCCTCTGCCGAGCAGATCAGCAGCTCCAGGGATAGCCCCGAGCCCTGGAATTGGAGGTGTGGCTCCAGCAGTGGGCAGGGTGTGGTTCTGCTGTGCCTGGGGCTCTCCACACCCAGCCTGGGGAGTGGGACATGACCCCTTGCCAGGCAGGTTGAAGCTCCTCTGTGTCCCAGCTTGGTTTGCTGCCCATCCCTGGCTCTGCCGGGCTGTGGTGACTCAGTGCTGGCCGGGTGTGGTGGCAGTGGCAGTGCAGGACACGTGCCCAGGGTGGCAGTGGCAGCTGCCTGGCTCTGTCAGCTGGAGCCTTGGTGTGGCACTGGCCTCTGGTCCCACCTGGAGCAGGTCTGGCTGCTTTCTGCAGGGATCCTCTGCTTTTGTGCCTGTGTGGAATTCTGCTGTTTCCCTGCCTGTTGCAGGGAGACTTCTTGGTGCCAGGGGAATGTTACCAGAGCCAGTGTGGCCCCTGGCCTGAGCTGAGCACTTGTCTCCTACTGCAAAAAGAGATTGTTAAATACAGCTGGAGGGCTGGGATTTCTGAAATGGGATAATTGCCCAGAGAAAGGGAGGCATGGGGCTTGTTATAGCCTATGGGTTTCTGTCTTCTGTCCAGATGAGTTCTCAGCTGTGCTGGCGTATCTGGGAATACTGGGGATGCCTTGTGAGCCACAGGTAGAGCCAAAGGGCTCCAGGGCTGAGAGGATTCCATCCAGGAAATGTCTGTACTGAGGCCAGCTGGACCTGCATGTGCTGGGTCTGTAGAGCCAGCCCAGTTCCCCCTTGTGGTTTCACCTGCATTCCTTGCTGGATTATCTGGAGGATGTGTGCTGTATCCCCTGGATTACATGTGTGGGAAGTCTCAAAGAGCACATCTCCTGTTTGTGCAGGCTCTGCTTGGGCAAAAGAAGCCAGAGTGTTTCTTTAGCATTCCTTCTCTACTGATCTAAACTTGGGGTGATTTTTCACTTGAAGATGAGAACTCATCTGTTTCTTCTGCATTTTGAAACTCCCCTGGCTGCAAGCCACAGGCTGGGCACCACTGCCCTCCAGTCTCTTGGATGGCAAATTTAGGTCAGGTGTTGACAAACAACACCAGGCAGGTTTTCACTTGTGTTGTGGAGCAAGAGAGCACTTCTGGGAGGAGGATGCACTGCCAGAGCTGGGCTCTTCCCAGCCACCACAGCTCTTCTCATCCTGTGTGAAGCAGCAGCTCCTCTCTGGAGAAGCAGATGTGGTTCCTTTTAGTTAAAGCTGCCCTGGTGCCTCTGTCCTGCTGTGTCTCTGCTGAGTGTGGAGCTCAGGTGCCACAGGGATTTGTCTGTACTGCTGAGCATCAGGAGGAGCTGCACTCCTGCAGAAGGGCTGGCTGAGATCCACTCTGCTGTGTTCCTCTGCCATTAAACAATTTCCTTGAGTTCGGATGCTTGGGATCCCTCAGGGTGTTCTGTGCCTGCTGTGTGTGTTTGTTAATCCTGAAGCCTCAGTCCCTTTCGCTCACCCCCCCAGATGTGTGCACAGACAGCCCCTGTGGGGAGCTCTGGAAGCCTTCCTGAGTGCAGGATGTGATTTGGGGAGGAATGTCCCGCAGCAATTGCCAGGGAGCAGCTGGGATTTTGGGGTGGGAGCACGGCTGGGGTGCAGCTGATGGGATTTGTTTTTTTGCCCGCAGGTCGGATCAGCCAGCCAGGACTCTGTGACAGCGCTGAGCACTTCGGAGTGTGGTGGCAGCTTGGATGTGTGCAGGACACGGGAGGGGGTGGCCGGGGCCGGCCATGGGCTGTGTGTGAGCGCTCTGGCCCCTGCCATGCACCCCACGGGCGGTGGGGACAGCGGCTTCTCCCGCGCCGCCGCGCTGACCCTGTCCCGCAGCCACTGCCGCAACATCCGGCAGAAAATCACCCAGTGGGAGGGCAGGACACGGGGCTGCAGCAGGGACAGGCAGCAGCCGCGGGACTTCGGGGTAAAGTATGATCCCAATGCACCGCCCAAAGGGAAGGCAGAATGCACAGGGAATGGCAGAAAGGCTGGCTCCAAGGATCCGAAGAGCCTGGGGTTGGATTTCAGGGAAGATGCGCGGAGCTGCTGGCAGGGCAGGGACTGTGGTGGCCCAGCTTCCCGAGCCAAGCAGAAAGGAGAGGGGCAAACAGGCATCCTGACCCCGGGGGTCACACTGCCCCCAGGGAACTTCTATACCTCACAAGCTCTGTGGAGGAGAGCAGATCCCCCCCTGCCTGGCAGAACCTCTCCTGTTCACTTGGACCTTCAGAAGAAGCGAGGCAACTCTGGCTCCACGGAAAGAGAACTGCAAATGAAAGGAGTGGACCCTCTCTGCAGGGCGGAGAGGAGCTTGAGGAACATTTACTCTGAGGTTGAGGGGCAAGAGGAGGAGCCAGCTCCTGATCCACCCCCCAAACCTCGCAGGACTTTCCGCTACCTGGCAGAGAAGGGTGCTGGTGCTCGTCGGGATGCCAGTGCCACCAGGGAAGCTCCCCGGCAAAAACAGTGTGGGAGGGACTTGGTGTCATCCTCCAACAGCCCTGAGAAGAAAACAGCCAGCAGGAGGATCAGAGGGAGAGCCCAGAGGTACATAATTCATCCCTCATGTCTGAAACATTTCCCTAAATCACTTTCTAGATGGGTTCAAGCAGCTTGCTTAGCATGGTGCCCTTGTGGAGGTGCTGCTGGTGGTGATGCCTCTTTTCATGGGGAAAAGATGTTCTTGGGTGAAAGTATCCTGCTTTTGCTGCTGACAGTCTTGCAAAGAAGGCTCCAGGTTCCAAGAAGAAATCAGCCCACACCTTAGAACAGAGTGGAGTGACAATATGCTGGCCCCAGGGAGAGACCTGCCTGCTCCCTGCCTGCTCCCTGCCTGCTCCTTGCCTGCTCCTGCCCTCAGCTGCAATTTGGGGATGGCACAGTAGCTTTCTCTTGGGGCACTGTGGCTGCTGAGTGTTTGGCTTTTTGGGGAGTGAAAGATTCTCTTGTTGCTTGAGGCTGTGGGTACTGCTCTTGCAGTAGGTTTGGCTGGTTTTCTCTCTTTCCCATACCCTTCTGAGGTGGTTTGATGCAAATCCTGCTCACAGGTGAGCTGCCTGTGCTGGACTGGTGTGCTCAGTACCAGCAGAAATGTGGCTTGAAGTTCTGAAACCTTCCACTATGGCAAAGTGTGCAGCAACAGCTCAAATTTTATGATGATGGTGATGGGTTAAATCCCTGCCAGCTCCTCTGTGACCTCAGTGCTCTAATTTCAAAATAATGGCTAAGTGGATGGAAATGCCAGCCCACAAAGGCATGAACACCCTGAGCATGAGCAGGAGAGGCCAGTAGGAAGCAGTGCCCTGGTTCTGAGCTGCTGCAAGTCTGCAAAACATGGTTTGGGTTCTTGCCTCTGACAGGATGGGTCTGGCCATGCCTGCTTGGAGGGTGCTTGGCCATGGAGCCTCCAGCTCCCTTTCTTACTTAACAAAACCCCCAGAGAAAGTGAGTAGGACTCACTTGGTGTGCTGGCTTTGGCTGGGATAATTTTCTTCTTGGCATCTTGTGTGATGCTGTGTTTGGGGTTGTGATGAAAATACTGGTAACACAGCAGTGTATGGAGAGCTGGGAGGGGACACAGCAAGGACAGCTGACCCCAGCTGACCACAGGGATGTTCCAGACCCTGTGGTGTTCTGCTCAGCAGTAAAAACTGGGGAAGAAGCAAGAAGGGGGAACATTTAGAGTCACTGTTATGCATGAAAGAGCCCTGGGCATGGCTAAACTCCTGCCTGCTGAAGGAAATAGGGAATGAATCCCTTGTTTTGCTTTCCCTGCTTGTGCAGCTTTTGCTTTGCCATCCAAACTATCTTTATCTCAACCCATGCACGTGTTTTGTCTCTTTTTACCCTCTGGTTCCTTCCCCCATCCCACGGGGTGGGAGCGAGAGGCTGAGCTGCTCCCTGGGCTTAGACCTCAGCCCTTGGAAATGTGAATCCAGAGTGGAGCATCCCTGTGCTGGGTGCTCCAAGGAGGGAGGCAGCAGACAGCAACTCCAGCAGGTGCCTTTAGCAGAAGTGACACTGGTTTTCCTCTAGGAAATCTTTTGAGTTTGAGGACATCCAGGGCTTCCGCAAGCGGCTGGCGGCCGGCGGCTCGCACAGACCTCGGGAGGAGACAAATGGCACTGCAGGATCCAGGCTGGCCCACACTCAGTCTGAGGACAACATCTATGAGGACATTATCTGTATGTGCCTCTGCTTCTGGGGCTCTTCTTGAGGGTGGCAGTTGTGCTGGGGAGGGAGGAGTGAAGGTGAGGGTGCGTTGAGGCTCTTTCCAGCTCTGGGGGTTTTTAAGGTTTTCCCCATCTGGGGTTCTTTGTTGGTGTTGGTGACATGTGCACATGAACAGCCTGATTGCAGATGTCATGGGAGGTCACTGGAGTTGGCCTGTGCTACACTGATTCCTTTATTAGCTCTTGGAATGCTTTGCTTGAGCGTTGCACAGAGATCAGTGTGAACACTGCCAGAATGAGCTGCTTTGCAATAGAGCTGCTTGCTCTGCAGGAGAAGAAGTGTTTTGTTCTGCTGACTCCATGTGCAGTTTGCCAAGTTGATGGCAGTGGGTTAGAAGGATGTGGTGGGAACCTCATCCAGCTTTAAAGAGGTTTCTCAGACCCTGTTAAAGGCAGACAACTGCAAGTTCTCCCCACTTATATCCCTGGCAAAAATCACAGGGCTTTATCTCCTTTCATAAATCCCCCATCCAATGCTTTTTCCAGGTCCTACAAAGGAAAATCCTTATGAAGACATCAGAGCACTGCCCTTGCCCCTGTGGAAGGTCCCATCTGTCTGGAAGCTGCCCCCTCCCCGGAGCATCAGCAGGCCTCCCAAGGTAGGGTCAGGTGTTTGCAGAATCATTCTCACCAGGACCTTTGTTTGTCCTCATCCCCAGCCTCACATTCCACACTGTCAAGTCATTGGTTTTCCTTATTGTTTTATTGCTTGTTATTAATGTAAATAAGGAACAGCCATGACAGCTGATTAAGGAGCAAAAGAGTAGGAGCAATGGAGATTTGGTGAGATGCTTGAGTGGGGAGGTGGGATGGACAGCTTGGAAGAGCAGATTTTCCAGCTGTAATCTGACTCCTCTGCCTGTGACCTTGGACCAAAACTCAATCTCAAGCTTGGCTCTCTCTTCTGCTTCTGTTTTCCAGCCTCCCCCAAAGCCTCCCTTCCTCAGCCGCAAGTCACTGGAGCTGAAGCCCTTCCAGACAAGTTTCCAAGGGAAGCTGGGGAAGGAGACCTCTCTGCCTGTCACTCTGTCTGAGTGGAAGCTGTTCCGAGCAGTGGAGGCTGCCAGCAGGAGGAAGAACCTGCCCTGGGTGAGATTCAAGTGGGAAACTTTCAGTTCTTGCCTGGCATTTCAAGCTCTTGCTGCTCTGTGAGTGGCCACAGAGCTGTGGACCAGGCAGGTGATTGGCACTGCTGCTCCTGCCATTCCCTCTCCAAGTGGCAGGGCTGCTGTTTGGGGACCTGAGTGCCAGTTCTGGCTGGGACAGTGGTGTTTTTGTTGACAAAGTGCTCAGTGTTGTCCTGCAGGTCAGGGCTCTGTGTGAGCACAGGCCCTTCCTCGTGCTTTGTCACCCAAGGCCTGCTCCCAGTGTTTCCATGGGGTGGGATGGGGCTGGGTTTGTGCAGGGGCAGCTCTGGAACAGTGTGTGGATGTTCCACTCTGCTCCCAGTGACTTCCCAGACTGATCCTGGTGTTCCACTGAGCTGTGGGATGGCTGTGGGGCCCTTGGTTCCTTGGAGTTCTGGACTGGCATCAGGAGCAGCTGGTTCATAGTTGAAAGGTGCAGAGGAACTCTCAGGGATGAGCATTTCACAAACCCTTCATACTGCTCTGCCTCCTGCCTGGCTGCAGAGACAGTGATGCTGCTGAGCCCAGAGGGGTGAGGAAGAGTTTTAATCCACCTTCACACAGAGGACTGTTCTGACCCTCCTTTGGTGCCTTGGGAAGGTTTCTAGATCCTTGTGTTGGTTACCAGCTCACATCCCTCAGTGATAAAAGGCACCACGTGCTGTAGAAGGGCAGCTGCAGCTGCATGGGATTCAAATTCCAGTTGTGGTAGTGGCAAGAACTTATTTTTGCAGTGGTAAAATCATTTCACTTCAGGAGATCTTTATTTCATCTGAAAATCACGTGTATTTGCTCAGATTGCACAAGACTGAGGTAGAGTTGGGCAGCTGCAAAGGACTTTTCAAACCTTTAAAGTGCTTTGGAGTATCAAGTAACTTCTGTCTGTGTTTTTAAACAAGCCCTAGGTCTGGAAAATTAGGAAGGAGATGGCAAGATTGTAAAAATGCTGTGATGGAGAGTATCTCTCATTTGGAGAGGGAAAATAAAATGTTCTCCAAAAGCAAACCTACTCCAAAAATCTGGTAACAATTTACATGCAGGAAGAGCACTTTACTCTCTTTGCTCATGAGGAATAGAGCCAAGATTGCTTGAGAGGTTGAGAAAAGGATTGGGGTCTAAAAAGACAAAACCTTTTGCCTAAGAAACACATGGCTGCCTTAAACACACCCAGGATGGTGACTCAGCTGCACAAAAATCAGGACAGAAATAAAGATCTACTAGGTAAGGCTGGATAAAAAGGGCAAGAAGGCAGATTTGGCAGGAGGAGCACTGCTCTCTGCAGAGGGCTGTTTGTTCCCTGCAGCCTCCTCGTGCTGGGAGGGCTTGGCTGAGGCAGAAAATGGGGAGAAATTTATTGGAAAAGAAGAAAAAAAAAAGCCTGGTTTGCTAATCTGGAGATTAAATGCTTGAGCTGAACAAACAGGTTCTCTTTAATATATTTCTTTTTATGCTGTATTTGTGATGACAAATGGCTGGGCCCCACCCTCCTGTGTTCAGTTTAATGAATTCTTGAGGCAGGAATGAACTTGACCTGCTGCCTGCATTTAGGGTAAATCCCTCTTCTCATGAATCAAGAGCTGCCTTTGATGTGGGGAGCCAGGAGCCCCTGGGGCACTGGCAGGTGAGGAGAAAGCACAGAGAGTCTGTGACAGGGACACACAAAGTGTCAGGACTTTGGCTTTAAGGCTGCTGTGACCAGTGGAATGAAGATTACCAGCACCAACACAGTGTCAAAATGCTGACCCTTCTTTCATGCCTGTGGCTTAGTCTGCACTGGGCTGTGCTTTTTCCCTGTTTTTTTTCCCCAGTGGACCAGGTGTGTGGTCCTGCAGTACAGACCCATTGTTCTGTCCCACTGTCTGTCTGCATTTGTGCAAAATCACAGAATGGTTTGGGTGGAAAGGCCCTTAAATTCCACCTCATTGCAGCCCCTGCCATGGGCAGGGACAGCTTCCACTAGAGCAGGTTGCTCAGAGTGCATCATCCTTCCATTCCACAGACAGCTGGGGCAGGGCCTGTGCTTGGAGCAGCCTCACTTGTGCTTTTGGAGACTTGAGCTGAAATCCAACTACAGCAGCAAACCCAAAAACCAACTCAAAAACCAACCCCCAAGCTACAGTGAGAGAGCTCTGCTTTTTCTGGGCAGGAAGGAGTTGGGTGCTGGGGTGCATGTTCTGAGTTCTCTGTGCTGGGGGATTTGTAAGATGTTCTTGCAAGTGCCTTTGCATAGAAAATGGAGATCTGGTGCCAGACAGTTTGTCACTTCTATTTGGGAAGGCAAGTGTGACAATTTCCAGAATGCTTGTGCAGTCTGGTGTCAGCTTTGAGCTGTGCTGACAGGGATCCCTCTCTTGCAGCAGAAATTGTGCTCCTTCTTTATCCAGTGAGCTGGCCTCTGAGCCAGGTTCCTGCAGGATTTGGGCAGCTTTCCCCAAGTTCTGGGTGGTGGCTGTTGGGCTGCCCTCCTGTTGGCACCTGGACCTTCTCTGGACCCCCACATTAACCTCTGCTTCTGCTTTGGATTTCAGCTGGTGCTGAAAATACAGGAGATCTTTGATTCCAAGCGTGGAAAGAAGAAAGTGAAGCTGCTCAGTCCTGCTGGGAGGGAAGCAGCTCCAGTGAAAGGTACTGGGGTCTCCAGCAGCACTGTCTGTGCTCTAAACACCCTGAGTGACAGAGTTCCTCTGCCCCTGAACTGGCACCACCACCTCATGCTGACACAGTGCAAGCCCCAGACTTGTGGCTGCAGTTGAGCTTTCAGCTCAAGGAGCACTTGCCTAAGCCAAATTTAACACTGTCACAAGGGGAGGATTCTGAGCCTGGAGAGCTGGGCTGCTGGTTAAAAGTGCTTTTTCACAAAAGCAGATTAAAGCAAAAGTTCCTCAGAAAACCACTTGGCATGAGAACCATCTCTGCCTACTGTACTCATCATCTGTGTGCCTTGTTCTGATTGTGTAGCCATAGTAGGGTTTTTATTTATAGTTACTGTGTTAAACTTTAGAGCAGCTTTAACCAACCAGCTGGTTTGTGTTTTTTGCCTGTGTTCAGCTGACCTGCAGGTCATTCACTGACAGCACTGGCTTGGTACCAGCTCTGCTTTTTGAAATTTGCTGTTGTGACACATTTCCCAGCTGCCCTTGGCTGCTGCTTTGGGCAGGATTGGTGGGCAGCTCTGAGGGATGCTGATCTGATGAGTCTCAGGCTCTCTCTCTTTCCCAACTTTGGGTGTTGCCCATCTTCCTTCTGCATGGCTAATAAGTGAAAACTCTGTGTGTTTCAGGTGAAACCAGTGGCAATGAAAGCGATACGGAAAATCAGCCCAAAAGTGAGTGAATCACAGGGGCTGGTCCTGTCCCACAGCACTGCACCCCTGCCTGGGCTGGGATGGGATGAGCACACTGACGTGTGGGATCTGCTGGGACAGGGACAGGAGCCTCTCAGAGGCCACATGGCCAAGTCTGGGAGCTCTTGCTGTGACAAACCAACCTCTATTTGTGCCACTTCCCCTGAGCCCTTGAGGTTTAATGGCATTAATCTGCCAGTCACCAGAAGCAGAGTCGTTTTTGGTTTGGTGGCATAGCTTGTGGGAGGTTGTTCCTCATCACTTTTGCTGCTGCTGTTTGAGATCATTTCCCTCCTGACTCCTTCCCTTGGTTCTGTTTTATGTAATGCTGTGAAATGTCCTTTCCTCTGGGGAGAATTCACCTGAGTATTTGTCTGATTCCAATGTCCTGAGCTGGATCATAGACCCAAACTCCAGATCTGAAACACCTACTTGGTTTTAGCTGCTTTTAGCTTCCATGTGAGGACATTAAACAGAAGGATCTGGCACAGGGTGCCCAGAGCAGCTGTGGCTGCCCCTGGATCACTGGAAGTGCCCAAGGCCAGGCTGGATGGGGCTTGGAGCAGCTGGGACAGTGGAAGGTGTCCTTGCCCTTGGCAGGAGGTGACACTGGATGAGCTTTGAGGTCCCTTCAAGCCATTCAAGGATCCTATGAATTATTTTAGGTGTTTCCTTTACTTGGAGGCAAACATTCAAAAGGCTTTAACTTGGAATGAAAGGTGAAGCTCCATTTATGTTAAGGAGAGTGGTGGAGAGTGAAGAATCTCAGCAGAATTACAGTGATTGAGTCAGTGCCTGATGGAAGAGTTGTTTGAAAGTGTCCAGAATGTGTCACGGTGCCTGGGCCACAGGAATTCCTGACGTCAGAGGGCTGTGCCTGTGCTTGTGAGCCTGTGCTGCCTGTCAGGACAGCCCAGCCTGGGGGTGTCCTGCCCAGGGAGCTGCCTCTGCCCCTCCTGAGTGCCCCTGGTGTTTGGAGTGGCTCCCTGAGTTCAGGCAGCTGGGGTTCACTCCCTGCCACCCCGTGGTGTCACTCTGTGTAAGAACATCAGGGCAGCAGCAGAAATCTCAGTATCTGTCAGGGGGGTGTGCAGAGCTGCTGCCAGGTCAGTGCTCCCTGTCTGAATCACAGAATCCTGAAATTGTTAAGGTTGGGAAAGACCTCTAAGGTCATCAAGTCTAATCATCAACCCAGCACCACCACCACACTCACCACTAAGCCACATCCTCAAGTGCCACATCCACACATTTTTTAAACACCTCCAGGGATGGTGACTCCACCACTGCCCTGGGCAGCCTGTGCCAATGCTTAACAACCATTCCAGTGAAGAAATTGTCCCTGATATCCAATCTAAACCTCCTCCAGTGCAATCTGAGGTTATTTCCTCTCCTCCTGTCACTTGTTCTCAGGAGAAGAGCAGCTCTGTGCATGAGGAGCTGACACTGACACCCCATGTCCCACAGACATCATTTGGATGCTGAACAAACCCACCCATCCCTTTTCCCCCTCAGATGGCAAGGCTGAGTGCTCTTCTGTGCCTGTAGGTGTGTGGCAGTGGCAGCCACAGGCTGGTTTGGGATTTGTCCCTCTCCCCAGGTCCCCACAGGTGCCTGAGGCACTCTGCCTCCAGGAGGAACCCACACTACCAGACCCTGGAGCGGGACCTCATCGAGCTGCAGGAGCAGAGGCTCTTTGAGCTCTTCGTGGTGGTGTCCCTGCACAAGAAGGCATCTGAGGTCACCTACACACCCCACATCATCCAGCAGTTCCCCAGCAAGGTAGGAGCTGCATGGAAACCTGCCCAGGGAACTGCTGAGCTCTTGTCTCCCCTCCTAAACTACACTCAGGATCTGGGTTTGGAATGAAGCACCTTGCTCTGTTACACACCTAATGTGTAGTGTCAGGAGGTTGTTGGATATGTCTTGATAATGAGTTTGTCTTTTTTGAACTAGGGAGGTTCCTCTTTAATTCAAATTTCATGAAGCCATGGGGTATTTGGTGCCAGCTGAGGGAGAGGAAGGAGTGCAGAGCTCTGTCCCAAAGCTGGCAGGAACCTCATCCTGGCAGGCTGTCCTTTACAAACCAGGAATGAAACACTGATGGTGCACAGGAACTGGGATCCCAGGGATTTTATGCTTATTTATACTGATTTGAATAATAATAATAATAATAATAATAATAAAATGGCAAAGCTGTTTTTACAAGCCTCCAAAACCAGGAGATCTGTGGAAGTTGAAGTGCTGTAGTTAAACCAAGCCCTTTGAAATAAGCTGTTCAGCCCAAATGGGTGACAAAACCAGTGTGTGACTGAATTACAGCTCAGTGTCCTGAGTTGGGAAGCTGAGATGGAGCCTTGGTGTTTCTGTGGTACCAGATTGAGATGAATATTCAGCTGTCACTGCCTGGGCTCATACCTGCTGCTTTCCACTGCAAACAGAACAGAGCCAGGAATTCTGGCTGTGCCATCAGGAAAAAGCCAGGGATTATTGAGGAGTCTGCATGTCATCCACATAGAGGAGATGTCAGATCCATTTAGTGAGGTTCTGTGGGATCCCAGCAGGTTCCACAGTGTCCCAGTTCCTGCTGCCTGAAGGATTTGTGAGCCAATAACTATCAAGTGTGTAAATGCCTTGGGTTCACAAGATGAGTAAGGAGCTACAGCCACAAAGAGTGCAGAGTGTTAATTTAGTGGGTAAAACTGAACACCCCCAAATAATATCTGCTAAAAGTGCACACTTTAGGGTGTTGGGAGGAAGAAGGGAATGCAGCAGATTTGGCTTTTCCCTGGTGCAGCCTCTCAATCTGCCCATTGCCTTTGGGAAGGGCACTGCAGGGTTCCCCTCCTGCTCTGTACTGGTTTTTATAAAGGCACTGACACTACAAATGATTTTATCAGTATTTATTTATACTCTGCTCAAGTGGAAGTGTTTTGGTGAGTGACTTTAAATGGGACAGTGTGTGAGATTGGGTGTCTCCCTTCTAATATCTCCCTTCTAATATTAGCTTTGCTTCCGAGTAATCTGCTGTCACCTCTGTTTTGGGCTGTGTGCCCAAGGACATCTAAGCTTTTTTACAACTGTTACTCTGTGAAAATGCTGTTCTGTTTTCCTAACACTTTGTGCTGTCACAGCTTGGGACACTGGAATAGCCTGGGTGTGCTGAGTGCCTAAAATCAACTTTATTACATAAAATTTTCATTTCTCGGGGGCATTTCCTACTTAAATGTGTAAAATTTCCTTACATTTCTTATGGAGTCTCTTAGCTGAACACCTTTCTTTTGTCCTTTCTGGGCAGTTTTGAGCATGGAAAGTGTCCTGGTGTCCTTGAGGGATTTGATTTGAACCCACATGTGATGGGACATGTGATTCAGGGACAGTTTTTGCACTTTAGTTATGAGTGATCTGCACATCAAAAGCTGAACACATTCCTGTTCCTATTAGTGTTTTAAAATCTCCCAGGGGTGCAAACAAGGCAGCTGCCCCAGACATTGTTTGGGGGGTCATTTCTACATTCATTTTCCAATAAATTTAGCCATGCTTGTAGATCCTTACTCTGTCCTTACCAAGCTGGGTCATTTTACAAAGGTCCAATCAGCAGGAAAAATGCAAGAGAGATCTGGGAATCTGCTAATAGTCAGAATATGCTCACTGTACCTGTGCATTAGCTATGTGATGGATCAGCCTTTGGAAGTGTCAGGAAGATGCTTTCTGTATTTTGAATGCTGTAGCTGTGCACCAACTTCAGTGACTTCAAGTGCATCTGTTACCCCTCCAGCCTGAACATCCCTTCAGACCATCAAAGGATACTGAAGAGAGGCTAAAGGTCATTCCCAAATTCTGCTTTCCAGATCCCAAAGACTGGTTCCCTTCCTCAGACCTTAAAAGGTAAAGACTTGGTTTTGGATTCTTGTGACTGAGACAGGCAATGCTGAAAGCTTTGGAGTGTGCCAGAGGAGCTGCAACCAGAGCAGGGGAAAAGGGAAAAGGATCCAGGAAATCCCTGTGGTGGGAGGGAAGATGAGGTGTGGAGGGGCTGCTGCTCCCTTTCCTGTGAGGAGGAAGAGTTTGTCCAAGGCCAGCTCCTGGGGCTGGAAATGCTTCTGCTGCTTCTTGGCTGAGTGGGGAAGCAGCTGGGAAGGAGGAGAGAGAGAAAAGCTCAGTGAGAGCAGCTGGGAAGGGGGAGAGATGATTAAAGCTCATGGGATGCAAGTTTTTACTCTGAATAGATCCCAAAGTCCTTGTAATCGTGCCTTGGCCCTTGTCAGCATGACAGAAGGAGTCTGTGTGCTTTGTCAGTCTCTGCCCTGAGCTGTGTGGTGAGTTTAACCCTGACTCTGCCTTGGTTCCCCAGTGAAACCTTTTCCTTCGTGCTGACGGGGGAGGACGGCAGCCGCTGGTTCGGGTACTGCAGGAAACTCCTGGTGAGCATCTCTGGGAGGGCTGGGGGTGCAGACAGCACTGCCTGGGCACTGTCAGGGTGTGACTTTCCCTCCTGGGTTACCCATCCTGGGCTGCTGTGGTGGTGCCAGCCCTTGGGATGCAGAGGGAAGGGTCAGGATGGTGCCCAGAAATGGTGGAACGGGCTCTGGGCATGAGCCAGCTCCTGGAACTGGGTGTTCCCTGAGAACCTTCATACTCTTAAGTGTAGGAGGGGCTGCAGCAGAAGGAATTCTGCAGATCAGCTGCAGTGTGGGTGCTGGGTTGTTCCTTGCCCCCCTGTTGTCAGCAGAGCTGTTGCTGTTGCCTTTCAGCCAGAAGGGAAAGGGAAGCGCCTGCCCGAGGTGTACTGCATCGTGAGCCGCCTGGGCTGCTTCAACCTCTTCTCCAAGGTGAGCTGGCACAGCCTGTCCTGAGCCCTGACAGCCTCCCCACAGTGACTGGGGGCTCTCTGTCAGGCTTGGAGATTGCAGCTCATCCCAGGAGAGTGCTGCTTCCTCTCTGTCTCTGCTTTGAGCAGGGAAATCAAACACTGGTGCTGAGCCTTGTCAGCCAGCACACAAATCCTTCTGCAGTTACTGCCAGGAGGGACCTCCTGGTGTTACTGAGGGTGCCCCTTCATCCTCCCCTTCTGTGACTTGGCAATGGAAAATCAGTTTGGGATGGGGTTGGATCTCCCCTGGTTTTTGTAGTACCATGAGGAGGGGAGGTGAGGACTGGGGAAAGCTGCTGCAGATAAAGGGCAGTTATTGCAGAAGAGTACAGGGACAAGCTTTGGTGAAAGATGGTTCTGATTGTTGGAGCACAGAGTTTCTAGAACAGCTTTTCAGGGAGGTTTCTGGGTGAGGGGAATGTGTGCTGCTCCTCTTAACTCCTCCAAATAATGAGAATTTGATTACTTCATACAAGGCATTTCCTTCCAGTAGCAGGAGGCTGGAGAGCTGTGCTCACAGGAGCTGTTCCTGTTTGAGTGTTCAGACATTTGAGATGAATTTCACAGAGCTCCCAAGCGAGGTGGCAGAGGGCTGTGGGTCTGTGCTGGAGCCTTCTCCATGGGAATGCTCTGATGGATTGTCCCCTCTGTCAGCAGCAGCAGTGACCCAAGGCCTGTGTGTTTCCCTGCAGATCCTGGACGAGGTGGAGAAGAGGAGGGAGATGTCCCCAGCCCTGGTGCACCCCTTCATGCGCAGCGTGATGGAGGCTCCGTTCCCCGCCCCGGGACGCACCATCACCGTCAGGAGCTTCCTGCCAGGAGCAGGGGATGAGGTGACAGAGCTCAGCCTGCTCTCTCTGGGGCACACAGGCTCTTTGCAAACTGCACAGCAGTGCCTGGAAACAATTAGTCTGGAAGTTGGAAGGGAGACTGTCCCAGAAACCTGTTTGCTGTGGGAGTGGTTCCCTGCTTCTTAATGAAGAGCTTCTGGGGCACTCTTCTGTGCTGCCCCGTGTCAGTTGTTATAGGATTCTCTGTAGGATCATGGATTCAGAGAATATCCTGAGCTGGAATGGACCCACAAGGATCTTCCAGTCCAACCCCTGCCCTGCACAGGGCATCCCAAATCCCATCCTGTGCATCCCTGAGCACTGTCCAAACTCTCCTGCAGCTCTGGCAGCCTCAGGGCTGTACCCATTGCCTGGGGAGCCTGGGCTGTGCCAGCACCCTCTGGGGGAAGAACCTTTCCCAAAATCCAACCTGAGCTCCCCTGGCCCAGCTCCCTGTGTCCCATCCCTGCTCCTACCCCTCAGGAGGAGCTGCAGCCTGTGCTGAGCTCTGAGCTCAGGCCCCTGTGCTGCAGGCTGGGGGTCCCTGGCTGGCTGCTCCCCCAGCCCTGCTGTGCCTGTGTCCCCTCAGGTGATGGAGCTGTGCCGCCCCTTGGACTCCCGCCTGGAGCACGTGGACTTCGAGTGCCTCTTGCAGTGCCTGAGTGTCTCCCACACCATCCGGGTCTTTGCCTCCCTCCTGCTGGAAAGGAGGGTCATCTTTGTGGCTGACAACTTGAGGTGAGAGATGAGTCTGAGCAGTTCTTCCATGCAGTCACTGGATATTGTTGTTTCTTCAGTGTTTGGACCTGTCCCATGTCCAAGCTTGTCTGGTTTTGCAATTAGTTCTGTTTGAAAACCTTCTGCACTCTCCATACTGCATGTGCATGCCTAGAATTTGCAGTATGCTGTTTACACAAGAGGAGATAAGGGAATGTTTCCTTTTTGCCTCTTTAGCCTGGGTTGATGGTGGTTTTAGCTCCCCAGAACTGAGTTGAAAGTGGGTGCATGGGGCCTCTGCTGCTTCACAGACTGTACACGAGTGTCACTGCCCTGAGCATTTCCATCCTGTCCTGAGGCAGGCACTGACCACCCTGCCTGTGCTTCTCTCCAGCACTCTGTCTAAGTGTGGGCACGCTGCAGTGGCAACACTTTACCCCTTCACCTGGCAGCACACCTACATCCCTGTCCTACCAGCTTCCATGATTGACATCGTGTGCTCTCCCACCCCGTTCCTCATTGGCATCCTCTCCTGCTCCCTGCCACAGCTCCAGGACCTGCCCATAGAAGAGGTGAGGATGTGTGAGACACACACAGTGTCAGTGGGATGAGGTTGACCTCTCTGGAATAATCTCTGGATTATGTCTCTGTGTAAACTCTCAAACTTCTATGAGCCACTTGGTGAATTTGCCTGACAAATGTCAGGCTGTTCCAGCCTTATCAAAAATAAATAATATTCACTGTTATCAGGGACAGGCTGCACTTAGGCAAAACTTGTGTTTTATGTGTGACAGCCTTATTTAAAGAACATCCTACATTTAAAAAACAAATTAAAAACCTGTTGTTTTTTTTTTTTTTCTATACAGCAACATACCTGGTTATTAGTCAGTGTGTTTTCTATGTCTCCCCAGGTTCTGATTGTTGATCTTTGTGCTGACAAGTTCTTGCAAGAGGTGAGTGAAATAACAGCAGCAGTAACTCATGGGTTTATGCCAGGAAAAGGCATTGATGAAAGAAAATAATAAAAATAAATCTGGAGGAGCTGGTGTTCATATGGAGACTCCAATGGCTGAAGAAATACCTTGTAACAGAGAAGGGAACAGGCTTACAAATCCTCAGTGCAAGGTTGAGGTTTCATGAGGTGGAGGGCTCTGCAAAGCCAAAGATGCTGCTTGTCTGAGCTGAGTTTAAAAACTATTACTTGGTTTCTTCTGTGAAGGGGATCCCTGAGATTCTCTGCTGCTCTTTGTCTGTCTCTCCCTGTTCTGTACACCACTTTCTCATCCAGCTGGAGGTTGGTTGTTGATTTTGATTGTTGTTTTTCTAAGGAATGACAGTCTAGGAAACAAATTATCATAGTTCATTTGGGGTTCTCTACTGAACTTCCCCAAAAGTGCTTCTACATCCCCAGATAAGCAGCTATTAAAATACTGGGGATTATTTTACTAGTTCAGGATATTTGCTTCTCCTTTTCCTTGCCTCACTGTTGTGTTTTGCATTGCAGCCTGCAATACTGGAGAAAGGTATTAAAGGATTGGGGCATTTTTTAACCATATTATTGAGACCTGTTGTATTTTCTCATCAGATTTTTATTGTTTTTGTGTGTCTTACTGGTGAAATAAGCCTGAGTCTGTGTGGTGGCCAGTTGTGTGTGTGACTCTAATAAAATGTATTTGGGGCATGTTGAGCAAATGTGTTTAATTTCTGTGGCTGCAAGATAAAGATATTTAAATATATTGCATCCCTGAAGATATATCACAGAATAACCCCCCTCTAACTGCTTTATGAATATTTCTAATCTACCCCCTGGTTCTCCTGCTGATGGGAATAACACAGAAATCCTTCCTTGGCCATTTCTGTCTGTAGGTATCAGATGAGGATGAGATCCTGCCCCATAAACTCCAGGCTGCACTTGTACAAATCCTGGAAGAACGGAGTGAAATCCTGTCACACGGGCAGAGTGACACACAAGGTACTTTCTGTGGAAAAGTGCATTAGCAGATCTCTACCATGGAGCTGATAAAAATGAGCAAATTTAAATAAATGCTAAGAAGTGACATTTTAGCTGTTTCCCTGTGATCTTGCTGAGAACATCTTGTGAATGTGTGAGAAGTTTGGTGTGCTGACACTTCCTCCTTTCACAATTAGTGTGTGCAGAACTGTAGTTTCCTTTGGACCAACAGCATCAGATCAGGTTTGAATTTTATTGTACTTTTCTAAGTGGCAGAGACAATGTGTTTCTCAGAGAAAGTAGCAAATTTCTGTATTTTAAAGGGTAATCTGGCTGATCATTTTCAAAATTAAACTGCTTTATGCAAGATTCATCAGATAAGGAAGTGTGAGAAATTTAAAAACTTGAGTGGCTTGAGAGAATGGCACCAGCAAATTATATAATTCTGTAACAACAAAGTTTATTTTCCATAGAGTTTGTCTTCTGTAGTTTGCCTAATGGTTGAAGAGGATTAAACTTAGCCTGTTGTTAGATGACAGCTGATTACACACCAGATGTTTGACAGGGGAAATGAAATTATGGATGTTTTAAATTCTGAAAAAGCATTAGAACCAAACTTGTCCCAGCTGCAACAGAAAGTTGCCATTGGGAAATTGAATATTGGAGCTGAGACTTCTTTGATATCAATCCCCTGGAATATCCTAGTCTGAGGCAGCCAACACAAAAAGAGACTGAGCTGTCTAAAAAAGCCACTCATCCTTTAGGAGAGGAATGACCAAAGTGCCAAATGCTCTCCTGTCCTGGTTTGAAGGACAGGTATCTGCCAATAAAGACAGGAGCCTCTCTTTGAAATTGAGAATGTAAACTCCCTCCAAATTATAATTTTGAAATTAAGGGGCTCTCAGGCAAAGATACGGGAATTAGGAATAACAGTTCCTTACTAGGAGAATTAAAATAGAAATACAGTATTCCAAAGAGCAATCCCAAACCCTGCCAGAGTCAGAATCCAAGCTGACACCCATCAGTCAGTCAGGGTGGTGGCAGCAGTGCCATTCAATGGTGGCTGCATCCTCCTGCAGTGGCAGATGTGGTTCAGCTGGAGCAGTGCTCCTGGAGAAGGTGCAGTTTCCTCTAAAGGTCCAGGGATGATGTGGAAAGGTCTGGCTTTCCTCTGGAATCCAGTGGGAAAGGTGCTCTGGTGTTCCAAATCTCAGTTTTTCTCTGGGTAGGAAAGGCTTGGCTCCTGCCCTGGCTGGAGCATCTCCCAGTGGGATGATGGAATTTTATCAGTCATGCACTGGGACTCAATGGCCATGAACAGGAGATATCTCCTGGAGGGAGGATGGGCTGTGGAAAGATAAAGATGATTGTCCCAGCTGGTTTAAAGATGGCCCATTAGCAGATAATGTGTGCCAGGAGATAAAGATCACTGCCACACCCAGTTTGTAACAATGGCCCATTAACAGGAGGTAATTCCCACAGAGATAAGAATCGCTGCCACACCCAGTTTTTAACAATGGCCCATTAACAGGTGATACCTCCTGGATGAAGGGTGGGTCATGGGAAAGATAAAGATGATTGCCCCAGCTGGTTTAAAGATGGCCCATTAGCAGAGAATATGTGCCAGGAGATCATGCTGCAACACATGGGGACAGAATCCATACTTTTGTTTCCATCTTGTATTGTAACCTAAGGCACCTCCCCACAGGTGCCATGACCCTGAACTCTCTGGTGTCAGAGGCTTTCGTGCAGTTCTTCGTGGAGATCGTGGGGCACTACTCTCTGCACATGAGCGTGACGGAGCAGGGCGAGCGCGTGTTCCAGCGCGAGCCCTTCCGCAAGTCGCACGGCTCGCGCACCGTGCGCCACTTCCTGCACTGCTTCATGGAGACGCAGATGTTCGCCGGCTTCATCCAGGACCGCGAGCTCAGCAAGAACCTGGCCAGAGGTAGCTGTGCCACCACCCTGCTCTGTCTTGTTTTGGCATCACCTTCTCGTTTCAAGTTTGCTTCACAGCCTCCCTTTTAAAGTGCGGTGCTGCCTGTTTCTGCTGTTGGAGTTGTGTCATGTGGAATAGCCCCTTCAAATTGCTCAAAATAATTCAGTTTATAAAGCAAAGAATTTCTGCATCCCTCTCCTTTCTCCTTGATCCTGCAGCTTACACACACAATGTGCAGGGTTTCCTTTCGTGGCTTTGTTAATCATGATGGTATGAGCTAAAAGATGGAGTAACTCATTTGGTGAGTGATTTTTAATTTTAAATTTTTTTTTCTCTTTAGGCCTTTTTGAGGTCCGTGCCTTGGAGTATTTGGAGACTATTCCAGAGACGGAACGAACTGGAATGAACAAAATCCTTCGCAGTCTTGGTAAAGGAACACCCCTTGGTTTTGTTCATTGTTAATTTTTTTTTAAATTAGTTTTAGCTATTGAATAATTTGAATTTGTTACATGGAGGGGAAGACTCCTTCTTTACTTTCTGCACTTGTTTTCCCTTCTTTATATTTACTGCTTCAGGGGACACTGAACACTTTGTAAGATTTTTCTTTTCTTTTTAAGCTTTAGTATCTTGTGTGACTTTCCACCTTCAGTTCCTCACCCTAATGAGTCCTGGAGTCCTCCAGCTCATAGAATCCCACAATGATTTGGGTAGGAAAGGACCAGTTCTGCCCTGAGCAGGGACACCTTCCACTCTCCCAGGCTGCTCCAAGCCCCATCCAACCTGGCCTGGGACATTTCCAGGGATCCAGGGCAGCCACAGCTTCTCTGGGCACCTTTGCCAGGGACTCACCACTCTCACCTACAGCTCCTAATGCTGTTTTTTCTCTGCAGGCAGTAAAATGAAATTCCTCCAGAAGAAGTGACCGGGCGCTGCTGCGGGACAGTGGCGGGAGGGGAAAACTCCAGGCCCTGCCTGGGGACAGACTGAGCTCTGGAGAGCAGGGCTGGAGACATCCAATAACAGCTCATGGATCAATAACAGCTCATGGACCAATAATCAATTCCATGGATCCATCACAGCTCATGGATCAATAACAGCTCATGGATTGATAACTAGTTCCATGGTTTGATAACAGCTCATGGACCAATAATCAATTCCATGGATCCATAACAGCACATGGATTGATAACCAGTTCCATGGATCGATAAAAGTTCATGGATCCAACACTTCACGTGTCTCCGTTCCTTAAGGGGGCGTGGCCGGGGCTGGAGGGGCGGGCCCGGGGCGGAGTCAAATCGCGAGGGGCGGGGCCTTGGCTAAGGGGCGGGGCTGGGCAGGCCGGAAGGGGCGGGGTTTGTGCCCGGAGCCGTGTGCGGCCCCGCCGGGCGTGACGTGCTTGCGCACGCGCAGTGCGCGCGGCCGCGGCCAAGATGTCGGGCCCGGGGCTGGTGGCCGGGGACGTGGTGGTGGATGCGCTGCCCTACTTCGACCAGGGCTACGAGGCGCCGGGCGTGCGGGAGGCGGTGCGTGCGGGGCCGGGCCGGGGAGGGGCGGGGGCGGCGGCGGCGGGCGGCCTGCCCCGCCTGACGCCCCGTGTGCGTTAGGCCGCGGCGCTGGTGGAGGAGGAGACGCGGCGGTACCGGCCGACCAAGAACTACCTCAGCTACCTGCCCGCGCACGACTACAGCGCCTTCGAGGTGAGCTGGGGCGGCCTGGCAGGCCGTGGCACACCCCGCCTGTCCCCGGTCCCCTGCTGTCCCTCACCGCTGCCTTCCCCACAGACCGAGATCATGCGGAACGAGTTCGAGCGCCTGGCGGCCCGGCAGCCCCTGGAGCTGCTCAGCATGAAGAGGTGAGTGGGGCTGAGCCGCGCCCCGTTCCCCGGCTGAGCCGTGCCCCGTTCCCCGGCTGAGCCGCCCCCTTTGCTCGTACTTTCCCAGGTACGAGCTGCCTGCCCCGTCCTCCGGGCAGAAGAACGACATCACAGCATGGCAGGAGTGTGTGAACAATTCCATGGCCCAGCTGGAGCACCAGGCTGTGCGCATTGAGAACCTGGAGCTCATGTCCCAGCACGGCTGCAATGCCTGGAAGGTGTACAACGAGTAAGGCCTCAGCTGCTCTGCTGAACACGAAGTTCTGGGTTGAATTTCTGTGTGTTTATTGGGTGTGAATCCAGTGGGCATCTTTAGAATGTAGCCTGGAATGGATGAACCTCTGTGAGAGAGCTGTGAGTGAAAGAGGAGGCTGATCTCAAAGCTGTCTCTGTGGCCAAGAGACAAGAACGTGTTTTCATATATCCCAGTCTTGAATAGTGTGGGTTATTGTTGGTAGTGGGTGTTAATTAAGGCTGGTGATGGCCTGTGAAAGAGTAACTCAGTCGTGGAAATTTAGATGAGTTACTACAGATCCTGGGCTTTGCCTGGATCTGTAATAAAGCCTAATAAAGCTGCTGTAAAAGCCAAGAGAAGGTTGTAAAGTATTGCTGCAGGAAGCACTGGGGTTAATTTAGACAGAGAATGTTAATGTCCACTTTTGAGAAGTGTTGGATGAGCCTTAGATAAAATAATAGGCCAAAGGAATGCCAAACTTAGCTCAGAGAGAAGGCAGAGGGTTCCTGAGCTCAGGAGAAGGGAAGCAGGTAAAGGATCTGCTGGCTGGGACAAGGTGTTTGGGTTGCAGGGGCTTGTTGAAACCTTAACTGGGAGAAGTTAAATGTCAGGTGAAATAGGGCTGTTTAGATTTTGTGTGTTTTTAATGCTTTGCTTGCACTCTGTCATCAGGCATCTGGTTCATATGATAGAACAAGCCCAGAAAGAGCTTCAGAAATTGAGGTGGGTCACTCTTATTTATATTTTTGTACTTAAATTAGAAGTGAAACTTTCTCTATCCCCAAGCTATACCAAGTAAGATATATATGCTGGCTGTTGCCATGGTCACAGGGAAAAACATCCAGTAAAAACAATAATTAAGAAATGTGACCCTGCCTTCCCCAAGCAGTTATATTCACCATGTCTGTTCTACTCAAAATTCTGTGTTTAGTTTGTTTGAACCTCTGCATTGGATTTGTGGAATCATTCCTGAAATGTATTAATGCTTTCTTTTCACTACTGATAATTTAATGTGCACTTGTCTCTGTTAGGACATCTTCCCTGATGTTGGGTTTGGCCTCTTATTTATCTCAGGGTTCTCTGTGAACCCTGTACTGGGATTTGTCCATCTGGATGTTGTCCTGGCTGCATAAATGTTTTTTGGCACTACTTCTAGGGATTGACTGTACTTGGAAATCAGCAGATACAGCAGATGCTAAAGAAATGAGGAAATAAAAATACATATTTTTCTCCCCAGAAAAAACATTCAAGACCTGAATTGGCAGAGGAAGAACATGCAGCTCACAGCTGGGGCTAAGCTACGAGAGATGGAATCCACGTGAGTATTGACATTTCTCTGTTAACCCTTCCACAGGTTTCTCCATTGCTTGAAATTTACTTGAAGTTCTTCTTCCACTTGAAAATTCAGTGATCCTTTGATGCTGCTGTAGGATACTCTTGCTTTGCAGAAAGTGCTTTAAACTATTTGTAGTCTGGTTCCATATTATATTTACTGAGATTGAGTGTATCAACAGATGGGAACAGATTATATTAATTAGCTGCTTCATATTTTATAAGTTATCTTAAACTTCTTTATCTCAATATTGGCAGTTAATGGATGAGTCTAGTCATTAAATTTTTCAGGTGTAACAGGTTTAAAAATTGTTCATTATCACTTTGGTTCAAATGACCATTGATGTCAAATGAGGATTATCATGTGCTAAGAAAAACACTGCTTTATTTGGTATTTCTGCTTGCTTTGGAGCAATAGTTGTTTTTGATTTTAAATCAGAGGACTGTTATATAACACTTAAAGGTTCTTTGTATTTCTTTTCCCTTCCAGGTGGGTCTCTCTTGTCAGTAAAAATTATGAGATTGAACGAACTATTGTGCAGCTGGAAAATGAAATTTCACAAATCAAGCAGCAGCATGGGGAAGCAAACAAGGAGAATATCCAACAAGACTTTCAGTGACTTAATCCTGACTTCTCTTAGTGCAGCATGTGTCAAAAACTACAAACCAGGCACTTTGGAGATGCTGTGTCTGTAGACACCTCTAGTTGCAATTTTGTGAGGTGGTAAAAAGAGTATTTCTGTTGTTTCTTTTCCTTGTTTCAAATTCTAGGAGGAGGTAGGGATGGACTCAAAACATCCTGTTCAAATGTATTACAGGCACCATTAAACATACTGTGAATTGTTTCACTTTTTCTATACTTAAGGAGCTCGTGCTGTTGTGTTTTCCCCTACACCTGTAATAAATCCTCTTTTGCTATTTGTCTGGATTCTGCTTTGTGTCCAAGGAGCTGTGGAGGAGGTGTCTGGGCCAGGTGCAGCTCCAGAATCCCCTGCAGGGGCAGTGAAGGGAAGCTGGAATTTGGGTGGGGAGGTCTCTGCAGCACTGGGGTGTGCAGTGCCCACAGAAGGGGCTCAGTGCCCCCTCCTGCACTGTTTCTCATGCCAGGGCATTATTCCTGATCCCCCTCCCCTTGCCTTATCCCCTGTCCCCATGCACTGATTCCCACCCTGTTGCACTGCTCCATGTCCTGGTGCCTTTTCCCTATGCCCGTGTGTCATTTCCATCCCGCTGCTCTGTTCACCATCCCAGTGTTATTCCCAATCCAGCTCTGCTATTTTCTCTCCTGGTGCCTTATTCTCAATCCTTGTCCATTATCCCAACCCCAGTGGGATGCTTTGTTCCCCATCCCAAGGGGGTTATTCCCTATCTCGGTGCCCCATTCCCCCCTTTCCCCACGGGTCATTCCCCCGTCCCCATGGGTATTCCCCGCCCCCACGGGTTATTCCCCCCTTTCCCCACGGGTTATTCCCCCATCCCCATGGGTATTCCCCGCCCCCACGGGTTATTCCCCCCTTTCCCCACGGGTTATTTCCCCCTCCCCATGGGTATTCCCCGCCCCCATGGGTTATTCCCCTGCCCCATCCCTACGGGTATTCCCGGTCTTCAGGCGTTATTCCCCTCCCCCCGGAGTTATTTCCCAGCCTCTGTGTGTCATTTCCCGTCCGAAAGGGTTATTCGCCACCCCGTTGCGTTATTCCCCCTCCCGATGGGGCATTCCCCAGCCCAGTGCCTTATTCCCCATTCCCGGTACGTTATTCCCCATTCTCCGTGCGTTATTCCCCCTCCCGACGGGGTATTTCCCAGTCCAGTGCGTTGTTTCCTATTCCCATTGCGTTATTCCCCATTCCCGGGGCTCTGTTCCCCATTCCCGGTGCGCTATTCCCCATTCCCGGGGCTCCGTTCCCCATCCCCGTTTCCCGTTCCCGGCGCGCGTTCCCGGGGGGCGTGGTCATGTCCCGGCCGCTCCCGTCCATTGGCTGCGAGCCGCCAGCACGGCCCAATAGACTCTCACCGCTGGGCCCAGTGACAGCCCAGAGCCCCGCCTTCCAGTGACGTCACGGGACGCCCTCCCGGCCGCGCCGTTGCCGCGGGAGCGCGCGCGCGTGCGCGGCGCCGGTCCCGCCCGGTGACGCGGTGACGCGGAGCGTGCGCGGAGCGGGGTCGGGTTCAAAGGAGGAAACATGGCGGAAAACAAAGGAGGCGGCGGCGGCGGGGACGCGGCCGCCGAGGCCGCGCCGGGTGGCGGCGGCGGCCTGGAGCTTCCCGCCGGCTCGCCGTCCTCCGCCGCGCCGCCCGAGGAGCGCGAGAGCCCCGGGGCGGCCGCGGCGGCGGCGGCGGAGCGCGGCGGCGGCGAGGCCGAGGCCGAGGCGGCGGCGGGGCCCGGAGCGGCGGCGGGGCCCGGCCCCAGCCCGGTGCCGCCGCTGACGCCCGCGGCCCCGGGGCCGTTCTCGCTGCTGGACACGTGCGCGGTGTGCGCGCAGAGCCTGCAGAGCCGGCGGGAGGCCGAGCCCAAGCTGCTGCCCTGCCTGCACTCCTTCTGCCGCCGCTGCCTGCCCGAGCCCGAGCGCCAGCTCAGCGTGCCCGTGCCCGGCGGCGCCAACGGCGACGTGCAGCAAGGTGAGCGCGGGGCTCGGGCGGCACTGCCCGCCGGGGCTCGGGGCTCGCTCGGCTCCGATCCGCGGCGCTGCGCGGTCGGGTGCGGAGCGCGTCCCGCGGGTTTCCATCGCAGCGCCGACCTGTTGGAGCGGGATGAGCTGTGAGGGATCGCGGGGGGGATCGGGATCGGGGTCGGGATCGTCCGGCCTAGGGAAGAGAAGCTGCAGCGACACCCTAAAGCCCCTTTCGGAGCATAAAGGGAGTCCGTAATAAAAATGGGGACAGACTTTTCAGCAGCACCTGTTGCGGTGGGACCGGGGATAATGGTTTTAAACTGCAGCGGGATCGCTCTAGATGAAGCGTAAGAAAGAAATGTTTACCATGAGGGTGTTCAAACAGCGGAACAAGTTGCTCAGGGCGGTGATGGAAACATTCCGTGTCAGGCTGGAGCAGGCTCGAGTGGGAGATGTCCCTGCTCGTGGCACTAATGACCTTTAAAGGCTCTTTCTAACCCCAAATGTTCAGTCATTCTCTCCTCTCTGCCTTGTTTTGGCTCTCGGGGGTGACACTGGAGGCGAGTCAGGAAGGGGAGGGCAGCTCGGCGAAACGTGTCTGGTTAAACTGAGGTTCAGCGTTACCTGCCCAGGTGGGAACGCTGTGCGCTCTGCAGCTGCTCTCTGTGCGCTGAGATAAAACCCTGCAGTGCTGTTTGTCAGCTCTGCCGGGGGCTCTGCTCTGCACAACTTGTGCCAGGGAGCAGGAGTACACTGCTCCTTCCACGTGTTCTCGTCAGAATCACAGCTTGGGTTTGATTTTTCTGTTGTATGCTCATAGATGGAATTGAAAAGCTTTGGAGCTTTAGATGGGGTGACTCACGTACAGACCAAAGTAGGGCCCTGGTAAGTGGTTTTGCTGGTCCTAAATGGGCTCTATGGTCAGGGAGACCTTGTTTGGTGACATCTTTGCAATCAAGCTTTCTTGTGTTCCCCAGTGAAGGAATTAACCTGGCATGGTAGAGATTTATTTCATCCGGACTGTTCAGAAGTCCATCCTAGATGTGATCTTAGAAAGTTCACCGGTTTTGAAAAGATGTCTTAAATATTGTTTGACATTTCACTTAGTGAAGCACTGAGATGGTCTTGTGATCCATGTTTTTAAATTTCAGATTCTATATTTTGTGTCATATCATAGAGTGACAGTATGATTTGGTTTTGAGGGGACTTTAAAGCTCATCCAGTCCCATCCCCTGCCATGGGCAGGGACACCTTCCACTGTCCCAGCTGCTCCCAGCCCCATCCAGCCTGGCCTGGGACACTTCCAGGGATCCAGGGGAACCCTGTGCCAGGGCAGTGATGTGCCAGTCACATACACAGAACCTGGGAATCAGGATTAATTTTATTAGCAATTAGCAGGTTTATCTGAGTCCTGTTGTGTCAGTAAGATACAGGTGTGGGAACCACTGTGTACAGACTGGAATATCACTTCTTGTTGTACACATTTTAAGAATGCTTGTTGGTGTGCTTTGGTGTAGAAAGAGTTCATGCTTGGATTGTTGCAATAAGAGGTTTTAGATGATGTGAACAAGGTGCAGGGGACTGGAGCATCTTTCTTGTGAGGAGAAGCCTGGTTAGTCTGGAGAAGGGAAGGCTGAGAGGGGATCCCATCAATCCCTGTTAATATTTCCAAGGTGGCTCAGAGAATGGTGTCAGGCCCTTTTCAGTGGTACCAGGGCAGAACAAGGAGCAATGGCCATAAATTATAACACAAGAAATCCTTTCTGTGGAGGGTGGAGCTCAGCCCAGGGAGGGGTGGAGTCTCCTTCTCTGGCCACATCCCAAACCCACCTGGACACATTCCTGTGTCACTGCTCAGGCTGAGCTGCCTCGGCAGGGCTTGGCCTGGGTGATCACAGAGCTGCCTTCCAACCCCAGCTGTTGTGGCTGTGTCCTGTGGGGCTGTGTGATCCAGCTGTGCATCCAGCTGTGGTGGCTCAGGAACTGGCAGCAGCTCAGGATGGAACATGGACCATTTTTGTGGGCAGCTCTCTGCACCTCCAGAGTGGAATTGGTTGAGTGGCCCAGGAGATGGGTGCCAGTAAATCAGACAGAAAATGGACATTCTGAGCCTCCTGAGAAGCACCACAGTGCTTAGTCACACAGGTTCCTTCCCTCTTTTGGTAGTTACAGATCTGAAGTGTTACTTCCACTTCTGCTGATTCTCAAGTCTCCTTCATGAGCAGCAGGTGCTTTTTCATGAAGGAAGAATGAAAGAGAAGTGGTACCTGTAGCTGCAGCTGAGGCAGGTTACACTTTGCTGCAAGATCTCCCTGCTGATTGTGCCTGCTGTCCTTCAGCATCTCTTCAAGCAGACCATCTCTTCAAGGTGATATTTTCCATGTTACTTTCTTAATTTCAGGCTTTGCTCAGTGAGTGCTGCCAGGACTTAAAATATATGTATATATTGGGTAAAAACTGTAGAAATGGAGTGTGAGGTTGGTGCCTGCAGAGCAGTCCTTTGAATGGCAGCACCTTCTCTGGAGAGAGTGGACAGGGGTCTGGATCAGCATCTCTGCTCCTGCTAGGCTCCCACTGCTGAAGAAGGCAGAAAAATCATCTCAATTCCTAAAAGGTAGAGAAGCCCTGACTAAAGCTTAAAAGAATTACCTGAACTTGTGGCTTGCTGTATTGAAAGAAGTATTTGGTGAGTTCATACCTGTTGTGCTGATGAAAGAAGTTTGTTTTGCTGTTGTTTACATTCATGCAGGGAAAAAATAGAAGATTCTTTTTTTATATATTTAAAACATATGCATTTGTTTAAAATTAGAAGTAGTATCTCATAATCAGTTTAATGTCCTAATTGATTATGGGAATGTGCATTTTATTTGGTGGATAGATGATTTTGCAGTGGTGTTTCAGCTGTCCAGCTGGACTTTTCCTTTCAGGTTGAGTAGGTTACAAGAAAATGCCTGCATTCTGTATTCTGGAGAAAAAAAACAAAAAAAACAAAGCAAAACTGATTTCTAAGTTAGAGATTTCAGACTGTAACAGATACTGTAAAACAGCTTTTCCTGCACCCACTGCTGCTCCTGCTGCTGGAGGAGAGGTTGTTTTGTGGTTTCACTGCCTGGATGAGATATTTACAATCTCTCTTAAGATGATTATCTCAGTGGAGAGAGCATGGGGCTCTCCCAGCTCCTTGGGAATGTCACAGCTACAATTAGGCTGAAAACCCAAACGAGCTGAAGAAACCTCCACGATTGGTTGTGTCTGTAAACTGAGGAACAACACATTTACTACCCAGAGCTGTGGTGTTTGGTGCCATAAATTGGTTTGATATGCTGAATTCAGCTCCTGTGCCAAGTGTTGCTGTGTTGTATTTATCACACCTAAAGTGTTTTTTGTTTTTTTTTAATTTGCTGTGAAAGGAGGACATAAATGGTCTGATGTGTGTGAGGATGTGACTTGTCCCTTACACTGAGTTTAGTGGTAGTTACTATATTTTCAATCTAGAATAATGAAAATTCCTGCATCAAATAAAGCTGTTTAAGCTGTGTAAATACAGTATCTTAAGTTTTATTAAACTGGATGTGAGTAGACGTCACCTGCACTCTCTTGGTTCTTTTCTCCTGTTTTAATAAGCAAGGCTCATGAATATATGCTGGAGCCCAGCATGAGTTCTGGAAAATGTTCAGTTCATATTCTGGACTTAATAAAAGTCTTGCTGTGAAACTTAAATTTCAGTCTAAATTAATAATGTATTGTAAATTATTTCTATCTGAGAACATTAAGGCATGTGTTATTTTTATAAGAATTAATACCTGTGGCAGCTGTTGAACAGGAACTTTTTTTTTTCTTATTAAATATAATGTATTGTCAATTATATATATAATGATATAATCAAGGTTTGTCCCAAAAACAAAAAAGCTGAATTAGGAGTGGACCTTGAAAGGACTTAATTATTTTTTAAAATATATTTTTATTCTGACAGATTTCAATCTGCTGGTGTCACTCCCT
The DNA here is from genome assembly GCF_903797595.1 of Erithacus rubecula. NCBI lineage: Eukaryota > Metazoa > Chordata > Aves > Passeriformes > Muscicapidae > Erithacus > Erithacus rubecula. Next base: position 2,618,547 of record NC_136678.1, read on the forward strand.
TGACCTGTGAGGGTTTGTTTCAAGGTCTAATCACTGAAATTAGAGCAGGGTTTTGATGTATGGCTGTGCAGAAACATGCTTGGACCCTTGCAGAGAAATAAATATTATGCACATGGAGTAATTACTATTGGAGTTGTCAGCCAATAAATGGGACCTGGCAGAGATTAATTCCTGAGAGGACTGATCCCCTGCCAAGCCCCAGCCCAGAAGGGAAGCTGGAGTTACTGGATTGCACAAGTGCCTGCAAATATTTCCTGAACTGGGAAGTTTCATTGTCATTGTAGCAGTGTAAACATCTGAGAGGATTTTAATTACCTTGCAGTCACTTCTGTGGGGGAATCAGTCTGGAATTGCCACCCAACCCAAAGCTGTGTGGGACCAGATGTCTCCAGTGATGCTGCTTGCTCGACAGAAATTGGGTTTGGGAGCTTGGTCAGGAGATGATGTGATAGTTTTTGGCTTGTGCTCGTTGATGTCTCACTCCTATCAGCAGAATTTGGAGCCATTCTTTGGCACAAGTGTGGTTGGAGTGGAGCATCAGGTGGGGTGGCAGGGCCAGGTCTGTCCAGCCCCACCCTGGCCTGGAGCTGGTCTGGTGGGAGGAGGGGCCAGGAGGTTCCTGGAGTTCAGGTGTGTGCTGGGATGGGCAGGGCTGGACCATGGGGAGCACAGGAGGTTCCTGGAGTGCAGGTGTGTGCTGGGATGGACCATGGGGAGCACAGGAGGCTCCTGGAGTTCAGGTGTGTGCTGGGATGGACCATGGGGGCACAGGAGGCTCCTGGAGTTCAGGTGTGTGCTGGGATGGACCATGGGGGCACAGGAGGTTTCTGGAGTTCAGGTGTGTGCTGGGATGGACCATGGGGGGCACAGGAGGTTTCTGGAGTTCAGGTGTGTGCTGGATGGGCAGGGCTGGACCATGGGGGGCACAGGAGGCTCCTGGAGTTCAGGTGTGTGCTGGGATGGACCATGGGGGGCACAGGAGGCTCCTGGAGTTCAGGTGTGTGCTGGGATGGACCATGGTGGGCACAGGAGGTTCCTGGAGTTCAGGTGTGTGCTGGATGGGCAGGGCTGGATGGACCATCCCTGGTGCATCTCTGGATCATGGGGGAACTGAATCCCCTTATCCTGCTGGCCCTGGGCAGCCTTTGCTGTGAACCTGCCCCTCTCCTCACAGCAGCCTGAGCCCCAGTGTGAGTCTGGGAGCCCCTTGCTGGCCCAGCCTGGGCTCCTGGAGTGCTGAGCAGGAGCAGGGCTGGCTGTCCTTGTCCTGCTCCTGCAGCTGGGACATGCTGCTCTCCTGTGAAGGATGTGCTGCTGACTCCTGTTCAACTTGTAGTCCATAATACACTTCAAACATTGTATTTTAGGGTAATAAGTGAGGACAAAGTTACTTCTTTATCCTCTTTTTTTTTTTTTTTTTTTTTTTAATAGTTTCAGTACTCAGAATGTTACAAAGCAACTAAAAAATTGATAAAGGTTTTTGTGTTACACATCAGAGCTGATGTTAAAGGAGCTGAATCTTTGGAAAATAGTAATTTTGTATGTCAGTAGAGGTGTTTAGGAACACAAATGTTTGAATAAATTCTGTATTTGTAAATTTGAACTGCTGGAAGGACTCTCTGTGATGTTCCAGTGATGGAGAGGATCCATTGAGTGCTGCTGAGGTGCAAAGGGATTTTTGGATCTTGTACATCATGTGCATCCTCTGCCCTCCCCTATTCATGTCCATGATCTCATCAGATCCATTCCATCCTCATTCAGATCAATAACTCTATTAATTACTCCATTATTGCTTTTTGTTCTCTGTGAGATTTCAGTGAGGTTGGGTTGGGCTGTGATGTGTTTATTTTAAGTTGATTGAAGCCAACAAGTGAATGTGGAGCCCTCACTGTGATGCTTCTTAGAAAAGTTCCTTATTTTGCTTTATCTCCTGTGCTGGTTTTAGGCAGTAGATGAGTTTCCATGGCTCCTTGTGTGTTCCCCTTTCCTTTCACCCCACATCCCCCTTCTCTCCCAGGAGGCATCTGTAGTGTTTGTAAACAAAAACTAAAAAACCACATCAAGAGGATGGTTGTAGTTGGGCTTGGTGGGGGAAGAGGTTAATTCTTACTGGCTCAGGAAACCTTGTTGTTGTAGAGCTCTGAAACATCTGGGGGAATTCCAGAAGGAAATGCCCAGAAGGGTGGGTAGGGAGCAGAGAAGATGGAGAAAATTCCATTTTTTTTCCTTGTGCAAAAGCAATGGGTATGAGTTGAACACACACTGATTCCTGAATATCAGGAGTGGGGACAGTAACCAAAGACTTGACATGAGCTTTTACTGGACTGTGTCTGTTTTAATCCTGGAAATAGAGAGAAATCAACCTTCCCCTTCCTTCACTGGAGCTCTCAGGCATCCTTGAAACTTGGCAGTGCTTTAGTACCATTGGTATTGTTATGTCAGCCTGGAGAAAGCAATTCTAAGCAGGTGTCTAATATTTGTCTTTTTGAAACTAATTCAAGATGAAACCTGTTGTAAAAATTGCCTGTTTTGAGATGCATTCAGAGGAATGTAGTTACCTTTGGGAAGTGTTAAATATATAAAAGGTATTCACAGAGTTCTGTGAATTAAGAAAAATACTTGTGTTGCAGCTTTAGGTGTGAGTTGGGAGTGGCAGATTAAAAGCATCTTCCACTTGAAATCTGGAGGTTTTTCAGTGTTCCACAGTGATTTGCTGCTGGATTATGATGCAAGCTTTTTAGCATCCTATTTTTAGGAAAACAAAATCAACTTTCCTCCTCAGTTTACTTCAGTTTGGTGCTTTCTGAATGCTTTGATGCCTGTGGTCTAGTTCAGTGTGCTTTATCTGCACCATAAGCAGTTAAAAGGATTACAGAGATGCTGCTCTCATTAGTGTCCTTAAAGTCTTTGACAAGTCAGGAGGTCTGATGAGCAGTGCAAGGAGCTGTGCCTGCAGTTGTGTAACTGGCAGTGAAATCTGTGCTGGCATCTCCCTGCTGGGCTGAACCTTCTCCTGGGCTCCTTGCTGAGAAGGGCAGCAGGGCTGGAGCCTCCAGCAAGGTTCTTGTTGTGTCCTTGGTTTCACCAGCATGTCCTCCAGGACAGGGATTGTGCCAGAATTGCCATTTATTCAGTGTGGGCTCTGTCCCTGCTCCCATCATGCTGGGAAGAGCACTTGTGCTTCCTGCAGATCCATCCCTGGCCACATTCCCATGTTTCTGTCAGTGCTTTGTGTTGGTCCTCAGCTCCTGAAAGGCTCTGTGTGTCTCAGGGGGCTCTGTTGGAGTGTGGCACAAGGAATCTGGGAGCCTCTTTCCTCCCTGAATCACAGGCTGGGATAAAAGGCTCAGGTGAGGAGATGAAACCCATCTCCCTTTGAGCAGGGCTGGCAGTGCCAGGAAGGCTTTTCCTGGTTCACAATCCAAATTTCCAGATAGGAAGCCCATTCCTGCTTCTCCCTTCAGTCAGCCTTAGGCAGGCTGAAAGAAAAAGCAAAACTCCATTTGGGCTGAGCAGATGGAGGACAGGGAATGTGTATGATTGGAAATATTTTTGCTGTTCTGCAGAAGTGTGGGACCAAAAGCAGAATCTGATCTGAGCTGCATCATTAATTGGGAATAGGACGTAAGGGAAATGTGGTGCAGAGCTGTGTCTCCAGAGTGCTGTGAAAGGGGGGTGATGAGTATTTGTGCTCAGGACACACCTGAGGTAGAAACAAGTGGAGAAATGGGCAGGATGGGTCCTCTAAAGTACAACTAAAGAACTTTGAAATCCCACAGCTGTTATCTGTAAAACAGTTTGTAATCTCCTGTGGCCTTTCAGGTCCAAAGGATGATTCTCCCTGAATTTCTTCATGGAACCACTGATACTCACAGAGCACCTATGGGTGGCTGGTGAAGTTTTAGGCTGCTGAATTGTTCTTTTTTTCAGGACCTGAAGCACAACTGTGTTCATGCAGTTAATGCTGAGAGCAGGATTTTGGTGGCAGTGTTCTGTAAGGCACAAAGGAACTGCTGCAGCAAGTGTTCCAGACCCTCAGTGCAGGGTTTCACGTGGTGTGGTCAGAACTTCCTGAAAGAAACTTCCCTTTTCTCAGCTCTTTGCTTCAGTGCTGCCCTTGACCTCTGCAGCAACAATTCACAGCTCAAAAATATGATGAAGCATCTCTGAGGACATAGGAAATCTTGATGGTAATAAATAGGATTGGGAGAGATCATAAACCAGCCTGACCTTCATCATTTGTATGAATGTGTCTTATCCTAATCCAGCTGTGATTTGATAAATAAGATTGATCTTTAAACAGTGGTTTTTATTATGTGCTAATGCTTTTGGAAAGCAGAGTTACAGTGGGAATGTTTGTACCAGGACTGATGTGTTTGATTTGTTTGATGCAGAAAAACAACATAGTGAGTTCTGGAGTATAAATAGGATGATACTTTTATATTTCCTTTTATTTTCTTATATAAGTGAAAATTTGTTTTTCTCAGATGTTATATATAAACATTTAAACCTCAGTTTGTCCTAAAATACATTCTCACTAAATTTTTTGCAATAAACTTTGCAAGCTCACAAATTATCTCAAGTTTTGATAGCTAACAATTTCTTTTTTCTATGTAAATGCTATTTCAGTGTGATTTTCTCTACTTTTCCCTCCTGCCTCACAGAATTAGCCACATCTGTATCTTTTCAGTACATTTGCTTTCTAGTACAAATGGTGCTGCAGTAATTTGTTTTTTATTAGATTAAAAGACCGAGATATGAGATGTTTAGTGGCTCATATATTATTGGGAAGCTGCTTTTGGAAATAAAAGGTGCTGAGATGTGAAAAAGGAGTGTAATGTGCTAAATGAGGATTGCAAGGCCTTGTGATCTCTTGAGGTGTGTGCAGAACACTGGGGACACTTTGTGCAGCTTTTATTTGAATGTAGAGGTGCAAAAATTGGGTGTTGGACTGTGAGAGCAAGGTGGAATTATCCCTGGCCAGAATGCAGCCTGTGGGCTCTCACTTGGATCAAAAGGCTTGATTTTATTGCAGCTTTCATTATTTGGCTACTTCAAAACCAACCCAAAAATTGCCTTGAAGAGGTTTTCCTCTGTACAATTTGACTTGCTGTCAGATATTCCAGGTCTTGAGCTGCTTCTGTTTTGTTATTTTCTTATAATATTTTGTGTGTTTGACCCAAGGCAGCACTAAAATCAATTTTGGGTGGGGTTGGGTTTGGTTTGGTTTGGATGGAGTAATTTTAATTGTAAATATCTGAATTTTTTATTCTGTAAATACATGCACATCAGCTGCTGGATGGCTTTTAGCTGGTATTCCCTAAAGAATTTTGTCACTCAGTTGTAAGAAAACCTCAAAGTTCTGCATGTGGGGAAGGTTTTACTGTGTGTGAAAGATTTTGTATGTGTAGCTGCTTCAGTACTGGTTATTTTTCATATCCTGCTCTTGAGATGTGTTTGCTTTGGTGAGACAGGGAATTTTTAGTTGGATTATTGTTACTCTGCAGTGAATCTCTTGTGTTCTGAAGCCATCATTAATTTTAGCACTTGAAAAAATTAATACTACTCCACTACTAATGTAATTAATCTCCCAGAAATGAGTCCTGCTGTCCTAATTGAATATCCACAAAGGAGCTGAGCATCAGTTAATTACACTTCTCAAAGTTGTTTTAGTGTATAAAAATACCCAATGGCTTGGAAAGCTTCTTGAAGATTATATTCTCAATAAATTGTATAGGAATTTGATTTAAGATCAAATGACACTTCTGTGAAAGTGTGAGCCACTACCTGAGTTATAAATAGATTTTCAAACCTTTATGGGGGTTGTTCATAGACATTTTTAAATGTCAGTTTTTTTCATGTAGTAACTTTGCAGCTCTGCTGAGGATTTAAAACTAATTTAGTGATTACAAAGGATATCAAAGCAGGATGCTGATATTTTATTGCTTCATCTGCCTTCCTGACTTCATGGAAATTGATATTAGAAATCTTCCTGGGCTGCCTGGGAGAACACTGGGAGATGCTAATGCCATGGGATTTTCAGGAACATCACTGGGATTACCCCACTGTCTGGACACAGCCTTTTAATACTTGTCTTGAGACAGGCTGGACCACTAAAAATTATTTTTAAAACCCCAAGTGTAATCTAAAATGAGCAGAGAAACATTAAATATTTGCTTGAGGACAACAAATGACTTTGCTAAAAATATAGGATTTTTAGGGAAGAAACAAATAAGAAAAACTGAGTATGATGTAGAAATTCTCCCAGCTAGGTGGGGGATCCTTTTCAGACGTTTTTTGTGATTAATTGAGGGAGTGTATTTTGGGGTGAAAACTGTTCTACACCTGTCACGGGTGATTTTAATGGCAATGTCAGCGTGGAATCCTTGACCCGGGTGGAGGGGGAGTGTGATTTGTGTTTCTGGGGCTGTTGCCAGGTGTGTTCTGTGTTTCTGGGGCTGTTGCCGGTGTGTTCTGTGTTTCTGGGGAGTTTGCCAGGTGTGTTCTGTGTTTCTGGGGCTGTTGCCGGTGTGTTCTGTGTTTCTGGGGCTGTTGCCGGTGTGCTCTGTGTTTCTGGGGCTGTTGCCGGTGTGTTCTGTGTTTCTGGGGCTGTTGCCGGTGTGTTTCTGTGTTTCTGGGAGTTTGCCAGGTGTGTTTCTGTGTTTCTGGGCTGTTGCCGGTGTGTTCTGTGTTTCTGGGGCTGTTGCCGGGTGTGTTTCGGGGGCTGTTGCCGGTGTGTTCTGTTCTTCTGGGGTTGTTGCCGGTGTGTTCTGTGTTTCTGGGGCTGTTGCCGGTGTGCTCTGTGTTTCTGGGGCTGTTGCCGGTGTGTTCTGTGTTTCTGGGGCTGTTGCCGGTGTGTTTCTGGGGCTGTTGCCGGTGTGCTCTGTGTTTCTGGGGCTGTTGCCGGTGTGCTCTGTGTTTCTGGGGCTGTTGCCGGTGTGCTCTGTGTTTCTGGGGCTGTTGCCGGTGTGTTCTGTGTTTCTGGGGCTGTTGCCGGTGTGTTCTGTGTTTCTGGGGAGTTTACCAGGTGTGTTCTGTGTTTCTGGGGCTGTTGCCGGTGTGTTCTGTGTTTCTGGGGCTGTTGCCGGTGTGTTTCTGGGGCTGTTGCCGGTGTGTTCTGTGTTTCTGGGGCTGTTGCCGGTGTGTTTCTGGGGCTGTTGCCGGTGTGTTCTGTGTTTCTGGGGCTGTTGCCGGTGTGTTCTGTGTTTCTGGGGGCTGTTTGCCGGTGTGGCCTCTGTGTTTCTGGGCTGTTGCCGGTGTGTTCTGTGTTTCTGGGGCTGTTGCCGGTGTGTTCTGTGTTTCTGGGGAGTTTGCCAGGTGTGTTCTGTGTTTCTGGGGCTGTTGCCAGGTGTGTTCTGTGTTTCTGGGGCTGTTGCCGGTGTGTTCTGTGTTTCTGGGGCTGTTGCCGGTGTGTTTCTGGGGCTGTTGCCGGTGAGTTGTGTGTTTCTGGGGCTGTTGCCGGTATGTTCTGTGTTTCTGGGGCTGTTGCCGGTGTGTTTCTGGGGCTGTTGCCGGTGTGTTCTGTGTTTCTGGGGCTGTTGCCGGTGTGTTCTGTGTTTCTGGGGCTGTTGCCGGTGTGCTCTGTGTTTCTGGGGCTGTTGCCGGTGTGTTCTGTGTTTCTGGGGCTGTTGCCAGGTGTTCTCTGTGTTTCTGGGGCTGTTGCCGGTGTGCTCTGTGTTTCTGGGGCTGTTGCCGGTGTGCTCTGTGTTTCTGGGGCTGTTGCCGGTGTGTTCTGTGTTTCTGGGGCTGTTGCCGGTGTTCTCTGTGTTTCTGGGGCTGTTGCCGGTGTTCTCTGTGTTTCTGGGGCTGTTGCCGGTGTGTTCTGTGTTTCTGGGGCTGTTGCCGGTGTGCTCTGTGTTTCTGGGGCTGTTGCCGGTGTGCTCTGTGTTTCTGGGCTGTTGCCGGTGTGTTCTGTGTTTCTGGGGCTGTTGCCGGTGTGTTCTGTGTTTCTGGGGCTGTTGCCGGTGTGTTCTGTGTTTCTGGGGCTGTTGCCGGTGTGTTCTGTGTTTCTGGGGCTGTTGCCGGTGTGCTCTGTGTTTCTGGGGCTGTTGCCGGTGTGCTCTGTGTTTCTGGGCTGTTGCCGGTGTGTTCTGTGTTCTGTGTTTCTGGGGCTGTTGCCGGTGTGTTCTGTGTTTCTGGGGCTGTTGCCGGTGTGCTCTGTGTTTCTGGGGCTGTTGCCGGTGTGCTCTGTGTTTCTGGGGCTGTTGCCGGTGTGCTCTGTGTTTCTGGGGCTGTTGCCGGTGTGTCTGTGCCCTGAGGCTGTGGCTCTTTGTTTTGCAGTGGGTGTGATCCGCTGCCCCATCTGCCGCCAGGAGTGCCGCCAGATCGACCTGGTGGACAATTACTTTGTCAAGGACACGTCGGAGGCGCCCAGCAGCTCGGATGAGAAATCAGAGCAGGTAGGGACTGTCCTGGGGGGCTGGGCTGTCAGTGCTGCCCCTTCCCCAACCTTTCACTGCTCCCTGGGGCTGTCAGTTTTCCCCAGGACAATTCTGTTTCTTTTCCCTCCTCCTTCTCTGCTCCCTGGGGCTGTCAGTGCTCCCCAAGGCAACTCTGCTGCCTCTTCCCCAACCTTCCTCTGATATCTGGTCCTGTCAGTGCTTCCCAGGACAATTCTGTTTGCTTTCCCCACCCCTCCTCTGCTCCCTGGGGCTGTCATTGCTCCCCAGAGCAACTCTGCTGCCTCTTCCCCAGCCCTACTCTGATTTCTGGGACTGTCAGTGCTCCCCAGGATAATTCTGGTACCTTTTCCCCAACCCTCCACTGTTCTCTGGACTGTCAGTGCTCCCCAGAGCAACTCTGGTGTCTCTTCCCCAACCTTCCTCTGATTTCTGAGACATCAGTGCTCCCCAGAACAATTCTGTTTCCTTTCCCCACCCCTTCTCTGCTCTCTGATCCTGTCAGTGCTCCCCAGAAAAATTCTGGTGCCTTTTCCCCACCCCTTCTCTGCTCTCTGATCCTGTCAGTGCTCCCCAGAAAAATTCTGGTGCCTTTTCCCCACCCCTCCTCTTCCCTCTGGTCCTGTCAATGCTCCCCAAAATGACACTGGTGCTTTTTCCCCACCCTCCTCTGCTCTCTGGGGCTGTAAGTGCTCCCCATAACCATTCTGGAGCTTTTCCCCCACCCCTTTGTGCTCTCTGAAGCTGTCAGTGCTCCCCAGAACAATTCTGGTTCCTTTTCTCCTGCAGGTGTGCACCAGCTGTGAGGACAATGCCAGTGCTGTGGGATTCTGTGTGGAGTGTGGGGAGTGGCTGTGTAAGACCTGCATAGAAGCTCACCAGAGAGTAAAGTTTACTAAAGATCACATGATCAGGAAAAAAGAGGATGTGTCATCAGGTGAGTGTTGGGTGTCACTTTGTCCTGCCTGTTCCAAGAGCCTTTTCTTTTTATTTGTTAAAAGATGATGGAGGTAACAACCAACTCTTGTGCGTTTTCCCCCCAAAATTTGGGAAAAGCACAGTAGAAAGTTACCAGTGCAAAATTAGTAGCTGGAAAAACAGAGGAAAAATTAAATTTATAACAATGATACTTTGTGCAGTTTGATGTGCAATGCCTTTGGAAAGAATTTAGATCCATTCTTTATAATCTTGTTGTTTAATTAAAGGGAGGGGCTGGAATCTGGAGAGCAGTGGCATATTGATAATCTTACCCATTGTCCAAGGAAATGAAATGACACATTTTGCTGTATTTTGTTACAAGAAGCAATTGCAGTTCTCCCTGTATGAAATGTATATATAAATTTATAGTTACCTTCAATATATGATGTTACTTTGTATTGATATTGCTGAGTAAATGTGGAATTTGAATCTATTTTGTGTTTAATCTCTCAGCAGATGTTAGTAAGTTAGGGTTTGTTTAGGTGTGCAGCCTTATTAGAAGTAAATTCTTAGACTGTTGTTTGATTATATATAATTTGTAACCTATTGAGGTAATGTGGAAAATCATCTCAGAACAGGTCCAGGCTATCTGGATTTTGTCATTTATACCTGTTGAGGTAATGTGGAAAATGTTCTGCAAACATGCCCAGGCTGTCTGAATTTTTAGCTTTGAAAATTCTATTTGTAAATGGGTTAAAAGTTCTGATTTAGACTTGCAGGTTCTTCACAATGTGGATGTGTCTGAAGAATTATTATTATATTTGAGGAAGGGAGATCTTAACACTGCTCCCTTCACTTAAACTCATTTAAAATTAAGATCTTCATAATTGTTTTGTTGTATCCCTTCAAAGGAAGAAACACTACTTTTCTGTCTGAAAATTGTTTAATAGTTAGAAAGTTTGCTGTTGAGCTTAGTTCTTTTAGACAAGGATCTTATTTCATTTGCTAACCTCATTTTGGGGAGACTTTTCTGTCTTAATGAATATTTTTAATAAGAAATACTATCCATATAAGATTGAATGTATTAAGCCTCACAGATGAGAAGTCCTTAAATTAATCAAATTATAGAGACCAAGAAAGAATTTCAGATGTTTTTACAAGGAATGCTAAATTGTGACTCTCAGTGTGATATTTCAGCTCAGCTTTCCCTTTGATACCTGCTGGGAAGGGGCTGAAAAGTGACTGTTCCAATAAAATAAACTTTCAGAAATTTCATTTATTATAATTGTGGGGAAGGGTCATTTTTAAAAAAAAATTATTCTTATACTCAGAGATGTGCCCTGGAGATTTTAAATTTCTCTCAGTGAGTGGCAGCTGTAGATTCACCAGCTCTTAACAATAACTTACATGATATAACCAGCTTCAGAAACAGAGAGTGAGGGAAATGTTCATGTTTTAAACCCTCCCTGCTGTACCTTCCTCTCTGCTTCCCTCTTTGCTAAGCTCAAAATATCTCCAGAGCACTGTGCTGCACTTTTTTTAGTAAACCCAGAATTATTTTTTGCCATTATTTGTTATTTGGGGGTTTAAGTAACTCAACACAGGCAGCATTTGCTTTGCAGCTCCCACTTCAGTTGTGTTGGACTAAATGATGTGTGTAAATGAAGGGATAACCTGGAAAACACATGGGGTAAAAAGTAAAAAGTTTTGAGAGGTTTGACCCATCCTTCAGTGTGTCAGAGGTGAGATTGTATGGATTGAAATTTTTATAAACACACACCATGCTGGTGTTTGTGTGCAGTCTAGCAGGGCCTTTTGGCTGAGAAAAGAGAAATTCTCCTTGTCCTTGAATGAATAAAATGAAAACAGCTCTTAACCTCTGGCACTGTAAATCACACACTCATGAAGGCTGGGAAAGACCTCTGAGATCATCAACCCCTGGTACTCACAGGAACTTCAGTGTGACAACAACTTCTTGGTTGTTACTGCAAGCTAGTTTTTGCTCTTCAGATTGTCTAAATTTTATTTTAAAATGCTCACATGGTTTATTTTTAAAAACAGAGGCTGTGGGAGCATCTGGTCAACGTCCTGTTTTCTGCCCTGTCCACAAACAAGAGCAGTTAAAACTTTTCTGTGAAACCTGTGACAGGCTGACATGCAGAGACTGCCAGCTGCTGGAACACAAAGAACACAGGTACAAATATTCCCCTGCCTTAACTCCTGTGCTGTGCTGTCCCAGAGGATGAAGTGGCATTGATGTGAACTGCTTGTCTTGGAAATTCTTCTGCATGTTGAACTGAAACCATCCCTTGCAAAGGAGTGATGGAAACTTGGTTGAGTTTTGTCCAAAGTTTCTTTAAGATCAGATTCAAACCAATTTTTCTGGTTAATTTGTCTGGCAGTTCCCAGTGCTGTCACTGTGTTCAGGACTGGAGTGGAAATTCCTGCAGCCCTGAACACCTGGTGCTGTAAAAGAAGCAAAAGTGATAGAGTGAGTCATGGGTGAGGTTATTTTCTGAAAGGGCATGTTTGATTGTGCAACAGTCTTGAGGGGAATTTTGGAAAGGAAAGTCTAAATTTTGCCTCTTACATTAGTATATTCTTTTATTGCAGAGGGGGAAAGTGGTTTGGGTTTAGCTGGTTAAAAGTTGCCTCATTCCAGGTAAAAAAGAAATGCTGGGTTTGCCTCTGCTGGAAAAAGACACATTCCAACTTCCTGCTCCTTAGCAGCTCTGTTATGTAATTGTTTCAATGTCTGAATAAATATTTTTCAGTGTTAAAATAGAGAATCTAGGGATAATATATATTTATTAACCACTGCTTTTCCTTAACTCTTCTCTGTAAAGGTGTAATATTAAATTTAATGTTGTTTTTCTCAGAGCAGGGATTATTCTCAGACTGTTCCAGCAGCCTGTAGTGAACTTTTACTTTTGAAATTATTATTATTAAAATATTAACACCCTGAAATATTCCTGCTTTGTTCTTTCATAGGCTTGATCAGAAATATCCTGGGTGACTCCCTTATCACAAAGAGTGCTCTCCTGGGATATATTCATTAACTTGGTCTAGTTGGATTCTTTGCATCTGTTTTGTGCATGTTGCTAATGGATTAACAGATGGATCTTGTCCTACTTACCTGTGCTCTTCCAGAAGAATTCATTGTTATTACCATGCTTTTTTTTTTTCCAGAATATTCTTTCCATATGGTTCTGTGTGCAGGTGTCAATTCCAGATGATAAAGGCACTGCCTTGCCTGAAGTACAGCTGAGATTTTTATAGAGAATCATGCCAAGTGGAAAAATAATTGCTTTTAATCCCCTGTTTTCTTCTTGCCTGAAATCCTAATAGTTGTCACCAAAGGAGGGTGAATCACCAGCTCCATGGTCCAATATTCAGAGTTTGAATCACAGAATTCCAGAATGATTTGGGGTTGGAACAGACCTTAAAGATCATCCAGTTCCACCCCTGTCCTGGGCAGGGATTTTGGGGATTCTGTAGAAAGCTGACAGTTCTTTTACAGCCTGATGCTGTGTGATTCCTTTAATTTGGGTAGTTCCTAGTCCACACACTTGAGAAGCTGGAAGTACAATACTGAAAAAAGAAAAGTATTTTGGCTGTAGCAAGAGCTACAACAAAATTTTAGCAGTACAAGCTGAATGTAGATTTTTCATTTCTACTTCAAACAGAAATATAATTTGAACTTAATGAAAATAATTTCATAAAATCAACAGCTCCCAAGCATTTCAATTTTTGCTGTCTTTGTGCTTTAGGAGTGCTACATTTTTTATATTATAGTATCTAAAATCTCATGCTGCTGTCTGCAAGAGCTTTAGACTATTCTTAGAAAAAGCAAAATTCCAACACTGAGACTGAAGGATCTGAACTCTTGGAGTTCAGATTTGTCTGTTGCTGGTACAAACTGAATTAACAGGAGCAGAGTTGTTTTTGTTGTGAATGACATTCTTTATCTGGGTCCCTGTTATCATGGCTGTGAGTCATTTCAATAAAAAACTGTCTTGCTGAGAGTTTGATGACAATCCAAGCAGTCTTTTTGTAATGTTTTAGATTGTGGCAGAAGACAGCACTACTTTCTTTTTCATTTTCTTTGGGAGATGATGTAAGTTGTTTCTAATGCACCTCATAAAATGCTTCATTAATTGCAGTAATTTTCTGCCAGTTTGAATATTGGGAAAACATTGCCAAGGTCTTCTGGGACCTTAAGTTTTCCCTGTTGTTAACAAATCACATTTCAGAAGCATGAAGTTTGTTTATTGCAAAGAACAAGATTTAGCAAGTGATTGTTGGGAATCCTGGATTTTGAGCAGTTAATCTGAAAAGATGGAAATTCATGGAGCTGCTTTAATTCCCCTTTACCATTTTCAGCAGAGGCATTTTGCTTCTGTTGCCTTCTTAATTCCAATATTTTAGGAAAAAGTACCTAATCCTGTTATTTTCCCTCAGTTGTTGGTACTTGCTCTCTTTTTTGATGAAGTACTTTTGATAGCAGCTGTTCAGTTGAAGAGCTTGGAAGGGAATGTTCTTCACTTGGAAGTAGCAGAAGTGGAAAAAACTTGAAGTTTTTTAATAGGGAAATTTTCTTCAAATTCAACTAATGCAGTCAAGTATGAGCAGTGTCATCTCAGGTGAAAATCTGAAGAATTTGGGATAGTTTAGGAGGTTTTTTTTTTATTCTTTAATGTGTGTTTAAGCTGTTGTTGCATTTTCCTCACCAAACTCTGAGGTTCCTGTTCCATAACCTGCTCTCCTGGGAAACAAGGAGTGCATCCTGTGGTTGGAATTGATAATTTCCCACAGAGATTCAGTCTCCTGACCAGTAGCAAAGAACTTTATCAACCCTTAAACATTTTACACATTGGTCAGAGTATGCAGAATCTGATTTTTTGGTCATATTTTTTCAAAATTTCATGGCTTTGCTCCTGAATTGGGAACCCTGAGTTCCAGCCCTTGGTAAGCAGTGTCTTCTCTTGCCTGTTGAAAAGGTACCAATTCCTGGAAGAAGCTTTTCAGAACCAGAAGGGTGCAATTGAGAACCTGTTGGCCAAACTTCTTGAGAAGAAGAATTATGTAAATTTTGCAGCTGCCCAAGTTCAAAATAGGTGAGTTCCCCAAAATCAGTTGTTACTTTTCCTTTTTAATGACTCACAGTAAGATGGATGGTGGGACTAGAATAATCTAGATCATAATTACTTTTCATAATGTTTATTTGCCCCTACAAGACTCTACATCTCTTGGAAATTCTTACAAGAAATAAATGTTCAAGGTGATGTCTTTTGTGACAGCTTTGAATAGAACCAAAGGTGTGACACATTTATTTCACTTTGGGGATGGGGAAAAAAAAAGAATTAAAAAAGGCAAGAAAACCCATCCTTACGATTTCTCCTAAGTTGGCTCAAGGAGACAAAAGGTTTGAAATACTAAAATATTTTTATATTTCATATTAAGGCCTGTGATAACTGCATAACAAAAACTTGGTGTGAATTTGAATAGGAAATTGTGGTTGGTTGTGGGGTTTTGATTGGGTATATTTTTTTTTTAGGTCTTTATCCCTGCTGCCTTTGCACCCCTTGGGTGACGTGGCTGTGCTGCAGCCCAGGGATTTCCACCCTGACTCTCAGTGGTTTTGTCAGCCTTCTGCAGCTTTTAGGTCATTTGCAAAATGACACATCAGCTGGGGGTGGAAAGTACCAGGGCAGGAGGAGGATGTGCACCAAAGATAGAAAGAGAAGTTGTGATGCAAATTTTTAACTCTTTGTGGTGCCATCTACATTAAAAAAAAAAAAAAAAAAAAAAGTGTGAGGAAGAACAGCATGAGAGGGGCAAATGTGTGAAGAGGGAAGCAGTGAAAATTGGTATTTTTATGTGATGATTTTCCATGGAACTCTTTGAAAGGTCCCAAGACACAACACCATTGTGAAACATAGAATTTTTACACATTTGAAGAGGCAGAAGTGCAGTCACGTAGGCAATAATTAAACTGAGAGCTCAAGAAATGTCACAAAACATTCTCTGATAGGAATTCCAGGCCAGAATGGGTGATGCACATATGAGTAACACATTGTAATGATGGGGGGGTTTTGCCCAAGAGTTTCTTGCTTCAGGGGATTATGTGAATTTCTGCAGTGTGGGATTGAGTTGTGTCAAGATTTCAATTTTCTGCTGAGCCAAATAGTTGGTGCAGGTGAAACAATTCATTCCACTGCTTTGCTGTAGAATCCATCACCCTAAAAACTTCAGGAAAAATGAAAGTATTACAATCTTATCAGTGTTGGCAGATGGTTAAATCACCATCATCTGTTGTAGGAACAGCTCTGCTGGAATAATTATTGGGTGCCAAAGCCAAGGGTGGATGCCATGGATTTAATGAAGGGTTGGTTGGGTGTTTTTGGGAGCAGGAGACCAGGTTGTGCTGTCATGAAAAAAGCCACATGTGACCCCAGCACTGTCCATCATCAGTGTTGGTCCTGTGGCTGTGACATCACATCCTTGATCTGGCAGCAAAAAGTCTTTAAAAAAGGGCAAATTAAATCTTCACATTGGCTGATGGCAGAGAATTCTGCTGCAGTGTGGTCTGGGTAGATTAAGGCAGTATAGGATCAAACAAATCCAGAATTTACATGAGTTTAAGAAACACTGTATTTCAGATTTTATGGAGATGGTTTGTTGAGTGTGAAGAAGCTGCAAATACACTAAAACTGAGGAAAAAAATGGCAGTGATGAAGAGGGTATAAAAATCTGACAGCCAGTAGTAGTAAAGCACAAGAGAATAATCTAGACTAATATTAGGCACATCATTAGTGAAATGTTTCTCTTTATTGAGTATTAATTACAGGTCTGTAAGAATTTTGTTACAAGAGAAGAAATAATTTGAAATTCAATGTTGATTCCTTTTCTGGCTAATATATCTTAAAAGTTTAAAGCATTGGTTATAAATTTTTCATAGTGAGTGACAAGATTTGTTATAAATATATAAATGTACATACAGACACATGATTGTGGCTGGTTATTTCTCTACATTAAGTGTGTAAACTACAAGGACTTTTATTTTTTGAAGTAAAACAAGTTGTGAATTTTTTTTTGCAGTGAAGTGTAAAGTGACTGATAATCCATTTTGGTTTTTGTTTGTTTTTTAGGATAAAAGAAGTAAATGAAACCAACAAACGAGTAGAACAGGAAATCAAAGTGGCTATATTCACCCTCATCAATGAAATCAATAAAAAGGGAAAATCTCTCCTGCAGCACCTTGAGGTACACTTGAAATAAAAAGCTATGGTGGTGTTGAGTTTCCAGTCCCCTGTTGAGGACTCACATTTGAGAATGTTTTGTTTGGTGTGACTGCAGGTGTTGTAGTTCTGCAGCTCCTGAGTGCTGTGCTGGAGTTAAATCTCTTGTTTCTCCTCCTTAGAGCCTGGGGCTCCTTCAGTTTTGTGTCTCTGCCTTGTATTCAAAATTTGGCTCATTGTAGAGGAATGTCTGAAAATTTCCTTTTCAGGTTCTGTTTGCCATATTTCTGTATTATAGTATAATTTAATAATTTCCTCAAATAGCTTTTTAAAGTTCATGTGAGAACAGACAGAGCAGTCTCATGTGTTAATACATGAAGGGGGAATGTTGGTATTTAAGGTTGTATAGTACAGCATAATAAAGGAGACCATGAGTTCAAGCATCCTTTGCAGATGGCACATTCTGAATAATTGCATTCTGACTGATTAAAGTCCATGAAAATTTAACTTACTATTATCAGTTTTATCTGAAGAGAGGAAATTCCTTATAAGAAGTTGGTTCCGTGCATATGGTCACTCTGCCATGACATGAAAAATTTAGGATCAAATAAATCACAATATACTTTTCCTGGTTAAGGAATAATTACTCAACAAGGAAATCAAATCTTCCTGAAAGAAAGGAGTAACTTGATCATGAGTAAAATAATAATTTAAAATTACATGAATTTTGGCTTTTCTTGTTTACCTAGCAATTGTTAAAATTTTCTTGAGGCGTTTTCCTTTTGATCCAGACATCAGTTTGCATTTTCCTCCTACATCTGAAAGCCCAGCTGTAGTAAAGTTCCTGTTCCTTTGCAGAATGTCACCAAGGAGAGGCAGATGAAGTTGATACAGCAGCAGAACGACATCACGGGTCTGTCCCGCCAGGTGAAGCACGTGATGAATTTCACCAACTGGGCCATCGCCAGCGGCAGCAGCACCGCCCTGCTCTACAGCAAGCGCCTGGTGAGGCACCCACAGGGCCTTCACTGCAGCTCCTGCCCTGCTCTCACACCCCTAATCACACCCTGGGCACCCCTGGGTGCTGTCCAGACTCTGCTGGAGCTGTGGATGTGCCCATTGCCTGGGGAGCCTGGGCAGTGCCAGCACCCTCTGGGGAAGAGACTCCCTTAATATCGCACCTAAACTCCTCTCACCCAGCCCCAGCCCTGCCCTGGGTTCTGTCCCTGTCCCAGGGAGCAGAGATCAGATCTCTTCCTCCCCTTCCCCCCACAAGGAAGCTGTGATTGCAGTGAGTTTCCCCTCACTCTCCTCCAGGCTGAGCACACCAAGGAACTTCTCATTTGAAATCTCCTGTGCTTCTCACTTGAGCCAGGCATACAGTGCAGCTCTGGGAGCTCTGCACTGCTGAGACTTGTCCAGGAAGGAGATGCTACTCAGTCACTTTCTGTCTGTCCCAGTTTTGGTTTGGGATCCTTTCCATGAGCAGAGCAGGTGCCCAGGACAGTCCCTACTGCAGCCCTTCCCTGGGTGCTGTCACTGTCCCAGAGAGCAGAGCTGTCCCTCTGCTGTTCCTGAGGAAGAAGCTGCAGCCCCCAGTGAGGTCTGACCTCAGGCCCCTCTTCTCCAGCAGAACAAAGTCACTCCTCATGTAGCTGCACAGTTTTGTCCCAGTCCCTGTGTACAGAGAGGGGAAAAGCTCCAATGTACCCAGAGTGAGATCAGACACAAAGTCAGGTGTTGGTAACCAAAAGGGTAATTCACTTTTCTTGGTAGGAACACTCCCAGTTCACCTGCAAGCCCAGGGGTGTGCTCAGCACTGTTAGCACAGACCATCATTCTGACACCAGCTCCCCCAGTCTGGGAATGTGTCCTGAGCCACAAACACAAAGGGGCAGGGGAATCAAATATACCCAGAGTGAGATTAGGACACAAATCAGGTCAAATGTTTTAAATCCAGAGGATACACCCATTCTGCCTGGGGGTCCATCATGGTCCTTCATGGCACCATATCTTCAATTTCAGATCTTACAGCAGAGCCAAGCAGTTGTGCCACAATTCACTCTTTGCCATGAGGGTTTAGGGAGTGTTAGTGTAAAAGGAATGGAGTCAGCTCTGTGAAAGCACCCCAGTGTTTCACTGCAGTGATGTTGTGGTGCTAACAGTGCTGCTCTGCAATCCTCAGAAAAAGGATAAAGAAGTTGTACAATGTGGGATTTTCTTGATGAATTGAGAATTTTCCAGCCTGCGAGCCAAACTTGCTGCTTCCAGTCCTTGCTGGTGTTCCATGGGCTAGACTCTGGGCAGACACACACTTGTTGTTTGCCATTGTTGGTGCCATGTCCCAGCAGTGTTTCTGTTCTCAGATCACGTTCCAGCTGCGGCACATTCTGAAGGCGCGGTGTGATCCCGTCCCCGCTGCCAACGGCGCCATCCGCTTCCACTGTGACCCCACCTTCTGGGCCAAGAACGTTGTCAACTTGGGTGAGAAACCTGGCTGGGCTTGTTCTGGGGTACTGGGAAAACTCTGCTGAGCTGGGGATGTTCATCCAGCAGGAGTGACATCACTTAATACATCACTTCATGCAGGAGATAAAAACTCTCTTGGCATAACCCATCCAATCGTGATTATCCACTTATCCTCTCCTCTCTGTTCTTTCTGTTAGCAAAGCTTTCTCTAAATGGATGTTGTTTTCCAGTGGGAATGGTTCTAGGAATGGCCCTAATCACAGAATCACAGAGTGGTTTGGGTTGAAAGGGATGTTAAAAGTCCTCTCATCCCATCCTCTGCCATGGGGGTGCACTGAGCAGCTGAAAAGGTGCTGGTTCTTTGTTTTCATAATCATAGAATTTCAGAATAGTTTGGGTTGGAAGGAATCTTAAAGCTCATCTCCTCCCACCCCCTGCCGTGGGTGGAGACACCTTCCACTATCCCAGCTTGTTCCAAGCCCTGTCCAGCCTGGCCTTGGACACTTCCCAGGGGCATCCACAGCTTCCCTGGATTGGACACTGGACCTCTACCATTTCCAGTATATTAAACATAATCACTTGGAGTTTGCAAAATACAGGTTTTGAATGAGAGAAAAGGGCAGAACACAGTGAGACAGAGGAATCTGTTAGCACCTGTTGGATAAAAATCTCATAGAAAATCAGAGAAAAATGCCAGCTTTTGTGTGCACTCACTTCTTGCTCTGAGTCCACCATCCAGATTGGGGTGTTCCTGTCTTCAGTCAAGGATGTTTGTTCTCTGGGGCAGACAGGAAATAGAAAGGAAACTGTCAGCCTTAATAAAAAGGGACATGCAGATTCCATGAGTACACATTCACAGACAAAAATCAACATTTTGCCTTTTCCATATCAAAATAGGACAGGAGTTATCTAGAGAGGCAACATGGTCCATAACACTGGAGCAAGACAGGACTTGATTGTAGCAATGTTTGTGTTTGGAGAACCTGTTCAAAGTCACTCAGTGACACTCAAATATCTTTTCCCAGGCTTTGCTTCTTTAGACAAAGAAACTTTATGCTCAGCATGTTTGTTTTCTGATTTATTTTTCATCTTGTCCATTTTTTGTGAACACAGAGAAGTCATTTCTGTCTGTTGTGGCTTTTAGGCTATGCAGTTCCAGTTCTTTCACTCTTCTCTCACACATCATGTTTTTAATTTTGAAGTTAGTTCTTATAGTCTGTGTTCTCATTTTGCTTTTATCAAGTATGGTTATTGAAGACATAAAGAGGAAATTTTAAGCTTAAATTGCTCTGAGAAAACTGATTAAAAAGTCTTAATATTTCACATATTCCAGCCTTTGGAGGATGATGAGATCTAACTGCTGCTTCCTTCTTTTGGGGTTTTTTAGGTAACCTGGTCATTGAAAACAAACCAACCCCTAGTTACACTCCCAATGTAGTGGTTGGGCAAACTCCTCCAGGAACAAACCACATCAACAAAGCTCCAGGACAAATCAACCTGGCCCAGCTTCGACTGCAGCACATGCAGCAGCAAGTGTATGCCCAGAAACACCAGCAGCTGCAGCAGATGAGGATGGCCCAGCCATCTGCATCCGTGCCCAGGCAGAGCAGCCCCCAAGTCCTGCAGCAGCAGGTGAGTCCCTTGTGTGCTCATCTTTCACCATAACACTGAGATTTCAAATTGCCCTGTCAAATGTATATGTACAAAGAAATGTATAAACTAAAATCTTTTGAGATTTGAGATGCTTTAATGTGACAGCTTTGCTTGATGTTGTGTTACTACTGGATGGGCTTCTTTTCTCCATGTTAAAAGCACAAATTTTAAAAAACCCAAACCCTTGCAGCCTCCCAGGTTGATCAGCATGCAGACCATGCAGAGGGGTAACATGAACTGTGGGGCTTTCCAAGCACATCAGATGAGAATGGCTCAGAATGCTGCTCGTATACCAGGAATCCCACGCCACAATGGACCTCAGTACTCCATGATGCAACCTCACCTTCAAAGACAAGTATATGCTGTGTACACGCTTCATTTGTGCCATTGTGCCAGACTTTCATTCCAGTAGATGGTACCTCCAGCTGTAAATGTGTTTCTGTGTCCCCCTGTAGCTCACAGCTACACACATTTATATGCTCCTAGTCCATGTTGCATTACTGTGCTGTGACAGTTTTGCTGAACGTAAGGAAATCAAACCTTAGGGGTGGAAATGAAATCTAATGTTTGTATTCCAGTTTAGTTCTGGGAAGCAAAACGTTTCCTTTTGCACTTTTCAGTGGCATTCAGCTGAAAAGAACATTCAGAGGTTTATTAGAGAATGGTGAAGTGTAGTGAAGTTCAAAGTGATGTAGTTGAGGGGTTTTGATTCAAGCAGCTGCTGAAGTGTTTTTAAATTCACACCTGAAGCATTGATACAGAGCTCTGCATGCCATTAAGAATAAAAATCCTTGACAATGCATGTTAATGTGACTGAAGTACCAAAAGTGACTTTATATTACTTGGAACAGGATAAAAAGTAACTGAAGATAGCTTTAGAGAGTACATGTCTAATTTATCTTTAGAGGAAGCAATTGCTTTAAGAAAAACAAAATAATTTGGTGGAAAAAGTGTTTAAAATCAAGCCCCATGAAGTACTTTTTCCTTTCCAAGTGAAGAAGAGCAGCAGTTGCTCTGCCCTCAGTGCAGGCAGGTGCTGTGCTAGCTGGCAGTGTGAGTTTTGCCCCGGTTGGGTTGCGGTCTGTCCCCGGGGCAGCGTGGCACTGGCACTGCCCTGTCCCCGTGTCCCAGCCCGCTGTCTGTGTCTCCCCAGCACTCCAACCCCGGCCATGCAGGGCCCTTCCCAGTGGTGTCAGTGCACAACACCACCATCAACCCCACCAGCCCCACCACGGCCACCATGGCCAGCGCCAACCGCGGCCCCACCAGCCCGTCCGTGTCGGCCATCGAGCTCATCCCGTCCGTCACCAACCCGGAGAACCTGCCCTCCCTGCCTGACATCCCTCCCATCCAGGTCAGTGTGCTCCTCCTCTCTGCTCCATGGAAGGCTGCTGATCAGCAGTTCATTATCAGTTAAAGTTGTAGAATTAAGATCTTCAGCTCTTCTCTTAGGCATGTGTATGCTGGTTTGAAAGCAAAGCCAGTAAGAGACTGCCAAGTCAAAAATGCAATTTAATAGGGGAAAAGTAAAATACATGCAATAGTACAAAAGGAAAGCACTGACAGTCAGAATACTCTGAATAACCTTCTAGTCAGGGTGGTGGCAGCATATAAGATGAAGTGGTCTTGTTGAAGCAGTGATCCTGTAGAAAGGTCTGGTAGCTTTTGTCCTCAAACCAGTGGGAAAGGTGCCCTGGTGTTCCAAATCTCAGTTTTTATCTGGGTAGGAAAGGCTTGGCTCCTCCCCTGACTGGAGCATCTCCCAGTGGGATGATGGAATTTTATCAGTCATGCACTGGGACTCACTGGCCATGAACAGGAGATATCTCCTGGAGGGAGGATGGGCTGTGAAAAGATAAAGATGATTGCCCAGCTGGTTTAAAGATGGCCCATTAGCAGATAATGTGTGCCAGGAGATAAAGATCACTGCCACACCCAGTTTTAAACAATGGCCCATTAACAGGAGATAATTCCCACAGAGATAAGAATCACTGCCACACCCAGTTTGTAACAATGGCCCATTGGCAGAGGATATCTCCCAAAGAGATAAGGATCACTGCCCCACCTGGTTTCAAGGTTTGAAGATGGTGACAGAATTCATATTTTTGGGCACATCTTTACATTGTAACCTAGGAGAGCATCCAACTGTTTCATCCAATTAGGGCTGACCTGCTCCACCTGGTAACCTTTTGATTAATCAGTAGTGTGTCCTGTTGTAAAATTAAGACTTTAATTAATCCCAACTAATGTGTTCACTTCCTTTCTTCCACAAGACTGTCTTGTGGGAAGATACCAGTAGAATAATGAATAGTGATGTATTTTGAGTGCCATGTGTGGTGAATTATTCAGGGTTAAAGCTACCTGGAGTTTCTCTTTGATGTTCCTAGAAGGAACAGGAAGCACAGAGGGGACATGTCCCATTGTCCCACAGGGAGGGGACACTAGCTGAGGTAGATTTTGAAGTCAAATTCATTTGACAATGTAATGTACACATGAAGGCAAAGAAAGTAAAAGTAGTGTGTTTTCTGCAGGAGTATTTGGGAGGGGAGGAGGGTGATGCCTTCATCCTGAGAACAGGACCTTTGTATTGAAATGCTCATGAATAAAACCCAGGAGATTTGGTGACAATACAGGAAACAAAAATAAATTTCACCCAAGATAATCTGCTGGAATACCAGCTGCAACTTTGCAACTCTTAAATATTCAGGGCTGGTGTGTTCAGTGTTCTCAGGAGGCTGCAGGTTATTTGCTAATAGGAGTGGTGGGGAAGGAGGAATCCCATCTCAGTGTGAGCAATCTTCAGTGCTGAGTCTTTAGAACAAAACACCAAGGTGGGTGGCTGTGGCTGTTCCAGCTGAGTGTGTGAAGTTCATCAGACACCAAATTAGAAATCACCATGCAACTTCAGGTGCACTGAAAATACAGAATTCTGCTCTTCTCTTTATACCTGTTCATGTAATAGCAGTTATGGATTTTAGATGGATTTGCTGCATAGGAAGTGTTAGTTCTTCAAGCTGTTGGTACAGTCATTAAAACCCACTTGGAATGCAGAATGTTTCTGACACATTATTGCATTTAACACATTTAAGCAGTTATAGCAAGAGGGTCCCTGTTTCCTTGGGTTTAACAGGTGCTAAAATCTATTTGAAAAGTGAGTAGGAGCTTTCCCATCATGTTAAGGAAAGCCAAGATTATGGCTTCCTTTAATATCTTAATTATGGAATAACTTTTGCAGCCTCAGTAATCTGGTAGTTCATGACTTCATTGAAAAATGCTACTTGAAGTTTCTGATTTGAAAGCCTGATGTCTGCATGAAACTGATCAAAATATTTGGTGATGTCCTGAATTCTGCTTTTCTGTTTTTCTCCTCAGCTGGAAGATGCTGGTTCCAGTAGTTTAGATAATCTGCTAAGTAGATACATCACAGGCAGCCACCTCCCCCCACAGCCTACAAGCACCATGAATCCTTCCCCAGGACCTTCAGCTCTGTCTCCAGGGTCATCAGGTAAATCTGATGGGTTTTTCTAGAGATTCCAGAAATGGATGGGTGTTTCTGGTATTCAGAGGGAAAATAATTGCCACTTCCTGCCAGAATGGAAGTGATGTTTTAGTTAAAATTTATTTTGCTCAGAAATAGATTCTTATAGAAATTTAAATTTTACCTTCCTTTAGAGATGTCTTTATAGCAACAAACTGCCAGGACATGGATGCAGTGTTCCAGATACATGGAGAGACTGTCAGGGTCATTCTGAATGTAACCAATTAATGGTAAAGCTTTTCTTATGAACATGAACAAATTAGGTCACCAGTATCTAATACTGATTTAAACACTGAAAATGTCTATTTCTATCAGTAAGAAGATGATCTCAGTCAGTAAGAGGGAATTGCTCTCAATAAGGGTGCCCAGAGGAGCTGTGGCTGCCCAAGGCCAGGCTGGATGAGGCTGGGAGCAATCTGGGACAGTAGAAGGTGTCCCTGCCATGGCAGGGGTGGCACTGGATGAGCTTTAAGGTCTCTTCCAGCCCAAACCATTCTGGGACTTGATGTTCCTCTTGGTTTTCTCTACAGGACTTGTAAGATCCTGTAACTGAATGGGTGCAGTAGTGGGGCTTCCTGTGTTTCTCAAAACCTGCATGCAAACCATGCAGAGGCTGTTCTTTGACTTTGTTGGTGGCTCTCAGTGCCTAAAATTTGAGGATGTAAAGATCTGAAGGCTTTATCATTGTTTGATTAGGTGAAATAATTGTTGGGGCTCTTAAGAACTGTGTTGTCACTTTTTGATTTGATGTGATGTGCTAGATTTGTTGTGACTGAGAGAACAGCTGACTTAGGTGACTCAGTAAATGAGGATATTCCTGCAGCATTTCTGGGGTTACTCAGCATCAGTCAGTGAATGTAAACTTGGACCAAAACAGCTTCTGTGCTGCTGCTTTGCAGGTTTATCCAACTCCCACACTC
The DNA here is from genome assembly GCF_903797595.1 of Erithacus rubecula. NCBI lineage: Eukaryota > Metazoa > Chordata > Aves > Passeriformes > Muscicapidae > Erithacus > Erithacus rubecula. The sequence goes on from NC_136678.1 coordinate 2,643,685, forward strand.
CAGTGAGGCCCCCCAGCACCTCCAGCACAGGCAGCAGAGGAAGGTGAGTGTCACATTAACACTCTCAGGCTAAAAAAAATATCAGACATGAAGAATTCCAAAAAAGAATTCGCAAGTGGCCAATTGTGCATTGTCATAACTGTGACTGAGGAATGGAATAATGCTTACATGAAGATTTATATTTTTAATTTTTTTCCTGTGTGATTCTCCTGTGTCTTGTAAACTGGAGCTGTTGTAAATGTTCTGACACCCTTTGCCTTTTTTTTTTGGGAACAATTACCTGAATTTCTTTGTTGATTTATCCCCTTACTTATCTCCTGATGTGCTGATGTCTTTGCAGCTGTGGCTCCTCGGGCAGGACTGCTGACAAAACTGGTATTGGCTTCAAGGCTGACCAGGTGAAAGTAAAGCAAGAGCCAGGCACAGAGGAAGAGATCTGCAGTTTCTCAGGAACAGTAAAGCAGGAAAAAACAGAGGATGGCAGAAGGAGTGCTTGCATGGTAAAGTTAGTTTGTGCCCAGTGTGTTGCGGTTTCCCTGGCAGCATGTTTAACAATTTGGAAAGGAATAAAAAAAATAAAAAGCATTTTTGCTCTAAAGCTTCATTCTAAGATGAATTTTCTCCCTGGTAATGCTCTGCCAGGCACACAGTCACCTGTAATATAAATTTTATCTTTAATGATTAAAATGAAGTGTAATACAGTGTATTTGCTGCTTTTAATCCCTAATTAATAAAAGCTCTGAATCACCCAGTGATAGTGGATGTTCCCACACAGGTAATTGCATTCAAAAAACCTCCAGTCAGTCAGAAGTTCTTAGACCAAAGTATAAATCAAATAATTAGCAAATGAATATTTTTCAGTGTTTCCCAACTATGCTTGACTGAACAGGAGTGTGTGCAGGGAGCAGGGTGGTGGAGTTGAAGATTTTTCCTAATGACAGTGAAGTTGTCATTAACAGCTTTTAATGACTTAGTGTGTTTGGCTTGTTACAGCATTTCTCATGTTACCTATCAGAATAAATGAGTGTGTTCTTCCAAAAAAGGACATGTGAAAAAACAGTCTTTAATGCTTACTATTTTGTCCATTATGCTCATGAACAAATTAAGTCACCAGTACCTAATATTTATTTAAACATTGAAAATACCTATTTCTGTGAGTATGATGATGATTTCAGTCAGTAAAAAGGAATTCTTCTCTGTGTGTAACTTGGCTCTTCCTCGTGAATTCTTACTTGTGTGCAACTCAGCTCTTCCTTGTGAATTCTTCCCTGTGTGCAACTCAGCTCCTCCTCATGATATCCCATTTTTGGGGGGGAATATGAGCATGCTGCCTTTGAATGGTGGGAGGCTTTTGAATTCCACCACAGGCAGAAAGATGCTGCAGTAAAACCGACTCTATTTTTCCATGCGCTCCTGCCATTCCAGCTCAGCAGCCCCGAGAGCAGCTTGACACCCCCTCTATCCACCAACTTACACCTGGAGAGTGAGCTGGAAGCTTTGGGGAGCCTGGAGAACCACGTGAAGACAGAGCCAGCAGATGTGAGCGAGAGCTGCAAGCAGCCTGGGCACAGCCTGGTGAACGGCAAGTCGCCGGTGCGGAGCCTCATGCACCGCGCGGCGCGGGCGGCGGGAGAGGGCAGCAACAAGGATGATGACCCCAACGAGGACTGGTGTGCTGTGTGCCAGAATGGGGGGGACCTGCTGTGCTGTGAGAAGTGCCCCAAGGTGTTCCACCTCACCTGTCACGTCCCCACACTGCTCAGCTTCCCCAGGTAATGGCTGGGGTCGTGCGCTGGGAAAAACGAGGGTCGCTTTCCTGGTAAAATTTAATGGAAAAAATGTTTAATAAAAGATAATAAGAGACAAACAATGCAGTAAAAGCATTCAGCCAAGAGCATAGCTGCTGTTTTGGAGACACCCCTTAAATACATCAGCCCACCTGTCCTGGTTTGAAGGACAGGTGTCTGCCAATAAAGGCAGGAGCTTCTCTTTGAAATGGAGAATGTAAACCCCCTCCCTCCAAATTATTATAATTTGGAAATTAAGAGGCTCTCAGGAAAAGATATGGGAATTAGGAATAACAGTTCCTTACTAGGAAAATTAAAATAGAAATACAGTATTGCAAAGAACAATCCCAAAACACTGCCAGAGTCAGAATCCAAGCTGACACCCGTCAGTCACTCAGGGTGGTGGCAGCAGTCCCATTCAATGGTGGCTGCATCCTCCTGCAGGGGCAGATGTGGCTCAGCTGGAGCAGTGCTCCTGGAGAAGGTGCAGTTTCCTCTGAAGGTCCAGGGATAATGTGGAAAGGTCTGGCTTTCCTCTGGAATCCAGTGGGAAAGGTGCTCTGGTGTTCCAAACCTCAGTTTTTATCTGGGTAGGAAAGGCTTGGCTCCTGCCCTGGCTGGAGCATCTCCCAGTGGGATGATGGAATTTTATCAGTCATGCACTGGGACTCAGTGGCCATGAACAGGAGATATCTCCTGGAGGGAGGATGGGCTGTGGAAAGATAAAGATGATTGCCCCAGCTGGTTTAAAGATGGCCCATTAGCAGATAATGTGTGCCAGGAGATAAAGATCACTGCCACACCCAATAAAGATCACTGCCACACCCAATTTTAAACAATGGCCCATTAACAGGAGATATCTCCCACAGAGATAAGAATCGCTGCCACACCCAGTTTGTAACAATGGTCCATTAACAGGTGATACCTCCTGGATGAAGGGTGGGTCATGGGAAAGGTAAAGATGATTGCCCAGCTGGTTTAAAGATGGCCCATTAGCAGAGAATATGTGCCAGGAGATCAGGGTCACTGCCCCACCCAGATGCAGGAGATGGGGACAGAATCCACATTTCTGGCCACATCAACCCGACACACCACACATGTTCATAGACCTGTCATGCATATTCCAACTTCTCTAAAAACTAATTTCTGTATTCCAGAACTTTTTGCACAGCCACTCCTGGAATCTGCCATTTTAGAGCATGTGTGTTTCTTGGGTTTTTTCTTGTCAGTCTTAATTTGGGCTTCAATTAATGTGGTCTTCAATTTCTTTCCCAATTTCAGATGGTTTGTGCTGGTAGCTGGTGTCTTCACTTGGTGTTAACCCAACCAAGCAGGCAGTTCACTTACTACAAAAACACTAGCAGCTTAAATTAAAACTAAACTAAAGAAAACTGTGTCTTAAAAAACCATTTCAACACCACACGTACACTATCCACCCTAATATTTGCAAAAAGCCAATACCATAATATGTGTTTAAAACATGCACAAAACCCACAGTGGTGTTTCCTCCAAAATAAGCTTGTTCTGGTTAGTGCAAAAATATGGCATTTCCAAGGCCTTGCTTAGTGATTACTGTTTATCTCATAACAGAATCTTATTCTGTTTATCTGCTTGTGTAAAGTCTCACAATTGTTCTGTTGTGCAAAGTTCATTTTAAGGCAAGGTAAGAAAAGTGTTTTAAAGTATCAATTTTTCAAAATTATTGTGAGCATTAAGGGTCATTCCTTAGCTTTGGGTATCAAATTCTTTACTGCAGTAGAATGTGAATTTGTAAGAGTGAGTAAAAACTATTTGTAGTCATCACTGATGAGAATTTGTCCCTGGATGTGTGGAATAATTGTGCTTTTCTCTTTAGTGGAGAGTGGATATGTACATTCTGCAGAGACCTGAGCAAACCTGAAGTGGAATATGATTGTGACAATTCCCAGCACAGCAAGAAGGGCAAGACAGCACAAGGCCTGAGTCCTGTGGACCAAAGGGTGGGTCTCAAACCTGCAGGAATCTCCTTCCCAGGAAAAAGTGTTTTCTCACATCAGTTCCCCCCACTGACTGGAGATGGTTTTGCTTTGGTTGAAGCAAATTAAATGTAGTTATGGCTTTGCAAACCAACCCAAAATGATAAATGAGATTTTTCCTGCTGTGGCCACATCTCCAGGTGTTGGTGACCATGGGAGGGGACTGTGATCACTTAGGAGCTGAAATTTAGCATTAACACAAATTCTATATTTAAATGCATCATTTAACATGCACTTAATTAAAAGTTCTTTGTGTTTAGCATTGGTGTAACCTGTATAAAATAGTTCTGTAAATTTGGTGTGTTGAAGTGAATTCTGTGAGAGGTGCTGGGAGTATTCAGGAGCATTCTTGGGGAGTTGTAATGACCTTGACAATCAGAATTATTTTTAGCTTTATTTTTATTTTTAACACTGTGTAGTGTTGAGTATTTTCAAATAAATTCTCTAAAGGAATTACAAGCAAAGCAAGGAAAAATATTTAATCAGGGAATTTATAGAAACTCTAGTTCTGCTTTCAGCCTGTTCAATTTTGTCTTGTGGGGAAAAGTCTGCAGTTCAGCCCATTTCTGTTACATGTGGTTGTGATTGGACATAAGCAGTAAAAGTGATTGTAGTTGGTATTTAATTTTCTTAATTTGCAGCATATTAGCACATCTCTCCATGCCTGACTTCAGCCCTAGGCTTTTGATTAGGAGGGATAAAACAAAGAGGAAATTTGTGAACAGTAAAAGGGGTTCTGCCTCTCAACTCTGCCCTCCTAGGAACTTCACCTTTTTTAATTAAGTTTAGGAATTGCATTTTAATTTTCTAGTACTAAGCCTATTTAAAGTATGAATTTCTGGGCTAGGGATAAATTGAGAATATTAATCTGCCCCTGTTTATTTCTTTCTAAGAAATGTGAACGCCTCCTGCTTTACCTGTACTGCCACGAGCTGAGCATTGAGTTCCAGGAGCCAGTCCCAGCCTCGGTGAGTCTCCTGAAAAACTGATTTATACTTGGTGTAACAGCCCTGAGAGTCTGGAGTTGAATTTGGGAAGGAACTGATGCTTCCACCAGGGGTATGTCTGCCTTGATCAGTCTGAAAGTTCTGGCAGTCATCCAGCATTTCATGGGCTGAGAGGGAGAGCAGCTGATTCTGGAGCTTCTCCAGGCAGATGCTTCACTCCCAATCTCCAAAACAGGTATTTAAAAATAGTTCCAATTAGCAGTTACTGAATTGGAACAAGATGTCTCAGGATATCCATGAAACTCAAAATGCTTTAGGAGAGATTTTTGGGGTTTTTTGGACAAACTTTTGTGTGAGAGAAGGGAAGAAGCTGCCTTGACTCTTGTGTTTTCAGCTGTAAAAGGAGAACTGTAATGAACAGCTTTGCTGTGCTGTGAGAGACACTGAAGGTTGGAAAGAAGCCCAGAATCCCAGAGTGGTTTGGGTTGGAAGGGACCTTAAAGCCCATCCAGTCCCACCTGCCATGGGTAGGGACACTTTTCACTGTCCCAGGTGGCTCCAAGTCCCATCCAGCTTGGACACTGCCATGGATGGGGCACCACAGCTGCTCTGGGCACCCTGTGCCAGGGCCCCCCACCCTCACAGGGGAGAATTTCTCCCCAATATCCCATCTAACCCTGCCCTCCTTCAATTTAAAACCAATCTCCCTTGCCCTGTCACTCCATACTCTTATAAAGAACTTTTCAAATAGTTTGAAGAGAGAAAATTGTTCTGCTTTGCTGAACATGCCTGAAATGTGTGGTGAGACTGAGGGATTGATACCTTCAGTGTAGAAATTCAGCTGTGAGCTCTGCACCATTCAGTGATAAATCCCTGTTGGTTTTTTTACAGATACCAAACTACTATAAAATCATAAAGAAACCAATGGATTTATCCACAGTGAAGAAGAAACTGCAGAAGAAGCATTCCCAACACTACCAGACCCCCGAGGACTTCGTGGCTGATGTCCGGTTGATCTTCAAGAACTGTGAAAGGTTTAATGAAGTATGTTAACTTCCAATCTGAGCACCATTGCTCATTTTAGATGAAGATTTATTTCAACTTGCTTGTGCAGCTTTTACTGTGAAAGGCTCTGCTTCCAGCTGTAACTTCTGCTTTTTGGAGCAGATGCTGAATCAGACACTTAAAAACCAAACAAGACTCTGCAATTGCAGAGTAACTTCATTTTTAGCTAAATGGGGAGAGTAGAGGGAACTTTTAAAATGTATTCAGTGGTATCTGTGAGTGAGGAGCAGGGTGACCTGGTTACTGTGCATCAGATTGATTGGTTGTAGAAGTGCTCAGGAAGTGTCATAAAGGCAACTAAAGAGTCCTTGAAGTGTCTCAAGCTGCCCAGGTAATTGTTTTACACCCATGGAACATGGTAGAATCCACTGAGAAACTTCCTCTACTGAGGAGAAATCTGCCTTTCTGAACTTATTCTGGTTTTAGTACCTCACTCAGGCTCAATCCAACAAAGCTTTTTATTAATCTTCCTGCTTGAGCTCCTTGGTAGTTGGGCTCTCCCAAAAATCAATTTTCAGTGGATAACTTGGGTATGGGGTCAGGTTTTTACTTATTTTGCAATGATCCCATCTGGTAATGAAACATCCCTTACACCTGAAATGTGACTTGGGGAGATAAATGATCTGAATGTTACTGCTATGTGGAGCAATAGAAAAAATAATCTGAATATTAAAAAAAAGAGGTGATATTGTGTTGAAACTAAGTAGTAGCTAAGAGGGTTCCTGATCTTTGAGATGCTTTAAAGCAAGGATGACAAAAGGCATCACAGGGAATTGCTTTCTCTGACCTTAGAAATGCAGAAAGCAGCCAATATTTCTTATTTCTCTGTAAAATGTAACCTGGACTTGCAGTATTTGGGCTGCATTTCTGGCCCTGTGCAGAAGGAAACTGAAGGAACTGCACAAAGCTACAATTAAAACCTCCCTAGGAAAAATCAGGGGCAATGATGTGATGCTGGAGCTGCTCACAAGCATTTGGGACTTTGACAGCCCTGACTGCTTTATGTCCCTGCATTAGGGGAGGTTCACAAGGTAATTATGTGAACTTCTCAATCAAGGCAATTAATGAAGCATCCACTCTAGAGGAAAACATGCTGCAGCTCTTAGAGACCAGAGTACAACAAGGGAGGAAGGACTGAGGGATGTGGTGATTTTTTTTCCTTACTTTTTTTAAAAAGAAAAAAATAATCGTTTCAGCTTGCCTGGCTCATGGCAAAAGTTGAGTCACTCTGACCTCTCACAGCAGCATCATGTCGAGTGCCTCTAAGCCAAAAGCTTTTCCAAAGCAGAAATGCAAGTGGGGTAAAGGAAAAGAAAAAATGAAAAGAAAAAAAAAAAAGATCTCCTGGAGCTCTTTTCTCCTAAGGAGATTTCCCCACTATCATGTCCAGGCAACTCCAATTTATCCTGGAGAAAGCAGTCATGAGTAGGAAATGGCTGGGAGCCACTTGTGCAAAAGTTGTGTGTTCTGTTGAAGGTTTATTTAGCACCTAAGACTGTTTTAAACCTGCTGCCTAAGTTTGGGAACTAAAGCTAACAAACCATAACAAACTGTGTTGTTGTTATGGCTGACTTTAGTCATCCAATCCTGTGCAATCTCATAACTTTAGAAAGGATTATAATTTCATTTTTTTTGACTCTGGTATCCTTTTTAGATGATGAAAGTTGTTCAAGTTTATGCAGAAACACAAGAGATTAATTTGAAGGTAAGCTTTTCAGACCATGCACACTTGGTGAAGGGATGTGCATTTCCAACAGGTGAATATTCCTGTCTTCTTTCATCCACAGGCTGATTCAGAAGTAGCACAGGCAGGGAAGGCAGTTGCTTTGTACTTTGAAGATAAACTTACAGAGCTCTACTCAGACAGGACCTTCCAGCCTTTGCCTGAATTTGAGCAGGAAGAGGATGATGGTGAAATAACTGAGGACTCCGATGAAGATTTTATACAACCACGTAGAAAACGCCTAAAATCAGATGAGAGACCAGTGCATATAAAGTGATCTAATGATATGGACCTAAAATCTATTGTAAAAACTGTTATTTAAGTGTTCCTGGAATATTATCATGCCTACAGTGGCCATCTTGAAGAAGCTGATAGCTTTTTAAACAGTATTAGATAACAAAAAACACTTGTACAGAAAAACATTCTCATCAAAAGGGGAAAAAACCTGTATTGTAAATTTTTGGTGGTTTGTATTTTTTTTTTTTTCCTTGATTACTTGCTATATTCTTTCTTTTCCTGATGGAGGGGACACATTCCTCCTGGTGTCACAGCCAGAGGTGGAGGAATGTTGAAGAGCAGCAGATTTGATAGGAGATGTTCCATGCACAGATGAGACTGTGTAGTGACACGATCTGCAGGACTGCACCCACTCAGTGACTGTACCTTCATTTCCCTGCAGTGCAAAGTGTGAGCAGAGCTCCTGAAATCCCCTCTGTGTCCACTCAAGTGTGTGTTGGTCGTTGCTTTGATCATCTCATTGAAGCAGGATTGTGAATAACTGATCTGTGTCCATCCAGCTGTTGCCATTTTGCTTTCTTTACTCCATTTTATGTATAGCAACAGGAAGAAGAAAGAAAAATCATTAAACTGTTCTGAATGGGCAAGTGCAGGAATGTCAGATTGTAGATGAAAGGCTAAGCTGGTGGCTCCAACCCCTTTCAGTAGGACAAGGTGTATTTATTAAAGTCCTGTACCCAGAACATTTTAATGGCATCCATGGCAGAAGTCTCAGCGTTGTCATCTGTCCCTGACCCCCTGACGAGGCAGAATGTTCTCTCCAATATTCATTCTCTAGTTTTCTGTACTTAAAATATAGACTCAAGAGGTAATAACTGGTTGGGGTGTTTTTCCAGTCTTCCTAAATATCAGTTTCTAATAGACCACTCGGCAAACAATAACCTATTAACTACCAAATGTGTAAAATTTCCTGTATTCACTTTGTCTTATTTGTAAATAGTGAATTGAGATTTCTTGCAGGTCAGCAACATTTGCTGAACTGTTTTTAAGCTAATATGTATTCTTATTGATTGTTCCTATCAAGAAAAGATTTGTAATATATGCTATTTCTAACATTGCATTCATTTTGAGGTTCTGTCTTATTTTTCTTAGAGTACTTCTCAGAACTTTCTTCAGAAGCAGCTTGTGAGGGAAATGTGCAGGAAGATTGGAATCAGTCTGAGTTTGGGTTGCCTGTCCATCCATTGAACAAAGCACTTGCACAGGGTTTGGCCTTGAGTGGTTTTTTGGTCAAAGAGTGAGAACAGAACAATTTCCCAATTCCCTCAGTGACCCCTGAGGCACCTCTGCAGTGCCTTCCCTTGCACTGCCTCCATCCCAGCATTCCTGGTTAGAAATCATGGAACCACAAGGAGTTACAGCTCAAGAAGTTGTTTTCTTTACTGGCACAAGTACAGAAATACAATTCCTGGCCTTCATATTGATCTTGTTCAAGGAAGTTGAAGAATTCATGTAAGCAATGAGCTCGAGATGGCAGAGTCTCAGTTTGCCATCATTTTGTGATCCAGCAGTTCTGTGGGAGATCCCTGGGGGTTTGGTGTGCTCAGCAATTCCTGGGACTTTGAACATGCTTTGCCATCCTGGTAAAGAGAAATATTTTAGCACAATATCAAATTGAGAAATGCTCTCAGCAGTTTTTATGCAAATCACTGCAGATTTGGTTTCTTTTGTAAGAACCAGGTCTGTGTACCTTGGGATTCTTCCTCTTGCAATAAATGAGGGGACTGAAGATGTTTGTAACTTCCAGCTCACTTCTTTACTCAAATGTTACACTTCAAACTCAAACTGGTTGGTTTGTTTTTGTTTGGTTTTTTTTTAATATTTCCCAGACATTAACAGTGCAGTTTGAAGTTTATTTTTTACCAGTTTGTATGTGAAAGGAAAATTAAATTCCACTTCAACATAAGAAATTGTCAAAGAGCAACAACTTTGCCTGTGGAAAGGCTGATGTGTGAATAGGACACTGGTAGTGACAAGGGATCATTTCATGGCTCTGTGTATTGCCTATTTATGCATTTCTAGTTTCTCAGCTTCATTTTGCAAAAGGAATATTATTAAAATTATCATGAAAATAAGATTCTGTGAACTCTCTTCACTCGGGGCTCCTGTTTTTATGGCACTTCTGGTACCTTCAGGCAGCATCTTTTGAACTCTTCCCTGGGCAATAGCTGGGAATTGGATCCTGCAGAGACCCTGGGGATGAGCCAGGGCATGGGGGTCCCAGATGGGGAAGAGGGGATCCCAGAGAGAGCTCAGGAGATCCCAGAGAGAGCTCAGGAGATCCCAGAGAGAGCTCAGGACATTCCAGAGATTAGGGGGATCCCAGAGAGAGCTCAGGAGATCCCAGAGAGAGCTCAGGAGATCCCAGAGCTCAGGGGGATCCCAGCAGAGTTTAGGGGATGGGGCACAGGGGATCCCAGATGGGGCACAGGTGGAATTCAGGGGGATCTCAGGTGAAGCTCAGGGGAATCCCAGCCGAGTTTAGGGGATCCCAGATGAGGCACAAGGGATCCCAGCAGAGTTTAGGGGATCTCAGCAGAGTTTAGGTGATCCCAGATGGGGCACAGGTGGAGCTCAGGGGGATCCCAGCAGAGTTTAGGGGATCTCAGCAGAGTTTAGGGGATCCCAGCAGAGTTTAGGGGATCCCAGCAGAGTTTAGGGGATCTCAGCAGAGTTTAGGGGATCTCAGCAGAGTTTAGAGGATCCCAGATGAGGCACAGGTGGAGCTCACCCCAAACCCTCCAGGGCTGCTCGTGGCCCCCAGCTGCTGCAGGAACAGACCCAGACCCCGGAACAGCTCCCAGTTTTGGGTTTTGTCCCTGTTTTGGGACAGCTTTTCCTTTGAGGTGGCTTCTCCAGCTCATGCTCAGCATCTTCCCAGCAGGAGTTCAGCTGAGCTGGACCTTGCTGAGCCCCAGTTCCTCCTTGCACAAACCCCTCTGACCCTCCAGACCTGCCCCTCCCACCCACTCCCCAGTGAGCAGTAGGATTATGTGGAATTTGGAATGTGTGCAAGAAATCTCAAGTGTTCTTTTCCACAAATAACCAAAATATTCTCTTCTTTGCCTTTATTTTGGAGCTCCCAAAGCAGCAATTCAGTAATTGTTTTGAAAGCAGCAGAGTTCTATTTGAAATTATTTGAAAGGGTAAATAAACTCAGTTAATCCCTTCCCTGATCCTGTAGTCTGGGTGTTCATCACAAAATTGGGGTTTGCTCAGTGGAAACAAATTTTTGATGCCTCTCTGTTTATAACTCATTCAGGAGGAAATTTTGGGTTTGTGTGAATGAACCACTAATTCTCTGGGATCTTCTCTGGGTGTGCAGTGTGTATTTTACCTGGGGAATCAGAGCAGAGTTTACATCAGGAAATCCTGGAAAATTGTGATCCACGGGTGGCAGGAGGAATCTGGCACTTGGTGCAACTCTGCCCTCATTTAAAATACTCCCCAAAAAACTTTGTGTCTCCATTTTACCTGAGAATTTTTGTTGCCCCTGAAGTTTTCAGTTAAGCCAAAGAAGGAAAAGGCAATTTATTTTTGAAATAAAAGTACAAAGTGCCCAGTGTGAACTGCTCACTGACCTCAGCAGGTCCTGCCATGGAATTCTGAGTGGGAATTCAACACTTAAACAGGCTCAGAGCTTTTATTTAGCTGTGCCCTGGAATTAAGTGATCTAGAGCACAAAAAGTCAGAGTTATTATCCAAAACCCCAAAATTATCCAAAAAAGGGGCTTTGCCCAACTCCTCAAAGATAAATTCTCAGTTAAGTGTGGAGAGGTTGTTCCCATGTGTGGGATCTGACACTTCACTGTCCTGGATCAAACATTTCAGGCCACTGGAGAAGTCCTTAAAATGAGCCCAAAATTCTGTTTTATCACCTGGTTTTGGCTGACCTGGAAAAGTTAGATTATTGCAACTGTATTTTAAACCAAGTGTGTGGTGTACTGGGAATTGGCTTTTTCCAGTTGGCTTTTCCTTGTTTTTCTCACTCTCTTCCTTGGAAAAAAAGCAATAAAACTGCTTTGTCAGCTGCCTGTCAGCATGACAGGAATCCTTTCCTTTGGATAATGATTTTATAGGGAAGTTTGTATGCAAATCACAAGCCTAGCTGTTAAAAGCAAAGAGTGCAACAGCTCCTGACAATATAGAGTGTGGCATTTTATGTACAAAAAAAAAAAAATTGGAGAAAGTTCCATATTTTTTTAAGAAGTAGCTGTTTGAGCAAATAATGGAGGTACTTTTTTAAAATAAAAATGTAAATGCCACAGTTTACACAGATGGCACATATGGGCTGTGTCTATGGGTGTGGTGATTTATTTTGTCTTCTCAAAGTGTGTGTGCAGTAACTCTTCCATCTACTTTGGCTTATGGGGATCATTTTTTCTCATCTATCAGGATCAAATCAGCTTTCCAAAATTGCAGTTAATTGGGGAATCTTTATTCTAAGTGGACTGTGAAGTGTATGAAAAGCAGTTTGGGCTTTTTTCTGTTGAGTGAAATCACAGCTTGAAGCTGCTTGTCTTTAGAATTTATGGGATTTCTACAGAGGGAGGTGCTGGGATATTTTGGACTTTGGCAGGATTCAGCTCCCTGTGCTCAGCTGCAGGGGGTGGTTTAGAGCACCAGGACACATGTAAATAATCCTGTACAGATTTGTGCAGTGCAAAGCTTGTTTCACATGTAAACATTCTCCTGGAAGGGTTAAATCATTACATTCTTTGATTCTTCAATTATTTCCTGCTTCCAGTACTGGAACTGGCTCATTTTGCACATAATAAACTTGCCTCATCTTTTAATATGATTCTTCAAAAAAAAACCAAGTGCTGTTTCTGTGATATTGTATTATCTGAATCATCCTATTTAACTTTTTTTTTAAAGTTATTGTTTCTAATTGTTCTCTTCCTGTGTTTTTTTGCTGGTGTATAATTAAAAAACAAATTTTTCTTTCCCTGGTTATTTAATACTTTAGCTGCCTGTAAATATTTCTTGTTAAGTGCTCTGGAATGTGCTGTAGAAGTTGTATTAGCTCAGTTTAAAGTATTGTTTGAAACCCATTTTGGTTGGTTATTTCTATTAAATTAGAAAAATCATTCTTTCAATTTGAGTTTCTTTCTTGCACATCATCAGATCTGGATCCACACCTGGCAGCTCCTGCAGGGTGGAAATAGGGGGAAACTTGGGCTGCAGGAGCCCAGGTGAGGCTGCAGAAAATGATTTGTCACATTTATTTACACCTGGGCATGACACTCAGGGGTCTGAGGTCTCTGCACCTTTTACCTGCAGTGGGAAATCTGCACACCTGGAATTCTCTGTGTTCCCTCACCTGCAGTTTGGTGGATGTGCCCTGAGCTGCTTCCCACCACTGGGAAATCCCATTTTTTGGGTGGAGCAGGGTCCTGCTTTTCCTGCTGGAGCCAAAGGCTGAGCTGAGCTTTGCATTTTATCTGGAATTCCCAAGGAATGATTGCAGCTCCTGAAGAGCCCCAGCTCACACCTGCAGGGAGGAAGGGGGGGTGAGTTTGCTCCTCAGCTGAAATTCCCTTGGAATAATTTCTCCAAACCCAGGGGAAGGCTCTGATCCAGGCAGCTCTGTCACATACCAGTAGCTCCCTTCAGGCTGTGGCTCATAACAAACTCCAATTTTCCTCTCACTGGTTGTTTATTCTTTCAGTGCCTGTGCTGGTTGGAGTGTCACAGGGGCTCCTTGGTGAGATCTGTGCTTTAGGAAAAGGTTCAGTTTTGCTGAAGCAAAGAACCCCTGCACTCAGTGCTGCCCTTGCTGGGCTCTGCTCCCTGCTGTTACAAATGAGAAACAAAAGTCTCCATATTCAGCAAAATTTGCTTTATTTTCTATAGACAGAGCAAAGCAGCACTGGGGGATGTGAGGAGTCACCACCCACCCCACACTCCACTGAACTTTGGTTTGCAGCTCCTCTTTATAGTCTGGTTTTCTTGTAGTAATTAATAATTGTTATTTTTTTGGTCATAATTTTGCCAAGTAAGCAGTGGTGGTCAAAAAACATCCGTGGGATCTCTGGGGACCTGAAATCTCTGGACAATTTGTCAAGTCTCCTAAATAACCATCTCATCTTGGTAGATAAAGAACAGCAGAAGTCAGGAAGTCTGGTCTTAGTGGATAGGCTGCAATTGATTACACAAAGGCAGGAAATCTGATTTTGCAAAATCTTTTAGGTCAAAAAAAGGAAAAGCCTTGTTCTGCAAACTGGTATTAGATACAACTTAGAAAACATTCATAATGGGGATTTAAAACAGAACGATTTAATCATATATTTTCCTGCCAGAGGGGTCTCAGAGGGGCTCTTGGTTCTGCTGGTTTGTTTTTGGTTGGTTTCTCTTTGCCAGGTGCTGCCTGGCTGTGTGCAGAGCACTCCCAGCTCCTCCAGCCCATCTGCTCCAGCTCTCTGGGTGGTTGGTGTTGGTCTTTGTGCCTGGGTTGGCATCTGGCATTTGCAGCTCCTCTGTTTGACTCCACTCAGGCTTGCTTAGATTTTCTTTCTTTTGATGCCCTGGGTTGAATTCTCCAGGTTTTAATTAATTCTCCTGGCTTGCTCCAGTGACACTGAGCTCTTCACCCCACAGTGCTGCAATTCACTTGCCAATTTTCATTTCAGCCCAGGGTGAAAAATCCCATCCCAAAATCCTACTAAGGGTTAGAAACTGCTGCTAAACTGTTCAACCCCTTGCTGCCATTGCAGAATTCACATCTTTTACAGAATCCCAGAATGGTTTGGGTTGCAAAGACTTTAAACTCACCCAGTTCCACCCCTGCCATGGCAGGGACACCTTCCACTGTCCCAGGTTGTTTCAATCCCCATCCAACCCAGTCTTGGGCACTTGCAGGGTGTGGAAATCTCTGCAGGCACAGATGGATTTGGAGTTATTGCTGTCTGAGATGAGTCTGGATCTTCTCCAGAGCACTGGCCTTCCCTCCCCCTGTTAATCTCCCTCCCCATGTGAGCTGTGGGTCAGTGCAGAGCCTGAACAGGCTCACAGGGGCTGAGCTGATGTTGAGACAATTGATAAAAGACTCATGTCTTTTATGTTAATCATAGAAGTATTGGAGTTTGTATAAATCAGAATACTTAGATGAGGCATGGACCTGACAGGGGGTTTGCCTTTGACTGCAGAATGAGGTGAAAATTCCAAATCTTGCTTCCTCTTGGAGTTTGTGTCTCCAGAAAATCCTAAATATAAATTCTTTATTTTCTCTATTTGCACTGAACCTTTTCAGAGGGAGGAGATGCTGCAACAACCAGTGCTGAGTTCAGGGTGAATTCTGCTTCCTGAATAAAGACAGATCCCACAAACTTGGGGTTTTCCAGCTTTCTGTGCTTTCTGGAACTGAACCCCCTGGAGAACACTGATTTGACCTGAGGCCTTGAAGAAGCTTCCAAATTTGAGTGATGGAGTTAAAATAACAGGTGTGAAGTGAAATAGAGGTGTGTGATTTCACACAGTGAAGGGTTTTAAACTTGAAGTTTTTATAGTATGGTAATAAGTATGGGATAAAATGGAAAATTTTGAGTATTTTTTTTTTAAATTTGCGTAGTGTCTTTTTCAGTGTTCTTCCTTTTTCTTCAGAACTTTCAAGTTGTAGTTTCTGGTTGGTCAGCCAGTGTCACATTGAGGGTCATGGGAATTTAGTTATTTGGTTAAAAAGAGGAATAATATAAGTATTAATTCTCTATTGGACTGTGGAGCTTTAAGAGACCTTGTAGCAGCTGGATCTGTTTCCATTTTCCTCATTTCTAACAAGTGGCTGGAAGTGCTACTGAGCACCCTGAACTTTTTGATAAAATTAATAAACAACCAAGCCCAAACACGAGAAAATCAGTTTCCTTTGTCTATTTTCTAATCTTGGCTCAGAGTAAAGGCAGAAGAAACTGAGACAAACCATTAATTAAGTGGTGCAAAGTCCCAGCACTGCTACAAGGCTGGGCTCTAATCAGCTCAGGAGCACAGGGGAGTTCCAAGATGGGAAGTGAGGAGAGCTCAGGATAACCAAGGCAAGAACCACGGTGTGTCAAATCCATGGAAATCCAGGATTAATTGCTCTTCCCTTCAAATTTCCTGCAGCATGCTCAGCAGATGGTGCTGTTCACACAGCTCTGCACGGGCTCCAGGGCAGCTGCAGCTTTTCTGGGGGAGAAACTCTGGGGTTTGGGTTCTGCAGGTGGGAGGGAGCTGCTGGGGACTCACCTGTGAACCCCAGAGATGCCCCAGCCCTGCAGGGCAGCCCAGGAATGGCTGGGAAGGAGCTTTGGGAAAAGGGATTTACCCAGAGTGAGGTGCTGTGCTCTGCTCCACCTGCAGCTGCTGGAGCTGGAGAGGGATGTGCTCACCTGGAGCTGGAGAGGGATGTGCTCACCTGGAGCTGGAGAGGGATGTGCTCACCTGAGCTGTCCCCTCCTGGCTGCAGCACAGGGCACAGGGGCTGCTGGAGCTCTGTGCAGTCACCAGCTCTGTCTCCTTTCTCTGGTGGATGTAAATGAACCATTCACAGTGAAAAACCTCCTGTGGGAATGTCAGCAGGTAGTGCCAAAAAGCAGAATCACAGAACCTCAGAATCACAGAATATCCTGAGCAGGAAAAGACCTACCAGGATCATCCAGTCCAGCTCTTACCCCTGCACAGACCCCAGATCCCACCCTGGGCATCCCTAGAGCACCGTCCAAACTCTCCTCATCCCATCCCATTATCCCATCCCATTATCCCATCCCATTATCCCATCCCATCCCATCAATCCCTCACTCTCCAGGCTGAGCACACCAAGGAACTGCTCATTGAAATCTCCTGTGCTCTCACTGGAGCCAGGCATGCAGTGCAGCTCTGGGAGCTCTGCACTGCTGAGACCTGTCCAGGAAGGAGATGCTCCTCAGCCACTTTCTGTCTGTCCCAGTTCTGGTTTGGGGCTCTCCCCATGAGCAGAGCAGGTACCAGGGCAGTCCCTGCTGCTGCCCAGCTTTGCTCTGAGCCCTGCTGCAGGCAGGAGCCTGGACCTGCTGCTCCTGCCCTTGAGTGTCCCTGGTGCTGAGCAGGGTGAGGCCAGGGGAGGTCTCAGCCTGCCAGGGGTCTCAGCCCTGGAATTTTGGGTCAAATCAGGCCCTGCAATGGATGTTGGTGTGTTGATCCTGCTTGGGGCTGGGGAGCTGAGTGTGAATAAGAGCTGTGGGGTGGGCTGGGCATCCCTGTGCCCAGCTCCTGTCCTGCTGCCCTGAACAGAAAGGAAGGGTAGAAGCACCTGGGATGAATTAAGGAACAGCCAGAGCCAAAATTGGGAATTTCGAGACATTTGGCTTCTCCTTCTTTACTCACTGTGGGTACCTGTGTGGGCTCTGCTGCCTGTTCCTGCCTTTACCAGCCTCGTGCCACTCTCTGCCCTCTGGAAAACCTGATTAATCAGCATTCAATCCCCTGCTGTGCTGTCTGGGAGTTCTCTGTCCTGTTAGGTGCTCAGAGCTCAGGCTGGGCTTTGTTAACTCCTTAATTTCCCTGTTCCCTTTCCCAGCAGATCTGGTGCCTGGTGTGTGCTGCTGGTTCAGGGGGTGACTGTGGACATGCCAAACCAGTTTAATCTTCTGCCCTGTTATAATCAGCCTAATTCTCCTCCAGATACAGACCCAGGCTCCTTCTAGTGGCTGAGCAGAACATCAATGTGCCTGCCCATCTTATTTGCTGCTGGCTGTTGAAAACTAAATTCTGTGGGGAGTAATTCAGTTACACTGGTGGGTCTGGAGATTCTGTCCTGCTCTGTGGCTCCGAGGGTCTCTCTCCTTCTTGCCTTTCCTGGGTGATGGGCACAGCAAGTGGCTTCACAGGAAGGATTTCTGGGTGCAGAATCATGGCTGAAATGCAATTTATTGGGGCCAGATTTGTAAGATGAGAGAGCTTCATCCAAATCAAGACCTGTACCCTCAGTTACCTGATGAGTTACTCAGTCCTTTTGACCAAAAATGTTCTTTCCTGCTTGTTCCCAAGTTCTCCTCTGAATCACAGAGTGGTTTGGGTTGAAGGGACCTTGAAGTCCATCCCTCTGCAGCCCTGCCCTGGTGCTGTGTTGCATTTTGGGCCATAGGAAAGTGGCAAAAAGGATAATGCAACAGAGCTCCTCATGTAATGGAGAAGCAAAAGAGAGAGAGCTTTATTTAAAGAATCTCTACACTTTATATAGGATAGTACATGAAAAACAAAATAGAAAAGACTCATTGGTCCAAGAAGAAAACACCTCTTTGAAAAGATGCTTTCTGCAAAATATCATGAGAACTCACACATCTCTCACACACCCTGTGGGTGTTTAATCATTGTTATAATTTCTTATCCTTGTGCAGCCTAAGGAACCCAAGGCTGCTTTCCCTGGTCCCAGCAGTATCCCACACCAGTGCTGGGACACGTCTGGCTGTCACCTCAGCAGATGAACTCAGCAAACAACTCTGTGCCAAAGCCAACAGCAGGGTGTCCTCCTCTCCTGCCATTTAGAGCCTTGGGAAATAATGTTATCAGTAAGTAAAGATACTCCAACAACAACATAAAAATCACAGTGAACTCTTCTGGTCCTGAAATCTGATGCTGGCAGGGGCAGCCAACACCCCACAAAGAGCCCCAGACCCCACAAAGAGCCCCAAACCACAGTCCCCAGGGTGAGTCCAGACTGGAACCTCTGTGTTTGGTAAACAGCTTGTGAATTTGTTCCTGGCAGTGCTCAAGGCCAGGCTGGACAGGGTTTGGAGCACTGGGACTGTCCCTGCCCATGGCAGGGGTGGCAGCTGGGGCAGCTTTAGGGGCCCTTCCCCCCAAACCATCCCATGGCTGTGGGTTCTCCTGCTCTGCCCATGGGCAGCTGGCAAGGACAGCTTTATTCCAGACTCTCTTCTGGGGGATATGGAGCTCTGGAGAGGAAGAAGCAGCAGAACCAAAGCTGGGAGAGGCTCATGTGCTCAGCAGAACCCAGTTACTGCTTCAGAAGGGCCCTTGGGGACATGATTGCCAGCACATCTGTCATTTAGGATTCTGTCTGTTGTCACCTGTGGAAGGAGATTATTAAGTAGTGAAGTGATTGACAAGAGCTGTCTCTTTTTTCTTGTTATTAATAGGAGTATTGCAAATGCTCTGGGCTCCCAGGGGAGCTCCCTGCAGAGGATGCTGAGGGTGAGCTGGATGTGCAAACAGCTCCTCCATGCACAACCACAGGTCTCCAACCAGGAAAAAACACCTGGATTGTTGGCTGTGGGTCTAGTGAAAGAGTTTGGGATGCTTGGAGGGGATGAGCTGGAATAGCTGTGACCCACACCACATTCCCAGGGGCTGGAAGGTGTCTGGGGGAGCAGGAGATATGGGATGAGGAGACTTGGCCAAAAATTTGGCACCTTTTGGGTGCTGGGTGGGAAGCAGCAGCCCAGGAAAAACAGTTCCCGCACATCCATGCTGCTCTCTGGAGGCTGATGGAGCAGGTTAATCAAGGAGCTCTCAGGTTTCTTTTCACATGTTAATATTCTCCTGAAATAAAAACATTACAGCGTTTTCTCTCCGAGGCACAATTGTGCACCAGAGGTTTTGTTTTCCCTGTTATAAAATACTGCTATTTTTATTACTTGTATTTCCACTGGGAGAGATAAAAATAACCAGAATACAGCAAATACTTTGTTAGCACACTGGGGGGAAAAAACCACCAGTTTATAACTCCTATTTCCCATTACAGAAGCAACTTAGAGTGGCTCTTCCAGAGGGTTGAGATTAAGGAGATCCTGCTTTGCTTTTTGGTCTCCATGAAAACACTCGTGGTTTAAAGGCTGGGTTAATTCCAAGGAATGTTGGGGCTTGGGACCCCCTGCCCTCCCTGCCAGGTGTCACTGAAGGTGGCTGCAGATGGATGTGTTCAATCTCTGCCTGTGCAGACACATGGAATTTATCCAGGGCCTTTCATCCAACCCCCTCTTCTTTCCTGGTGGAAATGGTGCTGAGATAAAGCTGTTTGCTGTCTGGACTGGGGGTGTTTCAAGTCTAAAGATCCCTCATTTCATGGCTGCTGGAGCTGGGGATCAATGGCCAAAGCCTTGTCCTGCTCTGGAAACCCTGAATGGCACCTGGAACCTGCTGGGATTAAATGTCAGAGGCTCCTCCTGCTTCCCTGAGCTGCAGTAGCTGAGGAGGAGGTGAGAGCAAAGGCTTCCCAGGAATCTGTAGCACTTTATAACCAAGGACAAATTTTAATCTCTCTTCTGGGTTCTGACACTTTATTGGCCTTCAAAGAAAGTGCAGTCTTTTAAAAATGAATTATGCAGTGATACTGAGAGAGGTGTCCCTGGCACAGAAGGCTGAAATGAGACCCTAAAAAGAGCAGTTTTTCATCTGCTCTTAGGGAAAGAATCTGTTAATATTGATCATTAACATTTAGGCAAAGTCCAGCTTGAGCCTTGTGACAGCCCTGGACCAACAGGAGCCACCCTGACCTGGGGAGGTGGGATTAACTGTTTGAGCCAGGGTGAGGAACTGAGCTGGGTCTAATCCCAGCCTAATCCTCCTTCCAGGGATTTGCTGCCATAATCTTCCCGAAATTTATGTCCTAAATAAGCCCAGCGTGCCAGGCTGACAGAGGCTGACAGGATGCCAAGTCATGGAATCATAGAACACCCTGAGCAGGAAGGACCCACGGGGATCATCCAGTCCAACCCCTGGCCCCTGGCCTGGTTTGGAGGACAGGTGTCTGCCAATAAAGGCAGAAGCTTCTCTTTGAAATGGAGAATGTAAACCCCCTCCCTCCAAATTATTATAATTTGGAAATTAAGGGGCTCTCAGGAAAAGATATGGGAATTAGGAATAACAGTTCCTTACTAGGAGAATTAAAATAGAAATACAGTATTGCAAAGAACAATCCCAAACACTGTCAGAGTCAGAATCCAAGCTGACACCCGTCAGTCAGTCAGGGTGGTGGCAGCAGTCCCATTCAATGGTGGCTGCATCCTCCTGCAGTGGCAGATGTGGTTCAGCTGGAGCAGTGCTCCTGGAGAAGGTGCAGTTTACTCTGAAGGTGCAGGGATGATGTGGAAAGGTCTGGCTTTCCTCTGGAATCCAGTGGGAAAGGTGCTCTGGTGTTCCAAATCTCAGTTTTTATCTGGGTAGGAAAGGCTTGGCTCCTGCCCTGGCTGGAGCATCTCCCAGTGGGATGATGGAATTTTATCAGTCATGCACTGGGACTCACTGGCCATGAACAGGAGATATCTCCTGGAGGGAGGATGGGCTGTGGAAAGACAAAGATGATTGTCCCAGCTGGTTTAAAGATGGCCCATTAGCAAATAATGTGTGCCAGGAGATAAAGATCACTGCCACACCCAGTTTGTAACAATGGCCCATTAACAGGTGATACCTCCTGGATGAAGGGTGGGTCATGGGAAAGATAAAGATGATTGTCCCAGCTGGTTTAAAGATGGCCCATTAGCAGAGAATATGTGCCAGGAGATCAGGGTCACTGCCCCACCTGGCTGCAGCAGATGGGGACAGAACATACATTGCTGGGCACATCCTGTATTGCAACCCAAGACACCCCCAGAATCCCACCCTGTGCACCCCTAAGCACTGTCCAAACTTTCCTGGAGCTCTGGCACCTCGGGGCTGTGCCCATTCCCTTTGGAGCCTGGGCAGTGCCAGCACCCTCTGGGGGAAGAACCTCTCCCAAAATCCGACCTGACCCTCCCTAGGCCCAGCTCCAGCCCTTCCCTGGTCCTTGGGCAGTGCCTTAGCTAGGCCAGGCTCTCACTCCATCCATTTTATTGAGGTTGTGGCTCGTGTTAAAGGCAGCTGTGGAAGGTCAGAGCTCCCTGAGCTCTTTGGACAGTGGCTTTGAGCCCAGCTCAGATGATATCAGCAGCCATCTGATGCTGCTGGAGCAGAAATTACTTTTTGGAGCTTCCAGCTCTGCTCTGACTTTTCACCTTGAGGATATGCAAAGATCCCTGGTAAATAAAATGTATTTCATAAGTCTGAGCACCAGGAAAGAGCTTTTGGTGGCAGTCCTGCCTCTGGAGCTCTTCCTGCCTGGATGCACACAGCTCCAAAGCCCCTGGCTCTGGCTGCAGCTTTGTGTGCAGCACAGCCTATTCCAAGATGCCTCTTGGAATCAGAGCTTTTCAGGACACAGAGCCACATTTCCTTGCCCTGAATCACACAAAGCCAGCCCTGCACAGAATGCCTGGCTGGCACTGCAGGACAGGAGCTGGCAGCAGGGACTGCCACCCCCTGCCACCGTGGCCTTTGGGCTGAGCAGTTTCCTCCCAGGCTGTGCCCAGGAGGGAAATGTGTTATTTATCTCTAAACTCCTCATCTCATAGTGTGCTCCTGGCACAGCCCAGGGATTTTCATTTTAGAATAAAAATGTCCTTCCTTCCTTCCTTCCTTCCTTCCTTCCTTCCTTCCTTCCTTCCTTCCTTCCTTCCTTCCTTCCTTCCTTCCTTCCTTCCTTCCTTCCTTCCTTCCTTCCTTCCTTCCTTCCTTCCTTCCTTCCTTCCTTCCTTCCTTCCTTCCTTCCTTCCTTCCTTCCTTCCTTCCTTCCTTCCTCCTTCCTTCCTTCCTTCCTTCCTTCCTTCCTTCCTTCCTTCCTTCCTTCCCTTCCTTCCTTCCTTCCTTACCTTCCTTCCTTCCTTCCTTCCTCCTTCCTTCCTTCCTTCCTTCCTTCCTTCCTTCCTTCCTTCCTTCCTTCCTTCCTTCCTTCCTTCCTTCTTCCTTCCTTCCTTCCTTCCTTCCTTCCTTCCTTCCTTCCTTCCTTCCTTCCTTCCTTCCTTCCTTCCTTCCTTCCTTCCTTCCTCTCTCTTTTTTCCCTCTCTTTTTCCTTCCTCTTTTCCTCCCTTTCTCCCTTCCTGGATATCCAAGGAGTGGAGTGTTTATAATCAAATAACTCCTTCCAAGCCCCAAGTTTCCACAGGGAGCAAACAGCCAGGAGAGACACGAGGAGGGAACCAGCATCTCCTTTGTATTTCTGCTGTTGCTCTGTGCAGCAGATTGGATCCTTAGCACAAAATAATTGATTTTTAAACTAATTGTGTTGGACTTCAACTAATTCTACCTCCATAGGATAAGGTGCTCTCCCCCTCTGTGCAGGTGAGGGGCACACCCCTCCTCTGAGCAGGCAAGAATGAGGTGAAAATTTTGGATTTTCACACAGCTACAGCCACCCTGGAGAAGTGTGAGCAGGGGCACAGCAATGCACGGGGTGTTTATACACAGATGACTCGGTGCTGCTGCCAAAGGATCCAGATCCACGTCATTTTTCCTGGCAAGAAGCTCTGGATCCTTTGTGAGCTGTTTCCAATTATTATATTAACTGGGAAAGTAAACAATGCCATGCTATTAGATAGAGCTGGCATGAATAAATGCTGCTGCTCTCTCTCCAGACTTGATTATTATTAAGAAATAAAAATATCAGCTTCAAATAGAGCCTAATGCGGATTAAATGAACAGCATGTTCTGTCTCAGCTGGACAAATATATCTGTAATTCCTACTTTGTAGCACACATTCATGGAATCATGGAATGGTTTGGGCTGGAAGGGATCTTAGAGTTCATTCCCCAGGGATATCTCCCCTTGGCCCAGGTTGCTCCAGCCCCAAAATAAATCCCCCCCAGTGGATATGTCTGGAGCACACCACCCTCATTAATCCAATTGCAGCATGCTATGAAACCTCCCAGTCCCTCAAATGTTTGTGCAATGCTGTCTCTGGTGCTTGGCTTCTGCTTTACTGCAGGGAAAATGATCCTCTTTTGTCTCTCTCACATTTTAGGAATTTTCCCACTCCCTGCCTTGCTCACTGAGCAGCCTGGAGCTGCCACAAGCTGCAGTTTCCCTTCTTCCCTTGCAGTTTTCATTCATTTTGTGCTCTTGTCCACAGGGGTTATTTCAGAGGTAATTCAAGAGCTGCTGTGTTGCCTGTAACTCATTTCTTTGTTGAGTCTGTTCAGCCACTTTCCCCAAAGTTTACCCCACTCCCAGCCCTTCTGGGGAAGCTGCTGCTGTGTTTAACTGTGGCTCTGCCCCTCCAAGTGTGACACCAGGAGCAGGGAGGAGATAAATGCAGCCCAGTGAGGGACCCACACTTCCCTGAGTGCCAAGGGAACTTCTCTGCAGCTGCAGGGAAAAGCTCTGCCAGACCCAGGAAACCCAGAATTCCAGGTTGGATGTGGATGAGCCAACAGCCCTGAGCCCCTGCAGAGAACAGCAGCTGCCTGGGCTTTGGGGAATCCTCTCCTTGTGCTGGGAGGTGCAAACACAACTCAGGGAACAGCTGGAAAAGGGAGTTTGGCCAGCCCAGGATTTGTGCTGGGTCTGGGGATGGGATCTGACACCTCCAGGGCTGCTCCATGGGGCAAAGTGGGAGCTTCTCATCAGGACATGAGAGGGAAAATCTCTATCCCAACAGCTCTGTGTGCATGGATGGGGGAGAGGAGAATTGGCAACCAGAGCTCCTGCTTGGGAAAAGCAGAGTTTGGATTTTCAGCTCCACCTGGCTCTTTCCCAGCCTTCTCTGCTGGGCAATAAAGAGTGTGTGTGACATAAATTCAAAGGTACAAGGTGTTAAAAAAATCTGGGTTTCTTTTGTTCTGAAGAAATATTTGTTGAGTATGAATGCATACTATTGTTATGGATTCATTTCTGTTACTGGTATCCAGCAAGCCTGGAATCCTCTGATATGTAAATCAAGGTGAATATTTGACCCAAGGTGACTTTAAATTTAAAAGTAAAAGTTCTTGGTATTACCTTTGTAATAAAATTAGCCTTTTTCCCCCCAAATAATTGAATTTTATTATTGATTTCTGTGTTACAAGCTCTCAATTGGGCATTAACCTTTTTCAAAGAGTTTAGCTGGGGCGGTTTTTTTTGTCTGTTGAAATCTCTTTAAGACAAATTCAAATTTCTAATGCAAGACTTGACTGATATGTTCCAGGAGCTCCTCTCTTGGTGCCAGTTGTGGTGGCTCAGGCAGAAACTGTTGCTGTGCTGGAGACATGACGTGATGCCTGGGGCTCATTGCATCCCCTTGGGTACAAATCCTTGGGTTTTGGGACTCTGGGACAAGAATGCCCCAGGGCAGGCAGTGAAAGGAGGAGCAGAGAAGAGGAGCTGCTCCCTCCCCAGCCAAGTAGATTTGTATGGACCCAAATTTCAGGTTTGAGGCATAATTTGAGCCATGAGTTTCTTAAAAAATAAATGGGTGGGTGGGTTTTAAATTACATTAAATGTAGTGCAAACTCTACCTGAGCCTCATCTCTGGTGCTTTAGCTCCCAGAATCTGAATCTGTCCCCAGTGAACAGACCTCAGGGGCTGCTGTGCTGGTTTGCAGGTGACAGGTGACAAACAGGAGCAGCTCTCAGCATCCAGCTCTGCCTCAGCCTGTTTGCAGCAGCAGCTCAGGAGCACAGGCCAGGCTGGGGGTGTATAATTAAAAGGCTCTCTTTGTGACCAGTTACCAGGTTAATAAAAGGTTTCACTCACGTTGTCCTGGCAACAGAAGTTTTTGGGAGGAGCAGAGCTTGGCAGGGAAGTCATTGCCACGTGGGGACAGGAGGGATGTGCTGGTGATGTGTCCAAAACACCTTGGTCTGGCCAAGGAGGGACCAAAAGGGCCTTGATG
Organism: Erithacus rubecula; assembly: GCF_903797595.1. NCBI lineage: Eukaryota > Metazoa > Chordata > Aves > Passeriformes > Muscicapidae > Erithacus > Erithacus rubecula. The sequence goes on from NC_136678.1 coordinate 2,669,155, forward strand.
AAGCTTTCCAGGGATGTTGGGCAATGGATTTGTGCTCCTCAGGTGCCACCAGACCCTGTGTGTGACACCAGCCCGAGAGCTGGAGGAATTACCCAGCCTGAGGATGGGGTTCTGTGCTGTCCTGGGCGCTGCTGTCACCCCTGGGATCCTGCTGCTGTGCCAGCTCCCAGTGCTCCAGCAGGTCATTAGCAGGGAGCACAAACAGATCTGAGCTCACCCTGCTGTGCTCTGGAGCTCAGGGACCTGTGCAGCCTCAGCCCTGGCTCTCCACAATGCTCATTAGGTTTGTACAAGCTGTGAGGAGTCATCCTGCTGTACATAATTTTAATTGCCTGCTCCACAATTGCCTGTCAAATATATGCTCTGTCTCGTGGCATGACCTGCCTGCTAAACTGCAACAGGAATAAAAAAATACTGCAGAAAGTAAAAGGGAAAAAATCTAATTATGAACTAGAATGGCATTCTCAATTTCTATTGCCATCTGCAGCCGGGTGTGTTAGGACCAGCACAAACAAATCAATAAAAGCTGCAGCTTTTCTTCTGCTGCCTTTGGCAGTTGTCTGTAGTTTGTGCAGTGTTGGTGGGAGCACTCTGGTTGCTCCTCTCTGGTGATGTGCTGCCCTCAGCCAGGAGCTTTCACCACTCATTCCATTTGCAAAACTCAAGGTTGGGACGTGAAACTCCTCTTTTGCTGTGGGGCAAAAGAATCCAGCAACATGAGTCCTCTTCCAAGCGGCAAGAAGGGGTGATTTATTGAAAAGCCATGGCATTTATATAAGGGAGATCACGAAAAACAAAGTAGAAAAGACTCATTGGTCAAAGAAGGCAACACCTCTTTGAAAACATGCTTTCTGCAAAATATCACAAGACACTCACACGGCTCTGTGGTCAACACCAGGTGTCCATCTGTGTTTTCTTACTACCTTCCCTCGTTTTCTCTCTGAGAAAGATTTCCAGGAAAGTTAACAACCTGGGAAAAAACCAGCACTCCTCACCTGGAGAGAGGGCGGCAGCGAAGGGGTTAAAGGGAACGGTCTGGGCTGCAGCTTTAATGCGTGTCTCGTGCGGAGGGCACCGAAGTGAGTTTGTAGGAGGTTCTTTGAGCGGAGCAGCCTTGGCAGGAGCAGAGCGGTGATCTCAGAGCGATGCGGGAGCGCCGGGGGCTGCGGGCTCCGCTGCCGGGGCAGCCCCGCGGGTCGCGGCCCCTCCGCGGGCTGGGGCTGCCGTGAGCCCCCAGCCCAGGCTGCCGTGAGCCCCCCGCCCAGGCTGCCGTGAACCCCCGCCCAGGCTGCCGTGAGCCCCAGCCCAGGCTGCCGTGAGCCCCAGCCCAGGCTGCCGTGAGCCCCAGCCCAGGCTGCCGTGACCCCCCGCCCAGGCTGCCATGAGCCCCCCGCCCAGGCTGCCGTGAGCCCCCCGCCCAGGCTGCCATGAGCCCCCAGCCCAGCCCAGGATCCCGGCTGGAGTTTCCTGCAGAGCGGAGCCAGCGCAGGATGCGGAGTGGGCGATGAGCGCTCCCGGCGAGGACGGCCGCTGTCGCAGGGCCATCAGCATCCTCAGCGAGCTGTGCCAGAAGAAAATCCTGCCCAGCTTGGACCTGGACACCTGCAGGGAATTCCTCCTGCTGCCTTCTGACCGGAGCCTGATTATCTCCGAGCCAGGTACTGCCGCTGCTCCCGGCTGCTGGAGGGTGCTCGTGGAAGGCAGGAGGGGCATCCATCCCCTACACGGGGAGGAAAATGTTCGGGAGCCGGTGCTGGACCCAGGGCTGGGTGCTGGCATCCCTCTGGGAGGGTTCCTTCCCTTTCCACATGTTCCACGGTGAAGTTTTGGCTCACCTGTTGATGTGGGATGGGATGGCTGCAAGGGGGACAGCCAGATGTTCCAGGCTGCTTCACAAGGTAAAGTTCCTGTGAAAGTTCTTTTTTTTTTTTTCAAAAACACAGACTCCTGTCCTGCATGAAACAAAACCAAACCCACAAAAAGTAGTAAAGAGCTTACTTAAGTCACTGGGATGGCAGGAACTGATTGGTGCTATCCCTGTTTGAAAAGTGGAGGGACCCCTGTGGATTGCATGGATTTCTGTTCACCACTAAGGGATCCTGATGTACTTTCATGTGTGTGTTCTACTTTCCCTAAGAAGTTGTTCCTGGTCAGGTTGTAGAGCTGGGGAGGGACTCTGGTGCGTCAGGGATGAGTCAGGAGCAGAAATTCTGCTCCAGGAGCAAAGGGGCAGCTCTGTGTGCAAAGTGATGAATTTTCCCTACACCTGTTCTCACAGCTGCTCCACAGAGATTCCTGCTGTCCCTTCAGAAAACATTGCCTGAGGAATTGGAACCCCAGGCTCGTGTGCTGAGGAGCAGAATCCCAAATCTCACAGCTTTTAGAAGTGTTGGTAACCTGCTAAAAGTTGTGTATTCCAACATTTTCATAGAAGGGTCTTTCTAAGGTTCCTGTAGGCAATAGTTCATCAACCCAATGGATTTCACACCATTTCTTACAGCATGAATTTTCCCAAACTTTCCTTCTCTGCTGAGCACACTGTGCAGCACAGCTGCCCATCAATCCCTGCCCAAGGCTTTCTGTGTCAGCTTTGCTCCCTTTCTGCTGCCCCTCTCTGCCAGGACCCCGTGTTGGGGTGCAGCTGGCACCCCCAGGCACAGCCCACCAGGGCTCTGGGCTTGCACTGGTGCTTCCAGCACTGCTTTGCTGCTTCCTCCAGGCAAACCCCTTCCTTCCACATCCCACTTCACCTGTAACTTCATTCTCTTCTTAAAATTAGTTTGTTTTATACCTGCCTGTTCTGTAGGCCTCTTACCATGACTGGTTGTGTCCTTACACATCACATCCCATGCAGCAGTTTTCTCTATTGCAAATACAGCAAACAGCCTGCAAACTTATTGCATCCACTTGGAATTCTTTACCTTGCACCAAAATTAACATTTTCCCGACTCTGCAGCAGAAATAATCTGCACTGCTCTTGTTCTGTCCACCCTGGCATGACTTGTTTGTGCAGCCTGTCCAGGAGCTGGTGTGCAGGAGGGATCACACCATCCTCATCAGCCTTTAGCACAGTGTCTGTGTGCTCTGAGCTGTGGGTGAGTCCCAGCCCCAGGGCTGGCTGCACCAACAGCCAGGGCTGCTGTCTCTGCTCTGCATGGCTGGGCCCATTTCTGTGTCTAGACAGCACTGAGGACACAGTTTGGGCCTGACATGTACAAATATTTCCCAGTTACTGGCTGTAAAGCTGCTCCAGCAAGGGGGAAAAATCTGTTTGCATCAACTGTTAACTAACACAGAGAGGGACAATGCCTCCCCATCAGTGTCTGATGTTTATCTAATTACCTGCACTGATGCTTTGTCCATTTTAGCCTGAACCTCACGTGGAGCAGATTTGCCCTGGGCTGCCTGCTGTGGCCAGGCCAGCCTCAGGAAGGCAGGCAGGGGAAGGTGGGGCTGTGTGAAGGTGAGCAGATGGCAGCAGGCAGGGGCTGTGTCAGGAGCAGGGCAGAGCAGCCCTGGCTCCTGCTGGAGTGTCCCTGTGCAGGCAGCACAGCCCCAGCAGCCAAATGCCAAACTTGCTGGAGTCAAACTGGCCTTATTTGTCATCTTCATGTGGAGTCTCCGGCTTCCCAGGCAGTTTGTTGCCTCCTGGATAAATCTATTAGCTACTGGCTGGGTCAGCTTGGCTTGAGGAGTGTCCTGCTGAAGCTCAGGTTGAAGGAAGCACTGCCAAAGCTGGAGCCAGGCTGCTCCTGCACAGCTCAGCCCAGGGGCAGTTTGGTCTTTTCTGCTGTTTCATGTGTGGATGAGGAGCAGCATCCTCAGGGAATGTGTGGAGCCAGGTATCACCAGCCTTGAACTGCATCCAGGAGTGGAAAAAACCCGTGAATATAAAAATACTACTAAATAGTTTATGTAAGAGTAAGTTTTTGTGCTGTGATTCAATTCTTTTTAAACCATTCTGGACTGAGTGGGTAAAAGGGCTGCTGTGGATGGAGTGGATGCACCTCTGCTCCCTGGTTATGTAAGAGCTGAATGTGCTCTCAGAGCAGCTGAGCTGCAGCGTTCCTCTCGAGTACACCCAGCAAAGGAGGATTGCAGGCTGCTGCCTGCAGCCAAACCCAGCAGAAAAAGGAGTTTGGCTGGGGAAGGTTTTGGTGCTGCTGCATCAGGGGGGCTGTGAGGGGGAGCTGTGCCTGCAGTTGGGCCCGTGGTGGTGCCAGGAATAGAGCTGATCTCCTGGCTGGGGATGGAGCGAGGATGCTGCAGCATCCTTTGTTGTGCCTGGCTCCTCTCCCCCAGAGCTCCCTCCATCTGATCACTCTTCCCAGCCAGGCCTCAGCTGCCCTGCAGGGATGCTGTGGGGACAGCACTCAGCACAGGGGATGGCCCCTGAGAGGATGGACTCGTCCCTTCTGTGCCCTGCAGGGGCAGGGAGGGCTCTTGGGTGAGAGGGTTTGTGGTGAGCTGTACTGAAGCCCTTGGCTGTGGAGCAGGGGAGCCAGGGCCCCACAGGACCGTGGGGACAATGATCTGTCCCCTCTTCCCATCCCCTCTGCCCGTGGGAGAGGAGCTCCCAGGCTCTGGGGTTTTTGGGAAGCAGGGTGCTGGAGTGCTGCAGTGTCCTGGTGGTCCCAGCCAGCTCAGCATGTTCAGTGCTCCTGTGGCTCCCCAGAGCTGCTCTGAGCTCTGGTCCTGCTCCCTCTGGGCTCACAGAGCCTGGGTGGGAAAGGGGCTGCCAGCCCACCCCAGGAGATTGTGTGGGGAAAAGGGGAAGCTTGAAATAATCCTGCAGAGCTGAGTGTCACTAAAGAAAGTAGGTTTTGATGGGATATTGGGAAGGAATTGTTCCCTGGGAGGGTGGGCAGGCCCTGGCACAGAGAAGCTGTGGCTGCCCCTGGATCTGTGGAAGTCTCCAAGGCCAGGCTGGATGGGGCTGGGAGCAGCCTGGGACAGTGGAAGGTGTCCCAGCCATGGCAGGAGTGGAACTGGATCATCTTCAAGCTCCTTCCCACCCAAACCACTCTGGGGTTTCATGATTCTGTGTCTGGAGCCAATGTCTCATGATCTTTATTCAAAGGATGGTGCCTGAGTACAGGAAGGAATTTAACCTGTGATCGAAGCACATCCAGGAGAAAACCTCTGGGCTTGATTTCTACCTTCAGCACTTCTGTGCTGTGACTCTCTTTAAACAGCCCAAGTTGTTTTTTCTTGCCTTAGTGATCCATTTGTCTGAAGCTCTGCTGCCGAGTGGAAGCAGGCAGGAGGCAGTGGGTGATGTGCAGAGGGGCTGCAGGCTGCCCCCTGTTCAGATCAGCAGGGTGAGAGCCCTCCTCAAACCTTCCCCATGCACTGATCCATCCCAGGAAAACACTCCTGTGCTCTCCTGCTGCAGAGAGAGCTGGAGTGAGAGGAGGGAGCAGGACAGCTGGGGAGGGAGGACACTGAGCCACAGACTCTTCTGATAATCCCCAGCACACGGTGTCAGCTCTGCCCTGTTCCAACCCCCAATAATTCAGAGCACATTTACTGCTCTGCCCCTTGTGTGAACTGCTCTTTTTGAAGGTCCTGGTGCAGGCAGTACAGCTTGTACAGCGCTGAACATCCTCCTGGCACTTAGCAAAGACTATTGAAATGTTAAACCAAGCACAGAAGTGTTCTTGCTGCGGGCAGAAAAAGGGGGGAATTTCTGGGCAGTAAAGGATTTTTCATCGCAGGAACTTTGGTGCTGAAAGATCATTTTTTTATTGAGAAATTGCTTCTGGAGTATTTTCTGGGAAAAAAAATGATCCCCTGATAGATTAGCTTGACTAATGGGAGAGCTGATGACACCCCCATTCATGGTTATGGGATGCTTTCAAGCACTACCTGTGAAATACAGGCATGTCTTGAATTTACTCACCAGGCGTAATAACACACTTTTCTGAATTGCCATTCAAGTGTATTTTAAGTCAATATAACAGTAAACATGCTCCAAGCCACCCGGGCAAAGCTAATATTAATCACTGAAGCTTGAGTTTCCAGAGGCCTGGCATGTGAGGAGCAGCTCCTTGGGGCAAATATCTTTTTTATCACAGAGTAATGCACTTGCAAAATGGATCTTGCCTTTCCTCCCAGGAAAGAGCCAGCCAGAGCTACGTGCAGCAGATTTGCTCTTTAGCCCAAGCAAACCAGGCTCAGATCCTGGAGGGATCAGGTTCAAACCTTGCTGCCAGAGGAAGCTTTGCACAACTGTATTGAAATAATGTTGGAACCGACCGAGTAAATCGAGGAAAAATCGGATTAAATCGCCCGTCTACAGCCATGTGTCTCTGCTGGCGTGTTGTGTGCGGATCCGCGGCTCCCCAGCTGCCTGTGGCTGCGCTCGGTGATGTCCTGGTCAATCAAAAGCCCCTCTGGAGCTGAGTGTGCGTGCTCGGGAGCCTCCCCGCATAGGCGCAGCCCGATCGCTGCCGCTGGGTCCATCCCCGAGGCAGAGCAGGGGGGCTGCTGCTGTCGGCAGCTCCGTGCGGAGCCCGAGCTGCCGGGCTGCAGCTGCAGCAGCCTGATGCACAGGCAGGAGCAGAGCAGCATCCCCAACTCCATAGAAACAGCAGCGGGAGCCGCTGATTGATGCCGGAGCAGCGACCGCGCCGCGGAGCCGCCGCCGCTCGGGTGAGTCCGCATCGCTGAAGTTACTTTAGTAATTCTTTGCTTTTTCTTTTCATGATACGAAGCGTATTTTGATAATTTTGCTGTGAATAATAAATTTGCTTTTAATGCCTTTGCTGTTGTAATATCTTCCCCGGCTCTCATCGCTCTGGGTGTTGCACTGAGACTCAGCTTTGAGCTGGTTCAGAGCAGGGCACAGCCCGGCTCCGACCTTCCCCGGGCTCTGTGGGATGGCTCCGGTCGGGGTTTGCTGTTTCTGCCTCTGCAGGTGTTTGTTTCTTGCCGTCCTGGCTATGCTGGAGTTGCTGCACTCGCTGTGTGCTCCTGGCAGCCACATCATCTCCCATGTGTGTGTTCATTGTGCAGGGATAAACCAGACCCACAACGGGGGCTCCTGCCTGAGCCAATTCTTTTATTTAACCATAGCCTCAGATTTTCATAAATCATAATATTTTCATATAATTTTCATAAATTTTCATGTAGAGATTTTCATTTTCACCCTACCCTTGATTTTCATAACTGTTTCTTCTCACTGCTCATTTACAGGTGCAACCAAATATTCTTTCTCAGGACCCCAGGTTTCCATCTCACCTTGGTCAGGCAGCTTTTCCTACCTTTAATATTTGCTGTTTTCCTTTCAAAGATGACAAAATGTATTTCCCCTTCCCATCTGCATGTTGGAAAATCAGGGATCTTGTCTGAGAGTGTTTCCATCCAGCGACTCCTCGACAGAGCGATCGCTCTGGCAGTTGTTGGGGAGAGATGCAATTAAGTCCCTCTGCCATGTAGTGTCTTTAATTATATTTGGACCTTGCAAAATGGCATCCTGGAGGGTCAGGGAGGGGATTTTTGGAGTGGTTGTCTATTAAATGTACATTTTCCCTGCCTAGGGGAAATAAGAAAGTTCTCCTGCGGGGAGCCCGGCACGGGGGAGCTGCAGCTGCTGGCTGAGGGTGTTTCTGTGTTTAGTTCAGTTTGTTGTGCTGTAGCAGGTTCATGTTTGACAACATCACAGCAAACTGTGCAGTGAAACCTGAAGGCAGCACGCCAGCAGCTCCCTTCACACCAGCCCTCTCCAAACCTTCCTTAAGGCACATGGCCCTGGACTGTTTGGAATAATAATTACCCAGGAATTCCACCCCCTGGTGTTGTGATAATCTGATTTTCTGTGCTAAGAAATGAACACAGTTGTGTGGCACCGTGTGAGCTGACACCTCCTCAGTTTCTCTCTCCAGATGCAGCACTTCTCCTCCTGGATGCTGGTGAGTGTTTACTCAGAGTTGTTTGATCCCAGCTCTGAATCTGGGCTCTGGTCAAAATGCTCATGCTGAAAGAATGGTGAGCTGCAGGGTATGGAGTGGTGGGAGCTGATGGAAAAGGGCATCTCAGAATCCATTGAATTGTGGGCACACTGCACTGCTGCACAGCAGTGCACTGGAGGGGTTAAAGATCCTGATTGCTCCAAGCTCATGGAAGCAGCAGCAGCAGCAGCAGCAGCTGATGGCAGGAGCAGAGCCAGGGGGAGGGAGCTCCCTCCTCTCTCAGGGCAGCTTGAACAAAGAAATGGTCTGTTCCAAACCTCTGTTCCAAACCTCTGTTCCAAACCTCTGCATTTCAATGAGTCCTCCCTGGCTGCTCCATCTGAGCCCAGCTTTGGATCTGCCAGGGCTGCTCTGCCCCTCATGTTGTGAGTGTGACAAGTTGAGAGGCACAGAGGGAGAGGGACTGGTGTGGGTTTGTGTGGCAGTTTTGGGTCCAGGTGGCTCCAGGCTGGGTCTCACCTGGCCTTTGCAGCACCTGGAGCCAGGGCAGCTCTGGAAGAATCCTGCACCTCCAGTTTTGGGTTTCCCATGGGGCAAGTCCAGGCAATAAACTCGTCCAGAACATCTCAGGAGCTCAAGGAGCCCCTGGTGCTCCATACCCTGGGCAGGGGGCACTCAGGAAAGCCTCTGGGGAGCTTTTCAGGGCTGCCCTGTCCCATGCTTGGGGTCTTCTGCCCACTTTGGCTGAGGTTTGTGGGGTGCCCAGGCTGTGTCCTCTTGTGGAGCTGGATCCCAGGCTGGGAGACTCCCAGCACTGAGAAGGGGAGAGACCCCAGCTCTGCTCCCTGCCAAGCTTTACCCTGAGCCCTTTTCAAGGCAGCCTGATTTTAGTGGGGTGCTAAAATGGGATCTGAGAGGAGACAAGGGAAGCCTTTCCCAGAGCAGGATCCCACTCTGGGAGAGAGGGGCAGGAAGGTGGCAGCTCCAGGGTGGAGAGTCGAGGCACAGAGGCACTGCACAGCACACACAGCTTTGATCAAGTTTTGAAAGGAAATTTTAAGTTCCAGGGCTTTTGGCTGCTCGAGGAGAGAGAGTGCAAAGCTTTCACTTGTTCCATTTGCTTTGCAGCCTGAACCACAGTTGGATTTCTGCATCCCAGCAGTGTCTGGATTTCTGTGGTTTCCTCTCTGACTAAGAGGCTCCCCTGGCTCTCAGGGCTCAGCTCAGGTTCTGTCTGGGCAGGGTCACACCCCGGGATGAGGATGCTCAGCAGGGATTTAACCCCAGCCCTGGCCACTGTGTGTGCTCAGGTTGTTTACAGATGTTGCTGCAGCATATTGTGATAAAATGTCATGGGATTAACACAAAGCCTTGTGCCATAATTGCATTCACTGTGGCTTATAATAGTTCATTAGCTTGTCATCAGTTAGGCAGAAAGCAATGACAACTCTTCCTATCACATTTATAATGCTCTAGAGAGCAGCTGATTAAGTCACAAAGTGACATAAATCACCGGGGAATGTTTCCTTCGGCTTGAAAAAGTTTTTTTTTTTCTCTTTTTTTGTCACTTTTGATAACAGAAATGCTGCATTTCTGACAGCACAAAGTTCCCCTTTGGGTTGCACACGCCAGCAGAAGTTTCAGTGACAAATCTGCAGCCTGGAGGGAAAGCCCCAACTGGTCAATAATGGCTGAAAACCAACAATTTTTTGTCTTCAGGAGCTTGTGATGGGTCTCCTGCAGCCCAGTCCCTTCACTGGGGGTCAGTTCTTGTCTCAGCACTGGTGAATCCACAGGCACCAGTGGGATCTGTGGGTGGTGGTGGCAGAGAGGAGTTTTCTCTCCAGGTCCATGTGGGAAGAGAAAGCTGAGGATGGGCTGGGGGCTGTCCCTGGGCAGAGCTGAGGTCCAGGAAGGAATTTGGGATGCTGGATGCTCAGATTGATGTTGCAGCCTGCAGAGATGCAGCTGCTGTGGGGTTTCAGAGCTCTGCTGTGCTGGAGGCTCCTCCTGCCCCGAGAGCCACGCACTGCTCCCCAGCTATTCAGGATTTTTGGGTTTTTTTGGGCAATTAACTCCTTCTCCACTCTATTTCAGTGGGAAAAACACAAGCTCCAGGCCACCAAACTCTCATCTGACCTCACATCCCTTTCTTTGGTGCATTCTGCACTCCCATTTGCTTGGACTTGATGATCTTAGAGGCATTTCCAACCTCAGTGATTCTCTGACTTGTGTTGAGTTTTTTTCCTTTTTTTTTTGTTTTTGTTTTTGTTTTTTATTTTGTTACATATTCACATAGAGAGGTGAAGTGCCCCACAGCTGATTCCACACTTGAAAATCACCTTTGATGTGTCCCTCTGAATTACTCTGTTTATATTTCCCTCTGGTTTTTTAAACTCCCCCAGGACCTGGAGCAGCTCCCATTCCTGTGTCTGAGAGCATTTTCCTTTCCCTGGGTGAAAGAAGGACCAAACCATGAACTGAAGAACTCCAGGTGACAAAGGGCTTGACAGTGGCTTTTCTCTTTTTTTGCACTTATTTTTGCACATTGTTTAATTCACTTGTTTAATCAGCCCTGTCAGAGCAGGAGGTGTGACTGTGCCCACCCAGGTGCAGAGGGGATGGGGCAGCACTGGCATCACCCACACTCTGTGCAGGAGCTTCATCTGCAGGCTGGATGTGCAGGCAAGGATAAAAACAACTCTCTTTGCCCCTTGCAGCCAGGGCACAGAGCAGTGACAGCTCAGGGCTGCCCCAGGAGCTCATCCTCTCACAGCCCTGAGGTGCTGCAGGCTCCAGAATGACAAGGGACAGCCTCAGGGCTGTGGCTGGGGATGTTGGAATAAGATTTTATTCCATGTGCATTTGTGATTTAAGCATTTTCTCCTTAATTATGACTTGGAGTTTATAAAATTGGGGAATTTGCAAGTATTTGCACTAACAAGCTGAGAGCTGCTATCCAGGACAGCAAATTCTCAGAGGAATCTCTGCTCCCTTTGACCACTGACAGCACCCAAGGGAGCAGCTGGAGCTGGGCCAGGGGAGTTTAGGTTGGTTTTTGGGGAAGATTCTTCCCCCAGAGGTGGTGGCACTGCCCAGGCTCCCCAGGGAATGGACACAGCCCCGAGGTGTCAGAGCTCCAGGAGAGTTTGGACAGTGCTCAGGGATGTCAGAGGGGGATTTTGGGGTGTCTGTGCAGGTGTAAGAGCTGAACTGGATGATCTTTGTGGGTTTCTTCCAACTCAGGACATTCTGTGATTCTAAATTATGCAACAGTTAAAGAAGCAACACTTGGGATGAAGTTTTCCATGTCTCCTGTTCCAGTTCATTTCCCAGCTACAAAACCACATGCCCAGAAGAAATGCAGCAAGCAGTGAGGAAAGCCCTGGCACTGCTCAGTGAAGCAAGTTCTGCCTGGCTGGCAGGGATGAGTTTTCTGTTTGCTCTTGGGCCACTGGAAATGCTGGATCCCTGTGAGGTCTCCATATGAAGGGTTGTCTCCATCCTCAACGTGCAATAATGAGATGGTTTGAGTTTTATAGTCTTATATAATTACTCTCAAAATAGCTTCTGATTCATCCTCCCCTTTGAAGCTTATAGTTTGCATTCTGATAAGCTCTTGCATGGCAGGAACCCTGTGGTAGCAGCAAATTAATTTTTAAGAAGTTTTTTTGCTGTCTAACTGAAACTTTGGCACAGGCAGTCGGAGCATTCCTGTCCTGACCTCCCCAGGATCCATTTCATGGCTGAGAGTGTGCAGGAGATGAGGAGGCTCTGCTGGGGCTCCTGGGGAGCCTGTGTGCCAGGAGGAAGCTGCTGGGAGCTGATAGTGCAGGACTCAGTGCCCAAGGACTGGGGAAACACAGGAACAGGGAAAAAAAAATCTCATTTTAGCTTCCAAGGAGACTCTGTGGTTGGATGGGGCTTGGAGCAAGCTGGGATAGTGGAAGGTGTTCCTGCCCATGGCAGGAGAGGGAAGGAGATGAGCTTTAAAGTCTCTTCCAACCCAAACCATTCCATGATTCCACAATTCTCTGAATGTCTCCTCTCAAATCTCCCTCCTGAGCATTCCCACCCCTCTGCTTTGAGAGGGGCCTTTGCCACTGAGCTCTGCATGATGAGCTGAGTGTGAAAGTGCTCAGAAAACTCTGAGAACCTGTTTTTAATTCACATTCCCTGTGCTGTCTTCTTGGAATTACTTTTGGTTGGTATGGAATAACAAAACCAGGCTTGGGCAAGCCCAGAGCAGCTGGGACTGGCTCTCTTCCCCTGGATAAACCTGTCCTGGGGTGCTGGGAGTGTGCAGGGAGTGGGGGGGGGTCTTTTAGGGTCCTCCTGGATATTTTGTACCATTGTTCAGCCCTGACCAGCTAAGAGGAACATTCAGTGTTTATTTATTTTCATTACAAAGTGAAAAAAAAACTGATTTATGAGCAGGGATGGGATCTGAAGCAATGGCTGGAGCTGTGCCAGGGGAGTTTAGGTTGGATTTTGGGGAAGGTTCTTCCCCCAGAGGGTGCTGGCACAGCCCAGGCTCCCAGGGAATGGGCACAGCCAGATCTCCAGGAGAGTTTGGGCACTGCTTCAGGGATGCCCAGGGTGGGATTTGGGGTGTCTGTGCAGGGCAGGGGTTGGACTGGATGGTGCCCACAGTTCACTTCCAGCTCAGGATATTCCATCATTCTGTGATTCTGCTTTTCCTGGGTGGCCCATGGCTCCAGGTACCTCTGTGACTCAGTTTCCCTGTCCCCACACTCTCGGGGTGCAGCACTGCCCTTTGGGGTGATGGTCCCTGTGTCCCTGAGGGAGCTTGACCAGAGCAGGGTGCCCACAGTGACCCTTGCTGGGATCACTCCCTGGACAGCACAACCTTGCAGAACCCTGTGAGGGTCTCCAAATCCGTGTTTGTGACCCTTGGTGACTGATGGGTTTGAGTGTGGGGGATGCTCTGCAGCCCTTCCCACCTCCCCAGCATGAGAGAGCCAGAATTGTGTCCTGACCTGGGCCTGACACCTACTGAGAAGCTGATGGAGCATTTTCCCCTGCCAGGACCCAGCTCAGTGCTGCTGTTTGAGCAGCAGCTCCTGCCTGGGAAAAGCAAATTGACGGCAGCCAGACTTTGAAGTGACAGCTCCTAATGACTCGTCTAGCTCAGGAATATTTCAGGGCTTATTCCTGTAGCTCCTGCCTGCCTGGAGAACACCACCAGCAAATCAAGAGCTCGATGAAGTTTCAAATGGCAGCCAGATGGCAGCGAGGGGGCCTGAAATGTGACAGCAAAGCCACCAGCAGGGGATGGCACAGCCCCTGCAAAGAGGGACAGGGAGGGGGCTGGCAGAGCTCCCCTGTCACTGCCCTGCCCTGTGCAGCCCCCACAGCCTGGGAGCTCTGGAGACACTGAGCCTGCTGCAGGGATTGGGGCTCTGGGGGTGGCAGGGACACTGGTCTGTGCCATTTGCACTGCTGCCATTCCCAAGGCCGTGGCAAGCTTGGAGAGGGATGAGCAGCTGGCTGGGGACTGCACTGCAGCTCACCTCTCACCCAGCACAGGGTTTATAAACCTTCCTTTCCAGAATCCCTGCTGCCAAGGGTTCTGCTGGCTGCTGGTGCCCCTCAGGGTTTGCTCTGTGCTGTGTCCCCAAAGGGAACATCCCCTCTCATCTCTGTGGGGCTGCTGGATGCTGCTGTGGGGTTCGAATACTTGATTTCTGTTCCAGAAATCCAGTCCCTGTTCCTTCCTCCAAAGTTGAGCAGCTTTGCTAAATAAACATCTCCGTGGCTGGGGTTTAATGGAACCCTTGCTCCTCTGCAGCTGCTGCCCTGTGATCCCCCTGCCCTCTCCACCACAGCTCCCTGTGCCCAATTTCCAGCCCTCAGCTAATCAGACTCACATTGGTGATGCTCCTCAATCGACAGAAAATGAGATCAGCACTTGCTGGGTGCCTCAAATGGTCTGTGGTGGCCCCAGAGCTCCTGCTCTGTAGTAATCCATCACTTGAGTGCAAAGAACAACAATATATTCTCACACACACCTCTGCACGAGAAGAACAAAGCAGAAAATGGGCTGAGGAGCCTGGAGGTACCTGCTGGGGTGGTGTGGGTGATGCCTGGTGTGGCACTGGGGAGACAAACACACCCTGAGGTGTGAGAGGTGATCACCATCACCCCTGCTCAGGGCTCTGCACCTCCTGGAGGTGCCCTTGACTGTGGGAGGATGCTCCCACTCCAGCCTGTCCTGGTTTAGAGGACAGGTGTCTGCCAATAAAGGCAGGAGCTTCTCTTTGAAATGGAGAATGTAAACCCCCTTCTTCCAAATTACGAATATAATTTTGAAATTAAGGGGTTCTCAGGCAAAAATATGGGAATTAGGAATAACAGTTCCTTACTAGGAAAATTAAAATAGAAATACAGTATTCCAAAGAACAATCCCAAAATTGAGAGGAATGAGGGATTTGTCTTTACAAATGAGCTGTGGGTCTGCTGGTAGATAAAACCAGCCCTGAGAGATAAAACAATGGGATGGATTCCACTGATTGATGAATGGAAAGAAGATGTTTGCCTTTACAAACAAACTGTAGGTTTGCTGATAAATGAAATTGGATATTGAAATATAAAAGGAGCAATGGGGGAAAACCATGAATTCCATAAGAATTAAAAATTAAAAGGGAGGGTTGTACACTAGAGGGGAATCTCAGGTGTCAGGTGTTTTGGGAACTCTGTGCCTCTCAATACCTCAGCCCATGGGGAAAGAGAGAGGGAAATGTGGATGGAAAATTGGGATAAAAAGGGAGGCTGTGTTCTCCAAAAATCTGAGAGACCCCAGGGGAATGGCCCATGGCCTCTCCCTTTATTGGAATAAAGCAAAAGGACTCCTCTGTCTCCTTTTTGGCCAGAAACCTCTGGTGTTTGTGGGTTAATTTTCCTGACAGGGGGAAGGGCACAGCCAGGTCCTGGGGGCATCACCCTGGTCCCACACTACATCTCACTGAGAATTTGCAGCCCCTGAACTTCCCCTTGTGCCACTCCAGCTTAGTTTCAATGCAACAGGTAGCTGGAATGATGAATGGCTGCTGGGGTGCTGAGAGAGCCATCAAACATGTTGTGTTTTCTCTGTGGGGAGTGGGTGGAAGGAAAGCTAAATTACATCTTCAGGATATTAAATATAACTCTGCACATTAAACTGGGAGTTATCCATGAATCTCTTTAATGACAGTGCAAAGCTACTCACAGCAGTAAAAGTCAATGTTGCCACAATTAGACCACTATTGTCTTGCAGTTAATAGACTGCTCTAATCATGACTTTGTCATATTATTAATCGCTTTTGGGTTGGACTTTGCTAATTATCCCCTTTGGTAACTCAGTTTAGGCATTAGGAAGTCAGCAGGGACATCAAGCTGAAAGGCACTTGGACCACATCTCTTCATTAGCTCCCATCCAGGATGAAAAAAAAAAAAAAAAGGGGATTGTGCTGAGGAGCTGCTGTGTGAGCCCATGGACCCTGAGGTGGAATGGGCTGGACTAAGCAAGGAATGTTTCTGTAGCAATATTGAACAAGTTTAAGCCACAGTGACACATCTGAACAAGTCCAGGTCGTGCTCTGTATCATATGCACCAGCCAAAATACATTCAGCTCTTTTCTCCATATTTTCTATCTCGTTATTTTTCTACATATTTTGCTCTTTCTTCACACCCTTAACTATTTTTCTATATTTCTTAGTTTAAATCAATGTTTATAACAAGTGCACAGAATAAGCCATTTTTAACTGTTTTTCTACGACTTATTAAAACCTTTCAAAGCCACTAAAACATAAATTATACTAAATTAAAAAAAAACACTATAAGGCAAAATACCAAAATTAAAAAACCCAAAAATAAAAGTAAGCAGTAAAGTTCTAAACAGCCACCAACCATCATCATACCTAAAAATCTTGTGCAAAGCACGTAAACAACATAAAAGCATCAATCAAAAAATATGTAATCACATAGACAGTAGTCTTAAAATGTATAATTACAGCTAAAAAGTAAACAATAAATCAGCTTCTACATAATCATATTAATTTACTGTCCAAAAGTAAAAGGGGCATGTTTACCCCTTCCTCAGTTTGCTTTTAGCTTTCCAGTTTTAAACTGCAAACCAGTTTCTTTGTCCTGCCCTGGGCTGTTTGTCTTGGATTTACAGCAGTAGGAAGCAGTGACCTTGGAAATTCTGCAGTTTTGAGCTTTTTGGTGTGGTTCAGTAGCAAGGGTGTTACAAAACCAGTAAGAACAGAAACCTACAAAGTAGAAACGGGATCAGTTTTGGGGGGACATTGAGAGAATCCAATCTTGTTTGTGCTCTTGGTGTCCCCATCACAGTCAGCTTCAGGTCTTCTGTGATGTTTTGGTAACAAGTGGAGTGTAAAATAAGTGTACAATAAATATTTAAGTTTGATGGCTGTTCCTAAACATATCAGCTCAAGCAGGTAAATCACAGAATGACGGAATGATGGAATTGAGGGGTTGGAATGAACCTTAAAAATCATCTGGTCCCAAATCCCTGTCAGGGATAGGGACACCTCCCACTAGACCAGGTTTCTCCAGGTCTTGGCTTGGCTTTGAGCACTTCCAGGGGTGGATCCTGCCAGTGTCCATGTCCATCCCTGTTCTTAATTTCTCAGGGGGGAGCTGTTTTGGCTGCCAAAAACATTTTCCAGCTGAATTCCTGGGGGAAGCAGCGCTTGCTCCTAGGGGAGCCAGGCTGGAAAACAGCCACATTAATTTGTGTTTGCAACCTCCTCCTTTTAAACTTTATCTTTTCAATTACAAGTTGTAAAAAGAGCTATTTTCCAGTTTCCCCTGTGTCTCCTGTGGGAGCTGGGGGAGGATGAGGGAGCAGCTCTGGGTTCAACAGGATCAGGGTGAGGAGTGGCTGGAGCTGCTCTGCACTTGTACCACAGCACCCACCTTAGAACCAAGGGGCAAATTACTGACAACTTTTAAGAGGGCAACAGAATCAAAGCATATTCTTGTGGTTTTCCCTGTGGGACATTGCTCAGAGTGATGATGTGACTCTCCCTGGTGAGCAGTTGGGATCTGAGCTGTTCCTGCATCAGACAGGATTCTTCAATCTGCCTTCAGTTCAAACCTTTCCTCACTGCTGGATGAGGCACATCCTTTTCCTCCTTTTCCTCACACCTTGGATCCAAACCTTGAAAAATTGAGGATAATATCAACCAAGGAGCTCATTGTCCTGGGCTGAGCTGTTCCTTTGGGAGAACTGGCCTTACCTCCACCAGGAATACCAAAGCAGCCTCTGGCCTCAGGGAATTTTCTGTTAGGTGAGGAATTATCTTGTTTTTACAGTTTCTTGTAAGTTAAAGGACATTTAAAGCATAGCATTTTCAATACCAGGTATTTTTGAGAAAGTAACTGGTATTTTCAAATTCATAAAAGAAAGCTCATTAAATCAATGAAGGTCAACTCTGTCCAATTGATATTTAAGTTTAATAAGTCACAAAAAAAGTCTTGGAGAATTTCAATGTCATCTTCAAACAACCCAATATTCTAAGCAGGCAGATGCTTAAAAACTGTCTGTAAAATCCTGATCCCTTCCACCCGTGCTTTGTGTCAGCTGTCAGAGGAAGGAGTAGGAGGTCATGCATAAAACTATCTGTGAATCCTGTCAGATACATTATGAATGCCAGCCCTGCAAGCAGTGACAGGAACCAGGATCTTTCTCAAGCTGGCAACAGGTTTTCTGAAAGGATAATTGATTATTTCTGATGGTTTCCATAAATGAGCCTGGTGTGCTGGCAGAGACATGCAGCCTATAAAACTCCTTGGAATGGGTGGAAATATATTTTAAAGATCTTCTCTGTCACGCAGCAATTCCCAGCAGTGAGAGATTCTGCATTGCAATGATTTCCTTTGTACCAACACAGACATGCTTGCAAAAAGTCCAGGTTCTTGAGTTTTGTTATGAATGTTTGAGTTTCCTGGGCACAATTCCAAGATTTAGCTCCAAGGATAAGGAAGTGGAACCTCTGTGCTCTTGGCTTTGGTGAAAATACATTTAGGCAAATCTCTGAGGAAGCTCTGCTGCTGCCTGGTACAACCTTATTTATTATTGAGTGAGATGGGAGCTGTTTATTCACCCCAGCAGTGATCAGGAGCTACAACAGAAAATAAATGACCTGTACAGAAGGCTGGGAAGGGAAAGAGAAGTTGCAAAAAACCTCTGGGTGATGTTTATCCATCCCATCCCTTCCAGCCCTTCCCTTTGCAGCCAGGGAGCTTTGCCTGGGGCTCCTGCTGGATTTGCTGGGCTCAGTAATTCTGTGGAAAAACAAAATCCTCAGGGATATCAGGAACAGCAGATGGCTTCCCAGGCTGGCTTGTTGGGGTGTGGATGTCACATTTTGTGTCTGATGCTGCCTGGAGATTTCACTTACAGCAGTTTATGTGAGAATCCCAAGTTTGCAGTGGCTGCTCCATTCCCAGAGAGACCTGAGCAAAATTTGGTGATACAAAACACTTTGCTGTTGTGGTTCACCAATGGTGGGTGGGGGTTTGTTGTTTTGTTGTGATTGTGGGGTTTTTTTCCATAATTTAAAATTCATCTATTTATTCAAGATTATAAACATAGTCTTTCCTCATATTTCACAGATTTTTCTCAGCCTTAACATCAAGACAAGGTTAGATGGAGGGTCTGAAGAGCCTGGTCTAGTAGAAGGTGTCTCTATCCATGGCAGGGGGTGGAATGAGATGATTTCCAGTTTCTTCCAGCCCAAACCATCCTGTGATTTTATGATTAAACTAAACTATATGATCAGAGGGAACAGAAGGTATTTTATGGCTCCTGTTTCAGGTAAAACACACCAGGATTCACATTTAGAGCAGCTGTGAGGCAGCACAGAGTGATTTCCCCAGCTCAGAAATCTCAGGGCACCCACCCCATTCCTTGAGGCTCAGGTGGGGAATTCAAATTCACACAAAACATTTATGGTCCAAGAATAGACATAGGATGGGTAAGATGTAATGCTTGTTCTATATAAACTTTTGGAAGCTTTGGTGGTTTTTCGTCTTTCTGTCCTGACTTGCACTTGGGTATTTTAAGGAGTGTGGCTACACTACAAATAACACAGCAGGAAATCAAGGAATTGTCCATTAGCTCAGAGTAATCCATGGTGGAATTGTCCATAGTCCTGACACTGCAGACTTGCCTCCAGAACAAAACCTGCCTCCACCATCAGGGACTGGCATTCCTTGGAATCCTGAGCTCTCAGAGTTTTGGTCTGGATGGAAATCTGGGAATTAATACACTGTAGGGAGGGAAGCAAAAATAGCCAATGTTTTTTCTTTGTGCAGTGCTGTGAATCATTTCACAGCCTAGATTATATATATATATATATATGTATGTATGTATGTATTTATACACACACACGTATATATATTCCATTTTTCCTGATTCATCAGCCACACATATGGAAGCTCTTTCCTCTCCAGAAAAAGACTGAAATACACCACTCATGAGGTAAAAGCAGAGCATCAGAGCACACACACAGCTCCTGTGCTGTTCAGAGTGAGGAAAACTGTGTGGCACTTTTTCTACAGACTATGTTTGGTTTCTCTGCATCAGCAGCTTGTGATTATTTTTCCCTTGGTGTTGGTATTTACTTTTCATTCCCTGTGGGCACATCTGGACGAGATGTGGGTGCTGATAGTACAATAATAATCCACTTCCAGGACCTGAGAGATGGATTTTTTCATTATTGTGCCTGAGCAGCTGTGACACAAAGCACTTTCTGTGGTACAGCACCCGAGCTTGTTTCTCTCATGGAATTGTACAGACCTCCTTGATTTCAGACTCAGCAGTTTGCTAATGCCTAGAGCAAACCAAGGATGGTATTTTACAGCCAGTTTAAGCATCAGGGTGGAAATCTTCACAGCTCTGCCCATATGGAGACTCCCATTTTTCCCCAGGTGTGCCCCGAGCCTTTCAGGGGGTGCTCACTTGGGCTTGGCTCTGGCTTGAAGAGCTCTCCATTAGCTGTGATTTAAATCAGTTTGGACCATTTCTTCCTTTCACTTATGATCTCCTCACCATCTGTCTCCTCTTTTCTCCTTTCCCCTCCCTCCCTGTGGCTGTCCTTCTCTCCCCCAGAGCTCTCCATCAGCCTCCTTGCAGTGATAGTTGTGCTCTGTGGCCTGGCGCTGGTGGCCGCGTTCGCGTTCCTCTTCTGGAAGCTCTGCTGGGTTCCCTGGAGGAACAAAGCCCTCTCCTCCCAGCTGCACAGCGAGCCAGGGGACAAGGACAGCATGGCAGACAAGCTCAAGGACACGGGGGCCATCAGCTTCCTGGAGGCAGCTGTGAAGATCAGCCACACGTCCCCAGACATCCCTGCAGAGGTGCAGATGTCCATGAAGGAGCACATCATGCGGCGCACGCGGATCCAGAGGCAAACCACAGAGCCAGCATCTTCCACCAGGTCAGGGGTGGGTGGGATAGTGGGATAATGGCATAATGGGATGGGATGCTCAGCCTGGAGGAGCCTGAGGTTGGAGTTCATCAGCTCCTCTTGGCAGATCTGATCTCTGCTGCCTGTGACAGGGACAGGACCCAGAGAAGGGCTGGGGCTGTGCCAGGGGAGTTCAGGTTGGGTATCAGGGAAGGTTCTTCCCCCAGAGGTGCTGGCACTGCCCAGGCTCCCCACGGAATGGGCACAGCCCTGAGGCTGCCAGAGCTGCAGGAGAGTTTGGACAGTGCTCCAGGATGCTCAGGGTGGGATTTGGGGGTGTCTGTGCAGGGGTAAGAAATGGACGTAATGATCCTTGTGGGTCTCAGCTGAGGATAGTCCATGATTTTCCTGGATGGGGATGAGGTGCTCAGCAGGAATGGGGTTTTCAGTGGGAATGGGCTGCTCAGTGGGAATGGGGTGCCCAGCAGGGATGGGGCTTTCAGTGGGAATGGGGTGTTCAGCAGGAGTGGGGTGCTCAGCAGGAATGGGCTGCTCAGTGGCAATGGGGTGTTCAGCAGGGATGAGGTGCTCAGCAGGAATGGGGTGTTCAACAGGAATGGGGTTTTCAGTGGGAATGGGGTGCCCAGCAGGGATGGGGTTTTCAGTGGGAATGGGGTGCCCAGCAGGGACACTGCTCTGTGAGCAGCTGGAGAGGTGGGAGGATTGCTGGATGGAGTCAGAGGTTCAGATACCATCAGGGAGACTAAAGAGAGCACCCACACACCAGATTAGTGTCCAAATCTTGCCCATTAACCAGTGAGTAAGACTGGCTCACTGTGGCCCTTTTTAAAAAATCAGGGATTCGAGCCCTATTACTGCAACTTGACCCCATTGTGTCAAGTCACCCTCATGTTTTGGCCACTTTAATTTTGTTCCAACATGAGAGGCAGGCTGAAGTATCAATGATGTACCCTGTCAGACAGAATTAGACCTTTTGGCTCTCTCTCACTGTTGTGGCTCCTGGCAGAAACAATCAGATCAGCACAATTGATGGATCGCTCACTGCACAAGCCCAGACCCAGCTGTGCTCAGAGCCTGTGCTCAGATGGGGACAGAGACATCAGCATCACCCTCAGGAAGCCAGGGAAAGGCTGTGTGAACCTTGGGACACCTCTCAGCTTGGCTGCTGAGGAGAGATTTGGAGTAGATGTTAGGAAGGGGTTCTTTACTCAGAGTGGGGCACAGGGTCCAGAGAATCTGTGGCTGCCCCATCCCTGGAAGTGTCCAAAGCCAGGTTGGAGCAACCTGAGCTAGTGGAAGATGCCCCTGACCATGGCAGGGGGTGGAATGAGGTGAACTTTGAGGCTCCTTTCCAACACAAACCATTCTGTGAAATGCAGCATCTCTCCTTGACACAGAGGGCGGTGAGACAAGGACAGGAAAGAGGATCACAGGGTCCTGGCTGTGCCCCAGCACTTCTGTTTGCCTGGCTGGCCGTGCCTGGGATGTGCACAGGAGTGTGACAGGGAGATCAGGCACTGCTCAGAAAATTGGCTGCCCTTTTGCAGGATTAGTGAGGCACTGATGGCAGCCCCCTGTTTGAAGGAGTTGAGTTAGATCAGCATGGTGCCACCCGCATTTGTGAGCCACACTCTTATTTATCCACGCTGCTTTTTGGGCAGCTGATTCCCTCTCTGCATGCACACACTCCCTCTGCTTCTATTATACCTTTTCAACAGAGGAGAAAAATCCCTCAGCCAGTTTGAATTAGGACAAACAAAGTGGGACTTGGCTGTACGTGGGCAGGTTTCAAACCCACTTTCTCCTTGGCAGGCTCCTCTGATTCACAGCCCAGCCTAACTCTGTCCAAAATACCTCTGAGGAACCTGCCAAGGTGTTTAAGCACCACGTATCACTGAGGGCTGTAGAGTTCTTAGTTTGGTTAAATAACTCTATAAACTGCTCTTGTAAACACCAGATAATCTGAAATAATGCCCTCAGTCCACAGAAAGCTTTTATGCTTTGTTCAGATAAAGCTTTGCTTACATACAGCTTGTACAGGAGGAGAGCTCAAGGCAAGAGATGCTTCCTGATGAGGCTGTGCCTCCCTCCCTGTCAACAATTATCTATCAATTTCTGATGAGTCTGTTGGAAAAATCTGGAAGCAGCAATAGCCAGCAAAGCCAGACTGGACAGGGCTTGAAGCAAGCTGAACCAGGGGAAGGTGTCCCTGCCTGTGGCAGGATGCAATGAGATGAGCTTTGAAACCCTCTGAGCCCAAACCATTCTGTGGTTCTGTGAATAAAGCCTCACCCTCTGAACTGGTCATGGTTGTCTTGCCAGAAAAAAAAAAAAGAAAAAAAAAAAAAGAAAAAAAAAGTTGTTGGTTTTTGGTTTTTTTTGTTTTTTTTTTTTCCCTGAGAGAGCTTAGTGCCGGTATCTTGGAAGGACTGAGGGTGGGGAAAGTCTCCACACAGTGCTGTCTGTCTGTCTGTCTGTCTGTCTGTGGTTTGGGTAAGGAGTTGTTGGGGCCCATCTCTTCAGCTGTGGCTGTGCCACAGGTGAGAAAACACAGCTCCTGGCAAATACTCAGGAATTTAAGAAATGTGCTGGATTGGTTCCTTGGAGGTTTTTGGAGGTGTTCCCCTCTGTTCAGCTCCATAGCACACATGTTTTCCATGCAGAGGTGAGGAGCACTGATGGAACTCCTGTGCTCTCTCACTTTTTCTGAGTCCAGGGGTGAAAAAGGCACATCAGTCTTGAAAGCAAAGTCACAGACACTAAAGTCCAAGCTAAGTTTTGGTATGAAGTCCCAGACAGAATGCTTCTGCCAGGGTCCCAGGATGTTACTGCAGCAGCTCCCATCTTCTTCTTGGATGCTGATGATGGCAGTGAGAGAGCAAAGCCAAGCAAATGGCAAAGCAATTGCAAAAAGCCCCAGCTCTCCCCAGTGCATGCTCTTATACAGAATCTTCCCAACAAGCTGACACAAACTCAGACCACCACTCCTTAACCTATTAGAATTCCAGTTTCTTAGCATGCCAGGTTACATAAATCACACATACAACTTATCTTGTTCTATTCTATCTGAAAAATGCAAGCAATATTCTTACTATAGCTCTATTATGTCTAAAACTGCATTCCTGAGGCCTCCACTGGAAACATCAGTATGTTTTTCCACCTTCACTAGAACTCACATTTCTGCTATGACATCTGAAACCTTTCACCCACTAAAAGCACTAGAGCTCATACTAAAACTTACTGACTCACTAATTTATCCTAAAACTTAAACTTACACCTCTACTTTATGTGTGAGTGGCTTAACATACCAACTTTAATTCAATCCCTGCGCTCTGATTTCTCTCTAAAGAATTCAGAGACTCCTGACTCACAGTGCTTGGAGATGCACAGAGCTCAGAAACCCACAGGGGTGTTGGTGTCTCCCTGCTGCAGGCACATCTCCTTCAAGAGGCACCTGCCCCGTCAGATGCACGTGTCCAGCATGGATTTGGGGCTGGAGGCGCCGGCCGTGGCCGAGCAGCCCACCAGCATCGGCCGCATCAAGCCCGAGCTCTACAAGCAGAAAACCGTGGAGGCCGAGGACCCCAAGAAAGAGGCGGAGAAAACCTGCGGGAAAATCAACTTCACGCTCAAGTACGACTACGAGAGCGAGACGCTGACCGTGAGGATTCTCAGGGCTTTTGACCTGCCTGCCAAAGACCTGTGTGGCAGCTCGGACCCCTACGTGAAGATCTACCTCCTGCCCGACCGCAAGCGCAAGTTCCAGACGCGGGTGCACAGGAAGACGCTGAACCCCACCTTTGATGAGTCCTTCCACTTCCCCGTGCCCCACGAGGAGCTGGCCAGCAGGAAGCTCCACCTGAGCGTCTTTGACTTTGACAGGTTCTCCAGGCACGATATGATTGGAGAGGTGATTCTGGAGAACCTGCTGGAGGACTCGGATCTGTCGCGGGAAACTTCCGTCTGGAGGGACATCCAGTACGCCACCACGGTGAGTGTCTGCTGGCAGGGTGGGGGTTCTGAATAAATCCTGCACTTGTTCTTCATGTCAGTCCTTCCAGATGATGGGTGCCTGGCCTCCTGTGAGCCCCAGGGACAGCTCTCTGCCACGTGCACCTGTGATGCCTTGGGATGAGTTAAGAGAATAAAGTGGGGATTTATTAAAGGCCTTCAATAGATGCTCTTTGGACAGTCAAAGCCTCCCAGAGAATACACCCAAGATGGATGGAGGCCATGAGTTATCTCAGATGGAAATAAGTTCGGTCTATTTGCATATCAGAGGTTAATTGTCCAGATTAATTATCTTCAGGTAATGGTTAATTGTCTTCAGGTAATGTAGTCATATTTCCCCAGTTTGTTTCTGCCCCCTGATTCACTTTTGTTTTGACTTTTTGGGGCCTGGAGCTGTGAGTGTCCTCAGTTCTCAGGCCTGGAAGGATTATTTGGTCTGACAAAACTGTGAAGAGGCCTTATTAACACTCTATATGGAGTTCAGAGTTATACTGATTATACTAGTTATACTCATGCAGTACAGGGCCTGAAAAACAGCTAAAAGTTAAAAGCTCAAGGCATCAGTTGATCACAGTAAGGAAGAGCATTGGGGGCCAGTTCCAGCCCCTTGGTGCTGAGAGATGCTGGATGTGCTGCTGGCAGCTCCTCCAGAGCTGGATTTGGGTCTCTTAGCAGTTCTGTTGAATTCCCTCTGGAAGAGAAGCCAAGGCTCAGAGAGGAGAATTCCCAGGCCTGTCCATGTCACCCAGAGCTGGCAGGAGAAGCCAAGTGCTCACAGTGATCACTGAGTGCAGAGCAGTGACATTAACCTCTCCATAATAGCTGTCTGCTCCTCTTCTGCCCTCCCTGGAGGATCTGGCTGCTCCTCAGGGCCAATGAACAATTGAACTGCTCTGCAGCTGGACACCAAATCAGCCACTGTCATTGTCATCTCACATTGTTATTTCTGAGACTGAAAGATGAGACATCCCCAACCCTGTGGGGAAGCGTGAGCCCTGTCACATCTTTCCTGCTGACTGGCACCACGCCACAAATTGCAAAAATCTGTCCTGCAGCTTCCCTCATAGCTCATCTCATACCTTTGCTCCCCTGCTTTCAGTGCTGAGGAGGGAGCTGTCAAACATAAATATTTATTGTGGCCAGCAGTGCCAGGAGACATTTGCTTTGTAACTCCAGTGCTTTTTCTCTCAGCACCGTGCTCCCCATCAGCTGTACCATCCCACCAGTGCTCATTCTCCTGCTGCAGAGTGCTCAGAGCTTGCTGGCAGCCCTGTGAAGTCCAGCAGGTGTGCCCAGCCCCGTGTCCTGTGCTGCTGTCCCCAAGGGGGACACTGTCTCAGGGCTCAGGGGACACGTGGGGCACACAGCTCACAGCCCTGGGAGGTGGCTCAGGGGCTGAGGCTGTCCTGGAGGGCTCAGAGAGCTTTTCCCTGCCAGCCTGAGCACACAGGGATGGAGGTGGTGCCTGCCAGGCAGCTGGGGCAGAGCTGGGAGCTGCTGCTGTGCTGCCTTTAGAGCATCTCACCTGCCAGGACCAGCCGTGGGGAGAGCACAGGTGCTCACAGCTCTTGGCTCCCAGCCTGCACACAGCCAGGGTGGATGGGTGGAAGGAAGGCAGGAATGCTGGCAGAGAGGCACCAGGCACATTCCTCACCCAGAGAGGGGCTGCAAAGTGCACCTGATGTGCTGGTGCCTCCTGCCTGTTGGCTCTGCAACAACAGGACATGTTTTCCTGGCTAAATAACCTCATTTAATAGGGGAAAAAGCACATATCTCCCCACAAAAGCAGGTGGAGATGCAGCAGCAGAAGAGCTGTTGAGGGAAAAGGCTCCAGAGAAGATGTGAGAGGAGCAGAGCCAGACCAGAGCCAAGGTGTGCTGAGCAGGAGCCTGGCACAGACACATCCAGCACCATCCTCACCCTCCCTGTGCCATCCTTGAGGAATGTGCTGCCCCTGGAACATCTCAGCCAGCTGTAGCACACCCAAGGGCATTTCTGTTTAATCAAAATTGAGAAGGGTAAATACAGTTTGCATAAAACCCCAAGAAAGCTCTGGGTGCCTAATAATGCATGAGATCAATGGTGTGGCTAAGAGGGTAGGAACACACTTAAGCACTGATCTGGTCAAATAGCCAGCACTCAGCTACTTAATTAATGACTGTACAGCTTGTGAATCAGGGAAACATCTTTGGTTTCAAGGCTATTGATTCAGAGCTTCCATTATTTCCTAAAAGGTACTGATATGAATTTTGGAAATGTCCCAATGTCTATAATCTGCAAGAAAATAATGGACCCACAGGACATGCTTTGCTCTCTTGTATTTATGGTTGCAAAAAAAAAAAAAAAAAAAAAAAATCTCTTGACCTGATACAGTGAGGTTAAAGAACAATTTATGTTCTTTTATACCCTGAATGGGTTCTCTCAGTGCAAGGAGAGGAATAGAAGATGAGATAGTGTCCAGGGGCTGCTCTCACCATCTCACACAGGGCTACTCTTTTCTGACATGTTGTCCAAGCTCTCATGCCCTTGTCCCTCCCACACCACCTAAGAACAAAGAATGCATGAAAGAACAGACCCAATCAAAATTTTATACAATATTCATTAGTATTCTGCACATCTAAGTGGAATAAAGATTTAATCTTTACCTTACCTGAGAATGAGCAGGAAATAATTTGGCAAAAACCTCATCCATCAACAAGATCTATTCCCCTAACACTTAGCAAAGCTTTAAGTGCATTTACTTGTCTTTTTAGTTCCATCACTCCACTCCTAACAGCTACAATTTCTTTTCAGCAGATCATTATGTCACATTGAAAGGAATCAAACACAGTTTCTGAAAATAAACGGGTTGTTTGCTCTACAGATGTGGGATCTGTATGTAGAAAATAAGATTTTTTTTTTTTAATCCTTTTTTAGAAGGTGTTTGGAAATCTGTTCTGCTGATTTTGGATAACGATGCTTTCTAGTTTAAATAAGACATTTGGTTTGTTTATATTTCTCTGAATTCCCATGGGCAAGGCAATGATGGAAAGAGCTTTTAGGAGGTGTAGTTGATGAAGCTTCAGAAGTGCTAAGAGCCACGGATAAAAGTTATTTGATGGGGCACTAAAAGAGTAAATTGAGTTGGCCTCTGTGTAATCCAAAAGTACCAAACATTTCTGAGTGCCATCTGCTGGTTAATTCCCATTTATACTCTCACACACCCAGCCCCACGCTGTGCCAGCTCCTTGAGGGCATCTCAGAGGGCTTGGTGCTCCAAATGTAGGCACAACTTAAATAAAAGCTCAGTGGGCCCTTCTTGGTTGTCCTCTGGCTTAAAGCTTTGACCCTGCCCAAAAACTCACACCCAGCTTCAGAGAAAACCACTGTGTTTCTCAAAGATATTTTCATTTTATGCAGTTGAGCACTGTCAGTCATAAACCTTTATTACTGAATTCATCCCTGCCCACAGCAGGGAGTTGAAACCAGAATATATCCAAAATCTCTTCCCACCCAAACCAGTTTGTGATGGTGTGAACTGATGGCACTGGCTGTCACAAAAAGTTTCTGAGGAGTTTTTTTGCAGTGAACAGCCAAGAATGCAGCACCTCTGTGTGTCAGGAGCTCATCTTTCTGTGTTTGGCACATTCCTGGAGGATCCAGGAGACATGTACTGTGCATTCAGACAAGACTTGATGCTAATTTGATTTTCCTCACTGCATTGATTTGGTGTGAGATGTCCCATTTCCTCTGAGTGCAGGAGCTGTGCAGGAGCTCTGCATAGCTGGGAGGTTGCAATAGCAGGCACAGATTCCACTGAGGCAGAGGAATATGTGCAGATTTAACTAATTTTTCCCATTCTCTGTGTCCATTTTTAGCCAAATCATGTTGGGGTGCACTGGAATCCCCACCATAAAGTGCTCTTTGCTCCAAATGCAGAGCAGAGGAAATGCTGGGGTGGAGGAGGAGGCACCTGGCTGGCTCTGCACGTTTCCAATAAAATGTGTTTTCTGTTTTATTGAAGGAGAGCGTGGACCTGGGCGAGATCATGTTTTCCCTTTGTTATTTGCCAACTGCAGGTCGCCTGACCTTAACAGTCATTAAATGCAGGAATCTCAAAGCTATGGACATCACAGGTTACTCAGGTGGGTGTTGCTGGCTGAGCAGGGCACCTGCCATCCACATTTCCTCCTCTTCCCTCACTGTATCCTCAGCAGATGGTGGGTGAGCCATCACAAAATACCTGAAAAAGCTTTGGCTGTGTTTTAAGTGCAAACAGCATTTTTAGAATTATCTGTTTCTTGTTTCCCATCCCACTGGAGGGTTTGCAGGGCCAGAGCTCTGATCCATCTCTTGGGTTGCACACTTAGATCTCTGGGAACCCTTTATAGGCAGAATATTTCTGAACTCTTTCACCCCAAGATCAGGAAAGGATCATGGGCCACCTGGAAAAATCCCACTGGAATGTGCATTCCCCAGCACAGTGGCCAGTAGTCAAACCTGAGGATCACAGACACCTAAAGACTGTTTGCATTTGCAGTTTCAAAGAGCTGACTTGCAAATTCAGCATGCATAAATTCTGGTTTTCATCATAAAACCCAGTTTCTTTTCCAGACACCAGCTTCAGAGTATTTGAATTTCACTGTAAAAAAAAAAGCAGTAACAACAGAGACCTTTGCAGAAAATGTTTCTGCTCAGCTGGAGCTTAATGCCATATGAAATATCTGAGAATTGAGACTTCAGGTGAAGCCAGCTCAGCCTTTCTGCAATAATAATAATGCAGTGCTGGTTCTCTGGTGCCTGAACCTCACCACCCACACCAGTATGAGAAATTGAGGATTTTACTGGTCTGCAAACAAGCTTTTTTATAAAAGTCCATTTGAAGATTGCCTCTGGCTCATGGGAAGTCACAGGCCATCCTCTGATACAGCTGTTTCTATATTGCAAAGGTAACAAAACACATCTCCATCAACAAAAGGTCTTCTCCTGTCTCTTCCTCCCTAGATCCATATGTCAAAGTGTCTTTGCTCTGTGATGGGCGAAGACTGAAGAAGAAGAAAACCACCATAAAGAAAAACACACTTAATCCCACCTACAATGAAGCAATAATCTTTGACATTCCCCCTGAGAACATGGATCAAGTCAGCCTCCTTATCTCTGTCATGGATTATGATCGGTAGGTGGGAGGCTCTGGAGAGCTGGAGGGGAGAGCATCCCATTGGGGGGTGATTTTCCTGCTTAAATCCATTTTCCACAGTGTTTTCCACAGTGTTTTCCACAGCCTCGATGGCAGAGCACCTGTCTCTGGTGATTTATTGCTACACTGACATTGATATTTATGGTTATGGAAAAATAACGAGTTTGGCAAAGCTGGTCCTTGCTTTATGGCCTTTCCTTGAGCAAGTGCCATGTTCCCCTTGGTTATTTACTCGTCCTGCAAAGCATTATAGACAGCAAATAATGTCAGTCTGAGCAGCAATGGGTGTATGAATTATGTATTACTGAACTGGGGTTATTCTTCCTGTGGAGCCCTACTGACACCTCTGTGTCTCTGTGTTCTGTGCTGACCTACAGAAATAATTTAAAAACTGCTGGGATTACCTGTGGTGATGGCAGTGCTGGGGCAGACACCACAGCCAGGCTCACTGTAACAGGACACAGACAGATGACAGGAGTCTCTGTGATCCATGTGGCAAAAAGCACTTTATTCTTGTGAACCCTCCTTAAACAGAGGGTTTGGAATTCTCAGGCACACACATGGTTACAATCACTCATTTTCTTGGACAATGATACATTTCACTCAGGGTTCAATGGATGGGCTGGGATTCTCTGTATTTGTTCAAATCCATCCTATTATCACTCACCCAGGTGCTTCCAGGCTGGGTGGGTTTAGTCTGCAGCTTTAAACCAGCTCAGCATGTGACAGCTCAGCAGCAACAGAGCCAGGCTTTGAATGGCCTGGGGTGGGCAGGCTGAGGGATGGAGGGATGGAGGGATGATGGATGGGTGGATGGATGGATGGATGAATGGATGGATGGATGGATGGATGGGTGATGGATGCACAGAAGAACGGACAGATAAATGGATGGATGGTGAATGGATGGATGGATGGATGGATGGATGGGTGGATGGAGGGAAGGACAGGAAGGACAGATGGATGGATGACAGACAGATGGAAGGATGGATGGATGGATGGATGGATGGATGGATGGATGGATGGATGATGGACAGATGGGTAGATGGATGGGTGATGGATGGACAGATAAATGGATGGATGGTGAATGGATGGATGGATGGATGGGTGATGGATGCACAGATGAACGGACAGATAAATGGATGGATGGTGAGTGGATGGATGGATGGATGGATGGACAGACAGATGGATGGATGATGGATGGATGATGGATGATGATGGATGGACAGACAGATGGATGATGAGTGGATGGATGGATGGATGGATGGATGGATGGATGGATGGACAGATGAATGGTTGGATGATAAGTGGATGGATGGACAGATGGATGATGGATAGATGGATAGATGGATGGATGGACAGATGGACAGACAGATGGACAGACGGATGGATGGATGGATAGAGGGATGGATGGATGGATGGTTGAATGGATGGAGGGATGGATGGCGGATGATGGATGGATGGATGGACAGAGAGATGGAGAGACAGATGGACAGATGCTGATGGTGCTGCCTCTCTGTGTTTCCCAGGGTGGGCCACAACGAGATCATCGGCGTGTGCCGCGTGGGGGTGAGCGCCGAGGGGCTGGGCCGGGACCACTGGAACGAGATGCTGGCCTACCCCCGCAAGCCCATCGCCCACTGGCACCCGCTGCTGGAGGTGAAGAGATCCTTCAAGGAGGTGAGTGGGGATACCCTTCCCTTGCAGGGCCTCTGCTCTGTGCGCTGGCTCCAGGCTTTCCAAGAGCTCCTGCTCCCGCCTGGGATTTTCTGGGCAGAGTTGAGGGAATTTTCTCAGCAGAAATGAACTCTAGAAAACAAGCACTTCTGTATTGCCTCAAAATAGCTCCTCGAGCAACACTGAGAACTGTATTTACAGATGTGACTGTTACATTTTGGGTTTTTTCTTTTTCTTTTTCTCTTCTTTTTTTTTTTTTTTTCTTTCTTTTCCTTTTTAAATTAGAGATTGAGAGCAGTAAGGAAAGAGAATGCTGCTCTGATTGCAGAACAAATTGTCCAGGGATATTGCCTATTTCAAGTTTCAATTTTTCATCCTAAAAGATTTTTCTGTTGACTCATCTCCGAGCCTTTGAGGGAGAATAAATAGAACAAATGTAATTGCTCTAAGCATTTCCAGAGAAAGAGATTGACTTGATGCAGCCCCAGATGATAAAATAGGGCTGAAATGCCCGGGTACCATTTCGACCATCTCTGGCATTTTCTTCCCCCTTGCACTCCAATTTCTCACGCTTCTATAGAGCTCTTTGGCTTTGCCTGATTTAGGTCATAATTTCTGGAGGAGAGAGATGTGGAAAAGGGCACACACGCCTTTGACACTTCAAGTATGAGAAAAAAGCAGCAGCATTTGAGGTCAGTGATATGACAATAAAGGCAATAAAACCTCCCACTGTATCTGGGGCTGAGGAGGTATTTTCCCTCAAAGCCACAGAATAAGTACTTAAAAAGCATCTCATTTTCCCCTTGAAGTTCAGTGCTGAGCTGCACTGAAAGGCAAACACTGGGCTTGCTGAGACTCCACAGCAGTGTGAATTAGTGTATAAACCTTGTCTTTCTCTTAAATCTGCTCTTTCCTCCAACAAGAAGGGGTGGGGAGGCCCTGGCACAGGTGCCCAGTAAAGTTGTGGCTGCCCCTGGATCCCTGGGAGTGTCCCAGGCCAGGCTGGAAGGGGCTTGGAGCAGCCTGGGATAGTGGAAGGTGTCCCTGGCCAAGGCTGGGAATTGGAACTGGATGATTTTTAAAGTTCCTTCCCAACCCAAACCATTGCATGATGAAGTCAGTTTGTGCTCAGTGCCCTCTGTCCCAGCCCAGGTCAATTACACACAAAGGAAAACCTGGCAGTGATACTTTAGCCTAAGACACGGTGGAGGTGGATAAATCAGATAATGGACACCTGAAAATCCACCCTTCCTCATTTGAGGTGATCTGTGAGCCCACCTTGTGCTGCTGTGAGTCAGCACAGGGACCTGCTGTGCACTGGGGTGAGTCAGAGCAGAATTAAACCCTTGAGCACTTTGTGTGCAGTGCTGACTCTGCCTTTGGGTGCTGAGCAGCACCAGGATTTCATTCCCCTTCCCCTGCTGGCTCCAGGTGTCACCTCCCACTGCCACAGGGAGCTGGGGACCAGCAGCCACCAGGTTTCAGCAGAAATGGAGTTGATCTCTCGTTGGGTGTCTTGGCATCTGCAGCAGCTCACAGTGTGACACCAGCTGCCATGGCTCACCCAGGGGCAGGAGTTCCTTCTCCAGGGTGCAATTTTTATGGCTTTACTGCACTATTTTTCAGAATAGTGGGGTTTTGAAGGAAAACTGCTGTAAAGTTTTTGAAAGTCACAAAGAAAAAAGTAAAAAAAAAAAAGCATTATTGTTGCAATGAAACAGAGAAACCAAGGAAGACATGGAAGATGACTCACCTTCCAAAATGTACTTTGAGAGCCATGGCTGAGCCCCCAAGACTCTGGAAAAAACTAAGTGAATCATTTCACCCCCAGTGCACAGGTCAGGAGTTCTGTTTAAAAGGAAAGAAAAAACCTCTCTGATCATCTGTTCTGGTATTTTTGCCACAAACTGGTGCCCAGAGCCAGCAAGCAAATGGTCCCTGTGTTTATTTGCCCTTTTAGGTTTTAGCACTGCTGTCTGCAAATCCCCAGTGCAGCCTAAAAGAAAAAAATGAGCAGAAAAGGCACAAGCTCCTGGAGAAAAATTAATGGGAAATGGCATTTGTTGGTTACAAAATATTGCATCATCTTTTCCATGTTGTGTTTGGATATCTTTGAAAAGAAATTTGGGGTTTTGGTCCTGTATTCCCAGCTCTGGGATCCCAGCTGCTCTGTCCTTCTAGGATCTCTGTCTGTCTGTCCTGAGGATGCTGGAGGAGAACTGCTGGCCCTTCATGCCTTGCTCACCCTTTTTGGGGGTGAACTCTGAACATCTTGAGCCATCATCATCTTCTTCTTTGTCTTCTTCATCTTTCTCTTTGTCTTTATCTCAGTCTCTGAGTGTGTCTGTGCTGAGCAGCAGCAGATGGAGAATTTGCTTCCCAGTTGCTCCTCGTGGTCTCTGTGTGCTCTGACCATCATCAGCAGCTCCATCCAAGCCCTCCCTGGTTGTTTCACCTCAAACAGGAGCCAGGATGGAATTGTCCCTGTGGTGTTGGAATGGAGGGATGGGATCCCACCCTTCTCCCCATCACTCAGGGGGAGAAAATTATGGGGATGTGGAATTTCTTTGCTAGCCAACACCCTGCCTTGGAGAAGCTTTGGCCAGCAGAAGGAGTTCCCACCATATTTTGACTTCTGTTCAAAGTCACAATTTCTGCTGAGTTTACCAGGAAAATGTCACCAGAGCTGCATCAGGAGGATGGTCCAGCCCTGACACCCTCACCCTGCCACAGCAGGGATGGATGGATGGATGGATGGATGGATGGATGATGGATGGATGGATGGATGATGGATGATGGATGGATGGATGGATGGATGGATGGATGGATGATGGGTGATGGATGGATGGATGGATGGATGGATGGATGGATGGATGGATGATGATGGATGGATGATGGATGGATGGATGGATGGATGGATGGATGGATGGATGGATGGATGGATGGATGGATGGATGGATGGATTTAAGGATGGATGGATTTAAGGATGGATGGATGGATGGATGGATGGATGGATGGATGGATGGATGGATGGATGGATGGATGATGGATGGATGATGGATGGATGGATGGATGATGGATGATGGATGGATGGATGGATGGATGGATGGATGGATGGATGGATGGATGGATGGATGGATAGATGGATGGATTTAAGGATGGATGGATTTAAGGATGGATGGATTTAAGGATGGATGGATGGATGGATGGATGGATGGATGGATGGATGGATGGATGATGGATGGACGGATTTAAGGATGGATGGATGGATGGATGGATTTAAGGATGGATGGATGGAGGATGGATGGATGATGGATGGATGGATGGATGGATGGATGGATGGATGGATGGATGATGGAGGGATGGATGGATGATGGATGATGGATGGATGGATGATGGATGGATGGATGGATGATGGATGATGAATGGATGGATGGATGATGGATGTTTGTGTCCATGGTGTTGGACCAGCAGCCTCCTCCTGTGCCATGATTCTTTGTCCACCATGAGGACCTGAGCAGCTCCAGCCTGTCTCAGCAGCCACAGTGCTGGGCTAACCTGGCCCAGCCCCTCATTTCTGTGCCAGCAGCAGCTTGGGCCTTCCTCCATGAGCTGGTGCCACTCCCTCTTTGCTTTCAGTGCTAGAAAAGGCTCCAGTGAAAAGGGAAACGCTTTGGATGCACATCATGTCTTTGGTTGCTCCATATTTATCAACAGTGAATAACAAACCCTAATGACTGCACTTCTCTAATGACCATCATCATTAAAGAGGGAACATGGAGAACATGTGCAAATGAATCATTAATTACAGGCTTTTAAGCACTATCCTCCTCACACAGATGTTCAGGAGGCGAGATTCTGAGCAGAAAGGGAGAATCCCTCTTTGTGGGGCTATTCTGAGAATAAATTCTTCCCCTCAGCACAAGTTGTTCCCAATGTTCAGCCCCCCAGCCTTGCTCCTTCTGCATTCCTCCTCCCATCAGCCAGGCTCAGGGGTGTGTGCACAAAGGGAAATAGAAAATTACAATTCCTTCTTCCAGGCTTTGAAGGGAACTTCTGAAAAGGGGATTTTCCCTGTTATCTGTGGAAGACAAACCCTGGTATAGCATCACCAGCACAGTGCAAAACTCGTCCTTGATGTTGGGAGTGCCTCTGACATCCAGCAGGGAGCATTTATTTGTTTAAAACACTGCTCCAGATAAAAACTGATAACCCTGCTGAGAGCCAAGCCATATCCATAATGAAGAATAATCATTTGTCTTTAAGGATAAGTCCTTCCAGACTTCTGGGTCTGTTTGATTTTGATTGAACTGGTTCTGGTTTCTGACTCTTGGCTACACTATGCATGGTCCACCTTTCCAAATTAAATGAAGGGAAAGTATCTCCAGCTTCCTCTCTGGTTGTTGGGACCTATCCTTGGAAGAGTTTTCATCCCATTTTTGGAGTAGCAACACTGTCATTGTCATGCAGACATCACAAGGCAAAGAGCATGGGCAAGGCTCTGCCAAAAGCCCATTTCTGTTGTAATTTCTGCAATCTGTTCAATTCTCATGGGGAGGATGTACCTGTATTATCAATTCCTCAGGGATTTTAGCCAATTTTTCTGACATGAGAAACATAGAAGAGAGTGTTTCCTTACCTTAAGGCAGCTGTTCTCATCTTCTCCATTCATTAATTTCTGCTCAGCCCTGATGAAATACAGGCTGTTCAATGCACAGCCGTGCAGTGAGTTACTCTACACTCACTGGTCTCTTTGGGGAAGGAAATTGGTCAAATTGGTCAAATTTTTGACCACTCTAAACCCATGGAGCATCTGCAAGGCCCTGCTTGCCCTGCTCAGCCTCCCTGTGAGCAGCAGGCTGCTGTTCTCTTGCTTTCATTTGCCAAGGCAAGGCTGAGGTCTGCTTCCCCAAGTGAGTTTTCACGCAGAGAAATTAAATTCATACATGCTTAAACATTAATATCAGTCAGCAAAGAGTTTCTGTTGATGTGGGAGGAGAGGGAATTGATCCAGGCAGTGGAAATTCTGCCTCCCGTTGTCCCTGGGAGATGGCTATCATTTGTCACTGGAATTTAATAAAACAAGATGGTGAGATGGGCAAGTGCTCAAAACCTTCAGGAATAATGGGTTTGAATTATGATAATAGCCCCCAAGGAAGATGACAAATAATTTATGATAGCCTAAGTATGGCCAAAAAAAATGTTTGTTCCATCCACTGAGTCTCTGATCTGATTTTCCCTTTGAGAAATGTCTCCAGTGCTGTGGACAGAGCTTCTGTGAAGTAAAATCACCAGACTGGAAAGACTCAAGTACTTCTGAGCTTAGACTGTATTTTTAAACTGAAAAGACAATGGCAATAAAGCAGGGAAGAGCTGAGAGCACTTTGTCCTCACAGCACACACAGACACTGCTTATTTTCCTTTTTTTTGTTTTTTTTTTTGTTTTTCTTTTTCGTGAGGAATCCTCACAATTGAGAATTGATTTACAAAGCAATAAAGTAAATTGTTCAGCAATTCCTCCTGAGTGGTTAAACACAGGCATTGCACAAATTGGATCAGATGAGAACAGAGCAGGGAAGGAGATTGGGATGGGATGGGATGGGATAATGGGATGGGATGGGATGGGATGGGATGGGATGGGATGGGATGGGATGGGATGGGATGGGATGGGATGGGATGGGATGGGATGGGATGGGATGGGATGGGATGGGATGGGATGGGATGGGATGGGATGGGAATACAGAGGAAGAGGAGATGAGCAGCACAGGGCAGGGTTGGGCATGATCTCAGGTGTTTCTCTGCTGAGCTGATCTCTCCTCTGTCCCGCAGTGGCACGGCCGGGCAGCGAGCTTCGACAGCCAGGGCTCCTGTCCCTCCCCCAAACCACCCCCCACGCCGTGACCCAGAGCAGGGACACCAAAATGGGACTAAACCAAGTAATTTGTGCACTTGGCCTTCAGTCTCAGTGGCTGCTGAGGGGGCTGGCAGCAGCAGGACTTTCCAGTCTAGTTGTTCCTGCGTAAGTAAAGGTAGAAACCGTTTCGTGGTCAAATATGTTTTTGTCTAATATGTCTCCCAAGGTGATGTAATTTTTGTGGCTTTTTGCTGTGGATCTGTTTCCAGAGGGAGAAGGTGGACTGAGACATGTGCTGGGAGTTTGGTCTGTAAAATAATGTGTAAAATAGTTTTTAGTGTGTGTGGAGGCTGGAAAGGGGCGAGGAGGTGTCTGCAGAGGGCAGAGGTGGCCGGGACAGGGGCAGTGGCAGAAGGTGGGAGAGACTCTTCCCAGCCACCAGCAGCTCCATCCTGAGGTCAGCCCAGCCCTGCAGAGTGTCCCTGGGTTTCCTGTTCATGTAGAGCTCTTAGAAGTTTGTGCAGTGTGTACCCCACGATTCCTTTTGTCATATATTTAAAAAAATGCTGTTGATTCCTCAGGAGGGGAACCCTGGGTTTTTTCCCCTGTATCTGAAGTCTCCCCAGAGCTATTTGCATGAACAGTTTCTTCAGCCCCCTTTGTAGCTGCTGCTCATCCCCCAGGACATCCCTGCCTTATCTGGAGTGGAGAGAACAGCTTTGCCACAGGTGGGAGTCAGGAAAAAAGGGGGAAGAAGTTACAGAAATGGGTGAGAGCCCTGCATGACCACTGGATCTCATCCAAGTAATAAAGGGTGGCCCAAGGGGGAAAGGGAAGTACAGAAACATGACCAGTGCTAAAAAAAGATCCCAACCTTTTTTCTTAAGACTGTCAGCACTCCCTTAAAGAACAAAGTTTCTCAGCTCAAGCCCTGAAGGAAGGTCAAGTTCTGGGAAAAAAAAAATTAAAAAACCCCTAAGCTTTGCTGGTTCCTTGGCTGCAGATGCCAAGAATGAAGTTAGAATATCCCAAGTACTGGCTTTACAGCTAAATCAGCTGATCTTTATCAGCCAGCTGTGGATTTTGGATACTTTCTCATCCTGGATTTTTCTCTAAGTTAAGAAGTCCATTAGCGCTGTTTATTCCACTCTAATCAAATTAGGCAAGAGCAAATATTTTGGTTTGGAGGTAGAATTTGTGAGCGAGGCAGCCTGCTCTCCTCCCCTCAGCTCAGCAGGACTGTGCTCATCAGCCACAATCCTCAGGTCAATTCAGCTCCCATTTTCCCAAATGTCACCATGTCACCCCTGGCTGCACATCAGGGCTGGCAGAGAGGGGTGTGTGCATTGCTCCTGGGTGAGATGAATCCTTTGTTCAGTGAAGGGTGAATACATCATTCCTCATCACACCTTGTGTCTTAATTCTCTTTATGTGCCACATGCTATAGGAGCAGAAACTCAATAAAATTATTTTATTTGTAAGTGCTGCCCTGCCTGGTGAAATATTTCCTCCTGTGGGAGCAGGAGTTGTGTGTTGTGTGGTTTTGGATGGGTGCAGTGATCACAGTGGGTGCCATAAAACCTGATAATGACAGAGCCTGGCACTGTCTGGGGTGGGCAAGGACAGGCAGTGTCATTAGGAGCAAACCTCAGCTCTGCAGCTCCTGGCTGGGCTGGGACAGCCACACCATCCCTGGGGCAGCAGCAAAAACTGTATTCCAAGCCCACTGCAACAAAGAAATGGCAAAACTGCATTAATTTCTGAGCACAGAGTGTTCTGAGGTTTTCTGCTGGGTAACAAGGGGAAGGCAACATTTCTGAGCCCATCACCCTGAATTGTGTTTAATTAAGGGAAAGAGTTCCTGACCATTCAAACTGATTGCCTGGTGGGTCAAACGAGCCCCTGGACCTTTTCCTGAGCTGGGGGAGGCTCAGGGGAGCAGGGCAGGGAGCTGGCAGTGCCTCTGGCAGGCTGGCAAACCAAAGGGCAAAACGTCCCCTGGAGAAGCCACAGCAGTCCCAGCTGATGGCACTTGACAATCATTAATTGCAGCAACCCACTCAAATCCTTTTCTTCTC
Organism: Erithacus rubecula; assembly: GCF_903797595.1. NCBI lineage: Eukaryota > Metazoa > Chordata > Aves > Passeriformes > Muscicapidae > Erithacus > Erithacus rubecula. The sequence goes on from NC_136678.1 coordinate 2,708,320, forward strand.
TAATCCAGGCTTTTGGGGTTTTGCCATTCTCTGCATAATCTCCATCTTTTATGCATTCCCCTTGTTATCGAGGATTTAGTCAAAACATACGTGGGGTTTGACACAAAGCTGCTATTTTTAATCCCTGCTTCACACAGATAATCAATTTCCACTCAATACTGGCTGTCACTGGCATTGCTGGAAACCTGGATCTCAGGGTGGTGAGCAGCACCCACGCCTGGGCTCAGCCCCCCCCCCCCTCCATTTGTGTTTGAAATACTGAGATTTTGGCACATCCCTCAGCCAGGGGATAATCAGCCCTTTGTGTGTTTGTCACAGGGGGATTGGTCACACTCGTGGGGACAGATCCACACACCAGAACAAACACTTTTCTTTCATCCAGGGGGGAGTGGAGCCCTGGGAAGGAGCTGAGCACAGCACAAGTGCCAGGCCAAGATTTGTTGGGTTGTTTTCTTGCTCCTCACTCGCTGCTCTCGACCCTGTAATAGCAACTCCTGGAGATATTTCAATTATTTCCAAGCAAAATAAGGAGGGTTACCCCAGGGCCACGTCCCACAGGAGGTTTGACCATGCTGTGGCTCCTCTGAAAGTCTCTGCAAAGGGGAGGATGCTGCTGCAAGCAGCCACAAATGAATGCTCTGTTTTATTGAGTACTGCAAGCAAAATAAACACATGGAGCATTCCCAGACCTCCCTCTCTTTTTTTTTTTCCTCTACTTTCTCTTCTGTTTTAGTCTCAGTCTCCAATTTCACCAGAGACTGGACGGCTGCAGAGAGGGTGGGGGACACTACAGGAGGGTGGGGGACACTGGAGGAGGGTGGGGGACACTGGAGGGGGATGGGGGACACTGCAGGGGGGTGGGGGACACTGCAGGGGGATGGGGACACTGCAGGAGGGTGGGGGACACTGCAGGGGGATGGGGACACTGCAGGGGGATGGGGACACTGCAGGAGGGTGGGGGACACTGCAGGGGGATGGGGACACTGCAGGAGGGTGGGGACACTGCAGGAGGGTGGGGGACACTGCAGGGGGGTGGGAGACACTGCAGGGGGATGGGGGACACTGAAAAGAGGGTGGGGGACACTGGAGGGAGGATAGGGGACACTGGAGGGAGGATAGGGGACACTGGAGGGAGGGTGGGGGACACTGGAGGGAGGGTGGGGGACACTGCAGGAGGGTTGGGTACACTGAAAGGAGGGTGGGGGACACTACAGGAGGGTGGGGACACTACAGGAGGGTGGGGACACTGCAGGGAGGGTGGGGACACTGCAGGGGGATGGGGGACACTGAAAGGAGGGTGGGGGCCACTGCAGGGGGGTGGGAACACTGCAGGAGGGTGGGGGACACTGCAGGGGGGTGGGGGACACTGCAGGGGGGTGGCCATGTTGGTTTGATGTGGTGACTCAGGGAAATCCCACGGGTGCAGTTCCTTGCAAGGGATCAGAGGGCTGGGAACTGTCCCAGCATTGCTGCCTCCCACCCCAAGAACAAAATGAGTTGTATCTGAAAAAAAAAGTGGAAAACATCCAAGTGGGTTCCAGATATGGATTCCCAGATTGGTTTGGGTTGGAATGGACATTAAAACCTGACTTTTGTCACCCCCTGCTATGGGCAGGGACATCTCCCACTGTCCCAGCTGCTCCCAGCCCCATCCAGCCTGGCCTGGGACATTTCCAGGGATCCAGGGGCAGCCACAGCTGCTCTGAGCATCCTGTGCCAGGCCCTGCCCACCCCCACAGGGAGGAATTCCTTCCCAAAATCCAGCCAGGATGATATTCTCCAATACTGGCTTCCCACTGATCACATTATTGTGTGGTGGGGTTTTTTTCATACATCAGCAACACATTTGTTTGGCAAAGCAAAGAATCTTGTCATAACAATTTATATTTAGTCTCCAAATGTGGCCTTTAATTACTAATTACAGAATGCTGCTCACAGGTTGTCAAATCACACATACTAAAAAAAAAAAAAAAAAAAGCCAGAGAGGAAGAAAACAATTGGGGGCTTATAAAGGTTGGAGAAATAAACAAACATGGTCTTTAATTATCCTAAGGGAAAAAAATAGCAGATAAGAAATAAATGTGATTTCACTATTGATGTTGAAGGAGGGTGTGTCACAGCAAGTGGCTGGGAATCACTGTACTGGAAGTTTTTGGCAAACCCCACCAGGAGCTGCAGGACTGACAGATGGGGATTTTGGGACTCTGGGTCACAAATCCAGCTCTGTGCAGCTTCCTGGGGTGCTGGGAGCAGCAGAGAGGGCAGTGCAGGGACACTGGGGACATTCCCAGATCTCACAGCAATTGCCACTCCAAAGGTGACTCAGTGGGGACAGACACAGGTTTGTGTTTCTGCCCCTCCCTGGGCTCAGCTCCCTGGCAAGAGCAGCTTTGTGTGCTTTGATTTCAGTTTTATTTTATTTCTTCACAAAGCTTTTATTTACTCATAGTTCTTGATTAGCCTGTAAAGAGCATTCAATCAATGGGCTCAGTCTCAAACACATCCCAGTCCTCCTCCAGTCCTCAGTTCAAGCAATGTCACTCCAGATAATTTTATCTTTGCTTGCAAGATAATAAATTAGACAGAAAATTATATATAGCTCATTGGAGAAAATTACTGCCCTGATCCTCGAGATTCTGCTCTCAGTCCTCTGTTTGTTCTTCACTTTTACTACTTCTGTTATTTGCCCTCCTAATCGTGTCTCTAATTAGGCAACCCCAGACTTCTCAATCTCATTTTGCCAGAGGTTTTGTCCCCCAGGGCCCTCATTGTTCTTCCTGCCATTAAGATTTTCCATCAGAACAGTTGTGCACTTATTCAAATGCCAGGTCAGGGATCTCATCTCATGCCTCACGCAAGGATGTTCTCCCTGGGACTGCAAACCCTGATTGTCATTTCCAGGGAGCCTCAGCTCCTGGCTGAGCACCCCCAGGGGCACAGGGGGCTGGGATGCTCCTCCATCTCCATCTCCTGGATATCCCAGGAGAGCTGGGCTGTCCCTGCACAGAGCAAGAGATGCTAGCTGAGTTAGGACAAGGGGGAATGGCTTTGAACTAAAGGAGGGTGGGTTTAGTTTAGATATTAAAAAGGAATTCTTGGCTGGGAGGGTGGAGCCCTGGCACAGAGTGGCTGCCCCTGGATCCCTGGAAGTGTCCAAGGCCAGGCTGGATGGGGCTTGGAGCAGCCTGGGATGGTGTCAGGGTGGAAACTGGATGAGTTTTAGGGTCCCTTCCAACCCAAACCATCCTGGGATTCATTCAGCAGCAAGAGGTGATGCAGTTTGCTCCTTTGCTGGGCTGAGCATCACTCCAAAATCCACTTTGGCAAGAAGCCAGAGCTGCAGGTGAGCCTGGGAGAAGTGGAATTTGTCTCCTCTTTGCAGATGCACAGCCTTGGGTATCCTGGATTTCTGTCCAAGAGCCAGAGGATCCCAGGAGCTCTGCCTGCCTCCCAAACCCTGCAGCCTTCAGCAGCAACACTTCTTAAATGTACAAGAAATGTAATTTTTTTTGTGGACTTTTCCCAAAGATAATTTGTAATTATATTTTACAGCTTTCTACAGATATATACACTTAAGGCAGTGTGTTAGTCATACAAATATAATTATATATTTTATGCTCCCATGTCATTTTTAATTAAAAACGTGGTATTTAAAGCACATACATTTCAAACATCCAGCACAGGCTTCTATTACAAATGCAGTTGGTTCAAGCTAATAAATACCTGGCTGGGGCAGGAGGGAGGCAGAGCCTGCTCTGTTGCCGTGGGAACAGCAGCATCAGAGCCAAGAGCAGCACTCACCCAAAACCACTGGGAAATGCCACTGGGGGCAAAACCTCGGGGCCAGATGTGCCACATCTGTGCCAAACATAATTTCCCGGGGCTGGAGGAGCTGTTGGGAGCTCTCCCAGTGCGGGATGTGGTGTGGGGGGAATTTGGGCAGCGGGGATGGGCGGGTGTAGGAGCTGGTGGGGATGGTGGTCGGGACAAACTCAGGGGCTCTCTGTACTCTGCAGTTTGCACTGGGAGTGGCACTGGGAATGGCACTGGGAGCACTGGGAGTGACACTGGGAATGGCACTGGGAGTGGCACTGGGAGTGACATTGGGAGTGGCGCTGGGAGTGACATTGGGAGCACTGGGAATGGCACTGGGAATGGCACTGGGAATGGCACTGGGAGTGGCACTGGGAGTGGCGCTGGGAGTGGCACTGGGAGTGGCACTGGGAGCACTGGGAATGGCACTGGGAATTGCACTGGGAGTGGCGCTGGGAGTGGCACTGGGAGCACTGGGAATGGCACTGGGAATGGCACTGGGAGTGGCACTGGGAGCACTGGAAGTGGCACTGGGAATGGCACTGGGAGTGGCACTGGGAGCACTGGGAATGGCCCTGGGAATGGCACTGGGAGTGGCGCTGGGAGTGGCACTGGGAGCACTGGGAATGGCACTGGGAATGGCACTGGGAATGGCACTGGGAGTGGCGCTGGGAGTGGCACTGGGAGCACTGGGAGTGGCGCTGGGAGTGGCACTGGGAGTGGCGCTGGGAGTGGCACTGGGAGCACTGGGAATGTACATCGGGCGTGAGTGAGAAGGGCTGAACTGGGAGCTCAGGCACAGCTCAGAGCAGAGAGGAATGGGATAACAAAGGGGGTAAAGCAAGGGTGAGGGTGCAGGGACAGGAGCAAAGGAGCCAGAGGGTGTCCGAGGGTGTGAGAGCAAGAGCGTGGTCTCCTTTTACAGAGTCTTAAACCTCCTTCTATGTTGAATATCCTACTCTCACTAACCAATCTGTACAAGATACAAATTCTCTAACATTTACATACAACCTATAGGAATCGCTACATTACCATGTTTTACAACTTTCTTATCTCTAACTTTATCTTGTATCCTTCCTGCCATGCCAGGAGAGGGTCTCTGCTGCTCTTTGGTATTTGCAGCAACTGGCATTATCTTAACAAAGGGAGAAGATCTTCAGGCATCCACATTGCTGCTCTCAGCCACTCAGTGAACAGTTTTCATTTCAATTTCTTACAGTTTCTATATTCTTAGCATCTTTTTCTGGGCAATCCTATCTATAGGGCATTCCCATTTCTTCCTCCCCTCCAGGCAGGGAAGCTCCCAGAGCCAAGGGAGGATGGGCACTGCCACCAGCCAGTTCGCACAGGAATTTCAAACACTTTTCCGGCTCGTTAATCGCGTCCGAAGTGGAAGATTTCTCCTCATCTCCCATTAGCAGCTGCACATCCCTCTCCATTGCAAATTGCCGTGGTTGAGGGTTTGTGGCTGTCGGCAGGGACAGAGTGAGGAGCGGTAATTTTTTAATTAAGTCGCTTTGCCGGCGTTGCTCTCGGATGTCTGAGAGGAACCAGAGAGGATTTTTTTGCTCGTGGCTCTGCTGATTTTCTGGAGCCCACCCTGCCCACCCCACGGTGTGTCCGTGTCCCCCTGGGCACCTCTGCTCTGCTCCCAGTTCCCAGAGATGGTTTTGAGAGGAATGTCAGATTTGTCTTTACAAACGAGCTATGGGTCTGCTGGTAGATAAAACCAGCCCTGAGAGATAAAAGAAACAACGGGATGGATTCCACTGATTGATGAATGAAAAAAGATATTTGCCTTTATAAACAAACTGTAGGTTTGCTAATAAATGAAATTGGATATTGGAAGATGAAAGAAGCAGTGGGGGAAAAACCATTATTTCTGTAAGAATTAAAAATTAAAAGGGAGGGTTGTACATTAGAGGGAAATCTCAGGTATCAGGTGTTCTGGGAAGTCTGTGCCTCTCAAGGACCTCAGCCCATGGGGAAAGAGAGAGGGAAATGTGGCAGGGAAAACAGGATAAAAAGGAGGCTCCATCCTCCAAAAATTCGAGAGATCCCAGGGCAATGCCCTGTGGTCTCTCCCTTTATTCGAATAAAGCAAAAGGACTCCTCTGTCTCCTTTTTGGACATAAACCTCTGGTGTTTGTGGGTCAATTTTCCTGACAATTTCATGCGTTTTTTCTGGTTACAGAAGCATCTTCCTGCCCATTGCATGACCTCGGCTTTGCCCAATGGCCCTTAATTGCCCAATGACCCTTAATTGCCCAATGGCCCTTAATTGCCCAATGACCCTCAGTTTCTGCGTGCTCCGGGCTCCTGAGCTGCCGCAGGGATGCGCTGCCAGCTCCGGGAGCGCTGGGGGAATTCTCCCCTCCTTCCTCGGGACCCCGCTCCAGGGAGCATCCCGGAGGTGTGCGGGGCTCTGTCCCCAGCAGCATTGGGAACATTTGTGGGATTGCTCAGGTCCCCGGGAGCGCAGCCCCGGCTGTGTTGGGCTCTCTGGACAAAAGGGATGGTGCTGTCATGGATCGGGACCTTTCCAAGCTCATCCAATGCATCGTGCTGCCCTGGGGTTCTCCTGGATGCTGCTGCTCCCCAACAATCCCGGCAGCAGGAATGGAGCTGATGGCACAATTAAAATAATTATTTCCTAAACCTGCAGGTCCCTGCAAGCCTCAGGAAGTGGCTCTTGCAGTGAGAAGGGGAATGGGGGAGTGGGCTCAGAATTGCCTGGCTTGGCAGCTGAGCATCCCAGGGGATGCTGGCACCACACCCCAGCTGTGCAAAATTTCATGGGATTTATTGGTACTGATGTCTCTTGATTAAATTATATTTCTTTCTTCATTTATTCTCTAACAAGCTGAACATTTCAATTTCCCAGGCAAGCCCGGGTCGGGGATGGGAGGAGGTGGCAGCTGACACTGATATTGGAGGGGGCTCAGTTGGAGGGGAATACTTCTCATTTAAATCTCTGATTTCCTGAAAACCTGCACCCAGGGGAGAATTGACAATTCAGAGCTGAGCTGAGAGCTGCAATCTCCTGCAGGAGCTGCTCACAAAGCTGAGTGTGGCTCCACAGCCTGTGTGGTGCCAAGAATCCCCCAGGTAGCAAGGCTTGGAGCAATTTCAGGTTAAAAAGGAATCACAGAATCGTGGAATGGTTTGGGTTGGAAGGGATTTTAAAGATTACCCAGCTCCAGCCTCCCCCTGCCATGGGCAGGGAATCAGACCTTTCATTTTTCCCCCCTTGAGCAAATCCATGGAAGTGCTAATCTTTGCACCATTTTCATTTACAAGGGTTAGGAGGTAATTTGGGAAGAATTCATTTAGCTGAGCAATTAGCGAGTCAATAACACACTTCTGCATTTTATTAGAAAGTGAAAAATTTATAATTTCTGTTTGTTTTGACCCTCCCTCTGCAGCAATGGCAGCAGTTCTCTGGGATAATCCCAGTTACCATGGTTATATCTCCCTCCAGGTCCTTGGCCACACGCAGCAGGAGGACACAGCAGCATGGGCAGAGCCAGGGCTGCTGTGCTGGGGGAGCTGCTCCAGACCCCCCAAATTCTGCATCCTGCACCACTCACCCTTCCCCAGACAGCAGATGGGAAGTCAGAAGGGCTGGGAACCCCAAATTTGCTGCTGCCTCCCAGCTGGGGGTGAGGGATTTTGGGGGCAAAGAGAGCAAATTTTCTACTTGGTATTTGTTGGAGCTGACTCAAGGTCCCTGAGCTGCAGCTACAGAAAGAGACCCCAGCCCTCCTTTCCCAGGGAGAGTCACTTCACCCCTCAGCACTTTTGCCTCAGGAAGAGGGATTAAAGTAGAAAATTCAGATCTATTCCAAAAAGGCACTGGGGAGCTGATTTTGAGAGGCAAGAAATTAAAGGACTGCTTAGCTGAATAGCTGAGCTGGTGTTTTTCTGTCCTCAGGAAAGAACTTTGATATAACAGCATTAGTAATAATAACACCCCAAAGAAAATCCTGGTGAAATCATGTAGACTGCAGGATGTGTGAAATCCCTGGGATGGGGCTTGGGTCTCCCTCGTGTCAGCAAAATCCTGCCTGGATGGGATGAAGACACATTACCACAAACAGGAGCAGCTCAGGGAAAATAATCCATCTCAATCAAAGAACCAAAATAGCAGAAAAATCTGTTAGTAAATGAAACTGTCCAGAAAATATTGAAACTTGGTGCGTCACAAGCCACTGCTCCTCTGACAGGGCTGTGAGCTCCCAGTTTGATGGCTTTATTTTTATTCCTCCTTTCCAGAGGGAAGGAAGGAGTAGACAACCCTGGGAAGGATGAGAGGAGCCTGAGCATCCCCAGGCTGGCTGGGGCAGAGGGATCCAGATCTGTAGGGTTCCTTTCATCCTGCAAAATTCATCTTTTAAAAAGGAATTTCAGTTTGTGTCACTCTCTTTGGAGAAGAGGGAGGTGTGGGTGCTCTGGAGGGTTTGGGGGGCTGGGAGGGATGAGGGGAGCTCTGTGCCACGGGGGATTTGGCAGGAGCTGGGTTTGGTGTCTTGTCATTAGGATACTGCAGAGAGCCAAGAGAGCAGCTCTTTCTCCAGCTGCTGGAGGACAAGCAATTAGAACAATGATTAAACACCTGTGATGTTGTGCAGAAAGCATGATTTCAAAGAGGTGCTGCCTTCTTGGACCAACGAGCCTTTTCTATTTTGTTTGGCACAAACCACCCTGTATAAGTGTGGTGTTTTTGTAAATACACTCTCTTTTGCTCCTCCATCACACCAGGGACTTGGTTGCATTATCCTTTCTGCTGCTCCTGGATGCAGCAGTGTCTGAGGAGGAGAAGTGGGGCAGGGGGGAGTGGAACAGGCTGGGACACAGTGTGCCCATCCTCAGACCTCAGCAGCAGCACCAGGACCTGCCCAGGCACAAATGGTGAGGGTGAGGGTGCTGTGGGTGTGGGTGAGAGCCCAGGGCTCTGCCAGGCTGAGCCAGGCCAGCTCCAGAGGGGCACAGTGCCAGGAAAACCCCAGAGCTCCTATCCCTGCCCCACAGCCCCTTCTGTCCCCAAAGCCACCGTGTGCTTTGCAGGTCCCTGGGCTCACTGGCAGTGCCAAAACCAGATCTGGCAGAGGTCCAAATCCCAAATCCCCAGCACACATCTCTCACCCACTGGCAGAGGGATGATTTCCATCTCTGGAAGTGTTTTGGGATAATCTGGTTTTGCTGATTCTGCACTTCCATTAGGAGATGCCTCTCGTGTCCCTCCTGGGTGTCCGTGCTCAGCACAGCCCTGCTGTGACCCCCGGGGGGGATTTGCTGCCTCCCCACTCGTGTGTGATGAGTTACACCTCACCCAGATGTTCCGTGGGCAGGAGAACCTATTCGAAGTTAAAAGCCGGTGATTAGAGTTGCCAACCAGCCATTAAGAAAGTGTTAAATGGAGAATTATCCCCCTCTTCCTGTTTCAATACAATGGCAGCTTCATAATGCACTTGTTTAAGTTGCCTGGTTTTAATTTTAGTTCCTGCGTTTCTAATAGGACACGCAGAACAATTTCACTTCATCAATAGCTCCTGTGAGCTGGAAAAGAGTCAGGGAGGGGAAAAAAGTCAATATGCCTGAGAATGAGACAAAGGAGAAAAAATTAGCCCAAAGATCTCAGTTTCTCTTTCCCACTGATAACACAACTTCTCAATTTACTTGACCAGATTGCCTTGCAAAGAGGAGTATTTTTCAAGAGGAGCAGAGATGAAAGGGATTATTACTTATAGAGGCTCCTCTTTAAAGAGATACAGTATTTGGCAATTAAAGCACAAGGGGCTGCAGACTCCCAGGGAAGGCTGGAGCAGCCACATCAGCTTATTTTGCATAACCACTCATTTTGGGAAGGATGATCCCACTGCCCCTGCCCGGGCTGGGAGTGGGAGGGGAGACAGGAGCAATCCTGGCCCAGAGTTGCCCCACTGGGGCTGGACTGGGGAATGAAGAAATGCAGGTTTTTCACAGCCTGCTGTGAGGAAGAGGGTCTGGCTGCCCCAGGTAACCTGCACAGGACCAGGAGTCTCTGCCACTTGAGTCAAGGCTGAATTTTCCTGAAAATCTGTCAGTGCAGCAGGAATAGTTGGGAGGGCAGAGGCAGGGCAGGGCAATGGAGCAGCCACAAAAATCCATTTCCACACAGGACACAGGGATCTGAGGCAGCTCTGCCAGGGTCCCTGCATCCCATTCGGATCCCTGTATCCCACCAGGGCTCTCTCCATCCTGTCAGGGTCCTGCTGGAAGTCCCTGCATCCCTCTGGGGTCCCTGCATCCCACCAGGGAGTCCTGGGTGCCCAGGGCAGGGCTGGAGCTGCTGCTGCTCCCACTGGGGCTCCTGGCTGTGCCTGGGCAGTGCCAGCGTGGCTGGTGGGAACAATCAACACTCCTGAGGGCACCAATGGCTCTGGTAACAACTCCTCCAGCTGTGTCACAACCTTTGCTTTCTCCTAATGAGGCCAATAAATACTTAAACAAGAAGAAAAAGGAATCGATGAGCCCAGCAGGAGATGGTCAGTTCTGGCACCTGCTGAGCCCCGTGGGGCTGGGGGTGTCCATCCCATGGCAAACAGGCACCTGCAGCCCTGCTGCTCCTCTCTTCCACCCCTCTCCTGTGGGATGTCTGCCAGCAGAGTCACCCAGACACTCTGAGCTCCCTCTGTGGCTCTGGAGGATGGCAGACTCAGCTCTGGCAGGATGAGAAGGGTGACCCCACAATGGAGGGGGACAATCTCCGCTCTCTGTGACAGAGACAGCACCCAAGGCAGCAGCTTGAGCTGTGTCAGGGGAGTTCAGGTTGGATTTTGGGAAAGATTCTTCCCCAGAGGGTGCTGGGACAGCCCAGGCTCCCCAGGGAATGGGCACAGCCAGAGCTCCAGGAGAGTTTGGACACTGCTCAGGGATACCCAGGGTGGGATTTTGGGGGTCTGTGGAGGGCAGGGGTTGGACTGGGTGATCCCTGTGGGTCCCACCCAGCTCAGGACATTTCCTGACCTGGGAGCACTCAGAGGTGGAGGGTCCTGGTCCCCTCCCCACTGGTGTCACAATGTGCCTCCAGCTCAATGAGCCACCTCTCACCACCACACTGGTGGGTTTTGTCTCAGTGTTTGCCAGCAGATGGAGATCAGGCTGCTCTGCTTCACAGGAGTTATTCCAAGGATTAATTACTTGATGTTTCCTGGAGTACTTTGAAGATGTGGAGTGTGAGATAAGTGCTGTGCTCTAGGAGCCCATTGGGCACTGCAGTTATTTTTACTCCTCATTCCCAAAGTGTTTGCACAAAACAAATGCCACAGGAGCTTGTGGGGCTCTGACTGTCCTGGTGAGTGAAATCTCAGGAGGATTCTGGATGAGGCCAGAGGAGGCCACAGAGCTGCTCCAAGGGCTGCAGCCCCTCTGGAGCCAGGGGGTGCTCACCTGGAGGAGAGAAGGCTCCAGGTGCAGCTCTGGTTGTGCAGGGCTTGTTCCAGGCTACGAGATGGTTTCTGGTGCAAAACCATTCCTGCCCCATCAATTTTAATTCAAGCTGGAGAAATCATCGGTGTAATTATTTACTACTGTGAGATTTCTGAAAATTATATTTCTGTTACTGCCCTTATTGATCTTGAAAAGGGCCATAAATTAACTTGACAGTTCACAGAGTCCTTCACACTTGGATAATTTCTCTGCTTGACTTGCACTGTGTGTTGAACTTTCAGCACCAGCCAATTACAGTCATTCAAAGTGTGTATTTGAAGATTTTTCTTATGCAACAAATTTGATTATAATACCAAAGGACTTGAGGCAAATACCGAGTGCCCTCCATGTCACAGAAGAGTTTGGCTTGAGCTGGGCACAGGGGGATGGGTTTTAGGGTGGCATGAGGGGCATGGCCACAGCCCTGGCAGAGCAGGGAGCTCCTCAGGTGCTTGGCAATGGGGCTCCCCATGGGGCTGGCACCTCCCTGGCCTCTCATCCCAAACCCAGCCTGGCTCTGGCACCAGCAGGATGCACCCCTCTCCCAGCCAGCCTGGCCCAAGCCTTCAGTGCTTGTCCCCAGAAGTGACCTCTGATGGGAAAAAGGGACCAAAGCACCTCCTAATCCACCCTCTGTGCTCTCAGGATGTTGTGATGGGGACAAATCACAGCAATCCTGAATTTCTGGGGGGTCCAGGACAGAAATAGGGCAAATCCTGCACCCTGCAGGGGTGTGGGGTGTGAGGAAGAGCACGAGGGACAGTGTCTGCTGGGCAGGAAAATTTGGGGACAATGTGGGGACATCCCCTCTGGGGCTGCTCAGTGCAGGAACTCAGTGCCAGAGGAAGGGGGAAGGAAGGGGATGGGGCAACCCGGGGCCTTACACAATGAGGAGATTGTGTGGCTGCAGGGGAAGTGGCCTGGGCTTCATTAGAAACAAACTCAGTAAAGCAGCAACATCTGGGGCTGCTGGCTGGAGCACTGCCCTGGCAGGGGAGGGAAATCTCCTGTTGTCCTCCCAGATTAAGGGATTTTGCTGTTTGCTCACAGTTTTGTACATGTAAAACAAGCTGGCCTGCTCAAAGCCTGGTCTTCCAGCTCTGCCCTAAACCCTCACCCAAAGCCCCCAACATAAACCCTGCCTAAACCCAGCCCCCTGCCCAGGCACCCACCCAGGGTCTGTCTGTGCTCCCTGCTCTGAGCCCTGTGAGGATCCCCACACTTGGGAAGTGGCTTTTGGGGTGGGTTTTGGGGTGGGTTTTGGGGGGTCTTTTGGGGTAGTTTTGGGGTGGTTTTGGGGTGGTTTTTGGGGGGTCTTTTGGGGTGATTTTGGGGTGGTTTTTGGGTTTTTTTGGGGGTGTCTTTTGGGGTGGTTTCTGGAGTGTCTTTTGGGGTCGGTTTTGGGGTGTTTTTTGGAGTGGGTTTTGGGGTTTTTCTTGGTTGTCTTTTGGGGTGGTTTTGGGGTGGTTTTTGGGGTGCCTTTTGGGGTGGTTTTGGGCTGGTTTCTGGGGGTTTTTTTTGGGTGTCTTTTGGGGTGGTTTTAGGAGTGTCTTTTGGGGTAGGTTTTGGGCTGTTTTTTGGGGTATGTTTTGGGTGTTTTTTGTGGTGGGTTTTGGGGTATCTCAGGACCAACCCAGAGCTCAGGGCTCTTCCAGCATCACCCATCTCCCCACACTCCCCAGACAAGCTTCCACACTTCACTGCGCGGTTTTTATTCATTACATCAGAAAAACCAAAAAAAACCCATTAAACCAGTCCAGAACCCCACTGGCTGCTCCCAGGGGGCGGCGAATCCACCCTTTCCTCATTTCCCAGCGGCAGGAGCGCTCACACCTCCATCTTCTTCTTCATCTCCATGCGGTAAATAATCTGGTAGCCGTCATCCCAGGCGTAGATCTGCCTCTCTCGGGGGCTGTACTTGAGGCTGGCGTGGGAGCCGTAGCGCTTGGGGAAGTAGGCGAGGGCGGCGTCCTCGGGGGCCAGCGTGCCGCTGACGTCGAACACGCACTGCACGCGGGCGCGGCTGGGCAGACGCGTGTTGTACACCACGTGCAGCGCCCCGCACACCACGAAGGCGCCCTCGGCGTTCTCCCGCGGGCACGGCGTGTCCCACATCTGCTCGATGTCCAGAGAGACGGGGTCCAGCTTGGCCAGGCACATGTTCTTCTCGTCCTCCTTGGTGGCGTAGACGGCCCACAGCCCCTCCTCGTCGGCCGACACTTCGATGTAGGTGGAGGGGGAGAGCCCGAAGACGGGGATCTGCTCCTCGGCCGGGAACACCGAGCTGTCCACCACCGTCTTGTTGGCCAGGTTGAACTTGATCACCTGGAAGGAGGGGCCCTGCTGGCGGATGTAGTAGAGGTGCCCGTCGTAGACCAGGTGCCCGGTGCCCACCCAGGGGTAGGGCAGCTTGATGCGGGAGGCCTTGCGGGTGGCAGAGAAGAGGGTGAACTCCCGCATGCGAGGGAAGACGTAAACCGTGTCGTTGGCGGTGCCGTCCAGCACGTAAATCTTCTCTGAGCCCCCCGCAGCGTCCTTGGTCCAGAGCCCCGAGGGGCTGCCAAAACGCTTCAGGATCTTCATGGCCCTGACACTGGCGATGGTGTCACTGCAATCTGCAAGGGAGGGGCCATGAGAGCTGGGAACAGCCCGGCCCTGCAGCGGGACTGCTGCTGCCCCGTGCTGGGCTCTCACTCTGTCCCATCCCAGGATTGCTGTTGCTGCCCCATGCTGGGCTCTCACTCTGTCCCACCCCAGGATTGCTGCTGCTGCCCCATGCTGGGCTCTCACTCTGTCCCACCCCAGGATTGCTGTTGCTGCCCCATGCTGGGCTCTCACTCTGTCCCACCCCAGGACTGCTGCTGCCCCATGCTGGGCTCTCACTCTGTCCCACCCCAGGATTGCTGCTGCCCCATGCTGGGCTCTCACTCTGTCCCACCCCAGGACTGTTGCTGCCCCATGCTGGGCTCTCACTCTGTCCCACCCCAGGACTGCTGCTGCCCCATGCTGGGCTCTCACTCTGTCCCATCCCAGGACTGCTGCTGCCCCGTGCTGGACTCTCACTCTGTCCCATCCCAGGATTATTGCTGCCCCATGCTGGGCTCTCACTCTGTCCCACCCCAGGATTGCTGCTGCTGCCCCATGCTGGGCTCTCACTCTGTCCCATCCCAGGATTGCTGCTGCTGCCCCGTGCTGGGCTCTCACTCTGTCCCACCCCAGGACTGCTGCTGCCCCATGCTGGGCTCTCATTCTGTCCCACCCCAGGATTGCTGCTGCCCCATGCTGGGCTCTCACTCTGTCCCATCCCAGGACTGCTGCTGCCCCGTGCTGGACTCTCACTCTGTCCCATCCCAGGATTGTTGCTGCCCCATGCTGGGCTCTCACTCTGTCCCACCCCAGGATTGCTGCTGCTGCCCCATGCTGGGCTCTCACTCTGTCCCACCCCAGGATTGCTGCTGCCCCATGCTGGGCTCTCACTCTGTCCCATCCCAGGATTGCTGCTGCCCCATGCTGGGCTCTCACTCTGTCCCATCCCAGGATTGCTGCTGCTGCCCCGTGCTGGGCTCTCACTCTGTCCCATCCCAGGCCTCTGCCAAGGCAGCTGCCTTGGAAACTCACTGAAGGGATTTAAGTGCATCCCTGGTGGCATTGAGAAGTCCTCACTGTACCCATGGCATGGGCAGGGCAGCCACCTTCACCCCAGCCTTGCCCCAAAGGCTTTGGAGATGCACAGGGCTGTGGCCTGAATGCAGCTCCCAGGTTTGGGGGGATGTAGGAGCTTATGCCAGAGTCACCTGAGATGGGGACACAATGGCCCAGCCCATGGCTGGGGGACCCCTGGACTGGGATGGGCTGGGAAGGGTTGGGTTGGGTTAACCCCCAGACAGGACCATCCCGCAGGGAGCCACAGCAGCCCCTCACCTGTGACCTTGGTGTACTTCTCGTTCTTCCTCTGCTTGGCTGTGGCCACCTGCTTGTCCATCAGCGTCTCGTCCACCTCCAGGCAGGGCGGGGCGGGGTTCTGTGTCTCCAGGTAATCCACCTCCCTCTCCAGCCGGTCCACGCGCACGGCCGCGCCCTCGGCCTCCACCCGCATCGCCTCCCGCTCCTTCTCGGCCGCCTCCAGCATCCCCAGCACCTGGTTCTTGAAGTCCCGCAGCTCCGTGGAGTAGCGGCTGCTCTGGTCGTGCCACTGGGAGATCCTCTCCTGGGGTGGCCAAGGGGACACTGAGGTCTCCAAACCTCACAGCCCAGCAGTGGCAGCTGTCCCAGCCTGCCCAGCCACACGGGGCTCGTGTCTCGGGGTCCCATCCCACCCTGTCCCCACTCCTGTGCTGCTCCCACCCAGCTGCTGGGCTGCTTCCACAATGTTTCCAGCCCCGTGAAGCCCATTCCTGCAATGCTCCTATTATGTCCCCAGACCTACAATGCTCCTACTCTCCCATGACACTCCCAGACCCACAATGCCCCCATCCCCCTGCTGCCCCCAGATCTGCAATACCCTTCTCTCCTGTGACCCCCCCAGGCTGTGCCCAGGGTGTTCCTGAACTCCCAGTGCCCCTCAGTCTCCCATGGTGCTCCCAGATCCTTGATGCCCTTGTTCCTGTGGTCATGCTGTGAAACTCCCAGACCTGCTCCCATGGTGTTCCCATTCCCATGATGTTCCCATTCCCTTGATGTCCCCATTCCTGTCATGTCCCCATGTTTTTCCCAGACCTGCAATGCCACAACTTTCCCATGATGTTCCCATTCCCATAATGTTCCCACTCATGTGATTTCCCCATGGCCCTCCCAGACCCATAATGTCTCCAGCTTTCCTGTGATGTTCCCATTCCTGTAATGTCCCCATTCCTGTGGTGTCCCCATGGTTCTCCAAGACCTGCAATGCCTTTGCTCCCATGATGTTCCCATTCCCATGATATCCCCATTCCTGTGATGCTCCCATTCCTGTGATGTCACCATGTTTTTTCCAGATCTGCAATTCCACAGTTTTCCCGTGATGTTCCCATTCCCATGATGTCCCCAGGATCATCAGACCCACAATGTCCCTAGCTTTTCCCATTCCCATGACAATCCCATTCTTGCGATGTCCCATTCCTGTGATGTCCCCATTGTTCTCCTAGACACTCAATGTCCCCAGCTTTCCTGTGATGTCCCCATTCCTGTGATGTCTCCATGGCTCTCCCAGACCCTAAATGTCCCCAGCTTTCCTGTGATGTCCCCATTCCCGTGATGTCCCCATTCCCATGATGTCCCCAGTCCCTTGATGTCCCCATTCCCATGATGTCCTCAGTCCCTTGATGTCCCCATTCCCGTGATGTCCCCAGTCCCGTGATGTCCTCAGTCCCTTGATGTCCCCATTCCCATGATGTCCCCATTCCTGTGATGTCCTCAGTCCCTTGATGTCCCCATTCCCTTGATGTCCCCAGTCCCTCGATGTCCCCATTCCCATGATGTCCCCATTCCCTTGATGTGCCCAGTCCCATGATGTCCTCAGTCCCTTGATGTCCCCATTCCCGTGATGTCCCCATTCCCGTGATGTCCTCAGTCCCTTGATGTCCCCATTCCCGTGATGTCCCCATTCCCGTGATGTCCCCATTCCCTTGATGTGCCCAGTCCCATGATGTCCTCAGTCCCTTGATGTCCCCATTCCCGTGATGTCCCCATTCCCGTGATGTCCTCAGTCCCTTGATGTCCCCATTCCCGTGATGTCCCCATTCCTGTGATGTCCTCAGTCCCTTGATGTCCCCAGTCCCTTGATGTCCCTATTCCCGTGATGTCCCCATTCCTTTGATGTCCCCATTCCCTTGATGTCCCCAGTCCCTTGATGTCCCTATTCCCGTGATGTCCCCATTCCTTTGATGTCCCCATTCCCTTGATGTCCCCAGTCCCTTGATGTCCCCAGTCCCTTGATGTCCCCCCAACTCTCCCAGCCCCGCAGTGCCCCTGCTCCCCCATCTCCTGTCCCACAGCCCTCCCACGCCCGTCTCTCTCCGGTGTCTCCTCCGGGCTGTGCAGGACCCTGCGGGGCTGCCAGGGCACTCCACACCGCGCTCCTTCCCCATCCCAGCTGCTCCTCACCCAGCCCCGCTCCCGGCCCCGCTGCAGGGGGGTTCGATTCGGGGTGCGGGGGCCGTGGGGCCCCGCTGGGGGCTGTACCTCCAGGAGGGTGAGGCGGCGCTCCACGTACTCCATGAACTGCTGCTGCTGGGCGCGCAGGGCCGGGGCGAGCAGCGGCAGCAGCAGCAGGCAGCGCCAGGGCCCCATGGCCGGCAGCTCCGGCAGCTCCAGCTCAGTGCTCAGGAATGCTCCGGCCGCCCCTGCCCTTATTGCATCCAGATGTGCAGAGGGAGGGGACGCTGCTCCTTCCCCAAAGAACAGCCCCGGGCGATTTAACCCCTTCGTGCCCCGCCAGTGCCCGCAGCGCGGAGCCCCCCAGCCTGGGCATGGAGGAGCTGCTGAGAGGAGTTTGGGGAGCAGGGAGCCCCGCAGGAACCCCGAGCGAGAGGACACGTCCTCATGAACCGCAGTGTGAGGGCAGCCCATGGGACAGCGAGGGGACAGCCCATGGGACAGCGAGGGGACAGCCCTGGCTCCTTGTCCGCAGAGGTGCCCAAGGCCAGCGGCCAAGCTGAGCCTCGGCCGTGTCCGGGTCTGGTGCAGCAAAGCCAGACCAGCACCATGGGCACCAAGCCCGTGTCCCCTCTGAGCCCTCTGTGTCCTCTCTGAGCTCACTGTGTCCCCCCTGAGCCCACATCCCCCCCCAATACCGTGTTCCCCCAAGTCCCGCTCTGGTCCTGCCTGGCTCCCGGTGCCGGGATCCCCGAGGCAGAGCCATCGGTGCCAGGGCTGGGACATGGCAGGTTGGTCACTGCCCTCAGCCCGGACACTCGCTGCCTTTGGGGCCGCTTGCCCCAGGTGGCCCAAGCGCTGCTGTGGGGTCACTTGGCAGCCCCACAGCCTGGGGCAGGATCAGTCCAGATGTGTGGGATGGATGGATGGATGGATGGATGGATGGATGGATGGATGGATGGATGGATGGATGGATGGATGGATGGATGGATGGATGGATGGATGGATGGATGGATGGATGGATGGATGGATGGATGGATGGATGGATGGATGGATGGATAGATGGATGGACAATGCAGCTCGGTGCCCTGGATGCAGCCCAGCCGGGCTCCCGGGCGGTGGGCAGGGAGCGATCG
This sequence comes from Erithacus rubecula, assembly GCF_903797595.1. Classification (NCBI taxonomy): domain Eukaryota; kingdom Metazoa; phylum Chordata; class Aves; order Passeriformes; family Muscicapidae; genus Erithacus; species Erithacus rubecula. Next base: position 2,726,811 of record NC_136678.1, read on the forward strand.
GAGCCGGGGCTGCGGAGCTGCGGCGGAGCGCGTGTGCCACCTAGTGCCGCTCATCCCAAACCTGCATCCCGGATCCGCATCCCAAACCTGCATCCCGGATCCACATCCCAAACTTGCATCCCACATACACATCCCAAACCTGCATCCCGGATCCGCATCCCAAACCTGCATCCCGGATCCGCATCCCAAACCTGCATCCCGGATCCACAGCCCAAATCTGCATCCCACATACACATCCCACATCCCAAATCTGCACCCTGGATCTGTATCCCACATTCACATCCACATCCCAAATCCGCATCCCGCATGCACATCCCAAATCTGCATCCCGGATCCACATCCCAAACCTGCATCCCACATACACATCCCAAATCTGCATCCCGGATCCACATCCCAAACCTGCATCCCGGATCTGCATCCCAAACCTGCATCCCGGATCCGCATCACAAACCTGCATCCCATGTACACATCCCAAATCTGCATCCCGGATCCACATCCCAAACCTGCATCCCGGATCCACATCACAAACCTGCAACCCGGATCCACATCACAAACCTGCATCCCACATTCACATCCCAAATCTGCACCCCGGATCCACATCCCAAACCTGCATCCCGGATCCACATCCCAAATCTGCATCCCACATACACATCCCAAACCTGCATCCCACATACACATCCCACATCCCAAATCTGCATCCCGCATCCACATCCCAAACCTGCATCCCGGATCCACATCCCAAATCTGCATCCCGGATCCACATCCCAAACCTGCATCCCAGATCCACATCCCAAACCTGCATCCCACATACACATCCCACATCCCAAATCTGCACCCTGGATCTGTATCCCACATTCACATCCACATCCCAAATCCGCATCCCGCATGCACATCCCAAATCCGCATCCTGGATCCATACCCCACACCATCAACACCTCACTCTGGATACCCCCAAACCCCTCTCCCACTCCCCTTAACAGACCAAGTGACCAAATGAATTGAGTACAGAAAATTAACCCTTTTTATTGATGCATTGCAATTGTTCTACATTTTTACCATATTATGTAGAAAATACTTAAAATACAAGCTACTTTGTAAAACCAAAGACAAACATTGAATCCAAAGATAAACTATGTTTTCACAATGGACCCTTCTCCCATATAGTTAGTATTAAATTTTTAAATATCTATTTCTTTTGTTAAAATGATTTTTACATACCCCCTAAGTACATCAGCAATACAAACATAGATCAGTAATTGTCAGAAACTACCTGTATCTAGCGGCTTGTAAAAAGGAAGAGCACAACCATAAAAGAAAGTTAAATTTTACACAGTAACTAGCATATCAAATACATTTAATAAAGTAGGAATTCCATTGCAATATCAAGGATTCAAGCAGAAATACTAACATTACATATAATGTACTGCTACATGTAGTGAGATAGATATAGTTCAAGCTGAATCTGAAATCACACATTATATAAAGTTTAGCAACAAACAACCATGTGGACATGCGGCACCATTCAGAAGTTTAAATAAAATTAGAAAAAAGAAAGCAGGGCTGTGCCAATCCTGTCATTTAGAAGCAATTTAATTTCATGTACTAAAAGAAATTGCTGAGTCAGAGGTAAATTACTGCATCCCATCAATTAGGTGCTAAGCAGGAAAGCCTCAGGAGTTGCCTCTGCAGGGGCTATCACAGCTGCAAAATACAGGTCAGGTAAGAGAAAACTGATTGAACAGCTCAAGAATCACACAGACAAACCTAGCTGGGACCACAGCTATCAAATATTCCAAAGGTGAATCCCAAACTAGTTGTAAAGAAAATCAAAGGATGCCAATTCCTATCCAGAGATAGCAGATTTCTCTCCAAAGAATGTGTAGCAGGCTCTGACAATGAGGAGAGTCAATTCTTGAACCCAATTTGAGGCTGGATATGCAAGGAAGAAAGATGTATCACCTTAGAGCAGAACACATTACACCTAAATTGGGCATCATATACTGGGGCCAGACTGGGAGGCCCTGGCCCTGCTGGGGTGGGGTTTGCTGTGTATCACAGAGGAATTTTGGGGTATTGTTTGACAGCTTGTTCCAAATGGAGCACGTTTGATTTTACCTACAACATTTCCATCTCATCCTCCCTGTTCCCACACTTCTGGGAACTCGGGCAGTGGAGGAGATGACACCATGCTTTGGGAATACATTTGATTTGGATTAATTGCGTTACAAGATCTCCAAATGGACAATTTAAGCTGCTTTGTTTTTTTTTAGGGGAAAGTGGGCAAGTTCTCAAAATTATTAGCAGATTTTGCTAGAGGTCTTTTTTCTACTTTTTTCTTTTCCTGTTAGTGAAGTGTTTTCCATGAAGTCCTATTTGTGAAACAGGGAGTTGGAGCTTGGTCTGCCTTTCGGTGGAAAGGCACAACTCTGTACCCAAGAGGTATCTCAAGGCAAGTACTGAACACAAGCAATGTCAAAAAAAGCAAGAAAAGTGCCTACAGCAACAAACAGCATCGTTTGCAGCAACGATGTGGCACAGCAAGGTTGGTTTTCCGCACGCTCACGGAAGTGCTCCGACTACAAACACACTGAACATCAACGTGGGCTAATGCTACCGTCCATTCCACAGCCCTCCATCCCTCCCTGGACCACCCACCTCAGGCCAGCCCAGCCTTCCTTCGAGCTGGAATGTGGGTTTGTAGAAATGGCTTGGGCATTTCTTGCCACAGCCAGGTCAGGACTGGCCTCCTTCCCGCTGGGACGGGACATAAACTGGGGTTCAAGGTTACCAAACCTCTTATTGCTGCAGTAACACGACTGCTCAAACCAGTTTATATCATCCTTTTGGACAAGATATTTTATGTGTTAGATGAGAAAGAATTCCTAGTACAAGGGACCCAAGAAAACAAAGTGTAGTCCAAAACCTGCACTGATTATCCAAAGTGAGTATTTCCTCTGAACGCTGGGGCTACAGCTGACAGACCTTCCCAACAACTCCACACTAGCAGTAGCATTATAAAACTTTTTAATGGTATTATGTGCTTTACAGCAGGCTCTCTTTGGTATAAATATTCTATCACCAAGCTAGCAATATTTTACACGACACGTCTGCTATTCCTGTGGGGGAAGGTAACGCTACACTAAACCTAATAAAAGTGATTGCACGTATTTAATCACTTCTGCAATATTAGACTAAACATTCCAATGCATTCCCAGCACTACCCTATCCGAAATGCACTGACAGACACTAACAGTACATGTGCCATTTGAAGGGGAAGCTTCAAGGGGACATCTCTTCACTGGGAACAAGAAGGGAGCCGGGCTGAGCGCGGTGACAGGGAGAGGCTCTGCACCATCCTGCTGCTCTGGCTGGGGAAAGCTGGGTGGGTGAATTGCTTCAATTCGACGGGGGGCTTGCTGGTCCCTCGTAAGGCAAGCTCACTGTAAACTCTAGTCACACTACATCATCATTTAAGGCACTACAATAAGGGGACACACCAAACAACTCTTCATCACACATACCTGTGCAAAACAAATCCAAGGTATCCTTTCCTCTTGTGAAGCTCTACTCCTCTCTCAGTGCTACAGTGATGAGCTCTAACCATTGCATTATATCACATACATTCCAACATGAATCAATTCATTTTGGTTTAAATACAAAGGATACAACACTTCCATCCCCAGGAACGTTTAAGAATTAGACAAACACTAAGTACAGAGTTCAAGTATAATCACTACACATTTTGATTACAAAGACAGAACATTTGGGGTTAGCAGGAAGTTTTGCTTGTTATATTTTTCTAATCAATATGTACATATTTCATTTTCTGTAAAATATTAAAACACCACCAATACAAAACTTCTAAAATAGTTTTAAATTCAGTAATAAACTTTAAAATCTGGATTTTTTTTTTTCCTTTTTTTCTTTCTCTTTCTGTTTTTTTTTGTCTTTTCTTTTTTTTTTTTTTTTTTGGTTGCAATTCCTACATGCACGTACTGTTTACAAGTCTTATTAAGAGCGCTTTAGAGTAGCTGCTGACATATCCAGGAGGATACGCTCACAGGAGTATAAAAAGCTGTACACATCAATACAGTGATGTTTCATTGTATTTCAAATTCATCTCCCTCCTAAATGAATCACGTGAGGCAAAAAAATATTAAGAAAAACAGAACAAAGCAAAGCCCTGTGCTTCTGTGAAGGAATCCAGCTCCATTATAGGGCCAGCATCTAACAAGCTGCAGAAACCAAATTTTAGAGCAATGCTGCATTATTCACTCTCAACTGGAGACAACACCACCATCCTGACAGAGCTGCTGAGCTCTGTCACACAGTGAGATCCTGAATACAGTTTGAACCACTTAGAAGAATTCTGCAACGAACACAACAAAAATTCAGCTGGGTCATGGAGAACTTTTGGAGAAAACAAAGCAGACTCCAGGGTTTACAGGACTCCTGAATTGTATGGTGCTGCTGGCATAAGGCAGCTGCCTCTACCAGTCCTTGAACAAAGCAGAGGAGTAAACAAAACACCTTTGACAGAAACATACATGGAGATGTAATGGCTTTTGCAGAACCAGCAATTTGTTAAAGACAAAGTGAATTAGAGAACAGATGTTAAAATAGTAAATCTGATTTTGAAACTGCCCCAGCAACATAATGAGATAAACATGCACTACATTTTTAGTGGCAACGTGGATTTGTGCAAGCTGCTAAAATAGAATCTGCAAATCTTTTTTTGTTTAAGTTACACAAGTTAAAAAAAGACATCAGGATCTGTCTTCTGAGACACTGATTTGACACCCCTTTTGATTAGCACAACAGAACAATTTTAAATAAATGTGACCATGAATTTTTTAAAAGCATCTATAAAAAGTAAGTAAAATTTTAAAAACTTAATTAGTGACCCTCGTACAGGTAACAAAGCATGCTGCTCAGTTAGTGACCAAACTCACCAGAGACATTTGGGAACAACATACAACCAGATCAGGGAGAAACACGAACCAGGCAGTCATTCCCAGGCAAAGGTTCACCTGAAATCCTCCTCCAACCTCCCAGGCCCATCACAGGACAGTGCTTCACTGCAACTACAAGTAGGAGTACTGGTTGATCTTGGTGGGGCTCAGCGGGTATCCAGTGTAAATAGCAGATCCTCTGGAAGCACCAATATAGGACTGGGGAGCAAACTGGTGTTGGTACTGGGCAGGGGGGACGTTGGCAGATGTCAGCAGGCTGGGCCCCACGCTGACAGGGACCTGGTGCACCAGGGTGCTGGGGTGGGCAGCGTAGGTGCTGTGCCGGGAGGAGCCCTGAGGGGAGAACAGGTGGGCGATGGACGTGGTGGAGCCCAGAGTGGCAGCACTGCTGGGGGCATAAGTGTACATGTGGGGCTGGCTGGACAGGTGGGCACTGGCCGTGGCTGCTGCCAGGTGGGGATGCACTGGGCTGCTGTGCTGGAACGTGTAAGGAGCCTGAGAAATCGTTGATGTGAGGGGGGCCACGTAAGCTTGCTGCCGGCGGGGGACAGCGTTGCTGCTTCTCTCCTGGGAGGCCAGCACTGTGGTTTGCTGGTTCTGCAAGGGGAGGGAGTAAATGAGGTTAGTGGTGGTGCTCAGGTGAGCAAGGGGCAGCCAGAGCACACTGATGGACACCTCCATCCCTGCTGACACACCCAGATCCTCCCTAGTGACACCCTCCCGCAGATCTGAGCAGATCTGTGCACTTTCACAGGGACAAAGGTTACACTTTTCCTATACAATGGGGCAAAACTGCCCTTCAGGCAACACAGCTGGACAAGTGCAGGCAGGCCCTAGATCTGACCCAGCCCCAGAACTCCTCACACATCCATTCCTCTGCACCTTGGGAGGGTGACAGCAGGGCTGCCCCATTTTAGTACCACAAAACCCATCTGGTGCCCATGGCAGAAGTGAACTGCAGGGGTAACAACACTCCCTCTCCTCTGAGAGGCTGCTGCAGTGTGACCCAAAGCCCTGACATGAAGTGACACCCATCTTTGACTTGAAACATTCAAAGACATTTGGTGCCAATTGTTAATGTGATAAAGTCCAGTCTTAAATCTACTGGTTGGAACTCTGTGAGGTCTAGAGGAAGGTAAAGAACTAAAGAATTTCCTCATACTGTGCCTTCAAAGTTACTCTAACTCAACAGCTGGATCTTGGTGTCACCCTCCTGAGAGGCAAGAAGGACTTGCTGTAAGTCAAGTGTGACAAGGAGCACACAGAAACACAGACACAACCACAGTCCCTTCTCCTGCCCTCTGGTACAGGCACAAATCCTTTGAGAAACCTCCCTGCACCCCCCACAGTGTCTCCTACCCTGCACCACCCCAGCTCCAAAGTATCAGCACTTGCAATTACTGATCCTCTTGCAAGCCAGCCTTCCTCCCTGCCTCCCAGGTTTGTGCAGCAGCTCTGAGCCCCCCAGCAGAGGCAGGCAGGCTCACCTGGCTGAGGTTGAGGGGCTGCACGCCGTTGGTGGCCCCGCGGTGCGAGCGGTAGCCCGTGGGGGTGATGCAGCAGCCCGACGCCTGCCCGCTCACCGAGGCCACTGGCTTGGTCTTGCTGCTGCTGCTGCTGCTCAGGATGCCTGGAAATGGCACAAGCTTAGTCAACTCCTCCCCTTCCCATGCTGGTAACCAGCTCTGGGTACCAAACTGAATGTTTCTGTCATAGAGACTTTGCTTTAATTATGATTTTAAATGTGACTAAGAAACCATCGGGAATGTTTACAGATCTTCCTAAACGCAGCCAAGTGTAAATGAAAGGTAAATCTATCAGTGAGTATAAAAACAGACCAAGGCTTTCACAACAGCAGCTGTGAAACCTAAAGTGAGAAAAAGCCATTGTGGAACACCCAAAACTGTGAGGATGAATGTGTCACAGGGATAGGAAAGCACACTGAGATACCCACCTGAAGCCTGGGTGGCCACAATGCAGTCGTTGAGCTGCATTTTCAGGGGGGGGACGATGATGGTGCGGGAGCTGGAGCTGTCAGCAGCAGCTCTGCTGGGCAGCTCCAGAGCCCCCCCAGTGCTCCTGAGTGAGGACAGGGGGTCTGGGGCATAGGGGCTGCTCAGGGACGAGTCTGAGTCAGGGGAGTCGTTAACGGTGACGTAGCTGATGACGTTGGATCTCTGCTTCATACCCAAACTGCAGGGGGAAAAAAAGACAAAATGCAAATGGGAAACATTCTAAACATTCCAGCTTTGCCCACCAGATTACAGGTCTCCCTCTAGGGTCCCACACCCTCCCTCCTTGTCAGATCAAACTCAGATTAACTACTGGCACAACACCACAGAGATGTGACGGGGAATATTCTGATGCAGTTCTTCTGAGTCTTCAGGGCTCACACGTGATGTTCCCCACTCTCCCTGGTGCATGAGCTGAGCCCAGCACAGGCTAAATGAAATCCCACCTGGCAGGTTTGTACTTGCTGTCCTCCTCCTCGTCAGTGTCACTGCGGATGGTGATGACACTGACAGGGGGGCTGGGAGTGTCAGGGATCACGATGGGCTGGTGCTGCTCCTGCACAGGGACCAGCACGTTGGAGGAGGAGGAGCTGGAGCGCAGGGGGCTGCTCCCAATCACAGAGTACACCTGGGTGGGCACAGGCTCCAGAGATGAGCTGGGCCTGCAGGAAAAGCACAGCAGGATTCAGCTCCAGGTCAGAGGCTCAGACAAATATACAAGCACAAACATACATAAACAGAACCTCAGTGCAGACACTCAAACAGAAAAGTGACACAGACACAGGCAAAGGCACTCAGGGATGCTCTGAATGGGACTGATCCACCTGATCACTGCCAAGAACTGCCACCCCTCATTCAACAATTCTGTCACCTGCATTGCTATGGCACCAACAACCCAGGAGGGTAAAAACCCTCTGACCAGGACAGTAAAGCATTTGGTCAACCATGTCCTTGCACTCCCTGAAATTAGTATAATTTAAATCAGTGGCTACAGCACAAAAGCTTTTTCCAAGACATCTTTAAATGCAACTCTAGCACAATATAAAGTTATACCCTCATTGCCTCTGTGATCAGATGTGTTTTTCCCACCATAGAGGCAACCTCCACAAACAAACCCTTGGCTTTTCTAGGACTGGGAAAGGAAGCAATGGAATCCTTACTTGGCTGTGCTCGGTGCTGGCTGCTTGTTCTTCTTTGCTGGCACATTGCTGCTCTGCTGCTGCCTCACAACATGAGCAACCCCAACATTCAGAGGCTGTGCTGTGGCCAACGTCACGTGGTTGGTCAGCAGAGATGGCTGTTGCATGAGAGTGCTGTACTGATTTCCATGGGAATGTGCATTCCTGGAGCACAGAACAAACAAAGAGACCCAAACCCCATGACTCCAGTGCAGCAACCAGGAGCTGCAGCGAGCCCCTGAAGGGAAGGGGGGCATTGTGATGGATGCATCCCCACTTGGCAGGTGGCTGGAGCCCTGCAATCCCTACCTCCAGTCAGCCAGCTGCTGGCTGCTGCCGATGGTCTCGGGGATCACGGCTGCTGGCTGGACTGAGTTGTGCAAAGCAACCCCTGGGAGCTGCTGCCAGGTGGAAGGGAGCAGGATCTGCTGGGTTCCCCCCGGCCAGGCCTGCTGCAAAACAACAAACACAGACACGAGGCTCACTAGGCTTCAGCTCCTGCAGGGGCACCAGAGATTTGTCCAAGCAATAAATGCACTGGGCTGGATTGTTAGCTTGCAGAGGTACAGCTCATCCTTGCTCGTGTTCCCAAGCACAAGAAAACCAGAGGGATGAGCTTCCCCAACATTTTGCTAATCTCTTCTACCACTGCTGTCACCTGGAGAAATCAGTGTTTTTATCATGCTGCACATGCAGCCAGGTATTGCACTGCCAGGTGCAGCAGCAGTGCTTGGGACTCTTTCTGAACATAAACTCACACCACTGCTCTGCTGAAAGGTCCCAAAATATGAAACCAATTTGGTCCTTTCTGCTTTTCTGCCTTGCAGGGATCACATTGAGAGAGCTGAGATGGTGCTGTTATTGTGGAAATTCACCCACCACAGCTGAAACATTTAAGAAAAGCCACACTGAGAGATAATTTCATTACACGAAGGCAGATTCAAATTCATTAATATTATCAATGTTCCTGTCCAAATAAATTTGACAGCATAATATATCCATGATTTTGATAATATATGGCTTTCTCTCCTACAGCTTAAACTGCAAAACTTTTTGTTTCAAACCCAATATCTCTGCAAGTAACAGATCCACTTAGTACAAATACCAGTTCGGAACAAGAAGCCTTCAAAGCAGAGAGCTGCTAAAACCTCTGCCAACATAAGCGGAATAATAATAACAACAATAACATTGAAAAAAAAAAATAAAAAGAAAAATAAAAAGAGAAATATGTTAAAAGTCACACCATGCGTCTTTCCAAAAGCCAACACCTGCACAAGACAAAGCAGAGAGTTTAATACAGCAAGATATAAATTCCCAATGAGAGGCAGAAATCGGGCCTTCCAAGCGACGAACTGTTTTGACAGAGGAAGGACAAAAATATGCAAAGCTTAGCAAATGGCTAATGCAAACTCAGGGGAAGCAGCAAGGGAGAAGTGTTGGAAGCACTAAAGGTGAGCAAATTCACGCCAAAGGCTCCCAGAATCCAAACAGAACTAGTCAAGTCCTCCAGAGAAACTCAGAATGCAGGCTCAGAGTCTGGAGACAGCCAGCTCTGATCCCCACTGCTGCACAGGGGAGTTGAACCACTGCACACACACAGCAGAACTGAATTTGCCTGTTGAATCAAAGCCCAAATCACTTTGGAAAATATCACTAACAACTCACTTGTGTCCCAAGCTCTGCTACAGTCACCCCTTGCTGTTTTTTGGAGCCCAGATTGCAGCCTTTCAGCAATCAAAATTCAACAGCAGGAAAGAAGAAGCACCCCTGGGTCTGTTTAGCTCAGAGCTGTGACCAGGAGAACCCCACTCTCCTGCCTTCCCATCCCAGGACCAGGGAGCAGCTCACTTGGTTCCCAAGAACTCAAATGAGTGGATTTATATTTCAGGACAGGTATGACTCGAGCAAAATTCCACTTGAGCAGAGGCCTCCCTCTCGGAAGAAAATGACATTCAAACTACCACTTTGAAGCCACAAGAAACAACATGGTTCACACAATGGAATGTGCTTTGAAGGACATGTGAGGATACCAGCACTTCAGTGCACTGCAATGTTTTCATAAGCTTCACTGATCTGATTCTGGAGTTTTACAATGACTTCTCTGTGGCACTTACAAAGTTGTTTTGATGCAGGTGCCAGAATACAGAAGAGGACAATTTTGCAAACGTACACTTCTTAAAGGTGTGTTCATTCCCTTCCCCCATCCTTTTTTTTTTTAATTGCTCCAAATGACCTAAAGGCTAGCTATTGCCATTTTGGATACTAGAGCTCACCTTTAATTTCAACCAAGAAATACATATCAACTGAAAAGTATCTGTGAGGAACAGAATCTTTATCTGGATGAAGCAAGCTACGTGCGATTGGCTATAAATAACAAAAGGCCAGAAAATTATTGTCAATGTTCAACAGAGGTTAAGAGAAATCAACTGCTAGAGCAATACATTAAAGGATTTGCTGTCATTAGGGATTTTAGCCTGTGCTTAATGATCTGAAACATTTCTCCATACAAAGCAGCTTTACACGTGTTGCAAACAAAATATGGAGCTAACTTGCCAAGTAGGTCAAATTCTGGCCATCCAGGTACCTGTAGCAGAGTCAAGCTAAAGGCTGATTCCTTTGTATTCCACAATCAAAAGGCAAAGATAGGAGAGTAAGCAAAGAACAAGAATGATTATAACTCTTCTAGGGTCTAGTTTAGAAGAGCTTTCAGTACTAGGCTAGCAAAGGTAATAGTCAATGGATCTGGATTCTTTACAGAGCCACACTAAACGTCAGAGTCAGACAGTGCTTCAGCAATGTTGGGGAGGAAAACAACAAGACATTAAGATGTAGCAAGAACACAGCCACAAGATGGCACATGCTTCCATGCCCTCTGCAAGTCTAAGTTAAAACAAAAACTCAGTTAGTGAACACAATCAAGGGAGGCAATTACCAGTACTGCAGCCGTCTGTTCGACCAGCGCCGGCCGGCCGGCTGCGCAGTTCAGGGTAAAGGGCACCGCATACTGCGGCGTGATGGTGGCTACTTGAGGATGAAGAGTTGCTACCATTAGTGGTGTACAGCTTCCCTGCAATGTAGATCAGGCAGTGAGTGAAACACACGAGCTGAGGCAGGTCAGAGCAGGTCGGTGCGTGGGGCAGCAGGGCCGGGAGGGAGGGAGGCACCGACACCGACACCCAGACCCTGCAGCTCCTCCACAGGCACCTTCAGCCCTGAGGAGAGCACCAGGAACTGGCCATCTCCAGCCCAGTGACACAGTTCAAAAGGTAAAACAAGTTGGGGAAAAATTTGGGGATGGGATCTCTCTCTGATGAAACAGTTCAAAAGGTAAAACAAGCTGGGGAAGAATTTGGGGATGGGACCTCTCCGATGAAATAGTTCAAAAGTCAAAATGAGCTGGGGAAAAATTTGGGGATGGGATCTCTCTTTGATGACACAGTTCAAAAGTCACAGTGAGTTCAGCTAATGGCACTTTACTGGGTCCCATAGGGCAAGTGGCACAGACTGCACCCTGCACTTGCTGTCAGACCCTCAAATCCACACACAGGACTCTTGAGAAAAGGCAAACTATGGGATTTCATGGAAGGCACACTTTGGTGTCAGGAAACAGCAAAGTCATCTGTGAGGAAACCACCCAGACATGTATTAGTCCATCAAATGTCTAATTAAAATTAGATTCTTGGTGTACAATTTGCACTCTTGGATTCAGGTGGGCCTTCAAGTGGGTTCTGCTTTTTGGATACTGTGACCTGTATCATTAATGCTAAAGAAACCAGCAATCACAGAATGCCACCTAAATACTGGGACTGAACAAACTAAAAATTACTCCTCTATAAGAAGGTCAGTAAATGCAATATACTGCCTGAAGAGTAGAACTAACAGAATACCTGTTAATGCCAGCAGAAACTAAAACCATGCAAATAAATAAAAATCCACTTAATTATAAAGGCAACTACAAATTTTCAGTCAATAAAACTTGTGAATCACCAGGCACTTACTGTATATTAAAGGATCACCTTTTGGAAATTAAAATTGTTTTAATTTATGACACATTACTAATATTTAAAACAGCATTTTTAGAATTCTTTGTGAATTTTGGTATGGCATGTTGCTTAAACTGCAAACTTCAGAGATATGTCATTGCTACACATTAATTCACACTAAGAAGGTAACTAGCTGAGAAGGATTCAGAAATAATTTTGTTGATTTAAAGATGAAGTTTTAGCAGGAGTAATCTGTGTTGTCACCTCTCACAGCAATGATTTCTCCTGCCACGATTTTAAAGTGTAGGCAAAAATGACCAGCACTGCCTGTGTCCATGCCTGAAAAATACAGCCTGTTTTTAGCAGCTGAAAAATATATATTTATTCCCATTTTTAAATCAAACTCCTAAAACCAGGGAGGGACATGACATAAAATAGCTCAGAATTTAAATATTCCAGAAAAACAGAACAAAACAAAACAAGAAAATACTGTCTTAGAAGTGACCTGACACATTTTCAGAGTGTCCTGAGAACCCCCTGCACTCAGACAGGCTCTCCTGGAATTGCAGTTGAGCCTATGAGGGGTTTGGGGTGTTTTTTTTACCTGTGTGAGAACTCCAGACTGGATCTGCAGAGGCTGTGCTGCAGGTGCTTGTGGCACAATTGGGACAGCATTTTCCATCCTGACTGGGAACCCAGAATGTTTTGTAGTTGCCTGAAGTCCAGCTGTGGAGGACAAGACACATCACTAAGCTGCTTTATTATTCTTTCATGTGTTCCCAAAAATCAAATTCCTGCTAAGGTAAGGGCAGAGGATAGAGTGGGATTAAGGGATAGGAAACTTTGACAAAATCCCAGTAAAACACCAGCTGAAGTAAATCCTTCTGCATCCTGGGATCCTGCAGGGCCATGATGGACAGCCAGCCCCCACCAGCCTGGCTCTGTGGAGTCTGGTTTTCAGGAACAGTAACACAGACTCCTAATTCCAACTTGCTTGAGACAAGTTTAAAGTTCAAGCCTTACACCACCAGTTTCCAGATCACAAATAACCCTCCAGACTAAAATAACCCAGGTATCAGCATGACCACAGAACCCTGAGGATGAACACAGCTAAGCTCACTGACCCACAATCTGTGACAATGCTGGTAACAAAAACCTGCACCAGGGCTGTGAACTGAGGCTCAAACACCAGATATCTGCTCTTGAGATAACAAACAAAACCAGACAAACTGATTTTCAGGCAGGTCTGGCTCCTCTGTTCCCTGCTTTCTGTGGAATGCTGCTGTGTTCAGTTTGGGGGGAAAAACTGGTTGAGCAACCAGCTGGAGCCTGCAACCCAGGCAGGCAAGATCCTGTCACCTGTTCCAGCACGACCTGGAAGGGAATCAAGCTGCCTGCACATGTCTGACCTGGTTCTGCACTTCCATCTGATGCAAGAGCCCCGTGTGACACCCACTGAGAGCCCTGCTCAGCTCTGGGGTTTCTCACTTTAGTGCAAATCACAACTTCTCCTGCCTTAACTGACTGAAACCACAGCATCACACGAAGGCTTCTGGGCTTACTTTGAAAAGCAGGGGGACAAACAATGAAGGTTTGCTGGAAGGGGTCTGTCTGTGTGCAGATCTGGGTGGTTCCAGGCTGCAAGGAAACACTCTGCTGAGCCACTCCTGCCACTGGGGCTGCAGAGGATGGGTACAGGGCAGACTGGTAGTTGAGCAGGGAGACGTCCGAGTTGGCCAGGGAAAGAGTAGCAGCAGCAGTGGAATTGGAAGCCAACACACTGGCCTACAAAAATAAACAAAAAAGTCACTTATCTCTTGTAATCTTACCTCTCTTTGTTAGTAAAACAAACAACAGGAACCATCAATGTTAAGCTAGGAGGAAAGCACCTGGAAAATGTTTGAGGTAAAAAGCTCAAGACAACACAGAACAAAAAACATGAATTGACCAAATTTACTTATGTTGCTGAACTGACAAATTTTCAATACATGAACAGGCTTCTTGGCCTGAGTTTTGGACAACTAGACTTCGAGACAAGACTATGAATTTTGGAGAGTAGTTTAAATTTTGGCCTGCAGGCACTAAATCAGCCTACTCCATGTCTTTGATGAGGATCAAACAGGTGACAGATGCTATACCTGGTTGTGTACTGTGTTGAGCTGGTTGTTAAAGCTCATTGTCAGGTTTGTGCTTGTGTTAGGAGCAACGTGAGTGGTGAAAGGGCTCTTGATCTGATTCACTGTATCATACATGTTCACTCTTCTCTTGCAGATCTCCATGTTCTGAAAGCAAGATTTCACACTGGAACAGAATGACAGAAGGAAAACATCAGATTTGTAAAAACAGGACACAGATGTGACAACTTTATGCACGTGCTTTAGGTTTAGGTTCTTTTAAACCAACAAAGAATGTCCTAAAACATGAAAAGGAAGCTTATGAACATTCCATTCCTTACACATGCCATTGCTATTTTCAGATCAGCCAGGAGCTGCAGAAAACAGCACTGACAGAAAGCTGGGAAGTGCTGCTCTGTGATTCCAGCAAATCCTGAAACAAAACAACCCATCCAAGGGAGCTTACTGGTTACTGTGGGGGAAGTCCAGCAGATGTGCCATTGTAACAAATGAATGGTTCAAAGTCTTCAGTGGAGTAATTCTCTTATCTGCATCAATTGTCAACATTTTCTTCAACAAATCAATGTATTCCCTTCGGTCAGCCTTCTCTGCCAACATGTCAGTCCCTTCTAAGTCTGTAGACATATTCACCTGGAAAATCAAGTGGGAGCAGGTCACACAAGCTGCCTAACAATTCAATAACTTCACATTACACAGGAATATTTATTAAGCATTTCTGTCTCTTAGCCAGACTAATTTCAGGTGTTACAGTGCTAACACACTGCTCTTCCCTTGCTCATTCTAGGAGAGACAGTGAAACTAGCACGTGGAATTCTCTTCTCAGCAGGGAGCTGGGTCTATTCAAAGGGATCAACCAGGTTTCATTCTCCACTCTCTGGCAAAATGCCCTCATGTTTTGGGGGAATCTGTAAGGGGCTGGCAAGCCAGAATAATTCCACCTCCTCTGCAGAGATGGAACCTGATGGTAACAGCTACAAAAGCAATAGAAAATTTGCATTTAAGATTTAAGGCTTCATGACACAAAAGCCACTCAGATATCCCTTCATTTTACCTCTAAAGAGAGAATGAGAAGAAGAATGATCTGTAGCTCTTGTCTACACTAATTCTAAAGTCTTATAAAATGCATTTGAAGGGGTTCAGCTCTCCTACTGCTCTACTATACTGGGAACAGGCTGGGCACACTCCTGTCCAACACACTGAGGCATAAGAAAACACAAAACATTTCAAACAGCTTCATAATAAACATTTTGACTGGTTTTCATCCCTGATTTCTGATCCAAATTGGCACCATAGTAAACCTCCATCAATGGAAGAGGACTGGCTGCTCCAGCACAGAAACCTCATTTTCAGAGATTTCCAAAAAATTGAAGTTACTAAATTAAATGTGAAAAAAGAGTTGTTTGTGTCCCAGGATCCCCACACACCTGCGCCATATCATCCAAACAGTTGAATATATATTTCCGAGCTTCTTTTGATTTTATTCCTGTTTCCAACTCATGCTCTTCTGGAGTCTATAAAAGAAAACATCAGTATAAACTGAGATATAACATACTGATAAGGAAAAAGCAGCAAGGAATTGCTTGCAGACACCACACAGCAGCAGCTCAAACCCAAAGATCCCAATGGGATCCCATTCCCCCAGCTGGAAAGATCATTCATTGCAAAGCTCAACTAACAACAGGATGATTTCATCTCAAGGCTTCCTTGGGTACTGCATTAGCCAAAACTACTGAAGGTTTCTGATTTAGGATGAAAAGAGGCTATAAATATTTTAAATCCCTCTTCTACAAAGAAGAAAGGCAAAATTCCCTCCTTTTTGCTGCTCAGCTTTAAAGGCAAATCAGGCTTAAATCCCATTCTTCCCTGTCCTCTGCCAACCCATAACCAGATTCCTGTTAAACTAACAAACCCATCATGAAATACTCCATATTTTACTGGTTGGCTTGTCAGGAGATGACAACAAGATGACACACTTCCCTGAGAATGAGCAGCCCATAATTGGCACCCAATTATCTCAATGATGGAACACCCACTCTCTGCTGGTGCTTTTGTCAGAGCAGCACCAGGAGCTGCAATCACACACCCCAAACCCTCCCTCCCAATGTTTCCACAGCACACAACAACTGGGTGGGAATTTTTATCAAACCCTCCATGAATAAATGGTGAATAAAAAGAGAATTAGGGGATGGGAAAGACAAGACAAACCTTGAGCCTCCACAGTGGGTATCCCAAATTTGGATCTCTGTTAAAAAACCTGCTTGTTTTCGTTCCTGCACTGAGAAGATACTCTGCTGGAAGGCCTTGAGTTTGTGAAATATAACGAATCTAGGAAAGAAAATTACCAAAGTGAGGATTCTCATCAGCAAGAAATCACAGCTAATGGGGTAATTAGCAGCCAGGTTTGTTCACAGCTAATAGGAAATTACCTGTAAAGAAAGACTGCCCAGATATGCAAAACTGCACAATTAAAGGGATTATCTTTATAAATCCACTTCTGCAATCACAGAAAAATTTTAGGTTTTAAATGCATCTCTCTTATTTTATGAAAGTATTTTTTTTGCTAATGTATATTTCAACAGACTGTAGGTTTTAAAGACATTTAACAATGAAAGAAATACATATTTTAAGGGGAAAATACCACAGAATTTATCATGTATGTATAAATAATTAAAGGCATAATTATCCAAGCAACATTGCTGTGGCTGCCAACACAATACACTAGGCACACAATTTCAGAATAATGTCATGGCAAAGCTCTCACTGACCAAGAAATCAAAATGAAATATCTTTAAACAAATTTAATATATTTATTTTGAAACGTTAAAAAAATGGCTCAGAATTTTGGAAGATGCACCTGAATCCTTGTGATAGTATTGATAAGACATTGGTAAAGAGAGAAAAATAAAAAGGTGTGCTTAAAAGGAAAGAAAATATCAAATTCATGAAAAACTCCACAGGGTTAAGGTAACTATGCCTTGATCAAAGCATCAATTACATATCCTTTACAAGATTTCTTATTTCCCAAATTCCTGCTTATTTCCCAAATTTTACTAGCATTTCTTATTTGCCAAATGTGCCAAAACAGGGCACTGTCAGAGCTTGTGATCACATGAATTTATGGGCTCATTTTTCAATGAAGCCAAGGTGGATCCAAGCATCTCCAAGTGAGTATTTCTTGTACCTACACAAGAATTCAGGTAGCAGTTCTATTTTTACAGGATAAAACTTTTGCTTTACAGTCAAAGGGTGTTTAAAGAAATAATTGTAAATCCCACCCCAGCCCATGAACTCATTCCTGGAAAGGTCCTCTCACAAGTTCCACCTCAACTTTCACCTGCTGCTGCAAAATCTCAGAAAACACAAAAGCCAAGTCATTCCCCAGTCTTCAAGGGGACACCAAAATGAACCCCATGAAGTCACACTGCATCACAGAGGGCTGCAAAATCCTGTCTTAATTAAGCAATGGAAAAAGCAGCTCCTCCCCAGCCACCTACACCAGCAGATAAAGTTCTCAGAATTACACAAAACTCAGTGCACAAGGAAACCACCAGACCCTACCTCAGCTACTTTCTAACTCATTCTGCTCATTAAGGCACCACTGTGTTTCCTTTGGAAATTTACAGTGCTGGGAAGACATATGACAAGTAAGTTTTCAAACTTAGTAAGTTTTCATGTATTTTATCACATAAGGAAAACCATACCAAGCACTGTAACGAGATCCCACCACAAAAACCCCAGTGGAAAAGCTACTCTGAAAAAAAAAACCCTCTCAAAGACTTTTTGTCCTTTTATAGGCACTGACTAGGCCAGGTAATAATGCCAAGTATCCACAGAAAGGACTAATTAGTTCAAGATGCCTCTCAGAGTCTTGCCCTTGGATTCCAAAGACAGCTTGAGGCTCACACTTTGCATAAAAACTGAGGGTTGCTGTAGGTATTAACAGGGCAGGGATGACAGGCTTGCTCTATCCCCACATGGAAAAAGTGCCCTCATGGTGAAATTCCAGAGGTGTTTCACACACACCTCACTCCTGCCATGGCAGGGAGCTGTTTCAACAGCTTTTGGGTTTGGAAACCAGGGGTTAATCACAAATTGGCCCCTTTTTTTTGGACAGCATGCACTCAGCTCAAGTGAAAACACACAGATCTCCCTGCTCCCTGCCCAGAGACAATGGGAATATCAGAGAGAGAAAATGAGCTCAGCCAGCAGCAATGTGCACTGATGGAAGCTGCTGCAGGACAGGGGGGTTCAGGAGGGTTTGAGCACAGCAAATTGTGGTTCCATGTGAAGATCCCACATCCCCCACATCTCTCACCTGGTCATACTCAGATGCTCCTGGATACAGAGGCCAGCCCAGAAACAGCTCAGCTATGACACAGCCCAGGGACCACATGTCAATGGCTTCACAGAATGGCAAACCCAGGATGATCTCTGGAGCTCTGGGCAGGGAAAAGCAAAGAAAAGGCCAAAGTCAAACCTCTGACTCTGAAAGCTGCATTTCTACCCCATAAACCACTCTGGGTAAAAGCACCTCCATGCACAAGTAAATCTGTGTGAACAGAAATTATTTATTTTAAAGGAGAAGTTGTTTCCTTGGGTGGCCTAATAGATCCCAATCTTTATCACTTAAGTGGATTCTTTTATTGCTACAGTGCCCCCCAGCTCCTAAGAGGCCTTTACATCACAGTTGCATAAAGTTATTCCTTTAGTAATCATTTTAATTACACTTGGTAGGATGTGAGGTGTCCCTGAGACAGAACACAGCATCACAGAATTATGGAGAGACTTTCAAGACCATCCAGTCCAGTCTATCCTAACAGAAGGGAAGAAAAGCTCTGGCAAACAGAGATTTTTCTAGAAGACCCCAGGAGGCTTGCCTGCTTCATGTGGGAAAGAAGAGCACCTGCAGAGGCAGGAAAAGGAGTTCCTCAGAGAGCTGCTGGGTTTCTATCAGCAGCTTTTCATGCAGGCTTTGCTCAGAGAGTTTCCAGTTTAAAATGGATGCAGAGAGCCCAGCTGGAGGTTGTGTTTCAGGTTTCTGTGCACTCAACCACACCTAATGCAAAATGTACCTGTCTGGCCCAGCCTCTAGAGGAGGTGATAAAAAAAAAACCAAAAAACCTCACACTCTAAGCAGGGTCTGCTTCTCTAACAGGTTGGAATTTCAGGGAGATTTCTGTCTGGAGATGACTCATTACACAGAAGGATGTTTTAGTTCAGCTCTTCACCTACACAGAGTTCTGAAACAAACAGAGGCTGGTCTGGCAGGAGAAATTCTGCTCCTACATTTGCATAGAGCACAAAACCCCAGATGCTGCAAACCCCACATGAGCTGGTGTGGGAATTTACTCTGGAAAGTACAGGAAATAAAAAAGCCTTGACCTTCATCATGCATAGCTAACACAAGAGCAAAGGAAGACAGAAAAGCCCTGAACTCCAGGCTATCCATTTCCTGGTCATGCCCCAGGGTTTGTGTGGCATTTCTGCTGTTACACTACAATATTTCAGTTGTTACAAAAGGCTCTGGAACCAGCTCTGAGCCCTCTACAGAATTCTAAAAACCAGGGCTTGTGTAATGTACAGGTGTCAGTAAATTTGACACTCACCCTCCTCAACTGCTCAACCTCCCAACTGTTTGTCCATGGCAAGAAGTGACTCCCCACTTAATCACCCTCTGTGCTGTGGTGACACAGATACACCTTTTGTTTTAGGTGTCTACACAGGTGTCTCCAAAACAAAAGCATTCAGCCCAGCTGCTCAGGCACAGGGCACCTGAGAAAGCACAAAACCAGAACAGGACAGGTTGGATTGAGCTTGGAACAACCTGGGACAGTGGAAGGTGTCCTTGCCCATGGCAGGGGTGGGATGAGATGAGCTTTAAGCTCCCTTCCAACCCAAACCAGTCTGGGATTCTATAAAAGAAGATAAACAGCTGAACCAGCTGCCTGTTGCTGTGAGGTCCCATTTATTCTTTACTATCCAGATTTTATTATGTCTGAGCCCCCAAACCAGAGCCATGATACACCTTCAGTAATCAGAATAACAGATCATTCAGGCTAACACTTAATGGTACACTCTACTCAACACTGATCTGTTGCTACCTTCTTGTTTGGCTGTTCTGGCAGTTGTTGACTTTGGAAAGGTTTCTCACATGTGAAAACATAAAATGATTATGCAAATAGGAGCAGTAGCTGATATTTGAATGCTGACTGCCCTGCTAACATTTATATTTTAAGGAAATATGCTAGAATGGACACGACTTTCTACAGGCTAAGAAGTGCAAACCAGAGAAATTTCTTACTTCACAAGTAGAAAAAATATAATTCATACATTTACACAGAAGCCTCCCTTGCCATTACTTTATGAGATATCACAGCAATCTGTACTGCCCCTCTTGATTATCCTGATGCAGGAATTTCTGATTCAGAAAGGACCCAGACCTGTCATATAAGGAATGCTGCATTTGGACTGGCAAAACAAATTAAAATATAGATGGCTTGTGGAATATGCAGAGCTAATCCTTCTCTAGTGTGCTAAAAAAAACCCACCAATTCCAATGGAAATAGAGATTTGGGGCAGCCTGTTGGTCTTTAACTCCAGGATGGAATAGACTCATGTATTCCTCA
Source organism: Erithacus rubecula (assembly GCF_903797595.1). Lineage (NCBI taxonomy): Eukaryota > Metazoa > Chordata > Aves > Passeriformes > Muscicapidae > Erithacus > Erithacus rubecula. Next base: position 2,747,718 of record NC_136678.1, read on the forward strand.
ATAAAATCACAATACCATGATGATAGCAAGTTGAAGTCTTGTATTTTATTCCCTGCAACTAAATAAATGAACTTCTCATGAGCCACCTGATTTCGTTCTGATTGCAGGACAGGGCTGGGAAATCAGAATTTCTCTCATCTCCTTTTATACCACTGCAATTAGCAGCCTTATGAGATGTGAGCTGAACCAGGACAGCAGGCAGAGGTCACTTCCATAGCTGCTCTGCCAGAGATTAAAGTGATTTTACCATCTTAAGCCCTTTGAAATAAAATCAACAACACTCTTTGCACAGATGCTGCCTCCCAAAGCTGACAAAATACACTCAGGCACTCTCAGAAGAGAAAGGACTCACAGCAGCCCCAGAAAACAGCAAGACTGCCTCCCAGCATTTCCAAACAGGCCATGTTTACACCTGTGCTTTGGGATGGTGGGAACACAGAGCCTGTGCAAGTGCAGCAATGCAGTGCCCAGAGCTGGATTAGCAGAGCCAGACTTGGCAGCAGGGGCTGCTGTCCCCAGGCCAGCATGGCTGGGACAGAAGCAGGTGATGGAGCCCAAAGCAGAGGTGAGAAATGGACACTCCTGCACTCTACAGTCCCCCAAAGCTCAGGGCCACCTTCTCACAGCCCAAATTGCCCAGTTCTGCAGTCTGTGCTGCACACTGGCCCACAGGCAGCAGCAGGAGGCAGGGAGCTGAGTAGAACTCCCTGATGGCTGCACTCATATGTAACACAGGACATGAGCAAACCCCACTCTGTACAGCAGGGAGATCCCCTGGATCCATGTTTGTATTCCAGGAGTTTTTTATTCCTGCAGGGTTTCCTTCCATTGTTCATCTCCCCCAAGAAAAGAAGCAACCTCACCTGAGAATGCCACTCTTGTTTTCAGGTGAGGAATTACTGCAAACATCCTAGAACTGTTCACTGCAGAGAGCTGATCTACTCCTGCTCCATGATGGGCTTCAGAGACAAACAAATCTTCATGGGCACTTCTACTCACACTTTAAGTGTGAGCAGTAACATTGCCCCTCCTGAGTGGGAAAGGGACCCTGCCTCAGCCCTGGCACTGTCCTGACAAACCCAGTGTGACATCCCAAGGGGACAGTGCTGCTGCAGCTGTACCTGGAGCAAGGTGTCACTGCCAGCAGGACAGCCAGCCCCTGACCAGCTGGGCTGCTGGACAGGATCACCTCCAGCAGCACAGACAGGAATTAATAAAGGAAGATTTTTTTCCTCAAGGGTACATAAATTAGAAAATCCATCTTAGAGCAGTGAGTGTGGCTGGTTTAGAGGTCTCTACAGCAGAGGTTACCCAAGTGTCAGTAACAGGGACTGAAAGGTAAAAAGTGAGTACAGAGAAGTTTATTTTATTTACAGACAAGCATATGAAGAATTGGTCTATGCTCTTTCATTAAACACAGAATTAAAAAAAAAATTCAACTCATCTGAATGCTCAATGTGAACATGGGCAAAGCAATCCAGTTCTCCCACAACAAGCTGGTTTCTGCACCATCTCTGTGAATTCCTAGATTATGGATTTTAGTAATCATCACCATTACACTAATTACAGATCACTAAATACTAGATTTCCACATCACAGCATTCTTCACTCCAGCCAAGCAGACAGTCCAACGCCACCTAATCCCAGGTTATTTGCCTTTCTGGCAGAGTCAGTCACCCCAGGGAGCTGCAAGGGGCTGGAAATCCAGTGCCCCACACACAGATGGAGCAGGAATTTCCCTCCCTGCAGCCCCTGGAAGATTCTTATCACCCCTCATTGCTTTTCCTCAGCTAAATCTGTTTTCTGAGATACCAGAAACTGGAGAGCACCATGGGCCTCCCCAAACTGCTTTGCTGACACGTGTGGCAGGTCAGATAGAGCAGATTCTTGACCAGTGGTCACCCTCTTTCCATGCAATAACAAAACTGATGATGTATTTTAGAGAGTGAACATTTTTAGAGTTGTGGGGCACAAAACAGATACAAAATGCTACAAAAAACCCATACCAATCAATAGTTTAGAATTGGAAAGATTGGTGCCAACAAGCTGAGCAAACATCATGAGCAATGGATTAAGAAAAGTCTGTATCACATGAAAGGAATGTCATGGAAAGCTGGTACTGGGTGTTGGAGTTAAAAGGAAAAACAACAGAAAAACAAAGGGAGCAAGCACACAGGGAGCATGAGGGATGAACAGAGCAAACCTACAATAAGCCAGGCTTTAAAACTGAAGTGAGCAGTCAGGGAAGACATCAAACAGGGCAGAGACACAGGGTGGGGTGGAGTGTCTCAGTCCTGTCTGGTCCCAGCTGGAAGGACTAGATACTAGTTCTGACTTTTGCGTCAAGTGAGCTCACATTCCACCCAAAGCAACCCTGACAGCACAGCACTGACTCTTCACAGCCCTTTGAAGCCAGAAGTTCTTTCTGCATCCATTTATTGAAGTCTGCTGCTACTTAAATTCAAATACACACTTAACAGAGCCAAGCTGGAGGAATAATTGAAAGAAACAGCACAGCTTGCTTTACACACAGTCTCTGAGTTTTAATGTTTCTGCCCATAATTTATTTTTAGTTCTTGGGCAGGAGTAGGGTAGAAGATATCTGTGCATATTGCTAAGGGAAGCAGAGACCTTTCTCCAAGGGAAAACTTTCTCCAGGTCCCATGAAAGCATGACTTAGCCAGGGTTGACACAGAAAGTCATGTGCTCATGAAGAGGGTTCAGACAAAGATGAAGAATCAGAAGAAATAAGAGCAAATAGAAATTGGCATCCCCTTGACTTCTCTCCCTTCTAAATGTCCAAGGTTAATGGACTAGTTTCAGATCATGGCAGACAACCTCAAATGCACTACTTAACACTCCCACACTGCTTCTGAGTTTACCACAAGCCAGTGGACAGGGTAAAATCAACTTAGTGCACTGATCTGGGGGGGAAAGGAAGGCACTGGGCTGCAGATTAGGCCACCCTTGCAAGGCAGACATTCTATTTATTATCCCATCCAACTTTCAGAAGAAATCTCCAGGAAACATGCAGAGCTGATGATTTCCTGCTGCCCTTCAGCTGGGGTTAGGCAGAAGAGCTCAGTGTGTGCAGCAGGAAGCCCCAGCAGGATCAGCCTGACCTAGTTCAGTGGGCAGGGGCAGTGCTTACCTGTAATACCGTGACTGCAGGTACGTGGAGCACACGGCCTTGGACACGTGGCTGGCTGACCCAAAGTCAATCACCTTCACTCTGTAGGGCTGACGTGCAGGATCCACCAACATGATGTTCTCTGGCTTCAAATCAGCGTGGATCAGACCCAAACTCTTCAGCTTCATCAGGGCAGTAGCCACTTGCTGCAGGATGGGCCGGATGTATTTCAGGGGCAACGGACTGAACTTGTTTTGCTTTAAGAAATCATATAAGTTCTGTTCCAGCATCTCAAAGACAAGGCATGTATGATTCTTGTGTTGAAAGCACTCGTAGGAGCGGACGAAGTTGTACTCATCAGCATTCTCACTGCTCAGGCGAGACAGGATGCTCACCTCGATCTGGCCCTGCCGGGCGTACGACGGGTGGTTCTTCAGGATTTTGATGGCTACAATCTCCTTCGTGCTACGTTTCCAACACTTTGCCACCTGCCCGAACGTCCCTCGTCCCAGGAATTCCAAGACCTCATAGCTGTTGGTCATAGAGCACAGGATCTCATGCTGGACCAGCTGATAATCCCCCTCCCCACTGGAGCTGCTGCTTTTCGTGGTGACCGTGGTGGTCGTGGCCGCAGCACCCACCGCAGGTCTGTTTTGCAGCATGAGAGGTGGATGTTCCTCAATGATCTGCACACTACCGTTGCTGTCAACCTCTTCACTTTTCCTTTTTAATCCACATTTTTGGTATGGTTCCAGCAAAGAAACGTTGCTCCTGTGGGTGAGGGTCTGGCTGCTCTGGAAGGACGCTGTGGCGCTGCTGCCGGTGCTGTCGGCCGCGGTGACCACGATGTGCTCGACGGAGGGAGCGGGGAGAAGGAGGTTCTGGTCGTAGGCAGGGATGCTGAAATTGGCTACCTGATGAGAGGAGCTGGCTTGCCCTTGAGCTGCTGGGAGGTTTTTGCTGTGGGTATAATACTTGTCACTACTGCTCTGTCCTGAAACATCCCAGACAGACGGCTCCACTTTCAGTTTCTTGGCACTGCAGAAGGCACTCGAGGATACTGACGGAGGGGAGAACACCTGCAGCTGTGAGGCCATACCTGGAAAGGGAGAGGAGAACTCATGAGGGGCAGCAGGTTGCAATGGACAAGATCCTCTATCTGTGCAAAAAAACAGAATCACAGGTGTTTTTCTCAGCACCATGTGGAAGAGAACCTCTGTAACTGCTGCTCCTAAGGGCATCACCAAGCGAGGCTGTGCAGTGGGATTACTGCATTTGAGAAGCACACAGCTCTTTATCCAGCTCTCTAACAGCTAAAGGAATCCCAGGACACAACAGGAATCACAGAGTCAACTAGGTTGGAAGGGACCTCTGGCATCATCGAGTCCAAGCTTGTGACCAAACACCACCCTGCCACCCAGAGCAGAGCGCTCAGTGCCACGTCCAGTTGCTCAAACACCTACAGGGACGGTGACTCCACCACCTCCCTGCAGCCCGTTCCAATGTGTAACCAGGGAAGAAATTCCTCCTATTGTCCAACCTAACCCTCCCCTGGCGCGGCTAAACGCTCCGTGCTCTCGTCCTGCCGTTTGTTACCCGGGAGAGGAGCCCGACCCCCACCTGGCTACACCCTCCTTTCAGGGAGTTGCAGAGAGCGATAAGGTCACTCCCGAGCCGCCTTTTCTCCAGGCTAAAAAAAACCCTGTGCTGACGAAAACAACAGCGAGGATCGGGGGAGCGCAGGAAGCGGGAAGACCCTGCGCAAATCGCGATCCCGTCCCCAGGCCTGTTCCCCAGGCACTGTGAAAACAGTCGGTGGGAAAGCCAAGGCCGGCGGGCCCAACCTCCCCCCGGAGCAGCGCCCGCCGCGCGGCCCGACCGCCGGGAGCGGAGCCGCGGGGAGCGGCGCCGCCGGGAGCGGAGCCGCGGGGAGCGGCGCCGCCGAGAGCGGAGCCGCGGGGAGCGGAGCCGCCGGGCCGTTACCGGGCTCGGGCCCGGCCCCGCCGCCACCCGGGCCCTCCCCGGCCCCAGCGCGGGGGAAGGGGCGGGCCCGGGCCTGCCCGCCCCGCCGGGCCCCGCCGCGCGCACTCACCGCCGGTGGGGGGTTCTCAGCCGCGGGCCGGATCTGCCTGGGGGACACGCGGGGGTGCGGAGCCCCGCAGCGGGCTCATCATAGCCCCGCCACGGCCGCCGGCCCGGCCCGCTCGGCCCGCGCTCGCCGGGGGGAGCCCCCAGGCCGCTCCGCCGCCGCCGCCAGGCTCCGCCGCGCCCTCACGGCCCGGCCGGGCTCCCCCCGCCCCGTCTCGTCTCGTCCCGCCGCCGCCCCGGGCCCGAGCGCCCCCGGCCCCGCCGCGTTCCCGCCGCCGCTCCGGGCCCCGAGCGCCCGCACAGGCCGAGCCAGCCGAGCCCCGAGCGGGCGAGCGCGCACGTGACCGCGGGGCGGGGCGGGCGCAGGAAGCGCCGGGGCCGGGCCCGGGAACCGGGCGGGGCTGGAACGCGAGACGGGGCCGGACCGGGCACCCCAACCGGACCGGACCGGACCGGCAGCCGAGCGGCGCCGCGCCGTGCTCGCTGCCAGAGCAAGGCCCGGGCTCTGCTCCGGCGCCCAGCCATGGCTCCAGAGGAACGGGCAGGAACCGATGCTCAGAAGTTCCATCTGAACGTGAGGAAGAATTTGTTTCCTGTAGGGAACAGATTGCCCAGAGAGGGTGGGGAGTGTCCCTCTGGAGATTTTCCAGAACCATCTGGACACAATCCCGTGCCATGTGCTCTGCGAGGGCCCTGCTGGCACAGGCAAGTGCTTCCAAGAAGGGATTTAGTCCAGCCAGGTCACCATCACCCACTCGAGAACTCCACAGCGTTTCATTTCAGCCTATTCCAAGCCCATGTTACAAAGATGTTTATTGCAAAAGTTTACAACATCTAAAAATAACAATTACAAATTACTAATACTCTTAACCAAAATTCAGACAGAGTAGGATTAGAATAGATATTTAGAAAAAAATTCTTTATTCAGAGGGTGGTAAGGCCTTGGCACAGATTGACAGAGAAGCCAGGGCTGCCCCATTCCTGGAAGTGGTTAAAGCCAGGCTGGGCAGAGCTTGGAGCAACCTGGTGTAGTGGAAGTTGTCCCTGCCTGTCTCAGGCTTTAGAACTTAATGATCTTTAAAGTCCATTCCAACCTAAACCATTCCGTGATTCTATGAAAATCTCAGAAACTCTCACAGCTTCCTGTTTACACAAACAGCAGCACAAGTGTGAACCCCTCCAGCAAAACACTGTTCAGGAGCTCTGCACCCTCTGAGACAGGGAGGCCTGAGCCCTGCATGGAGAACTGTTCTCTCAGCACGATTCTCTGCAGGCTCACAGTGACCTCCAAGAGTGTGGAACACAATTCTCACCTTCCCCAGCACCTGTTTGGGAAGTCCCAGCCTCCCCAAGCCAGAGCCAAGAGGCTCCTGATCAAGGTCTGTCCCAAAGGTTTTATTGCACAACCCATGGCTGCTTGTGCCTCAGGCTGGGGTTTGGCCAAGGGCCAAGAAAAACTTGTGGCTGTGACAAAAGTCCCCAAATTCAGCTGAAGGAATCACACACACACACAACATCCACAGGAGCTCACCTGAAGGCAGCACCTCACACGATTATCAAGATGATTCTCCCTTTTCAACAGGTTCCAGTACCTCTTCAGAGTACTCCATAAAAAAGCACAAAGAGATTTTAGGCAATAAAACCAAAGTGACCACACACTGTAGAGATAATTATGTAAACTCATTCATTTTCTGGTGAAGGAAAGCTTTCACCATTGCAGTTTTTTTAATCTAGGAAAGAAGCCCCAGTGCTGCAGGAACAGAGAGCAGCTCTGCAGCAGGGAAGAGAGAAGTTGGAAGTGCTTTGGCCTTGGAATTGGGGAAGCAGTCAGGAACCCAAGGCAGCAGTGCTCTGGGGTGCTGCCTGCAAGCTGACATTGCACACTTGTTTCTGTGGAGCACAGGCAAGCGTTACCTCAGCCTCTCAACAACAAGCTGGAGAACAATTTTCCCCTCACCACGGCATAAACAGGGCACTCCTTCACACTCCCCTAGTGTTTTGAGAAGTTAGAGCCAACTGAGCTGTTCATAGAACAGTGATTGACCCTCCCCAGGCAGCTCTGCTGCAGAACCTGCCCTCACAACACGCCAGCATTTGATCACAGCCAGGTGAAACAGCAATGAAAACTTGCCAAAGGGAACTCAGCTCGTTCCTTGTTCCTCTGCAAGGCTTTGGCTGAGCTGCTTCCCCCACTGGGGTTTGGTTCCCAACTGTGGAGCAGAGATAAGCATGGAGCATGCTCTGTGTGTGTAGATTTGGGAGGACTTTGCTCGAAGCACGTTCTGTTCCCCATCAGGATATCTGAAATTTCCAAGCATGTGGCCCTCAGATCCCCTACAGTGAAGCCAACACTGGGCTGCAGCTTCTCCTTGTCACTGCTGAGAGCAAAGCACACCTGTGGGAAGCAGTGCAGGTGAGGCTCAGAACCTGCTCTCCAAGACACTGCAGCTCTCAGCTGCTCCCCTGGGAGCCAGGCTGGGGGACAGGAAAATAGGGAGATCATGGAGACAAGTGTGAGGGAGAACAAGGCCTGTAAGAAGCCAAATATTTACTGCCAGGAGATTTCATGGAATCTTTTAGGTTGGAAAATTCATTTAAGGTCACAGAGTCCAACCATGAACTCAGCACTGCCAGGTCCATCTTCAGAGGAAGCTGAAGGATGACCAGAAACCCCAACAGTCAGCAATTCCAGTTTTCCCCATAAGGGAAAACTTTTACTTTCCAGCATTTTAGTATAGCACACAAAAGTAGTATTTAAACACTAACAGGGAAGAAAATGTTTGGCACTAAAATGCCTTGTGCACCTGCTGTGCTGAGGCAAAGGTCTCCAACAAACTGACTGCTGGTCAAGTCTCTCCTGCTCCTGTTGGCTTTTAAAGCAACAGAGAGATTTTTCCTTAGCTCTGCATGATGGATAATTCCCTCCTCAAATGGCAGGAATTACCTTTTCAGCTCTAGAAAGTAAAGCCAGCATTTTATTCTGCAGCTTTAACTGAGCATACAGAAATAGGATGCAGATCCCCAGACTCTGAAGTCTGCAATGTTCCCTTGTTTGTGCATGATTAAAGCTCAGATTTACCTCTGTAAAGAATTATCATTTACAACTCCTTTTTGCCCAGAGGCTAACCAGGAGGTTCTCTGCTTCATTTACTTTAATAAATAGTTGATAAGAATAAAAGAGGAAAGGCTGGATGCCACAAAACATCAGATCTCCCAGGTCATTTGCAACATGCCCAAGTGGAGCAGTGACTCAGAAGGTGAACATTCCTCCTCAGCAGTGCAGAGACTGCTCAAAGCAGGACATGGAATTTGGGAGTTGAGGCAGTGCTTCACTCCCCTGCCTGTCAAATGAGTCACTTGAATTTCAACAATATTTAAATAACAGCCTGCATCTCCCAGGCAGCAGCAGCAGCACACTACAAGCACAGCATTATCATTTCCATGTTACAAAACGTGCAGGTGTCTCCACTCCCACCCACCTGATGGAGCTGTGCAGATGAGTTTGGATTAGGAAATAATCCACACAGAAAACTCCAAGGAGCAAGACACAGGGCCCACAGGAGGCTGGAGCTGCCCTTGCTGCCCTGTGTGCAGCTCACAGGACACTGCTCTGTCACTTCCAACATCCCTTGGCAGCTGGCAGTCCCAGGGACAGGCACTCCTTATGTAACAGGGATAAATATTGCCATGCCTGGGGAAGAAAGCACAGGGCTGGGAGTCAGGATTTATGTTTGCCAAACAGCTTTCCAAACATCCCCAGTCTGCTGTTGACACTCTCAGTGTTCTGGACAGCCCTGTTTGTGACTGCTGCAACTGCTGCATCCAGGGCCACCTCTGCTTTTCACAAGGTCTGGCTCTACTCCAAGAACAAACTTCCTTTCCTGGCTCAATTCAGAGAATTCAAACCATCTAGCTGCTTGGAAAGGCCCTGGCAGGGCACTGTGTTCAGAAAACTCTGAAACATTTTGCCTAGACAGTAACAAAAGGAGGACCAAGAGAGCTGAGGAACAAACTCTTTGTTCCAGGACAGTGTCCAGTGACATTTCCACTCCAGCTGCCCTGCCCATATCAGGGGCCAGTTTCAAGTGCTGGCAGTGCTGCTTGGCACAGTCAGCTGCAGGAGGTGCCCAATGGTTTGTCACACCACAGACATTTCCCAGCTGTGCCAGGCCAGGCTCTGCAGCTGATCCAGAGTGGGAAAGTGCTCAGCCTGACCAACACAGCCAGTTCTGCTCTTCAGTCACGATCTTTTCAAACAATGCACTCCACACCACAAAGCAGATGTTTCATTATCTCCCATTCCATTTGCCACTGCAGGACAAGAACAGGCAGAAAACTGGTGGTTACCAGGAGTGCTTTCCAATCAAGCAGAATTCAGTGGTGCAAAGCTGAGTGCAAAGACTGCAGAGGATTTACTGACCCACTGTGCAAGGGCTACAGCTCAAGAACCCAGATAATTCCTACTTTTTCTAGCCACAAACCTGAAAAAGCACTGACAATTAGTATTGAGATGGCACTTTCAGGAGAGCAGGACTACATCCAGCTGCAAGTTGGCTGGCTGGATGCAAAAGCTGGTAGTAGATTAACAGATAGAAAACAGATTGACTTCAAGGCACTTCATTTCTAGGTTTCCTTAAGTAGCATTTTGAAAAAGCACCTAAATACAGACCATTTGTAAATCACTTTGGAATGAAATGCTCATAGTGAGTGAGGTATCACAGACTCACAGAAAAGAGAATCTTTGAGGCTCTCAGACTCTCCCTCTTGTTTCTTTCATCACATTCCAGACACCAATTACTCAGCTGCAGACAGCTCATACCCTCTGCAGCTCTGCTTGAATCAACCTCTCAGTGACTTTTCCAACAGGGGACAGGCAAGTCACTGCAAAAGGTGGACACAAGGCACACAGACAGTGGGACCATAGTGCCCAGCGTAGTGTGGGGACACAGCAGATGTAGAGATAAAAAAATAAATAATTTTTTAAGTAACATCTACAAACTGGTTCTAGTTTCCTCTTTGTCCTCTATAAAGAGAGTAGAGCCCCAGAGCTGAGCTCCTCTCCTAATGGGAAACCTGAGCATGCAGCAGAATGAAACACTGCTACTGCTGCAATGTCACACAATTTTTCAGGATGTGCCTCCCTTCTGAAAAAAGTCTTCTACCAGCTGATCAAACACCTGTGAGGAGTTCTGCTTTAGGACATTTAAGGGAGTTAGTAAATACTGCTCTGCAAATCCAGTTGCAAGGTGCTCACTGGAAACAGATGCTGCTCCTGCTGTTCCCACCTGTTCCCCACTCAGCTCTTCCTTGTCACCCCTGCAGCAAGTGGAGCAGAGAGCTGGCTCACAGTAGTGCTGAGGAACCTTAACATGTGTAAACACTTCGGGTTTCTCAGTATTTTTCTCTGGGGACTCATAAACAACCCCTCGGGGTGCAGAACTCTGTAGGGCTCTTTTCCAGAGACTTGTGGGTTTCTGCCCCCTCCTCTGGCTTGGCCGCTGTCCAGACTCTTGCACGGACTTTGTGTCTTTGAAGTCAGGAAGCACCTGGGGAGCAGAGCTCAGGTATTCCTGAAAGTAACCCTGGCACATGCCACCCTTCACAATGGGGATGATGGAGCAGGGCTTCAGCCACTTCACAAACTCCCTCAGCTCCGCAAAGGACGAGTGATCTGAGTACGGGATGAGGTGGATGTTGGGGTGGGTGACCTTCACGGGCCTGCCCGTGGGGATGATGGCAATGGTGGGGCGCAGCGCGTTCCAGGTGACCAGCGTGTCCCAGCGGATCTCGGCGACATCCACGGCGCGGATCCAGCCCGCGCCCTCCTCGGCAGTGAACACATCCGGCAGCTCCAGCAGCCGCATCTGCTCCAGGCGCCAGGGGCTCACCACCACCCACGTGCTGAACTCCAGCGCCAGGTCCACCAGCAGCGTCTCCTTGCCCAGGGTGTACACACCTGCCAGGGGAGCAGCGGCTCAGGGCAGGGCAGGGACAGCCCTGCTGGGGCCGTGCCGGCGGCAGGGAGGGCGGCACTCACCGATCACCACGTGGTGCTGCGGGTGGGCGCGGATCAGGCGGGCAGCCTGGCGGGTGGCCAGCGCCCGCGAGGGCAGGGCCCGCTGCGGGTGGCAGTGGGTGTTGTCCAGGTACAGGCGGTCGATGTGGCGGCCCCTCAGCGCCGGCTCGCGCTGCATGGCACTCGTGTAGCGGAAATCTCCTGCAAGGACAGGGATGGCGGGGCAGGAGTGGAGTTTCCCTCACTGAGGGTTATTTCAGAACCATCTGGTCACAATTCTGTGCCACGTGCTCTAGGACAACCCTGCTTGAGCAAGGAGTTGGGACCGGGTGACCCACGGCAGTCCCTTCCAACCTGACCCATTTTGTGATTCTGTGATTGTAGGAACCTGCCCTGTACCTGTGTAGAGGATGGTGCCGAAGGTGCCCTCGAAGAGGAACATAACGGAGCCAGGGCAGTGGTTGGAGTCGATCAGCGTCACTGTCACCTCACCCACGACATGGCTCTGTCCCACCTCCAGCGGCCGGATCCAGCACATCGGCACCTGCCGGGGCCGAGATGTGAGAGCAGGGCAGGTGCCAAGGGTTGGGACAGGCAGGTGGGGGTGTGCAGGAGGCGAGAGCCGGGTGTGGCAGGTGGAGGTGCCCAGACGATGAGGGCCGGGGCGAGAGGGACACACCTACCTGCAGGCGGCGGTGCAGGAGGCGGGCGGTGAGCGGGGAGCAGTACAGCGGGCGGCTCCAGGTGCTGGACAGCCCCACCGTGTGGTCCGAGTGCATGTGGGACAGGAAGAAGAGGCGGGCGCCGGCCGCTCTCCGCAGGCTCCAGAAGTCCACGGCGATGGGGGTCCCGGGCAGCACCGTGCCGCTCATGGCGGGCCGGGACCCCGCTCCCCTCACGCCGGTTTTGGCGGGAAGCGCCGCGCACGCGCGGCTGGCGCGGGGCGGGGCCGGGCCGCGCGCCAGGGGCGGGGCGGCGTCAGGGCCGCGGGGTCACGTGGGCGGGGCGGTGGGGCCGGCGGGAGGAGCGGGCCGGGGCCAGGATCGGCACCGGCACCGGGATCTGGAACTAGGGCTGGGAGCGGGACCGGTGTTGGGACCGGCACCTGGAGTTAGGATCTGGGAGCGGGGCTGCATCCTGGGATTGTGACTGCGGCTGGCACCGGGTCCTAGGGCTCGGAGTGGCACCGGGACCGGCGCTCAGCAGCGGGAGCAGCGCGGGGCCATGCCGTACCTGGGCGGCGAGGAGGCGCAGCGGGAGCTCCGCCGGGCGCTGTCCAACCCGCACGTGCAGGCGGACCCGGCGCGGTACCGCGCTGCCGTGCTGCGCGTGATCCGGTACGGGCGGCGCCGGGCCGGGCCGGGCCGGGCCGGGCCGGGCGGGGGGCACCGGGCCGGGCCGGGCCGCGCTGAGCGCTGTCCCCGCCGCAGGCTGATGGCGCAGGGCGCCGACGTGTCGGGGCTGTTCCCGGAGATGGTGAAGGCGGGCGCGGTGCCGGACGTGGTGCAGAAGAAGCTGGTGTCGTTCTACGTGCGCGCCCAGGCCCCGCGGCAGCCGCAGCTGGCGCTGCTCGCCGTCAACTCCCTGCGCAAGGACTGCGCGCACCCCAGCCCGGCCGTGAGGGGGCTGGCGCTGCGCACCATGTGCGGCCTCAGGTGCGGCGTTCCCGGGTTATCCCTGCCCTCCCGGGTTATCCCTGCCCGCCCGGGCTATCCCTGCCCTCCCGGGTTATCCCTGCCCTCCCGAGCTGTCCCTCCCCGCCGTGCCCGCTCACGGCCCGCTGCCGTCCCGCAGGATGCCCGGGATCCAGGAGTACCTGCAGCAGCCGCTGGTGTGCGGGCTGCGGGACAAGGCGTCCTACGTGCGCAGGGCGGCCGTGCTGGGCTGTGCCAAGATGGTGAAGCTGCAGGGAGACTGCGAAGTGGGTGCGTGCCTGGTGGCCCCGGGGCTGGGGCTGGTGGCCCCGGGGCTGGGGATGTGCTGTGTTCAGTTTTTAGGGCTGTCCTGGGGTCCCTGCGCTGCCCCTGTGTTGTTGTGGCTGCAGGGCAGAAAGAGAGAGAAAGTGGAGGGTAGTTAATGAAAGACAGAAAACTGGGGTGGTTCAGCCTCGAGAAACCTGATTGTGGTCTTCAGTACCTGAAGGGAGCCTGCAAGAGACCCTGGATCCCTGGGAGTGTCCAAGACTGGGTTGGATGGGGCTGGGAGCAGCCTGGGATAATGGAAGGTGTCCCTGCCCATGGCAGGGGTGGCACTGAATGAGCTTTAAAGTCTATTCCAACCCATAGCATTCTATAATTCAGTGATTCAATGATTTTGTTCCATCCCCAGTCTCTGATCAGCCAAGGACCACTGAGACCCACACAGACCCTCAGGGAAAAGCTGTGCCAAGGGCAGGTTTTCCTGTAGAGATTGAAGTCTAGTTGATCCCTTCTCCTTGTTGAAGCCATGTTTGGGGTTTTTTTTTTGTCATAAATATATACAGTGATTGAACTGCAGTGTGCCAGCAGATGTTGATGGCAGGAGCTCTGTGCTTTGCAGATGGTGCTCTGGTGAATGAGCTCTACAGTTTGCTTCGTGACCAGGATCCCATTGTGGTCGTGAACTGTCTGAGGGCCCTGGAAGAGATCTTGAAGAAGGAGGGAGGTGTTGTCATCAACAAACCCATTGCCCATCATCTCCTCAACAGGTTTGGTTTTTTTAATATTAAGATGGTGCTGAGAGCTTCTCTTGTTCACATATTTTCTATGCAGAGAGGCAGTTTCTGGGGTTGTCAGGCACCCTGAGATGGAGATGGCCATCCTAAGATAAACTGAACCACTTCAGGCTAAGGTCTTAGGGGAAATTTGGGATGCCCTCCTCTCCCAGTGAGTCTTTGCCTCAGCTGGTGATTTGGTTTGTAATTGTAGGTTAATGTGATTAGACTTTTGGGTTTTTTTAGTGATAGTACACCTGATGTACCTGTGGGACAAGTATGTTCCAGCGTGTCTCTCTAGATCCTTTGTTTTCAAACTGTGGTGCTTGAAAAAATCAGTTTTCCTTCAGTTAATTCCACATGATGTAGGAAAAGAGGGGTATTGTTCTGCACAGTCAGTGTTGCTGCCTGGTGTAAACAGCAGCAAAAGTGCATGTGACTGATACAGAATTAAAAACTGAGCAGTTCCCTTGTGGCACCCACTCGGCTGGGGAGCAGGGGCTGTAAGGAGGTCAGAGGCTGAGGCCTCTGCTCTGCAGGTGTCCCTGGCCTCCCTGACCCGTGCCCTGTGCTGCTGGCAGGATGCCTGACCTGGATCAGTGGGGGCAGAGCGAGGTGCTCACCTTCCTGCTGCGCTACAAGCCCCGCAGCGAGGACGAGCTCTTCGACATCCTCAACCTGCTCGACGGCTACCTCAAGAGCAGCAGCCCCAGCGTCGTGATGGCAGCCACCAAGCTGTTCCTGGTGCTGGCCAGGGAGTACCCAGATGTGCAGGCAGATGTGCTGGTGAGGGTGAAGGGCCCTCTGCTGTCTGCCTGCACCTCGGAGAGCAGGGAGCTCTGCTTCACCGCGCTGTGCCACGTGCGCCAGATCCTCAGGAGCCTGCCCGGCCACTTCAGCAGCCACTACAAAAAGTTCTTCTGCTCCTACTCAGAGCCCCACTACATCAAGTGCCAGAAGATGGAGGTGCTGTGTGAGCTGGTGAACGATGAGAACGTGCAGCAGGTGCTGGAGGAGCTGAAGGGTTACTGCACCGACGTGTCGGTGGAGCTGGCGCAGGGAGCGATCTTTGCCATCGGTGAGAGCTGGGCTGGGCTTGGCTCAGCCCTGGGCCTTTCAGGGGGGCTGTTCTCTGTGCCTGGCACCAAATCACTGCTCTGTGCTGCAGCAGCACAGACACCAACCTGCCCAGCAGTGGTTTGTGTCAGAGTGTTTCTGAACACTGATTATTTCAGAAGTCCAAGCACTGAGCTGCTTCAGAAAATCCTTGAATCTCATGCTGTGAGGAGATGCTCTAGAGAAAATGTCATTTCATCTTGTTAATGTGCCTTAAAGTGGGCAGTGAAGCTGTGCAGGAGCTGGAGGAGCTCTAACACCTGCATGTTCTTTGAGTTGTGATGGGGCAGAGTTAAGGTGATAGTTTTGGTTTTGTGAGCTTTAAAACTAGGTGAATTATTATTGTATTTGTAAGGAGAAAGTTTGGGATGATAAAATGCCTTTTTTAATGTATTACATTTAAGGAAATTCAGAAGTCTTCTGAGGCATGGCCTCAAAAAAAAGGAACATGTCCCTGGTGTGGAGAACAAGTTCATTTGGCCATACTTTCAGAAATGGTAATCAGAAAGGAAAGGAAGGAGACTGTTTCTTTAAAGGGAGTTTGTGCTGAGTAGCTGTGCTCATGATTCCTGTTTCACTCTGATGGGAGGTTGATTTTTGTGTCTTTTTTCAGCCAATATTGCCAGGACATACACAGAGCAGTGTGTGGGGATTCTGACAGAGCTTCTGGGGCTTCAGCAAGAACACATCACCTCAGGTAACCATTGCAGGCTGCTGCCTGGTTTGTGCTCTCAGGAGCCCCTTGCTGGGGCTCATGGTCCCAAACTCAACACCTTCAAAGGCACTTGGCTTCCAGTTTAATTGGCACCTTCAGGTGGAAGTTTTCCAGGTGGGTTGAGGGGTGTAAAGTGTGTTCCTTCTGCAGGAGCTGCTCTCTGTGGGAAAGGGGAAGATGGTTGTAGCTGTGTTCGTGCTCCTTTCTGGCTGCCACCTGCTGACTCAGGGAGTGAAGGGCTCAGCAGAGACATTTTACTGTCTGTTTGAGAGCCCAGATGATTAATAGATCTTTTAAATCTCTGTGATTTCTGTTCCTTACATAATAGTCTGATTCAGTTGTACCTGAGCTTCCTTTTTTCTCTTCTGCCTTTAGATCCACCTTCACATCACTGCTGTTCTTGCTGTTCTCTTTTAACTGCTCTTGCTCTCAGATTTGAAAACCACACACTTGCACTCAGCTGTTGAATTCCATCTCAGGAGCTGTTGATGTTTCTGAGTGGGCAGCAAAACCTTTAAAGTTTTGACCTAAAGTTCATGAGCCTCATTTTGAATCAGGGTCAGTTTTAATTTGTCATTCTAACCTCGTGTGTCTGAAGCATCATGAGTCAGAGGCTTTTTAAAGGCTGCAGTAGCCAGAAGAGAGGCTGCCCTCCAGCAGAGGAACAATCTGAAGTCTCAGTGCTTTATTTT
Source organism: Erithacus rubecula (assembly GCF_903797595.1). Classification (NCBI taxonomy): domain Eukaryota; kingdom Metazoa; phylum Chordata; class Aves; order Passeriformes; family Muscicapidae; genus Erithacus; species Erithacus rubecula. The sequence goes on from NC_136678.1 coordinate 2,764,167, forward strand.
AAACCTGATGCAGCTTTGCTCTGACAAAAGCAGTGTCATGGGATTAGGAAGGAGGGTGCCTTAAATCACAGTCACAGGCAGGGCTGAGATTTGCAAAGCCCCTTGAGTGGGGGAGGATTTAAATTTTTTTTTTTTTCTCTAGTGGTTTTTATAACCCCTGGGGGATGCTGATAATTTGTTTTCCTTGCAGCTGTGGTCCGTGCCTTCCGGGACCTGGTCTGGCTGTGTCCCCAGTGCACAGATGCTGTGTGCCAGGCACTGCCTGGCTGTGAGGACACCATCCAGGACAGCGAGGTGAGGGGACAGTGCTTGGGGCAGGGTGGGCAAGGAGAGTTCAGCTTCCCTTTGCCCTGAGGTTGGGGGCACAAATCAGAGATGCTCAGATTTATTCTCAGCGTGCTGATTTCATGCCAGCACGTGGCACACAGCAGCTGTTTGCTGGTGTTCCTGTGGCTCCTGCAGGGCAAGCAGGCTCTGGTCTGGCTGCTGGGCACACATGGGGAGAAGATCCCAAACGCTCCCTATGTGCTGGAGGACTTTGTGGAGCAGGTGAAGTCGGAGGCGTTGGCGGCGGTGAAGCTGGAGCTGCTGACGGCGCTGCTGCGGCTGTTCCTGGCCCGGCCCGCCGAGTGCCAGGACACGCTGGGCAGGCTGCTGCACTACTGCATTGGTGGGTTCCCTGGGTCCCCACAGCCTCTGGAGTCCTGCTCTGCCTCTGGCCACAGGCTCAGGAGGCCACCCAGGCTGGCAGGTCTGGTGGTTCCATGCCTTAGCCTGGCCCCTGGCTGGCTGGTGAGAGTGGAGTTACAGAGTCATGGAATCAGAATGCCTTGGGTGGGAAGGGACCTTTAAAGATCATCCAGTTCCACTCCCTGTCCTCAGCAGGGACACTTCCCCTGTCCAGCCTGGCCTTGGACACTTCCAGAGATCCAGGGGCAGCCACAGCTGCTCTGGGCACCCTGTGCCAGAGCTTCCCCACCCTCCCAGGAAACAATTCCTTCCCACTAACCCATCTAGCCCTGCCTTCTCTTAGTTTCAAACCTTATTCCTCAGCCTGTAACCAGCCTTGCATCATATCCCTGAAAGTCTGTTTTGAGTAATTAAGTGTAGTACTGTGGGCAGCATTGCTGACAGGATTCTGCATGAATTGCATCTCCAGAGGAGGAGCAGGACATGGCCGTGCGGGACCGGGCGCTGTTCTGCTACCGCCTGCTGCAGGCTGGGGTGGAGCAGGTGAAGCAGGTCCTGTGCAGCCCCAAGTCTGACCCCTCCCTGGGGCTGCTGGGGGACCAGAGCAAGGAGCCTGTCAATGCCTGGGCTTTGGAGTTCAACACTCTGGCCACAGTTTATGGCAGAGAGCGCTGGGCACTCGCCACCGCTCAGCAGCCTGTGGAACCCTCTTACTCCTGCTCTCCTTGTGCTGACTCCAGGAACAGAGACACAGGTAAACCTGCCTCACCTTCCTCTGGGGGTCATTCTCCCCTTGCCAGCAGATCACAGAATCCCAGAATGGTCTGGGTTGGGTGGAGCCTTGAAACTCCTCTTGTTGCACCCCTTGCCTTGGGCAGGGATTTTCCACTATCCCAGGTTGCTCCAAGCCCTGTCCAGCCTGGCCTGGGACACTCCCAGGGATCCAGGGGCAGCCAAGATTTTCTGATGTGGGTTTGTTTGGAAGGAGATCAGAGTGCTTTGGGAATTTGGGATTCCAGCCTTCCTCAAAATGGGCTCATCAAATGGGTTTTGTGGAGCTGGGAGCTGCATCTCACCTGTGTTTGTACTTTCCTTTCAGAGTCACTGGTTCCTGAAGGAAATGAGGAAATCCTTGAGGTTCATCCTGATACTCCAGTGTCTGAAGGGAATAAAGAACTCCTCGATGCAGGCAGCCTGAGCTTGATTCCTGATGTTTCCCTGACTGCAGAACAGTTTGAGAAGAGCTGGCTGAGCCTGGACACGAGCTGCCAGCTCTCTCTGCCCTGGTGTGGGCCTGTCCATGCAGACACCATCCAGACAGCCCTTCGTGTTGTGCACATCCAGACCATTGCCATGAGCAAAGCTGGAGCCCAGCCCTGGAAAGCTTATCTGAGTGCCCAGGATGACTCAGGCTGCCTGTTCCTCACTGAGCTCCTGCTCCAGGCAGCAGATTCAGAGCTGCAGGTTTCAGTGAAGCAGAGTGAAGCAAAGCCAGAGGCACTGCAGTCCTTCATCTCAGCCTTGAGGACAGTCCTGGAGGCAGTGGCTGGACTGCAGCCTTGACTGGTCCCTGCTCCCAGCAGGATGCATGCTCAGGGCACAGGAAAAGTTGCTTTCTCTGGTTTCTTTTGCCATACCCAGTGCTGGTTTGGTAGTTTCAAAGTGCAGAGGTTCCAGTTTACCTGGAAAGCCTGGGGGCTGTGGGGGAAGCTGGGGCTGGGGAGCAGGGCAGGGTGAAGGGTCTGCCCTCCCCTGGGCTGGGGAAGGGACAGAGGCACTCTGGTGTGAATCACAGGACTGGTGGCATCTGTGGTGGTTGTCATGAGGCACAAACATCACTGATGGACCCAGAACTGAGCAAAACTCAGGGGTGTGTTTTGGGGAGGTTTTTTCCTGAGAATTATAAATAATTAAAAACTGAAACAAAAACCAAACCACCAGAGGCACCAAGACTTTGCCACTTATCTCACATTAAGAGGAACAGTGCAGTGAGGAGAGACTATTTCATTCTTGGCTCCCTTTACAGTTGTTTTAACTTGCTATCTGATTTCAGCAGTAGCTTCACTTGGGGCTGAACAGAGCTCTGCTGTGCTAGAGGAGGGTGGGCAGGGTACATCCTGCTCACTGGAACCAGCATGTTCCTCTTCCAAGGGACAGACATGGGTTTTTGGCTGAAATGTGGTACTGAGGTGAGAATTGCCCTCTCTGAAGTTCCCCCAGCTCCCTGTGCTGTTGCCAAGCTCCTTGACTGAGGGTGAGATTGATCTAACAGGGCTTTAGGGTAATCTGAGCAGCACAAGCATCTTTTAGCCCCATTCTGCCAGATTTGTTGTCATTTTTGATTTCTTTGAATTACTGATTGCACCTCAAATGGCACAATGCCTTCCATGCACCTCACTGAACCCCTGTCACTGTTAAACAGACTTCTGCTTTTCCTAATAAAAACATGAATCATTCTTGGCTGATTTCTGGAGTTTCTTGTTCCTTCAACCCTCAGGACTGTGGCTGGAGTGATCTGAGGGCAGCTCTGCAGCCCAGCTCCTGCCTCTTTGTCCTTCCTTGAAGCAAAGCCTTGAGGAGCAATTGGGCAATCATTAATCTCAAATTACTGTAAAGGGTGAACCTGGAGGTGAACTCAAAGGCAGATCAGTCATGCAGCAAGGCTCCTGTTAACATTCCCACAGCTCTGCTGTGTCCCTGTCCCTGGGGAGAGCTGCACTGGAGCTTTGGCATGGTGCAGTTTTCAGGGGAAAACAGCTGAGAACTTGTTGGCAGTCCATTGTTGACTCTGCTGTGGCCACACCAACATTTGGCTCTGTCTGGGAAGGGATTTGAAGCTTCTTTTATCCAGACCATTCTTGAGGAATGAGCAGGTCAGCAGTCTCCAATATCTTCCAAATATTTATTTCAGCTGATCTTAACAGAAATGACTTAATTAGGAACCAAGCCATGCCCACAGCTGTGTGCAGCCCAGGAGAATGGCTTTGCTAAACAAAGTCCTATTGGAGTTAGCACCAAACTTTTGCTTCTGTCTCAGGGTTTAATTCCTTAACTCAGGAGCTCAGCTTGGCCCTTGAGTGAGAATCAAGATAATGACTGATGGGCCATAAAAAAGCAGTTTTACAGACCCCACTTGGTGTGGAGAATGGATAAAATCAGCCTGGGAGAGGGCTGGTGTTGGGCATTCTTCCCTTCCTGCCTTTAAACCAGCCTGGGTTGTTTCTCTAAAACACATACACAGGAGGGTTTGGTTTGTTTTCAGGAGAACTTGGATGATTAAGAGAAAGGACTGTGCTACTTTCCAGATGAGAACTTGGGCTTTTCACTGATGTACCTGGAGAAAAGCTGTCGTGCTTGTCCCAGACACTGCAAGCAGAACCCAACACTAAGCAAAAAGTAAAAGAGATTCTCCATCACTACAAGCAAAAATAGCAAAGTTTGTTGTTATCAATTAGTTTTTCTTCTCGAGTTTCTCTTAAATTTAGCCATAAAAGTGTGCTTCACTCCTACTCAAGCCTCCAGTTTGGTGCTGCAGACTCAGCAGGTCAGTATTTGTTTCAAAATGTTTCCATTAGTTGTTCTAAAGGTCCCTCTTCCTCTCAGGTGACTCCAAGTCTTACTTCTGCAAAATTAGCATTTGATATTTTAAACAAAGAGTGATTAGCAGCCCTTTGCCTTTTAACTACTGAATACAGGAATCCTGGAGCTGCTCTGTGCCCAATCTGCAAGAAAACACAGAAGGGGACACCTTGCATGGTCTTGGTTAGAGGGAGAGAATCAGACTTGGTTCAATGAGTCTGAAGCTTTTGTGCAACACATGAGGTATTGGAAGTATGGAAGATGTGATTTTCATATCTACTGGGGGATTTTTTTGGTTGAAAATTGTTTGGTTTAGCTTAGTTTTTGTTTAGTTTTCCCCACTTCATGTAGAGAAGATGGTTGGCCTTCCAGAACTGCTCTCTGCCTCCTCTTCCCACCTGGGAATGGCCTCCCCTTTGCTTATGGGGCTTTTCAAGTGTTGCACAGTGAGAGAGGTGAGTCAGGCTGGCATCATTAATTTGATTTTATAGTCTGCTGGACTCTGATGTGATCCTCTCTTCTGGCAAAACCCACAAGGTATGGGGAATGATGGCTGGAAGAGTCAACCTGAAGCACAAGGATGGTTTTTCTCTGGAAGTTGTGCAGCCCAGGGCAGTAACACCTGTTTGGGTGTCAGCATCTACCTGAAAGATTCTTTCAAAATATTTTACAGCTGATGTGGAAAGCAGACTATAAACTTCCATCCCTGGAAAGTGTCCAAGGCTGAGCTGAATGGAGCTTGGAGCAGCCTGGGATAGTGGAAGGTGTCCCTGCCCATAGAAATGAGCTTTAAGATCCCTTCCAACCCTTCCTTTCTGGAATTCCATGTTAAAAGCACGAAGGGGAGCTATGGATTTTCCATGTTTTTTTATGGATTCTTCCAGTGGTTTGAAGCCTTCCTGGAGAAGCACAACCCCTTGGGATGTGAATCCTCCACAGCTGCCCCCTGTGCTCAGCCCTGGCTACCCCTGGCAGTGGTGGCTGAAGGAATTGGGATAATGGGGCTTTGGACATTCCCTACCACTGCCCAGGCTGTGCCAAGCAGGGCTGGTTTGAGCAGGGCTGCCAGGGCCAGTGCTGAGCTGTGCTGTGCTGAGCTGTTTGACCAGGATGATCTGCTGCACACGAATTTCCTTTGGGGCTGTGCTGAAGTCAGAAAACCACAGGCAGCTCCCCGGCGCTGCCTTCCGCCGCCGATCACTTGACATGTCCCTTCCCAGGAGGGCCAGGCCAGGCACACCCCGGCACCATGGACCAAAGGGGCATCCTGCTGCAGAACCTCGAGAGGGCCCAGGGCAAGAAGCTCAGCCCAGGAGAGTTTGCAGAGGAGTTTTTGGTGAGTTCACTCAAGGCTTGGCTGGGTGTTTCAGCTCCTTTCGGAGGGGATCGCTCCGTCGCCTCTCAAACTCGTGACAGTGAGGGTTTCTAGGAGTTTTACAGCAGACAGCCAGAAATTAAATGGGCTGAGAGGAATGTAAAGACATGATAGGAATTTAATAGTTTGCATTTGAACTGTTTGCTTTTTAACTAATTACCCGAGTGCTTCCTGTTTTCTGCTTGGCAATTGCACTTGTCGGGACACGGTTTCACTTTGCCTGGTTGCAGAACTGGGGGGACAGGGAGGAACATGGAGCCCCTGGCCCTGGTGACACAGCTGAGGATACAGGGAAGAACATGGAGCCTCTGCTCTTCTCCCCATTGCAACCTGTGGCACACGAGTTCATGCCAGGGATCTCTGGTTTTGCCTTGTCCTTGTTTCTATAGAGCACAGGTTGCCCAAGGCAGCTCTGGGTGCCCCATCCCTGGGAGTGTCCAAGGCCAGGCTGGAGAGGGTTTGGAACAAACTGGGATAGTGGAAGGTGTGGAATGAGGCAGCAGGTGGTGTGGGATGAGCTTTAATGAGATGAGATGAACCCAAATCATTCTGTTCTGGGATCTGTGTGCTCTACATCCAGCAGTGCTCCTGGCCCCTCCTGGAAATTACTTTCTTGTTTCCCCAAGGCAAAAGCTGCACAAAATGCCGATGGCTCCCAGCAGCCCCTGTGTTGTACATTGCTCTGAATTTGTAGCTATCTGATATATTTTTTGGTTTGGATGCCAGGGGTGAGATGCCAATGCAGCATCTCATGGCTCAAGCTGGTGGCTGGAGGTGGCTCTTGGTGTGTCAGCTGGAGGCAGGAGGCTCTGCCAGGCTGTCTGGGCTGCTCTGAGACACTGCCCAGCTTTCACAGGCAAAGGGAAGGGTAAAAGTGGCACCCCTGTGAGACCTGATACGTGTCAAACACTGGCCTGACCCTGGCAGTGGGCTCTGGGTTACTGAGGGGTCCCCACAAGCTCCAGCCCTGCTCTGTCATACCAGCAAAATCTGGCACTTCAAACACTTCAAACACTTCAAACCAAGCTGAGTGCTTGGTTTCCAGGTGTCTGGGGTGGAGGGAAGTGATTAATCTGAGCCTGCAGTGACAGTCTGTTGTTCCATGGAACAAAGTGCTGTCACAGCCTGCTGAGTTTCCCCTCTCTCTGCTGGGTGTTTGTGTGTGTGAGGCAGTGGGCTCTGAGCCCTGGTGCTCAGGCTGGCTCCAGCAGCCTGGTGTATTCATTTCTTATCAAAATGGCAGGTGGAAAATGGTCCAGGCTTCATTTCCTGTTGTGTGGGATAAGATCCTCTCAGAGTGACCTGATTTGCAGCCACTTTTGCACGGCTGTGACCTCAGCTTCTGCTTCCAAATGTGACAGAAGCATTCAGTGCCATTCCTCCACCCCAATTCCTGCCCTCTCCTTGTGGGACCAAACATTTTTACCTGCAAATTGTGGTGATGTTACTATAAATGATAGGTGTCAGATAATTCATGGCCTCAGCTCTGGGAAGACTGGCTTTAGTATGGGGTGATGCCCCTTCCATGAAAGCTTTCCCTGGAAACTGGGGGTGCACTGGAAGGAGGATGTGACCAACACCAGGATTGCTCAGAAGGTTACAGGGATGTGGAAGTTACAAAACCCACCCTGCTCCCATAATTTCTATCCCACTGTGTCTGCCCTACATTCTTGATTAACAGATTGGACATATGGACTGTCCTGAGCCTCCTGTACCTCCTCCCTGACTCATCCCATCAGATCTGAGATTTAACTTCTATTCTGGCTGAATTTAGTGTTTTAAAACTGCAGTTTAATATTTTTAAAAACCCAGACACCTGGACACAAAAACATGAAAGAAAACACAGAGAGAGAATGGTGCTTCTGAAGCTGATGGTAATAAATAGTGTGGGTTATTCAGAAGCTGGTGGCAGTGAAATAAAATTCTACTTTGCTTTGCTAGGAGAAAGATCCCTTAACTCCCTGTGAGTGCTGCAGCTTTTTCCTGAAAATGAAAGAGATGAGAGATTTGCAGCCCTAAGGGTCTGTCCCAGGACTCCCTCTCCTTTTCTTTCATCAGTCCATGGAGTCACTCTGCTCCAGCTGCTCGTGCTCCCTCAGTGACTTGAGCAGCACTGCTTCCAGCTACAGATGGGAGCATCTCTACCAAAATGAGAAAAATCAAAAGATCTACCTGTCTTTTCTGGTATCACTTGTTGAAGGAGCTTTGACACTGTCACTCCTGTGATATTTGTGCTGAGTGGTTCCCCTGGGCCTCACTCACTGATGCCTTGTGTCACTGCACAAGCCACCGTGGGGGCACTGCCTCTGCACACACTTTCCATTCTTCAGAAGCCTCTGCTGGGTGGTTCTGTCTCTTTTCTTGCCCTGAGCAAAGCCACTCAGGAAAGAATTAATGGTGCCAGCCCTGCTTTGTGGTAGCAAATGTGACCCCTGGAGACCTTCAGGGCTCTGTAGTAGTGCCTGGCTGTAGCACGTCTGCTGTAATTTGTTCCACTCTTTTATCACAGAAGCTGAAGAGACAGTCAACAAAGTACAGATCAGATAAAATCTATCCTACAGCAGCATCTGAGCAGCCAGAGAATGCCAAGAAGAACAGATATAAGGACATCTTACCTTGTAGGTTGGAAATGGCATATGTTCCTACTCAGCCTTTTGTTTTTTCTTGCTTTTCTTGTTCCTGTCCCTGGTGCCCGCCTGCACAGTTGTCTGTGAGCATCTCACTGCTGTCTCTTGGCTTTGAGTCCTGCTGCTCAGATTCAGGGCTTTGGCTGCTGCACTGCCTGCTCTGGAGGACTTTGGCACAGATCAGCATTCTCAGGGTGGGATTTTGGGGATGTCCTGTGCAGGGATGGGAGCTGGACTCGATGGTCCTTGTGGGTCCTTTCCAGCTCAGGATATTCTGTGATTCTGTGGTATTTCTACAGACAAATTTCTATTCACTAGGAAACACATTCTCTAGTGATTATCCTTGCAAGGTTTCTGGTTGGCACTGCAACCACTTGTGTCCAAAGCCCTTTGGACAGTGATGTCTCCATGATGTACAAAGCAGACAACAGGCAAACCCTGCTGTGGTTTGGCTTGGCTGGGTGCAGAGCTCTCCTAAGGATGCTGTCCAGGATCACAGCAGCCTGCCTCTTCCATCCATTCCAGCTTGGAAAAGAGAGCAAATCACAGAATCATTAAGGCTGGAAAAGACCTCCAAGATCGAGTCCAGCTTTCAAACCTTTGTCTCTCCCCACAGACCTGCTTAGAGCCTGCAGTGCATTTTTGGGTTGTGGGCTTGGCTTGCTGCATGCTCAGAGGGGATCAGCATTGCACTGGGACAGTGGCAGCACCTGCAGCTGTCCCCAAAGCCTCACTGCCCAAAAGGATCTTGTCCAGCCCCTGGGTGTGCAGGCAGCAGGGCTGTGGGAGGAATGGGAGGGACATCAGCTCGCCCCTACCCTGGGTGACATGAGTGTCCCCAAAGCCCCTGTGCTGCCCTCCAGGGCTCAGTGACCACAAAGGACAGACACTGACTGCCTCCCCTGCTTTTGCAGTCGACCACAGCAGAGTGGAGCTGTCCCTGATTACCTCGGACACAGATTCTCATTACATCAATGCCAACTTCATCAAGGTTTGCCTCTCCTGTGGTGCTTTGTCTTGTGAAGGTATCAGTGAGTTGTGCCAGGAGGAGCAGGTGGGGGCTCAGGTGAACCAAAGGACCCTGCAGCAGTTTCTGGGCTGTGCTCAAGGACAGCCCAGGTTTGATGTAAGAATATGAGAGAGCCTCAAACCCCCCCTGCACACAGAGGCACGGGGCAGGGGATGCTGGAGCCGGGGGTGGAACAATTTGTGGTTCACAGCTCCAACTTCCCCGTTGCCACTGCTGCCTTTGGTGGCTGAGAGTGGTGCAAAAGTGCCTGTGGCCAGAGTCACCTGGGCTGAAAGCAGAGCAGAGGCAGGAAACCTTGCAGGGCTGCAGGGCTGGGACTCACTGCTGGGGCAAGCAAAGGGGCAGAGCTGGGTGGGACAGGGCTCAGGGTGGGACAGGGCTCAGGGTGGGACAGAGCTCAGGTGGGACAGGGCTCAGGGTGGGACAGGGCTCAGGGTGGGACAGGGCTCAGGGTGGGACAGGGCTCAGGTGGGACAGCTCAGGGTGGGACAGGGCTCAGGATGGGACAATGCTCAGGGTGGGACAGGGCTCAGGGTGGGACAGGGCTCAGGGTGGGACAGAGCTCAGGTGGGACAGGGCTCAGGGTGGGACAGGGCTCAGGGTGGGACAGGGCTCAGGTGGGACAGGGCTCAGGTGGAACACAGCTCAGGGTGGGACAGGGCTCAGGTGGGACAGGGCTCAGGGTGGGACAGAGCTCAGGATGGGACAATGCTCAGGTGGGACACAGCTCAGGGTGGGACAGGGCTCAGGGTGGGACAGGGCTCAGGATGGGACAGGGCTCAGGGTGGGACAGGGCTCAGGTGGGACAGGGCTCAGGTGGAACACAGCTCAGGGTGGGACAGGGCTCAAGTGGGACAGGGCTCAGATGGGACAGGGCTCAGGTGGGACAGGGCTCAAGTGGGACAGGGCTCAGGTGGGACAGGGCTCAGGATGGGACAGAGCTCAGGGTGGGACAGCTCAGGGTGGGACAGGGCTCACGGTGGGACAGGGCTCACGGTGGGACAGGGCTCAGGGTGGGACAGAGCTCAGGTGGGACAGGGCTCAGGGTGGGACAGGGCTCAGGGTGGGACAGTGCTCCTTCTGCAACTCCACAAGTTTTGGGACTGTCCTGGACCTACAGCCCTTCTCTGACTGACAGATAGATAAATAGATAATAGATAGATAGATAATAGATAGATAGATAGATAGATAGATAGATAGATAGATAGATAGATAGATAGATAGATAGATGATTCATTCATAGATAAATAGAAAGTTCCCTTCATTCTCCATGAGCAGTGACCCAGGGCTCTGTACAAGCTCATTCTCTGGCCATCAGCAAAGAGCTGTGGCCACATCACCTCCAGGCTCCTGTAAGAACTGGTGCTGGTCTCTGGGAGCAGATCTCAGCTCAGTCCCAGCTCCCCAGCTGGGCCCTCTTTGGTTTGCACAGCACTGCTTGAGTTAATTATGTGTCCAAAATTCAACTACATGGAAGTCCTGCAAAATCCTTAATGGGCTTGCTGATAGAAGTCCATTCAGAGAGGGGAATGGCTTTATTTCTGCTGCTGAACTGTGCACAGATGTGTCCTTGTCTGGTTTGAATGTTCCAGGGTGTCTATGGGCCAAGAGCATACATTGCAACCCAGGGTCCTCTCCCCACTACTGTCACTGACTTCTGGAGGATGGTCTGGGAGTATGAAGTCCTGGTAAGGTGCAGATTTATATTTAAACTTCATATTTACTTAAAAAAAAAATAAATTATCTTTCCATCCAGAAGTCCTTGTGAGCCAGTGGGAGTGTCAGGTTTCTCTCCAGATGTTTTGTGTGCCCCACATCTCTCCTGTCAGCCTCCTCCCACTGGTGCAGGGGTCTGCTGGTGGCTGTCCTGCCTTTGGGCTCTGCCTGGGGAGCTCCTTGTCCCAGGCTCTGGGTGATGTCCCAGTGGGACTGCTCTGGCAATTGGGGCTTGGCAGAAGGCAGCTCACAGAGATTCCTTATCACTGATAAGTACCCACAAGAGATGAGTTTAATTTTTAATTTTAATTTTGCTGCGGGGATAAGAAACCCGTGTTCAGACTTTTCTAATGAACTTTCTTCCTGCAGGTTGTGGTCATGGCTTGTATGGAGTTTGAAATGGGGAAGGTGAGTAGTGAGTCACAGGTGACCCTGAGTGGCAGGGCAGGGGGAGAGAAACAGAATTTTATTAAATCCATTAGTCACAGTGAGTTTCTGTTTGATATAAGCTGGTTTTGGGTCTCCAGCTGCAAATGGTCCCATGGGAGATGTCCCATGGCAGTGGGTGAAATGAGATGATCTTTAAGGTCCCTTCCAACCAACCCTGTCTCTGATTCCATGAAATCCTTTAGCCATTTCCAGTAGTGTAGGGAATCTCTCTGGAAAGGGAAATCCAGCAGTGGCAGCTCCAAGGAAGGGGAGGCTGGAAATGGACAGCAGCAAGAGCTGAGCCTCTTCCCAGTGTGAATTTTGACCTGGAAAAAAAAAATTAAAAAATTAATAAGGACAAGCACAACTGGGCCAGTGGGGAATAACCAAGCACACCTGCTTGTCCCAACAGAAGAAATGTGAGCGGTACTGGGCAGAGGTGGATGGCTCCCCCCTGCACTGTGGCCCTTTCTCCATCACCTGTGTGAGTGCAGCCCCCTCAGCACCTGCCCCACCCCAGGGCAGCCACAGAAAATCTGACTCTGACTCCTTCTCCTGCAGGAGGCTGAGGAGAAGAGGAATGAGTATGTGATTAGGACTTTAAAGGTGACCCTGAATGAGGTAAGGAGGAAAGGTCAGGGTAGAAAAATGCACCTTAGCATGGTTTTGTTGTATAAATAATATATTGAAACATGGTACATTTTGTGCAGAAAATTTTACATTGCTCAGGTTGCTGAATTAGATTTGACAGCAGTTGAGGGAACAAAGGAAGTAAAAAATTCATTAACTCAGACCTGAGTTTCTGAAGCTGTTTTTCAGTCATGGCAAATCAGACTTGGGGTAAGTGAGGCCAAGAATGTCATAAAACAGCTCCTGCAGCAAAACCAGCTGCAAACTGCTGCTCTGCCCTTTGCTGCTGCTGGGAGCTGGGGAGGGAGCAGAAATGCAGCTCCTCTGACTCAGAAATCCAGCAGGAATCCTGGCACTGCTCTTCTCCTGCAGGTAACTCGCACCATCCACCACTTCCACTACAAAAACTGGCCGGACCACCACGTGCCCTCCTCCATCCAGCCCATCCTGGAGCTGGTCAGGGACATTCGCTGCTACCAGCCCCATGACAGGGTCCCTGTGTGCATCCACTGCAGGTGGGTGAGCTGGGAGCCAGCAGGGAGGGCTGCTGGTCACCCCATCCCTGTGCTGCCAGTCCCCAGGGCAGGGAAGGTGGCCAAATTCCTCTTGCAGGGAGCCCAAAGGTAAAGGGCTCCTCTGGGGACAGGCAGAAGAGAAGGAGGCCAGCAATAGAATCACAGAACCATGGAGGTGTTCAGGTTGGGAAAGTCCCTTAAGGTGGTTGAGTTTAATCATTTGTCCAGCTCTGCCAAGGCCATCACTAAATCAAGTCCTCAAGTGCCACATCCACACCTCCTCTCAATGGTGGCTTCAGCACCACCCTGGGCAGCCTGTGCCAGTGCCTGACAATGCTTTTGGTGCAGAAATTTTCCCTAATGTGCAATCTAAACCTCCCCTGGGGCAACCTGAGGCCATTTCTTATTCTGTCCTTTGTTAGTTGGGAGGAATGAGCAGCACCAAGCTACAGCCTCCTGCCAGGGAGCTGCAGAGAGTGAGAATGTCTGGGTCAGGGACCACCACGTGTGGCTGGTGAGCACAGGAGGGCTGAGAGCTGCTGTCAGGGGATGAGCTGTGCCCCCCAGCCCTGTGCAGCAGAGCCCTGCGTGGGCTGGGGCTGCAGCACCCTGCAGGATGTGTGTGGGACAGCAGGGTCACAGCTGGCTGTGGGTGATCTCCAAACATCCCAGTCAGAAAACACAGTGTGCCCACCCTGTCCTGGGCTGTCATTGCAGTGCTGGCTGTGGCAGAACTGGTGTCATCTGTGCCATTGACTACACCCAGAAGCTGCTGAAGGACGGGGTGAGTGCCAGCCCTGCACCCCTCTGTCCCCCCCAGCCTTTCCCCCAGCCTTTCCCCCCCTCTGACTGCACTCAGGTGGGTTCCAGCTGCATGGGAGCTCCCCACAGCCTGACTGGAGAAGGGCAGTGACCAAAGTGCTCATTCCACATTCCCAGTTTGTCCCACTGCTGTCTTTGGGCACTGAGAGCATCACACCAGTGGGGCAGAATCCCCCCTGCACTCTCCCTCTGGCCAGACCTCCAGCTCTGAAGAGCTGACCTTCACTTTCAATACATCTGTACTGTCTGCATCTGCCTCTCTGCACTCACACATCAGAGATTCAGTGTTTCCAAACCTTGTCTTTGCTTTACTCTGACTCCAATAAGGTGCAGGCAGTAATCCCTGGCTTGGGGCAGGTGGGACTCAGAGGAGAGCCTGCTGTCTTCTGTTCTACAGCTCCCTGAACCACCCAGCTGGGAAATCACTGTCACGTCCATCCTGCTGCCCACAGCTGTTAAAAAAAGGATATTTTCTGTGCAGTGTGAGACAGGAGGGAGGAGGATGGTTTGTAATTTAAAAAATAACACTTTAAGCAGGCCCATTGTTAAAAATCATTGCAGTAGCAGGCCTGGATTTCAGACAGTATTCTGAACTGTGCCATGACTTGGAAGCTTCATGGAATTAGACCCATCTGTAATTTTTTATCAGTGAAATCATGGAAATATTTGGGTTGAAAGGATCTTAAAAATTCTCTTTCCAGCCCCCTGCCATGGCAGATACACCTTTAACTATTCCAAGTTGCTCCAAGCCCTGTCCAGCCCAGCCTTGGGCACCGCCAGGGACCCAGGGGCAGCCACAGCTGCTCTGGGCACCGTGTGCCAGCTCCTCCCCACCCTCCCAGGGAACAATTCCTTCCCAATATGAAACCCAAATCTCTTTTACTTTGAAACAATTTTGTCTTTTCTCTTTCTTGCCAGATTGTTCCAATGAACTTCAGCGTTTTCAGTCTGATCCAGGAAATGCGCACGCAAAGACCTTGCATCGTGCAGACCAAGGTGTGTTTGGGGAATGTCACCAGCTGCTCCATGCTGACCTTTTCCCCAGGAGGGTTCACAGCAGGGAAACCCAGAGCAGTGGTGCTGGTGGGAGATGTTGTGCAAAGTGCCTTTTCTGAACAGAACAATGATTTGGCAGAAATTAATTTGGTAGCTGAACGTTTCCTTGTGGACAGCTGGGCAGTGCTCACAGTGTGATTTATTGAATGCTTACACTGTGAAACCAGGGACTATCCAGGCAATAAAGTGGGAACTTTTCTCAGCTGCAACAGACTGAAGAGGAAGCTCAATGCAGAACAGCATTGTTTGCACACACAGAAACCCCCCAAATGCTTCATGTGAACCCTGTGAGAGTTGTGGCTTCTGCCTCTTCTCAGAACTCACACCCTGCCAAGCACAGGACAGGAGCTTGTCCTGGGGTGCTGCTTGCTTGGCAGGAGGTGGCCATTGGCAGGTGCCACATTTGGTGTCTGTGGAATGCAGGAGCAGTACGAGCTGGTTTACGACGCGGTGATCGAGCTCTTCAAAAGGCAGATCCAAGCACTCGATGCCCAGAAAGATTCTGCTGCTTCACAGGTAAAAGTCCCAGGACAAACACTCTGCCTCTTGCACCTGGGAACTCCAGCACCTCAATTCCTGGGATGAATTCCCCTATTTTCTGCTCCCCTTGATACCCAAACTGAGAACCCATGAGAATCCAGCTCTTCCCCTGAATGTGCAATGCTTATCACAAACAAAACCTAAATTTTCTTCAGTCTCAAAACCATTTTCTAATTTCTATACATTTTTATGATTGTTTAATGTCATGAGCGAATAGAACAGCACAAATTTACAGGAGTGTCTGATTTGCATGGGGATGTGCCAGTGGAATTTGTCTTCATGGAGTGCTTGCAAGCAGCTGAGGGATTCTCAGACCAGGTTGGGAAGCTTGGGATCACAAAGCAGTGAGGCTGAAAGTGTGCTAGTGAGGGAATCAGCCCTACAGCCTGGCTGTGGTAGGGCACAGGGGGAAATATCTTGTGAAAAAACAAAGCAAAGTCTCACAAATCTGTTACACTTCTGAGGAAAAGAATGTGGTCTTGGTGTGAAGTTGCATATCAACAGGAATTGCCAAAACATCTCTGGTTGAGGTTTTCTTTGCTCTTGCTGTTCTGTGACTGCGGACATGAGCCTCACTGGATCAAATCCAGGAAAGCAAATGTATCACAGCAAAGCCTGGAAGGTCACAGTGAGCTCATTTTGTCAGAAACTTTTATCTCAAGAACTGGGAAGGGGATCCTGCAATGGGACTCGTGCCTCAGATTTTGCCATAGGGTTTGCAGGATGTTCCAAGTCAGAGCTCAGTGAGAAAAGAACTGCAAAAAGCCTTTTTGGAAAAAGCCTTTTTGGACTGGTTAAGGAGAGTCTGTGAGCAAAGGTCACACAGGGCTGGGCTGACACAAAATGCAGAGGACGTTTCAAGTCAGGATGTGGTTTTGTAGCTCTTGCCCAAACCTCTCTCCCCCCTAAACCTCCCTGTCCTCTGAGGACACTGTGCAGAGCTGGGCTGGCCATGAGCTGGTGTCACAAACAAAACCAGCACCCAGTGTGGGCTCCTGAAGGCAGAGTGTGTGCACAGCTGTTTGGCACAGCTGGATGGCTGCAAGGCTCACTGTACCCTCATTTCAGAAAGGAGCCAGCAGGAGCTGCTCTTCTGTCTGCAGTTTTCAGCTCCACCTTGGTGTCTTTCCCAAGTGCTTTAGTAATTAGAAGTATTTGGCAAAAATCCCAGCTCCTGAAGCAGCCACATTGGTGTTCTTTGCATTCTGCCTCCTCACTCTTGTTTGTAAATATTTCTTTTTCCTAGGAAGGAGCAGGGCATCCTGCAGCCAAGCCAGTCCTGGCTCCAGAGGAGGACATTTATGGCCTGAGTTCACTCACCTGGTAAGGCTCAGCACAAGGATCCCTGGTTGGTATTTGCAGTCACCCACACAATTTTAGAGGGATGAACTTTTTGGTGTGTGATTTGGGACACTTTAGCTCTCAGGATCTTCTGCCTCCCCTGAGTCTCACTTTGACTCTCATGTTTGTTCCTGACATAATTCATAGAGTCATAAAAGTTGGAAAAGTCTTCTAAGACCACTGAGCACAACCATTAACCCAGGTCCAACACTAAGCCTTGTCCCCAAGTGCCACATCTACATGTTTTTTAAACACTTCCACAGAAGGTGTTCCCACCACTTCCCTGGGCAGCCTGTTGCACCCCCTCAGTGAAGAAACTTTTCCTAATTTCCTAACAATTCCTGCTCTTCTCACTGATGTGTCTCAGCCTGTTCCCTTGTGCCATTATCTGTCCCCTTCTTCTGTCCTGGGCTTTGTGCCATGCAGTGTTTCACATATTAACTGAAAATAGTATAAACCAGTATAAACCAGTATAAAACAGTATAAACCAGTATAAAAAAGTCTCATGAAAACAGCAGCTGGGTCATCCCAGCCCTCTACCTGGCATGGAATGCCTCCACACTGGTCCCATCTTCCATCTGCACATTCCACTGCAGTGCCCCTTGCTGCAGGAATAGCAATCCTGAGGATCCAGCTTCCCAACATCAGCAGCTTCAGAGGGTGGTGGATCTCTCTATGGACACTTTTGGGATTGCAGGGTCTGCTTTCTGCACATAATTTTGCTTTTAGGTTCAGCTTGCTGACATAAAGGAGCCTCCTCTGCTCACCATTTAGCAGTGTTGAAATGGAGCACAGAGAAGGATTTGCTTGAGGCTGGGCTGGGCTCTGCATTCCCAAGGGAATTGGGGTTGGTGGGTTAACATTTTCTAAGCCTCCATGGCTTTGACCCCACACCACTTCCTTGTGCTTTTCCTGCAGCTCAGAGCAGGAGGAGCAGGCTCCAGAGCAGCATCTCCCTGTGCAGCAGGATGGGCACCAACATCTCCCTGCGGGGGCACAGAGCAAAGCATCCCTGCCCTCTCTGTGTGCCCCAGGGGCACAGCACAGCCCTGCCCAGAGAGTGCCCCCCATCAGACAGGCCATCTCCTTCGGGGCTCTCAACTCCAGCAGCTGCAGGAGGGCAGCAGCCAGCGAGCCCTGGGCTGCTGGGGATGCTCCTCACAAGCGCCGCAGCTGGGAGCTGGAGCCGGAGCCAAAGGGAGCAGGCAGGAGGGGGACTGGTGCCAGAGCACCCCTGGCATGGACTGTATCCACCCCTCTGGAGCTGGGGCAGCGGGCAGAAGGCTGGCAATGGGATGCAGGGGATGCCAAGCCTGTTTGGAGCCCAGAGTCCACTCGCTCGAGCTTCCAGGATGGATTTTCCCCAGCGGAGCTGAAGCCCTCCAGACGAGCAGCAGATGTTCCCCCAGGCCCCAGGAAGCAGGGGCAATGCCCTCACCCTCACCTGTGCTCAGCAGAAGACCCCTACTTCTCCTCACCCTCTCCAGACAAGCCCACATCCCCTGTGTTTCCCTTCCTGGAGGGGCAGGACGAGCTGCTCCCTCCGTGCTCTGCCAGTGCCCCGCTGCAGCCCAGCTCCCCACCAGCCCAGCACGCTGCCCCGAGCCAGGACAGGACCCTCCCCCCGGGTGAGTGCCACTGGGACACGGGGACACCCGGGACAAGGTCACTCTGGGCTGGGGTGTGCTGGAGGGAGTGGTCACTGTGGTCATCTGGTGTCCAGGCAGGGCTGTAGCTGCTCCTCAGGACTGGGCTCTCATGGGAGCTCAGGAAACAATTGGTTTCGTCCTTACATTGTTTTCATCCTGCCTGAATTTTTTTTCCCCACAAAAGTCTCTAGAGAGGTGTAATTTTGGTGTTTGCATTACACAGCTCCTCTGTGTCACCTCAGAACAGCTCTCACAGGGAGGCAGGGATGGTGCTGACCAATTCTTACGCCAAGGTGCTCCAAAAAGCATTCTAAAAGCTCCCAGAAATTTTTTTTTCTGAGGATTTCAGGGTCAAACCCCACTCTTTGCTGCAGAATGTCATGCAGGGCACACTGAAATCTCACTGAGACTTGAGAGATCCAGGACTTTAGGGACCCTGAGCAACCTGGGTGACACCCCTGCCCATGGTGAGGGTGTTGGATCTAAATGGTTTTTAAGGTCCCTTCCAACCCATTCTAGGATTCCATGAATTCAACACAAGTGTTTTGCCCAGATCTGTACCCTTAAACCCATCACCTGTCATATGAGGAAGGTAAAACTATTCCTTGTTCTGTTTAGTCCTGGCCCAATGGGACATTTCCTATTGTCCACAGCTTTGGCACTTGCTCCACTTTGTGCTGCCCAGGGTCCCCAGCACTCAATACCACAAAGACAGGCTCGTTATCCCAGTGCCCTTGGCAAGCCCTGGGAGTGGCAGCCCAAGCAGAACCACCAGCTGTGTGCCTGGCTCTGTGCTGGGTTATGCTCACTTTCCTTGTGCAATTAGTGCTGGGAGTTATTTGGATGTTTAATCACAGTTTGAAGGTTTAATCTCTGGTTCATGGCAGGGCAGGAGCAGCCCCCTCCCCTACACAGGTGCCCCTCCTGCCCTGCCATGGCAGTAACTTGTCCATGTCCCTCCAAGCAGCCCCTCTGGGCCAGCCTGATGATGATGATGCTCCTCCACCCCTGCCCCAGCGCACCCCCGAGTCCTTCATTGTGGCCACTGACTCAGGTGAGTGATACCAACATTAAATGTGCCTCTGAGCAGCACTGGGGGCCCATCAGGGTGGTTCTGTAGCCTCTGGCAGTGCCTGGGATGAGGAATGATCTCTCTGGTGCTCAATTGCTTCCAGGACAATTTCCTCGGGCCACTTTGGATTTCCAGCTTCCAGACAGAAACCCAAATATTGGAACCTCCTGGGAGTGGAGTGGTGAGTCTCACTCAGGAAGGTTTCATGACCCTGTGAGACTGAGACCATGTAAGGTAACTGAGTGGCTTTTTACCCCTTTTCCAGCACTATTCCTATGCCAATCTCCTAACCACATTTCCTTCTGTGAGAAAGACTCTAGTTTCTTTCTACTTGCCATAAATTATTTCATAGAATCATAGAATCATGGAATGGTTTGGGTTGGAAGGGACTCTTGAGATAATCTATTCCATCCTCCTGCCATGGGCAGGGACACCTTCCACTAGACCAGGTTGCTCCAAGCCCTGTCCAGCCTGGCTCTGAACACTTCAGGGATTTCAGGGCTCAGGGTTGGAAAGGAGATGTAGCCTCAGTCCAGCCCCTTCTTACCAACATCTGCTTTACCCCAAACATTATTTCTTGGGATTCTAAGACAAATACAGTGTCATAAACACAATAAACATACTGATCCTCATTTAGAGAAGAATAATGAAGACAGGACATTAGTGTTCTGCTAAGCTTCTCACAGCCCTGTGGAACCAGCAGGAGCTGAACAAAATGTGGGCATCTCTTGATCATCCCAAACTGAGTGACAGCTCTGAGAAGTGGAAGAATGAGGCACAAGCCTGTCTTCCTTTCCATGAGCATGGAGGTGTATGTGGGAGGGTGTTTGCACATCACATCCTTTCCTCCTCTTCTCTGGCTTCCTCGTGTGCAAGAAAACAACATTTGGATGTGGGAATTTTAAATACTTGCCTTGTGTTTTTTTGTTTCCAGAGTGTGAAGCTTTGGAGCCCACGAACAGGTATAAGTTTAACATTGGGATAATCTGCTTTTTTTCTGAAACTGCTTTATTTAGTAAATGTGTTCAGGATCTGTGCTCAGTGCAACAGAAATTGTTGCTAAATAGTTCTTCAACTAAATAGTTCTAACCAGAACTAGACAGTTCTGCAAACAAGTGAGCTGGTAGTTTTACGTTTCCCAATCAGCTCCTGCCTCATCCTGCACACGAGGAGGTTCTTTGCAGCCTCCTCTTTGTCTGCACGTTGTGTGTTTCCATTGAGACAACCGAGATAAGCTGGTTGCTTCTAATATCTATTTTATTTTAAAGCTAGGTAACCAACTCCTTTATCTCTGCTTTCTCAGAGGCAGCCCAGGATTGCTCTAATTGTCCTCCTCCTCTTCCTGAAAGAACCCCAGAGTCATTTGTTCTCGCTGAGGCAGCAAGTAAGTGCTGAGCTCTTTTCTCAGGATGGAGCTGAGGTTTTACACTCACACCTAAACCTGCAGGTTTCTGTTCAAAGCATTATCAGGTAGTGTTCCAGCACTTCCCTGCAGGAGAGTTCAGTAAATACAATGAAAACAAACACAAGTAGGGAACCTGCAGAAAATTTATAAAAGTGCTGCATTAGAGGAGATGAAAAGCATCAACAAAGCACTTGGAAAAAAGCAGGAGGATTTGTTGATGACTGCTGGAAATGTATGTATGATGTATGTTCCCAGGTCTGCAGCCTGCTGCAAGAAATTCCTCGAGTCCTGTAAGCTTGGAGAACAAGGGCTCAGAAACATCATCCAAAGAACTCCTGAAATGCTTCAGGAGGAGCAAGGTAAAAGAAACAAAAGGTTTGGAAAGCACAGAGGGAGAGAGAAGAGCTCTGGCACAGCTGGTGCTGCTCTCTCACTGGGGGAACAGGGCCTGCTTGGAGACAGCTTGTGTTTAGGGCAAGAAAACAAGAGTAATGAAAATATTCTGTGTAGAAGTGCAAACAGCCACCCTGTCTGCACTGGGAACAGGATAACCCAGCCCTGCCAGTGGCTGTGCCTTGGCACTCCATCCTCCTGGAATCCTCTGGGAAAAGTTGCTCCAGTGGAGTCTGAGTCTGTCCTACAAGGACAGAACCATCACCAGCCTCCTCTAAATGATCCTTGTGAGATTGTACTTTGGGGTGTTATGGTGGAACAGAAAAGCCCTTGAGGAAAACAGCAAAAAAAATATAAACTGGAGGCATTTGAGATGACAAGGAAAAAGGCAAAAAGAGCAACACAAAGATTGCATTTCATGAAATGTGATATTTGTGCATTTACCAGTGAATTTCCATAGTAGCTGATCTATATATACATTTATCAGTGGTTTTATACACGTGCATTACCAGTGAATTCCTTTACCCCAGTAGCTGATCCACTGCTTCACAGGTTTTTTTTTCCCAACTAGCCTTTTTCTATTTTTTTTTTTACAGAGCTTGAAAATATTGAAAAATGTGAGAAAAAGTAAGTAATTAAATGTATAGGACAGAAATACCAAGAACCTGAACTTTTCCAGTGTGGAATTCCCTGCACTTTGAACACACAGAGCTGTGCCAGCTGAGAACCTTCTCACCTGGAGAGCTGTAGAAATGCCATAAAAATGCTGTGCTGCCCTTTGGGGACCTTGGGGACAAATTATCAAATTCTTCAGGTCATTCAAACCTACAAATGGGAGAATGTGAGCCCCAGCCTAGATCCTGACCAGGCTATGCACAGCATACATAAGGAATCCCCCACTAGAATAATTTTGGTCTAAAATTAAAATGCTCATCTTGAAAACAAGATTGGTAAAAAGGGTTTAAAGGACTTCTGAGCAAACGTTTTCTCAGCAGATCTTGCTGCAGTAGTAAATCCACTCCCTGTAAATATGGGATTGCACAAATTAAGGAAGAAATTCTCCCCTGTGAGCTGTGGATGCTCCTGAATCCCTGGAAGTATCCAAGGCTGGATGGGGCTTGGTGCTGGTTTGATGGTTGGACTTGATGATTTTAGTGGCTTTTTCCAGCCTAAAGAATTCCATGGTTCACCAAGATCACCTCTGGAATTACCAGTGACCAACTGCTCCAGTCTCATTTTTTATTTCCAGGCATTTGGAATCCATCTCCACTGACAAAGTCATCAGAACCTGCCCCAACAAACTCTCCAAGGTCTTTCCTGAACTTTGGTATGTTTTCCTTTTTGTGTTTTGGTAGGAAGAATCTGGTTTTTGGAAGTCTAAATGCCAGGCAGAACACTCAAAAATGACAAATATTTCAGATGATGCCCATTGGGTTTTACATATTTAGTTTTTACACATGTACAACTTTATTTGGAACTACAGGATGTTGCTTTTCTGTCATATCTTAAAGCTTGGGAAAGATCTGAAATTACAACTCTTTTCAATTCCTGTGTTATTTTAAGGGATTACATAATCAGCATCTGTAACATACAGAATTTGTTGCATTAAAAAACACACTATTTCTTCCTAGGCTTTGCAAATCGATTTTCAAAACCTAAAGGACCAAGAAATCCACCCCCAGCGTGGAATATTTAGATGTATTTTATAGACTTGGCGTTGCAGATTTGTGAAGTCATCCTGAAATACTTGGAATGCCTGTCCCAGTGAAGCTTCCACCAAAATAAACACATCCAAAGCTGTTACACAGTGCTGGCAGCTCAGGCACTACTTACACATTCACCAAATTTAAAACTGGAGTTTGAAAGTCAAGAACGTAAAAGTACCAGCAGCTTCCAGTTAATTAGCAATGGGATGGAAGGTAAACCTTGGAATACAAGTTTTGTCCAAAGGAGGGACATATTTTTGTTGTGTTTTGGGATGTAATCGCTTCAAAAGAATGGATTTGATGGGACCCAGAAGATTATGGAATGATCTGGAAATGGAGCAGAGTGAGGTGGATCAAGACCCTCTGTCACATTTGTTGTTCTGCTGTAATCAACGACACTGAAATGTTTACATTACTTGGACCAAGACAGAATTTCATCCCAAATTTTATAAATAATGTAAGCTTTTTTTTCCTCCCCATCCGAGTGAATCAGAGCATTTGTCTGGATTTTGGGACAATAAGACAGTGACTGATCCCATAGGAACTAAACTGGTGTCACTGGACCACACAATTGACTGACCCAGCTGCTCTTTCTATCTGGGGAAAAAAAAACCCAAAAAAATCCCAAAACACCACGACAGCAAGCAAAATATTATTGTATTTTTAAAATCAATGCGTGTAAGGATTTGTGATTCTCCAGCACAGAATTTCTGATGGGAAGAGGGAAGATGAGATTTCTCACCAGATTCCTCACCAGACTTCAGTGCTGCTTTTATCAGTGGGGAGGGACAAAGATGCTGGAAATTGATTTATGTGATTCTCTTCCTGTAAAGACCAAAAAATCAAAAAACAAATCACCAATCAAAGTGGGATTTGGGGAATTTGGTTAAGAAGAATCTGCTGACCACTGCTGGAATGGAAAACTCAGCTGGTTTAAAGTCGGGGTAATAGCCAATATTGCCTTTTATTACTGTACTCATGGGTTTTCTTAATAGCAGATGAGTGAAAACCTTTACCCAAATTATATTCCAGCCTGAATGGGGTTTGGAGCAACCTGGTGCAGTGGGAGGTGTCCCAGCTCACGGCAGAGGGTAAAATGAGATTTTTTTATATCCCTCCCAACCCTTAACATTCTAGGATTCAATGATTTTGAATGGGCTTCCTTAGGCAGCTTCACAACATCTCCCTCACGGGGAAAGCCTCCTCAGCACCCCGCGCTCGGTGTTTAAAGGATGAAGCACCTCAGAACAAGCGATAAACGCCACTAAAATAAAAGTTTTTTACCCCTCCCCGCTCCCCCGGCCCGCGCTCCCTCAGCGCTTTCCCGCCCTCCTCGCGCCGCCCACGTGACCCGCGCCGCGCGCACGCGCAGCCGCTGCCGAACTACAGCTCCCAGAGTGCCCCGCGGCGGCGCGTGCGCGGCGGCGCCCGGCGCTCGGGCCATTTAAATGTGTGTGAGGGAGCCCCTGAAATGGCCGCGCAGGTCGCCGCGGTGCCGCGGGCCCCGGAGGAGCCGCCGCCGCCGCCCTCAGCGGACCGGCCCGCCCGGCCCCGCGGGCCCCGCCGCCGGCGGGCGGCACCCGGCGAGCCGCCGGCCGCCAAGCGGGCCCGGCCGAGCCAGCCGCTGCTTGCGGGGCCCGGCCCGGCAGAGCCGCTGCCCCCGCCCGCCCTCCCCGCCGCCGCGGGCTTGTTCACGTTCTCCCCGCTCAGCCTCCCGCCGCCCGGGGAGCGCCGACACCACCACCGGCACCACGCCGAGCCCGCCGGCCACAAGGCGAGGCGCGGCAGCCCCGCGGACGGCGCGGCGGGGCGGCCCAGCCAGCGAGGTGAGCGGCGGGGGGAGCGCGGGGGTCGCGGGCGGGCTCGGGCGGCGGCGCGCGGAGCCCCGGGCGCACCTGTGGAGGGCGGCGGGCCCGGAGCGCAGCCTCGGCCCCGCTCCCGCCGCGGCGTAGCGGGCACGGCGCTGCTGCCCCGGGCACGGAGCGCGGGGTGGCCGCGCTGCTGCTGCTGTCAGAATCGCCCTCATCGCAGCCTCAGCGTGCAGGTGCTGTGGGAGTGAAGGTTTCTTCTCTCTGTGCCTGTGTTAACGTGTGAGGGGCTGCTGGGGTGCTGTTTTATTTTTTTATTGTTTTTAATTGTTGGCCTGAGAAGGGATCTCGTGATTCCATACAAATATTTCCAAGGCGGGTGTTTGCGGGTGGTGCCAGGTTCTTTTCGGGGGTGCCCAGCAACAGGACAAGGCAGAATAGCCATAAACTAAAACACAAGAAGCTCCTCCTCTAGGTGAGGAAGAATTTCTTTCAATGAAGGGTGGCAGAGCACTGGAACAGGTGTCCAGGGAGGTTCTGGAGTTATTCCAAACCCAGGTGACCCAGCCTTGGCAGGGTGGTTTCACTGGATGATCTCCAGAGGTCCCTTCTGTGTTTTCTTTCATTGAAAGGCCAAAATATCTCTGGATTTTGGTGTGTGCTGTGTGTGGTTTTGTTTATTTTTTTACTAGTACAAAGTGATTGTTTTGGTTCTGCTTAGAGATTTGTTATAGTAAAAAGCTTCTTGGAGAGAGCAACACAGATAAAAAAAAAAAATTACTGCAAAAACTGCTGTAATTGAAAATATAATGTGCAGTATGCTTGAGGAGTGTAGGGGCAGAAACCAAAGATACACTTGCTTACAAAAGTCAAGTGCCTCTAGAGTAAACTCTAGATAGGACTGTCTTAAGAACAGACAAAACTATTTCTCCCCTGGTTAATGCTTCCACACTACTGTGCTTGAATAATGACTATAAAAGCTTCTGACTGTGAATCTCTGCAGTTCTATCAGTGTTTATCAAGCAGAAGTTTGGAGCAGTGTAACTTTGTAGATTGGAGTGTCACTGTGTCAGTTCTAACCCAGAATTAAATTAGGCCTCTTAATGAAGGCTTAAAGAGCATGAAAATGAGCATCAAAATTCCAGATTTGCAAAGGAAAGCTGTTTGCTCATCTGAAGCTCTTCACTGCCTGTCCTCAGCTGTCAGGGTGGTGCATTTTAGGATGGGGATCTATTTCCTAACTATCAGTTTTTATTTTGGTGTATAATCTAATTAAATTACCTATTACATCTACTATACCATGCTTATTTGTGGCCCCATGTGGCAGTGAACACCCCCACTGTTTTTGCTGTTTAATAATAGTTCAGGTTCTGTTGTGGGATCTGATCATTTGAGAGTAGCTGCTGTCACTCTGCCTCACTGCTGAGCCCATAGTTTAGTGACCTGTCCACAGCTTTTTTGTGTTTGGCATGCTGGAGGCTTTCTGATTATTTAAAGGAATAATTCAAACTGTATTTCCTCCAGAATTGCCAGGCATTATAATGTCATTGTTTAGCCTCACTGAGTGCAGCAGTTACTCACTGTAATAGTGGGACTCTGCTGTGCATCCAGCAGCAGCTTTTATCCTGAAAACAGAACAAGTGTTCACTGGAAACTCCCAACTGCAAGGATTCCTGTCTGTTTTTAGGATATGGCTTCAAACAGGAAGATGCTCTAAATTAAAATGTGTGAAGTTTTAAAACTATATCTAAAATCAGAAATGCTGAAAATAAAGAGACCTTTAACAACCAAATGTTCTTAAAACGTGCAGAGGGAAGTATTCCCAACAGCTCAGTGGTGGCATGAAATTCTTGTTTAGCTGCAGCTTGGGATCTCTGTTCCCACCAGGACAAATTCCTGGTGTGTGGATTGCACGTTCACTCAGTGAGTGAAGCAGTGGCTGAGCAAACCTGAGTCTTGCAGAAAGTTTCATTCCAAGAAGCTTTTCAGGTGACTCCCAGAACAAGTGATACCGCCCTGCTTTTCCTGGTTTCTCTGAAATAGAAACATCAGGGCCTTTGCTATTTGCAAGGGCTGCAGCAGCACGGTGAAAACTTGTATTTCAGGTCCTAAGACTATTGTATGAAGTGGGGATTAAGCAATCAGCTCTCTCTTTGCTCCATGAGTAACTCTGTTCCTTACTCCAGGCTGTTATGAAGGTCAGCCCTCTCCAGTAATGATCCAGTTAAACACTGGTTATACTGGAGAACCTGGAGCTGCCCGTGTTTATCACTGCACCTTTTCTCATAAAACAGTGTAACATGGTTTTTTCTTTAAGTGCTCTAAGAGAATAAAGAGAGAATACCAATGTGCAGCCAAAGAAAGGAAATTTTATTAGGATAATAAATAATGCTGAGGGGAAATGGTGAAACTTCAGTTCCTGCATCTTTGGTCAGGTGTTCCCTTCAGCAGCAGCTTGTTCCCATCCCCATGGCTAACCTGCTAACAGCTCCAGGAGATTTATGGGCATTGTTGGATGAAATGGTTCTTTGATTCAGGCACATTAAATTCTTGTCTTGGCAATTGAGTTTTTAACAGCTGGAGCATCAAGTTTTCTAATTACCTTTGTCCCTTGCTAAATGTTATTTGAATTAGTTTTTATTCTTGAAAGAACAACTTAAACTATTCCATTTTGCCTGACAGAACTACTTCTTTATATTTTATCTCTCAGCCTTTTAGAGATTGATTAACCTCAAAAAAAAAAAAAAAAAAACCCAAACAACTGAAACAGGCCCTTAATTTCTTTCTCTCCATTAACTGAATCATTAACTATAAGACTGAATCTGTTGATGTGATGGTTTGGTTGTTTAATTTTAAAAGATCAGCAGTCTAAGATTTACTTAAGTGTTTTTACTCCTAAATGTAAGTAAAGCTTGTAGCTCTTCAGTACTGCTCTGTTTGCTTCTGTATCATGTGTCCAAAATCAGGGAAATGTTCTGTAATGACAGTCTTAATGTTTAAATGTTACACATACTTGTTTATCCTCTTCCTCTGTACAGCACTGCCTTAAATGTCAGAAGTTATTAATGTACTTAATTATAGATGTTCTGAAATACAGACTCCTTTTAAAGGTACTCTAAAAATCTGTTAAAAATGGAAGTATTTCTAAAATACTAAGCTAGAATTTTGGAAGTTTCCTTTAATTTAGGGCTTTATTTGTTTAATTATAAGTATCCTGACTTTTGACTTAATTTTATAATCAAAAATGTGATGTTTTACAATGGTCAGTCTCCCTGGGAACAGATCCCTTCAGCAAGTGAGAGGCCTGAATTCTTTTGGGGTGAATATGCTGCAACTGCAGAACTCTAATCTTCTCTTTATTGTTGCTGCCAGAAACTCCAGATGAAAACGGCAAAACCCAGCGAGCTGACAGCCTTATTATGAAGAAAATAAAGAAAAAAAAGAAAAAGAAACACCGGGAAGACGTGAGGGGGAAACGCCTGAAGATGTACAACAAAGAGGTGCAGACAGTGTGTGCTGGGCTCACTCGCATTGACAAGGAGACTTTGTCTCAAGGACAGTGTGACAACATGGAAATGAACAAGGAATCCTTCAGGTACCTGAAGGATGAGCAGCTGTGCAGACTGAACTTGGGCATGCAGGAGTACCGGGTGCCCCAGGGAGTACAAAGCCCGTTTGTGACACACCAGGAGCACTCTGTGCGCAGCAGCTGCCTCAAGACTGGCACTAAATTCAGTAACTTCATTCACGAGGAGCATCAGTCCAATGGGGGTGCCCTGGTCCTGCATGCTTACATGGATGAACTCTCATTTTTGTCTCCAGTGGAGATGGAGAGATTTGCAGAGGAGTTTCTTGCGTTGTCATTCAGTGAAAATGATAAAAATGCAGCTTACTATGCTTTAGCCATAGTGCATGGAGCAGCTGCCTACTTACCAGACTTCCTGGATTACTTTGCTTTTAACTTTCCAAACACTCCAGTGAAAATGGAAATTTTGGGCAAGAAGGACATTGAAACAACAACAATTTCAAATTTTCACTCTCAGGTAAGAACTGTTCAAAAGCATGAATTGTGCACAATACCTAGATTTGATTAATCTCAGTAACCCAGAACAGACATGACTTAAAATAGGCATGTCACAAATTTATTTTCTAAGCAGATGAAGAAAGGTCGTGTTAGGACTGTACTACTGTGCTGTTTGTTCCTGCTTCTGCTCAAAGCTTTTCTGTACTCCCTGCTAGTTGGTGAATCACACTCAGACACTGGTACCTGTGATCTGAGCAGAGATCTGCACTGAGCATCTTTTTCTTCTGAACTTGGCAAAACACTGAGATTGTTCAAAACAGCAACCAAGTCTGTGTCAAAAGTTGCATAGACTGCAAATGCTAACACTGCTTTTCTAGTCAGCAGAGCTGAGGTTTGGTTTTGGGGTCTGGGGGTTTGGGTTTTTTTTGCAATGATGTTACTTTTCATGTTTCAATATATCTGATTGACAGATTTTTTTAACATCTTAATTCCTTCAATATCTTTTGCTGTTAAAACTTTCTAACTTGAAGCTGGTTAAAGAATCTTTTTAATTGACTGGAAAAGCAGTTTTATTTTATTTCCTCCCTTGGTTTCCATGGTAGGCTAAAACTAGTTTAAATTCTGGAACTGTATCTCCATGTAACTTAAATGGATGCAACAGTAAAAAATAAGCTAATACCAAGATTCCCATATGAAAGTCTGTTGGATTTTAGTCTTGTGATCAAACTCAGAAATATCTATGAGTATACCACAAGATTACAGCTTAGATAAATTTCTTTTTGGTGGAATAAAGCTTCTTTCTGTTTAGTCTGAGAATGGATCCAAACTGCTGATTACCTTTAAGGTCTTTACTTGAGGCATTAATTACATTTGCACTCATATTAGAAGTTCACTTGTTGGGAGGATAAATCTGAAACTAGTGGAGTTCAGCACACCTTTAACACCTTTAAGAACAAATGTGGATGGGCTATTTGGATTTCTGTAGATTGTACCAAATACTTGCAAGCAAGATTTGCATTGGAAAAACAGTTACTGCTTTACAGAAAGTTACTGCATGGTCACTGTGGAGTCTTTAAACAGCATTAAGTGAATAATTCTGACACTTGGCATTTTGTTTGACAGTGATTTGCTGCTGCAGCATAATTTTAACCAGCTTCTGTTTCTTGGTTTCAATAATTCTTTGTGCTGACAGAGCTGTGTCTGGGTGCAGGGCACCCCAAAATAGACTCTGAGTATAGAAACCACTGCAGTGGGCAATGCACAGCACACACCTGTGTGCTGCACATGTGAAATGTGTCCACAGATCAGGCTTCAAATCTTCTGTATTAGTGATTTGTGTTCTTTAGTGTCTAGATTGCATTTTGGCTTGAGTCCATGTGATGACCCCTGAAATGGCTAAACAGAGCCTCTGGAATGTTTAACAGTTGCATTTTTTTTCTTGGTGAATGTCCTGTGAACACGAATACTGACACTATAAATACACATGAGGAATGTATGGTAATAAATAAGAGGCTTTGCTGGGTTATAGTCTGCTGGTACTTCAATTAATTCTATTTTAAGTACTGTCTAAACTTGATTAAGATTGAGTCATGACATAAGGTTCAGTTGGTCTAAACCACTTCTCTAAACCCAGCTCCAGCATGACCTGGTTAATCCTCTCTGGCTGAAGTGTTAGTGCAGTTCTCCCTGAGCAAACAGAGCAGGGGAGCTGCCACAGGCAGCTGCAGCAGGGCTCTTTGGGGCCTTCAGGTGCTGGAAAAGCTGAAAGAAACATTGGAATTGCTGGTGGGATACTCAAGTTTTGCAGGCTGGCTTGTCTTGGAATGGAGAAGCTGCAGTGCCCTGCCTGAGGAACCTGTGCTGCTGTTCTTGGCAGCTCTGCTGAGGGATGAACACATTGGCCAAGCTTCACTTTTCACCCTTCTGGATGAGAGCTGTGCAGTACAGAAGCACTTCATAGTTGTGCTTTTGCAGATTAAACATGTTGCACTATTGTGTGCTGCAACACTGATTATTTATAATTAAGTTTCCTCCCTTCTGGGCTCCTTCTCTGTGCATGGGTTTGCTGCACTGACCTGTGCTGAAGGGAGTTGGAGTATTAGGGAGTCTTGAATCCTGAAGAATTAGTGTCAAGAAATCAAAAGTTGTTCTGTAAACTGCAAGTTAATGTGACCTTTGGCTTGCACGACATTCAGCTGTTTTGTGTTTCTAGAGAAACTGAATTGTAGTATTCAAAATAAGGACTTTAATCTGAAGGACTTGGTAAGTCTAGTGATAATTAACTGCCTTGCAAGGTGAATTCCTTTGTTCTCAGGGCAGTGAGTTTACAACAAAGCACTCCAACATGTGTTTGTTACATAAATGTTTGGTTTCAGTATCTTAAAATAATTAAGCTTTAGTATCCTGTGGATTTTTTTGCTTGCATTGGCTCTCAGTGGTTCAAATACTTCAGTGCTGGAGCTCAGCTTTAGTGTGGAGCTGTTCACTTGGGCTGAGGGCTTTCAATTCTCAAATCACTGAGCAGTAATTTGTAAGCTTTCCTCACATAAGGGCACACTTTAATTTGGAAACTCTTTGCAGTGCAGCTAGAAGGAACTCTTATTTTCCTTATCACTTGTTTCAGTACAACTGCTTCCACTCAGTGAATGGGAATATATTTAGAGTTTAAAAAACCACTTATTTTATTCCTGGCTGATCAACTGCCTCATGAAATCTCTCTCTGATCCAAAGAAGAGTTAGGCTGTCACAGAGGGTGTGTGGGGGTTCTGGGAAGAGGCCAGGAAAGAGAATTGGGGAAGTAGGTTTTGCATAAGCTGCTCTTCCTCCTGGGAAGAATGTGGGAAAAGCAGCCAACAGGTGATAACTGGGTAAGTTTTCTTTCTCCTGCTGTTCAAAACAGGTTACTCTGTTCCTGACAGCTTGGGTTCATAAAACACATCACAGTTTGGGTTTTCAGCCCCATGTGAACTTCTCTGATTCTAGAAGGGCAATTTCTATTTTTTTTTTTTTTTTTTTTTTTTTTTTTGCAGTAGCAGTCAAAGTATGAAATGGAGAAATTGTGTATCTGTACTGCAAATTTTGTTTGTTACTAAAACCACATAAACAATGCCCAGTGGTCCAGCACTGTGTCAGATTTTAGTCACACATGTCACCCTTGCTGTGCTGGCCTGTCACTGTCATGTCCTTCAGCAGGAACCAGCCTTGTGCTCTTGCTTTCTTCCTTGTAGCCAACTGTTTGTGTGGTTGGTTTTATAGCTGACTTGACACGCTGAAATATTGTTGCTGTCAAGTGATTCATGCTTTTCTTGCAAGTGGAGAGAAACTTCTGAGACTTAACCTCATTTGTCTCCAGCTGATGCCTCATCCGTGTGTCCTCATCCTGTGCTCACTTAACCCGTGCTGGGGCTGGGGTGGCTCAGAACATGCAAACAAACACCAGCTCTGTGCCTCTGACAGCAAACACTGCCTCTGGCTGCTTCTGTTCTCACCCCAGTGTGGGAATCACTGATAGCACATGGTGCAGCTGAGGGAAAATGTCTCCACCAGCACTCCAGCTCATTTTAAACTCCCCCTTGTGGGGAGTGGGGTGCCCAGGGCAGTGATGGCTGGGTGACATTTGCAAGGGCTCAGCCTTGAGTGGTCTTATTGGCCCCATTGTCCTTTTGCAACAGTAAAAACAGTGGCAGTGCCTGCTGGTGATCCACTGCTGCTTTTAAAGCAGCACAGGGAACAAATCCCAACGAGGGAGGTGCTGTGGTAATGAGTTACTGACTTCTGGCAGCCACATGAACTGGAGTGACCCCAGCTAAATTCCTAAACAGGAGTTGAACTTTGAACAAAAATAGGAAACACTGAGAGAGGTCCTAACGGGTATAAGGAAGTGACTTCAGCTATTGAATCATCTCAGCTTTCTTCCCTGCAGTGGGGGGTGCACACAGAGTGGCTGTGGGTGAACAGAGCTGGGGGGGATCTGGAGCAGCTGGTGATGAAAGGCAAAGCAGTTTGCAGTGCAGCAAGCAGGGGTTTACTCATGGGACACTAACCCACAGCTGAAAAGGGAGAGCAAGGTGCTGTTCCTTTAGATGTTCATTGTATCACGTTGTTGAGACCACTGGCCTAACCAGTGGCATTGCTGTTTGCTGCTCAGAAGGAATTAAGGAGGAGAGAGATGCTGTGAAGGAGGTTTTTTATGGCATATTGAACAAATAAACTACATCCCCTGTGACTGAGGTGCTTGAGATGAATAGTACAGCCTGCTGGGGATTGCTGTGGGTTGCTGCATGTTGTCAGTGTAAACATGTCCTGGGTTTAATCCTCAAGTGTGTATATTCCTTTAATTGCTATTAAAAACTAGCAAAACATTGAAATCCAGTGTTTCCCTACTGTTTCCTTTATAACTCTTGAGTTCTCCTCTATTTTGTCATTGTTCCAGTGCATTAAAAAAACAAAGTTACCAAAGTTAAAGCTTCTCATTTTTCATTTCCTTTGAAAACATTAAAAGGAAAAACTGCATATGGAATTATAATTAATTTTAATTAATGACAAACACCTGTAAAATACTAGTGACTCTCACCAGGTGGTTTCAATAGCACAGAACTCATCTGGAAGGAGTCTGTCTCCACTTACATAAACAGTGCCAGCCAGTTAAACTTCATTGGATAAGGACCAGAGCACTTCAGTCCTTAGTTTTTGTGTAGGTGCACAGAACTAAAATATTGTTGTGGTGTTCCAGTGCTCCTGCTCTGAACTGCATTCAGCAAATAGAGCAAGCTAAACTACTATAATTAAGAAGTGAAATATCTATGGCTGCTGCTGGAGGATAAAATTGCTGCAGTAACTCTATTCTTCCTTTATTAGTCTCTCCTAATTTACCTTTAACAACTGCATGGGGTAGTTTAATGACATCTGGTTTGCTGGCTAAACATGCAAAACTGAAACTAAACTTACAGATACATGGATGCAGCAGCTTAGCTTTAAGTGGAGTTATAAAATGCATCACACTGTGTGAACATGGCTGTTAAATTGCAAATTTACCAGTAATTGTCTGTGCTGTCCCACCACTCAGCCACGGAGAACAGCTGGAGTTTTTCACCCCTGGAACACTGAAGGGTGGTGGAAAGCTGGGGCTCAGACACAACTGAGTGTGCAAAACAGACTTGTGCTCTAAGGGACTTGTGCTCTATAACATCAGTTAGCTGTGGTGTCAGACAGAGCCTCCTCTGTGGCCATATGGCATGTTCCAGTCCATAGGATGAGGATACACAACACTGGAGTCTTGCCAGTGGCTTTCCTCTGGCAGCAGAAAATGGGCAAGAAAGGTTTCCAGGTGACCTGAAAAAGTGGGACAGTCTGTTTTTTAGAGGATGTCCATGAGCTGTGAGATTGAAGTGTTTCTGACCCCAGCACTGACAGCAGGTTTTATTGCAAATGGTTATTTTAACACTCTTCTTTGCAAGCACTGGCTTTCCAGTTAAACCTCTCATTTCCTCTGGTTTTTGTCCAATTTTTTGTGTGTACTGTGACAGCATCACCAGAACCACTGCATGGAGGTTTTTCACTGCAATCCCAGGGGAAGGACCTCAAGGACAGGACTGAAATGAGGAATGTGCATATCCCAGGAGCATCTGCTCTGAAGTGTAGAAGCAACAGTCCAGCTGCACAAACTAGTGGAGCTTGGTGCAAGACTGAGTCACAATGAAACCTTGTGTGGTTGTTTTCTCAAGTCAGCCTGAATTAGTCAAATATTCACTTGCTGTTACTCAGACTCCAGGAGGATTTCCTGTCAGAAGTACAGGCAGGAGTCCTTTCTTTCTCCTCTGTTCTAAATACTCCCTGTGCATATTCCCTAAGATACCCTGCTGCAACAGCTGTAGATGAGTCCAAGATTGATCCCAGCTGTGTCAGATGACATTTTTCCCATCTGTGAGAGAACTAAAGGGTGGTGCTGTTTTCTCTGTCTGGCCCAGGTCAATCGCACGTACTGCTGTGGCACCTACAGAGCAGGACCCATGCGCCAGATCAGCCTGGTGGGAGCTGTGGATGAAGAAGTGGGGGACTACTTCCCAGAATTCCTAGATATGTTGGAAGAATCTCCATTTCTTAGAGTAAGCAGGAACTTGGGGTGTGTTCAGAGCACTGTAGATATTTAAGCATTTGTTAGGTTTCCAAGTAATTAGAAAGTGTAAGCTGTTTTTTGTTATTGATGAGATTATTTGGGCTGTT
The DNA here is from genome assembly GCF_903797595.1 of Erithacus rubecula. Taxonomy (NCBI): domain Eukaryota; kingdom Metazoa; phylum Chordata; class Aves; order Passeriformes; family Muscicapidae; genus Erithacus; species Erithacus rubecula. The sequence goes on from NC_136678.1 coordinate 2,798,796, forward strand.
GAGGTTCATTCTTTCCTGTGCCCAGTTATAAGGAATGGGATGAGATGGTTAATTAAAAATAAATCATGTTTATTATACATACATGCACTTCTTCCCTAAAAACTATGCTTGATAAAATTAGCTTGGAATATCCTTTACCTCTCAAGCTTATTTAGTTTCTATGCAATTCTTTTGAAGATTTGAACCAGTTTAACCAAAGGCATCATTAAATTTTTCTATCTCACCCAGTGTTTTGTGTTATGTGTGTTTTGTGGATGGTTTTGTTCCTGTTTTCTTTTAGATGACTTTGCCCTGGGGGACTCTTTCCAGTCTCAGACTGCAGTGCAGGTCCCAGAGTGATGATGGACCCATCATGTGGGTGAGGCCAGGAGAGCAGATGATCCCCACAGCTGACATGCCAAAATCACCCTTCAAACGGCGCCGGTAAGGTTTGGGTTTCCTTTTGTACTCGAGGTAAAACATTGCAGTTAGCTCAGTGTCACACTTGGGAACAAAAGCAAAGCACTTGATGTGTAACTGGCTCTTCAGAGGACTAATTCAGATTTAAGTTTCACTTTCACTTTGTTTCAAATTGGCTCAGCTGATAAAACAAATATTACCTCTGGTGGTTATTTTATTTCAGTACTTCTCACATATCCTAGATCAGTGCTTTAAGATTAAAACCTTCTTTTTATTATCCTCCAGGAGACTTAATTCATTTTATTTCTGTGGCAAGAACCAATTTGATGATGAGGGCAGGTGGAATGCTGTAAAACAGCAGAGGTCCTTCTGCTGCTCGTGCTGCATTCTAATGTCAGTGCTAAAGCACTTGTAACACTGCCTGCCCAGGAATTACTGTGTATTCTTGCTTTCTGTCTCTGAAAGAGGCCTCGGAGACAAATTTCAGGAGATTTAGAGGCATATTCTAATTATAGATTCAAGAAAAATTTTGGATGTACTCCCAAATAACTGAAGCTCAGGTTCTGTAAGATAGCTCTATTTTACATACCAGCACATTCTTGGAGGAAATCTTCCAGCACAAGTGAACACAAAAATGACGTAATTTATTTTTTAAAGTTTATTCTCGTAACCTAAATTTTACTTTGCTGCTTTTGTTACAATCTTTCACCAAATAAACACCTCGAAAAAACCAGAAAACAGTGCTTCGTTCCCTTGAATCCTACAGCACCCAGAATTTGAAGATGATTGCAATACAAATATTAATTTTTGAGCAGGCAGGCACATTTGCAGTGTGTGTTTTTTCTCCCTTTGCAGGTCCATGAACGAGATCAAGAACCTGCAGTACCTACCTCGGACCAGCGAGCCCCGCGAGGTTCTGTTCGAGGACAGGACCCGAGCTCACGCCGACCACGTGGGGCAGGGCTTTGACTGGCAGAGCACAGCTGCTGTTGGGGTGCTCAAGGCTGTGCAGTTTGGGGAATGGTAAGTGCTACTGCAGTGCAATTATTTTTTTTTTAAAAATAATTCCTTGCAAAATAAACCTAATCAGAAATGGTTTAAACTCTATAATGGGACAATCGCTAGAATCATTTTCCCAGGGAGGTGATGGAGTTGCTGGGTGTGTTTAAAAATAAAGCCTGGATGTGGCACTCAGTGCTATGGTTTAGTTGATGAGAAGCTGTTGGACTAAATTATTTTAAAGGTCTTTTCCAACCAAGTTCATTCAGTGATTCAAAAGCTGCACAGAGCTGAAAACTTCAAGCTATGTGCCTCCTATTTTTCCATCTTGAGACAGTAAAAAATTTGTAACAGCAGCTTGCAGAATATGTTAGTGATGTACAAAAGCCTTAAACTTGGACCATCATCCTTGATTATTCTTTTCATGAGCAGGTATATTAATTCTAGCTTTTGTAACTGTAGTCTAAGAGCTCAGTATAATTAATTTCACAGCTGCAGTGCTTTCTCAGGTCATGTACCCAGGATATTGCTGTTAACCTTGCAGAGAAACTGGACTTGCATCACTGTAATAGCTAGAAATTCTAGTAGAAATTGGATAGCATCATTAGCAATATCATTGGAATAAAAGATGCCAGTACTTCCTATGCTCTGGTTCACAGCTGTTGAATAAAATTCCTCACTGCTTCAACTTCAGTGTTACTGTGTCATTTTACAATTTTCCCTTAATGCAGAATTATTCTGTCCAATTATAGAATGGAAGAATGAAGGCAAATTGTGGTTCCTAGAACACAAAGAACTTTGATAGTGGCAGTTTGAATCTGGTTCTCAGAATTTTCAGTATATTGTCCATGCAAACATCACTTCTGTTGTAAATGCAGCAAAAATGGAAAAAGAAAAAAGGGAAATTATGAATTATCCCTATTTTTAAAAATAATACACTATTGAGAAATGTTGAGACTTTGTGCACAGTGTAACAGTGCAGCAGGTCATTGGTTCAGTGAAGCTTTCTGCTGGGAAGAGCTGTAATGCTCTGTAACTCAAATAGTTCAAAAATTCCTGGAATTCTCATTTTTTTTCTAGGAGTGACCAGCCTCGTATAACCAAAGATGTGGTTTGTTTTCATGCTGAAGACTTCACTGATGTTGTGCAGAGACTTCAGCTGGACCTGCATGAACCTCCAGTGTCACAGGTATCAAATCTGCCCTCTGACAGCTCATTCCTGGTGTTTTGGGAGGAGTTTCTGACAGATCCCAGCTTCTCCCTAAGATCAGTCCTTTTGTATCCCCTCAGTTCTCAGCTCTCTTGGGTAAATTTCCTTGTGTTTCAGGATACAATAGTTCAATTGGAAAGTAACTTTTAACTTTTCCTTTCCCCCAAGCTGGGATTCATGCTGTAGAAACAATCTGTTGATTAAGCCATGTGTGCCTGTTCCTGCTTTTTTCTCATGTCTGATGTTGTCTTAGGCTATGGAAGCATCTTAAACTCAGTCCTGTCAGCCCAAACAATGCAGCCCATTGTTGTTGTTTTTAACAATATGGAAACCTTCATTTTCCTCTCAAGATGTGCACATCAGAGAACTTGTATTTTAAAAGTCCAGTTCTCATTTGAATTCAAAGTTTTCCTCATGAAACAGAAACATTCTGATTTAGACATGAATTAACATGAAAACAGGAAGATGCTGAATTGTTTGAAGAGTTTCCCACTAACTTTCCCATCTCTCCTTCTCCCAGTGTGTTCAATGGGTGGATGAAGCCAAACTAAACCAAATGAGACGGGAAGGCATTCGCTATGCTAGGATTCAGTTGTGTGACAATGACATCTACTTCATCCCTAGAAATGTCATTCATCAGTTCAAAACAGTGTCAGCAGTCTGCAGCTTAGCCTGGCACATCAGACTCAAACAGTATCACCCTGTGGGAGACACTTCTCCAAAAGCAGAAAGCAATTCAAGCCTGAACAGTGATGTTCCTGGAAACACAGAGGCAGAAGGTGAACCCCAAGGTGTGAGTGTAAAAATAGAGTCTGAAGAACCAGGTATAGAAATTCAGCTTACCCCAGGGGTGCTCTCCTCCTCTGTTTCTTCAATATCAGGACTTGTGCAACCAGATCAGGTGGCCCAGCCCCTTCCAGGTTTTAAAATAGAGTCTGATCAGCAACACAATCCACAGGATCATGCAGGCTCTTCTGTGTGATATGTATATATTCAAACATTTTTTAAACAACTTTTTAAAATTTTGATGTGAAGTTATAGTTTTATAACTGGCTTATGTTTTATTGGAGAAATCTTGCCTATAATTCTATAAAGAAAGGTGACATTCCAAAATGTCAAGCATATCTTTTTTACACAGATTATGCAAAATTCAAGTTGTATTTTAACCCCTTAGTACAACCTGTAACAGTGGTCTACCACTTCTTTCTGTTTAAGTAAAGAGATGTTGAATATCTTCTCAAAGTCAGATTGAAATTCCTCCAGGAACATGAAATGATTGAACTCCATTGGTCAGTGTTATTTCCCTACTTTTACTTTATCTCTAATCTTCACCAGAAAATGATGCTTTTGTAGAAGACTTACAAAGTGACTTCCCCATCTCATTTTAATTGCTTATAAAAGTAAAAAAGGAAAAAAAAGAAAAAAAAATAGAGAAAGCACAGCACTTTTGATGATTTGTGGAATTTTCAGTATGTCTGTTCTTGACATGTTGGTTTATATACAAGCTATAGAAATTGATGTTTCTTACAGTTCCTACAAGGGTGACCTGTAAAAAGAACTGAAGCAAGTGTCTGATTCCTGTTGAGATGCAATGACTTACTGACCTAACACTTCTCATAGCACTGCTTATGTTGTTTGGTGTGAGGGTTTTTGCTTCCAAAATACATCTTCCCTGAACGTGATAAATGCTAGTGTCAAAATTAGAGAACCTCTTGGTAGTCTTGTGGAGGAAACTGCTATCTTTGAGCACTTTAAGGCTTTAAAATACTTAACCAACTTGGCAGCTTGTTTTGATTGGGTCGTAACGTGTCCAATGGATCCACACTTTCCCTTATACTGATGCACTTATTATATTAAGCATTGAGCTGATACCTGACTTCCTAGAATAAGGACAGCCTTACTGTGTAAGTTCTGTATTAGTATTTCACAATAAAAAGTATTTTGGCATTGGACTGCTTTTTCCATGTGTAGCTCCTGGGTGCCCAGTTACTGTGGAAAAATCAGCAGCACATGCTCAATGTGTAGAGTGTCAGCTATCAACAGTTTTTAAAAGATCTTTCAATATTTCTGGATGTTAACGTGTAATCTGTATTTGACTTTCACTCACCCATTTATTATTGCCCTTTCCAGTCATCAAAAGGAAAAGTCCCTTTTCCCTCTCCCTCCCCCCCTCCCCACATTTAGAGTAAAAACTGGGGTTTGGTGCAACTTAAGCTGTCTCCAGATAACTTTATTTGTTCTAATCCTCACTGGAGTAGGAAAGATTTGAAACACTATGTTAGACTAGACAAAAGCAAAGATGCTGTGTTAGTTCTGGCTGCATCTTTTTAATATCAATTATTACTCTTCTCTTTATAAGGGTCTCTAAAATATGTTACTCTATTATAAATCTTACTTTGTGCAATATTGTTTGTGTAGGCTTTTATATACATATTAGCACCTCAGTGTAGAGGTCACTATTTTAAACTGATAGAGAAATAATCCTCAGAAGATACTGCAGTGATTAGTTAGAACCTGTATTACTCCTTATGTGTATGTATGTATTGTCTTCGGTACAAAAATGAGGACTAGGAAATATTTCAATTTAAAACTAATTTACAGATTGAAGTGGTAGTGACTCGTTTAGTAATCTGTGTAAATAAGGTGTTAGAATGGAAAGCTTTTATGATGAGAAGTAATGTGATTCATGCAGGGGTGTAATTTAATCTTAGCAGAAATTCTAGATGACTCAGCGCGGCTCAGAAATGAGCCGTCGGTTCTCTGGTGGGTTTTTTCCACTTTTTATGTTGAGAGGAATTTCATAGCTTTAAGGGTTGTGCAAAGTAAAATTCCTCACAGGCAATAGTGGTTTCAGTTCATCCTTCACTTTCAAAGATTCCCCAGGGGTGTTCTTTCCTTTTGACCAAGTCTGCGAGTCTTCCACGTGCCCATTCCTGCTGCTCCCTGCCCCTCCCTGGGGTGGCCCTTCCCTGGCAGCCAGCACTGATCACTCAGGAACTGTCACACCTGCAGGGGCCACAGCAAGGGCAGAGCAAACATGAGAGCCCCCATGCACCTGTTTATTGGGAAAATTGGAATGGAAGATTGTCTCTTCAAGAGAATCCATTTGGAAGTCTTCTGTAATTTCCAATAGCGTGGTTTCAAATGGAGGAAGGAGGATTAGGGTGGTTTGTGCTACTTTCCAAGCTGTAGCTTTAGTGAAATCTGTGGCAACAGCCTGAAATACCTGGAAAATGCTCTGACTCCCTCTTGCTTGGAAGGACACGAGCAGTAGCATCATGCTCAGTTACTAACTTAAAACCTAATGTCAGATTTAAATGCACATAAATAAAGGTATCTTTCAATGACCTGAATGTTGCTGATGCTATCCTATTTTGGAAGACTGAGGGAGAGAGGAACAAGCTGTTTGAGAATCTCCTACTAAATCCATGCTCAGCTTTGCTGTGCTTTAACCAAACTGGCAGACTTTCAAATTCCACCTCAACTGTGGATGCATGTATAAGAGGGATTGCTTGGGAAGCTGCTCACTCCCCAGCCATTGCTTCAGTTGCCCAGAACAAAGCCTTGATGGGACAAATGCAGATATTTTCCAGCCCAAGACCTGTAGAACACTTGATTTTTATTTTTTTTTAATGAGCTAGAGCTGTTTAGAGAGGAAGTAAGGAGTTCAGGCCAATTAGAGTTTGAGCAGAACAAATCCAGTAAATATTTTTTTAATATCTCATATTAAATAGCTGCTATTTGAATTTCTCCAAGATTTCATAAAGCAGGTTCCTTAATAAGCTAATCAAACTTTGGCACATTTGATAACTTGTTCTGAGGCAACTTGTTGTTGGAGCTGTTCAGTGTGGAAACCTCCCAGCCCCTTCCATGATCTGCAGGGGCTCAGAAAAGCTGGAGAGGGGCTGCTCATCAGAACTGAGTGACAGGACAAGGGGGAATGAGTACAAATCAAAAGAGGAGGAATTCAGGTTAGAGGTTAGGGGGAAATTTATGGGTGGTGAGGAACTGGTTGCCCAGGGAGGTTGTGGATGCCCCAACCTGGGAACTTTTCAAAGCTAGATTGAACATCCTGGCCCAGTGGGAGGTGTCCCTGCACATGGCAGGGAGTTGGGACTGGATGATTTTTAAGGTCTATTCCAACACCTTAACATTGTTATTTTCAGTGGAAAGCAGATACAGAATAGTTCCTAAATATGAATGTGCTGGTCACTTACTGCACATCCTCCGCTCTCCATTTGTGAGGATCTGCTCTGTGATATATGTCAGTCCTGCTCTGTGCTGGAGACAGCTGTCACTGGCCAAGTGCTCTGTGAAACAGAACTGGGGCTTAGGCTCGACTTTAAATCAAGTGCTGGTGACTAAAACATCCCAGGGATAAAGATAAGTGGCTGAGCTGTGCTAGAAATGGGCTAGCAAATTCAGTGTACAGCTGAAACAGCGGCTGGCTTTGGCTTCCTCTGTCCTCTAGACAAACCCCAGGTCGCTGTGTGCAGTGTTTGTTCCCAGGGGCTCTGCTGTGCTCTGCCGGGTTTCCTGCCAGTGCTCCAGGACAAGGCAAATTGTCAGAGCTTTCCCCGAGTCCCTCGTCGGGCTTTGCGCCCCGGTTTGGGTGTGAATCAGCCGAGTGTTGGACTCTGCACTTGCAGTTGGCTCCGAGCTGAGCCTGGTTAGCTCTGTGCTGGCTGAGGGGGTGGCAGGGCAGCGGGGCCATCGCCCCCTGTCCCCCCGAGCCCTTCTGTCCCTTCCCCTGGGCTCCGAGCAGCGGCCGGGGCACGCCGAGCGTTCAGACAAACACCCGCTCTCCCGATTTCTCTGTACAACATGTAAAGATACCGACTCCTGTATTGCTGTTTCGTGATTTAATTTGATTTGATTGGCAGCTACGATTATTTTATTCTGTGGTTTTAATTTATCTAAGGTCTCTGCCTCCAGAGGACGTGTACAATTGCCTGGACGACTGTTTGCTTTGTGCGGCCTTAGTGTATTTATTGACATTCGCGCGTGTGCGGGGGCGGCCCCGCGCCCCCCCGCGCTGTCGGTAGCTGACTGTACACCAGTGTCAAACTGTTAAGCTATTTCTTTGTAAAATAGTCCTGCGGAATGCATAGAATTTTTTTCCTGTAAAGTATTTTTTTAATAAACAAAAGTCTGATTTTGTCCTTTACCCGTCTAAGCTCTCTTTCCTCGGCGGGTTCGGGGGGGGCGCTCGGCGCTCGGCTGGCGCTGCCTGGGCGCTGCGGGGGCGGCAGGCGGGGCGAGCCGAGCGCCGGGCGGTTTCCAGGGTAACGGCAGCGGGCCCGGCCCGGGCTCGGTGCCGGTACCGGGGCCGGTACCGTGCCGGTCCCGCTGCTGCCCATGGCCTGTCGCGATGCCATTTCATGGTACCAGAAGAAGGTGAGTGCGGCGCGGGGCGGGCGGGCGCGGGCCCGGCCGTGCCCTCAGCCTCCTCTCCCCTCAGATCGGGGCCTACGACCAGCAGATATGGGAGAAGGCCGTGGAGCAGACCCAGATGAAGGTACCGGCGGCGGGGGGGGCGGCGGGCCCCGCGCCCCTCGCCGCTGACTCGGCCCTGTGCTCCGCCCCGCAGGGCTTCAAGAACAAGCCGAAGAAAAAGGGGCACATCCAGCCCGATCTGATCGACGTGGATCTGATCAGCGGTGAGCGGTGCTGGCTGTACCGGTTCCTCTCTGGGGCCGAGGGAGCGGCTGGAGCTGGGTCAGAGCAGGGTTGGAGATGAGGAAAGGCTCTTCCCCAGAGGTGCTGGCACTGCCCAGGCTCCCCAGCGAATGGGCACAGCCCCGAGGCTGCCAGAGCTGCGGGAGAGTTTGGACACTGCTCAGGGATGCACAGGGTGGCATTTGGGGGAGTCTGTGCAGGGCAGGGGATGCACTTGATGATCTTTGTGGCAATCTCCCAGCTCAGGATATTCCATGATTCTGTAGGTAAATCACAGCAGAACCTGCCCTGCTGCCAGGGGAGCCCCTGCTCGTGAGCTCTGAGCCTAAAGCAGCGCTGAAAACCTGAGAGCAGAGCAGGAGAACCTGGGGGTGGCTCTGCAGGAGTGGTTGGAGCAGGGTTGGGTGGGCAGCGAACTGTCTGCTGAGACTGTGTCACTTTAACTGGTGCCCGAAGCTGCTGTCACCCTCTGCTCAGCCCTGCAGCAGGGCTGGGGCTGCCCAAAGGGCAAGGCAGTTCTTGTGATTCACACTTAATGGTGGCTTGTTTCCTCTTTAATTCCAAGGCTCTACCTTTGCCAAAGCCAAGCCTGAAATTCCCTGGACGTCACTGACGAGAAAGGGAATTGTGAGAGTGGTGTTTTTCCCCTTGTTCAGCCAGTGGTGGATACAGGTCACTTCCCAGCGTATTTTTATGTGGCTCTTGGTGCTCTATGTTATGCAAGGTGAGGGAACAGGCTGTGCTATAAACCATCTCCTGCAAGAAATGTGACATCAAAGAATGTATGGATGTGGCTCTTGGGGAGATGGGTAGGGGTGGACTCGATGGTCTTAGAGGACTTTTCCAAGCTTAGTGAGTCTATGATTTTGTAGTCCATAATCTAAAGCATGAGGATCTTGTCTGAAACCTACCTAATGTGCATTTCAAGGTGTGAAAAAATTAAACAATAACACAACAAAGCAAAGCAAAAAGTAGTTGAAACAGACTCTAATTTTTGCTTTGGTGCCATTTCCCCCTTTCCAGTCGTAGCAGTGGTGCTGTACTTCATGGTGCCTGTGGTGAGTGCCAGTGAAGTGATGGGACCCCTGTGCCTTATGCTGCTGCTGGGGACAGTTCACTGCCAGATCGTGTCCACGCAGGTGAACAGACCTGCAGGGAGCAACGGGCTCAGCCGGCGCCGCAGGTGAGCACAGCAGGGCCCTGCTGGGACAGCTGCATCCAGCTCTCCCTCCCTCAGCTTGCTGCAGCAAAGATTCCCTCCTCATTTTCTCCCTTGTGCCTTTCCCAGTGATGCCCTGATGTGCTGGGCATAAGCAGATTTTTTTTTATTTGGAAGCCACCATTCTGTTTGCACGACTTCAGAAAAATGGCATCCAAAAAGCTGTTCAAATCTCATTCAGATCTTTTAAGAAAGACTTTAAAGTGGGTTCTTACACCAACTTAATTCTCCTTGTCTTAAAACTCAGGAAGTTACGTAAGCCTGTGGGTGTGGATGGGAACAGTTGGTCTCCTCCTGACAGAAGCAGCAGGGAAGAGCAGTCTGGCTCTGCATCTCTGCTGACCAATTTATCCAGCCTGCTCTTCCAGAGGAGGTATGTGATCCCTGCTGGGTTTGTGCTGCTCCTGACACTGGGAGCAGTTTGGTACCTGGAGAGTGAAGGCACAGCCTGTGCTGTCACTGACATCCCCACAGCTTGTCAGGCTTTTCTTGAATTAAAACTTTTGTGGTAATGTGGGAAGCTGATTCCTCAGGAATATTTAGTATGTCCTTATTAGATCATATAAAATTAGACTGTACAAAATTAGATCGTGTGTAACCGAGTGTTAGATTAGCTGTAGAATGTGGTGGAGTTTATTTATTAGATAAGTGACCTTATTTGAGTGAGTGCTCAGATTATATTCTGCTTTAGCTGATTTCCAAAAGCAGTTGTGCCTTCTGGTGTGGACAGTTGTCTCACTTTGGCACCTTCCTCCTCTAAAAGTAACTGAAGGAAAAGGAGGAGAGATTGTATGGGATAATGTTTCATTGTTTTCTCCTGTTTTCCCAGGTGAATTTTCTGATGAGCTTCCAGGTCACAATGTTCTTTCTCTTCATGGGAACTTTTTGTCTTCTGAATTGCTCTTGTTTTTTTTAAAAAATAAAATTAATGAAGATTTTCCCTTTGATTTAGAAGTTTTAAGATACTATTAAAGTTACAAAAGATGTGCTGAATGAGGGTGAAGCAGATATAAATCTTTTTAACAGACTCAGCACACAAAGCCTGCTAGCCAAAGAAAATTATTTATCCCTTAGGTATCTTGTTTGCTGCTACACCTGTATGCCAATGGAAGACTAGAATGTTTTACCCCAAAGAGTTTTTCCCTGACATAAAAGCATTTAATTGCACTTTCTCTCCTAGGAATAGAAGAGTAAAGCTGGTAGCTGAGAAAGGGACTGAGACAGAAAGTGGTGTGAGTGCTGAGGGTGATGGCATCAAAGTCAGACAGGCCAGATCTGAACACAGGCTGCTGCACTGCAAAGAGAAAAGCAAACTTTCTGATGGGGAGAAGAGCCATCAGGTACTGCCAGGGGATTCCTTTGAAATCACAGTTTCAGTGTGTTCCTTGTGTGCCCAGAAGTGTGTTGGTGTTTAACTGTATGGTTTGATCTAATATAAGACATCTTTGCCTGCATTAGGGAACCTAGAAACCCCTTTCTGCCCCTCAATGAGCAGCTGAAAAGGTGCTGGTACATTTTTTTCATAAAGTTTTGAGTTGGAAGGAATATTAAAGCTGATCTCATTCCACTCCCTGCCATGGGTAGAGACACTTTCCACTATCCCAGGGTGCTCCAAGCCCTCTTCAGGCTGGCCAAGTATGGTCAAACACAGACAGTGCTGGGATGTGTGTTTTACCCAAGTGCTCTGTTAATTGTTGACACTTCTGATCACAAGGTGTTCAGTTAAGGGAGAGTGCTGATAATGACTAAATAAATTGGCCATTTTCAAAATCAGTTCTGTAAAATATTTTTTCTTGCAAGACTGAGACATCCCTTGGGAAGAGAGGAAGAGCTAAAGCATCATGACCTCCATTGAAAGCTTTGAAACATAAAGATTTTGGGAATTACTCTCGAGTTTCCTCTGGGCCAGTGATGTGTTAACTCTACATGAACCTGGAATGGATCCTGTGTGGAATTCTGTCATACTGTGTCATCCCACCTCCTCTCTGGGAAGGAGTTTGGAGAGGGGCAGAGCTTGGTGTAGGGGCACAGCCCAGGATTTTGGGTTTGTTACCCCTCAGCTCTTAGACACATCTGGGCTTAAGGCTGCTGGTAAGGCACAGCCAAGAGCTGCTGCTGCCTCCTCCTCTTCCTGCCCTTGCCCCAGCTCCATCTCCACTCACCCAAAATTCTCTCTCATTACCTCTGGGGCAGGACAGGAGCAGGGGGAAGGAGTTACAATCTGGGAAGTCTCTGTGATGCCAAGAGAATTCTGTTTTTCTGTGTTCTGTGCTGGCTCTGCAGGCACTGAGGGCTGTGCTGGGGGGCAGCTCTGCCTCTGAGCCTTTGATGGGACTCAGGCTGGTCCCTGGTGTGGCTTTGGCTGTGCATTTGTAGGATGATGGCACCAACAGGGAGGGTGTTTCTGATGAGCTGTCGAGTGAGGAGGATGCTGAGGCCACTGCACAAAGGATCCTGTTACACCACAGCATGGAAGGGGCTTCCAGTGACAACAGCTATGAGGAGAAGAGGAAGAGGCCTCTGGTTTCTCTCAACCAGGCTGTCTCACAGGTACCCAGGTGGCATCAGTGCTGTTCTCCACACCTTGCTTTGCTATGGATAATGAGGTGGTTTTCCTTTGGTCTTGGCAGGTCAAGCAAGCCCTGAAAGGTGCCAGAGACTCTGACAGTGTTGTGGAGTCTGAACTGGAATCTACATTATACAGGCAGGTATGGCCATTAAGTCAGGAGAGGGAGCTTTCCCAGGCCTGGCAGGTTCACAGAGCCAGAGAATGGGTTGGGCTGGAAGAGACCTTAAAGCTCATCTTGCTCCAACCCCCTCCATCAGAACAGACACTTAGGAAATGATTGTGCCTCAGACTCCTCAGGTGCCAGGTCTGACCTCCTCCCTCCCTGCTGCTTGGCAGCTTTGTAAACCTTCCCCATGTTCACATACCTGACTGTGCTGTTTTGTTAAACAAACCACAAACAAACAAACAAATAACTGACTCTGTCCACAGCAAAGGACAATCCAAGCTGCCTCTAATTGCTCCTGTGCAATTAGAAAGAGCTGCAATTGCTCTTGTGGTTGGGAGGCAGTGCTGTGCTTGCAGCTTTTAAGCTAATAAATTTGGATTTTAAAATCACAGACTATCCTTAGTTGGAAGGGACCCACAAGGATCCAGTCCAACTCCTGTAATGAAGGAATAAATCTATTCTGTGAGATATACTCAGTCATTTCATTACCTTGTTTTTTCCACTCACCCTACCTGATACATAAATTAATGCAAAATAGAGATGAGATATTAAAACAGATTATGCAAAAGGCATTAAAAAAAAGACATTTTTGTATTAAAATGAGTATGTCAGTTTTTATTTTGTAGTTTGGGAATGGAGGTAGGGAATTAATGATCTCTGTGTGAATTTTGGTACAGAAATGCTTTTTTCCTAAAACATTGTCTTCAACCATTTCAGCTGTGTGGGTGCAACTGGGAGCACTCAAAGCTCTGGGAATCTGGGGAAAAGAGGAGGAGAAGGAAGAGAAGGAGAAAGAGGAGGGAGGGGGTGGAGAAGGAGGAGGAGAAGGACAATGAGGAGGAGGAGAAGGATAATGAGGAGAAAGAGAATAAGGAGGAAGAGAAGGATGAGGAGGAAGAGGAGGAGGACAACGATAAGGAGGATGAGGAGGAGAAGGACGAGGAGGAGCAACTAACAGAACAAGGAGACACAGTCTCAAGCTGTGCCAAGGGAGATACAGGTTGGATATTATGAAAAAGTTTTTCACGGAAAGAGTGATCAAGTACTGGAATGATCTGCTTGGGGAGGTGGTGGAGTCACATTCCTGGATGTGTTTAAAAAAGACTGGATGTGACACTGGGTGCCATGGTCTAGTTGAGTTGTTAGGGTAGGGTTGGACTCTTGATGGTCTCTTGCAACCTGGTCATTCTGTGAATTCTGTGAGAAGGATGAGGAGGAGGATGAGGATGAGGATGAGGATGAGGATAAGGAGAATGAGGAAGAGAAGGAGTATGAGGAAGAGGAGAAAGAGGATGAGGAGGAGGATAAGGAGAATCAGGAGGAGAATGAGTATGAGGAGAGGAGAAAGAGGATGAGGAGGAGAATGAGGAGGAGAAGGAGTATGAGGAAGAGGAGAAAGAGGATGAGGAGGAGAATAAGGAGAATGAGGAGGAGAAGGAGTATGAGAAAGAGGAGAAAGAGGATGAGGAGGAGGATAAGGAGAAGGATGAGGAGGAGAAGGAGGGCGATGAGGAAGAGGAGAATGAGGATAAGGAGTAGGAAAAAGAGGATGATGAGGATGAGGGTGAGGATGAGGAAGAGGATGAGGATGAGGATGAGGAAGAGGATGAGGATGAGGGTGAGGTGCTGGTGTTCCGAAGCAGACAGGCTGTGCCCCCTGTGCCCCGCAGGAGCCCAGGCCGTGCGCGGGCGCGGCGCCGCGCGGCTGCAGCGTGAGCCGGCGCGACTCGGAGAGCACGCGGCAGGACTCGGAGACCGAGGACATGCTGTGGGACGACCTCCTGCACGGCCCCGAGTGCCGCTCGTCCGGCACCAGCGACAGCGAGGAGCGCTGCGCCAGGGACTGCCGCAGGGACACCAAGGAGGATGTCTTCCAGCAGGTGGGTGCTGCCAGCCAGCAGCTGGGAGCGTGTCCTGCTTTGGAGGACAGGTGTCTGCCAAAGAAAGGCAGGAGCTTCTCTTTGAAATGGAGAGTGTAAACCACCTCCCTGCCAAATTATTATGATTTTGAAATTAAGCGGCTCTCAGGCAAAGATACAGGAATTAGGAATAACAGTTCTTTACTAGGAAAATTAAAATAGAAATACAGTATTACAAAGAACAATCCCAAACACTGTCAGAGTCAGAATCCAAGCTGACACCCGTCAGTCAGTCAGGGTGGTGGCACAGTCCCATTCCATGGTGGCTGCATCCTCCTGCAGTGGCAGATGTGGTTCAGCTGGAGCAGTGCTCCTGGAGAAGATGCAGTTTCCTCTGAAGGTGCAGGGATGATGTGGAAAGGTCTGGCTTTCCTCTGGAATCCAGTGGGAAAGGTGCTCTGGTGTTCCAAATTTCAGTTTTTATCTGGGTAGGAAAGGCTTGGCTCCTCCCCTGGCTGGAGCATCTCCCAGTGGGATGATGGAATTTTATCAGTCATGCACTGGGACTCAATGGCCATGAACAGGAGATATCTCCTGGAGGGAGGATGGGCTGTGGGAAAGATAAAGATGATTATCCAGCTGGTTTAAAGATGGCCCATTAGCAGATAATGTGTGCCAGGAGATAAAGATCACTGCCACACCCAGTTTCAAACAATGGCCTATTAACAGGAGATATCTCTCACAGGGATAAGAATCGCTGCCACACCCAGTTTGTGACAATGGCCCATTAACAGGTGATAGCTCCTGGATGAAGGGTGGGTCATGGGAAAGATAAAGATGATTGCCCCAGCTGGTTTAAAGATGGCCCATTAGCAGAGAATATGTGCCAGGAGATCAGGGTCACTGCCCCACCCGGCTGCAGCAGATGGGGACAGAATCCACATTTCAGGTCACATCCTGTATTGCAACCCAACACAGAGTGCTTCTCCCCCTTCCCCATCTTCCCAAAGTGAGGGCACATGGAGGTGCTGTTGGCATAAGGGGAGCAGCCTGGATGAGGCCAGAGTCACATGGAAATCTGGAGTGCTCTAAACGATAGCAGTGATTTGTGATCAAATCCATCCCTCCTCTCTGCATGGCTGCTTATCCCAAAACAAAGTATTTCACCCAAAATGGAATTCCCCCTCAATCCAGTTGCATTCTAGGCAAAGGCATTACTTACAGCAGGACCCACTGTTTGCACTCTTCTTTTTTTTTCTAGAACCATCTGTTTTGGCTGCAGAACACCAGCCCAGCATCTGCCAAAGTGAGTGCTCTGATCTGGGAAGGGAATGACTGCAAGAAGGTGGACATGTCTGTGCTGGAAATCAGTGGCATTATCATGAGCAGGGTAAGGGGGCTGTGTGGCATTGCAGCCTCTGCCTCACACTTTGGAAAACAACCACCAAACCCCTGGAAATAGTTAAACATGCAAATATTAGGGGCAGTATGAAACTGGTCCCTCCCCAGCTGCAGAGATGGTTGTCCCACATGTTCTTATTGAAAAACTGCCTAACCCCCAGTTTAGGAGGACTCTTGAAGACTGATGAGTGCTGATTATCACTGATTGCCTCTGCAGGGTGCTGGAGGTGGGGGGTTGATTATTTGGCTGATTGGTTTTGGGTTTGGACTGAAATGGGTGGAATTATTTTAGGCCTTGTCCTATGAAGGGAAGGGAAACCAACTGCTTGCCTGAGTCGATGCTACCACAACAACAGGACTTTTCTTTGATGCACACCTCAGTTAATCATCCCATTATTTTTTTCCTGCTTGCCAGGTGAATGCCCACCAGCAAGGAGTGGGGTATCAAATGCTGGGAAACATCATCACCATTGGATTGGCCTTCCTGCCATTCCTGTACAGACTGTTCCGTACAGACAACCTGGAGCAGCTCTGCTCCATTTCCCTGATGGAGCTTCTGCACATCTTCTGTGGAGCCCCTGCCAGCACCCCTGTGCTCATCCTGTCTGCCATCAACTTCCTGGAAAGGCTCTGCTTAACCTGGATGTTTTTCTTCATGATGTGTGTTGCTGAGAGAACCTACA
Organism: Erithacus rubecula; assembly: GCF_903797595.1. NCBI lineage: Eukaryota > Metazoa > Chordata > Aves > Passeriformes > Muscicapidae > Erithacus > Erithacus rubecula. Next base: position 2,814,980 of record NC_136678.1, read on the forward strand.
AACAGGTGGGTTGAAAGGTCCTGGTGCCTTTCAGGAACCTGGAAAACAGGAATAAAAATGGGATGATGACCTTAAAGCTCATCTCATGCCAGGCCTTGTCAAGGTCAGGGAGGGGAGTCTGGGAAGACTCTTATAGATCATTCCCAAATTATGTCTATTAATGCTATTCCTGACACCCCTGTTCCCCCTTACCTGCCCCAAGGTTTTACTCTGTCCCCTCTCTGTTGTCCAGAGCAGCTGTGGCTGCCTCATCCCTGGAAATCTTCAAGGCTAGGTTGGACAGGGCTTGGAGCAACCTGAGAGAGTGGAAGATGTTCCTTCCCATGGCAAGGGCTGGAAAAAGATGGGCTTTAAGGTCCCTCCCAATACAAACCAGTCTGGAATTCTATGAAAACAGCTGCTGCTAGAGAGGTTAAGCACCCAGGCCTCATGCTGGGCTTCCCCAGTGACCCTTTTTGCCAGGTACCACTAGGAACCCCAAGCAATCTGTTCTGTTTTACACTAATTTGGTTCTGTTTTTAACTTGCAGAGGTTTTTGTTTGCCAAGCTCTTCAGTCACATCACATCTGCTCGGAAAGCCAGGAAATATGAAATCCCTCACTTCAGGCTCAAGAAGGTGGAGAACATCAAGATCTGGTTATCCCTTCGCTCCTACCTGAAGGTGACTTCTGACCTGGGGTTTGGTTATTGCAGAGGGAGTGACAGTGGCAGTGCCAGCTGTTTGTGTGAGTTTTGTCTGCACACCACACTCAGCCCTGACCCTGTGTCCTTGTTTTTGCAGAGACGAGGCCCCCAGAGGTCTGTGGATGTTGTGGTGTCCTCAGTGTTTTTACTGGCTCTTTCAATTGCTTTTATCTGCTGTGCCCAGGTGAGATTTTAACCTTTGTGGTTTATTAAGTAGTGAAAATCCTCCCAAGTGCTGGAGGTTTTTTTTTCACCAGCCTACAAAAGGCTTGAAGTGGAGCAGTTTGACCCCAGAGTAACATAGAGAGTATAGCATTTTTAAAGAGCTTTGTCATTTTTAGTTGGAAAAAGAGGCTCATTCTGTGCTTGCAGAGCAAGGTCAGGGGTTTTATAATCATTAGGAAAAATTCAGGACATGGCCATTTGGGCACAAAGGAGAGGAGACTGCCCAAGGACCCCAGGTGTTCACAGGACATTTATTCCAGAGGGCTGATTGGACCATGCTCTGTAATCACCATGTGGAAAAGCAGGTCAAGGACTATTACTGGCACCTTTTAACCCTTGGCTAAACATGTTTAGGCAGAGTGCCAATGCTGGAGCTGTTTTCTTGCTCAGTGCTGTGTTCAGGCACATCCTTGATGCCCTGAAGGGGCAGCTGTGGTGGCAGAGACTGGTGGTTTGTAGATACTGGCACTGCTGTGACTGTTCTTGCAAGCCAGAGGTTTGCAGAGGAAGGAATGACAATCCAATCCCATGCTGGGAAAGGCAGGAGCAGCTTAGGCTGGCTGAGGCTGCCAGTGGGACAAGGAAAGACTCTTCATTGCCTGTTAGATGGACAGAGGGAGGGGAGAGGAGCAGAAGGAAAAAAATACCCAATTCCAAACTAAAGACAGGTTAGAAATGAGAGCTTTCCCTGTAACCCAATCACAGGAGTGATTTACACTTCCTGGGAAGAGCTGTCAGTGGCTGTGGAGCACCCAGGGCTGGGCAGAGGAAGAGCAAGGGCAGTGCTTGTGCACTTGTCCCAAGAACACACACTTTGTCAGTGACATTTAGTGCTTTGTTTTCTCCCCTTGCAGGTTCTTAAGGGTCACAAAACCTTTCTGAGTGCAGCTTACAACTGGGAGTTCCTGATGTGGGAGGCAGCACTGCTCCTCTTTCTGCTACGTCTGGCATCTCTGGGCTCTGAGACCAACAAGAAATACAGCAACATTTCCATCCTGCTCACTGAGCAGGTAGCTCCCTTTAGCTTGTTCTCCCCTGGGCTTTGGGTTTGTTTGGATATAATTATTGTATTTCAAATCAGCTTAAATACTGGAATCAAACTTTAAAATGTAGGAATCAACCCTTGTGTTGGCCAGAAGGCAACAAAGCACTCACTGGGAGGGATGATCTGGTCCTGTTGGGACAGACTCAAACTCCAAAGTTCTAGATTATTTTGGTCTCTGGGTTAATGTGTGTTAGCCAAAACAGTTGGAAAAGAATGGTGTTATCAGTGCTAAATTCACTACTTCAGAAATGGCTCCAGTTTCCCTTAGTTAGGAATCAGTTGGGGCTGGTGCTGGAATACCAACCCCTGGCCTGTCATGTCTGTCACAGATAAACTTGTACCTGAAGATGGAGAAGAAGCCAAACAAGAAGGAGCAGCTGTCTCTGGTAAACAATGTGCTGAAACTGTCCACAAAGCTGCTGAAGGTGAGGTGCTCTGCCTGAATGGTTGGATTTTATGGAAGCAGGAAGTTATGGCAGTGTCACATGGCCCTGCCCTTCCCTTGGCTCTGGGAGCTGGTACTGACAAAGGGGATTTTCACTGCAGAGGGAGCAGCTCAAGGCCAGTGTGGGTAATTAGTGCTGTGAACTCTTGATGAGCAGTGGTTTAACTAAGTGAGAGGAACTGGAGTGAGCACAGCATCTCCTGACTGCTCCAGTCTCATTTTCCTTCAGCAGCTCTGATGCTGGAGCTCACTGCCAGCAGCAGGGAGAGATTTGGGAAGGAGTGAGCAGGTTCTGGGAGTCCCTAGATTGGGCTGGGTGATTCTGCAGCCTGGGGTGTCAGACTCTGGGGTTGCTGCAGAGACTTTGGATTCAGCAGGAGATGTCTCTGGAGCACTGGCAATTCCTGCTCATTTATTTTAAGAGAGGCAGCCCAGTCTGTTGGAGTGTCAGGCTAAGCTAAAAGTCAGAGGATGAATTCTTTGGTGTTGGTGGGTGCTAATGGACCCTGGTCCTGTCCCTGCAGGAGCTGGATAGTCCATTCAGGCTGTATGGACTGACCATGAACCCACTGATCTACAACATCACACGGGTTGTCATCCTCTCTGCTGTCTCAGGAGTGATCAGTGACCTGCTGGGATTCAATATCAGAGTAAGTGTCCCTGTGCCAAGCACAGAACAGCCCTGGGGTCACTTCTGGGGTCACAGCCCCAAGAGAAGCCTGGGTTTGCACTGGGAACCCAGACACCAGAATGTGCTGGGTGTGTCCCCACCTCCCTGAGACAGAGCTCACTTCAGTTTCAGTTCCTTCAGGTGAAGCTGTGAGAATCCAGGGTTCCTCCCTTTATCCCAGTCCTCCTGTGACTCATCCTGAAACTGGAGCTCACTGAGCAGAGCAGGATGGGCAGGAGACACAGAATGTTACCTGGAGATGAAGATTCCTGTTAGACCCAAACTCCCTTTGGTGTCTCTTTGCAGTTGTGGAAAATTAAACCATGAGCTGGCAGAACATCATCCCTGGCATTTCCACCAGATACCAGAGAAGAGAACCAGCAGTGTGGGCAGAAAGAAGAAAACTGACAGAAATCTGTAATTCCAATTTTTAAACAGATTCCCAGTGTGTGTATCAGAAGTTTTCTTTCTGCTTTACTGCTCTCCAGCATCTGGAATGAACTGGTCTCATCAGTGATGTCATCCCATGGCATGCACAGAAAAACTGGATTAATAAATCCTGGCAGCTGGCACTGAACCAGCAGGAACTGGTGTGGGACATCAGGCACTAAAGCCATACAAGAGCTGCAGCTGGGGGGGCACCAGTGCCTGTGACTGGTGTTTCTGTAAAACCTGCACTCTGGGCATGTGACCAGGAGGGACTCAGCCCTCCTGGGGCTGCACTGAAATATTCCAGGTTAGGAATCCTTTGCTGCACTGACCTGCCTGTGCTGAAGAGCTTTTATTTCCTTAAAGCTCTGTGTGCTCAAGGCTTTGCCTCCATCCTGAAGCACCCCAGGATGCACCAGGTGAATTCCCCCTCCAATCCAGCAATACCCAAATCCTGCTGGTGGCTTGTGCTGCAAAGAAATTATCAGTATTTTTGAGGACAGTGGTTGTAGGAGAAAAACCTTTCAACAAACTCTACAGGCAAAGTGTTCATGAGCTGGAGAATGTTTTGTTCCCTGGAATACTCAGCTCCATCCTGTCCTGGCTGGGACAGCAGCTCTGCTCCATGCTGTCAGCAGTTGGTGCAGCCCAGCACTGCAATAGAGCCTCACCCTGAACACCTGGGGAGGAAATCTGGGGGGAAAAAACAGCTTTGACAGAGACTTCCTCAGGTTCATGTTTAGAAAAGTCATGGAGAGCAAGAAAATATTTGAAGGCTTCTGTAACATTTCCCTTCACTGGCTCCAATGGCTTCTATTTATTAGTAGTGAAAACAGCAAAAATGGAGGAACTTCTCATTCCTTCACAGGAGTGTAAAATGGAAGAATTTTTGGTAGTGAATTATTTACAGCTATTTTCTGTACAAGGAAAAGTTATGAGATGTAAAAGGAGGTGACAGTTTTATATAGCAAAATGTGCAAATAAATCTGCAGGACAAGCACTTCATCATTGCCAACGGTTTCTACAGCACTTGATGATTTTTATACCATCTTTTTCAACATCTGTTACTGGAATGGGGGGTCAAGGAAACATCCAATAATAAATTGCATTTGTTTTCCAGAACAGCAGCATGTTTGTGGATAAAATCTGGTCACACCCCTGAAAGCCAACCAAGAGCCTGGTTTAGGCAGTGCAGAACCAACAGGCCATGAACTGGAGCTGGGTTTTAAGATCTGTGTAAAAATCATGAGTGATTTCCAGGTCTCTCCAGTCAGAAGCTCAGGAGTCTGTGTGAAGCTGCTGTACAATAAGTATTTACACCATCACATCCAGCCATGGTGCAGCATTCCAAGGCCACGTGGATGCAGGAAACACAGAGAAAAGGTCTGGGGAAGGGGAAATCCCACACAGGTAGGACATGGTCACATTCACACACAGGAAAACAGGAGAGGTGATGGCAGGGAAATCATTTCAGTGCTGCCAATTCCTCTGGAATTAAAGGTCTGGGTTTATCACTGTCCTCAGAACTCAGGGTGAGGGCACACAACATAACCCAGCCCAACCTCTGGGGAGAGCACAGGAATATCTGCACAGGCTGCTCAGAATATTGAATATTTCACAGCCCTACTGCAGCCAGGGAGGATTTGTACGTGTTCTGCTCCACAGCAAACCTCAATGGATCACCCAGCAGCTGAGCACAGTTCAGAGCTGCTTTAAAGCCCTTTGAATTCCCAAAGTCTTTGTTTTAAAAGCTGTTTGAGCAGTCAGCTGTCCTTGTGAAGAATTTCACTCACAACTGCCTCACTGGGCTTCGTTAGCCTTTGAAAACATCCAAAGTTTCAAAGCCAAAATGAGATACTCTCTTACTTTCAAAGAGCAAATCCTATCAGTTTGAATTTTGAGTAAGTGAAGCTCAATTTTTTACTCCTTTCTCCTTCTGCAGACTGGACCAATGGATTTCTTTTCCCACTTTTCTACAGTCATTAAACACGTCAGATGTCAGGAAATCATCACTAAATTATGAATTATATAAATCCCTTCAGTCTGTTCTGACAGCCATGGGGCTGATGTGACAGTGATTTCTGGGGGTAACATCCCTCTGTAAAATATCCCTGCCAGCCCAAACCACAGGTGTGAGTCCCCTGTAGCCTGTGTGCCATCAGCACTCCCTGATCACTCATTCAGAGGAAACTGGGGAGAGTTCTTACACACACAGGCAAAAACTACACTGAGGAAACTGCTCTGGACTCTATCCCAAGGTCAGTTTTTACCTCTACAGAGATAAAATATCCAATTCCTAATTAGCAATAAATAATTAAAGATGAGACTTCAGTCTCAGCTCTTCATCCAAGCTGAAGATGTCATGGTGCCACAAGTGAAACCAAAGGAATTATGTCACTGAACAGAACCCAGGGTTTCCTCTCCTCACACAGAGGTTTGCAAACTAAACCCCCCTGAAGCAAGAAACTGAAGTGGTTGTGTTCAGAAAAAACAAAATCACAGAATTGTGTCAAATACCATATTTAGCTCCAGGGCTTTGTGTTGAATATTAAAATCCCAGGAAACAAATCAATGGAGCAGCACCAGTGGCTTTTTTGCTGCCCTGGGCCTGACAGAACCAACTGTCCCTGTTGTCCCTGGCCAGCAGGAGCACGAGGGACTCCTGATGTCAGCATGTCTGCAGAAAAGCCCCACTTCAGCCCAAAGCTGTGCCTGGAACCACAGGGAGGATCAGGTGGGCTGGATACAGGAGAGAGCTTGGCACAAGAGCAGTGAGTCAGGATCACACTGGCAGCAGAGACACTCAGGAACTTTGGTCACTTGGAGAAGCTGCAGCAGACACAGCCTGCAAAGGGACACAGGGACACAGCTCATGGCACAGCAGCCCTGAAGCCACCCACAAGGTCCCTCCTGAGCTCAGATAAGGACAAATCAAATACTTCTCCCTCTCTAACCAGTTTCTGAGAAGAGAAGAGAAGAACCAGTGCTTTAAATGAACCTCATTGGAAAACTGATTAGAACATGTTCCCTGATTCATCCTTTCCTGATAGTCCAACTTTCCCTGATCCAATCTTTCCTGATAGTCCAACTTTCCCTGATCCAACCTTTCCTGGTCTCCAGCCTTTCCTGATATCCAACATTTTCTGATATTCCAGCTTTCCTGATACCCAACCTTTCCCTGATCCAAACTTTCCTGGTACCCAACCTTTCCTTGATCCAACCTTTCTCTGATATCCCACGTTTCCCTGATATCCAACCTATCCAGGCCTCCCACCTTTCCTGATATCCAACATTTTCTGATATCCAACTTTTCATGATATTCCACCTTTCCCTGATATCCCACCTTTCCTGTCTCCAACCTTTCCTGATATCCAACATTTTCTGATATTCCAGCTTTCCTGATACCCAACCTTTCCCTGATCCAAACTTTCCTGATATCCAACCTTTCCCTGATATCCAACTTTTCATTATATTCCAACATTCCCTGATATCTCACCTTTCCTTGATCCAACCTTTCCTGACATCCAACTTTTCCCTGATATTCCAGCTTTCCTGATATTCCAACTTTCCCTGATCCAACCTTTCCCTGATCTCCAGCCCTTCCTGATCTTCCATCCCAGCTCCCCTGACAGCTCCAGCCCTTCCCTGGCTGCAGCCCCTGCCAAGGTCTCCTCTCCTCCATCCCAACTTTTGGGCTGCCTCACCCAAAAAGCAAAGCCCTGGAGCTCAGTGTGACCCCACAGGAGAAGGAGGAACACCAGAGAAAAGAAAACATCAGCACTGAAAAGCTAATTACTGTGAAGAATGGGATAAGGGAAGTTAACAATACCAAGAATTCCACATCCAGTTAAGCCTCCCAGGCAGGATCTGTGCCAGCCCCAGCCTGCAAATGCAGCACAAAGAGAGGCAGAGCCAGTGCCAGGGAAGCACCAGGGCTGTGGCATCTCCTGGGCACTGGGCTCAGCTCCACACTCCAGCCTCTGAAAATCCAGCCAAGAGCCCAGTCATCCTTGGTTTTTGTGCTGGACCCACTTATTTTTCTATATTTTGCTTTATTTTGCTTTTACTGCAATATCCAAGAGTGACTTCCTTAAGCAGAGATAAGAATGAACATCATATTTTGGAAAAAAAAAAAAAATTAGGTTTCTATTTCCAAAGATGGCACAGAACAGCAACAGCACAATGTACACACAAACATTGCTTAAAAATTCACTTACCTGGACTGTGATTCCCCTCCCAGCTCTCTGCTCCATGCTGCAATCGCCTGTTGGGGCTCCTGAAGTGCCCCAAAGCAGCTGCTGCTCATAAAAAAAAAAAAAAGAGATGAGAATCTAAAGGCAGATTTAAATCCAGAAAAATATTTCTCCATTTTGAGAATTTAAACTGAATTTATCAGCTCAGAGTAATTGTTTTTGAGTCGATGCTGAGATAGGCACAAAATTCTTTAGGGCACTTTGCCAAAGGGTCTCTGACAGCTCCAGAACAACATTTTCTGTTTCTTTTGTAACTCCAACAAGTGTTCAACTGTCCTAAGGAGAGAATCAGATTTAAAACACGAGCAGAAACATTCTGAGAGGCAATTCAGTGTATTTTTACACCCAGCTTTTCTACCTGTGTGCAACAGAGAAAGGTTTTGATGTTCTGCTTTTGAGAACTCCCTGGCAGTGCCAGGGCTGAGAGTTCCCCACATCCCCATCCTCTGATCCATCCTGTACCTGGGAATGACTTTTCTGCTTTTTTCCTGCTTTTCCTCAGAAAAAACAACACATTTTTACAGATCCTGACACAGACAGAAGGGTTTTAGCCTGTTTGGAAGTTGATAAAGGTCAGAAGGGATCAGGGCTGGTCAGATCCATAAAATTAGTTCAGATATTTAATTTATTAAAATTTTGTAAGACATAAATGGCCATGCCCATTTGAGAAATATCCCTGTGGAAAGGGAAGGGAATGAGGACCTGCAGGGGCATTGGGGATTTGGAAGCTCCAAAAATGGAGGAAAATTGCCAAATTATTTAAGGTACAACAGAGTTTTGCACTGCCCAGCTCCAGGAAAGGTGAGGAGTCCCAGAGCCACACTGGGGGAATGAGTTCACTGATAGGAATTTTAAACTGTTTTGTCTCCTCCCAACAGCTGCATAAAAATTAAAGTATAATAGCATTTTAATAAAACACTTAAAATAACTCCATATTATTTTCCCATCCATGGAAAATAATGATATTGTGCACTTGACAATAAATCCAGTGCATTTGTGGAAGAAAACCACATTTCAGGGTACAAAATTACAAAGAATAAGGAACCACAGCTTATGCAAAAAGCTGAATGGCAAGTACTGCCCCAAGAAAGACTTTTGTGCTGATTTGTAAACTGATAAACTCCTTTTTCCTGAAAGGTATAAAAAATAATCCCAAGCACCAAAACTAGAGCTGTTCCAGCCCTGTTGGGTGCAGCACATCACTGCATTTCTTAATTAAGAACAAACAAATTCTATTAAACTATAAAAAGTGCTCAAGCATCTTAAGCAAAGGGAAATTTAAAGTCTATTAAACTGAATTTCTCAGGTATGTGGGGCCTCCCAAACCCTTCACAGCACTGCTTGGAGCCCTTCCTGTGACATCCTTAGAGAGCTTTTCCTCTGGAGATAAAAATATCAACTTTTCCTCCTGGTCCATGCTCAGATTTTTAATTGAGGAGCACAGGGAAGGCAAATGCCATCTGTTGGTAGGAATCCTGCAGCCCTGCTCCCAGCTGACACAGAACAAGAGCTGACAGGCAACTGCTTTGGTGAAAAATGTTAAAAAATGCTTTTTGGAGCATGAAGAGGATTCATTTATTCCCAGGGAAAGCAAAGATCCCGGGCTGGGAGGAGGGAAGGGACCTGGCACAGGATTTGTTGCCAGGCTCAGAGGGCAAAGCACAAACTCTGCCAGGGTTTGTGCCCAGTGAGGCTCCACAGCAGAAAGGAAATTTTAGATTTTTTTTTGAAGTTGAATTCTAGGTTTTGTCAGTGTGGAGCAGCCCTGGAACTCTCCCTGCCTCACCCCCCTCCTCTGGATTTCCTGCACAAAGAGCTCTGCTGACAGCCAGACTCTGTTCCTGCAGCTGCATCCAGGGGAATCCTAACAAGAAAATTTATTCCCACCTGTCCTGCTTTGGAGGACAGGTGTCTGCCAATAAAGGCAGGACCTTCTCTTTGAAATGGAGAATGCAAACCCTCTCCCTCCAAATTATTATAATTCTGAAATTAAGGGGCTCTCAGGCAAAGATATGGGAATTAGGAATAACAGTTCCTTACTAGGAAAATTAAAATAGAAATACAGTATTACAAAGAACAATCCCAACCCCTCCCAGAGTCAGAATCCAAGCTGACACCCGTCAGTCAGTCAGGGTGGTGGCAGCAGTCCCATTCAATGGTGGCTGCATCCTCCTGCAGTGGCAGATGTGGTTCAGCTGGAGCAGTGCTCCTGGAGAAGGTGCAGTTTCCTCTGAAGGTGCAGGGATGATGTGGAAAGGTCTGGCTTTCCTCTGGAATCCAGTGGGAAAGGTGCTCTGGTGTTCCAAATCCCAGTTTTTATCTGGGTAGGAAAGGCTTGGCTCCTCCCCTGGCTGGAACATCTCCCAGTGGGATGATGGAATTTTATCAGTCATGCACTGGGACTCAATGGCCATGAACAGGAGATATCTCCTGGAGGGAGGATGGGCTGTGGAAAGATAAAGATGATTGCCCAGCTGGTTTAAAGATGGCCCATTAGCAGATAATGTGTGCCAGGAGATAAAGATCACTGCCACACCCAGTTTGTAACAATGGCCCATTAACAGGAGATATCTCCCACAGGGATAAGAATCGCTGTCACACCCAGTTTGTAACAATGGCCCATTAACAGGTGATACCTCCTGGATGAAGGGTGGGTCATGGGAAAGGTAAAGATGATTGCCCAGCTGGTTTAAAGATGGCCCATTAGCAGAGAATATGTGCCAGGAGATCAGGGTCACTGCCCCACCCGGCTGCAGCAGATGGGGACAGAATCCACATTTCTGGCCACATCCTGTATTGCAACCCAAGACATCCCTCCAGTGAACAGGTTCTGCTCCTTTCTCCTTCACTGTCACAAAATTCTTTAGATCTGAAACACTCAACTCCAGTTCCCCTGAGCCACAGATTTTTTTCTGACTGATCTTCACTCTGATTTTACCACCTGCTATTGAGGGTTTTTTATTCCCTCTCTTTGTTGAGTGTTACCAAGTTCAGGTTTTATCTCTACATTTCAGCTCTAAATCTGTAATTGAGGTAGTGGGGAAGGTTTTTATACAGAGTCCAGGTAAGGTTGTGCATAAATAATGTCCAGAAATATGATATTCACTTAGGAAACAAGTGGGCAGGGCTGGGTTGAAATGAGCTCCAAGGTCCTTCCAACCCTAACCAGTCTGGGATTCAAAGATTAAAAGCTGTAAAGAAACAGATCTAATTTAACCAACTCCAACTTCAGCAGCTTTATAATCACCCTGGGCAACTGCTTTGAAGTGTGTCCCTTCAAACTGGAATGAATCAGATTTGATAAAAATAAAAATCTTAATAGAAAAATAACAATTTATAGAGTTCTCTTTGCTTCAAGCATTAGTAAAAAGGAAGGTTAAGTCTTTGAAATTCTCTGTATCGGGCTGAGATGGCATGTTAAATATTTGAAATGAATGTGAAATTAGAGAATCATCTGCTGCCTTTAGTCACAGTCTGGCTTTAGGTATTTATTATTTAAAAGGTGAAAAAAGCCAACTTTCTGACAAGATAATGATTGGGAATTTAATTAAACCCATAAGTAGCAATCCAGAAAAATGCAGGGTTGCAAAACAGCTTTTCTCCCCAAATAAGTGGATTTTACATATTTACATTTTTGTTTAGAAACAATACCACAGTGCTGTGTGGAGCTGGCATTAAATCCCAGGCTGGAGATGGGATTGGGCAGTCCCAGGGCTCCCTGTGCTGCTCAGGTGTCACAGCAGATAAAGGATTTGCAGGAAAACACTGTCAGGGGTTTTTTATCACCACCCCCCTAAGAATATTATAATAATAATAATAATAATAATAATAATAATAATAATAATAATAATAATAATAATAATTTTTTTTTTTTTAAGTGACCCTTTTCCAAGGGGAAGTTTTGGCACAGAGAACCACGAGATGTTTCTGTTTTTGTATGCAATGGGATGCAGCTTTGGGGAATTTGTGTTTTTTAACAGGGAGGAAAGGGAAAACTCAGGGTTTAACTGGAGAGGTTTGGAGCAGCCTGGGAGCACCAACCCCACTGGGAGCAAAGCTCTGGCAGCTCCTGCAGCAGCAGAGCCCTGAGCAGGGGGAGATTTTCTCCCTGAGCATCACCCCATGGTGCTGCAGCCCCCTGAGGAGGGGTCCAAGGTCTGACAGGAGCTGTTTCTATGGCAGCAGCACTTTCTCTGTCACACATGGGAATTTCTCTCATTTCACACCACGTTGTTGATTCTTGTATCTTCTTTTTGGCACAAGCACCTTGGCAGGTGCCTCTCTCTGCCCCACCTGCCTTCAGGTGTTCCAGAGCAACGAGCTCCCAACTCATTCACCTTCCAGGACCTGATCATCCCTGTGGGTCCCACCCAGCTCAGAACATTCTGGGATTCACTCTCTTTCATTTTGAACATCCTCAAACTCTGCATTGAAGTGAAAAAACATCAGCAGTGACCAAAATGAGACTCTGGCAGTGGTGGCACCTCCTTGCCCTCCCCAGCCCCCTCTGTGAGGGTCACCACATCCCTGATGAGCTGCAGGAAGCTGCCAGGGGAGAGCTTCACCATGTACTGGCTGAGATCCTGTTTTCCACCTTCAGCTTCCCACTCTGGCCAGCCTTGAGAACCTTCCCAGCCCTGGAACCACCAGAAACCACCAGGAACCACCAGGAACCACCAGGAACCAGGAACAGGCTCAGCAGCACCATCAGGACTCGTGGAATCGTGGAGTGTCCTGAGTGGGAAGAGTGGGAATGGATCAAAGTCCTGCTCCTGTGCACATCAGAGAAGCATCAAACAGACCCAGAAGTGCCACAGCCAGAGAATCAGGGAATATCCAGAGCTGGAAAGGACCCACCAGGATCATCCAGCTCCTGGCCCTGCACAGACACCCCAAAATCTCACCCTGTGCACCCCTGAGCAGTGTCCAAACTCTGCTGGAGCTCTGGCTGTGCCCATTCCCTGGGGAGCCTGGGATGTGCCCAGCACTCTCTGGGGAAGAACCTTTCCCAAAATCCAACCTGAACTCCCCTGGAACAGCTCCAGCCCTTCCCTCTGGTCCCATCCCTGCTGTCCTGCTCCAAAGGGTGGCCCTGCTGGTACAGGAAAAACCTGCAGGTAATGAGGGATGTTTCACTGGGGGTGACTGGAGACACCAGCCCAACATCAGGGCTTGGTCACCTCCAGGGTGCCACAGGGGAGCACAGGAAGGAATTGGGTCACACCTGCCAAGGTGAGTGAGCCTGTGTGGCCCCAGAGTGCTCTGCAGCAGTTGGTTTTGCCACAAATAATTCAGTTTTCCATTTCAGGCACAGGAAGGTTCTGTGTGACAGGGGATGGCTGCTGTCCTTCCTGGGGCAACAACCCTGGCACCCTTTCAGGTGACCACCACCAAAATGTGCAGCTGCTGTTTCTGGTATTGAGCCCCCAGCCCAGGGATTGCCCCAGGAGCTGAGCTCAGGTCAGTCCCTGCTCAGACTCACTGTCTCTGGGTTTCTCTCTGTGGGGTTGGAGGAATCAGCCTCAGCTTTGGGTTTGGTTCAGCCTTTTTGGTCAAGGACTCATCAGCTGTTGGTGTTGGGTTTGTAATCCATGGCTCTGGTTCATCTGGGGTCTTGGAGCTGTACTATGTGTAAATCTTACCTTTGGACTCTATTATCCCAATCCAGGAGGAAGATAAACCCAAATTTGCACTTAATTGGGAAGGATTCCTACCCAGTGTTTGAAGAGCACGAGAGGTGGCCCAGAGAGCCAAGGCCAGTCCTGGGAGAAATCCTCAGTTTGCAGGTTTGGGAGCTGGAATCTCACTGCCAACAAAGGCACCTGTGAAGGGTGGTTGTCCTCAGGGAGGAAAATCAGCAGCTCAGAGTTTGGGGAGGAGCAGAGGGGCCACCATGGAAAGGCCACACCAAGCAGGGACAGCAGCTTCAGGACAAATGCTGGTTTCCAGCTCAGAAAATTGTAGGATAAATGTTGGCTTCCCCTAAAATTTTAGAATGAATATTGGTTTCCATCTCCTAAAATTGCCAAAGATTGGTGCCAGAAAAGAGCTGCTGGGAACAATGGCTCTGGCTGAAATTGGCCTTGCAGGGTTTATCACTGGGGCACTGCTCTTTTCTACCCATGAAAAACAACTGGCTCTAAACCTAAACCTAAACCTAACACTAACTACTAAACCTAAAGCTAAATCAAACCCTAAGCCTTTCCCCAAACCCAGCCATATACTCAAATGCCTAAGATTAATCACCTAACCCTGATCCTAAACCTAAGCACATCCCCTAACCCTAACCACTAAGCATAAACCTATCCCTAACCCTAAAACCCAACCCAAACCTTAACCCTAAAACCAAACCCTAAATCCTAACCCTGAACCCTTAAACCCAACCCTAATCCTAACCCTAATACCAAATCCTAACCCCTAACCCTTAAATCCAACTCTAACCTTAACCCTAATACCAAACCCTAAATCCTGACCCTGAACCCTTAAACCCAACCCTAATCCTAACCCTAATACCAATCCCTAAATCCTAACCCCTAACCCTTAAATCCAACTCTAACCTTAACCCTAATACCAATCCTAACTCAAACCTCAACCCTAACAATTTAGATTAGAAAGATAAATATCAAGGTGAGTAGAAAGTAAATACTCAAAAGATTGATTGCCAGGTGAATCGAAAGACATTAAGAAGTAAAATAAAATGTATCTACCAGAAACATGAATAAAAGGAAGGATAGGAAGTGGGTACTAGAAAGATAAATAATAAACTGAATAGAAAGTAGACAATAAAAACCAGATGCAAAAGCTATAAATAGAGAGAGGAATAGAAAACAGATATTAGAAAGGTTGATAGACCATGGATACCCAGACCACAGAGAGCTAAAATGTGGAAGGAGCCAGTTCCAGGCTGAGACTCTGTTTCTGGTTTGTTCTTGATGGTCCTGGAGCAGTTGATGGTTTGTTTTTTCATTTTTTAATTGGTTTGAGTTTTTACTCTTTATGGGATTCTATTTTGTACGTGTGTGGTTTTTGTTTTTATTTATTTTTGCTTTATTTTGCAGTTCCTTGTGCTGCAGGTGTTGGCTATGGGTGTCAGTGGGAAAAATTTTTGTCCCCTAATTTGCATATACAATAGAATATTTGCATAATCACTCATTAATAATTATTCTTCAGTGCTCCATATGGGAATAAGTGGGGTGGAGAATAATAGTAATAATATGAGAGATGTTACTCCAATCTGGAGCATTATTTATGGGCTTTATGTACTATAAATAAAAAGAAGACAAATAATAACGTCTGGTGCAGAAAATGCCACGCTGCCTGGAGGCAATCTTTTATTTATTTACTTTTTTTAATTCTAAAAGTCTGAACAGAAACAGCTCCGAGGCAGCCAATTCACCGAACCTAAAACGCCACACGAGAAGTGAGTGGGATTCCGAGTCTGGAATTCCCTGGAAAAGCAGAAATCCCCAAATCCCAGGAAATGTCACTCTGCCCCCCCCCGCAGGATCCGGGTGGTGCCGCCCCGCGCCCCCCCCCGCACCCCCCATGGTCCCTCCCGCCTCTCCAGCTCAGCAGTCCCCGCCCCTCCTCTTACGTCACAGCAGCACCCGCCTCTGATTGGTGGATCCGCGACGCCTCGCGCGCAGCGACCAATGGCGGCGCCGGGCCCGCCCGGAGGCAAGATGGCGGCGCGGCGGGCTGCGGGCGGGCGGCCCTGAGGCGGCAGCGGGGCCGCGCCTTGCTCCGCGCCCCGCGCCGCGCCGGGGGCCGGCCGCCCGGGGTCCCCGCTGCCCGCTCGCGGGCTGGCCGGCCCGCCGGGCCCGCCCCGCCCGCAGCCATGGCGGCCGAGAGCGGCAGGCAGTTCTGGAAGCGGAGCGCCAAGCTGCCGGGCAGGTGAGCCCGGGGAGGGAAGGGGTGCGAGGGCCGCGCCCCCCGCGCTCCGGCTGCGGCTGGAGCCGCGCTGTGCCCGGGGAAGGGCCGTCACCCGGGCTGCTTCTGCGGGCTCGGGGGTACAGGAGCATCTGTCCGGCTGTTCCTTCCTGAAGCAGGGGGGACGCCGGGGCCGGCCCGGGCTGGGGACGGGGTTTGCTGTGGAAGGTTTGATTACAGGGCACAGGGTGGGTGAGAGCTGCTCCCTCACTGCAGCACAAGGCCGGCGGTGTGGGGGCTGCGGGGCCCTGCGCCCCCATGGGAAAGGAGGGATCACGCTGCCTTGGGGGTGGCTTTGGCTGCTCTCAGAGCCAGGGCTGTGCCACCTTCCTTTCCGCAGATCCTGAAGAAAACTCATCCTTCCCGAAGTGCTTGGAGGTGGCACCTTGGGTGGCAGCAGCTCTGTCCCCAGGGGTGTGGAGCCCCCAGTGCCCTGTGCTCGGGAGGATGGACTGGGGGCTCTGCTGGAGCCCCCGCCTCAGCTCCTCTGGCTGTCGTGTCCTGGCTCCTCTCAGGGCACCTTTACCCGCTCGGGGATGGCAGGAACAAGTGCGGTGTGGGACGGACACGGTGTTTGGGAAGAAGAGGCTGTGCTGAAGGAGGGGAGGCTCCCTGCAATGACTTGGGAGCAAGGCTGACATGGAAAGAGGGCATCAAGCTCTCTATGGAGGCTCTCAAGTGCTTTTCTTGCCTGGTGCTCCTCACTTTTGCTCTCATTTGCCTTATCTGAACCCTGCCCTTCGCCTCCTGGGGTATGGGTGCAGGCTGAAATGCTTAGTTGGCTCTAAATCCTGCTGGGCCAGTTAAATATCTCCTTCTAATGTGCTTTCACTCATCTGCTTGTCACTGTGCAACTCCTTCAGGTTGGCTGGACAATCCTTGTCTGTGGTAAGCAAAGGGAGAGCAAGGAGCTCTCTGTTCCTCCTGTGGGAGGAAAATCCTGTGCTTTCCCTGGGTTCTTTCCAGCTGCTCCTGTCTCTTACCCAGAGCTCTCAGCTGGTGGTCCTGGACAGCCCCTCTCTGCATTTGGTGATTTCTGAGCTTTGCCTTGGAAAGCTGAAACCAGGTGAACCGGTCTGGCCAGCAGCCTGTGACACTCTGCATCAGGAACTTTTTGGCAGAGTTCTCTCCTTCTCCTGACTGCCTGCTTGGCACATCTCCTGATCCAGGAGCCTGTTACCTCCTGTGTGCTGCTTGTTTCCAGGCACAGGCACCAGCAGCTCTTCAGCAGCCTGCCCCAGAGGGTGGAGGTGGGATGTGCTGCATCCATGGTCACTAGACATGAACCTCCCTTTCTTCTTTTTCATCTGAGCTCTGAGAGACTCTCCTGTTGAGATTCTTGGCTCTCTCCTTTCTTTCCCTTGACAATCTGGCAGAGGGAGGCTTTGTAGGGACTTGGATACTGTGTTGGCTTCCTTTTCCATGACACTTTGTGCATTTGGTCATTTAGTTGTATTAGCTTTTATTTGGTAATAAAGTTTATTAGCATTTGGTCCCTGTAGATTTAGGGTGGATTTTAGATCTAGGTTTAGAACTGGTAAATGCTGTTTTGGTTTTTCAGTGCTGTCTTGTGGTTTTTGCACTGGGAACTCTGTGCCTGGTAATTTTCTAGGGATGTGTTGGCTGAGTGCTCTGGTGTGTTGTCCTCTGTAATGTGTTGTTTATACCCTGCTCTTTATAGAGATGGGCAGCCAGGGTCTGCAGGGGTTATTTAATTGCTGTTTTAAAAAGGGAGAAACAGCCTGCTGGAAGGAAATGTGTTGTGTCCAGAGGGGCAGTGGTGTTTCATGCTGTGCTCAATAGCCCACACCCTGTGATGATCCTGTGAGGTGTCACACAGCCCTTGTCCCTCACACCATTGGTCACCCCTTGTACCCTGCACTGAACATCCAGGTAACAGGAAATGCCTGTCCCAAAGAGTTTAAACTGGGACAGAAAGGGGACCTGTCCAGTCAGGCTGGGAGCACAGCTTAGGTCAGCTTGAGATTCTTTGAGAATGTTTAAGTTGTAGAACTTTAAAAAGCTGTGTGGAGCTGGGACCCTGTGCCTTTGTACCAAACATTGATTCAGAGCCCCAGGAAAGGGTTTCCTCCCCCAGCACTGGCTGCCACATCCCCTCCTCTCTCTAGCACACACCCTTCATTGGTCTGGTGTGGTCCAGGTGAGTGGAGGCAGATCCCCACTGTGGGTCCCTGGCAGGGAGGAGGAATCTTGTGCTGGATATCCTGGGACAGTGTGAGTTTGGTCCTGGCCATGGGAGAGGCTCTGCTGGCTCCTGTCCACAAATCACTGGGAAGCAATGCTGATCTGGAGGGCTTCTTCTTCCTCCTCCTCATCATCTCTTTGCTATGTCCACCCGTGGAGGTGCCTCTGCTTAATTGCTGTCCTGACTTCCAGCTGCTCATTAGTCATCACACTCTGTGCTAGGCTTAATCCTGGGTGGATAAACTCAGTGAGCACCTCCAGCCACTGCAGTTCCCTGGCTGGGCTGCTCCACCAGGGTCTCTCTGTGCTGTGGTTGTTTCCAGCCTCTGTCCTGGCTCTCTGCATCTCTCCCCTGCCAGCTGGATCTGCTGCTTGTGCATCCTCAGCTTGTTCCCAGCTGCACCAGGCTGCCATCCCTCTCCTCCAAGGCTGGGCTCTGCTGGTTTTACTGCTGGGCACCATCTGCAGCTCCTAGAAACCAGGCCAGCATTATTGACCCAAGAGAAGCTTGTTCCTTGTGTGCCAGCTCTGAAAGGGCCTTTGTCTCTGCCATGGCATTGCAGGATTTGTTTTTCAGGGTGGAGTGGCTGTGAATAGTTCCTCCAATGCAGGTGATAACTCAGGATCCCTGTCTCACCTCTGGAGTCTGTAAAAACAGTGATGAGCATGTTTTTGGTAGCTCCTCTCTGAGGTGATGCTCCCCAGGTAGGGCCTGGAGCCCTCAGGCTCCTTGTCCCACAGTCCCAAGGAAGCAGGGATGAAGATGTGGTGACTCATTTCAGGCCACATAGGAAGTAGTTGATTAAACCAGGATTTGGACCTGAGTCAAGCCACGTGCTGTACCAGGCATTCCTCCCCCTGGCACTGGCTGTGATCCTGAGGGCCAGCATGGGCTTCAAACCCTGAAGTACATTTATGGAGGAGCCCCAGTGTCACTGCCTGAGTCCTTCCCTGTCCCACAGGGCCTGGGAGGGTGAGTTCCCCAAACTGGAAAAGAGAACAAGTGTCAGAGTGTGCAGCAGGCAGGCTGGTCATGTGGAGTGAGCTGGTGGTGCAGGAAGAGCAGATCTCAAACCCCAGCTCAGGCTGGACCCTAGGAGTTTAAACAAGGCTTCTCTTTGCTAAGAACAAATCTTCATCTGCATGTGGCATTTTGGATCTAAGGCTTGTAACTTAGAAGGTTTTTGAAGCTGCTTTTGGTCTTTAATTCAGCTCCCAATAGCAGGCAAAAAGTGTGACCCCAGTTCAGAATGAGACCTCTTTTTACAGCATTTTGGTTTTTTTCTTTTCCCCTTGCTGCAGCATTCAGCCTGTCTATGGAGCACAGCATCCTCCACTGGATTCCAGGCTCACCAAAAAGTAAGTGTTTGTCTGCTGGAGATGCAGGCCACAAGGCCTGGCAGGTTTGGGGCTCAGCTGTGCAGTAGGTGAGGCCTCCAGCATCCCTGGCACTGTGATAGTGCAATAAAAAAGGACAGCAGTGGGGTGTGGTGCTGCCTTGAGCTCTAGGAAAGCATCCAGGGAGAGCTTATCTGCTGGTGCCCTTTATGGCCAGAAATCCATACAGTAACACCCACATCAAAGGAAACAGACTTTTTTTTTTTTTTTTAAAGCAGTGTCTGATCCTTCTGCTCCTCTTTGGAGCTGGAGGAATTAAGGGAAAGGGAGTTAAAGCAGCTACAAGGCTGGAGAACTGCAGCAGCCTTCCCAGCAGGAAAAGGCAGAATTCCTGGTCTGAGCTGCCTCCTTGTCCCTGTCCCATGCTGTGTAGTGGTGAAAGTTCCCCTGCAAAGGTGCTGGACTTTGGCTCCTGGAGCTTAAGAGTAAATTCCTTCTGTGCCTGAGGAAAGACCCAGGCTGGTCTGGCTGCTGGGAACAGCTGCAGCTGTTTTGGGAGTGTCCATGGAAGGAGACCTGCTCTGTGTCCCCCTGACATGCCTCTCTCCAGGCTCTCCAGGCAAGACCTTTTTTTGGGTTTCCATGTAGCTGTTTTGTGTGGGGTGGGGGAAGACAGAGCTGGAGGAATTGTACCTGTGTCTCCTTTGCCCTGCTGAGGCAGGAAGGCTGGCACCTCTCCAGCTGTGTGCCTGTGCCAGCCACTCCTGGCAGTGGGCAGCCCGGAGAGACTTCACATATTCCTTGGGTCTGGGAGGAGGAGCAGGGAAGCTGCAGGAAGGGATTGGCTGGGTGGAGTGAGGCTGTGGGGGGAGGAAAGGCAGTGAGCTGCCCCCCAGCAGGGCTCTGATCTGTCTGGCTCCCAGCTTCATCAAGGAGCGCTCCAAGGGCGCCGGGCTGCCCCTGAAGGGCAAGAAGGCCTCCAGCTTCCACGAGTTCGCCCGCAGCACCAGCGACGCCTGGGACATCGGGGATGACGAAGATGAGGACTTCTCCTCCTCCTCCTCCTCCTCTTTGCAGACTCTGAACTCTAAAGTGGCCAAGGCCACGGCAGCCCAGGTTCTGGAGAACCACAGCAAGCTGCGGGTGAAGCCTGAGCGCTGCCAGGCTGCCCTCAGTGAGCTGCCCACCAACTGCAAGGTCATCAAGTCCAGCAGCGAGGCCCAGCTCTCCAGGACCTCTGGTAAGAGCCAGCAGCAGCAGCCTCCAGTGCTCTCTTACTTGGCCACTGCACAGACTGCTTGTTGCTGCTCCCAGTGTGGGCAAGATGCTGTGACACAACCTGTAAACACAACAGAGCCTTCTTATTCCATTTAGTATCCAGAGAGCCATTTTCAGAGGCCTGGCTTTAATGTTTGTGTCCTCTGCTGCTCACAAGCATGTCTGTCCCAGAGTATTCCATGTTCTGGGTGTTAAGTCAGTTTTAGATCTGTTAAGTTCTTGCTGGGACTTGTTCACTGTCTGCTTCCAGTGTGGTTTGGTGTGCTGCTCTTAGCAAAGGTCTGGGTGAGGTTGTGTTGACACAGCTTGGGCAGCCCCTGCTCACTCTGCCCTGCCTGCCTGTGCAGTGAGCACCTCAGGAGATGGCACTGGCAGCCCATCAGCTCCTCTCTCTGCCCTGGCAATTGGCTTGGTTGGGGTTGGATCTGGAGAGTAGAGCAGATCTGAACATCAGTTCTGCCTTGTCTCCTGTGTCCCCCCCCCACGAGAGGGAAGCCAAATCCACTTGCAGCCAGATGTCTGGATGCAGGAGGAAGAAAAGGAGGCAGAAATGGGGGGAAGTGGTGGAAGAGCCACAGCAGATGCCTGTGAGCTGCTGGTGCATTGGAGTGGGCCAGCGCTGCTGAAGGGGCAATGTGCAGGGTGTGACCGTGGCTGGGGGAGTGAGGTGGGGATGGAGAGGTGGGAGCCCCTTCCCCAGCTCAGCGCAGCCTCTGCTCCTGGCCAGAGGAGTCCTGCGTGCGGAGCCCCCTGCAGAAGCAGCAGTCCCTCCCCCTCCGGCCTGTCATTCCCCTGGTGGCTCGGATTTCTGACCAAAACGCCTCCGGGGCTCCGCCCATGACCGTGCGGGAGAAAACGCGCCTGGAGAAGTTCCGGCAGCTCCTGTCCAGCCACAACACCGACCTGGGTGAGTGGGGCAGGGTGAGGGGGCCTCTGGGTGGGCAGGGGAGTGCAGAGGGGCCCTGCTGCCTGCACCAGGTCTGGAAAAAAATCACTGCCTGCAGTTGTACCAGATGGGTGTGTGCAGGAATTGCTCTGTTGGCAGATGGTGGTGTCCTCCAACCCCTCCCTGATTGTCCCAATCATTCTCCATCTTGCTCATGATGGTTGGGGTCACTGGGGGCTGTTGGGCTCTGCATGAGAACTCAGGTCCTGGCACACTGGTGACCCTGCAGCTCCCAGTTCTGTCCCCAAGCTGGGCTGAAATCATCTCTCCTCTCCTTGCAGCAGACCCACATCCCCAGTCATTGCTAGTGTGGGAGCCTTCCTGGAGGCTCATTGTCTCCAGAGCCTGCAGGAGCAGACTGGGCTTTCCTCTCCTTCTAGGTGTAGTGGTGCCTGGACGTGCCTAGGATCTAATCCATTGCCACCACTGTCCGTTTGCAGATGAGCTGAGAAAATGCAGCTGGCCTGGGGTGCCCAGGGAGGTGCGACCTGTGACCTGGAGACTGCTGTCAGTAAGTACTGGGAGCTGTGCCACCACAGCCTGGGAGGACTTGCCACCACTCAGGGACACCTCCTGCCCCTCCCTGTGCCCATAGCCAGCTTTGCCTGTGCGTGCCCAGCTGAGCTGTGGGGATTTTTGATCAGGGAGTGCCATTGCTGCATCCTCTTTGAGCCCAAAGGTGGGGGCACTGGGTGGTTCACTCTCTTTGGGGGAACTGAATCTGATGAAATTGGATTACTCCAAGATCAGGGGCTGGGAAGGCCAAATTGCAGGCAGGTGGCTGATGTTTGTGGGTGCAGAGCTGGCAGGTTTCAGGGGCTGGGGAGGGCAGAGCTGCCCTGAGCTGTTTCCCCTGCAGGGTTACCTCCCTGCCAACTCGGAGCGCAGGAAGCTGACCCTGCAGCGCAAGAGGGAGGAGTACTTTGGCTTCATCCAGCAGTACTACGACTCCCGCAACGAGGAGCACCACCAGGACACCTACAGACAGGTAGCACCCTCCTCCTGCCCTCTGCTTTGGCTGCAGCCCTCTCCTGTCCCCTGCTGCTGCTTGTCCCCATGGCTGGGGTCATGCCAGGACTTGCTCTGGCTGTAGCTGGGAGTTTTCTCCTTGGGGGAAAGGCACTATGGTTCTGTCCTTGTTAGTTTGAGCTTTTCCAAACTTGATCTAATACTAAGTTTCAGCTCTGAACTACCTGCCTGCACATGAGCAGATAACTGTAGATGATTTTCTCAATCCAGCTGTCATCTATAGCCCTCACTGTGCTTGTCAGCTCTTGCCTGGGGAACACTGTTGGTGGATTCCCCTCTGTTAGCCTCTGACAAGTTATTGTGTCCCTAGAAAACAGCTGGTGTGTGTAACCCACCTTCTTTTCCAGATCCACATTGACATTCCAAGGACCAACCCACTCATTCCCCTCTTCCAGCAGCCCCTTGTCCAGGAGGTAAGAAGGGTGAAGCTGCTGCCCTGCACTTTTCATGGGATGTGTGTGTGGAGTGAGCCAGCACTGCTCCTAGGGAGTGAACTTTGTGGGGAAACTTCCCTGCCTGACAGCTCCTGATGCAAATACCTCCTGGAACTGTCTGGTCTTGTCCCATGTTTCTGAAAGACATCAGACTTGGAGCTTGGGGGTTATGAGGTGATCTCTTCTTTAGCAAGATGTAGCCAAGAGCTGGTAAAAAACCAGAAGCTTTTGTTTTGAGACAAACTGAAGGTGTTTGAACTAGAACACAGGATAGTTCTGTTGTGCTTCAAAACCTCTTTTATGGGAGAAACCTGAGCAAAGATGGGTTCAAGAGGTGGCCAGGAGATGAGGGCACCTCTCCTCTCTCAGGGTGTGCATGTGTGTGTCCAGGGGGTTGGGGCAGTCTGGGAATGCTGCTTGTTGAGAGGGAGGCTGCCCTGTTGGGGACTGTCCTGATCTGTGGTGTTTTTCTGGAGTTACTGTGCTGATACCTCATCTTCCCACCTGATGTTCAGCCAAGGAGGCTGCTCTGCCATGAGCCATGTCCTGTGGATATTAAGCTGTCTGGGTATTGAAAAGTTGGGTCTGCATTTCTTGAGGCAGAGGTGTTGATGAGGAGCCTGGACTGTCTTGTCTGTGTGTGGGATCTGTGAATGACACAGGAGTCTCTCTTAGGACTTTCATGCTTCTAACATTCCCTTACTGCTGCAGAAAAGCCTGTCAGTGCATGGTCTGCACTCCCTGAGCTTAGCATTTATGCTTTTCTGCCTTCCCTTTGTGCATGGCTAATGCAGGTACCTGCTGGTTCTTCCCTAGATTTTTGAGAGAATCCTGTTTATCTGGGCCATTCGCCACCCCGCCAGCGGCTATGTGCAGGGCATCAATGACCTGGTCACCCCCTTCTTTGTTGTGTTCCTCTCTGAGCACGTGGGTAAGTGACACTTGCTGCTCTAAGCACTGCTGAAGTGGGGTTTGAAGAGGTGTGAAATGCTGGCATAAGGAGAACCTGCTCTGCTTCTTTCAGAGTGCCAGGCTGGAGTTGTATTTTAGTACAGTGTCTCTGCTCCCTGGCTGAATTGACTTCAGCTTCATGATCTTGCTGAGCCCCACAGAAGGTGAAGTGCTAAGGGTGGGTTTGCATTTCAATGCACTTAACAACCTCACAGCTTGGAGGGGAATGGGATCTTCTGGGCACTGAGGGAGCTCAGGCAAAGCTCTGATATACAGAATTTTGGAGGAGGGTCTTGCTCTCAAAGCTTGGACTTGGCAGGCAGTTCCTGCTCTAGGAGGAATGAGTGAAGTTTAAAGAGACCCTGCTGAGAATGTAAAATAAACTGTTTAAATACAGATTCCCTTCCTTGCTGCTAGTACAGGTGTGTTTGTCAAACTGAGAGTTTCAGAAAGCAAACTGACTTCTCCCTGCTGCTTCTGGATTTCTTGCCAGCCACTTGCTTTTAGCTGGAGATCAAGTCCTTTCCACCCATGGTGTTTTTATTCTTTCTCTGGCTCTAGCTGTGTTTTGGAGTTGACATTAATGCTGGTATGTCATAATCCCTGTGTTTAAAGGCTCTTAGTGTTCACTGTAAATAGAAGGAAAAAGGAATTTATAAGACTGTATTAGTGATAGAAATCCTGTTGAATAAATATTTTTAGGGTCTGATCCAAAAAGTTGAAGTGAGTGAAAGCCTAAGGCTTTGTAAGCCAGTATTGATCTGCCTCTGCTGAGCCACCCTGTTGGCCACTGAGGCAGCCAGTGAGGGCAGGGCTGATCCCTGGGAAGTGCAAAGGAGAAGGCACCAAGTGTGGCTGTGATGGAGCTGGACTGAATTCCCTTCTGTGGGAAGAGCAGGTCAGATCTGAGCAGGTTCCCTTTGAGAGGCTTCTCCTGTGGCCTGAGCAGCACCCATGGCATTGTCCTGGCACTTGCTCAGGGTTGATTTATTGTGCACAGTGAGTGACCTGGGCAGGAAGGAGCTGGTGTGAATCATCAGAGCTGCCTGGGGGTACCTGCTGTGACTTCCTGCAGCCTGTTGGGTGTCAGGGATTAGCTCTCCCTGCATGTGGCAGCAGAGTTCATGCTGCATTGGCCCTGCTGGCTCTGTGCTGGGTTTGTGCTTCTCACCATCTTCCAGGGCTGTTCTCACCCCTGATTAAAGCTTCCTCTCTGAATGTGGCCTTCTTGTTTCCAGCTCTCTCTGAAACTTGGGTTGCAGGGAAAAACTCCTTTTCAGGGGAGCAGTTGTGCTGAATTTGGCCAAGCAACAGCAGCCCTTCCCTTCTGTCTGCAGAGCCTGGGATTCAAATGCAGCCATTAGGTCACAAGCTGTGGTGGTGCTACCTGCTCCCTGGTCTGTGTAGAGTCAAAGACAAATCAGTAATTGCCTTTAATTTCCATGGTGAAGAGCTGGCAGTGGTCAGTCCCTCATAATCCCTTCTCAACAGGATTTAAGTCATTATTTGGGGCCTCCTCTCTCTGGCTGCCTTTCTCCCTGCCTGGACCGTGTGACAGTGGCTGTAGAGAAGGCAGCAGAAGAGTGACAGTTTTGGATGGTGATGATGATGTGCAGCTGGAAAAGAGCTTTGCTGCTGTTTCTGCAGTACAAGATTGTGAGATTAGTGGGTTAAGCTCTTGTTTGTCCCTAAAGCTGCTGGTGGCAGTTTGCTCTGGAGCTGAGCTCTGCCCCAGAGGAGAAGCACAGGTGGGAGCAGTGTTGGAGTCACTGGTTCTGCCCTTGCTCCTCCAGGCAGGATCTCTTGGTGCTGGTTTTCCCCAGCCTGTGGCAGTGCCTGCAGTGTGTCTGAGCCAGGAGGGTGGCCTGGCTCCAGCCCTGAGCCCCATCTTCTTCTCTTGCTTTTTCCAAGGAACATCAAAGATGCTTGCCAGGATTTCTGAGCCTCTGTAATTGGAGATGGGCCAGCTTGGCCCTGTAGTTTGATCTGATTTAGTGGCATGACAGCAGTGTGGTGGGTGCTCTGTTCCCAAGGAGGAAAGAGAGGGAGCTGCTGGGTCAGTCAAGCCAGGAGGGCAGACCTGTGTCTCCTGACTGTCTCCCCACCTCAGTCCCACTGCCTTCCCCTGCCTGTTTCCCCCTCCAGCCACCAGGTTAAGGTGAGCCTGGTTTGGAGCAGCTGCTTCTGCTCCAAGCTCAGCCAGCACCAGTCATTCCATCCTCAGGCATCTCTCCCTTACACACCCTGGGGCTTCACAAGCCCATGTAAAGCAAGGAGCCTTTTTCACTGTGTGAGAGCCCTTTGGGGACAGAGCTGCCACTGACCCTTGTGCCTGTGTTTGACAAACAAACTTGCACAGATCTCTGCTTCCCCCACACCGAGGCTCTTCCTTGCATGGGGCAGCTTCTGTTTGCTGGGGCTCCCCTGCCAGCTGGGCTCCAGGAGAGGCAGAAACCCCACAAAGCTGAGCCCTGTCTGCCTCATGGCCCAGCTGTCCCTGTGCAGGATTAACTCAGTGCCTTTTTTGCTGCCCAGGAAGATCTCTGCATGCTTTTGGGTCCTTGCAGCTATGCCTGAGAGTCCTGCTCTCCTGGAGAGGTTCCTGAAGCTTTGGCAGTTCTTCCTCATGAGCCCTCAGAGCTGGCAGCCTCTGGGCTGGGTGTCTGTGCTGTGCTTGGTCCTGATGAACCCAGCTGGGAGCAGGAGCTGGCAGCTCCCTTGTGCTGCCCCAAGCCATGGGCAGTGTTTCCTTCCCTGGTTTCTGGCTGCAGTGAAGGTTTCCCCTCTCCCAGTTCTCCCTGTGCTGCTCCCAGCTGGCAGAGACCTGCTGTCCCCCAGGGCAGGTGTGCTGTGGCTGAAGGGGTTTTAGTGTGCCAGAGCTTTGTCCCTGCACAGCTCTTGTCCCAGGATGGCAAAAGTGCTGTGGGATCCCTGGGGAGCTGCTCTGGGTTCAGGGTATGACCAACAAGTCTTTTGGGGTTCTTCAGCTCAGCTGGAGAAACAGGTGAGTGCAGGATGCTGTGGCTGTGCCAGGCACATCCCTCTACAGAGCCTTGGCCTGACAAAGCCCCTGGGATTGTCTCATGTCCCTGGTGTCCCCATCTCCCTGATGCTCTTCCCTGTCTTTTACAGAGGAGGATGTGGAAAACTTTGATGTGACCAACCTGTCCCAGGATGTTTTACGGAGCATTGAAGCTGACAGCTTCTGGTGCATGAGCAAGCT
Organism: Erithacus rubecula; assembly: GCF_903797595.1. NCBI lineage: Eukaryota > Metazoa > Chordata > Aves > Passeriformes > Muscicapidae > Erithacus > Erithacus rubecula. Next base: position 2,842,064 of record NC_136678.1, read on the forward strand.
GCTGGATGGGATCCAGGTGAGCCTCTGGGGCCACAGGAATTCCTTTGCCCTCACTGGGGTGGCAGTGTGGTTGTCCTCTCTCCCTGTCTGGGTGTTCTGCATGCTCCAGCATTAAGGAGGCTTTGCTCCTTCCTGGAGCTAAGCCTGTCAGTGAAATGCTGGGGAGGTGGGTGCTGTGGGAACTCGGAGCAGGCAGATGTGGTGCTCAGGAGCCTCCTTGGCTCATGGTAATCTTATCCCAACTGTGGAGCTGCTGGTCTGGGCTCCATCTAAAGCTGCTGCTTCTGACTGGTGGCCTCTCCCCACAGGACAATTACACCTTTGCACAGCCAGGGATCCAGAAGAAAGTGAAAGCCCTGGAAGAGCTGGTCAGCAGGATCGATGGTAGGTGACACAGGAGTCTGGTTGGGTTTGTCACTGCAGAGGGAGACCTTTGGGAAAACCTCAGGGCAGGGGTAAACATTTCTTAGAGCATTCATGGAACCAGAGCAGGGCAGGGCCAGCCAGAAACCTCCTGGTGACAGCACAGGGTGAGGAGAGGAGGAATTAGGGAGGAAAAGGTCTCAGCCTGGAAGTGTGTTGCAGGCACTGTGCTGTGAGCAGCGTGCAGGAGCTGTGAGCCCCAGGTGTGTAAGTGAAATGTGCTGTTTCAGAGCAGGTACATAATCACTTTAGGAAGTACGAGGTCGAGTACCTGCAGTTTGCCTTTCGCTGGATGAACAATCTGCTGATGAGGGAGCTGCCCCTGCGCTGCACCATCCGCCTCTGGGACACCTACCAGGTATGAGCCTGCCCTGCCCCTGCCCCTCCTGTCCCTGTCCCTGTCCCCACGGGCACTGAGCCTCCTGTCCCTGTCCCCACGGGCACTGAGCCTCCTGGCAGCAGCTGAGGGAAACAAAGCAGTGTGGTTACAGCCAGCTGGGTGAAGGGTGGCCCAGTAGGACATCTGTGTCTGTGGGGTTGTTCTGCAGCTGAGCTGCAGGAGCTCACTCAGAGTGTTGCTGCCCACAGTCAGAGCCAGAAGGATTCTCCCATTTCCACCTGTACGTCTGCGCTGCCTTCTTGATCAAGTGGCGGAAGGAGATCCTGGATGAGGAAGACTTCCAAGTAAGAGCCTAAGGCTGGGGGTGATTCCCTGGGGGAGGGAAGTAGAGGGGAGGGAATTGCTCTGGTTGGGTGCCCAGTGTGGACATAGACAACTGTCAGAGCTGCTCCAAGATCATCTGGTCTCAGGAGAACTGAACTGTAGGACTGTTCAAACATCCCATTCCAGCTCTGATCACACTGTTTGCCCTCCTGTGTCCAGCTGTAACCCTGTAACAGCACCCTTTATTGCAATGGGCTTGGGGTGCTTCACTGGTTCAGATCTAGACCCAGGCACATCTTGATGTTGTCCCTGAGCCTTTCAGACCTGAGTGTGGTGAGCAAAAGTTACTGAGCGCTGCTACCACTGGATCTGTGCTCTGCCTTCAGCCTCTCCAAACTAAGCATCTTCCCCTCTTCCAGGGCCTTTTGATGTTGCTACAAAACCTGCCCACGATACACTGGGGTAATGAAGAGATTGGGCTGCTGCTGGCTGAAGCCTACAGACTCAAGTACATGTTTGCAGATGCCCCAAACCATTACCGCCGATAGGGGCCTGCACTGGCTCCTCCCTCCCGTGCCCACCCCTCGTCCTGGCCTGATCTGATCACTGTGGCATTTTTGTCATCCCAATCCTCGGACACTCCAGCCAGGAGCTGCTCCTTGCTGTACAAAGCTCACCTGAACTCTTGTCTTAACTCTGAACGTGTGCCTGTCTGCCACTCCATGCGCCTGGATGTGCCATGTTGACTCTCAGTATTTCACTCCGTGCTGCTGGCTCCGAGGGGCTGAGGGAGAACATGGGGGAAGCTTTACAGATGAACTGAGCTGGAGTTGGAGCCCCCCTGTCCTCTCCCCTGCTGTCCTGGCCTGTCAGGCTGGCAGCACTTTGGCTTTGCTGCCTCCTGCTGCCCTGCACCTCCTGCGCCGCCCCGTCCGCTCCTCCCGACACCTCGCGCCAACTCCCAGATGAAAATGCCTTATCAGAGACCTGCCTGGCTGCAGAATCCTTCCCCACCAGGGTGGCAGGGCAAGAAGTTTCTCTCAGGGCCTACCTTCACTCCAAGGGTCCAGAGACCCCCCAAGAGAGTCCCTCGTGCCTGCCCTCCCTCCTCCTCTCCATCCTCTTCACCTACCTCTCCCCCAGGGCAGCAGGGCAGGCACCACCGGGGCCACGACCACTCCATCCACACCCAGCTGAATGACACGTGCCAGCTTGGTGGAACTGTTGGTGACTGATGTTCTGTGAGTCCAGCCCCATGCAGTGTGTGGGGAAGGCACAGAGGGGGTGCTGGTAGGGGAACAACATCTCTCAAAAACCTCCTGACGACGTCCCCACTCCTCCGAGGCGTTCTGTGTATATTGTGTTCTTGTGTATATGGGTCAAAGATGTACAATATATGTCTTCTCTTTGTAGCAGATTTTATATTTATAACATGAACCCCTCGTTCTCCCCATCCTCTCCATGCCTGAGAAGGATGCCTGGCTGTGCTGTTGCAGGGTTTTGAACCCCTCTGGAGGTGGGGGGTGGTTCCAGAGCTGCAGGTTTCTACCCTGGCGTGTTCTGGCAGTGCTGGCTCTGCCATCTGAGGCTTGGGGCACTGGAGATGGCAGCTCCCAGCAGGAGAGGGGAGAGCCCACTGCAGAGAGGCTGTGCAGTGCTGGCAGTGCCTCCCAGGCCCTGCAGGGCAGGGCTGGCTGGGGCTGCACTGCAGGATCAGCCCTGGGGCTGTGCTCAGCATCCCTGGCTGGGCTGCTGTGGGGCTCCTGAACAGCTGGGGGGTTCCTGCCCCCTTCCCTGGGCAGCACCTCTGTGCTGTGCCAGGGCTGGGTTGGGGAGGGCATGAGGGGAAGGGTCTGGGCCACCCTGGGTTTCTCCAGGGCTTTCCTGGCAGGGCTGGAGGCTCCCAGTCCCTCCACTTTCCCTTTCTGTTCCCCTGGGGAGAAAGCAGCAGGCAGTGAGCATGTGACAGGCAGAACCTTGTTGCCAATAAAACTCCAAACAGTATCTCAAGAAACCACTTTCCTAAGGTGGAGTTGTTTTTCTCAGACACTTGGACTTTTATGTTTGTATGTGCCTTTTGTTTTGCTCTGAGAAAACAGAGTGATCCTTAGTTTAACATTAATTTTAAAAAGAAAGAATTAAAAGAACTCCAAACAAAAGAAACCCAACAAATAAAGCCAGCACAGGGTGGGAGCTCTCCATGCAGCAGCCAGCTGTGTCAGCCACTGCACAGGGACACAGGACAAGAAACCCTCCCTGTGCCACCCTGTCCTTGCCATTCCCACCTGCACCTGGGACCACTGGGATGGTTAAAAGCCATCATGGTAAGTTCAACATTAGCAAGGAAGAACTCTTTCTAAAAGTGGTGTTTTGTTGTTTTGGTTTTTTTTTTTTCCATACATTAGAACATTTATTTCTCAGAGAGAAAATATAGTCTCAGACAGTCAGATTATAGTAGGTAAAATTAGCTTTTTTTTCTTTACAAGCATAGATTTTCTTATTACTTCTCTTATACCATCTGATATAAACAATTCTAGAAAGCAAATAAACTCACTTTCTACAATAAATAGAGCAATCTGTGCTTTACAGCAGACTGACAGTAACATTTAGGTTCTGTAGCAACAACAGGATATCAGCCAATCCAAATTCTAAAATCATTTAAAAACCAAACAAAACAGAAAAAAAAAAAATAAAATACCAACTCCCAAGACCTTAAAACATATACACAGGTCACTAGTCCACAGCTGAGCTACCACCTGGAAAAGTGAATGTTCCTTTAAATAAATTACACTGTGCATATAAAAGACCCAGCAACACAACTGAGGACTTCAAGAATGGTGACAATAGGTCTAAATAATTTAGATTTTACAGCTATATACAAACATCCTTCCCTAGCCACACTCCATGGGCATTATTATCACTATTAATATTTTTACAAACTCCTATGCCCCATCTCTTTATGTTACAGGAATCTTAAAATTCCTTCAAATGCAATTCCATGCCCCAATGTATAAGAAGTGGTATTTTAAAAAAGTAGAGCAAGTAGAAATGGCAGTGATTATTCCCTACTATTCATTATCATTAATTATTATTATTATTATTTTGACTCCACATTCTCTTCAGTATGAAAAAGTTAAAAATAATTTAAAAATACTGAGTTAAAAAGCAAAATGATGATATTCAATCTACAATCTTACTTTGCACCTTTGGCTCTTTAAAATGGGAAAGCAAAGAGAGGGATATGCAACAGAAGAGATCAGAGAAATCATAAAAGTCCTTGGCTAATAGAAAAGATTTAGTCACCAAGTTCCCAAACATTAGTTTTTTTGCAATGCAAACCCAAACCAAGAGGGATTGTCTGGGTTTAGCTGGATGACAACACTGGAGACCCACACACCAGGGAAGGATGTGCAGTGTGGGAGGAGGTGAAACAGCAGAAGGGTTGTGTGCTCTGGTCAGTGCTTGGTTTCAGTCCAAAATGTGGCAGAGGAAAACAGGGAGACACAAAAGAGGGGGGGGGAAAAGGAAGAGGAGCCTTACACCAAATGTGCATAAACCAACACAAAAGATGCATCTCCCTCCAACCCTGATCAACCTCAGTGCCTGCAGAGCTGCTCCAGCTCAACAGACACCTCCAAAATTACTTCTTAAAAAAAGGAAGTTACCTTTTCTTAGGTACTGTGCTAATTCATGATATGAAATGTTACTGCAACAAGCAGAGTCACAGAAACCCACTGAAATGTGAAACAACAAAATCCATTTTTAGGACATACATAAAGACAGATCAGGTAATTTGATTTTCATCTTTAAAGCTCTGTGAATCTGTGCAGGGGGGGAAAGTTACCAAAATCTCAGGCTTTTCTAAATGCAGTGAGAGAAATCTAAACATGAAAACATGATGCATGTAGGCAGGAGAATCACAACAGAGCTCCCAGCTACCATTCTGTGCAGTTTTTACATGATAGGACAATGTCATTCAAAGAAAAATGAAAAGGCCAATGATGGTTAAGGTAAATTTGGCACAAGAAAGCCCAGTTGGGATTTCTAAAGAATCCTAGGGGTGCCAGGCTCCCAGGAATTACCTGGGACTGGCTGATGACTCCAAAGCCTGGCAGGGCAGGGGATGGTGCACGAGGTCCAAACATCCAAGTGCTGTGTGCTCTGCTCACTGCAGCAACTCACCTTGGCTCCTGTCACCTGTCAGCTCTTCCCACCTACCTTCCTCCCTGCAGACATTTCATCTCCTGCCAGCTCTTCAGCAAGACACATTCAGGAAGAAGCTGGACAAGGGGGTTTTTTGGCACATTTCAGGCAGCAAGGCCTGGCCCAGCAGCCCCTCACAGGTAGGGGGCAGAGGGCAGGAAGGGGTTGTCCCCCTGCACCCGGCTCAGGTGGATCATGGCTCGGTCGTAGGCGACCTGCACCGATTTGCGGATGCTGGTTTTGCGTCCCTCCATCATCTTCAGCTTGTCCACGGTGTCATCCACGCCCAGGGGAAAGACTTTGTCCCGGGGCAGCCACTGCCTGCAGCACAGAGGAGGGAGAGAGCTGGCACCTCCTCCCCAGGAACAGCCACACCCATGTCACGTATTCATTTGTCATTAACGCCCCGCAAGGATGGTACAAATGTTTATATTTGACATAGAAGAAGCCCCTGAAGCCAAAATGCCTTCTGAGCACAGTCCCCTCTCCTTGGAGTCCTTACTCAAAGCTTTCAATGCTCTTTGGAGCTCAGGGGGAAGTTGGAAATTCCTGTGTTCCACAGAGCAGGAAATACAGTGATGTCCATGATGCAAAGTGAGTTTTTACCCCCAAGAAAGCTCTGCCTTGCTCCAAGAAGCTGCAAGCCTGAGTTTAGGTGGGTACAACTATCTGAGCATCATCCTGAACCAGGATGGCACATCCAAGCCCAACCTGACCCCAAAAGATTACTTTAATTGCAATTACCTTGTCTGTAGCAAGATTTTACTGTGGTCATTTCACTGGGAAATGTGTCACCCACCTCTCCTAATGACACCCAGCCCCTTGCAGCTCCACCCAGCCACTGCTGGCACAGCTCAATGCACCCCCCACCCAACCAACATGGGCAACCCAGGGCAGCTCAGCTTCTCTTCACACAAAGATGACAATTTCAGTCTTTGCCACCCTTCTGCAGCATCATTGAAGTCAACCTGAATTGGATCTGACCCCAAGAAGGGCTTTTAGTACTTTCCTGAGGCACCTCAGCTTCCCACAAACTGCAAACAAGGCTCTGAGCAGCCTCTGAAGAGTGTAAACATGCAGCAGAGCTTGTATTCAACAAGAGCAGGGCAAAGCCATGTTTACTTTTATTGGGAAGATAGCTTCAATTACAACCATGGATTTAAGATTTTGAAAACTGATGACTACAGCAACAGAAAGCATGGCAGTGTCATTGATTTTCTGCTGCAAATCATTAGTCTCTCTTTGCAGAACATGCTCTTTATCAAGTGGTTCCTGTAATCAGGAACAGGGGAACAATGCAGTGTGCTAATAAAAAGCCTCAGAGTTTGTCTCCTGACACCCCTTTTTACCCAGAGCACATAGACACCCCCACTAAATTATGTAAACCTGATTCCCTTCCCCACTTCCTAAGCAGATGGCAAATACTTCTCCCTTTCTTGCACTTTGTCCCCCTCTCTTCAGACCCCACAAAACCCTGCACAGCCCCCAGGAGGAAGCTCCCCTTTGCTGCTTTACCCCTCTGTGTGTTTGGTTCTGCTCTATCTTCCCTCCAGCCCTGGCAATGTTCACCCCATTCCTCAGCCTTTCCCTGATCTGGAGCTCCCCTGCTCTTCCTGGAATGCCAGCACAAACCTTCCCCAGGAGAAGGGCTCCTCAAACACTACAAGGCTTTTTTTTAAACTCCTGATTTATTATTTTACAAAGGCAGCAGAAGAAAAGGCAAGCCCAGCTCTCTTCTGCTCCCCCAACAGTCCAGCATCCATTTTCACCTCCTCCTCTTCCAGCATAAATCTTTAATTTTACAAATTTCTTATTGTTTCACCCACAGATTTCAAAGACATATTGGTAGTTTTAAGTCTCTTCACTGGTTTATGTCTTATTATATCTGCCTGGTTGACTGTTACCATGTCAGCATGGTCAGCAACTAATCCTAAAATCAGCAGATTCATCCTGTCTGAAGTGCAACAACAAAAAGCCTTCAGATATTTTTCTTGCTTTGAACCTATGTGTTTATACCTATATTTTCCTTTTTAAACAAAAATCTTGATTTGAAAACTACTCAGCACCTCTGAAAAACCAGCTGAGCCTAAATATGAAATAAACCCTGCATTTTGAAAATGTTAGCCTGGAAATTTTTGGCAAATCTTTTGTGCAGCATTGGAACAGACTGCTGGTGTTCTGAAGTCAAATGCTCTCTGTAATTTGTAATTTGCTGTAAATTCTCTTCATGTGCCTCAGTATTTTTGTGGTGATGTGAGCTCTGGGTGAAGGATGCTGGACTGCTCACTGTGGTAGTGGAGCTGTCAGATGCTGTGCTCTTGGGCCAGGAAAAGCAGGCTGTGTTCCTTATTTAGATTCCTCTTGCCTGCTGCATGTTTAAATCCCCAATTTACATGTAACATCACCATAATCCCTGCATGCTCCTACACCCCAAAGATTACATTAACTCTTCTGGCTCACACTCACCACTGAGCTCTGCACACACTCACCAGGTTCTCTTGTTGTCAAAGAAAAGGACAAGGAAGAGCTTTTCTCCTGCCTCTGTCTGCCTCTGCTCCCCCAGCTTCAGGACATCCATGGGGGGCACAGGGATGGGGACCCCATTGTGCAGCAAACCCTCACGTGGCATCTTGGGGTCAATAATCTGGGGACACAGAGGGAGGATGTTTAACACAAAATCCTGCCCAGCAATCAACACAATACATTCTTTTGTCTCTTCTTTCAGTGTATACAATCTAGACAAATTAAGTCTGTTTTGGGTGGGTAAGCAAAATTGCTTGTTTTCAGTGTTTCTTTCTAAAAAAAAAAAAATTCAGCCTGAGGCTTCCCCTGTGGGAGGGAAGCCAGTCAGTCCCAAAGGCAGGCATCCCATCTTGAAAAAGGGATGTGTGTGTTTCTGTAAATGCATTTTCACTAATGAGTAATTCAGTACAAACTCAGGATTATTCTGTCCAGCAAAGGATTTCTCTCCCTCACACCAAACTCCAGATAAATGTAATGCTCCTGCTGTACTCCACAGGCAAAATGTGATTTCACAACTGCTCCATTCTGGAACAACTCAGCTGACATCAGTGGCATTGCTCAGATTGACACTGCATTAGATCAGAACCAGGCCAAATATTTTGAGAGTTGACAAGCAGTGCTGGCTCCATCAAGCCAGGGGAACAGAGACTGCAGCAATTTTGAAGATAAGTCACAACAAATACATCAATTCTCCCCCTACAAAAGAAAAAATGCAGAAAAGGCCATGTCCATGTTTGTGCTATGCCAGCACAGGAGGAGAAGAAAACAGCAGAGGGTGGCTGCAATACCCAGTCTGTTCTTCCTCTCCTAAGGGCTTGAAAAAGTGGCTTTGACACTGGCCATCTGTAGGAATTTATTAAGACACTTTGCCAACACAACAAGCTGATATAAAAAAGCCTTTTTTGGAGGCAGTCTCAGTGGTTAAATCCATTCTAAGCCACAGTTTAACTCTGGCTGTAGCCACATGGAGAACTAAACCTGCTTTGGCTGGCCAGGATGGTTCCCTCTCCTGAGCTCCCACTTGGATGAGGGTCACACTTCCAGCAGAATCTGCCCTTTTTGGTGGCATTAATAGATAAATATTCAAAGGCACATAAACAGTAAGAAATAACACTCAAGGACATGCATATATGCTCATATTTAAATCAAACATATGGTTGCTGCAAGAGGATGTAGACACCACAGGGCCAGCTGGGCACCTACAGATGGAGCTGTGCTCACCAAGCAGGAAAATGTGCAGGCAGCAGAACCTGGTGCCTGCATTTATAAAATTTAGGTCTTCTCATCCCCACAGTACTGAAGACTTTCCTCAGAGGAGAGCAGAGTGCAGAGAGCTCCTGCCCCTGATAATGAGAGACCAATGTTTTATGAATCCTCTGCAAAGCTGGGAAACAATGAACACAGCAAAAACTCACTGTGCAAGGAGGAAAGGAGCAAAACAAAAATCACATATTCCATTATTTTGGGAAGTGTTCCTTTTCTCTCTGGTTGCAGTGCACAACAGAACAGGGTTCTGGGGAGCTGAGCTGCAGGGTGAGGCTGGGGAGAGCACAGGGCACTTACCAAGGCAGGGTAGGAGGGGTAACCACGACACTTGGCCCACACCAGCTCCAGGGGCTCCAGCTCAGCCTGGCTCTCACAGGACATCAGCAGAGCCCTGCCTAAGGGACAGCAGGACACTCAGCTGAGCAGCTTTACCAGCAAGGGGCTCATGGAAACACAGGGAACCACACTGGCATCCCACCCAGGCTTCATCACCTCATTAATAATTTTAGCAATGAACCAAAACAGGTGAACAACTGCAGTAATTAAAGCACACTGACAAGACAAAAAGGAAAATCATTTGTTTGTATCTATATGAACTGGGTGTTTGTGATAAAATTCAGCATGCACCAAATTCCAGCCTCCTTTATGCTCTGTCAGTACAGTCAGGTTAGCACTAAGATAAAGCCACAGTTTCCTAAATCAAGGGTCTGTGCATGCATGAAGCTTCACATGAACTCTTCAACACAGAAATGTTAATCAGGTTGAGTCACTGAAATTAAATGGCCCCACAAGAGTTGGATTTGGTCATAGATATGAAATCAGCCAGCTCCTGGTCCTGAAAAGGACTAATCTTCATTAATGAAAATTTTACAGCAAATACTGCTTGCTTTGGGGAAAATGGACAAATACTGGCATTAAAAACAAAATCTAGAAAATGCAGAGTACAACTCAGCTGAGCACCCTGTCAGGACAGACCTGATGTACTTCTCCACCACTGCACTCCAGATATATTCTCTCATTAATGAAATGATATTCCAAACCCCACAACTGTCCCACTGATCCCAGTTCTCATGGCACCAGCCATGTGAGCTCATGCCCAAAGCAGACACAAGGTCCAGGATAACAATGATTCTCAGAGAGCCAGAAGAGGCAGCACATGAAGCTGCACAGAAAGGCACAGGAGTGCCAGGGCCTCCAAGCTGAATCCTGATCTCAGCACAAACCTGCAATAACTCAATCACTGACACACCCTCAGAAACACAACAGTCTGGGCTGTGAGCACTGCTGCCCTGCCTGGGGAGCATTACAGCAAGGTGACAATGTCACAGATGTCAAACACAGCCTGACAAAGACAACTTTGTTACAAAGACCCTGCAAGCAACACAGGAGGGAACAGCTATGAAGTCATCTCCAGAGAGACCCCTCTTATAATTATGAATTCCTGTTTGTGTTACAGCATCATTAAAGAGAACTAGTCCCCAAACAGGAGCAAACAGTGACAGGCACATTGCACACACCAGCCCTAAAGAAAGCCTCTCCAAGGAAACACAGGGCACAGCAAGCAGGAAAGGTGGAAGCAGGAAAAATGTTTGATGCAATAACCTAAATCTGTAACAAAGCAGGTAATAGTGCCCAGGCAGGTCCAGTTAGTGCAGGACTGGCTCTGGTGTGCTTTGAGGTGTGTTCCCCTGGTTCAGGTGGGTGCTGGGCAGCAGTTCTCACCTGAGGCACTGAAATCAGAGTCTCCATTGACACCCTCCAGGAAGGGCACCCGAGCCAGAGCCGGCTTCCCTCGGCTGCGCTTGGGAGGCACCAAACCACTGCAGGAAAAGGGGCAAGGTGGGAAAGGGATTAGCAGAAAACAGATTATCCTGGACAACAAGGACAATGGATTCCTCAAATTGGGTAAAATACCAAAAAATTACTGCACTGGTGCATCACTGACGTGAAAGAACACTGAACACTTGTGCAGAATGGGATCTGTTCTGGTGGAACATCATCCCAGCTTTGCCATGAGCACTCACAGAAACCCAGCTGTAAACATGAGGAGCAAAGCCAGAGCAGACTTCACACCTGAGAGCTGATGTAATGGTGCCTGGAGCTTGCATGAGCCTCACCAGTTGTGTACAGGCTGGAGAGATGACACAGCAGCCCTCCAGTACAGCTCCAGTATGAAACTGGACTTTGTCAGCCCATATCCTGAACATCCTTTCATCCTCTCACTACAAACCTTTCAGAAAATGGATTGCCTCCACCTCAAGCAGTCATATTTTTTCACATATTGTAATTTTTTTTTCTTTTACAGTTTTCTAATAAGCAATCTATTGTGAGTGATTTTGGTGCTGGAAAAGAAAGACTAGAGAAAAAGTAGCAAACAGAACTATTCCTGAATAGAATAACTCCACAAGTTATCCATGAGACATCAGGTGCTTGCTTTAAGTCTGTTCTGTCATGCTTGAAGTGCCCAGTTCTGCTCTTAAACTCCTGAGAGGAGGAAAGCAGCTGTTTAGCAGGTAGTAAAAGTTCAGCTTTACCTGAAGTGCTGAACTGAAAATGTGAATTCAAGTTTTTCCATGCACTGAGAAAGAGCAGTGTAAAACACACACACTTGCTTAAAAAATTAAGTACTGCTTCTGGGACCTGCAGCTTAACAGGACAGGATGAAAACTCAGCAGCTTTTTGTCTTTTAGATCCAACACACAAATCTGGGCGGGGTTTGGAACTAAGAAGTCCAAGAACAGAAGCAGAGAGATTAACCCAGACACAGAAGGTGTTCCCTGTGCCTGGGGCACTTACCTGCAGGCTTCAAACACCAGCCCACTGCCCAGGGCAGAGCTGCACTCAGAGTCAGAGCCACTCCCTGCATGTTTTGCAAAGCCATTGGTCACTCCTGCCAGGAGACAAATGGGGATGACAAGGAATGAGCCCTGAGAGCACCCCAAGCCCAGAGCAGGCACAAGAAGCCAGGTGATCACAGCCTTCCCCCAGCCCATGCACCAGCAACCCCACCCTCCCCTGGGCTCACAAATCCAACAGCCCCACAAAGGGGAAATTCATAGCAATGCTTCTGTTGTGTTTTCTAGCTGTAAATATGGGATTGTCACAAACTTCTGCTTTAATTACCCAGAGGTAATGATGGTGGGTCCCTCCACTCTTTGGAAAAGTCATCTGTGTTTCCTTTAACTTGTCCTGACAAGTCAATCCCCACCTCCATTGCCTTCCTCTCAGTCTCAATATTCTTGCAACCTTATCATAGCTAAATAACTATAAGATAATATTTGGGGTTTAGCTAAGTCAAACCTTCCAGATGGAAATTGTCCCACAATGGCTGTTCACACAGAACTAAAAAGAAATTACAGTTGCTGTCAACTCCAATGCTCCTTTCCTCTTTTGTATTTCCAAATTTCATCTCAGCTGCTTATTCTCATTTGCAGATCTAACTTGAAAAGGAACCTGCTTGGTATTCCCACTAATTTTATTTAAACTCCAGAAGTGATTTCAAAGTAATATTTAAGTTACTCCACACTGTGAACACTTCCAATCAAATGCATCGTTTCTGCAGCAGGAAGCTCTCACTCCTAAGAGTGACCAAGCCCTTCCACAAGGACAGGAATGCCAACACCTCAGCTCAGAGTCTCCAGCCAGGCACTCAACAGCTTTGTAAGTAGCTGGGCACATTGGCTTAGAAAAATAGAAAAAAATATAGAAAAAAAATGGAAAACTCCCTCTTACAGCAGCCTGGCAAAGAGAATTACTGGTAACTGCCCTGGGATTCATCTTGGTACCTTTAAATGTCTCAAATGGAGATGATAGAGATGAGCTAAGATACCAAAACCAACATGTGCAGCTCATTATGGGCATGTCTGTCCCGTTTATAAGCATGTGAATGGATGCAGCATTCACCACCTGGTTATGAGGACTGTATTCCCTCCTAAAAGCCAGTTCTGGCTGTGTAGTCTGGATGCAGAAGTTTTTACTCAGCCCCAGGATTTCCCATTCCTCAGCCCCATCTCACAGCTTCCAGAAGGAAAGGAATCCCAAGGAATTACAGAATCATGGAATCAATTAGGAAAGACCTCTGAGTTCATCGAGTACAAGCTAGGACCCACCAGCAGCACGGACTGTCCCACCCAGCCTGTCCTCACCTCTCTGTGCTGCCTGCCTGGGTGACTTCTCCCCAGTGCTGTCACTGCAGCTCCGGCTCTGGGGCCGTTTCCGCGCCTGCCGCTCCCCGTCGGGGCGGGAGGGGGAGCGCTGCCCGCCCTGCCTCAGCTCCTCCCCGTTCTCCAGCGAGCACTCCACACCTCTCTGCAGCTTCACGCCGTTCTTGGCTTTTTTAAACAGCACCGATGTCCGGCGGCCCACGCTGCTGAGGGCGGGGCTGGCAGGGCTGTCTGCAGGGGGCAGGGCCAGGCCGTTGAGGCCATTGTTGGACAGCAGGCGTTGGAAAGCCTGGCTCTCCTGCTGCAGAGATTTCTTGTCAAAGAGCTCCCTGTCCGACACCATCCTCCTCTGCAGCTGGTTCAGGGGCCTGCTTTCACTGATGGGCTTGAGTGTTGGAGGGTCCTGCAGAGAGTCCAGCTCTGAGAGGGTGGGTGCAGGTCCTGTTGGCTCCAGGGTTGGAGGGTAGGGGAGCTTGGCACCATCTGCTAAAGGAATAAAGAATCTGCTTGAACATTTTAGCAAGAATCAGTTCCAAAACTACCAAGAGCCATTCCCATCTTTCATTAATGCCACAGGAGGTTTTGACTGTAGAGACCTGGAACCAAAGCCCTGCTGCTCACCTCTGTCCCCTTCCTCCTGCCCTTCCCTGGCAGGTGTCTCCAGCGCGGCGGGGTGGCCGTTGGGCAGGGCCTGGCTGTGCTGCTGGGCCAGGCGCAGGCGCAGGGCGTTGATCTCGCGCCGCAGGAGGCGGAGGCGCCGCGTGCGCGCGCCGCTGGAGCGCATGGAGCTCACCGTGTCCAGCTTCTCCAGCAGCTCCTTCAGCTGCGCCTCCAGGGACAGGTGGGCTCTGTTCTCCGGGTCCAGGATGTTATCCACTGCAGCACAAGAGATGGCAACAGTGAGGGGAAGGAACCACAGAATCACGAGCTTGGAAGAGACCTCTAAGACCTATGTCCTAACACCTCAACTCGCCAAGTGCCATGTCCAGCCTTCTCTTAAACACATCCAGAGATGGTGATTCCACCACCTCTCTGGGAAGAGCATCCCAGTACTTTATTATTCTTTTGGTGAAAGGTTTTTCCTAACATCCAACCTGTACCTTCCCTGACGTAGCTTGAGACTGTGTCCTCTGGGTCTGTTAGTTGCTGCCCAGTGGAAAAGACTGACTCCCACCTGTCTGCAGCCTCCCTTCAGGAAGGTGCAGAGAGCAATAAGATCACCTCTAAGCCTCCTCTTCTCCAGACTAAACAACCCCAGCTCCTTCAAACATTCCTCATAAGGCTTGTGTTCCAAGCCCTTCACCAGCCTTGTTGCCCTCCTCTGGACATGTTCAAGCATCTCAACATCCTTCCTAAACTGAGGGCCCCAGAACTGGACACAGCACTCAAGATGTGGTTTCACCAGTGCCGAGTACAGGGGGAGAATGACCTCCCTGCTCCTGCTGGCCACACAATTCCTAATGCAGGCCAGGGGCCATTGGTGAGTGAGGCTTCTTGGAGAAGCATCTGGGGCCAGTGCCAGGCCTCATTCCCTTTGATGCTGTCCATGATCAATCACTTTAGCCTGGGGATTTAGCAGCTATTGCAGCTTGGACTTCCTTCCATTGGATAAAAAGCTGCTGATTCAATTTTTACTGTCCCTCAGTTCCTGTTGCTGCCTCAGTGAAGAGCAACAGTGAAAGGCCATGTCTTGTGGCCTAGACCCTGGTCATAAACCTATTTCATTGTCAGATTATCTGACAAAATCAGACCACAAACATAAGTGGCCAAAATGTAACATATTTGCCATTCCTCTGGCTCTGCTGGAGGGCTGGCATCTGCAGGAGCAGGACAGACAGCTGAACACCTACACAAATTTCATAATCACTGCCCATCTGCACCCAGGAGGGCTTCAACATTTAGGAACCAGATGGCACACTGCAAGCTCTGTGAGCTTGATGGCTGCATTAAGTTTAGCCAAGTTATCCAACCAATGTTTTGGAGCTTCACCTCAAGAGGGCTGTGGGGTGGATGGGGCTGTGTTGGGCATGGATTGCCAAGGTCCCAGAACTTTCACCCCTCATCACCTCCTTTCAGCCCTCAGTGCTCCATCTAACTCAGCTGCTGTACATCTTGCCATCTTACAATGACATGTATTTAAATGAGCTTTCCCCAGAGCATAAAAAAAACCTATTCCCACCTTTAAAATAGTGAGTTTGTATTCCTGGCATAAATCAAAGAGCATGAGCAGTTTATAAGGCTCTGCCAACACAGACATGCACTAGGAGAGCTGGAGCCAAGCTGTACCTAGCTCAGAGTGCCCAGCTCAGCTGAAATCCCACACTGGGGTTCTAAAGGAGCTCTGTAAGTGCCTAAACAGACAGACAGGAAAATTCTTACGCGCAGAACGGCTACGATTTCCATGCAGGCTGAACAAGGTGCTGAGAACTAAATCTATGACCTGCCTGGGGTGAAGAAACCATCCATCAGCACTCACCATCCTCCCAAGAAAAGCGGTAAAAGTCGTGGGGCTTGGGCGACTCAGGCAGGTGAATCCCCACGCCAGTGTCAAAGCCGATGCTGTCGGCCTGGCGCCGCGCGTGACGCAAAATCGCTCCCCCGAGGTCCCGGAGCCGGACAGCTGCTCGGTGGAAAATGGTGTCTTTAGCATTATACCTCATGCAGTTGGCAACTATAAGGTTAAAGTCTTCCTCGAACTCATCCAAGGTTCGGTACAGGTGGGACTCCAGCTTCCGCCTCATGGTGGAAAAATCCATTGGGTTGGAAATGAATTCCAGGTAATCTGGAACCTAAACATATAAAACCTGTACAATTACAAAAACCATTTACTAGCCAACCAGAGCACACCCATCTCAAGCACTCTTAATGCCCTTTCCACTGGCAAGGGGCAGCAACAGATGTTCATTTCTGTGCCACCCAGGCAAGGCAGACACACCCTGGCTCTGGCAAAACATTACTCATCCAAGAAGTGCCAAACTTCCAGAAAAATACCCTTTTTTTTTTTTTTTTTTCTGCCTGGAAGGATACAGACATCATGAGTCCTTTTTGAGATAGTTTTTAGTCCACCAGCAGCTTGGGGACAAGGTGGTTTGTGCTTCTGCCCAGCCATATCTCATCTACAACCCATTAAAGACCTCTAGGAAAGAGACTTGCCTCGTTCAGGTTAACGGGCTCTGTGAAGATCTGGGCAGCATCCTTCTCCTGCAGCAGGTCCAGGGTTGTGCGGAGCAGGACATTGAAAGGGGTCAGCTGCAGCTCCATGGCAGCCTGCTGCACCTTGACCTGGCAACAGGAACACAACAGGAGCTCACTGAGGGCAGCAGCTGGCAGTGCTCTCAATCTCAGTCTCCCTCCAGACTGCTGGAAACCTCAGGCTAGCACCCTTGTAGAACTTCTGGCAAACACCTTGCACTCTCCATGGACATTGCCCAGCCCAATCCTTTCACATGGGGAACTCCTGTTTATTCAATCTCACAAAGTCAAAACAAGAGGAAACCCCAGGAAATTAAAAGATATTACCATTAAAAAGGAAAACAGGTTTTTCACACCTGGTAAATTTTCCTGGAGAACTCCCTGCCTCAAGATATTCTTATTATGCCAATTAGCAACATTATATAAAAATTAAAAGTATGCAGGCATTTATATGAGCAACAACTTCCATAATTAGACTAGAGAGCAAAAACAAAGTTTAAGACATAAGCTCTCAAACTTCAAGACAGAAACCAAACAACAGTGGTTAAATGTCTGCAAATTCCTTATACAGTTCTTTCAATTCTTTAAGAAGCCTCTAATGCTGTTTGATTTCAAGCAAACAAGTTGTAGCACTGAAAATCTCTTGTACTGAACATCTTTTCAAAGAAGACTGGAACAGGATAAAAGTATTTATTCATCCTTTAACATCTTCATTTCTTTGATCTTATAATCACTTGTTATGTCATTAAATCAACAATTCAGTAACAAAGGTAAGCAAGTCTGTTTACACAAAGCAAACTGTATTTGATGTGCTCAGCAACAAGACAGCATCAATGAGAGAATTAATATAGACAGGTATAAAGACACACTTCTGCCCCAAAACAGGAAAACAGCCAGAGATGCATGATTTTGGAGCATCCTTCTGCACTCACCTAAAAACTGGGCTGGGATAGAGCCCAACTAGGTAAAATTTTCTGTGGTATTTTATCTTTTTAAAAAGCACACTACAGTTTC
This sequence comes from Erithacus rubecula, assembly GCF_903797595.1. Taxonomy (NCBI): domain Eukaryota; kingdom Metazoa; phylum Chordata; class Aves; order Passeriformes; family Muscicapidae; genus Erithacus; species Erithacus rubecula. The sequence goes on from NC_136678.1 coordinate 2,859,512, forward strand.
CATAAGCTTTTCTGGATCTAGCCAGCTGTTATATCAAGATATCAAAAGCAAACAAAGCCCAATAATGATTTTTGGGTTTTTTTAATCCTCCTACCTAAAATATGTTCACACAGCAATGAGGGCTGAGCCACTGATGTAAATCAAGGACAATGCAGCAAATGAACCATCAAGAGGACTCCAGAAAAGCTGTGGGTAGTTTCTGGCCATAAAAAAGTTGTTCTCAGAGGAGCTGTGAATGCAGAGGATGCTGCTTTCCCTCTCCCTGCAGACAGTCTGGAAGCAGCCAGGCAAGGCCTGAGGATGTGCACAGGCTCAGGGTGTGCCCAGTGAGCCTTTCCTGGAAGATACTCCAGTCAGAGAGCACAGCTGTGGGGGCAGCAACCAACAAGGACAGCAAGGCTGGCAAGCTTTGGAAGCAACTGGTGAAACTTTGGAGATGTGCACATAGGTGAATGGAGAAATTGGAAAATTTAGTAAATGGACTCCATCTTAAAACTTTTTCTTCAAAAAATATCCTTAGAGGACAAATTACAAGAATTTTTAGCGTTAGAAAATAAGAGGTGAATTGTGATTTAGACCTCTCCCTGGAGAAGGTGTTACCAAACTCCTGAAAAAAACATGAAAGACCTAACTTCTGCTCTGCAAAACACTTGGTCCATGCCCAGAAATAGAAGGGGTTCTGCAGGTCAGGAATCAAACTCACTATTAATGATGCAAATACATTTTGCCAGCACTCTGCACAGTGAGGCTGCACAGTGCAAACCCATGACTGGCACAGGGAGAGGTGACTCTGCACAACAGTCAGAACCTGTGAAAAGAGCAAAAAGGCTCAAGAAAAACTGTTGTGCTCCTCCTGAGCTTCCTGCAGCACAGAGAGCTTGCATGGACTGAAGTTAAGAGCAGAAGTGGAGAGCCAGAACTCAGAAGACCCCACCTGCTCCCGTTTGAGCTTCTCCCTCTTCCGGATGAGCTCGATGAGCAGCCGGGCGCGCTCCAGGTCATGGCGCAGCTTCTGCCAGTACTTCAGCTCCTCCTTCACTGCACTCGTCTTCTCATCCTGCTCCTTCTGCAAGACACAAGTGGGGTGAGATGAAAAACACCACAGGCTTCCTGTGTTTCATTCTTCTTCTAGGAATCCTCTGGGAATTGCTCTCAGAGTCTTCCTCTTACTGCCTTGTGTCTTGTTCAGACCATGTCCCCTCCTTCCTCCAGCATTTGGCTGTCTAACAGAGACATCATCAGATTTCTAGATTTTACCTTATCTGTGAAATTGCCCCAAATTATCCTGCAGCTTCACCCTGGGAACACACCTCAGTGCATGCTCAATTAGACTTTCCCTGCTTTTACATCCAGGTATTTACAGAGGCTGGAAATTTTTCTCTGCATTGGAGCAGCAGCCCAAAGCACTTACAGTCTAAAGGGAAGGCAACCCAAAGCAGGAGAGAAGAGAGCTATTCTGTAACCCATAAAAAAATAGAGCCATGGAAAGACATTTGCCAAGAATGGCCAACACTGGGAGATGAGCTCACACCTTCCAAGACATAGTTCAGTGGCTTCACAACACAATCATCCTTCCTTTCCTAAATCTGTAGATTGTTTTAGTGATTTGGATGATATACCTCAAGTGCAGACACTTTCACATGACTGCCAAGAGGACCATTGCTTCACAAGATCATCATACTTATATTAATAGACATTTGTTTCTAAGAATTTATGGTAAATTGCCAACGTAATACACCAAGGAAATTCTGCACTTTCCCAATCTCTGCACTGATGAGTGGGGAATAATTTTTTTATTTAGTGCCCAGAGCAGTCTTCCTGTAAATCAAAAGCCTATAAATTCCTCCAACTACAATAAAAATATACATGTACATTGTGTACAATCCCTACTGACAGGCTGTGTTAGAGGGTAGAGTCCAACTGCTTCATTCCTTCAGCAACTACTCCTCATGCCAAATGCAGTGCTGCTTAATAGCACCACGATAAAGTGACTACAGATGCCAGCTCAAAAGAGGAAGCAAGAGCCCAGAGCTGATGATTATGTCTAAATGTGCATGGGATGGACAGAAATTGAAGCTGAACAAAGGATAACCCAAACTGGAATTTGGCCGTAACTCTGGAGTTAAAACCCATTTTCTTTACTCACTCCAAGGAATGTGTTTTTATCATTCATATAAGAGATCATTCCACCAAGGGTCCATCATACCCTTGCAAAACCCTGGGTCTTCTGACTCAGGGGGAAAGCTCCTACCTGCTGTCTCACCAACACCAACTTTAGTAGCATCACAGATATCCCATAACACATTAACTCCATTCTTCAGGCATGAGCACACCAAGAGGAGACCCAGACAGACCAAAATCTGATTTTTACACCCTCACTCCCTCCCCAGCCACGTGTTCAGCTCATCTGCAGCTGGAAGGCAGGCTGTGTGTGCTGCAGGTGAGCTGAGTGGGAGCACAGGTACCTGCTCAGCATTCCTCTGTGACTGCAGGTGCGAGTGCAGCCGCCGGATCAGGGGCACCCCGTTCCTCGCCTGCCGCTTCAGCAGCCAGTAGTTGTGCAGCCTCTGCATGAACTGGTTCTTCCTCTGCAGGGACAGCCCACTGCACATCTTGTTCAGCCTGAAGGAAGCACAGAGTGAAGGAGCCAGCTGAGAAGCAGAGCCTTGGGTCTCCTGATGAAGCTTTGCAATGCTGTGTCAATGCTCACTCTGAAGTACACACGAACTGGGACAGTCTGGGGTCTCCTCACACACAGACAGATGTGCCTCTTTTTCATACTGCAGGGTCCCACCAAGCACTTGCCACAGCACAAAGTATGAAACCATCACTTCAGCTCCAAGCTTTAATTTCAAAACTACTTCCTGCATCAAGAACCTTCCAGGGGCCATTTAAGTTTGATGTTATTAATCTGGAGCCTGGGAAATTAACTTGTCAGGAGTCCAAGAATAATAGATCACTTATTTTAAGCTTTGCTTACCATTCTTATCTTACACAAGGTGCCTTATCAACCTCTCTGTTGAAATAGACACATCAACACACTTCCTAAGGCACCAAACAAAAATTCAGCATTACCTATTTCTGCAGAAGGGAGAGCTGGGAGGAAAATATGAAAATACAGCCAAAGTCAAAGCTGCTTGTAACACTAGCAGGTTTGACATGCTCTGTAATAAAAGGAGGAATTAAGAAACTATGAAATGAGATCTCAAAAATTTTCATAGTGGGATGACCCCTACCTGCCTACCAACCTGCATGAAGTATTTTAAAAATGCCTTCATGGTAGATGGGTGTTTGCCATTAGGGACCACTACAGGGTCTGCATTACACAACAGCTTGGGATGGCTGCTCAGCAAAGCTGGAAAACCACAGTGACACTCAGAAGAAACCCAGCCACAAGTTATGCTGCAGAGCACTCTGAACACAGTCATTTCTAAGCCTTGACTAAAGATTCAGCACTTCTAAGGTCAACAATGAGAGAGACTGAGTCCTTAAAACAGACCCCAGCTGTCCAACTCCTTCCCTAGACCTGCAACACCCACCTGTAAGAGGGAATTTGTGCAACCGTCACCACGGGCATGGACGAACGCCCTTTGGTCACATCACCAGGCTCCTTTTTGATCTTTTGCTTCAATTTCACTTGGTTCTTCTTCACAGACCCTTTGGGAGGGCCACAATTGGCTTCCTCCTCTTCCTCCTCCTTCACAGTGACCTCGTGCCCATCACCAGAAGCTGGGGAGCCTCTTCTCACCGTGCCAGGCGGGGAGTGGCTCTCACAGTAGGCAGTCTTGCGCACGGTGAACGTCGTGCCGTTGATGCTGGTCTCCCTCATGGGTTCAATCTTCATGAAGAGACCAGCTCTCTGTGCACAGGTGACATGGAAGGCAGTGTAACAGTTCACCTTGTGGCATTGGATAGCAGCTCCCATGCCCTTCTGCTTGCAGATACAGCATGTGAGCTTCCAGCGAGCTGGAGGGATGTTATTGATGCCTTCGATGGGCTCCAGGAACACAGTGTTTGCAAAGCAGACCTCTGGGATCCAGATGGCACAGACCACGTGAGCCCAGCGGCCATCGCTGGTCTGCTTGAAGGCTCCCCCTTTGTTTGGGCAGAGGACACAGTCCACAGGGCGAGAAGGGGACTGTAAGCAGCAGCGGCAAAGCCACTGCCCCTCGGGGATGTAGGGCACACCGTAACACTCCTGGTGCACGGCCAGATTGCAAATGTCACAGAACAGGATGACATTGCTGTTGTGACACTCATCGTCCATGCAGACACAGCAGAAGGCATCCTCATCGATGAGGGACTGCTGAGCCCCGTTGTTCCGGCTCTCAAGGTACGACTCCTTTTCCAACCGATCCACCAGCAGCTCAAAAGTGTCAGCAGAAACTGTCCCATAACCATCAGCCCTTCTCTTCTCGTTGACCATCTCCAGCCACGCCAGATCCTCCTCATCCATGTCATACTCCACTTCTACGTCAAGGTCCTCGGGAGGCTTTTCAATGTACCGGTAGTAGGCAGCAGGGAGGGGAGGAGCATCTGGCTGGCTGAAGGAGTCCACCACACGGAACTTGGGCTGGGGCAAGTGCAAAGACAACCCTGGAGCATGTTTGGAGCAGGAATCCTTCTTCTTGCCTTTGGAAGGTGTTTTCTTGGATTTGGAAGTGAAGAGGGGCTGCTCGCTGTTCTCCTTGTTGCTGTTGCACTCGGTGATGTCCTGGGCTGTCAGCTCGTCCTCGGTGATGAGCTTCAGGGGGTCGTAGATGCTGATGCGGTGGAGCCGCCCGTCGATATCCACCTCCACAATGCGCTGCGCCTGGGCGTAGGTCAGCGTCTCCCGGCTGGGGGAGCACTTGAGGCTGTAGGGCGAGGGAGAGCGCCTCCCCTCCAAGTGCTGCCGGCACCTCCTCCGCGGCTTCCTCATCCCTGTGCTGCACAGACCCTGCCACACAACAGCACAGGGTAAGGCAAGGACACCAGCAAGAAGCAGCACAGACTGAAAAACTCACTCAGCGCTGTAATTTCTACCAGAGACTCCAGCAATTTCAGGCCCATTGAGTCTTTACACCTTAGATACAGGTAGGTATTTGATATATCAGCCATTTCTTGGAATGTGTGCCAGAGCAATGCACAGCACCCTCCAAATTCCTCTATTTGCACCTCAGATGTACATTCCACCCCACCACCAGTGAGAAAAAATTCAAAATAATTTGACAGCACAATACACAAGCAGTCTGCTGTGCATCCAAATCAAACCATTCAGATCCCCCTGAAATTCAGACAACCTTGTTCACATCTTCTTGCACCATTCACATATTAAGCTCCCACAAACCATCAAGTTCTCCTCTGCTCTTTTGCCTGTGACTTTTCTTTTATATCCCCAAATGTGCTGGATGTTTTCCAGCAGAAAAGGAATGTACCATTCGGGTCTTATGAAAGCAGTTTCTAATTTAATTTTTTTTGTCAGCTCCAGATAAGAAAACTAATGGTTCTCCCTCAGTCCAGGAGAGAGCTCCTCCAGGTTTCACAGCTCAGGACTCACCACCAATCCCACCATTCTGACACTGCAAATGCACAAAAGTACCATAATGAAAAATCATCCTCCAGCTTTGCTTTTCCTTCTCTCAAGAGTCACAAACAGAACCAGAGGATGAACTGAGCAATGCAGAAGAGACCAAATGTGCATCTCTTCTGCTTTTCCACGAGGAAGCAGAGAGGGATGAACATGGCAACAAGCAGCATGGATCCCAATGGACTTACAAGTCACAATTTCCACTCATCCACCTGAGCCTATGGAGAGTCCACAGGGCTAGGAGCAGGAAAGCAGCAAGACAGCTTCCAGCACCAGGAGCTGTGAAATGGCATTTGCTCAGAGCCTTAACAAAAAGCCCCAGCCAGCTCTGCCCGCACAAACTGCTAATCAGCACAGCAGATAATTAGCTGAGAGTCGGCTGCTGACATTAAGGAGGTGCCTGTCAGAGGGGAGCAGAGGAGAAGCCTGGGGAGATGGTCTGGGGGAGGATTCAGACATGGTGGCAGCAGCTCGGTGATCGGAGGGAGAAGGAGGAGCTGGCAAAGAGGGAAAGCAGAGGGGAAGCCAAGTGAGTAATGCAAGGGAGAAGGGCAGAGTCAAGGATGGGAACATGACTTGTGGGAATAAACAAGCTGAGGCTGAAAGAAGTCAGAAAGGAGACAAAGATGCAAATGTAAATTCTCTGTGAGAAGATAAGCCAGCCCAGAGCTTATCTGTTGCTATGCAGAGGCCTGAACCAGCACCTCACCCTTATTTAAAGCAATCCACACACTCAGTTCCTTTCTGTGGGACCCACAGACAAGGAAACACACCACAAACCCACAATTTGCACACAGCCAGTGCAGCACTTCTGCTCCAGGAAGGACATAGTTCCAGAAACTCTTAACTGTGTGCCACAGCAAGAAGCATCTCACAGGAACAGGACCTACAAGAATTCCAAGCTTATTCCAGAAAGGAGAAAATTCCAGGGGCAATACTTTTTTCAAGTAGTGGTTCTGTGAAACACAAGATTAAGCTATGACACCACCTGTGTCTTAAGAAACAAACATGCTATGGGGAAAATTTCCAAACTCTTCTCTGCATCCACAGAAATAAGCTGCAGGTGCCAGTTTCAGTATGCACACCCATAATGATGGAGCCTGTAAACACCATTTTACTTCTCATGTAAAATAAAAGATGTTAATTTCTACCTGCAAATATAGGTACCACATATTTTGGTACCTTTGCCTTAAAACTTTAATTAGTCACTTGATCCACACACTGTAGACACCCAACTGCACTCCTCCTAACTGAACTCCAATGGCTTCAAGCAGTAGGAAAGAAGAATTTTAAAAAGAGGTTATAAAGGCAAGTTGATAATCAAATGAATAAAAAAAAACCCAAAAGAAAATCCTGCTGACAAATAACTGTTACAATTCAGGCTGGTACAAGCAAAGAGGATATTGGGAGGCAAAAAGATATATGGAGGATAAAGTAATTATTATGAGCTGACCACACACATCATTAATATTGTATTCAGGAAAAATGAGGCAATAGCCAATTGCTTGGAATGCTGAGGGACAAGGAAATTTCAGTGAAACAAGCAGCTGAAGGGCTGTTTTATCTGTTAATGGGAAAAACAAGCATGCAGAGTTCCTTTAGTGAAACAATCAGTGTATTTCTAGACAAATTACCCCAAAGTGGGCTTTGCACCACAGCAACCAACTGCCATAAAACAACCCATTTGTAAAACACACAATTACTTAGCACTGTGAAGAAGCATCTCAAATGGCATGGAAATTGCTGCCAGTGACAGCTGAGTGCCTGGAATGAGACATACACCTGGATATTAGGAGAGACACCTCCAAAATACCTTGAAAGCAGCAACAAAATCAACTCAGACACACTGAGCTGAGCACTGTGACCTTGTCTAGAGCAACAGAAACTTCTAAGCAGCAAGCTAGGAATGTTTTGATTCCCTCAGCACACTTGAGAACATCTCCCAGCTACACATAAAAAGGAATCCATCTGCAAACAGCTCCTGTGCACACTGAAATGCTAAAGATACTTTAAATGCTACTTCAGCCCATGCTGATTCTGTCCTGCCATGGACAAAGGTTGCTGATGTGAAAGCAGAAAGTTCAGATATCCCCTTGCCATTGCCCCAATGCACTCAAGGCACTCCAAAAAGCTCCTGTCACCCATTTCTACTTCAGATTACAATGGGAGAAATTCCCAGAGAGCACAACTGAGCAAACAAGGTGGCTACAACTCAGCTGCTGGGAATTAAACTCTACCCCTGGAATTCCTCCAGGAGTGGTTTGATTCTCCTGGGCAGCAGTTTTTGCACCTGTGGGCATTAGGTGACTGAAAAACCAATCCCATCATCAGGATGCTTAAATTTACTAGAAAGAGGGCTAGAGCTTCCTTGAAAAAGAGATCAACATTTATGGAGCAACATCAAGGTACAAGCTCCTATTATACAGCCTGGAATAATGAACACAAGTGGGTCCTCTAAAGGAAAGACTGATTTCCACCCATGCAATGCTGCCTTGGCCACCTCCAAGGATCAGAAATCCTTTTCTCACACTGCAGAAGAGCTCAGTCTCCTTCCCAACTCTCCTCCATGCTGCAGTCCTCCCTTCCAGCTTTCCCATGCTGAACAACCAAGGACTCACTTTACAGCATTTCTCATGTGCAGAGGATGCAAGGCTGGAGCTCAGGGCAGTGCAGCTGGGGGAGTTTCCTGGCCCTTCCTTTTGACAAAAAACAGGTCCCTCAACAATGAAGAATTTCAATGACTTGCAGCACCTGGAGTTCAGCATGCAACAGAAGATGGGAACAACACGGTTCTCATTGGACTCTGGTGCACCATGGCTGCTGGCACTGGCTACAGCTCCTGCAGTCATAGAGTTTGGGGTTTGTTGTTACCCAAGGCTGCCCCTCTTTGGGACACCAAGCCAAAGAGAAGCTCTGGAGATGTTCCTCAGCACTGCTCTCCTGCACCAGCAACCACAGGATTTAAAACCCACGGCTGTGCAGTGGAGCTATTTAAGAACCACATCTGTAAAATAAAAGCAATGGATGCCAGAGGAAATAAACAACACTTCCAGCCCCCTCTCTACCTTTTGCCAACCAAAATGCCAGAAAAAAAATGCCTGCTGCCATCGACAATGTCCCCTCATGTTCCTGCTGTATCTGTGCTTGCCACAGGCCCATGGTCCCCTCACACACGCCAAGGGTTTGTGCTCCTCACACGCACATTGATACCGACAGTGAAATGTGTCGGTGCTCAGCACGTGTTACCGAGAGCTGCTTGCTCTGGCACAAGCAGAGATCTTGATCTTTATCAATGCCCTGATACTTCTGTAACCGAGTCAAACTGACGGGAGATGCACCGGCCCCGAGAGAAGCCCTGCCTCTGGCACGGGGAAGGTGCGAAATGGGCTATGCATGGTTTCAGGTATAAAGTCTGGGCTTAGCAACACATGGAGTGCGCCATGAGCGGAGTCTGATCCCAGCAGCAACTGAGGGAACGGGGACATGCCCTCAGCTGTCAGGCGCCAGCTCCTCTCAGGAGCCACCCCGCACATCTAGGGCTCCCTGCAGGCAACTCCAGCAGCAGCCAGCGATCTGGGCCGAGGCGCGGCAGGGACTCGGACAGATAAAGCCGTCCCGGGGCGAGGAGAAGGCGGTGAAGCCCGGCGGGACGAGCCGCGGCCACCGCTCCCCACGGAACTGCCACAGCCTCCAGAGGAAGGGAGCGGGAGGGGGGAGTGCAGCGCGAGCAAAACGGGGCTGTACAGCCATTGGCTGCCGCCGCCGTCCATCACAGCGCCAGCGCCAATAGCAACGCGACGCTCTGCGGGGCTAAAGGCGGGCGCGCTCGGCCCCGCCTGGGCCAATCGCGTGGGAGAAGGTGGGCGGCGCCCCCGCCGCGCCGCGAAGAAGGGGGGGCCAAGATGGCGGCAATGGGGGGGCCCGGTTGACACTGCGCTGCCCGTTCCCCGTCGCCGGGCGCTCGCTGCCGCTGCCCCCTCCTCGGTGAGGGATCGCGGGCCGCTCCCACCGCACAGAGACGGAGCGGGAATGCGGGAGAGACCCGCAGGCTGTGGCGCACCGGCTTCCCTCAGCTCCTTCCCGCCCGCCCGGTCACCTTCCCGCGACCCCGGCGCGGGGGTGTGTGAGGGAGGAGAGACCCCTAAGGAAGGTGTCGCGGCCTCCCGCGCAGAGCTTTACCTGGCTGGCTCAGCGCGCCGCCGCCGCGGCTTCTCCACCGTTGCCGCCGCCTCCTTTTGGGGGGATTTTTTTTTTTTTTGGTTTTGTTTTTCTTTTTTTTTTTTTTTTTTTTTCCTTTTTTTTTTTTTTTCTTTTTTTTTTTTTTTTTTTTTTTTTTTAATTCTCTCCGCCTCCCCCTCCCCTCCCCCCTGGGGCGGACGGGCTCACCCAGCCGGCGGCGGGAGGGGAGGGCACAAGATGTCGGCTCCGTCCGCTCCGGCTACTGCCGCCTCCTCAGCGCCGCCTCCTCATTGCCGCTGCCGCCGCTGCTCCCGCCGCTGCTCCCGCCGCTGCCGCTCCGGCCCCGGTGCCGCTTCGCCCCCCACCACCCTCACCTCCCCCCCGCTCCCCCCCGGGGCTCCAGCGCCCCCGACGCTCTCGGTGCTGTGGAGGCGGGGGGGAGCAGGGGACACGCGCTCAAGATGGAGGCGGCGGTGGCGGCGCGGGCCGGCCGAGCGGCGGGGAGAGGCGGCAGCCAGCGGCCAGGCGGGGGAGGGGGCTCCGCGCTCCGCTCCCCCCGCGGGCAGGCACCGCCCGCCCCTCCCCGGTGCCTTCCCACAGCCGGGCCGCGCCGAGCGGGAGGCCCCCGGGGGCGGCGGGTGACGGGAGGGCGGGGGGTCCCTCGGCGCTGCCCTCACGGCTCAGGCGGCGGCCGCTCCGTGGCTGAGGCGGCAGCAGCGGGAGCCGCGGCCGGAGCTGCGCCTCGCCTGCCCCGCATCATCCGCGGGCTTGGGGTTCGGGGGCTCGGCTGCAACCATCCCAGGCCGGTACCTCGCAGCCGGGAGCCGTCAGGCCTCGGGGAATGAGGTGGGATTGTTGCCCCACGCTCCTTTGGGGTGTCTTCATCTTGCAGCTCACTTTTTTTTGCAGGAGGTGTAGGGTCCCAGGAAACACCCTGGAGCGTGGCCAGGTGCCGGAGTCCAACCCGGCTACACTCCCAGAGAACCTTTGCCTGCTACAGTTGGTCTAAACAAACATCAAACAAACGGTGGGAATAGTAAGAGCCTGTATTTATTTAGTAGATGAGTGTTTCAAGTGCAGAAGGCCTCTTCACATGCAGAGGTGTGACAGGCTGAGGGACAGTGAGAGAGGGACTGAGGGGATCAAAGAAGGGAGAAGTGAAGTTAGCAGCTGAGATAAGAATTGAGATGGGAATTGCAGAGGCTCCCACTCTTACTTTTTATAGAGCACGCCACATACTTGAGCATATGTGTGTTCCACCTCCCACTCTGCGCAGAGTATTGCATAATATCACCATCTGAATTTATAGAATTAACTGTTTTAGAAGGAAGCAATGAATGCTGTTTTCCCTCATTTACAGTCCAACTGGAGATCTTTTGTCTCTTAACGTATGTTAACCACGGAATCTGAGAGCAGCCAGTCTGTGACAGTTTGTTTTGCAAATACTCTGGTTTGTTGCAGCTTTAAAAGCAAAGGCAAACATGTTACTTACTGAATAGTCTTTAAATATCACCTTTGAAGTATGCACTGTGTATATATGGTGCATACTTTTTTACAGATCGACTATTTACATATCAAAACTTAAATAATCTATTCTTGTCTTGCATGAAAAATGACGTATCAAGGATTTAGAAATAAAGTCCCAATACTCTCACTGATGTACAAAGGATCTCACCCTCAAAAAGAACAGCTGTATAACAGTATGGTCCTAGCTATGAAGGATAAAACAAGCCCTAAAACAATCTATAGCTGCATTTTCTTCCTAGTTAAACAGTAAATACAATAATTTCAATAATTGATGAGCCACTTCAAAGTCTGAGAGAACAGGATTTGCTCAGCCTGGAAAAGAGAAGATTTGGGGTGACCTAATTGCAGCCCTTCAGTACCTGAGAGGAGCCTACAACAAGGATGAAAAGAGACACAGATGTTCAGTCCCTTCCAACCCAGGCCATTCTGTGATTTTCTTTCTTTGTGTGGAAATTTTACTTGAATTTTTTTTTTTTTTGAATTTTTTTTTTTTTTTTTTTTTTTTTTTTTTTTTTTTTTAGTATGACCAACTTTTGCAAACTCTTTCATTTTTTTTACCTCAATTTTGAAACTTTATGCTCTTAAATGTGCACTGGAATTAGCTTATTATAATCATATTAAGGTTCCCTATTAAGAACAGTGGGATGAGGGCCATGTGTTACAACATCAAAACTAGTTATTCATCATTTAGTTTTATATCAAAGCTGTGGAACTAATGCATTATTTGAAAAAAACATCCTGAATTTCTCTCAAATCCCAGAGGCACAGTTTAATTCAATTCTTTTGCTGTCCCAGTTTTTAAAGGGTGCAAGTGCAAAATTAGTGATGTTACTTCAAATGAAAGCAGCAGCCAAGACACCTCAAACAAAGTCAGGCACCTTCATTCATATTACAATTTCATGTTTATTCAAGCATATAAAACATACTAAAAAAGGGAAGAGCATTATCATGTAGAATTGAGAGCTGACCTTTTTCTGTGTTGATTTATTAAGCCTCAAAACTGAATTATGTTTGTATTCTCTTTGGCTGTTTGTTCTGCTGCAGTTTCCTTCAAAATTGCTGAAATTAGAGCAATTGCTAAACAGCTTATGCATTAAAGGTTAAAACCTGATATCTCTAAAGTGATAAGCCTCAGTTGCCATGTGTTTTCACTGGAATTTTATATATATATTTATAACCCTCTTCAACCTCACTAACATCAGAGAGGTTACACAAGCACCCAGCTTACTATCTCCTCAGTGGTCCTTTTTTTTTTTTTTTTAAATCTCAATGTCCTCTAATTTTAAAACTTTTTTTTTCAGTTGAAGGGTTCTGAAGACAGATCTGAAATGATGGTTTATGGCAGGAGAATTTTTATTTTTCCAGCCAACCTTGGCTAAAAGAAGTTAACTCACTTCCATGTAACAGCAAATCAATGAGGGTTGCAGATAAAATGTACTAACCCTTCAGTATTATTTAGTGGAGTGCATTCCAACAAAAAAAGGAGAGCTGACTGAATCAGCTGTGAGCCAGCACCAGCTGAACATCACATTAAAAGCTGTGTAAGCTCATGTGCTCAGAAAATGGCCTTGTAGAGAGAAATGAGGTAAAACATCCCCTAAACCACCATTCACCTGGAAATTCTGACATTTTCACTGCAGATTTGGACTCAATGATCTTAATGAATGATTCCATGATAAATACAATTGGTGCAGTGAGTGTCCATCCTATTGGGGGGGAAAGCAAATTAGTACTGGCTATTCTGATCTTCATTCAATCTTTCATGTTTTGTTTCTCTCAGCTATAAAAACAGCCACAATCACGTTTCCAGCCAACATTCTGCTGACCCATGATACAGGAAAAATGCAGAGGATTAGGAATGCTTTCCCTGGTTGCTCAGGCAACAGCAAGACATGGGAATATGAAAAGGTATTGCCATCCTTTGTACAGAATCTCACTAGAGTTCTCAGATGTGTTTATGATTTTCTATGTTTTTCTTCTTTCCCCTTAGCACATATTTAAAACATGAGCATTATTTGTTTAGTCTGCTACCTAAAATGTTAAATGTGAAAACAGATTATTTGTCTTTTTTCCTACAGAATGAAATAAGTAATTTTCTAAGAGGCTGTGGGAATTTTCAAAATTGTGCACTGAAAGGTTTCTAGGTGGTATCCAAAACACAGCTCTTTAAAAATCCTCTAATTTTGTGGCATCTCTTAAGAAAATAAAATAATCATTCCTTCATCTGCTTTTGATTTCCCACCTACATGTGCAAGTATCTGAGAAATAGGCCCCATAAAGTTGCAACTTCACAGACCTAATTAACTGTCAAAATAAACTTACAGAGAAAGATTTTTTTCTGAAGGCTTTATTTTCCAAATTAAAAAAAAAAAAAAAAAAAAAAAAAAAAGCTTGGAAGTCAGAAATGAATGTAAGACTAGCAAGTAAATAGCATTCCAAGTTAGACATCTGTATGTTATCTGAGACAGGCACAAAAATTCCACCCATATATCCATGTCAATTTTTATCAAACAGACTCAGTACAAACAACAAACTTATTTTTGGCTGGCCTGATTTATGGAATTTTGGACTGCTCTAATAGGTGAGGGGTTTTTATCACTTGGTTTTGTATTTTTAAGCATGTAAACTATACTTGTAATGAAAGGAATGTCCATGAATTGTGTGTCAGTGTGAGTCATGCAGCAGGCACTGCTGCACCTCTGCATGAGGCAATTCCTGCCTTGACTCACAGTGTCTGTCAGGGTCACACACCCCCTCTTGCTTCTGCTGCTGATTGTGAAGGATTCCAGCCTTGGCCTGAGTCACTGGCTCTGTCAAGAAGGTGTTTTTCAAACTCCTTTCAGGAAATGTCAATAGGATTTCCCCCCACCTCTCCCTTCTGCTAGCTTGTTGCTGTTGATTGAAACACATCCTCAGATGCCAGGAGCACTGGGATGGTTGATTTGTACAGATACTCCACTACCAACCTGCTACATTTTCTACTATTTTGAGTTCTTGGATGATACATACCACAAAAAAAACCAAATATGAATATACCTCCAGGGTTCCTGGGCTTACAGAGCACCTGCTCCCCACATTTGTTGGGGTATGGGGTAATCCTTTTGCACAGTGTTCTCTCACTGTGTGGGGCTGGTGGGTGAATGAATGAAACCAGAGCATGGAGCCCACACAGCAACTGTTGGGATTGCTCTTGCAATTTCAGAGCATTCAGGGTAAGTGTAAACCTACTGAGAAACCCAGAACCCAGTCCCTGAAAGTGAGTGTACACTCAGCAGAAAGGCTGATGCTGAAGAGCCTTTATGTGCTTTCCCTAAAACAAGTGAGATTGATGTTTGCAAAATCTGTGTGCCATATTCAGTTATGCTCACAATTGTTCTTCTCACACCTATTTGTATCCCATGTCCCCAGTGCCTCTTCATGCTTGTCCTCTGCTCAGACAGAATTCCCAAAGGGCATTTTAAATTACTCTTTAGAACTATCCAAGTCCCTTTTTAACTACCAGCAGCCTGCTCAATACATTCCTTTATCATGAGGATGTTTTCTCCCCCAGCCATCATTACTGAGACAGAAAACTCTCCAGGTCTACCTATCCCCTTTTGAAGGAGGGCAAGATGATTAAGAAATACCCTGAATTCCCATTTACAGTGGTTCATGAGTGTCTCAGTGGGTTCTTTACCTTAACAGATGACTTTGGCTTTAGAGATGACTTTCTGAAAGGAAGTTCTCTACTCTAAATGTCTTCATAGATGGATTCAAATTTTTCTGCAAGATTGAGCTTTTAAGAATTCTCTGCCTCTCCATGTCCAGGGTTGCATAGAGTCAGGAGGGCAGCCTGAAACATCTCCCTGAGCACTCACAAACACTCACCTGGACAGTGACCCTCCACTGCAAAGCACCAAGCCTCATTTGACCCTGGCACAGGCAGCTCTAAACATCTGCAGCCCTCTGAGATGTTCATGGCAGCTGCAGAGAGCTTCTCTCCAACCTCTGTTCAAGATTATGCATGTGGCAGCCAGGTCAGATTCAAAAGGATTCCAGTTTGACAGATGCAGCTAGAACTCCCTTCTGCCATTCAAGGAAAAGGGAGGTTATTCCTTAGCAAGAGGAAAGAATGAAGCCTAAACCTCATCAAGCTGTGTTTTTCAGGACAGAGACAGCAGAACATTGCTGCATATCCCCCAGCCCAGCTCTTTACAAAGGAGTGCTGCATGAGAAATCATTGAATTTCCTGGGAATTGAGGACACATCACAACAGTTCTGTGTTCACTGTCCCTACCCAAGAGAGGAATGAAGCAAAGGGCTTGTGCATGACCCAGACAGATAGGAGCCAAGAGAAACCTCCTCTTATCATCATGGACCATCTGTGCAGCTGCAGCAGGCAAACATCAACAGCATCCTATCAAAAACTGCAGGGTTATCCTGTGCTGCATGCCATGAGCTGCAACAGGGAGGCAGCCAAGCAACATGACATCACTGTGTCCAGCTCCCAGTGGAGAAGAGAGATCAGAACATTCTGGAAATGTTGCAGTTTTCCCATATTTGTGGTCTGTACAGCAAAACTGAACATTACTTAAGAAGAAAATTAGAGAGTACTGAAAACAACCAACCTGGCTAAACAAACCAAAATAAGTCAGCAGCTACAAAAGAGGAGGGGAGTTGAGAATCACTGTGTGTATTACTGAGGTCAAATAACTTCTCAATACTTTTCTCTAGTCCTGGGAACTCTGTGCTCTGAGCTGTGATACAGAGAAGGCACTTGGCTCTGGGCACAGATCCCTTGGGATGGACTTTGGAATGACTGGCTGAACATGCCTGATCCCCATAGGGAAGAAGGTGTTGCAGTCCCAAAGGTGTTATCACAACCAGCAGCTGTGCCTGCACTATCAAGTGACTGTATTGATAAACTGTAGGTCTGCAGATACCCCAGTTTCAGCACAGGCTGGAAAACTTCCTGCAGATCCATATTGCACTATCAAGTGACTGTATTGATAAGTTGTAGGTCTGCAGATACCCCAGTTTCAGCACAGGCTGGAAAACTTCCTGCAGATCCATATTCAAACCAACTTGTGCATCTGCTTGGGACTCCCAGTCTGGCACTGTGGGAAGAGGCCTTGAATTCCCAGGCTGTGTTTGCTGCTGGCAGTGAGGAGGAGACAGCACTGATCAAATCCCAGAGAATGAAATAAGCAGGGGAAAAATAAAATTTAAAAAGAGGCAGTGGCTCTTTGGAGGGGAAGCATCTGAGCAGGATTTTGTGTATAAGATGAGAGGATGAGTTTGTAGCTGCTCTGAGCACAGGCTGGTCCCCTGGGGCCCCAGAGCTGACACCATCCCTGCAGCCTTGTGGGTGCTCTGTGGCTGCTCAGGGAAGCAGGACACAGCAGAGTGAGATTGGTTAAGGTCTTGTTATGCTGAAATTCAGTATTTCTGATCCTTTTTCTTAGGAGTCACTTCCTTTTTCTTTACCTCATCCATAATTAATGTACTAAACCCCGTGCTTGAAAAGACTAATGAGAAAGAATTAAACCCCTCCTCTCTCAAATGGACAAATACAGGGAAGAAAAAAGAAAAAAAAGAAAACACCATGTAAAATTTTCCCACTTAAAGTTTCAACAAGAATATATTTGTCTTTTATGTCAAAAACTATCAGGGGTGCTTCCCCTTTACTAGAACAAAGTCCAGTGCTCTCAGCATGGTGTCATCCTTGTGTTGGCACATGGAGAGAGGTCCCACAGGCCAAAAGTTGGCCACCAGCAAGGCAGTGTGGAGTGAATTTGATGTCATCAAGGAGAACTGAGTCCCAGCCACAGCTGCACTGTTGCTATAATGACATCCCACTTCTCTTCTTGGAATCCTTCCGTGCAAAGGGACTGAAGGTCAGGATCTCCTTGTAAATGTGCTCTTGAAAAACAGAACAGAATAACCATGGATGTGTGATTTTAGAGGACACAAATGAAAGTTGGAATGTTGGATGTGCAGAAAAAGAGACAAAGGAGAAAGATGAAAAAAGTTTGCCTGAAGAGATCTTTGGTGAATGTACAAAATCAAGAGATCCATGCAATCACAGCCTTCCCCAGCATCTGTACAGGCAAGAAAGAGAGGTAGGAAAGTCCTGTGCTAGACAGGAACCCCAAAGAAAATCAACTTCTTACTTTTCCACTCCTCTATTGAAAGCTTTTCATGTTCCAGAGAATCATCATAGGAGTGTTGTGCCTCTGTCTCCTCCTCCAGATCTCGGAACTGGTCGAAGTAGGGGTGAGCCAGGGCCTCTGTTGCTGTCAGACGCTTTTCCACATCCAGCTGCAGCATCTTGTCCAGCAGATCCACAGCTGCAGGGGATGGGAACAGGGCTAGGCAAGGTGCAGGGCAGCAGAGACACTCTGTGCATGAGCCCTGCAGGTGTGGCACTGGAATTTCCAGTGTTTCACCTCCAGACCTGAACCCTGAAGAGATTCCTCAACCTGGGCAAGGCAGCAAGGAGCTCCCATCATGGAGATGCAAAATCTGCCCAGCAACAGCCTCAGGGAGCTCTTACTAACAGAAGTTAAATTGTACAGAAATAAATTAGACTTGAATAAGCCTTGCTGCACAGATTGGGCTGCAGAAACACGAGGAGTAAGCTAGTAACCTCAAGATATTTTTTCAGTTTTAATAATTTGCTTTCATTCAGAGCCCTGCATCTCAAAGGAGTTTTAACATGAGTAATCTGTATAGAAACCTAAACACCCCTGGTAAAGAGGAGGGCAGCAAACTCAGATGCTGTCTAGTCTGTCAGCCCATTCTCACTTGGTTTTAACATTTTAAGACTTTTTTCCATTCAGTTTCTAAAAGAGTTTTGCCTGCTCTCCCTGAAAATTTCACATCAGCTGTCTGTTAAGTATTGCTAGATCAAAGTATTCAGCAAACAGGATCTACACTGTACTTAAAAATAATAATAATAAAAAATTAGTAAATGGCCAAGAACAACAGACCATCATCATTATAATGCCAATAAAAGATAATCCTGCTTTTAATTTGTACACATTTTCCCTGAGGAAGGAAAGGGGTACAAACTGCAAGGAAAAAAAGTAGCAAGAAATTATGAGAAGGAGAAATAAAGTTGGGGCTGTGGCAGTGAGTTTGTCTTTTTTCCAGCTGTGAAAACTCATGAGAAATGCTGGAGATTACTTACCCTGAGGATTTGCTTTAGGGAAGAGCACAGTCAAATCCTTCTTGGGGATTTGAGGAAGGGACTTGATGTAACTCTTTGCCTGAAGAGGAAGGAAAGCACAGTTACTGCACATGGAGAGGTGTGAAATACAGCCCTCAGCCCCATGGCTCTGATGAGCAAAGGCAAATAAGAGAAGAGCAAAGCATCCCAGATATCCCATTTCAGCAAGCACTCTACATTGAACTATTTTTAATGGTCAAGACAGAAAAACACTTCTGTTTCAAGAGGCAAGCTGGAGAACAGAGAGGATTGGTGGTGCTGGGACATCAGGCCCCTCACAAGGGATCCCTGCCAAGCACAGCCATTCCCAAAGCAGCACCAGCTCCAGATGTGCCACCAGCACAGAGAAATGCCTCCCTTGCCCAGGGGAAAAGCTGCTGCTGCCCTTCCCTGCTCTCCCATGCCAAACACAGCCCTTCCCCTGCCAGCAGGACCCAAACCCACAGGCAGCCCCCCCTTACCGCTTTGTCCTCCAGCTTCTCCAAGAAATCCTCTCCTGGGTGCCCTGTTACTTTCAGGATCTGGGTCAGTTGATCCAGGTCTGGCAAGCTGTGTTAAAGATCATCCTTTGAGGGGCAAACCCTGGGCACCTCCACCCCAGCTCAGCCTGTGAGAGCACAATACAAACGCACCAGTCCCACAAGCAGAGATTCATTCACTGGCAAAAAGAGCTCTGAGCCTTTCTTCTTGGCATGTCATTTCCATCAACAGATCAGTTTTTCTGGTACAACTATGCCAGGACACACATCCATGGGCTTGGAAGGATATGCAAGGAAGGATATGGAGCTATGGCCACACAAGGTTGAACACTGATAAAGAACCATGCCACCAGAGAGGTGCATTTCTGAGGTCCCCTTCTGTTTTTCTCCCCAAAAAGTCTGGTCTTTGTGATTATCTCCTGATAAACCAGACTGACACCTGTTTTTTTCAGTTGCCTCATTCATTAAAACTCTTTCACACACACCAAGAATTATTACTCTGCTCAGGGAAAAAGTTTCAGCTTGAAAGGATACAGTCTTTTCCTTTAAAGAGTGTTTTCCCAGTCAGCATTTCTGCCATGATACAGCCAATAGACCAGATATCCACTGTTCAGAGAGAAAAAGGAAGGAGGGGAGGAAAAGAAGGGAAAAAAATTAAAAAGGCAGCAGTGGTTGCTGGGGCTGTCACTTTGGCTGCTGCTTGCAGCAAGCACTGATTTAAATTTCACTCCCTCCCACCCTCCTCTGTTCTTTCTATGCTGCTAAAATCTCTGCTTTCATCATTTCCTGCAAGCAGCAGCTCTGTGAATTGTGCAACACCTCTGGTACCTCCTCTACTCCAGGGAACACTGCTGATAAAGAGGAGAAAGAGCTGGGCAATTCTGTGAGATGTGAGCCAGCAGATCCCCCAGCTCATCACAGGGAGTCCCAGGGCAGGGCAGGGCTGCTCACCTGTCTGGTTGTAATGCATCCAGTTCAGGATGACTTCTGGGGCTCTGTACCACCGTGTGACCACATAGCCTGTCATCTCAGCATCAGCCTGTCTGGCCAGGCCAAAATCCAGGATCTGCAGTGCCAGAGGAAGAAAAAGGAGAAGGGAGGGCAGGAGAGAAAAGAGAAATCCTATGGGCAAGTGAGACTCTATTTGTAAGGTAAAATGAAATAGCTCCAATCAGATAATAACAAAGCTCCACCACAGACACCCATGGGATGGTTCAAAGAATTAATATGTCTTAATCCCACTGTAAATTGCAAGGCAGCTGCAAACCCCATTGTCATGAGAAGAGCCTGCTGAAAGGATCAGTGCTCCCTGGAAGGTCACTGCCTTTCTTTGAAGCTGAAGTTTCTAATCCATGTGCTTTACTGGAGTTGGTCTGTGACCTGGTGGTGAAGGAATGCTCCAGGTCACCCCAGCTCACCCTTTCCTGCAAGAACACCTTGCAGGTGACACAGCATGGCCTCTCCCTCAATGCTGAAGATGAACAAGCTTGACCCAACCTTTATGGGCAGCAGAGCCACTCCTTGTAATACACATTACAGAAAATGCCAGCAGCAAGCAAACCCTTCAGAGCAGCCCTGAGAATGACTTTGGAATCACAGCCACAATCCCCATGAGCACCAAGGGGCAGCTGCAGCTGGATGCAGTTACCCTTCAGGGATCATTCACCTGCTGCAAGCATTGCTCAGCAGTGCTGCATTTCTCTAGGCAGTCATTACACACTGCCACCCATGAGGATTGCAGTGACACAAGGCTCATTTGAGGTCTTGTGTCCTGATTCAGCAAGTGACATCAGCAGGGGAGCATTTCCCTCTGCTGCAGCCACCAAGGAACACCAGGCCTGGAATGGAGGCTGGGGAGGGAAGAGGAAACATGACAGTGCCAATTTCCTGCTGGCAGAGCAGCTCCTCCACGAGTGCTGCAAAGTGCCTCTGCCTCCTACCTTCAGCTGGCAGTCTTCATTCACAGCCAGGTTACTTGGCTTCAGGTCCTGCAACAGACAGGAGCAGAAAAATTGGATGTTTCAAGTTGTAATCCATCAACACAACTCTCAGTTGAACCTCTGCTTGCCTTTGATGTGGTCCCATAACACCCCAGGTTCAGGATCAACTCAGCAAATGACTGAATAAACACCATGCCTGCTATACTGTACAGCTTTAGATTACTGTTTGATTCTTTTCTGAAACAGTTTTAATTCAGAAAGCATCATAAAATGTTCCTCACCTTATCAGAAAATACAGCATTTTCTCAAAATGCTGCATGTATTAGCAAATCCAAACATATATAGGATGTAGGATGGAAAAGAGAGCAGACAGGATGGAAAATTGGAGCAGACAATGCTATTAGTGAAATGATGGTTAGGAATTTATTACCTTTATGATTATGCTGTGTTTGTCAGACAAAAATCAGAATAAGAGCACACATGAACTTACCCTGTGGACGATGCCAGCTGAGTGAATATACTGAAATAGAAAAAGGAATCACAATGTGATCACCAGCAGACAAAATCTTCTGTTCTCCAGCAGAGAAATGAGAGCTACAAACAAGAACTTGCTGAGAACAAACCTCTGCAGCCTTCTAAAGGTCCCTAGAGCAGAAGTTTGAAAAGAAATTTCTGCCCCAGATTACTGACAGTACTTACAGTGCTATTGCCAGTCTAAAGAAGATGCACAGAGCAGAAGAGGGATGAAGCAACAGCTCCTTAGAGCAAGTACAACAACAGCTTCAAACTATCAAAGTCATCAAGGTTACAGCAGATGACATGAGAACATGGTTATTTAGGGTGTTCAAAAAAATAATCTCAGTCCAAATACAAAAAAAAATTGCAAAACTGACTACAGAGTTTTTGGCACACCAGTAAAACCTTCTGTGTGTTCTTCCCCCCTGTATTTAAACTCAAGGTAGCAGTGGCCTGGGACAGGTGTGACTTAGGTGAGCCCACTGATGCCTGTGAGCCACTGCTGTGGCTCCAGGTGCAGGATGTGAGAGGCAGCTGGAAAGCTCTGTCCCCACATCCCAGAGTTTGCAGTGATTGTTTCAGCTCCCCCAGAGCCATTTACAGGAACACATTCTTTCCTCATGCTGCTGAACAGAAAATCATTCCCTCTGTGCTGTCCCCTGAGAGCCTCTGTGACAGTTCAGAGAAGCTCCTGCTGCTGCCAGGCTCCCCCTCTCTGTGCAGAGTTTTGCTGAGGTTTGGGAAGGCAGAGAGAGGCAGGTGCTGCCATGGGAGAGCCATCCCAAGGCTGTGGCTGCTGATTACTTTGATCCAAGACTGCCTGATGTCAGCAAACACTCATTTTATTGATGTGTGCTGGAACAGGAATGGTTCAACAGCCAACACCTGAGGGGATGCACAAACTCCCCCATCCTCCTGCAGAGTCCTGGAGGGGAGTTTAGTTAGGGTCAGCCCAGAGGTGACACACAGAGACACAGGGAGTCACTAAACTCCTCCAGCCCCACCTACCTTCAGCCCTTTCAGCATTTGGTAGACCAGGTACTGGATCTTTTCATCACTGAATTCATGTCCCATGATCTTTTGTAAATCTGTCCGCATGTATGGCATCACCAGGTAGCTAAAAGGCAGTAAGACAAGGCCCTGAGTCTGGAAGAAAAATGCAGGGGACCAGGCTAGCCTTGTTCTCACTAGGTTTGGTTTTTCTGGCTGTGTAACTCACTGTGAGGAAGATGAGTTGTTGTGACTGTTCCTGGCTAACTAGCACATCCTGCAGAGAAGCTGGAATTTCAGCCTGTTCTGAAAATTGCTCTTTCTCCTCCCCTGAAATCAGATATCTGATGTCAATTAAGAACAAGAATCTTCAGGATCCTAAATTAGTTTAGACCTCAAGTGAAGTTCAATTTTGGACAGCCTTTTACCACCCAGGAGCTGAAGCATCTTACACAGCAAAGCAGCTGCACTGGCTCCCAAATTTGTCAGTGTAATGTTCTCCAGCTTCCTTCAGTATCTGCCTGCTGAGGCTGCTAATTAATTAATGGTCTTCCTGCAGGAGCTGCTCTGAGAACCTTCAAGTGCTCCTCACCCTCAGCCATCAGCCAAACCCCAAACCCCAAACCCAGGCACACACTGCTCATCTGCAGTGGTGGGGAAGGGAGAAGGGCTTGTCCAACGTGGCTGCACAGAGGGAAAATGCCAAAAAATTAATTGAGGAGTGTCAGAATCAAGCAGAAAAGAATGACAGATCTCTTAAATTCTGAGTTTAATTTCCCTGAGGCCTGATGAACAATTCTTCTCCATTGTGAGAGCAGCCCCTTAGCTCAGCAGTCACCCAGTGCCAGCATGGGTCACCCTGTGTGAGGCACCATGGAATGTGACACATCCTCATTGCTCAGCTGTGCCTGCTGTGGTGTCCCAGCTGTGAGCAGGGCTGGGGGCTGCTCACGTGTTCTGGGTGTGTCAGCCATGGCAGCTGATCTGTGCTCTTGCTTCTCTGAGAGATTTGGGGATGCCTGGGTTCTAGTCTGGTCCCTTTGCACCTCAGCCCTCTGCTAAAACACAGCTGTCTTGGAAAATAGTTGAGTCTACACAGAGCAAACTACTCCAGACTTACAAGTCCTGGAACCCCTGGTAGGAGGCAGTGGAGGTGAAGACATCAAGCAGCCCAATGACCTGAGGAAGGAAAGAAACCCACATTTAAATCTGGAAAGCACCTGCTGTGCACATGCACCCATCAGCTCTCCATTGGCACATGCCAGTGAACACAGAGAATTCCATCTGAGGAACCCAGGGACTCCTCACTGATGCTGCACAAATGTTTTCCCTCTTACTAATACCTGGGCTGACCCATTACACACCTGCTCCAGCCTGGGCACAGCAAACAGGTCACAGCTAAACCCTGAGACTGCCTGCACATACCAAATATCAATTAAAACACAGGTGATGCCACCAAAAGGGACTTACTCCCAGGTGACAAGGAAACAGTTTTGTGTCAGCAGGAAGAGGAGAGATGAGCACTCACATTCTCATGTTGCATGTGCTTCAACAGCATCAGCTCCCTGTAGGCTCTCTTGGCAAAGATCTCAGACTGGAACGGGCGGCACAGCTTCTTGATGGCCACTTTCTCCCCTGTCTTCTTGTCTATGGCTGAACTGCAGCAGGCAAATAAAAAAACATTCTGATGTCATCAATGTGCTTTA
This sequence comes from Erithacus rubecula, assembly GCF_903797595.1. Taxonomy (NCBI): domain Eukaryota; kingdom Metazoa; phylum Chordata; class Aves; order Passeriformes; family Muscicapidae; genus Erithacus; species Erithacus rubecula. Next base: position 2,883,628 of record NC_136678.1, read on the forward strand.
ACAGATTTTGTAACACCACAGAATTCTCCTAGAACAGCTGATTCCTGTGCTTGCAGAAGGACAGCAGAGAAAGGTGCTTTGGGAGCTCAGTGGAGCTCTGCACACAGAGATGTTACCCTGTGTGGCTTTGGGCAGCACACCACAGCCTGTGCTCTTTGAGGGATGAGGGGGACACCAAGAAAAGCATGAGTGGCTCATCTTTATTCCCTTCAACCTGCAGAAATGAGCTGGAGGTAACAGAGCTGAGAGAAAAGTGAAACACAAATGGTTAAAGGTCAGAATCAGTTTGAAGTCTGCCTTCTCCTTCCCTAATGCATGGAGATAAGGGAATAAAGATATAGAAATTTCTGCTTTGCCATCTGCTTGGAGGTTGTTGTATTTTAGGGCAGGCCAGCTGCCTTCACTGTGTTCTGGAGCAAAGACAGTGGACGTCACATGTTGAAAATACTGCTGCAATTAATCCTGCTGTGTTCAGAATCCTTCATTACACATTCCCTTCTGTGTAAGAGCAGGTCTGGCTGAAAATGTGACTCTTGTCTAAAGCTGATGAAAACCTGCCACAGCAGCCATTGCTGTTACTGCTGCTGGTCTCATTGGCTGCTTGCAGCTGGACACAGCAGCCCTGGGACAGCTCCTCTTCCTCTGGAGGTCCCTGCTCAGATTGCAGAGGAGAAGGGAGGTTCTCAGACAAACAGCTGTAATTCAGGGCTCTCACTGGTGTTTTCCAGGGGTGTCTCAGCCCCTCTTTGACCCCTCCTGAGAAGCAAACATGAAAAAAAGGCTTTTCCCTGCCAAATCCCACTGTGGATTCCCTGAGCAGTTCCCAGTGCTTCAGAAATCCCTATCCCATCTCCCATGGGAACAGAAGAGCTGTGAATCATGTTCAGTCCATGGCTTCCAGCTGCATCCTCCAGCCTTGCACTGATAAATATCGGGTCAGGAGAAGCAAAGGGGGTGCAGGAACAGCTACACAGGGCAGCTGAAGTGCTGAAGATCTGCAGGGTATTGTAGGAGGACTCTGAGTAAGGTTTTGTCTCCCTTTCAGGACTTCAGCTGAGGTCAGCAGAGGGGACAGCACTGCATACATTTTTTGAGGAGCCAGGAAACAGAGGAAAGGACTCAGACCAGGGAATCAAACTGCAGAATCCAAGGCAGATTTCCTGATCTGAGGGTCCCCCCCCAGCTGCTGACTTAAATCTAACCCCAGTACCCAAGACAGGAGAGCTGCAGGTGGAGCCTGAGCTGCACAGCAGGCAGTGCTGTAATCCCAGCCCAGAGCCCATTCATTCAGAGCTCTCCCCACTCAGATTTAGTGAACAGATGCAGTTTGGGCAGAGCTGTGTCCCTGCCTTGGCTGCTAGAGATCAGCAAGACCAGCACTGAAGGGGTTAGAAAATTCTTCATTCACAATTACACTCAGCTGGAAGCCAAATCACTACAGATTTTGGCAAATTAATAATGGCAGAAAGAAGCTTTTGCTGTTTCTCCTGAGTTATTTTCTCAGCTGTTCAAGAAGGTATAAAAGCTGCTGCTGCATAATGCTGCAATAGGAAATTTTCTCAGCAATTCCCAGCAGAGGACAGCAAATCCTAACTCCACATTTTCTGCCTCAGCTTGGAATTGGCACTGAGCTCTCCCTGCTGAACTCTGTTCATTCAAACCCACCACGGACCCCAGGGCTGCTCCAACACCCTCCTCTCCCTCTCTCCTTGAGAGTTCCAGAGACTTTTACAAGGACCAGTAAAGATTTCTTTTGATGTTTGTTTTTCTTTCGTGTGAGCAAGGAAACTTGAAAGGATTTCTCTCTTCCTTTTTATTTTTTTTTTTCGGTCCTGTCTTTATTTTTCTTCTTGATTTTCTCTGTGATAAAAATCAGAGAACACTGTACAAATATAAATTAAAAGTCAAGTCTAATCCTGCCTAATTTTGCAGGACTTACTTAAGAATCTAAATGCACCTGGGCAGCCAAAGGGGTGCCTCTCTGCAAATTAGAATCTGCAGGAAAAAGAAAAAAAAATCAGGGCACCAGAGTTTCAGGATTAGTGTCAGTGGCAGGCCAGACTTTGCCCGACACCTATAAAAACGGACACACCTTTTTTATTATTATTTTTAGCTCAGGACGTTATGAAATAAAGGCTCTATTCAGATCCTATCAATGGACTGTTTCACATTTAGCCTTTCAGAGCTGCCGTCTCTGGTTCCTCAGTGTAAACCCAGCAACGTCTCACTTGTGCTTGCTCTTGCTTCAGGCAGCTTTGCCCGGCTGAATAATTAACAGCAGCTCCTGCTGCTCTTTTGTGGGCTGGGGTTTATCATCAGCCGTGAAGGAAGTGCCAGTCTGTTAGTGATCCTGGTTTACAGTAATTCCTGTCCACTTTATGATTTCAAACTGGAAGCAGTGTCAGGGTTGCATTGTCCAGCTGCTTCCTCTAGCTGCTGGGGCAGAGCAGCAATGACAGTTCCCACCTCTGTAACCACCCACGAACCTCTTCCAGACACTCAGGGACTCCCCATCCCCTTCCTGTGCTGCCAGGCAGGAACCTTCCCTCAAGCTCGAGCCCAAAGCAGCTCAAAATCTGCCTGAGCGCAGTTCGGAGGTGACCCCGGGGCCGAGGTGACCCCCGGCTGTCCTGGCAGCGCTGCCCACCCGCGCTGCCCAAACATTATCCTCAAGCGAGCGAGTCTGCAGCTCTGGAGCAGGAGACAGCCTGTCCCCATCACACATGCAAATGTCCCTTTAATGGAGGGGTGCTGCCAAGCACCTCCTCGTTTCGCCCCCGGCACGGAAGTTCAAACACCCCCGGTGCGAGCAGGACCCCACTCACCAGACGGAGCCGTAGGCCCCGGAGCCCAGCGGGTGCAGGGCTCCGTATCTCCTGGGCAGCTCCCAGAGCGTGTTGTTCACCTCCTGTCTGTAGAAGCCTCTTCTCCTTGCGATGTTCATCGCCCGACGGCTGCGGGACAGCCACCCCCCCAGAGTAGTGGAGTACGGGAGGGCTCCTGAGGTGAGAGCGGGACAGTTCGTGCGCTGCTGGAAAAGCCTCTAGCAAGTTTCCTTCTCTGTTTTCAGCTGTGGCGAGCGTGAAGGGACATGTCTTTGGGCCCTCCTCCCTCCGCCTCCACATTGGCAGAGGTGAGGCATCGGGTTTCCTGACACGCCTCGGTGCCGCACAGGTGCCTCTGGGCTGCGCTGCAGCAGGGGCGCAGCCGGCCGCGCTCGGACCCGCCTCGGGCGGCCCCTGTCATCCACAGCCCCGCTCTGCTGCTCCATCAGCCCAGAAATATCCGCACGGGGTCGGACGGGGCTCGTGAAATCCCTCCTCCAAACAAGGGGATGAGTAAGGACTCGTCGAGCCGGGGAATCCGGGAGACAAGCCACAGCACCGCGTCAGACTCGGGGACATCCTTCTTTCAATGGACAGCTCCGGGCCCGTGACCAAGGGCACCGCGGGGTCACAGCGATGGCGATTTTCTCCCAGGCAGAGAGGGGAGGTGCTGGAAGCAGCCTGAGCTTCTCCAAGTGGCTGCTGCGAGTGGTTTCAGGAGCAGCTGTGGGGTGGGAGCACCCCCAGAACGCTTTGTGCTCTCGGACACAGAGAGCTGAGACCAGCCTGCCCAGCACACCCGGCCCACGAGAAGAACCATTCCCGGGAAGCAGAGAGCGCCCCGACATTTCACTGCAGCACGACTGGGGCTCCCACACAGGAGGCGCATCCTCCCCTCTCTCCAGAGGAAGTGACTAAGCCGAGCCTTACCAAGCCAGCCTAGCTGCCTGCACAGCGCTCTGCCCAGAGCCTCTGCTCCTTCCATGCAGAGGAGATGCACAGTCAGGGGCTGGGGAAGATTCACTGTGCCTGCTTTATGTGCAACTCTGCAGCGACCCTTCTGCTCCTCGAGGAGAGCCTGGTGCTCACAATCACAACCCAGTCTGTGTGCATCAGCCCCGCCTGCAGCAGCACAGCCCGCAAACAACCCACGGCTTGGCTGCCTCTATAAACACACCTGTCAGTGTCCCAGCAGAAGCTCCAGGTCCTTCAGCAAACATGTAACTCCTCGGTTATTTGATGAAAACAGCCCTGGCTCAGCCTGGTGCACTCAGGCAATCAGAGCCCAATTAGGGAATAGCTGGGGTGTGTCTGGGCTGTACTGAGATGAGTTAACTTCTGTGACCAAATCAAACAGGAAACTTTAGAAATCGTGGAAACCTTCAGGTTGGAAAATACCTCCAAGGTCAGGTCTAACTGTGAGCCCAACTCTGCTAAATCCACCAAAAAAACTGGTGGGATGACCAAAAAATCCTCCAGTCACTCTCTACAGCACAGCTGGGGGTGACAATCAGGGTTACAGTTTTGACCGTGCTTCCCTTCTAGTAATAAACATTTCATCATGGGCCTCCCACCCAAACTCCCAACCTATGATGGCCCCAGCACTGGCTGGAGCACAGTTACATGTTAACTTCATGAGTTCAGTACTTTGACTTGATAGATGTAGTTTATTCTTTTTCCCCCAGTTCAGTTCTGATTCTAGATTTTTTTTTTTTTTTTTTTTTTTTTTGCTGATCAGGATATATTGTAACAGCACCTTCTGGAATTGTAAGTCTTGGGTTCTGGGGATTGTTTGATTTTTTTTTTTTTTCTCCCAGAAAGCTAAAGGACTGGTCTTGTTTAGGCTTTTCCCCCCTCATGGAGCTGTTCTTTATCTTTCCTCAGATCAGCTGCTGTGGAAATGGGGAGCAGCTGCCTGGTTGGGATCAGCACCACCTCCCTTGGTTCAGCAGGGCCTGGAACCTCAGTGATTGTGGGTTGTGTGTGAAGAACAGGGAGTGACACTGATGCACAAGAGAAGCTGGAAAAGCTTCACTGTGGTGAACCTTCCACCACCAACTAGATGACAGCTGAAGAGGAAAATAGAAATCACTTTTAAATAGCAAAAAACCACAACCCAGTCCTACTGGGAGGGTCCCAGGTGCAGGGAAGCAGCAGGACTCTGCTCTGCTAGTGCTGAGTCAGTGCTGCCCTGCACTAAACAGAAAATAAAAGCTTGGGGGAGAGGGGGAAGGTTCTGTGTCCAGTACTCAGGGTCTAACTCGAGTTATTTTTGTAGCAAAGAATTCACTGGGACACACAGACAAGAAGCCCCAAGGCAGCAGAGTCAGGCCTGGTCCCCTCCCAGCCAGCACAGCAGAGAAATTCACACCAGGCCACAACTCAACACCTGAGTGCAAGAGCTTTTCAAGTACCAGCAGTGCAGTAAATCTGAAAAATAGATTTTATTTTTAACCAGTGGTATTGTGACATCTTATCTGGCATTACCAATTACAGCAAAATCCATGGATAGAAACAAAATAGCAGATCTCTGCTTTTGGGTGCAGTGTCCTGCCCAGGCAGCTGAGCAGAGCAGGAGTTTGTGCCCCAGGGCTCCCTCAGAGGACAGACTCCAATGAACCATTCCCACTCACACACACAGACACACACACACACACAAACACCGAGAGTTTTTAAAAATCTTGAGCAATATTTCTGCATGAAATCACACTGGAGCATCTACACATAAAATGGCTGATAAAAATAATCTTGCTGTAGGTTTACATAGTCTATCTACATTTTCATTTGAATACTCAGACTGCTGGCCCAGCAGAAAAGGGAGGGTTTTTTTGTCTTGATTTTGTTGGGCTGTGGAGAGTTTTATCCTAGAGCACAACAGAGCTGCTCTCTTCATCTCAGCCCAGACCTTTATTGAGTGTTTGGCCTGAAGAAATCTCTGGGAAGAATCAATGGCTTTGTCATCCACATCCCATCCCTTTGTGCTGCCTCTTCAAACATGGGGCAAAACACTACAAAAACACTCTCTGCCCCACAGGTAACAAGAATACAAAATACTGCAAAAGCCTTTCTCCTCACATACACGGGGACACTGCCCACACAGGATGCCTGCAACAAATTAAAGTCTGAAAATGTTTCCTCCAGAAGCTCTAAAATTGGGCTCCTGAGCTCCCCAGCCACAGATGGAGCACACAAACATGCTGAGAAACCTCCCTCCTGCCAGTCTCTTACTCTGGGCACTTTGCTCATGCAGAGTCCTGGAAAATACAAAATATTTGAACCATGTTTGTATTCAAACATACTCCCTTCTCATGTTTCCTCGGGCAGAGATCAACCTGCTAAGAAATAGCCAAGAAGCTCTTATGTGAGAGGATAAAAAAACCTTCTAGTAAATGTTAGTTTTATGTATATAAATATTTGCATTTAAAGATATAGACAGTGAAAGGGTGATTGTGTGTTTATGCATGCTTATTTCTTTGCTTTGGGTTCCAATACTTTGAAAAAAAAAATCTTTTCAGGAAATAACTTAAGTTCTGGCACAAGACACTATAGTCATTTCTTTAAAGAACATTTTTTACATTTGATCTCCCAAGAAACCTTTCAGCCCAAGCTCTCCTCCTCTGCAGGGAGGTCAGAACAAAGAAAGAGGTGCATGTTTCTCTGTTGTTGGACATGACATCCTTCCCTGTTGAAGCCTCTAGGATGGCAGGTATTTCACAAGGAGCTGCAGCACAGGAGGAAGGGTGCTGTGATTTTATGGCACTGCCTGAGGTACTCAGTAAACACTTCACTGATGGTTCAACTGCCCCCAGTGCCATCCCCAAAAAGAAAGGACAAAAATCAAGCAGCTCTACATGCACATACAGCTACAACATGCAAAAACACACCACCTTGGAGGGAACAGAATACACAAATGTGTGGCTAGCAAGGATCTTCCCCAACCTCTGGCTCCTGGGAGATAATGCTGAGAAGCCTCAGAACAAGAGGAGGAGGAAAGGGAAAAACAGAGGAATACCCAGTCCAGGGGTTGAAGTTGTTGCCTCAAAGTTACTTCCCAATTACAATGAGTTCATGCCTGGCTACCTGGGAGCCTTCACCCTCAAGAACAATGGGTCAGATTTCCACCCCAGATTTCCTCTCCCCTCTCTCCCATTCATTTAAGGCACAAACATATTTACAGTTTCAAACAACATCTTTTCATGTTCCAAGAATCAGACACTGGAAGGCCTCAACACTCTGCTGCACCAGGAAGATTTGATGTAAATCAGACACCTGGCATTGAACAAGGACATCCCTCAACCCCACCTTCAGTCCTGAAGAAAACAGAGGACTCCCTAAGCCTAAAAACCACCTTGCATTCTTTTTGAGGTTACTCAGTTGTAGGAGAATTGATAAATGGCAATGATTGCAACCAAACCTTTACCTGTCACCTTCCCCACCTCACCCCAGCAGTGCAGACTGGTGGTGCACTGCTGCTCTGGAAGAACTAAGTGCAGTCAGAACAGGTCTCCAGAGGCTTGCCCCAGGCTGTACACAGAATACAAGAGCATGCAGCATGTTTACATAGACTCAGCTTCCTTCCCTCCCCCCTCCCTCCCCAGTTCAACACACACAAAACCCCTCCACTAAGGAGAATATTGTTGTGATGAGGCACTTGAACGATAATTGGAGAGTCCCCATGAAAAGGCCTTCCCTTCACAGTGAGTGGGACAAACACAAGAGAGCAGTTTCTCAGGACTCCATCTCCTCTTGGTCAAGCGGGGGTGGCACAAAGCTGATTACTTCATCATAAGTCAGGCCTGGGGGAGAAGTGGGACAGAAACTTAGCAGCAGGACTATGACAGCACTACCAGACACACCTTCATGCAAGAAAACCTGCCACAATCTCAAATGTTCTAACACTATTTAAAACAAAAAGTATTGGTTAATTAAGACATAGAAGTCACACCACTGTCAGAGACCAACACAGACAATAGAAGATACTTCCAGAGCATTAAGGAGATGTAAGTTTGAAAACAAAGATATGTTTGTGTGCTCCTAATAGTAATGAGTTACCAGGGACTATGCTAAATATGCACACAGCATGTGGTAGATTCACTCAGTGTAACAGGATCTACAGCATACCCACATTTTTATCATTTTCTTCTGTGCCTCTAACCATGGCTTAAGTGAACCTCAGCTCATGGGATGGAGAGGAGAAGACTGAGGGGAGACTCATCAAGGTCTGAGAGGGGCAGCTCCAATCTCTGCTCTCTGTGACAGTGACAGGACCAAGGGAGTGGCTGGAGCTGTGTCAGGAGGGCTGGGTTGGATTTCAGGAAAGATTCCTCCCCCAGAGGGTGCTGGGCACTGCCCAGGCTCCCCAGGGAAGTTTGGACACCCCTCTCAGTGATGCACAGGGTGAGATTCTGGGGCCAGAGCTGAACTCCATGACTGCAGCGCGTCCCTTCCAACTCAGGATATCCCACAATTCTACAACCATCAGAGAAGCTGAGTGACTCCCCTCCCCCAGACTCACTCTTCCATTCCTCAATCTCAAGCTCTCTGCTTTCAAAGGACTGGTCATAGGGGTCAGCCACGGGCTCGTCGTCGGGGTCGTGGTACTGGGCGAAGTAGGCGTGTGCCAGCGCCTCGGCCGCCGTGATGCGCTTGTCCGTGTCCAGCACCAGCATCTTCTCCAGCAGGTCCACAGCTGCAACAGCACCACACACAGCATTGCTCACATCAGCTCTGCCACTCTACTCCTGAATGTAAAGCTTCTAAAAGCCCAGCACAGATGAGGGATCTGTAGTTTCTCAGGATCCACTCATTATCCAGCAGTTTCTTCCCCTCACGCTCGTGGCCCACGCGTCCTTCACAAACACAACCCTGCTCTGCACCACTCCTGGCAATCTCTGTGTCCCAGGACAAGCTGGCTTCATTCTCAGGAAAATTCAATGAACAGCTCTTACCCAGGGGATTGGCACCAATAAACACGTTTTCAAAGTTCATTTTCGGCATGTAAGACAAAGACTGGATGTAGTTTCTTGCCTGTGGAAATAAATGCTCTGTTCAAGTATCAGCCAATATCCAGCCAGCAAGAGCAAGTACTTTTCAACCATCCTGAAGCACTGGTTATTATGGTCTGTCTCCTTGCTTATTCTGACACTTACTAAGCACATCAGCATTACCCTGCCCCAACTAAGGCACTCAAGACAGAGGAAGAGCTGACATTACTTATGCAAAGTAAGACTGGAAAGCAGAGAGGTGCAGGAAGAGCCGACTCCCTGCTGTCCCTTGCTGAGCTGCACAACACAGCACACAATGCAAAAGCAGCTCACAGCCAGGCTCTCCCCAGCCTCACACACCTGTGGTTGAGCACTGTCCAGCTCTCACATCCTCATTTAGTACAAAAACCTTGCAGAAGAGCAGGTAGTTAGTTGCCCACCCCATGCCACATGCAAGCATTTAACTCCCAGAAGTGGTGAACACTCTGAGAGAAGCCCTGCCCTGCAGACCCCCCTGCTGTGCTCAGATCTCACCTCGTGGCTGGGCATCCTGTTAATGAGATATGCAGGGGGCGTTCCCGTCAGACGCATGATCTGCTGAAGCTGGTTAATATCTTAAGTGCCTCGTCAAGGGCTTTGTTAAAATCAGTGCAAAAACCATTTCAAACACAAAACAGTCGCATACAAAAAGCATCTCTTCTGCAAACCACAAGGCAAAAGCCATACAGGCAGGGTCCACTAATTTTTTCAACTACCTGTGAAATGTTCAGCAATTACACGAGTGAACACTTAAAGCAATGGAGAATCACTGCTCGGTGGGTAACTGCCAGTACAGAAAGTATTTCTGTCCAGTAGAAGTAGCATTACACTCCAACAAGGTTGTGTTCACATTTCCCAGCAGTTTTAAGCCATCAGAGTAGATATTTCCTTTGGCTGAGGCTACTTCACATTTTCCCTGTGCTGTGCAGCTATAGACAGCTTCAGGAAAATGAACAAAAATGAAAGCAGAAACAAAAACTGTACCCTCTGCACTGGTTACCAGCTTTTTTTTTTTTTTTTTTTTTCTTTCATAGAAAGTGCAAAGTTTCTTGTGGTGCAAAGTGAAACTGGCTCACAGCTGACACCTTCTGAACAGCTTTGAGTGCCCTTTGACTGGGCTGGGTGACAGAAAGCATTAAATGCAAGATTAGCAAAACATTAGCACTGCATAAAACAGAGTTAGCAGCTATCAGTGAACAGGGAAAGTGAGAGTAAGTAAAGTAATGCAGCAGAAAACCAGAATTTGTTATAGTGACACACGCAAAACCATCAAACACTTAAGAGTTTTGCTTTTCCCATACAATGGAAAAATAAAAAGTAGAAACAGTGTTTTACTGCTTTTTTTAAACAGACTTGTTTCAGACCTGGATAAGAGCAATTATTTTTATTGTGCAATAATGTTTAAAAAAAGAACCACTTCAACTTACACACACAAATTAATCTTCTGCTTAATTTAGTCAACCTTCCATCTTATGTCTCTTGCTAATCCCCTGTACTTCAAACACCAGAGTAGCCTTAAGGTCAGTTCACAGGGCACCCAAATCAATCTGGGTTATTCAGCTCTGATCTCTCCAAAGGTGGAACATCCCAGGGCTTTATACATTGCTGGGATATTCAGCAAGTTGACCAATTTATCCCAATTTGCACTGCACATGCCTTCAGCAGGTGCTATTCAAGGCTAATCTCACATTTGTATTTACAGTCACTGTTAAAAGGACATTAAGTTGCAGCACAGCATAATCTTCTCAGCACTTTGCACAGCTCTGATCCTCTGCTGCACCTCACCAACAGCAGTGACCTCACTGTGCATTCACCTGCTAATCCCTGGCTCTGATTTATTCACCTTCAGGAACAGGTAGGATTAAAAGCCATTTCACACTGTCTTTGTACAAATTCACAATTAAGGTGGCTGAAAATAGAGATCACCCTCTCAAACAGGAGGAGACTTTTTGCTGCTCCCCTGGTGAAAGGGTCCTGTCCAGCACATCCCACAGAGCTCAAGTGCAGAGCAGACTCTGCTGTGTGCCCTGGAGCAGCTGCTGCAGAAAGGCACCTAAAAGGCATTTTCTGCTACAAAAACAAAGATATGGCAGCAGTGTTTCAGAAATTAATCACACTACAGAAGGGACTGTGTGTGTTTAGAGGATAACACACCTGCTCCTATTTAGAAAGATCTCTGGGTATGCAATCTGGAGGAATAATAACTGAGACAAGCCTCAAGCTCTTAGCTGTGAAAAATACTTCCCCAGTAACACCTGATCACACAATAGAGCACAAACCCACAAACTGAGAGAAAAGTCACGAAGCAATAAAATGAGAATATGAAAGGATGAAATCATACCATAGGCAAAGGTAAGAGGAATAAAGATCAGATACACAAAGCATAAGAACTTAAAGCCATCCAAGAGCAAAGAATTACAAAGGAAGAAAAATGACAGAAAATAAATCCCAACACATTCTACAGATGGACTACAGGAGAACAACACAAACTTGGGACTTCTGAAAGGGCAGATATTACAATCAAAGTGTAAACTCACAGACTCTGAGGAGATTTTCTTCAAAAGCTCAGGCCCTGGGGTTCCAACGAGTCTCAAAATGAGCTTCAACTGATCAATATCTAATGATGGACCATAAAGGAAAATGCTGGGAGAAATCAAAATGAAAAGTGCAACATATCACCCTAGTAATGTTGAAAATTAATTCCTGCCAAGGCCTTGACTGAAAAGCTATTTTAGGCAAACCATATTCATTCCTCCTGTTTACAACTGAATATAACTGAGCTCCCTCTGTATCAGACAGATTGAACATCTTGTCATGCATTGAATTGGGCACTGCATCCTGAACTGTTTTGGAGCAGAAATCTTTTGCCCCACTGGCAAAGGCTGAATTTCCATGCTCCCTTCACCCCCTCAGCCCCACACCAAGCTGCAGTTAGCAGGATTAGGTTGCATTAGTGACAGCTGAAGTAAAGCAGAAGGCTGGAAAGGGTAGGCACTCATTAAGAAAGTCAAGGCTTTTTGTGAACACCTTCCAAGCTCACTCAGCCACTTCTCAGAAGGTGAGGAAATGATTGGACCCTGCTCATTCCCTGCAGCAGCACTTCCCCAAGGGCACACCCTGCCCAGCCAGGGCAGCTGGCACAGGGTCCTGCCCTGGCACCTCCTGGGCACCAGCAGGGCAGGGATCAGAGCACCTGCACATCCCTGCAGCAGCAGAAACTCAGCAGGGGCTCAGGTTTGACACTTCTGTGGAAAGCTCTCAGGGGGGAACACTGCAGATGGAAATGTTTTAGCAGGAACAGAGCCCCTCCCAGGGCATGTGCCAGCCTGAGCTGTGCCCCCCAACAAGGCCTGAGTGGCAAAACACACAACTGAGGGGGCAAATCCAGCAAAGACACTTTCATGTCTAAATCTCCAGACACTAAGGACACACAAAGCATCCTTTTTAAAACCACCATGCATAACCTCCCTTCTTCCCTGAATTATCCTCCACAGGGATTTCAGTGTCTGTAATGTTTATATTTGCCTTTAAAATTATACCAAAGTAGCTACACAATTTTTTTTAGACAATCCTGTTTTCTGGGACCAATGACTTCCTGATGGCCTAAGATAACAGCTGCAGCTCCTTCTGAGAGTATCTTTTAATTCAAGTGCTACAAGAACTACAAAAACTCTTAAAAAAACCCCTGGAAAACCCAGAATTCCTGTAATACTGGCAAACTCTGTATGGAGATCATCAGTGCTTTGCTAAAACCTTTATCTTTTGAGGTAAACTTTGGTCTAAAATTTTATCTATCAAATTAATTAAGAGCCCTGGAATTAGCACTTTGTCAGAACAGCTGAATTAATTTTTCACTTGTAAAGTTACTTGGCAATCTTCTGCCTATTCAAATCACTCAAAATCTAAGAGTAAATCAAATACCTAGTTAGATTTAGCACAGCTGAATTGCTAACTGAACAGTCAATGCTTAAAATGAGATCAGAAAATCCACTGCTGTAGGAGAATTAGCAAAGGGCACTCCACTAACCACAACTGGCTCATTTAAATTAGATTTTCTTCAGAGCTATTTAAAACAGTCCTTACTTCTTCCACTTATTCTTGTGCAAGCAGCAGTTGAAGTGCAAATTTTAGAGTGCTACCATGCCACAGCTCAGTTAAATATTAAAGTGATTTAAAGGCATTTAAGAGCCTGTGCACTGGTGTACCAACAATATTGCTGCCCTGTTTGCCAGTGGAAGATACTTCCCAGATAAACAAGAAAAAAATACAGAATATGGAACTAGCACTGCCAAAACCCAATCCTGCTTCTGGTTTTAGGCCTGCCATCTGTAACCTGCTGAACTGAGCATTCTTTAACTACAGGGCCCATCACATCCTAGAGAAATGAGCCACAAGCAATTAAAGACAGGAAAGAGATTTAGTAAATACAAAGCAGAAGAAAAACACCACATGTGCATGGAGAAGGAAAGCAGAGCATGCAAACCCCAAGTGCCATCTTCAAGGTACTTCCAAGGACTGATGAGGGATTCTAAAACTCAGAAAATAACCTGCTATCACCTCCAAATCTCACAAGATTGTAAGAAATTATCCAGGCAAAGCAAAGTTCCAAGTTGTTTTAGTTGCCACCACAAGCAAGAATAAGGTGTATCAGAAGAATATGTAATTTCAGGCTGGTTAGTTATCATGGAAGTTTCATAATACTGAATAAAAATAGTAATAAAAACACTCTTCAGAGTTTAAGGGAACACAGTAAACTTAAAACATACAGAAAAAGCTAAATTAGTACAAGAAAAATCTAGGTATTCTTATTTTTACTTTATATGATTTGATGCAAGTCAAATATTCAAACAAAGTCAACTTTCCTAGTTACTTGTATGAATCATTCACATTGCAAGAGCTATAAAAATTCAATATATGTGACAGATACAACAATACCAACAAGAAAGGCTCAGCTAAGCCTCCCATGCACAGAATATGTTGATTTAGAAGGGACCCACAAGGATCAGAGTCCAGTGCCTGAAGGATTCTGATTTTCATCACCTCCTTTTTTGGTCTCTGTCTTCTTTCCCAGAATTTTGATCCCATTCTCCACCTCCTTGCAGAGATTTTACCAGTATTAGAAATCCATCTTTCATCCAAATGCTTCTACCCATAATTATAATAGCAATAATTCAATTATCTTACATTCAGTTGTAAATTAGAAGTATTTCAGCAATTCTGCAGAGCTAAGCCCAAATTAACCACAGTCTATTTTTCTAAGAGTATCTCAATTTTTGCTTTAAGTCAATGACAGCTGTGTTTAGAATCTCTGTGGATACAGAAGTTTAAACTCAACATTCATTTATCACAGGCATAATCATCACAGACAGCATTGAAAATCACAACTTCAGAGTCCAGCTTTATTGCTTACCTGATGAAATGAACTCACAGCTTACCTGCACTGAACAGGTGCATCCCCAGGCTGTGCAAAGAAATGTGATGGACTGTAAATATCAGCACAGGACCAACACTTCAAACAAGAACCACCTGAACAGGGGTGACAATCCTGAGAGGCCATTACATATCCTGTCACTCTAATTCTGGCTACACAGTCCAGAAAATTGACATCTTGAGACCAAAATGCAAGAACTACTTCAAATTTTTAGCTGTGAAAATGGAGCAGTTTTCAGCAACACATTGCCTCCAACTGCACAGGGAATTTTCTAGAACTGCAGTGGATTTGGCTACTGGAGACAAGGCAAACATACCTTGAATTATTCATGCCAATATTAATTCCAAAGTCAGTAAGTCAGCAATTGTACAGTGACACTACAGGAGGAACAAGGGCCTCTGCAAATGTGGGTACAATGAAATTATTAAGAGCCCAGAACTACCCAACAGGATCTAAACCTAGAAAATCCCTTCAACTCTCTCCTAAGATAATAATACACATATGAAGATTTCAAAGAGCATTGCAAGACAGGAAGAAACTAGAACTGACTTAATTCTGCTTGCTGCCTTTAGAGTGACAAAATTGGAGTGAAAACTGCCAGCCTGGCTCCTTCCAACCCATGCACAAACAAGATTCAGAACCAACCCTGCTCCCCTTTTAGTTTTAACCTCATGTTCAAAAAGCACAAAGTGAGAAACCACACAGAGGGACTGGAAGAATTACAGTTCTACAAAGTTTTGTTAAGATAGGAAAGGATTTTTAAATCTAAGCAACTCAGAACAGAAAGAGCATTTAATTAAAAAGCATCACTGCCATTTGCAAAAGAAATTGAGTATTTAAGGTAAATCATCACAAGCATCTGCTGGGAGACATAAATTAGTCAAGTACCTTATTATGATAAAGCAAACAAATTAAATGAAGTAAACTTCATTTTGCATTGCAAATATCAGTGGCTTTAATTTACAGCTAAGAATAGAGTTGGAGAAAAAACTTCTCAGACTTAAAAGAATCACCATTTTGTTCAATTCATAAAAGCCACAAAATAAATCAGAATCATGCAGCATTTCTCACACATTACAAATCCTATTATAAATATTTTAGTTGCAAGCATCAAGTTCTTTACAATCTGAAGTGTCACTGTTGCTAGGGTCAAATAATGGCAACAGCTTTTGCTTTGTTTGAATGAACAATTCTTGGTATCTCAGTTTTTCTTAAAAGAAGAAAAGAAAAAAATCTTTTCAAACCAACCTACACATGCTGAATCACAGATAAAAATATACCAGCTTTTGTTTAATTCAGTTTCTGTCTCTGATAACAGAAAAATACAGCAGAGATGACTACACAGTACAGTACAACAAATCCAAAAAATCTGGAGAGAAATTATGAGATGGAGTCAAGCAGAAAGAGAGGAGAGGATAAAGTTAAATTTCACTGAAAAGGGAGGTGGCACTGTGAAAGCTGGAATGAAAGCTTCTCCTCAGGAGGGAGTTTTGGAACCCAGATGTTTTCTGAAGGTAAATTACACAGAATTTTAAACACCAGCTTTCCTTTCATCAAGTGCTAACATACTTGAATTAACTGACATTAATACTAAGACATTAACAAAAGTTATTAAAATGAACAAACTGTGGTTGAAATAATAAATTTGGGTAAAAGGTGGGCAATGTAGTTTTCTCTGGCAAATTAAATCCCAATTTCTAGGCAATGAAAAATCTTGCCAGTAGTAAATTACACCCCAATCTTGTGTGGCTGAGCAAAAATCTTAAGTGCAACAATTTGCATCAAGTCTCACTTCCAATTTCCTGGGGAAAATATGACCAAAGCTCACAAAGTCCTCTCAAATTTGCCAAAGTGTCCTACCCAGTCCACTTGGATGAGGCAAAAAAGTATTTTGGAAAGATCTTATTTAAGGTTGATTTTTCACACCAGTACAAGCAAACTGTGAAAGAAGTTCACAGTCTGTCTGCAGTCAAGCATGGAAATGGAACCTAAACATTTCAGAGCAATTTTAATGAGAACCTTGGCACTAAAGAATCTGCAAAGCCACTGCTTTCACAGCCAGGATAAAAAGAAGAGAGGCCAGAAGGGAATCACATTTGCAAAAAACCTGAAGCATGAGAGGATTCTTGGCAAACATCCATGCAAATGTTAGCTAAAAACTCAACTAATAAATTTAAATAAACTTAAAGGAAAGTAACAGAAACAAACAGCATGTAAAACTAGTGATGACAATAGACAATAAAGAGGAACAGATGTGCAGTAAAATCAAGAACTCACCTCCTTGAACTGTGAGTAAAAGAAGCCATTAATTTAAAAGCAAACAAGCAGAAATCCATAACTAAACCCAGAACTTATTTCCTTGTCAATTATGTGAAAATGAAGATCTAATTTCAAAAAAAGAAATTACTTCTAAAGGATACGGTCTGTGCCAGGGAACAATGTTCTTCCAGTCAACAGCTCAGCCATAATGCATCCCACTGACCAAATATCAACTGAGCAAAATAAAACAGAAAACAAAGCATGATGCATCAAAATACAGCCTGAGCAGAACCATCCCATCCAACCACTGCAAACAACCCCATCCTTAAGCAGCCTCATGGCCCTGAAGCAATGTGAAATACACTGCAATACACTGGCACTGTTCTGTGTCATCTAAAACTTGAACAAATAACAGAATTCAAGAGCAGGCAACTCTTTCTTCCAGATTAAAACATGACCTGAACACCAAAGAGCTGGGGAGGTATCTAAATCATCCAAGAGGAATAAACCTGTCCAAGAGGACTGTGAGGAATGGATTTGCATGTGGCTTTACTTACCTAAATGCTACCCAATATTTCACTGAAGATTAAAGACAAGCCCATACTTGTGGCAAGAGGGGGGAAAAAATCCACAAGGTACTGATATGTGAAATTGGGGTGGCACATCATTTTCTTGGGTGCTCTCCTGTACAAAAACTACTCTCAGACTTTGATTTTCTTCTCTGAGACTGATCTGCAAGTATTGCAGGAAAGACACAGGCAACTATGAGGATGATAAACCTGTGAAGTGGCTAACAGGACAGGAAAGGATGATTTATCTACTTTTTATCATTTCTTCACACCATAGCTCAGACCTTCTCCTCAACCAGACACATTCCAGTCACTTAATTTAAAAACCACTCTGCCATGAAAAGCAAGGGATAATTGCTGACAATATTTTGCTGATTGCAGTTGCAAAGGTTCAAATTTAAAGAATCCTGGTGAATTCTGTCTCAATGATTCTTAACTTCCATCTGACAGTCTGTGGTTCAAACACCAACTCTGAAGCATAATCACCAAGAGTAACTTATGCAATCAGATGAAAGGGAAGCACATAGAAGGAAAATCCCTTTTTTTTTTCCCCTAACAATTCCGAAACTTGACAAATGACAGAATTGTTGTGCTGGCTGAAGGCATTACCTGTCTGGTTGTAGTGCATCCAGTTCAGCATGATCTCAGGAGCCCTGTACCACCTGGTGGCCACATACCCAGTCATCTCATCATCCGTGTGCCGGGCCAGCCCGAAATCCAGGATCTGCAAACACAGAGACCAAGCACTGCAGGGCACCAGTGCCAGCCACCCAGCACAAACAGCCAGGCAAGCACTCAACTGGGGACAGGAAAAGTGGGAGAGCTGCAAAAACACATTATGAAACCAAAATTTCACAACCTAGTGAAAAGACACTAGGCTAGAACAGCGTAGGACTTGACAATCAGAATTATGTCTGGGTATCTTGTCTCCAAAACAAGTAAACACAAAGCAGAGCTGTTAACTCTGCACTTTCATGATGATTCACTAAAAACACACAGAAACCACATCCTTACAACTCTACAGCTAGGAAGCACTTGATTGCTTTTTCTATGAAAGTATTTTCAAAAGGAATTGTTTTGACACTTAAGTTGCAAGGGACATTCATTGAAATCTCAGTCAAACAAATCAGATTTTTTAATTACATTACCTTTAGCTCACAGTCTTCATTAACAGCTAGGTTACTAGGTTTTAAATCCTAAAAAATTAAACATCAGCATTAACAGTGGAATATGTGTTGTTTCACAAGTCTGAAATAGATAAAATTGTAAATGGAGATGAAAATACAGATTGTAATTGAGTGCAAATACTAACTTGGGATAAATTATTTTATCAGAGTCAGAAATCTCTCCTGTGGTTCTCAGATGTGCCACATATAACCAAAAATACAACACTGGTGCTGCATATTTCTATTTAAGAGAAAAGCTATTTCACAATGGAAAATTATGGACCTTGATAACCACTTCCCCTGTTCAATCTTCTTACTACTTAACCAAAATAATTCTTAGAAAATTTTCTCTTTTTTCTCTTGGTGGAACATTGCAGAAGTCTATCTCCATTTTTTAAAGATATTGTTTCACTACAGGAAATAATCTTAGAATGAATACTCACCCTGTGTATTATGTCAGCTGAATGGATGTACTGTAAAATAAGATGACAAAATTTATGTAACAGTCCAAGCAGCCACCTCCTCATCTCTTCCCTAGAAAATACTGCCCTACCCCAGCCCACACAACTGAGATGCTCCAGTCTGGCTGCAGAAGGAACCAGCTGTGTGTCTGTGGGTTCCAGGTGGGTGTTCCAGTTTGCCTCCTCTTAGGAACACCCAGGAGTGCTGTCACCTCAGTGGAACAACACATGTAAACAAAAAACTGAAGAAATGGAAAATTCACAGCTAGAGAAGACCAGAGTGCATCACAGTTCATCATTTTCCAGACTCTGCCCATAGGAACACAAAAAATTATAGGTAACCTCAGTGATGCAGAGCTCCAGAGAGGCAGAAGTGAAAGAACAATAATAAAATGTTATTCTACAATACTTTAGGGAAGTTACAGAAGCCCCTCTATGCACTCATTGAATCTCTGAAGCACTCAGCAGGAGCCTCCACCCCATGGTGAGCTGTCCCCATCAGGCAGGACAGGAGCACTCACCTTCAGGCCCCGAAGGATCTGGTAAATGAGGAACTGCACGTGGTCATCAGTGAGCTTCTGGCATTTCACAATGTTGTTCAGGTCTGCTCCCATGAGATGTGTCACCAAGTACCTGGGAACCAAGCAAACACCTGGGCAATGAAGCAATCTCTTGAATAGGATTAGGATAAAAATTCCCTATAAATCTCCAGGAGCAGAGCTGACTGTCCCAAAGCACATTGTTCAATGAAACATAGATGGTGACACTTTAAATAATGCAAATTAATAAAGTGATTCCAACAGTAATGGGCAGTAAACAATTCTCACAAGTCCAATAGCTTAGGATTCACTTTAACTTTGTGCTGGAATTCAGGATTATCAGGGATAGCAGACTAACTAGAGACAAATATTTCTGTCATAACCTGGGAGGTATAAGGAGATACAAAAGACATTTTGTTGCAATCTTCAGAGAAGTTACCTACACATCATTGAATTCTTCTAGTGATTTGGCAGGGGTGAACACGTCCAACAAGCCAATCACCTAAACAGAAAACAGTGAAGAGAAAAGCTGTGAAATATATTTATAGCATACTATGATACAGTTACTAAGATCCTTCATGGCACTGAAGTATTTATTCCAGGAGATGTTTCATTTCCATCTGTTCAGTATTGTGCTTTATGCAAGTTAACAAGGAACTTGAAAACCTGAGGCAGACACACGTGAGAACTCTGCAGCTCCATTTACTTGCTCAAATCATCATGAACTAGATAAAGGATATAAAAAACACCTGATGTCCAAGTCCCTCAAACCACCACACCTTCCACATTTGCTGGCATGTTTTGTGCCACCTAAAACCAAATGGGTTTTTGTTCAAAATTGAGATCTGAACAGTCAAGTCAGTGGCACTAATATGCCTGCCTGAAGCAGCTCTGATCATCTCTGCATCTGCAGGATTTTTAAATCACAACCTAAATACACTTCCCACAGATAAATGAAGCAATGATGAACTGATCATATATATATATATATATATATATATATATATATATCTGTAAAAATTACTAAACTTCCTTTCATTCTTTAATCTTAAATTGCAATGCTATTCAAAAAATATTGATGAATCTCCAACAGTTGTAGTCACAAACTGATTTTCATTGTTTAACTTTACTAGTTTTTTTGTGTGTATGGCAATAGATAAATCAAAGCTTTCCTGTTTGAAGAATATCTCAGGTATGAGAAAAGGTCCAGAAAGAAACTCCTGAGTACTACTGGGTTTTTTTACAAGGGCATGTCACAATAGGGTAGATTCACATCAGATATTAGGATTAAACTCTCCCCTGTGAGGGTGGGGAGGCTCTGGAATGGATTCCCAGAGAAGCTGTGGCTTCTCATCCCTTGAAGTGTCCAAAGCCAGGCTGGATGGACTGGGAGCAACCTGGTCCAGTGGCAAGTACCCCTGCCATGGGCAGGACCCTTCCAACCCAGAGCATTTGATACTCCTATGGATATTGAGCAGGATCAGAAGTTACCTCTAGTGCTGAGGCAATGGTATCACACAGGAAGAATTACTGCCAGTTATACACACGTGCATCACAAGGTGCAGGGATGTGAGCCACACTGAAAGCATCAAGATGATTTATGGGATAGCAGCTGCTGAAACCACAGCACACAACCACTCCTGCCACAGCAGAACTTTGAACAGACCAACCAAGGAGATCCTTACAATCAGACTATGCTGCCTGGCTTTTTGTGTTAGGTAACCCTCCTGGCTTTGCTCAGCTCATGTCCAGAGTATTTCCCTTCTGCCAATCTAGAGTTTGCTATGACAAAAGAAATCAAGAGCCTTCCTTTCTTCTTGATGTTCTGACAGCTCTACCAAGAGCTGGTTATGAGAATTTTTGCCCCAATGCACACAGAACTTGCTCCAAACACCATGCAGTATAAATATGTTGGCATGTTAAAGTCACACACAGAAGAGGCTGGTCAGGCAATTGTCTTCTATACCAAATGGAAGCTTTATCAAAAAACAGTTCAACAGAACATTTGCCACATTCTGGTTTGTTTCCTTGTTGATGATTAAGTGTATGAATAGCCATCTCATTTCCACCCCTTCATCACCACCCCTTTTTTCCTCCCTATTTTACCCACAGGAATCTAATGAATGTCTCTGCTTCATAACTTTCTGACACAGGCAAAAAAAAAAAAAAATATTAAGGCTAAAAACAAACCTTGGGATTTTCTTTCTTTAAATAAATGCTTAACATAACAAAAATTGCAGTTTACTACAAGTAACCAGGAGAATGTGACCATCTGTGACCCAAATCCTTATGAACTTGCTAGATAGCAATTCTGAGATTATTCTAGAAAATATTAAGATTTTTTTAAATACAAAATTGGTTATTGTGGTGTTTTTGTAGGGTTTGGTTTTGATATCCTACATCAGTAGAAACCAAGCAGTTTTGTTTACTTCATGAATCACAGATAAACTCTAATACCTTGGACTACTGCAAGTTGAACATTAGGAATAAAACCATATGCACCAAGGTATTTAAAAGCAATCCTGCTGGATGCTCAGTGCAATCTGAGGGAAGGATTTCACTCACATTTTCGTGTTTCATGTGCTTGAGCAGCCTCAGCTCCCTGTAGGTCCTCTTGGCGTGGATGATGGACTGGAAGGGTCGCGACAGTTTCTTCACCGCCACACGCAGCCCAGTCTTGGTGTCAAAGGCAGAGCTGCAGCACACAGCAACCAAATCAACAAAAAAATGTTAAATGAATGCATTCAAAGCTTATCTAGACACTCAGTTAAAGGTTATATTATTTCTCCAGTGGAAATGGTTTCTAGGTGTCCTGGTCTGTAACCTGCATGCCATCCAAAATCTACATGTATTTACACAAGTCTTGGTTTCTGCAGAAAATGTTTAAAAGATGAGTCTTGTCCACACAGTAAAGGGAAATTTTGTAGATCAAAAGAGAAATGTTTATGGCTTTGCTGTCTGAAGTGCTCTTAAACATAATTATGCACTAAAACTCTGGAGAGAAGAGTACTTGTAAATATTATCACTATTCCTAAACTTGATCACAAAATGCTATGCTCAAAATATTATTTTCATGGTTTAAATCCATACAACAATCCAGTCCTTGTGCTTAATAAAATCAGTTATGACTGTTGTTAATCATAAATTTCTTTGGTAAATTCCATCCAATCACCAAGTTCTGTACAAAAGTGCATGTGAATAAATGATACACAGCAGTACCAAAACTTGTCCCTTTAGCAGAAACCTTGTACATATAAATAGTATTTTTTCTGAAGAGTCCATAAGGACTTATTTAATCCTATTCAGTAACTAAATACATTTATATATATATATAGTACAGTAAAATTATATTTTAAGTAATTCCTTATGTAACTTATAAAGCTCTGGTCTGTACAAAAGGAAGGAGGAGGAGAAAGACAGGATGTGAAATCAACACCCAACTCAAGACAGCAAATATGGGGAAAGTATGGAATGTAAAGAGTCATACAAGGACAATACTGGTTGATTTTCCTGCTCTATTTATGATTCAGGTGAATTCCTGATTCCATTTAAAATTGAATATGCACTAGTTCTTGATAAACATCAAGCAAAAAGGAATGCTGCATATTTAAAAAGGGAAAGTGTGAAATATAAAGCTTAACCAACAAAGCTCAAAACCAATCCCAAGAGCAGTCCTGGAATAAACCCACAATTCCATATGCAAACCACAACACCCACCCCAGCAAAGCAACGATTTGAAATCAATGCAGCTGTCATTTACTTTTAAAGCAACCACCAAGAATTAACCTGCAAAAAGACTCCTTATCTCAAATTTGCCTAGTTTCCAAGGAATTTGGTAAATGAGGTTTATGAGAAATAGAAAAGACACCAGCAGCACCCTTCTGTGAGCAGTGACCCTTCCCCCTTCATGGCAGGGAATGGAAAATCCCTCTGTGCACAGTGGAAGAAGAGCATCTCCCTTTCTATAAAGGGCATCCACAGAGTGGAAAGAGCTCACTGGAAAATACACATGAGGACAGCAGGTCACAGGAGCAGCAACCTGCCAGAGCTGAATTCCTCAAGCTACATCAAAAAACACCCATTAGCA
Source organism: Erithacus rubecula (assembly GCF_903797595.1). Taxonomy (NCBI): domain Eukaryota; kingdom Metazoa; phylum Chordata; class Aves; order Passeriformes; family Muscicapidae; genus Erithacus; species Erithacus rubecula. The sequence continues at coordinate 2,906,988 of NC_136678.1, forward strand.
ACTAATTCCACATGCAAGTTATCCTTTCTGCTTTAGCTGGCACATAAAAGAAGACATCAAGCACTCATTTTTTAATGTTGATTTCAAATTCTCAAGTTTTCAGACATCACTAGGAAGAAAAACATCAATATTTAAGTGGAAACACCTCATGAAATTTAGAATTCAAGTTTTTTTTTTGGCCTCAGGTTAAATTCACCATCTTGCAGTATACAAATATTTCTAGTTCAGCCTGAAATTACATGGCAGCATTTTGCTGCAATAAGGTGTTTTCTAGGACTTAGACCAAAAATAAGAGTAGTCATCATCATTCAGCACATGCTGATATAAATTAGTCATGGATCTTCACCAGTTTCCAAACATTTCAGGTATAAAATGTAGCAAATACCAGTAATTCTCACCTTACAAAGAAGGGGATCCCCTGCATCTCAGACCTTCACAGTTCCACAATCAAATTTCTCTTTTGATTCCCAAGATTTTGAGATTTCAGAGGCACCAGATATAAGTTATTGCAGGACTCAAATGAAATTAAATTTCAGTTTTTGTTTTTATATTACATTTTTTGGGGGTCATATCAAGCCACTGTGCTGTTGTAGCAGCTGTACAACAATTGCAGTCAGCAGAATTGGTTAAACAGCACCATGCACAAACCTAGGAAAGAAAATTCTGTATAACAGCATATTCACAATCTGACTTAAAGTCAGAACACAAAGTTTGGTCATATTTGAGGCCTAAAGATTATTTCCTCACAGATAAAATCATGCTGAGTAATTTTTTGCCAATCCAGATAACTGGCTAATGGTTCCTGCAGAGCTCCAGAACAGCTGTCAGCTGGAGAACATTTTAAAGAACACTAAGCTGCCTTTCATCACAGACTTAAAACAGCTGCATTACACTGATCATATTTCAGCTAAAGAAGCCCAATTAGGAGAAAAATTGCATGATCCACAGTTTTAAATCCCTTTTAAAACAAGATCAGCACAAATTTAGAATTTATCACACTTTTTTTTAACCTCTTACATAGCACTGTGCTATGACAAATGAATTGCATCCACCTCAGCCTAAGCGAGCTAAAATTACAATTCTGATCTAACCTGAATTGAATCCAGAACACAGGAGGTAGAAGAAAACAATTATTTTAGAGGACCTATCCACTGACAGTAACATTTGAAGCAGTCTGAGGAACTACAGTATGCACAAAGTTAGTTATGAGCACTATTTATTTATATGTTAGATAATCAGAATGTTGATTTTTGTGCAAAGGTTATTTTGCTAAATATATGCTGCTTATTGTTAGTGCCTCTGTCAATACCCAAGCTAACTGAACCTCCTTAACTCTGAAGTTAATTTCTGCACTCCTAATCAGACAGAAAAACACAATTAGTACCTGACAGTTTATTATTGACTGCAGTCACTTCTGTACCTGCACTTTAGTCATCACCCTCCCAACACATAAAATCAAATGTCATTCTCCTGTGCTAGATTTAGCTTCTAAAAAAGCTGCAATAAAAATCTCCCTATAGGACAGATGTGCTCTCACTAATTTCTGTTATTAATAGACCAAGTTTCCCTGCAGCCCCAAGTGGTTGCCAGCACTTTCAGAGCTCTGCTCACAGCTTTTCTGTGCCTGCCCTTCTCCTACTCAACTCCCCCTTCCTCACACATCTTCTGCCAATCCTTCCTGTGTGCCTGCTTCATCCCACTCAGTTTTACAGCTCTGTTCCTATCACTGCTCACAGATCTGCCACACCTCACTGCAGGAGCAGGCACCTGTCCCTCGGAGCACACACAGGATCTGGAGGCACTTGCACACTTTGAGAAGGGATTAGAAAAAAAAAAATCACAAAGGAATTGTTTCTACAAAAGTGATATTTAGGGTTATTTCATTGCCTCTGTAGCCTCATGTTTTAAATTTTTTTAAATCTAGAATGTTTCTCTGGGAATTCTCAGTATTCAAGAAATTCAGACTCAGTACAACTGTGGGTTGCAATGGGAAGAAATAACAGGTTTTGGAAAGCTGTATCACCTGACAGTCTATTAAAAAAAAAAAAGCTAAAAAAAAAATCTCATGCAAGATTTTGAGGAAGAATAGGTCTTGGCTGTTCAATCCTTTCCAAATTAAGGCAATACAGATTGCAAAGCAATTAAACCAAGCCCCTTATTTTACAAAGGCATCAATACAAGAAAGAACAGCTGCAAAAATATAACAATTAAGTAACGTGCTTCACAGCCTTTTAGAAATTGATGGCAAAAATTGTGAAAACACCATTTTGCTTAGCTCAGAGCTGGCTGAACTGATGCCAGGAGTTGAGACTTCCCTCCAGCACACACAAGAAATGAAGCAATCCTCCAAGTGAAGTGAGTCACCAATCAATCCCATCCCAGTTCAGCAACTTCCCACTGCAAGATGTTGCATTGTCTAGGCCCCTCTCCTCCTTAGGTGAAATATTACAAAATGGATCTATCAGGATCCCTTTTTTTTTTCCAATGCAGACCTGGTTACAAAAGCATGCAAGAAACTGTGTTGTATAAAAACATAAAATGTTGCAAGAATTAATGAAACAGCATCTCATACAACAGATGCCATGACAATTGTTACATGACTTAGATAGATTTTTCTCAAATTTTTGGAAATTTGTATCTCCAAAACACTTGCAGTTTTTTAAAAAATGGATCCTGAAAACTACCTGAGCTGGCCATTTGAACCTCATCCTTGCAGCACTGCAGTATTTCCTCTCACTTCAGGCAGGTGTCTCAGGCTGCCTGCAGAAATGCCTCTCCCTCCATCCATGACTCCACAAGTCAGGTTTGTGTATCAGGGAGTTCCAAGCCACACTCACAGCACATTCAAAGCAGCCTGCAACAGCTCCATAGTTTAAGTGACTCATCTGGCAGCTTAATGCTTTCTTTTTTATTCATTTTCCTCCCCACTTTCTGGAGATTCCTCGTTTTCACAACTTAAACAACAGAGCATTTGATTATACTTTAATATAATGATGCAGTGAATATATATGAAAATATATTTACTATTTTAAGGATTGTTAAAACACCACCATGTATTATCCCAACAGGGATACTCCAAATGAAACAAAGCAGCTTTTGACTGGAGAGAAAAAAAAAAAATCTCTAAAGGGACAGAGAGCAGAACAAGTCTTTGCAGGAATACCCTAAATAATATGCATCACCACTTGTAGCTTAATAAACTTCCATCAATATGCAAAGGTTTCTGTTGTTTTCTTGCATTTTTCAATTCTGACATACTTTCCATATCACTATATCTTTGCTGAAAACTATTTTTAGAAGAACATAGAGGAAGTCATTAACATGGACTGTAAAACGATTCTGTGCCACATGTCTGAAATTGTCTCCAATACAAAACTGTTTCACTGGGTCTGAACAAAGTTGCACAATCTTCCAAAGTTTTGACACGGCAAAACAGGAAATTCACGATGCAAACTCCTCAGTTATTGGTTGAAAACAAACTTTGCAAGTATTACACGTACAGTGGAGATTGCAGGGAGGGGGAAAAGAAAATAGGAGTGGGGTATATGATGTAGGATCAACCTTAAAATACAAAGGACAAAGCACTGAGCAAATTCCCATTACATTTCAGGAGTTGCATAACTCTGTGACACTTACAGGGGTATTTATCAGCTGTGTCAACAAGGTCCTTCTTTCACCAAAAGAAACCTGTCTATTCTTCCAATCAAAACCATTCTGTAATTATATTAAAAAAAAAAAAAAAGCCCACAACCACACCTCAGCAAGAATACTGGTTATTCTTGCTACAAAATTGATCAGCCTGGTTTACTTTTATGAAATGCAAGCCTCTGCACACTTCAATCACAGCATTTTCAAAAATGCATGTTATTTAAGCTCAACTTGCCAACAATTTTATAACAGGTTAAGAACAGCTGAGTATTTCATTAAAACTGTAGCACATGCAAAACAATTTATTTTCTTTACTAGCAGAATGCAGCATGTGTCTCTTCTTATGATAAAATTGATATCCATAATGTAAATTTGCATACTACATTAATAAAAACATATGCATGCCTGCTCAAACACAACAGCAATGCAGCTTTGTAATTATGCATCCACACCTCAAAATTCTGCTCACACTTCGACAGAACCAAAGGACACAGAATAAAAACTAGAACACTCATGTGGAAGAATTATTTAATCAAAGGAGGCAGTAATCTGTGAACACTTTACTAAATGAGTGCCAAAGTCTAGAGTCAAACTGATTCAAACACTACCTTGTCTTTAAGCTTAAGCAAAGTATGCAGCTCTATTTATGTTTAATGATCCACTGCACTTCAGCAGAGAAGCTACAAATTAAGGATGTATTGTATCTCACACATGCAGCCTGCTTTGTTCCTGCTCTGTAAGCATTAAAAACCAAACTTTTCAAGCTCCTTGTATTTCTGCAGGTCTCATAGCAGGACTTTACTCTCCCAGGGAGCACATGCTGCAGTAATTCAAGTGCAATAAAACGAGTCTTCCTGCGTTCATCTATTATTGCCAAGAAAATGTTGCTGCTTGTAAATCCACTATAACAAGTCAGTGACAGAAAAACAGCCCTCACAGTATTCTCCCTACTTCCCGTCTATCAACAATTTCCAGATTAAAATACAATTGCCTCAAATGCAATCTATCCTTCAGGTCCAGAAAGAAACTGGGACAAGAGGTGCCAAGCGCTCAGCTCTGCAAAGCCGGCTATGGGGGGGGTTTACCAGGCTCCATCCCTCTGCACTCCCCACCTACAGACTGCAAGAAACGGCACAGAAATATATCCATATGAGCTCATTCAGGGCGGGGGGGGCTCGGGAAGGACACATTATTATCTTCCCCTGCAAAAATGTTTCAGAGCCACCTGCCATGTGGTGCAATCCCCGACGCATTCCAAAGACGAGCCTGCGGCTTCCCGGCAGCACCGCGCGTAAAGCCGGGAGGGAAAATGTCTCTTGCAGGAGGCTGGTGAAGAGCTGGGGGACAGGACCCCGCGGTGCCCACCCTGCACGGAGCCCCGCGGGGCGGGGCAGCGACCTAAGGCGACCTCCCCCGCACAGCCCCGTCCCCTCCCCGCACTCACCAGACGGAGCCGTAGGCCCCGGAGCCGACCGGGGAGAGGTTCTGGTAGCGCTCGGGCACCTCCCACACCGTCTTGTTCAGCTCCTGCCGGTAGAACTTGGGCCGCTCCTGAGACATCTCGGTTGCGGAGCCCGCCCCGCCCGGCCCGGCGGGAGGGGGAGGCTCTGCCCGCGGCTGCAACAGCACCGCCGCCGCCACTACCTCCTTCTCCTTCTCCTCCTCCTCCTGCAGCGGCAGCTGCGGCAGCAGCAACAGCAGCAGCAGCGACTTCTTCCTTCCTTCCTTCCTTCCTTCCTTCTTTCGCTCCCTCCCCTCAGCGCTCCGGGCGGGGGCAGCCCCGCAGCAGCGACGCCCCCGCTGCCGCCGCCGGCCCCTCACGCCCCGCCCCGCGCCGCCGCTGCCCCCCTCCCACAGGCACGGGGGGCGAGGCCGAGCGCGGCCCTGTCACCGCCTTCCCCCGCCGCTCTCCCTCCCTCTGTCCCTCCCCGGGCTGTGCCGCGAGGGGCGGGATGACCCCGTGAGACGCGGCCGGCGGTCGTGCGGCCAGCGGCGAGCGAGGCGGGAGCGCCGGCGTGCGGGGCGGGGACACGCTCCCGCCGCAGGTGGGACGGCGCAGGCGACACCGCAGCCGCCGCCTCCGCCCCTCGCGGGACAGCCGGGGCGGCGCACCCGAGAGCTGGCCCCGTTCACCCCGCACAGCCCCGGGCACCGCCGGTGTCCCGCAGACGCGGAGCCCGCTGCCCGCACAGCCCCGCAGCTCCTCGGGGCTCCTCAGGGCCGCGCTCGCGAGAGCTCCGGGCCCGGGGCGCTGATGCCCCAATATGGAGCCCGCGCCGCGCGGTCTCGCGAGAGCGGCGCTGAGGGCGGCCGGGCCGAGCGCCTCCCGCCTTCCCCTCAGCGAGCCTGGCTTCTCCTTGGGCTGCTCTAAAAGTAAAAATAAAAGGGAAATAGATAAGAAAGCGTAGCTAGGGCAGCGCAGGGTGAGTAACTGCCTGCCAGGGTGTATCTCAGCCCTAGTGCGAGCTGCTGTGAATTGTTCTTGTGAACTCCTCAAGGATATTTTGTTCCCTGCCGGGAGTGCTGGAGAGAGCTAAACTCGCACTGCACAGATTTCCCAGTGGTTTTTTGAGAATAAGCTGCTTCTCAGTCCTTTCCAATACCAGCGATACAGATGTGTTTGTTTTCAAGTACATGCATGAAGTCTCCGGTCATAAAGTGCAGCAGGTTAAGCGAATTTTGGAGTGGAAGCCATGGTGTCTCCACCAGGTAGCGAGTACAAAATATCGCAGCAAATAATAAATGTTAGGGATTTGTGTTGAAGTCCGCTTAGCTTTTGATCTCAAGCTTTAGAAAGGTGAATTAGCAAGATAGTGTAAGATTCAGAATGGGCTATGGAAGCTTACTTTTAAAACATTTGGCTTCCCATATCAAAACACTTTTTTTCTCTACACAAAGTGGCACCCTGTCTTATGGTGCTATAAGTCATTGAAGCCCACAGGAGTAAACACTTAAAAGTTACCTCTTGCACCTATAAAGTAGCAACTTCTTGGTGTGTTAGCGTTCCTTATACCTTTAACTCGCAAACTCTTTTTCTTCCTCTTAGTTTTATTGTGTGGCTTTGCCTTGATTGTGCTCAAGGGTGTCAGACACACCTCGCTGTCTCTGTGGTTGGAATGACTGGGGCATGTGCATGTGTGCAAGGCAATAAATGCTGTCCCTGCTGTGAAATCAGAAGAAACAGGTCTCAGTGGTCATGGTTTTGTTTCTTTGTTTTAGTTTGGTTTGACTATGAATATCGCAGTTTTCTTTCTGAATCTCTTCTTGGATCTAGTCTTGACTCTCAGTTCTTCTGGCTTTGTCTGCTCTGCTAAGTCCTGCTGTGAAAGTAAACACAGAATCTCTTATTCATCATTTATTTGGGCTTTGTTTCAGTGTGTACTGAAACTTCAGCTGTTGTTTTGAGACCGTGACAGGGTTGGAGACTGGAGACTGAGCCACTGGGTGAGGTTTTGCAAGGTGTGGTGAGCTAATCTATCATCCTGCTGCTGCCAAAAGGGACAGGACCACAGGGGAAAGGAAAACAGGGGGGGCAATCTTCCCTTTCTGGATAACCAGCTCCTTCATCAGCTTGGCCATGTGTGGTACTGAAGCCTAAAACTGTGGGTCTTGTCCAACTTGCACTGCTGTAAAGGGATTTCCTGGTGATAAATGCAGCAAACGCAGCTGTAGTTTGAGTCGCTGTTGTGTTTTTTTGTTTTCAGTAGCTGTGAAGACTTGTCAACAAGGTTACTTTCTGTAATATGAGATCCTGTATATTGTGCAAAAGCCTTCTGTTCCACCATTGCTCTTTTTATCTTAAAAAATGCAGGAAGGAGATTGGATGAAATTCTGGAGTCACAGAAACAAAAACACTTGATGGTAAGGGTTGAATTGTGTATGATTATGACATGTGGTGTAGAGTTAGGAGTCTGTCCACCCAAAAGCACCTGATGCAATAAAATACATTTTGCCCAGAATTCAAAGGGAGATTTGCTAATATTATTGGAAACTTTATCATTGCACTCAATGTTTAATAAGAAAATCTCTTTTATTTCTTCCTCCAGCTCATTGTTTAGAGAAAAATGTCTGCCTTCCTCATGATCTTTTCCCTGTTTCTTTGCCACTTCCCTGTTTCATGTGTTTTCTCTGTTCTCCATTTTGTATCCACTTGTTAGCAGAGCCACCCTTGACAGTGAAATTGTGGAGAGGGACACAGCTCTGTAATGCTGAGTCCCCATAATCACCATTCACAGTTCAGGAATCCCAGAAGCCAAACTTATATTTGGTTTGTAAATCCAAAAAAAAAAAAGTCACCAACATTGCCAGGGAATAAAGGGGGAAGAAGAAGGAGCACTGGGCACTGGGGTTAGTCAGAGTTTAGCTACTGGAAATTCTGATTCAGACACATACATGGGAAATAAATCATGTAGGTCAAGTCCTGATTTAACCCACTTACTAAATAACATAATACAGGAAACATTTGTCTGGTTTTGGGGAGGTAGGATAGGTTTGTTTACTTTTGCTTCTCAGATGCAGTGTTTATATGGTTTTCTTCTAGGTCAGGACAGGAGGAATCAAAATACCATCCCCTCTTTTTTCTGCAATGTTAATTAGGTCAAGTAATTGATGTGTCCAGTGCTCTGGGCTTCTCCAGTGACAGGCTATCATGTGAACAGCACCCAGAGAATTTGTGATTCATCTGAGTGGAATGCAGGGGCACAGAGGTGCCTACCTGGGGCTGATGGTGTGTGCCAGCTCTGGGATAACACCTGGGCAGAGAGCAAACAGCAAACCATGGTGCTTCATGAGGGCACACAAAAGCACTGCACAGACAGAGGTTGTAAAAGGAATTCTTCATCTGTCCAGCTTCCCCTGTGGAAGGTTCAGGAAGGTCACACTCAAGGCATTCCCTGTCCTAAACTGGCTGTTTTCATACTGGTTCAAAGATTGGATCTTGAGGGATTGAAATTTTGGTGTGTTTCAGATTCCTCAAGGTAAGCAGAGAGGAGAAAATACTCCAGCTTCCCTTTTGTGTATCATGGTTTTCATAATCTATCTCCTGTGTGGGTTTCTGTTCTTTCTAATGTCATCAGCTTGGAAGTTCCTTGAGTCATCAGCAATTTATTTGCATATTTGCAGAAAAGCAACTTTCCTGTAATCAGATATTACATGGTATCATTTCAAGGGCAGGATACTCCTCAAAATATAAAATAATAGCAGCATTTTCCTGTCACTTGTCCCTCAGGTGCTTTCTAACAGCTTTAGATCTTTCCTAAACTTTGGCACTCCAAAGCAGCACAGAGCAGAGCAGGATAATCCCATTTTGACCTGCCAGGACAGGGAGTGTCTCCTGGCCACCAGGGTGCTGCTGACCCGTGTCCACCTTGCCATGAGGATCCCCAAATCCAGGATTGCCCTATCCCAGGTGCAGAACCCAGCACTTGCCTTTGTTCAGCTTCACTCGGTGATTGTTCAGCCATCTGATTTGTCAGGGTCACTCTGAAGAGTCTCTTCAGGGTATTTGACAGCTCCTCCCAGTTTAGTGTTGTCAGCAAACTTAATATACCTTAACTCTCCTGTGTCCCAGTGGATTATGATGATGTTGAAGACAAATGGACATAAGATGGAACCCTGCAGACAGCAGCTTTTAAGATTTTTTTTTTTCTACATTTACAGTTAGAAAGGTTCTTTCTAACTCTTTATGATGCTGTGCTGGCTGCTTTGGACAAGCATAAAAAGTTAGATGAGAGAGAATCTACTGCAAAACAGTTTGCTGAAGTCTAGCTGAACAGCAGAAAGTAGAATATTTGACTTCACATTTAAGCTTTCATGTTAAATTATCCTGCAGGTAATTTAAATATTGTCATGGAGCTGAGGAAATGGGGCTGGGCAGATCCTCCTTGAACTCTCAATTTTTCCACAAATGTAATGGCTGGATAATCCAATTTGTTTCTTTGAGTCCTGTGTTGCTGTTTGGGCAAAGACATCTTCATGTGCAAGCTGGAAATCCTGCTGAGTTTTGCAGCAGGGAATGACCTTGTTGTTGTTTTTATTTCTCTGACAGAATGAAGACCCTGCCAGTGGAGGGCAAAAGCTCCAAGTTTTTTATTTCCAGAGGTTACTGCACCAGCTGTCTTGGGGCTGCTGAGGGAAGTGAAGGACAGAGCTGGCTTGATTTCCTGAAGAACTGGAGTTCATGCACATGCCTTTTCTGTCAGTATTCTGCAATAATTTTTAAGCTTGGTGGCTGTCTCAGCCAAGTGTGAATAGGGCAGGTGGTTGGAAGTTCCAGGAAAAGCAATTCTTCTGAGTAAAATATTCCAGTAGTTGCCCCACCTAGGGAAAGAACTCAATCTTGGCTAATCATCCTATGCTGGGGTCCTACACCTGAAGGAGGCAAGAAAGAGGAGAAAAACCTCCCCAGATTTACAGCAAAGCAGAGTTCATGAATTCTGCTGCTCATGAAACAGCTTAACCCCCTTACCCTGACATTGTACACAATAGTCTAATGTAAGGATGTTGAGCTTTCAGACTCTCCCCCATAGAAAAAGCTTCAAAGAATGAAGGTGACAGTGAATATTTACTTTTAATGCAGGCAGTGGGAGGGCTGGAAGCATCCCCCAGACAGGAGGTGACTGTTTCTCCAGGAGCCTCCTTTGAGATGAGGCTGGTCTGGGAATCCAGCAGGGACCCACAGCAGCTCAGGGGTGTCACCTCCAGCAGAATCTGTGAGCTCAGTTCCTCAGATTTGGGCTGTCCTTTGCTCCCATGGCAGCAGGGCCCTCTCACTGCTCACAGGGTGTCACCTTGGTATGGAAACTGCACTTGACCACCTTGATAATCTGGCCACCCTTGGCTAAGAGTTATATCCAGCTATGAACTTGGCTTTTTAAGAAGAATAAATACTTTTTCTTTGCAAAAAAAGCCCTGACAACAAAATTCTGCATGAAGGGCAATGTCAGAGATCTCATACTGAGCCCAGAATAAAAGAGCCAAACTCTTCCCAGCAGCATGCTACTCCACCCCTTCAACTGGATTTCCAGGAGCCAGGCTGGAGAAGGAGATGGAATTAAACCAGCAATCCCTGAAGGACACTGTTGGGGGATTCACATTTCAGTAGAGAGGAGAAAGGTACAGTTAAACAACAGTTCTGGTGATTCTTTATTAATTGTTGAACCTCTTTTTATTATTTCAGTTCCAGAGTTCATAAAATAGCCTGTCTAATGCCTCCAGAAATCCTGTTGTTCTGAACAAAGACCAGCATTTATTTATTTCAAGCATTTTCAAATAGATGTGCTACACAGCAGTGCAAAAAGCAGAGAAATTCCAATGTATTGAAATTGTATTGCATTCAATTCCTAGTTTTGTAGCTAATTCTAATAAACTATTTGGACTTGGTTTTCAAAATTCTGTAGAAGTTTAAATGTCCTAATTTAGCACTTCTTAAATATATCTTTCTTGCTAGTAAGTGAAATTAATCTGTATTTCAACAGATTACATGTAGGCAGTTTTATTCTTTTCAGATGTATTTAGAATGATGTGAAGCTTCAAAGAAAACATTTTATTACTGCTCTTCATTACTGATACTGACTGTATCAGGGTAACTGGGTGTCCCTCCATCATTTCTTCCTCAGTCCCTTTCTTATTCACCAGAACTAAACCCCAGTAGGCAATCTAATATTTTTGTTCATGTTTTTGTAGTCTTGTGCTGGAGTAGTGGAGAATGGAGGAATATATTCCCTTTTTTTCTGAAGAGACAGGAAAATTGTAGACTTAGCACTTGAGATACACTTAACACTTGGAAAAAAAAAAAATCAACTTAGTTATATTGTCTGGAGATCAGCCATGGAGTTTGATGCAGTAATATCAGTATAAAAATGTGACCTAGGTTTCTGCTGAAAGCAGAAACATTTAACTACACCAGCAACACACATCACAAGACTTCACCATATCCTGTGTGAAGAATTCTCTCCTGCACAAATTGCCTTGTGTGAAGAGCTGCAGGTGAATTATTTTTGACTGATGGCCAGCACTGTGAGTATATACAATTCAGACCCCATTTTAGGGCAAAGCTTGAATTCAAATGATGAATCCTTTGTGTACTGATCCTGTGCTCTGGGCTAAATCTGTTAACATGTGAACAGCTCTAAGTTTTGCTGCTGGGTATTTTGTGGTTTCTGGGTGTGCAGTAACAGCAAAGTGGCTCCTCTCAATTCTGTTCCTCCTGGCTGTTAAATTGTAGCAATGATGTGATGACTAATTGGAATATTAATAGTAGTATTAAATTATCTGTAATGTTTTCACCTGGATTCTTCTAATATTATTTTCATTTTTTGCCATTTAAATTTCAATTGCTTCCAGGCAGTTTCTAGATGGAAGCTGCAGCACTGCAGTGCAAAAAGTGTATTGGTAAAGGATTTTAGTGAACATTACTGTGTTAGTCTCTTAGTGCAGAGGAAACTGAATCCTGGAACTTTTTGGACTGAAGGACAGGAAAAACTGAAGGCCCAAATGGTATTGAGTAATTCTCAAACCACATTTGCTTCCCTGCATTGTTCTGGACAGTGGCTTCAAGCCAGGCTCCTCTCAGCTCTGTTCAAAACTAGTAATGTAAAACCCATGAACAGCATATTCCTCATTTCCAGATTCTACTGGCTCTCCTATGGCAGCCTTGATTTAAGATGAAATGGATTCCTAGCTATTGGCACCATGAAAGGTCTCCACTGAAAATTTAAAGAGATTTTGTTTTCATCTTGTTCAGCAAATCTTCCCTTCCTGCCACAATGACTGCAGAGTTTAGCACCAGGGGACAAATCACACATCAGGATGTCAGCATGCAAGTTGTGGGTATTCATGTTGCAAAACAAATATCCTGCTGAGAAAAAGTCCAGCCAATCCTGATCTTTTTCCCTTACAGGTGTGCAGTGCCACAACATTGTTCCCACATACAGACACAAGGGCTCTGTATTCAGCCAAACACAAATCCCTGGACATGGGCTTGAAGTGACAAAGCACCTGCTTTATAGCCAAATATTCCACCTATACCTCTAAAACCCCACAGAAGTCAGACTTTAAAGGCCTGTCCATAATTTTTGTTGGCAGCCTGAAGTTCTTAGCTGACGTAGTTGCAACAGCACCAATTGTTCTGCATGCAGAAATGTTCTAATGTTCTTCTCTGCTTTCCTGGCAGAGATTGCTGCAGAAGCCCAGGCTGCTCTCCCACTGCTGATGGTGCAGTCTGCAAATTGGTGTGGTTTTATTCCATATCCCCTGCTCTGTTGTGGTTTTATTCATATGCTTTATTCTGTACTCTTGTACAGAAGTGGCTGCAGAAGACATAAAGCAGCTGAGCAATCTCAGAGGTCACGTAGAGCATGGCAGGAGCAGTTCTTGGAGCTGTACATGGCAGTGTGTCACTCTGCACTGGGAAGCTTGAAGGAAGGACCAGATAAACCAGTTAGGTAAGAGCAGAGTTTGGGGACATTTATTCTGCTCTAAAAAACAGTGCCAGGCTGGTTGTGGAAAGATGAGTCTGTCTTGGCTTATGCCTGGCCCAACAACCCCTTGATGGTGCTATTCTGTGTTTTCTACCCATAATTGGAAAAGTATGGTAGAAACATGGCAAGGGGGAGTGTGTCTGTTTTTTTCTCTTGTTTTTGTGACAGAACTTGGTTTGGGGGTGTCCTCATGCAGACTGCTGGCAGGTACTGCTCAAGGGAATACAATACCAGCCTGGACACGTTTCACTGTGGCTTTTCAAGCCCAGCCATGTCTTTGTCATCCCCATGTGAAGAAACCCATAGGGAACAGGTGTGTGAGCACACACCTTTCTAGAGCCAACAGAACAGGTCACTCTGTCCATGGGATGACAGACAGGCTACTTTTAAATTGAGATTATAATCTTCTCTGCTCTGTTAAAGTTGTGTCTTCTTTGAGGCAGGACATTGTGCAATGCTTGCAGAGGGGAGACTATCACACTTGAGGTCTTTCACCTGAACCTTACCTTGATCACCTTTTGAACAAAGGCTGAAATTTACCCTTCTGTTGTGTTATCACAAAATCTTGTGTTAGTTTCTCACATAGAACTCTTTGTAGAACAGGCAGATGGCCTAAACATCTGATGCTTGTAGAATACAGCAACATTTACAAATATGAAAAGTTGCACACACACCTACTTGCCTTTCCATGAAGATATTCATAATCCAGTGCCAAAGAGCTCAGGTCTTGGGAATGCTTTAAAATGTCTTGGAATTAAAATTACACCAAACACAGACCCTGCTGATGGCTGTGGCTCCTTCTGTGGCTCCCTGACAGGAATAGGGGATCAGAGTCCCAGACAGACACCTGAATGTGGAACGTGCTTGTGACAGAGCTGCAAGGAGTTTTGAGGAATTTGTGTAGAAAAATTCATATTGCTGGAGGTTTGTGTCCAAAAAGGAGACAGAGGAGTCCTGTACTTTTGTTCATGAACAAAGGGAGAGGTCATGGGGCATTTCTCCATGGGGTCCCTCAGGTTGTTGGAGGGCACATTCTCCTTTTTATCCTAATTTTCCCAGCCTCATCACCCTCTCTCTTTCTTGCTAGCTGAGGTACTTGGAAGGTACAGACTTCCTGATGTACCTACTGAATATCCCCTTAATAGGCACCCCCTGTATAACACTATACATGATCATTAAAATTAGCTTCAAGTCCACCCTGGGCAGAAAATATTCATGATCTTATTAAGTTTTTGTTATTCTTCCCAAAGTTCTGGAGTTTAGCATGACCTTGGCTGAGCAGCAATGTGTGTCAATTAGTAACATTTTCTGAAATTGATGGTTTCTCCCGTTTCTTCCTTATCTACAAGCAGATTCATGGAGCCTGTAAAGACACATTCATCTTATTCCTTTCAAGTTAAAAAGTGTTGAGAAAAACTGCAGATAGAACATGCAAGAGTTCTAAGGTGGATACGTAGCCACTTTAAACACAGGTATTTGTTCAATGCATGCAGCAAAATGTTGATGTGTGCATGGGCCAGTAACTGCAAAGGCTGTTTTCATGGTTGGTATTAAATGATATTTATATTTAAAAGTAAATAATTATAACTTATAATGAATATAAAGACTAATACCATATAATATTTAATATTATATAGTGTATATAGTACTATATATATACTAATACTATATAATATATGTAGTTATACAATATATTATGTTATATTTATAATATAAATTAGGTAATTATAATTAAATTATATTAATATTTAATATTAAGGAGATCTAGGTGTGATGGGCGTTGCACTCTGCTCAGAGCACACGATTTTACATGTGGATTCAGTGAAAGGTTTTGCGGGCAGAGAGGCGGGTGCGGGTACAGATCAGCGGGCGCGGGAGGCTGGGTGCGGGTGCGGGTGCGGGTGCGGGAGCGGGTGCGGGCGCGGGACGCCGCTGCGCACCGAGCGCCCCGCGGCACCACCGGCTCCGCCACCCGGCGCGGCCGCTCGGCTCGGGCGCGGGGCGGCTCCCGCACGGCCCCGCGCCTGCGCTGCGCCCCGCCCGCGCCGCTGCCGGAGCCGGAGCCGGAGCCGGGGCCGGGCCGCGCAGGGCGGGCGGGGCAGGGGCGGCTCCGGGCCGGGAGGCGGCGGCTCCGCGCAGCGCAGGCGGCCGAGCCGCGCGTGCCCAGCCCGGCGGGCGCAGCGCAGGCGCCCGGGGCCGCCGGCGGTGGCGCGGCCATGGAGCGGAAAGGTGAGCGCGGCGCGGCCTCCATCGCCCCGCGGGGCCCCCGCAGGGCTCGCCGCCCTTCACGCCTCTCTCTCCTTCTCTCCCTCAGTGCTGGCGCTGCAGGCCCGGAAGAAGCGGACCAAAGCCAAGAAGGACAAGGCCCAGAGGAAGTAAGTGCGGCTCCCTTCAGGCGGCATCTCCCGCCGGCACCGCCGCCCCTTTGTTCCCCCGGCTCTCCCCGCGGGGAAGGGGCTGCCGGGGGCAGAGGAGCGAGCGAGCCGCCGGGCATGGCGGGTTTGTAACCGGAGTTAACCGAGCGCACGTTTCGGCCGCAGGCAGGAGCCGCGCGTGGCCCGGCGCGGCCGTTCCGCTCCCCTCGGCGGCTCCGGTGGCGGCTCCTCGGGCCGGACGGGAGCGGGGAGCGGGGAACGGGAGGGCTCTGCCGGCGCTGCTTGTCCCCGAAACGCGGCCGTGGGGCTGCGGTGGAGCTTAGGGACGCAGCTGCGGGCGGTGGTCTGCCCTTACCGGCTCCCCTTGGCCGCTGTGCCCCGGGGCAGTTGTCACCGTCCCCTCTCCGCAGCGCCCGGGGCACTTCAGCAGCATTAGGAACCAGCTTCTCTCAACTCTCTTTCCCCCTGAGTTGTTTTTTATTTTTTTTTCTTAAATCGTGCCGAAAGAATGCCGTGGTGTGTTGTTTACTTCGTTCTCTAACTTTGATGCTCTCGTGTGGCTTCTCTCCTACCGCAGGAATGTCACGAGTCTTTATGTGTGGGGAACTTTTGGAGGCAGATGTAAAAATTAGAAGAACTCGAGTATAAATGCTAAACAATGGCTTTCAGCAGGCTGCACTGAGTGCTGTGTTCAGTGCTGCTCATGGATTCCTTTCTGTAGAGAGGTGATGTAAATCCTACAGCTGGTTCTGTATACTCCATAAAATGCTGCTTATTTCTCTAAAATCTCTGGTGACTCAGGATGCTTTTTACTTGAAGGTGTCAGGAACTAAAGATAGTTATTAAGTCAGGCTAAGGCTTTGGGGGTGGGAGTTGGAGGGTTTTTTTCTTTAGGCCTAGAGTAATGCTTCCTCAGACACATCACAGGGATTTAAAATATTTTTTTTCTTGTTGCCTCCAGCCAGGAGTCAGTGGTTTTGGAATGGGGCTTTTGAAGGGTGAGGAGCCTTAACCAAAGTATTTGGGAGACATGTATTATGTGCTATTCCATATGTGTTCCTGGTATTTCTTGAAGGTAGCATTAGGACAGTTTTAGAAATGCTCTCCTCCTCCTCTAATTTCTGTATGAATAATCCATTGTCTAATTCTATACATGTTACTTTTTTTTTCTTTCTCTAGCTGCAGACCAGCAATACTGACTCTGCTAACAGAGTCCACAGTGCAGCTGGAAATGCTAATTTCTGTGTAGATTTTGAGGCTGCTGAATGGCAACTTTCAGACTGGCATGTTAGGGGTTTTTATAATTATAATTCTTTTTTTAACCACCTATTCAGGACAGGTTAAAGGTACTGCTGGTTAGCTCTTGATTTTGCCACTAACCTTGATTTGAGTGCAGAGCCATGCTATTTGTCAAATGCTGTGTTTATATTCTTACTCTTCATGCTTCACCTCTTTTCTCTGGTACCATAAGTTTCTTGGATTGTATCTCAGAAATTAAAGAAACTTTCATGTGCTTTGTGCTGTTCAACTAAATGAACTCAGCATCAGCCTCTAACTTTAGGTACAGTTCCACAACATTTATTCTATTTAAATACAAAGCTGCTCTAGTTAAATCTTCTAAAATAGGCTTAACTGGGTTGTTTCATGACTTTCCATAAAATCTATACTTAAAAACACATCCAATGTGCTTTTAATATCTGATTTTCTATGATAGTTTTTTTTCTCTAATACATTTTTTCTTTACATTTGCAGTAAGAAGCGTGAAACAATGAATTTAAAAGGTTGAGTTTAGCATTTTGAATTATATAAAAATGCAGAGAATGTTCTGAAGGAATTTAGAACAATTCAAAATAACTTCAATTTTAAAAATGAACTAGACCTGCTTTAAGTTTACCTGTAATCCAAATATTGTTAAAAACAGAAAAAAAAATCCACTTGGAAAGGTTAAAAGAAACTGGAAAGTTACTTATTTTTTTCATCATCCAGTAGTTGACATTGCTGTGTATCTGGTTAAGACAAGACTAGTCTAAACTGATAACTTAAAAAATACCTTGTAAATACTAGTTATGGTTCTGTGTATAAGCTTTCTTTATAGGAAATTAATATATATATTTTTGAAATTGGTATATATTTTTATGGGAATGTCAACCACATTCTTAATTTCCTGCAAATTCAGGATGTTCCTATTTCTTTCACTCCTTCATGTCTAAAAAATTTGAATTTATATCAGTGAAGAGGAGAATGCATTTATCCTAAAGCTCTTCTATAGGTAGAGAACAGTTAGAATTTCTTGGAATTCTGAAGGTGAGGTATCTGTAATTCCCCAATCCAGTAAAACCATCCCAAATCTTTTGAAAATTTGGAAGATTCCTTCAACCAGCTGTCTCAAATATTTGCTCAGGAAGCTGCTACTTGATTTGCCTGCCTGTTGGTTCCATTTCTGCCACTTCAGAGAATGTCTTGGCTGTGTACCTTTGTTCAGGTCCCCTTTCTGTGAGACCTGAGGAGCAGGGCAGGGACAGTGACATCTGAATGCCCTGGAGGGAGAAATTGCAAGCTCAGATACAGGGAGAACCTGAGTTCTAATATTGACTGTTACTGACTTGCTTTGTGGCCTTGAGTGAAACATTGATTTCAGTTTCTTAATGTCACTTGTTTTCCATCAAAAAAGCAAGAAATCAGAATTGCTTTAATGTATTTTTAGAAAATGAGAGGTTTTTTCCTTACTGTTAAGAATGTCAGGAGATCTGCACATCAGAAGAAGTTGCTAACAAAAGCCTGGTAGGTAGGTTCCTGCAGTGTTGCTGCCCAAAGGTAGTTTTCCCAAAAGCTGTCTGATGTATTAATTTTATCATTTCTTGAGATGGGAACATCTTGGGTGCTACCAGTCAGTTAAATCCCAAAGGCTTTCAAAAAAAACCCCTTTAAAAATGAACCTGTAGGCTTGCAAGCTTTATTTCCTACCAGTTTTATTAACCTCAACTGTAAACTCTTCAGACAGCAGTAGCTGGTGAGGTGCATCCAGGTAGTTGGTTTTGTCCAATTCTGCATTTTTGACAAGACTTTTACAGTTCTTTAAATCAGGTGCTGTGTCTTTGGAGTTCATCATAGGTGAACAGATGTGTTGGATGAAATACTTTCCATGCCCTTTTGCAGGGTGGGGGAAATGCACAGTGCTTTGCTGGGAGCACTTCTTTTACTAGTTTTCCTTGTATTCTGTGGAATTACAAATATAATTCTTTGTGTTCTGGTGTTTCATGAGCTGTCCTGGTTGGGGAAGTGCCAGGAAGGTGTGATGGGAGTGCCAGTTCAGCTTTCAGCCCTGCTCTGTGGAGAATTGAATGCCTTGGTGCAGCAGGGTGGGCTCTCTTTAGGAAGCAGAGCAGGCTAACAGGAACATCATCAGCTGGATTTTTTCTGAAGACTCCAGGTGCTCTTTGGATGGAATGTTGCTTTATTATCTCTTTCTCAGAAGTGATGCTGAAGCACAGCTTCTGTCTGCTTGCATTTGAAAGAGGTTCATGTTCATAAAATCATGAATATTGGAAAAGCTCTCCAGGATCATCACATGCAACCTGTGACCTCTGCCCACCTTGTCCATCAGGCCAGGGCACTGAGTGCCACATCCAGGTGTTTCTTGAACATCTCTTGGGATGGTGACTCCACCACCTCCCTGGGCAGCCCATTCCAAAGTTTACCAACCCTTTCCATGGAGAAATTCCTCCTGAGAATTCCTTCTTCATTTCATACTCTGTAAATGCACTATGTGTACAAAAGCATAATGCACAAAGAAAATGTGGTATTTAATTCAGAACTGAGCTTCTGTTTGAAAATACCAGTTTGAGCTAAAATACAAATGTAGTTGTATTTAACTGATGTCTCAGGCAATTTGTAATGGAGTTGGGCATTTGTGACTGTTAAATCATGACTGCTAGTAAAATACTGTGGGTTTTTTCTGTCTGTGTTTTATGTTACAAGGCCTCAGAAGTACAAAGTGTTTTCTTTGTCCTAGGAGAAAATTATTCCTTTAGTTACTACTGAGATTAAGAGCCAGAATTTAATAATTAGTCTGAAACACCCATCCAGATTCAAAGCAGAAAAAGCAGAACCAGACAAAAGACTGAACAAAAAATTTTATATTGCACCTCATTTCTCTGAAATGAAGAAAATAGGTGTACTACATAGAACTATGCTACAGGTCTGTATAGTATGTAGATGGTGGATATTTCAGTGGCAGGCCCAAATGATAATACTGTTTCATCAAATTGAGCATTTCTGTGTTTCAGGAGAAGTTGGCATATTCATGTCTAAAACCACTAATTCTGTGTAAGGGGTGTTGAACCAATTGTACTTCAAAGCAAAACATTTTATTACTGTCAGCATGAATATCTGCAAAAGCAGTGGCAGCTGTAAGGTATGTGGCTTGTTCTGGAAAATGTGCATGATCTGGATTTCTTTCTGCTAATTCTGCCTGCCCTGGTGACTTTGATCATTTCTTACAGGCTTTACTGAGTGGGAGATATTTTTTCACAGGACTTTCAATAGATCCTCTGTCTCCCTCTATTCCTGCAGGGAGGCAGTGGCAGAGCTAAGTTAGTAGTCTTGCTTTCTCCCCATTTCTTCCCAAATGCCTGCAGTATTCATTATTTTCAAGAAGATGTTTTATCATTACTTGAAAATTTCTGGCAAGACTCTTGACATGCAGTGAAGCCTCACTTCTTCCTCCTCTCTAAAATTGCTATCAAGAGAGACACAGTTGGTAGTTTTTCCATTTGTGTAGTCTGGGGAGCAGAAATTCTTAGTAGGATCTGAATTTCAGTTTGTTCTTGTGTTGTATCACTTTTGTCTTTGAGGAGCCCTTGAGTTCTAACAGCTCTCTCAGGTTCTTCTTCAATTTATTCAAAGCTTTGCCTGGAATCAGGATCCTGGATTATGTTTTCCTCACTTGTCTTTCATGAGTATTTTGAACACAAGTTAAGGTAGAGTCAGAATGCATTGCCTTCACCATTTTTCCATTCCAGTACAGAAGTGATTATCAGACTGTGACAGGACACAACTGAAATCTGCTGGTTTCCATGGAAGTCCCTTGGTTTGTGATAGCTAGAATAGCAGACAGTTCTACAAACAGCTTGTTAAATGCTGGTGTGGGGGAGTGGGGATGGGAAGCAAGAAACTTGATTGCCTGTTATTTGTGTTCTAATATATTTCTCATGTGAAAGCCAGTACTTATCTTCCAATTGAGCTCCCACAGATCTTCTAATGAAAAGTATGTCTTGGTGCCTCTGAATGCTGTTATTTAAAAACTAAACGTTTGACCATCTTCAGTCTTCTTTTAAGTTCTTGACAGTGGTATTCCTGTAGCTCTGGAATGAGTGCTCCATAGCAGCAGTTATTGTGGATCTGCCCTACTGGTGGAAAACACTATAAAAATAGGGATGCAACAGTGAATGAGCTGCAATAATCATGAAGTAACATGGATTGTACACTCCTAAGTCCCCCACCATTGATGGTTTATAATTCCCCCCAAAACAGAATTTCTTGAGCAGAAAGGCTGGCTGCATACAAGCAGGAAAAAACACTTTCATCATTTCAGACCTGAATTCATCCTGGAAGTTGTGTGTAGTTAGTTACCATATTCATTGAGCATGAGGTTTGCCAGCAGATCTGCATGTGAGTCCTCATTCTCATTAGATGTGTCTTAACATGATCTGGAAATCACAAACACACTAAGAAATAGTAATGAGATGCAGCCTGCAAGCATTTTCCTTAAAGAGACATTGTCTCCATGCACAGATGTGGGAATGAGAAAGAGATATTAAAGCCTGACTTTTCCCCATGCCATATGGAGCTTCTTCTGAAATAAGAACACAATCCCTGAGTGAGGCTGTGTCGGGTGTAGAGCCCAGCAAATCATTGGCTGGGTGGTTAAGGTGGAAGGAGAGTCCTGGGGTGTGTTTGCAGTGCCTTTATCTGCTGCCTGCAGTGGGAGCTGGGTTTGTCACTCCTCCTGCTTTCTGAATTCAGTTCTGCTTGGGGGCGTTTCGTGCCTGTAATTTGAGCTCACCAATAAGGGGTGACACTGCTTTTAAAGACTGTGTTGTAGGCGACTTAAAATTAGGAAAGCATTTCCCTTCAGTTTCCTGCAGATGGGCGTCATCTTTGCAAATACCCAGGGAGAGGCAGACACCGAGAGGGGAGTAAGGAGAGTAGTTTTTTTTTTGTTAGTACATATTTAAGGATGATGGGTGTGACAGAAGTGTTTTGACCTAAATGTATGTTGCCTTCCTTGCTTGAGGGTGGGAGGAGTCTGCTTTTATATCTATTCAAGGCAAGTAGTTAGGTAGCCTGGACAGTATTTCTGCTGTTTGAAGGACAAAGAAGAATATTTTCTATCCAAAACAGAGTTTTGAAGTCACTCTTACACTCATGAATAGGACAACCAAAAACCTCCTTTCAAGTGGTTTTTTTTTTTTTATTTTTAATATAAGTTATTGAAGCAGAGAGAACACATTTAGAGTTTGATGGTGAAGTTGAGTGTGGAGATTTGGCTGTGTGTCTGGTAATTTATAGAGGGCACCCTTCCTTCTCTGCAAATCTGTAAGAGCCCACAGTGTGTAACTGACATTTCTTCATAATTTTTTACCTTACTTTTAGTGTGTGGACCAGATAAGTGATTCCAATGAAAACTGGCAAGAGAATTGCACAGTGTTTTTCCAAATTGCTTTAACACCTTCTGTAAGGAACAAGTGAGTGACTCAAATCTTAGCTCCTGCAAATAACTTTTTACCATCCCTGCTGTGCATTGCAGGGGTTGGGTGGTATCTTCAGTGAACACAGAGCAAAATCTTGTCCACAGTGGAAAATTTTGAATGTTTTTAGCACCTTTTCTAATATGAAGAGATTTGGCAGTGCTAAACTATTAAAAGCATATTCAGACTTCTTTGAAGTCAGTGAGCTTTTAAGATGAAAATATTTTAGATATGCAACTGGATGAAGACAATTCTTTAAATCTCTTGCTTTAAAAGTGCAGGGGCAGCTTCAGTGTGTCTTTGAATAATAAAATCCTCCCTAGGAGAGAAATCTCTAAATTGTTACTTGCTGTGTCACAGTGTTGGGGACTTGTTTCCCCTATCACTTACATAAACCAGCAGGATAAACAGGCACAGGAAATGACTGGGAATTGTGCATTGTTGGAAGATGATGTTAAGTACCCGCTGCTGTGAGAAATACAGTTCAACTTTTTAAAGAAGATTTGACTCCTCCTGCTTGTTTTGTCATTTTAAGGATAAAGGATAAGTTTTTTTCTTGCAACTCTGGAAGGGGAGGTGTGGAATTATTTCAGAAAATTCATTTTTCCTTTGAACTCCCTTTCCCTGCTGGGTGATTGTGCTGGAATTCCTCTATCAAAAGGGTTGCTCTGTCGACAATTACCATGATCCTTGTCTTCATCCCAGCTTTGAATGCACTGGGCTATTGAATAGGCAAATAAAACCGGCTGGTTCAGGAAGATGAAACAAAGTATCTGCCTGAATTTCTAATTTCATTAGAGGGAAGAAGAGACATGCAGACATCAAGAGGAGGGGATGAATCTTTCTGCTCACCCCCCTGCCATGAGTGAATTTGCAGGAAGATCAGCTGAGAGCAAGCCCCAGCCTTGCTGCACGGCCCTTCACCTGCAATGCAGTGCTGGGCAGCTGCAGCTGGGTGCTGGAGGCAAATCCCTCTTCTCCTTCACTCTTGCACAAAGCTTTGCTGCATTCAGAACCAGCCCCTCTGCCTGCTGCTGATGTCCCCCTCCTTCCCCAACACTGTGCTGTCTGACTTTTGATGGCTTTTTCGAAAACTACTGGGCTGTCTTCAGGAATATCTTTATCCATGGGAGGCCGTGCTTCTTGCAGGTAGGTTCCCCTCTCTAATTTTGTCTCGTGAATTTGCAGTTCTTTAGGGAATAAGGACTTTTGGGAGGGTCTCTCTAGCTGTGAATTCACATGAATTCCATGAAAGACTTAGGATTTTGCTGTAGCTCTGCTGTTCCACATTGTTTTTCTGAAGTAAAATATTGCTGTGTAGTTGTAGAGAGACCCTGCAGATCCAGTTTATTCTGATGATTAATTAGCACAATGAGAGAGCAAAAGGAAAATGTGATCACGGTGTTCTTCCGTAGATCAGAGATGGCTAAAAAAAAAAAAAGTACCCTAGAACATTTGGTTTCAATGTGTAAACAATCATTTAGTATAGGATTTTTTATATACTTTATCTGCATTTTGCAGTTTTGACAACAGCTGTTTCAGCTGTCATTTCTGAATACTGGATATGAATTTTTCTGCTGTCTTTAACAGCCTTTTGTGCCTTTTAGAGTACTGTGAGCAAAGCAAGCAGATGAGGCTTTTGCTTTTGTATATCATTTTTTCTTAGGTATTAATACATCTGCCCTGATTAATTCTCTCTTAATCTCTAGCTTTAGCTGACATGGTCATTTCAGGGGAAGAACAGGGTGGTGTGTAACAACATCAAACACATTTTCACAGGAAGGGAGAGGAACGAGGTATATTTTGAGGGTGATTTCATAAAGGAAATAGCACTGTAGAGCTGTGTATGACCTGAATTCAGCTTTCTTACATTAGTTGGTATCAGGCTGTAATGTAGAAGTGAAACGATTTGGATCCCCATGAAAGACTGGCTGCAGACTCCAGGGTGTGTCATGTGTGAGACTGCCAGCAGCAGGATCCCTCAGCCCCTTAGGAGGGGCACAGAAAGCTTCCAGGAGAATGGGCTTTAGTGCTTCCAGTAACTTCTTCCTTGATGCATGGAATTGCTATTATTGAGGAGCACTGGGGCTGCAGAATGGTGTGATGTGTCTCTCTGCATCACTGCCACTTGAGGGGAATTTTCTTTTGAGTTCTTTTCAATCCCCTTACATCCTGTGCAGTTAAAAAAGTGAAAATCCCCAAACAGCACTGGGGAAAATTACTCTTTACTACTCATGCTATATGTGAGGTTCCTGGCTTAAAATCTTTCTGTCCTGTTCTCTTTGCCCTGTCTGTATGATTTGTTGTTTATAAGCATCTAATCTCCCCTTCAGCCATTCTGTCTGTGGCCATTTCTTGCCTTTGCTGCCTGCTTTTAATTTGGGGATAATGTGTGACTTTATTTGTATCTCAGTTGTCCCCAAAGGAATGCAGCAGTTTTAAAGAAGCTTTTTGACCTCTAAGACTATCTGCACCCCCTACTGCAGGTTTCCTTCTTCTTACTCCTGACTTATAGTTCAGTGACTAAAAAAAGTCTAAATACTAAATATCTCAGGGCTGCCTCAAGCTGCAGGGTTCTTAATAAAAGTTTAATTAACTTGGCAGTCTTTGGTTTATGGTTTGAGACCACTAAGCTGTTCCTGAACTTAAAAAATCAGCAGGACTTACCAACAACAGACTGAAAGTAAATATCTGGTGATGGGCTGTGCCTGGAATGACCTTTGTAGCTCTTCCTTGCTTAAATGAACTTGAGCTGTGGATTTTAAGTGGCTGCAAATTTAGTCATCATCAGATTGGAACACAAGATTTCTCCCTTTCTATGATGTTTAAGATGGCTGTAGTTTGAATGTGTTAGCAATGTGTTTAATGTGTGGAATCTCAGCAGAGTGCATGTATAGTTGATCAGTGCTGAACATTACTTTATAACTATTCCAAAGGAAAATATTGCATTTTCCCCATGGATTAAGATGAGTTAGTACAACCCTGATATGATGTGCTGAACTCCAGCTCAGGACTAAGTTGTGAAAATGCATCTGAGGACCTGCCTGTGTTGCTGCCATAGCCACTGGGTGGGCAGTTCCTCCTTCTTGCAGCAAAATGAGCTGAATTTGAAAGAGGGTGCTGAAGGCACCAGTGTTATCTGCTACTTCTCTGCAACAATAGTTTCAATACAAAAAACTTCCTCTAATTCACTGCCGGGGAACTCTCTGTAAAGAATGTTATCTTGTGCTTGTGTGTCACTGCTGCCCACTTGTTTGGACAATTCCACCTTTTCTTTTTAATATCTCATGTTTGTGAGGAAAGAAAACTTAATGTTGATATCTTGCAGTACTTTGCCCTTAAATGCTGCCAAAGCAAATGGTCTGTAGGCATTGTTTTCATTAGAGATGTTTGCTTTGTACAGGATTTTGAATCTTTGTAGGCATTTAATCATTCCCTGTAATGCTTTGTAAAGTAAATAAATTGCCTGATTTTGGTATTAGCCTTTCATGAGCTGTTTGGCTGTGTGGTCAGGGTGATGCCATGAAAGAGCTGAGAAATGGGAGATATTTTATTTGGTGAGCATGGAGGTGGCCTTTGCTGACATGGCCTTCACAAGCAGGAACTGAGAGTAGCACATTTAGTGGAAAGTTAAACAGATAAAATGAACACTTTTATTTATGAATGTGGGAGTGAAAAACCTCCACCACCTTAGTGCCTGATTCCAATCCCTCTGCAATCACAAGCTCTCAGGAGGGTTTACTGAACATCTGCTCTGTGTCCTCCCACTCTCCATAGTTCAGACAACTGTAATAAACTTTGGATCTTGAGTGAAGAGATGAACAAAAAATGCAGCCTGCCCCTTGAACAGGAGAAAGAAATGTCAAGATTAGGGGCTGTGGTGTTCTAAAGTGTTAAAAGCAGAAGGACTGTTAAATATTCTATTGAATATTTTTGAATGTGAAAAGAACAAAGGGCCACAAGTGCTAGAACAGTGGTTAACTTTTTTCCCCTAAAGAGAGTAAAAACTAATTTATGTTAGTCTTGAAAATGTAAATATTAATTTTATTTTAAAGTTTTACCAAGGATAACAAATAAAATACAAATATGCTTTAGAGAAAGACAGAGAAGGAGTTCAGAGGCTAGAATTTTGGTGGGATCACTAAGCTTTTAAATCTATCTTGTCTGGACTTCTCTTGGTTCCATTATGAAAGTGGATCTATGGCATTAATTTTTCACTAGTAAACAAAAATTGTTTCTGTCCACTTTTATCTTAGCTTAGGAATAAAAGCATTGACATGTGAATAGATTTTTCTGAAGGCTGAGTATTGCATCTCCTCCATCCTCAGCAGTCCCTTGTGTGCTGTGGAAGTTGCAGATGTGAGGAATGAGCCATGCAGTGTGTCCTGTGTGAGCCATGCAGTGTGTCCTGTGTGTGTGACATCCAGCATGTTCTGTGTGTGAGAAAAGCTCTGTGATCTCTGTGAGAAAAACTCTGTGATCTCTGTGAGATCTGTGTAAGAAAAGCTTTGTGATCTCTGTGAGATCCCTCTGTGAGAAATGCACTGTGATCTGTCTGTGAGATCCCTCTGAGAAATGCACTGTGATCTCTCTGTGAGATCCTCTGTCAGAAATGCACTGTGATTTCTGTGAGATCCCTCTGTGAGAAAAGCTCTGTGATCTCTGTGAGATCTGTGTAAGAAAAGCTCTGTGATCTCTGTGAGATCTGTGTAAGAAAAGCTCTGTGATCTCTGTGAGATCTGTGTAAGAAAAGCTTTGTGATCTCTGTGAGATCCCTCTGTGAGAAATGCTCTGTGATCTCTCTCTGTGAGATCCTCTGTCAGAAATGCACTGTGATCTCTGTGAGAAAAGCTCTGTGATCTCTGTGAGATCTGTGTGAGAAAAGCTCTGTGATCTCTGTGAGATCTGTGTGAGAAAAGCTCTGTGATCTCTGTGAGATCTGTGTGAGAAAAGCTCTGTGATCTCAGTGAGATCTGTGTGAGAAAAGCTCTGTGATCTCAGTGAGATCTGTGTGAGAAAAGCTCTGTGATCTCAGTGAGATCTGTGTGAGAAAAGCTCTGTGATCTCAGTGAGATCTGTGAGAAAAGCTCTGTGAGATCTGTGAGAAAAGCTCTGTGATCTCAGTGAGATCTGTGAGAAAAGCTCTGTGAGATCTGTGAGAAAAGCTCTGTGAGATCTGTGAGAAAAGCTCTGTGATCTCTATGAGATCTGTGAGAAAAGCTCTGTGATCTCTGTGAGATCTGTGAGAAAAGCTCTGTGATCTCAGTGAGATCTGTGAGAAAAGCTCTGTGAGATCTGTGAGAAAAGCTCTGTGATCTCAGTGAGATCTGTGAGAAAAGCTCTGTGATCTCAGTGAGATCTGTGTGAGAAAAGCTCTGTGATCTCTGTGAGATCTGTGTGAGAAAAGCTCTGTGATCTCTGTGAGATCTGTGTGAGAAAAGCTCTGTGATCTCTGTGAGATCTGTGTGAGAAAAGCTCTGTGATCTCTGAGATCTGTAAGAAAAGATCTGTGATCTCTGTGAGATCTGTGTGAGAAAAGCTCTGTGATCTCAGTGAGATCTGTGAGAAAAGCTCTGTGATCTCTGTGAGATCTGTGAGAAAAGCTCTGTGATCTCAGTGAGATCTGTGAGAAAAGCTCTGTGATCTCTGTGATCTCAGTGAGATCTGTGAGAAAAGCTCTGTGATCTCTGTGAGATCTGTGAGAAAAGCTCTGTGATCTCAGTGAGATCTGTGAGAAAAGCTCTGTGATCTCAGTGAGATCTGTGAGAAAAGCTCTGTGAGATCTGTGAGAAAAGCTCTGTGATCTCAGTGAGATCTGTGAGAAAAGCTCTGTGATCTCTATGAGATCTGTGAGAAAAGCTCTGTGATCTCTGAGATCTGTGAGAAAAGCTCTGTGATCTCTATGAGATCTGTGAGAAAAGCTCAGTGATCTCTGAGATCTGTGAGAAAAGCTCAGTGATCTCTGTGAGATCTGTGAGAAAAGCTCTGTGATCTCTGTGAGATCTGTGTGAGAAAAGCTCTGTGACCTCTGTGAGATCTGTGTGAGAAAAGCTCTGTGATCTCTGAGATCTGTGAGAAAAGCTCTGTGATCTCAGTGAGATCTGTGAGAAAAGCTCTGTGAGATCTGTGAGAAAAGCTCTGTGATCTCAGTGAGATCTGTGAGAAAAGCTCTGATCTCTATGAGATCTGTGAGAAAAGCTCTGTGATCTCTATGAGATCTGTGAGAAAAGCTCAGTGATCTCTGTGATCTCAGTGAGATCTGTGAGAAAAGCTCTGTATTCTCTTTCAGACCTGACACCCAGCACCGGGGCCCAGCTGCTCATTCCGAGAATGATCTTCCCGAGCAGGAGGAGGAAATCCTGGGATCAGATGATGATGAGCAAGAGGATCCCAATGATTACTGTAAAGGTGAGCACCTGCCTGTTTAAGATGCAGGATTTTCAATGCAATCAAGGAATTCCCTCAATTTCCCATTTGCTGTAGATTGAAATGAGACTCCCTCTTGCATTTAGTGCTTTGAAACTGCATAATGGTAATTACATTTTTCAAGCCAACATGAAATGAAGGAGGTGGTCTCCAAGTTTCCCTCTGTTATCAATCAAGATTTAAGTTGCAGAGCTGTTATTAATGCATAACTTTAACACTGTTAACTTCTCCTCTGTGCCAGAGGGCTTTCAATATTGATAAAAGCAAGGAATTTAATTATTTCTTGGTTTCCTTGTAAATGGGACTCTTTCAAATCCTTTTCATATTCTTTGGTTTTCTTTTGAAGATCAGATCATTATCTTGCTATCAATTCTTCAGAAAAATTTGTTTCTGCAAATAGCCTTGCCCTGTTTCTCTGAGCAGAAATGAAATATAGAGCAAATTAAAACACCAAATCACAATTTCTTCTCTTTGTTCTGTTTTCTGCCAGTTCCATCTCTGGCTTTTCATGTTTTTGCTTCTGTGATGAAATCCCCCTGTATAGTCAGTAGCTTGAGAGATATGAAGGGTGCAGAGGAGACTTTCCTGTTTTCAGTGGCAGAGTGCCTTTAGGAAAATTGCAAGGAAAACCATTGAGATCTTTGGTACAGCACCTGTTTCACATTCTAGGGTCAGAACACACAAAAACAATTCTGATATTTAGCTGAAAATTCTGTTACCATCCCAACCTGTGTTTTCCAAAGGTGATCATCCTAGCAGACTTCAGGTGTTTTCACTGAGGAAATATTTTGTGGTGCTGCAGTGATTGTGCTGCATGTTCCCCACACCTGTTTTCTGGTTGTTGTGTTTTTCCAGGGGGTTACCACCTTGTGAAAATAGGAGATCTCTTCAATGGGCGTTACCACGTCATTCGGAAGCTTGGATGGGGCCACTTCTCCACCGTGTGGCTGGCTTGGGACATCCAGTAAGTGCTCCTGTTCCAGCTGCTGTTCCTGCCAGCAGTGCACAAACCTGAGCAGAAAACATATTTTTAGATAAAACCACAAAGTATTAGCTGTCCACATCCTAGCACAGGAGTTTCTTCTGATACTCTGCATGCAAGTGTGTGGGAGGGACTTAATAGGACAAACCATATCTGTGGAAACATTTTTTGTTCTGACTCTGATCTATTAATCCATATTTTGAGAAATAACTAACATGAATCTTTAGTTAAAAAATACTCAAAGGCAATCTTTGACTTTTAAACCTTATTTTCCCATGATGTGTGAAATAAACTGTCTTGCATGCAAAAGAGTTGGGATAATCCTGGAGAATAAGTTCTTTGTATGAGCATTAACAGTTCCCAATTTACTTGCCATGTGTGCACAGTGGGAGGAGATTTGTGGCAATGAAGGTGGTGAAGAGTGCAGAGCACTACACAGAAACAGCACTGGATGAAATCAAGTTGCTGAAATCGGTGAGTGCCTGAGTTGGACCTTAATTTTATTTTATTTAATTTTATTTTTTTTCCTCGGGGAATTTACATTCATCACGTCCTTGGTATTTCCAGATCATCAAGAATTTGTGTAGGAACCAAACAGTGCAGTGGATCTGACATCAAAATAATCTTTTTCTCTGCAGGTCCGCAACAGTGATCCAAGTGATCTAAGCAAAGAGAGAGTTGTTCAGTTGTTAGATGACTTCAAAATTTCAGGAGTGAATGGTTCCCGTATCCTTTTGTGGAATAAAAGCCAAGAATTGCAGAAAAAGATGGGAGTTGCTTGTGCAAGCAATGCCCAGACATCCCTTTCCCTGCCCAGGAAAACCTGCTGTAGAAGGATCTGCCTCCAAACTGCCTGCTGAGCTC
This sequence comes from Erithacus rubecula, assembly GCF_903797595.1. Lineage (NCBI taxonomy): Eukaryota > Metazoa > Chordata > Aves > Passeriformes > Muscicapidae > Erithacus > Erithacus rubecula. The sequence goes on from NC_136678.1 coordinate 2,937,511, forward strand.
AGATCCACAGGGATGATTCAGTCTGCTGTAATTTCTGTCAGCACTGCTTGGTTGTGCTTTTAATGTTCTGACACCAATTTGTGAATCAGGACTGAGTGGCTGTGTCAGAGGTACCTTTGAGGTGGTAGAACCCATCTATCTCAACCCCTCAATTTTGCAAGCAGCCTGTTGATAACCTGTTATTTCAGTAAAGCAGTACAGCATGTTAAAATCAGTAGCTGAAAATAGCAAATGAGCCATCTATAACTTGAAAATAAGCTTGGTTTCTAGTTATGGAAACATCTTATTTTGTCATTTATCAGCAGTGTTAGGATGTTTGCAGTGTATTGCTTTGACAGTGGCCTGTAGTTCTGGGAGCAGCCTTCTCATAGACAGTGATTTGTAGCAAGTGATAATAATGGATCCTCAGAATTTGAAAGTTGGAATATTTGTGCATTGTTTTCAAGACAAACTTTGAGATAAGTTAAATTTTATTTCAGTGAGAATTGCTGGGCTGCTTGAGAGAATTGAGCTGAAGATTATAAACAGCAGACCCATAATGCATTTTCTCTAACTTTTTTTGAATAAATGTTGAGTTTGTTTCTTCCACCTTTGTGAAATGTGTGTTTTCTGGCAGTGTAGATGAAAAGCAGCCTAATAAACTCATAGAAGTTTTCATTCTAAAACAAGGGCACTGTACTGAATATGTCACTGGAGTGACTGTAGCTGTTGAGATCTTAGCTAAAAAGCAGATCATATAAATATAGTTGAAATCCAGGCTTGTCAAAAGTTTGTTTTGCTGGTAAAGAGGCAAAGGAGGGCGAAGAAAGTGACTTGATTGTTCTGAAGATTACTTAAGAAATGGAAATTTTATTATCTTTTCAGGTAATGCTGGTACAGAGGGATCTGGCATCAAGTTTTGCCTGGGGCAGAAGTGTAGGCTGTTCCAAAACACACAGTAAATATTAATGTGCATTTGTGCAATTGGCTTCCACTCAAAGCAGGAGATTGCTACTGCTGCAGTGGAGACCTTTGTGCACCTCCTTCCTCTATATTTTATTTTGTTTTAGATAATACACTTGTGTAGGATAGGATGATGCTCTTGAGGAGGAAGGCAGCTTTTCCAAGCTGTGTCAGAAGGATGAGGATCCTTTATGTTAAAGTGCCCAACTGATATGGATTTCTTTTGATCCTCAATCCTGGGAATTGGGTCTCCTTGGGTCTGGATGTCCAGGTTTTTCCTTGATTCAGTTCCAGATATCTGTATGGTGTTTGAAGTCCTGGGCCATCATCTCCTGAAGTGGATCATCAAGTCAAATTATCAGGGTCTTCCACTCCCTTGTGTCAAAAAAATCATCAAGCAGGTAAGTTCCAGTTCTGACTGCACTCTTCCCCTTGATCCAGTTAAAACTCTTTCACTGATCTTCCTCACAGATCCAAGGAAACAAAGGTTAAAAATCCATGGTATCTTCTTTATGCAATAAAATATTCTTGGATTAGTGCTTCCTTTCTCTACTGCAAGCCCCTTCTGCTGCAGATAGTTGTTTTGTGACACTTAAACTGTCATGGTTTTTGCTTTTAACCTCTTCTTACCTCAGTCATTCCTCATAAGTGAAGTATTTTTATGAAGCTGTCACAGTAAGCACAGTGCCTAATGATGGGAAGAGCAAGAGAAACTGGTTCTCCCCTACTGGGTGGTTGCCTGAGAAGAAACCTTTCTACATGGGAGGTGCAGGGGAGGAGGAAGGTGTGATTTTATTGTAGAGTATTAAAATCAGATTTTCACCTGTGGTAAGTTATGAGGATAAATAGAGTATTTTTAAATGGTATCTAAAATCTGATGCAAATCTATTTTTTTTTGTGGAACTGAGCAGTAACACTGATCACACTGCTCTAACCTGCAGTATTCTCAAACACACAAACCCTTTCAGGTTCACTGGCAATCCTAGGCACTTTTGCATTTTCACTTTGCTCTCAATTAGATTGTCTAATGGTTGATTTCCTTCTCCCTTGGCTGCAGGTTCTTCAGGGTCTGGATTACTTGCATACAAAGTGTCGGATCATCCACACAGACATAAAGCCTGAGAACATCCTGCTCTGTGTCAATGACCAGTACATTCGTAGGCTGGCTGCAGAGGCAACAGAGTGGCAGAGGTCTGGGGCTCCCCCACCATCTGGCTCTGCAGGTGTTTGATTTTTTATTTTTTTTCCCCTGAAAATTGATGCTGTTTCTCCCACATACCCCCAAATCGTCACTAAGGAAAATTTCCTGTGTAGGGTGGAACAATAATGCAAGTAACCTTTGAAAAACTGGGTGTAAATTGGGAAATTAGTCATAAATTGTAACTCAGATGACAGTTTGTCAGAAAATAAGAGAGGGGATAAATGCACACTGCAGCTTGATTTTAACAATAGCTAATCTGCCACTGGTAAAGTCAGTCTTATGTAGCACAATGTTGATGCACTCAATACAGAACTGGTATAAAAATGTGGCAAAATTCTCACATTTCCTTCGAAAGTTTATTACCTTTCATTGCTTGATGCTGGAAATGCATTTGATGGGAGTTTCAACAAGATGAGTTACCTGTTGTCAGTTTGCAGAAGTCTGGAAAACTGACAGAAACATCTTCCTTGACATGCAAACATCCCTGAAGATCTGAGGGCAAATTTGTTTTCTTCGTGTTCCTCCTCAGATGGATCATCTGTAGCTGTGTGTACTTTTCAAAAACCACTGCAGTGTGTATTGGAAGGCTGTGTCAGTCATAATCTCACAACATTGAGCTGAACTGATCACAGCATATCTTAGCTTAAGGAAGTTCCCTGAAGTTTGGTATTTTAATGCTTTGATTTGCATTTTCATTTGGGTAAGGATGCATAATACATGAAGTAAATGAAGCTACGTGACAGGAAGTTTAAGTCTTTGATATCAGTCAAGCAAGACTCCTTGTCTGAAACCTGAATTATGCATTTGCTCATTCAATGTTTTTATCTTTTTTTTTATTGTTGTGTTTTTATAGAGAAATGAGCCTTCAAAACCACATTTGCTGATATCATTAAAATGCTATCAAACCACATAGAAAAAATGTACCTTAACATCAGAAAGCAGTTACAGTTTTTGATTATAGCCATACTGATTTACTGATCTTCCTTTCCCTTTCAGTGAGCACTGCACCACAACCAAAACCAGTAAGTGTAATACCTTTTATCTGTAAGTATGCATCTACTGATAGTATCTCCTGCATTGTTTCATAATCCAGTCAGCATTAAGAGAAATCCCATATCAGAAGGAAAAAGTGGGATTTGTGTTTGGGATAGGCATCAGCTTCAATGCTGTCTTGGTCTTGTAAATGATATTAGCTCATTTATCACCAGAACAAGGAGTTCTTGTGGTGATCTCAAGGTCTGTTGGGAAAGTGCCTGTTGTGTGGAGTCTAAGACCTCCCTCACTTGGAGAATAATGTAGGTTTTTCAGGTCAGGGCAAAAATGCACTGATAAGAACCATAGACAAGTAGTTGAAAACCCAGAATAGCTACTTTTTATCTGGGAGAGGAGCTGTCTCCAGCATTTTCATCACAGACTGCTACCTCAGCTCTAAGATAAAATAAACCTTGGTTCATTTTAAATTTATTGAAGTATAAAATGTTAAGTCCAATTTTCTCTGCTTGCTTCTGTGTAGGCTGACAAAATGTCAAAGAATAAGAAAAAGAAGTTGAAAAAGAAGCAGAAAAGACAAGCTGAGTTGTTGGAGAAGCGAATGCAGGAGATAGAGGAAATGGAGAAAGAAGCAAACCCTGGGCAGACACAGCCTGGAGAGGAGGAAGAAACTCAGACCCCTCTGCAAATGCTTATAAAAGTCAGTCCACCAGAGGGAAATGTCAGCAAAAAGCCAGGTATGGACCTAAGGCATTGCCAGCATGGCATGGGCAGTGTTGTCCATTTGCTGATGGGTATGAGGGAGAACCTTCACCTGTGTGAAATGGTGAAATTGGGTTCTGTCCTGGTGAGACTGGGAATTCTACAAACTGAGTACATGTAGAGTTCTCCCTACCTCTCAGGGTGCCCTTGAACATCTTCCAGTTTATTGAGACACATCCTGCTACATTCTCCCTTTCCCCTCTTGCAGCACAAGCCCTTGGACAGGAGCAGGCGAATCTCACGGAAAAACGCGCAGCGGAAATCAACTGCAACGGAGTGATCCCAATGACAGACCTGACAGACTCTGGGAATGAGGGGTCTGTGCAGCTCGAGGATGACCTCCACAATGCCAATGACTGTGCCCATCAGCCTCACACACAGAAGACTGAGAACTGTAATTACAGTCAGCACAGCAGTGACTCAGAGAAGAGGCCTCAAGAAGCAATGTCGGACTCGTTTGTGCCCTTGGCCCCAGAGGATTCCATGGTGTGCCAGCCCACACCCAACCAGGAGCAGGCATTCACTGAGCAGAGGATCAACAATTTTCAGGAAAGCATCAGGACAGAGATCCCTTCAGAGGATGAGAATGAGAATAACAGCCCAACAGACAACAAAGGTATAAGAGGAACCTTGTAAGAAAGGGCTCCTTGATGTGGGAGATTTCTTTACAACATTTAATCATATGAATAGAAATCTGCATTTTGTAGGCTGGAGTGATCAGAACCACCTGTTTGAGAGTTTTCCTGCCAGGAGTAATTAACCTGACAATCATACTCCAAGATGTTTGTTGTTTGTAGGTGCCAGTTGTGTTTGTGCCTCAGTTTTGACTTTTGAGTGCATAAATATTCCTACATTTTAAAAACACCTCTATCTTTGGTTTTCAGTGGAGGAACATTCCTTTGAATCAGGTGCTGCTTATGTGATTTTCATTAAGCCTGCAGATTGTCACTTGCTGTTAAATTAAGGGATAAGTTCAGTGTGTTCTGGCAGTTTGGTTCTTAGTGTGGAGCAAAGGTAACTTCTCTCCCTTAGTCAAGATGAGTAAATGTTTTTCCAGAAAATGCAGCCTGAAACAAAGCTTGTACAGTGTAGGGAAAGTAACCCAACTTCTTTAATGCTTTTATTTAAATATGATTTTCTTCAGAATGGAAAAAATGTGTATTGTAGGCTTAGGAGAAAATAAGACATGAAATAGTGTACAGCAATTTAAACACATTCCAGGTGTGGGTGTGAGTGTATTAAAAATATAAATTGGTAAAACTGTCCATTTTTGCATCTTTCTGTCCATGGCAGGTGCTACATATCTGCTTGGAGAAGGAGGGTAAAACTACTTACTTAAAAAAAAAAAAAAGTATTCTAGCATTTTCTTGCCAGAGTACCACTAGGGGAGTTATATGGATGAAAACTAACAAGAGGAATTCAGATTTTGGAAATTGGAACTGCACTTTGCTGGATGCCTGTGCTACAGTACTGACATCTTATGCTTCTCACAGTGCTCTCCCAAATTCACAGCTTCAAACTCTCTGAAATTTTAGGTTTAGAGGTACAGCTAGGTGTCATTTATTGATTTAATACTTCTGCTCTCCATGGTGTCATTCAATTTTCCCAATCTATCCTTTAGCTCTTGTAATTGTGTTGCAGTAGTGAGTGATGGATATGTCAGAAAGATGCTGTACCATGGGTACTCTTCCTTCAAAGATTTAAGAGGGCTTAAGGGGGGTTGTGAGGTTTGTTTTGTTTCTGGCAATGCCCTTACTTATTTAAAAAAAAAAAGACAGGGTGATTTTTTTTTTTTTTAAGTTTAGACAGACTGTGCAAAAAAAAAAAATGCTGGGAAATAGTCACTATTGCATATGCTTATTTATCCTTCTGCTTAATGACACCAGTTGGGTCTTAATGATGTTGTTGATAGTGGAGAGTGATGCTCATTTTTATACCCAAGCCTCAGGGAGGAAACAGTTCTGATCCATCAGAAAAACTTCCTGGCTGGGGAGAGGTTGGTAGGATTTGGGTGACAGATGGTGACACTGCCTGTGTAGCTTTAATCAGCTGTTGTACACATTGCCTCTAGGAAAATCAGCTGCTGGGAATTTCCTTCTTAATCCTCTTGAGCCCAAGAATGCAGATAAGCTCAAAGTGAAGATAGCTGACCTAGGAAATGCCTGCTGGGTGGTAAGTTTAGTTCTTTTCACATTGACTTTTTTAAGCTGCAGATTCAGTCAGTTTGCCAAAATGGAAAAGAATCTGTAAAACAGATCCTTAGAGCTGGCTGTGAAAGCAATGACAGTTTGAAACTAGGAGAGGCAAAAAAGAGGGGGAAGAGGGACACAGGGAAAGAAATGGTCCTCTAAAAATAAGATTTTAGCCCATGCTTTGGGTGCCTCATTGATTACTTTTTATAGGGCTGTGAGCCATGTCACATACAGAGTGTAGAAATCTGCTGGTGGGAAACTGCTGAAGGAGTTTCTCAGTCTCTAGGAGAGCTAAAGGTTGCAGCCAATTGCTCTGATCTGCTGGTTCTGTAGCTTGTCAGACCATTTCAGTGCATTCACAAGCACATGAAAGAGACTCACACAATCAAACTCCCAAGTTTTATTCTTTGATGGGTGTGCTGTGCTGCTTTCAAATGTTTGACATTTCAAATAGAAGAAATATCTCTTTTTACTTGGCTTCTAAAGTGGCAAATTACTTCAGATCTGTTGGGAGGGATGAGTCTCAACTCAGAATTGCAGCCAGTGCCAGGCACAGTGATTTCTCACACTGGTGTTGCATATTTGCTTTAAGGTAGCTGGACCATGGCCTGGGTGCCAGGAGTGGGCAGGAGATGCTGTAGAATCTTCCTTTATTCTGTTTTTGTGGCTTTCTTACATCTAAATTCACTTGAGGAGGAGCAGCTCATATAGAACATTTAAACAGCACTTAGAGAAATATAAGGAAATAGTTAATGAGAATGTAATGGTAATGAGCTTTGATCTAGTCTGGCCTTCCAGGTTATTGATTCTCCTCTTCTAAGCAGTGTTGAACTGTTTAGTAAAAGATTTTTTCTCTTTAGCACAAGCACTTCACTGAGGACATCCAGACCAGGCAGTACCGCTCCCTGGAGGTGTTGATAGGCTCAGGGTACAACACCCCTGCTGACATCTGGAGCACAGCCTGCATGGTGAGTTCTGATCATCCTCCCTCTGCTCTGCCCCCTGAGTGCTCAGGGACTGGCAAAAATCCCTCACAGTCAACTTCCAGACTTGCTGAATAATAGGTTTGCACACCAGAGTTGTTTTGTTTTTAAATTTCTTTTTTTTTCTCCATACGTGGCTTTCCTTTTGGAAGTTTTGTTGTCCAGCATCAGCAGATTTCAGATATGATTGTACTTTCCCATTGTGCTTTCTGGAAAAACAGAACAACCAGGCAATTCTGAACACTTTCTGGTTTTTTTGGTTTTTTTTTTTTAAAGCCTTTCTACTGCATCTAGCACTATTTCACAGGTGCCTTCAGTATAATTTCTAATTTTAATCATCCTCTGCAGGTTTGGAATCAATATTTAGTCTGAGTAATGCTGAGATGAGGCTGAAGCTGTTCCTGTAACAGCTGGCAAATGTTATTTTTTTTTATATAACAATGAAAAAAACCCCAATCCATCCAGTTACTTCATGTTCCTCTTCAGTGTCTCCACTCTGTGTCTTCTAAAATTCAAAGCTTGGATTTTATAATTTAAACTTAGAAAATAGATATTTTTTGCTGTCTTGGAAAACAAACTGGGATTTTGATAAATGCAGTAGGGTCATGCTTTTTCTTCAGAACATGTGGCCAGAATTACACAGTGTACCTGATTCAATTGTTTGGTACCAGCAGTTCATAAAGAAAACTGAGAATACAGAAGGTCAGGGGTAGTGTCCAGAGTACAAGTGAATACATAAAGGGTGAATGTGTTACAGAATTTAGGAGTGGTGAGTCAAAATGAGTGCAGATGTTTTTCTCATTTAAAATGTGTTTTCATCTCTACAGACAGATATTCAGAGTTTAACTGTTTGAAAAACTGGGGAGAGGGAAGAATCCCAAAAAAACCCAAACAAAACAAACTAAAAATGACCAACCCCAGAAATTATAGTTGGGACATGGTGTTATTTTTGCAAAATTCTGAAGAGGAAGAGAAAAGACTAGGGTGTGAAATAGCTTAACTTTGTGGTTAACTGGTGGTCCTGCCCCCAGAATTCATCCCAGGTGTGCCTATGATGTTTTTAATGCAGTTTTTAAAGCAAAGTCACTGCACATTTTAGGCTGTAATTTAAGATTATAACTGTTTACTGTAGTCTGGCAGGTTATTCTTTCCCACTGCTTTCCTTCTGGCCCACAGAGATTTGCAGATTGAACCTGCAGCCCACCTTGGGGTGTTTTGAAGTGATTTAATGTGCTCATTTCTGTTTGTTTAGGCCTTTGAGTTGGCAACAGGGGACTATCTGTTTGAGCCTCACTCTGGGGAGGATTACTCACGAGATGAAGGTCTGTTTGTCTCAGTTTTTCCTTTTTAAAGTGGGATTTGAAATCTAATGGCTGCCTCTTCAAAATGAGCCTTGTCTTACAAATCAGCAATGTAAAAGCTCCTTGCAAAAAGATTATTTAATGAGCAGCAACTGTGCACAAGCCTCTGCAGTGAAGTCCATGCTCTTGTTCTGGTTTTTTTGCACTCCTCTTGCTGCTGGATTCTCTACCTTGTGTCTCAAACTGCTTGTGCCTCAAATTGCTCATATTTATTTTTCCCTTGTCTTTGTTGTTGCTTAGTGGAATCTGATTTCAGGTGGGTCTCCAAAGTAATTTTTAAGAGATAGTGTCTTTATTCTTGTATCCCAGAGGATGAAAATAGCATGGAGAAGTTTTGTGTGGATGAATCTCATTGTGGTTTTTGTTTTTTTTAATTTTTCACATGCAGATCATATTGCATTGATCATAGAACTTCTGGGGAAAATACCTCGCAAGCTCATTTTGGCAGGAAAATATTCCAAGGAGTTTTTCACCAAAAAAGGTAAAAGGAAACAAAGCAAATATCACTTTATCCCCTCATCCCTTGCCCCAAATACACAGGAGTGTCTTGCTGAAAATGCTAGTTAGAAATAGATGCCAGCAAAGTGGCATCTTTAAATCTTTCCTTTGTTTTATGAAATTCTTTATCAGTAAAATTCTTATCTTACTCCTACCTAGTGCTCAGCATCTTGGTGTTAATCAAATGCAGCAGGTAGAAAAACAGTCAGTAGATGTTTTGTCAAATTTGATGTGGTTTTATTTAGCTGATCTGTCAGCTAAAGGTGGGAACTCACTTTTGAAGGCTTTTCCAGACAGCTTGACTCCACTGACCTTAAATAGTGCCTGGCATCATGAGCCATTCTGCTCAGAGCACAGAACATTATCATGCAGTCCTGAGTACCCCAGAAATGTATTGAGTCAAAAAAATAGGTTTTGACCTAGTTTAATAATTCTTTTTATAAAAACAAGCTCTTCTTTATTGCACTGTATTGCTTTCTCAAACAGTGCTCCATGCATTGCATGTGTTCCAGAGTCAGTGGCACAGTTTATCTATCATGTCAAGCAGCATAATTGGTGATTTAATGAAGTTAATATTTGCTGATAGGAGATCTGAAATAGCAGGAGGTGAAAAAAGAACCCTTTGAGCAAGTGCATTTCTCTAACAGGCTTCTAAAGCAGATAGAAAAGGGGGTTTAATAAATTGACTTCTCCCTTTAAGCCCCAGCACTCTGTATTCCCTTAGAACAGTTTCTGAGTTCATTTTGTCATGTTCAGCCAATTTTACTGAGCTGCTCTGTTCTGTATCTTCCACTTAACCCACTTGTCTTGTCTTTTCAGGTGATCTGAAGCACATCACCAAGCTGAAGCCCTGGGGCCTTTTTGAAGTGTTGGTGGAAAAATACGAGTGGGCCCAAGATGAGGCAGCTGCATTCACAGACTTCTTACTGCCTATGCTGGAGCTGATCCCAGAGAAAAGAGCCACAGCAGCAGAGTGTCTCAGGCACCCCTGGCTTAACTCCTAGAAGCTTCCAAGCAATGCCACAACGTTATTCTCTGGTTTACAGCATAGCCTACACACCCAGCTGCCCTTTCCCAGATCCATTTTTCTCCTTGTTCACTTTCAGTGTGGAGTTCTTCCTTCAAGGCTTCCAAGATTTTAGATAAATCTAAGCTGTTCTGCTGAGTTTGTTTGTGTGACTTAATGGGGACTCTCCTCAGCCAGTGGGCATCATCTGTGTTTTTGCCTTGATTGGGCTTCACCAAAGACTAATTGACTAGAATAAGAGATGTTTCCTCAGTCTCCTCACTGTTAGGCACTGTGTGTGACAGATGTGAGCTCACCTGTGTTTGGATATCTCCCTTAGCTAAATTCCAGCTCTCCTCTCTTCCCATGAAGATCTCACTGACTCAGGAGTCAATTTTCCCACTGTTGATCCAGTAGCTACTGATGGGGTGAGAAGTCACAGTTGGCATCAAGGTGGTGCCAGATCCTTGTTAGAGCAAAGACCTTAAAATCCTCCATCACTCTCTAGATGTCTTCTGTATTCTTTGCTTTCCAGTCACAAACTTTTATTTAGTTCTAGCTGCTTTTGAAAGAGCTTTTTAAACCTAGGTTTTAGTATCCTTTATTTCTTCCTCCAAAGTGCCCTGTCCATTTACTTTTTTTTCTCCTTCCCTGTGCCCTTGATAGTCAGAATAGTTTTCTGGACTTGGTGATGTTTTCTACTTCAACACCTGTGACTAAAAGGTGACAAATAGAAGCAAAAGCTGGAACTGACTCAACGCACAAACCCTCAGCAAACAAACAGATGGGTGCACCCTCAGCCTGCAGGGAGAGCCTTCATGCAGGCAGCTCTTAACATTATAGTGAGCCATAAGTTTCTGGGGTTTTTTATCCCTTACTGGCACTTTTTTGCCTTGCTTGAGGTGGTATTCATGAGAGATTGGCTTTCACTGATGCAGTCTGCTCTGAGTTTTCATTTTTGACCATTCACTTTTTGGTTTTTTTTTTCCCAAGGGAAGGGTTGCAGTGCCTGTATCACATCCATGCTGCAGCCCTGGACTTTGAAAATCAACACTTGAAGTTCCAGTGTAAAGATTTCTTTTAATTTGCTTCAAGTGCAGGCCTTCAGAAATAACTTCCCAGGATGGGACTGCCTTTTATTTTCTGGGCCATTAGCACAAGTAGAGAGTTAGCAGAAGTGGAAGAGAATTGACTTTTCCACATAGATACTGGATTAGAAGCTCTTTCTAGAGTTACCCCAAATAAAAAATGTTCTGTGGGGTTTCTGTGTTAACTTTTCAGAGGGGGTTTGGACATAATGGGTTAATTGAATTAATTTTAATTAAAAGTTAAATCACTGTGGCATTTGATAGTTCTATGATGGCTTCTTCTAGACTTGCCCATCCTGTTACAGATTCAGTGCATCCCACTCTTCTCTAAGCAAGATTTGGCAGTGTTGAGACTTCAGAGTCCCTTCCCTACTCTGGACCAAAATGGGGTTTTGGATTTGTGGTGGCTTGCAGAGGATAGAAGTTGCTGGAGACCATGCAGATGCTGTCCAAGACAATTTCCATTGCCAAAGCTGCCAAGACCACTGTTCTGTGTCACTTCTGTGTGTGTGTTTGGGAATTGTGGTTTGTAAGGATCATTCACAAACCAGGTCATTGAATCCACTTGAACAGATTTTCTCCAGTTCAGAGCCTGATTTGGCTTATTTATGCAAATCATGCTGCATGTTCCTTTAGTGTTAGATCAGGTTCTCTATGCATACAATAAAAAAAGGCAGGTAACATACCAAAAATGTTCTAAACTGCTGAGTTAACCTTTTCTTTTTGTTTTTTTTTTCCTTTCATCTGGCATTTTCCAGTTGTGGGTCACTTCTGTATCTGTTACAGGAGGACTGCAGACAGTACTGGGTTCCAGCTGACTGTGAAATACATTAGCAGGGCAAATAATTCCTGTGGTCTTGAAAGCTGCTCCTGCCCTTGAGCCTGGCTGATGAAGGAACATTTCCCAGAAGGGTCTGCACTGTTTGATTGTTGAGAGCTCCTGCCCATCCTTCCTTTCCTTCCCTTCCTTCTGCCAGCCCTGCCTGGAGGGGGTTTTTACCATGCTAGCCAAGGCTGGAGCCAGCCTGGGAGTTGAAGATCTGCAGCAGCAGCAGCTGCCATGATTCAGTCTTGTATTGTCTGCTCGTTCACTTGGGGTTTGTTCCATTCCCAAATTGCCATGAAGTGCTCACTCTAAGGATTTGTACTTGCTGTGTCAGTCTAAAACCTGAAGGAAAATACATTTTTATTCTTTCTACTTGGGTGCTTTGTCTTTTTTTTTTTTTTTTTTTTTTTTCATTGTGAAAGCCCTGCAATAAACAGATTATTTAATAACTGAGCCCTAGTCTTCATACATTCCCCTTGTAATTCTGTCCTGAGTGAGGGGCTCAAGGATGGAATTTGTTTCTTTAGTGAACACTCAGTTTTGATTTCCAGAATGAGGTAGGTAAAGATTTTGTTGCTGGTGTTGTGATCAATTTTAAAAAGGGGAGAAGAGTGAAAAACAGGATAACTCTGCTGGAATTTTTCTATTCTAAAATACATTTTTCTTCAAGTCTGTCATATCTCTGTCTTATCTAGCCAAGAGTCTCAATAAAACCTTCCCAAACTTTTTTAGAGGGAAGCATAAAACCAGAAGGTACTTTTTAGAACTGAACTGAATTTAGTGCTGCAAGAACCAGCAATTTACAGTGAGTAGAGATGAAAATAATAATGTAGGCTGATTTGGGGTTCTGAGCAGGTCAGAGCTGCTTTGTCTCCTGCAGAAGAGTGCTGTACCCTGGGTGGGTGTTGGGTGGGATGGGAGGTGATGGCTAAATCAGATTAATTGGGTGGTGGAGGGAGCTGATGCTGCCTGGCACCATCTGCTCTGCTCTGCAGGTGCTGTCCCAAGCCTGCTGTTGGTTCCTGGGGTTTTTTCTGTTTGTTTTTTTCCCCAGGAAAGTGCTCTTTTCCAGAGGTTGTGTTTGGTTATTGTTGCCCAGAGCAGGAAAATTATTCGTGGCTCAGCTGGGAATTGGCCTGTCGTGATATTTTTCCAGTAAAATGCAACCTGGGCTATGGCAGAGTTTCCTCTGCCTTCAGGAGACAACCACAAAACCCAAAACACTAATGTTTGGTGGTGTTGTTTGTATTTTTAATTCATAAATAATTTCCTTGAAAGAAAGTATACAAACCCCCCAAAAAGCAGCAAATTGTTGTCCTTCCCTTCCTCTCCCTCTTGCTGATGGACTCAGGAAAAAAATGTCCATTTTGGGCTCTTCCCACCAAATAAGCTCCACAAGAGCTGTGAGCCATGAGTAGCCCCATGGGTGAAGATAACAGCTGTAGAAAATCCACAGAATGTGGTAAATTTAAGCTTCCTAGAAGAGTCACTTCAAAGAAAAGGGATGATGGAAGAAGAGCTCTGGATGTCCCTGGGAACAGAAAGAGTAAATCAGCTGTTGGGAAATGGAGTATGACTTCAAATTTTATCCTTGTTTTATTTTGCACTTGGCAAGGGTTTGTGGTTTCCCAGTTTTGGGAGGCAAAGCAAAGACTTTTTCTCTAACCACAAACAAAACCAGCACCAAAATCAGCTGGCAATCCTTTGGTAATCCAAATAGACCAGTGGCATTGTGGATGCTGGGAATATTAAAAAATCTGAGTGGGTTATCACTTACATGGTGCTCAGCTCTGTCAGTCATTTTCCTCTTCTGTAAAACAAAAAGAGAATTGCAGAGTTAGTGTGTAAAACTGAAAGGATTGGTGTGTTTTGCAGGTTTGTTTTCAAAAAGGAATATGTTTAAAACAAGATGAGGAGAAAGCCCCAGAAATGTAATTTGGGCTCCTGCCTTGTTCTCCATTAATTTTCTGCCTGCTGCTGGCTCTCCATCCTACAGAGCAGTGTGTGACTGTGGCAGCAACAGCAATTGATGCCTTAAGTTTTAGCTTTCATATTTTCCAGATTCTGTACTGCATTAGTGTATAACTCTGAACTTCATATAAGGTGTTACCAAGTTCCCTTCAGAGTTTAGTTAAACAATCTTTTTCCAGCCTGAGAACCAAGGATGTTGTTACAACTTCAAAAAGTGCAAACAGCAGCGAATCGAGGAGAGAATCTGGGAGGATGGGACTGTTGGAACTGCAAATGGACCAAAACTTACAAAAGTGTGAAAACTCATGCCCCGGTGCCTATTTTGGGTAGAACCTCCGCTGGGCTCTGGGGCTGCCCAAGGTACATCCCTGTTTTATTCCTCTAACTCTGCCCAGCCTCTGCTCCAGGCATCACCCTGGGGCTTCAGGAGCGTTCAGCAGCGATCCCAGCGCCCTCACCTTTGTCCTCCACTTTGAAATCCGAGGGGAGGAGGTTGTCCTGCCGATTGCCCAGCACAAAGGCCAGGAAGGAGAGGATGAGGGCGTCCAGGATGCCGATGATGCACAGGATGTAAGCCCAGCGCACCGTGCAGGCTCCCAGCGTGTATTTGTCCGCTTTGTCCCCGCACATCCTCCTCACCTCGCTCGAGTCCCAGCCGTCGGGGTAGATCAGGCAGCCAATCATCAGCCCTGTAGCTGCAGGGACAGGGGGACATGGTGCTCCTCAGATGATGATGTCAAAGATTTTTAGCTTTTTATGTTTTACATATATTCATATATTCGTAGATTGCTGTAGCTTCCAGTGTTTTTCCTTTCTTGCCTGCGTTTAGGAACAATAAGCTAACCTTATCAACACATTCCTAAATATCATTTAGTATTATTTCAAGAAGAGAACCAACTTCAAAAACTTGTATTTTCCAACTATAATCTGAACCAGACATAAAAGTCAAGAGAAACTTGACTTTTGTCTGAACTGCTTCCAGAGGGTCAGGACCCCAGGAATTATTACCTAGCTAACTAACTTTTCATTTGGACAGTGTATAAGTGTACGAATCCACTAACCTTATAAAAATTGCAGAATTACTATTCACCATGTGTACTTTCCACCATGTTGTTCACCTGAAAGCTTTCACCTGAAACCAATAAAGGTTTCACCTGAAACTGATGAAGGTTTGCTTTTATATCCACTCCAATTAGAAAGATGTATTCAATTTTCCAGGCATCAATACTGAAGTGGAGAGATCACATCATGTGCTACAGACTTGTCCCCTGAAAGGTTCTGTGGTTGCTGATCCCCATGGACTCTGCTCCACAGGCAGGGAGGAGCAGGATCCTGCTGTCTGCCTTCCCACCAGCCAAGGATGTGCTGCAGCAGCATCTCCTGTCTCAGCGTTGCCCAGGCAACATCTCTGCACAGAGCCCTGGCCGTGTCACTCCAAGGAAACATCTCCAAACAAAACTGGAATGGGTTTAATCTCTGAGAGATGGAAACCCTGGCCTAGCACCTTGCAGCTAGAGCTGTATCAGCACAGCTTTGCAGGCAGATTAATTCTGCTTGTTCAGCTGTGGTGGTTCCAGCAGCAGCTCCTCCTGTGCCTGCTCTCAGAGCTCACACACAACCCTGACAGCTGCTCCAGGGTCCCCAGCACCTCACCTTGGCAGCTTTGCCATGGCAGCTGCACCACCCCCAGTGCCAGAAGGTTGGTCATGCCCCAAAATCTCAGAAATGCCTTTTTCCCCCTGCTCAGAGAAATTGTATTTACTGGACCAGGCTTGGGATGAGTTTATATGCAAGGTTTTGGGACATGATGGACAAAAACCCTTCTCATGCTCCACTCTGACATTGGAAGTAACTGGTGCAGATGTGAGGCAGTCCCTGACTCCTCTCACACAAGAATCAACCCCGTGGTGGACAAGCAGATGTTCATCCCTGTCCCTTGTGGATGTCTGCAGCTTCCTTAAATGCATCTTGCCCCCACCAGTGCCTCTTCTCTGCCACCAGGTGTTCACTAAACCAGAACCCCCTTCTGGGACAGTGGCCTTGTCTTTTGCCAATGTTTTCTTTTTCCTTGGCTTGGGGACAAGCCAGCAGCAAGGTGAGCAGGCAGAGAGGATTTCTCTACATGGAAAAGCAGTTTGTTAATTACATACAAAATAAATCTTCCCTGTAACTAACAGAGAAATGGGGGGAGCAGGAAAGAAATAATTTCTGTGAAATTGTGCCCTTGTGCAGAGCAAAGGCCAGGAAATTTATGGTCTCTTAGCCTGCCCAGTTTTTTTTTTTTAATAATTTCTAAAATGCAGCAGTAGCTGTCCATCTGGCCAGAACTGCCTGTGATAATTCTCTCTTCCCCCGTTCAGAACAACAACAACAATAAAAAAAAAACCAAAACCATAAAAACCCCCAACTCCCACAGCAAAGCCTTTCTGTGCTCCTACTCTCCAGGAGGCTGAGCTGCCCCAAGCTTCTTATCTAAATCTTTGCTTGAGCTCGATTCTTTAGCTGGGAACTGAAGAAACCCCGCTGCCCCCTCCCTGCCACGGGGGCTGTGCCAGGGCTCACATGCATCATTCAGGAGCTGGGTTGGGTTTCAGCCGAGGCTCTGATCAAATACAGGAGCTGGGTTACCAGGTGTCTCAAGTGCCTTGGGGGGGGGGGGACATGGGGAGGGCTTGAGAGCCACAGGGATGAGCAGCAAAGTGACAAAATGCGAGTGATGGTGACAAATCAGCCATTCAGTCCCCTCCTCGTGCATTACTCCCTGAGCTCAGGGAGTTACTACAATGGCCCAGCAAACGTCAGCACTGGCTCCCTGTTTCATTCCTGCAGGATGCCCAGCACAGGAGAGACTCTGTGCCCTGGGGGGTTTCTTTGGTGCTCCTGAACCGATTCTCTGAAGCATCCCTGCGGCTGAGCAGGGGCAACTCCCCCAGGCAAGGGGAGACACAAGGTTTGGCAGCAGCAGCAGCGCCCGGGGAAGCATCACCCGACACACGATGTGTGTCCGCTGCTCTGGGAGGAGATTTTTACTAAAACCCCCCCATGGTAACCAGCAGGAGGGAGCAAATGGCGTGGAGGTGACACTGGGGTCTCTTGGCTGGCCAAACCCCCATCCCCAGCAGGACGGGAACAGTCGGTCCATGAGCAGCCCCCGCTCCCCGCGCACCCCCAGCCCCGCTCACCCGCTGCCAGCTGCATCCAGGCGCACACTTTGTAAACGGTGGCTGCGTTGCAGAAGAAGAAGAGGCTGAAGCAGAGGATGGTGCCGATGATGAGGAAGGTGGAGACGCCTACGAAGAACATGGCAGTTTTGAAGGCACTGGAGGGGATGGTGCCGAAGTCCAGGGGGCTGCCCTTGCAGATGAGCTCTCCGGTGAGCGCGTTGCCGATGCAGTAGGAGAAGAGGCCGAAGTAGCCGGCCTGCGGCGTGTCGATGCTGTCGCCGATCCAGTAGGGCTGGATGAAGGTCACCACCATCAGGATGGAGAAGCAGAGCGTGAAGAGAGCCCAGAGCACCCCCATGGCCCGCGCATTCCGCACATAGTTGGTGTGGTAGATCCGCGCCGCCTCCTGCGCCGGCAGCAGCTTGGTCATGGCGGGGGCAGCGGCCCCGGCCCCGGACCGAGCCCCGGCACCAGAACCGGCCCCAGACCCGGATCCAGCCCCAGAACCGGCCCCGGCCCCGCTCCGGCCCCGCCCGGAGGCAGCGGGGGCGGCGGGAGGCTCCGGCAGCGGCGGGACCGCCCCGGGGGGCGGCGGCGAGACCTCCTCCCACCCCCGCCGGGCCGGGGGGGACTCGGGAGGAGCCGGAGCGACCCCGCTCCGCAGCCGGGGCGGGCGCGGGGGGAGGCGGCGGCGCCTGTCGGGATGTGCCTTTCGGGATGTGCCTGTCGGGATGAGCCTGTCGGGATGAGCTTGTCGGGATGCGCTCTGGGGATGCGCCTGTCGGGATGCTCCTGTCGGGATGCGCCTGTCGGGATGCGCTCCCGGGATGCACTTTTCAGAATGAGCCTTTCGGGATGTGCCTTTCAGGATGTGCTCCCGGGATGCTCCCTGAAAGAGCCCCGAGGATGTGCCCGGTGTGCCTGGAATGCTCTGTCGGGATGTATCGCCTGCCTCCTTCATGTGCTCTAAAACGCACCTTGGGATAACCCAAATATCCCCATGGTCTGTCCTGGGCTGTGCTCTGTAATGCATTCACAGTGCACCCTGTCCCCCACTGTGCCCCCAGGAACGCCCTGGGCTGTGCCACCCTCCCCCGGGAGTGTGTGAGGATGTGCCTGGGCTGCACCGTGCACACCTGGGTGTGTCCCAGAATGTGCCACATGCCCCAGGATGCGTGTTGGGACGAGACCCAGGACCCCCAGCGTGTGCCCCAGAATGTGCCAGAGGCTGTGCCATGACCCCAGGATCTCATCTGGCTCTGCTGTGTGCCCTGTGATGTGTCCCAAATTCTGTGTCCCCTCTGCTGCTCCTCTCTGCCCTCCCAGCCGGTGTCACTAGTGTCCCACACTGGTAGGGAGCACAACGGCTGCTGCATCATTGGGGTGGGGACTGCAGGCAGGGAGGAACATCCTCACAGTTCCACTGCAGAAAGGGAAATGGCTCAGCCTGCCAGCAGAACATACAGGGGTGTCAGCCAGCACCTGGGCAAGGCCAGGTCTCCACTGCCAGAAGAGCATGGAGATGCCCCAGAGGGCTGCAAGTGCTTGTGGCCACCTTGGGACCTCTCTCCAGGAGCCACATCTGCCCTGCATCCTGAGTGACCACACAGGTTCAGCTCCTGTTGTAGGGACCAGTGCCATGTGAAGTGTGACAGCCAGTGACCTCAGCATCACTCCTGTGGCTGTCAAAGGCCAGGGCTATGTGGCCATTAATCATGTCCAAGAACAGGGAAGCAGCTGTGCTGTTCCCAGGCCTGCTTTCCTTTCATCAGCCACACCCCCCCCAAGCACTGAAACACAGAGCAAATATTTGGCAGGACAGGTGAAGTGCTGGCACTTGGACTGGGGACTTTGGTGGGCTCTGGACCCTTGCAGGAGGCTGTACAATCGTGCACAATATGAACTTTCTCCAGAGGGTTTCTTGGTGTCCATGATTCCATTTTATAGTTGGAGAATCTGGTGGTTTTCCCATGGAGCAGAGCTCCTGTTGTGGCCACCAGCCCTCACACTGCCCGTGAGCAGCAAGGAGGGAATTCCAGAGAACTGCAGCTCCACAGCCCTCTGCTGCCAGGGGGAAGCAGAGGAGGAAGGACTAGAAGCACAGAAGGGCCATTATTTAGTGTTCTTTTTGGCCAATTTAAAGGGCAGGTTGACATGGCCAGTGTGGGACAGTCCCCTGGCAGCAAGACCTGGTAGCCCTGGGCTTCCAGCAGTGCCCCAATGCCACGAGCTGAGGTGTGATAGGGACAGCCCTGTCAGCTGATGGGCACAGGCTATAAAACACCTGCCAGCCTTGTGGCACAGCCACAAACAAAGCTGCCATGGCCAACGTGCTGCCTGCCTGCCTGCTCCTGGCCCTGCTGCTCCTGGCCCCAGCCCTGGGGGCTCAGCAGGAGAAGGGGCTCATCATCAACTTGGTAAGGGGAGCCCAGCCCTGTCCTTGGCACAGGATGCTCCCACTGCTGCACACATGGAGGGCTGGAGATGTCTGCTGGGTTTTCTGGTGTTGTGAGGGAGCTTGGAGCCTGGGAAATCAGCTCTGTAAAGGGACAGGGAATACAGAAAATGGATCAGACTGAAGCTCTCAGCTGCCTGAGCCAGTCAGGATCACACCCTAGGTGGTTCACAGGGGCTGGGGAGCGGAAATGCTTTCCCTGTGGTGTCTCAGCCCATGAGTCCAGCAAAAACCACTTTGGTGGGTGGTATTTTGGGCCAGACTGAGGAAATGCTGCAGATTGGGAAGTGGGGCATGGGGGCAGCGGTGCTGAGCCTCAGCCAAAAGGCAGAGCTGGTGTTCAACACCCACCCAAACCCCTTGGGCTCACAGCTAGGGTAAGATTAAAGGGGAACAAAGAGGGGCGTGGTGCTCAGGCCCTGCCTTGTGCTGCAGGAGATCGGGGAGCTGTGCCTGCAGAGTATCCAGTGCAAGAGCGGCTGCTGCCACCGGGCCAACGGGCTCAGCCTGGCCCGATGTGCTTCAAAGGCAGCTGAGTTCCAGGAGTGCTCCCCTAAGGTAGGTGCTGCCTGCTCCCAGGGCTGGGCAGGGCTGGGGCATGTCCCCCACACTGCACAGCCCTTGTTCCCTGCAGAGCATCTATGGGGTCTACTACAAGTGTCCCTGTGAGAGTGGCCTGACCTGTGAAGCTGATAAAAGCATCGTGGGCTCCATCACCAACAGCAACTTTGGTGTCTGCAAGGACCCCCAGGACTCCTACAGGCGGCGGTGAAGGAAAAGCCCCTGTGCCCCTCTGCCCCTGCCACCCTGCCTTCCCCTCTCCAGGGATTCCTGGGTCTGGCTCTGGGGGGATTTGAGTAAAGAATAGCTTCTGCCAAGCTGCAAGGTGGTGTTTTCACTCAGCCCAGCACCCTGACCCCAGGACAGGGACAGCAGGGCCAGAAGAGCCTGGAAAAAGCCACATGGACATGATGGTTTTGTGTGTACGTGTGTGTGATCATACAATAATCTGGGCTAGGCAGCAGCAAGACAAAACTGAGCTCTGCTCAAGGGGAGTTTTAAAAAGGGGATGCAGGGCAGGGGAAGATGCAGCAGCCCCAGGATCTGAGGAAGTCACTTGGGTTGTTCTTGCCTTGGTTTATTTCCAGCTGTGGCTGCTCTGCTTGGAAACATTCCATAGAAAAGGTTTGTTGCCAGAGAAGAGGGACTTGCAGGTGGTGTTGAAGCTCAGGGTGCTCTGTGTCACCACTCTGGCTCTGGAGCTCCTCAGGGAGGGCAGATGGGGCTCAGCCAAGTGGGAGCCCCCTGGAAAGGACCCTGTGCAGCAGCAGCAGCTCTGTGTGCCATGGGAGCCCCTTGTGCAGCACCTCCACCAGCACCTTGTAGAGCACTGCTCAGGCTGCAGGATGTGCAGGAGCTTTGGGAATTTGGGATGGATCTGGAGAGTGACAGTGCTGAAGCAGCCCCAGCTGGCAGCAAGGTGCCCATCCCCTCAGGGCAGAGCTGTGCCCTGGGCAGGGTGGGCTGTAGGGTGTGGTGCCCAGAATTTTGGGCATCGGGAGGGAACACAGATATACAACAACAGGGAGAGGAAGAGGAGGCACCTGTCTGGAGAGCTGTGGAAGCAGCAGAAGATGAGGGGATAATCACAGGGTGTTCTTACCTTCTCCAATGCTGACTTCACCCCATATTTTTCTCTCCCTGGGGCAGAGCAAGAACCAGGCACCCACAGCCCCACTCCCCACTGCCCCCAGGGCTCTGCACCACATGGGGAAGCCACAAAGGCTGGGGGCAACCCCTGGCAGCTGAGGAGCTGCTCCAGGAAACTTCCTTTCCAGGACAAGGGTGACCAGCACCTTGAGGATCTGCACCTGCAGAAACACCAGGGACACATCTGGGAGAGTGGCACAGCTTGGGGGGGTCCCCATTGTTGAAGGGCAGCATGAGGGCAATGTGGGGACCTGGTGGCCTCTGCCAGTCTGGCTCAGAGGAGAAAATTCTGACTTGGATTTTAGTTTTAAACTTGTGGTGGGTGGGGAAAGCCTGGAGGGTCTTCTTCTTATTATCATGGTGGTCCTGGTGAGAGGCACCAGATCAGTGTCCTCAGTGGTGCAGGATGAGGTGTGGGGTAAGGGGTAGATGAGGATAGGGATGGGCACAGGGATGGGGACAGCAATGGGGACAGCGATGGGGACAGCAGCCACTCTCCTGCAGCAGCAGCCCCGGCAGAGCCGGGGAGGGGACAAGGGACACAGGGTCTGTCCGGGGACCCCCCATCTGTGTGGGATCCTCACAGCAGCCCCGGCAGAGCATTTCCTGGCCGCGCACCGGGAGCTCTGCCTGCCCGGCGCTGGCCTCGCCCGCGGCTTTGTGCGCTCGGCAGGGGCGGGATGGGAGCAGCGCCCAGCGCGGGCCGGGCCGGCACCGGCAGAGGGCAGCGAGCCGAGCCGAGCCCGGGACCCCCGCCCGGGACAGAGCCCGGGACAGAGCCCAGCCCGGGACAGAGCCCAGCCCGGGACCCCCGCCCGGGACAGACCCCAGCCCCGCACGGACCCCAACCCTGGGGCAGCCCCCCTTGGGGGTCCCTGAAATCCCCCAGCTCTGACACTCTGAGTGCTGCAGTGGGGGACCCCCAGAAGGAGGGGGATGGTATTTGATGGGAGATTTCTGCGGTGTCCCCGTTTTTGTGGTGTCTCCACGCTGGCAAAAAGACGATGGGGGCACCAGAGAGGTGAGAAAGGGGTGGCTGTGCTGAAGTGGGGGACGCATAAATCCCCTCCGTGCCCCGCCCCATCTCAGCCCTATATTTACTGGTGAAGCCGCAGCTTTATTTTGGCAGCTCTTGGCTGGTAAATATTGGCGTAAACCGAAAACCAGACGCCTGACTCACGGCGCCTTAACAAACACAGGAAGGGGCCCCTGGCGCGGGTGGGGTGCTGCCAGCCCTGGGGACAGGGGGACCCTCCAGCAGGGTGGGGGCGACCTCAGCTGCAGAGCTCGGGGTGCACGAAGCATCCCTCTGCAGAGCATCCCCGTGGGGAGAATGGGGGAAGCACGGGTACAAGTTTTGGGGCGCCCCTTCCTCCTCCCCTGCTCAGCACAGGGGTCTCCCTGCTTGGTTAAAAAGCAGAGAGGAATATGAGACTGAAGGGACGCTGGGGCGGGGGGCAGAGCAAGACCCTCCCCAGCCTCACCCCATCGGCAGGATTGCCCCCCACCGCCCAAGCACATCCCCTGAGGGTCACCCAAGGGTGTCCCCCTTAGCAGGGAGGTGTGTCCCCCTTAGCAGGGAGGTGTGTGACACATCCCCCGCCCCAGTGCCCCCTCACCCCGCCCTGGCCGCTGTTACCGAGGGTACAGGATGTTCTCACTCAGCCGAGCTCCCGCTCCCCAACCTCTCCCCGCCTCTCCCCCCTTTCCGCCAGCCCTCGGCCTTCACCTCTCCTCCTCTGCGCTGCTTTAACCCTTTTTCTTGCCCCCTAACACCGCCTTTTCCTCTTCTTTTTGTTCTCCTTCTTGATTTCTTTTTAATTTCTGCGCAGACGCTCTGAAACTCCCTCTCTGCCCCTTCCAGGGCATCCCTGCACCCCCAACTCGCTGCAGCTCCAGTGGGGTGCCCACCCAATGCTCAGCTTTGCAGACAGCCCCAAGAAAATCACCCCATCCCCAGCCTTGCTAAATGCTCCAAACAAAAAAATGTGTGTGTGTGTTTGGGGGGTTTGGGGTGTTTGCTCCTGCAGCTTCACCCCGGGGGCAGAGGCTGCCAGCCCCAGCCCCAGGAGGGGGGAATGTGGTTTTGGGGGGGCTGAGCTGCCCCTGACCCCCACGGTGGAAGGCACAGGCAGCAGCCCTGCAGCTCCAGCTCAGTGCAGTGATTTGGGGGGGGGGGGGGAAGAAGACCCCAGGCACAACCTAATTCTGTGTCCCCACACACAGCACACCCCAATTTGCTGCAGACTGGGGTGGTGATGGGCCTGATCCTGCAGCAGGGTCAGAGGCACTCCTGGGATTTGGGTTGGGGGGCACAGGGGATGTTTTGGGCCAGTCCTGGGCTGCTTCTGCCTGAGGGGCTGCCCAGAGACATCTGAGGGTGCAAAGAGGTGTTTGGGGAGCACAGAGGCAACTGGGGTCCCTGCCTGCTGTTGGCTCTGGAGTTTGTTCACCCCACAAGACTTTACCCCCGTGGTGCTCAGGACATGACAAAGCTGTGGATGGTGCAGCCCGGGGGGGCAGTGGCCCCTCTCAGGGTGTCCCTTGGCCATGGCAGGATCCAGAGGGATGAAGCACATCCTTGCAGGGTGTGGGACAGTCCAGCCAGCACCAGGGACTTGTGGAATCCCAAATCCTCAGGGAGATGCCCCAGTCTGCCCCCACCATCCTCTGCTGGCCTGGGACACCTCAGGCTGTGCCTGCAAAACCTCCATGGCAGCTCCAAGTCGTGGGGCACAATGGGGTGCAGACCCCAACTGCAGAACCAGGGATGTGGGGGCCTGATCCTGTGACTTAGGGTTTTCCTAAATCTGGGCCAGGTTTTCACTGTCCCAGGGAGATGGCTTTGGGATGAAGCTGGCTAGAAGCCATCCTTCAAGCTCTCTCTGGAAGGAAAGCAACCTTTCTAGCAAAAAGAAAAAAAAAATTCATGGAAAGCTCTGGTTTGCCTCTCCTTGCCAAAACCAATTGTTGATGATTTTTCACGGCTGCTTTGACTTTGCCTTTGCCTGTGACAGAGGGAACAATGTCAGACACACTCCTGTTTTCCCACTCTGATTTTTTTCCCCTGAAGCTGGAAGAAGGGAAGGATTTGACTGAAGGACAGGGACCTGTCCTAGGTAAATATCAGCCCCAGGGGCTCTGAAATCTGGTGTGGAGATCTCAGTCTTTCCTCCATCCTCAGGGCTGGCTTTGGGGCTGGAAGTGGGGTGTCTTGTCCCCCCAGGGCTGAGGACTGCCCAGCTCAGGGCAGCAGTGGAGGCTGCAAGTGGGACATGGGGGTGCAGAAGTGGCATAGGGAGGACATCCAGGCACCCCACACACCTCCACAGGCCACCCCTGATGTTGTCCACCAGGGAGCAAGTGGAAAAATTCCTCATCCTGAATAATTTGCACTGCTGGAAGTCATGCAGTACAGGGAGGTGGGGAGAGCAAGGAGGGGATGTTGGGTTGCACCAGCCTGGGCAGAGCTCCAGGTTGGGTGCTTTTCAGCAGCCAGTTTGGGGGGAAGTGCTCCCTGCTGCTGGGTTCCCCCTCAGTGGGTATTTTTAGCATCAAATTCTCTGAAATGCTGGCAAGCTGGGCTGGGGGAACAGAACAAGGGTGGGAGGGGAGGATTCTGGGGATACCTCCAGAACATGGATGGGGATTCACCCTGGGGGGTGCTGAAAGGGTTTTGGGGGGGATATTGGCAGGGATGTCGGGGGAGACATGGTGGGGGTGAGGGGAGATCTTGGGGGGGATATTGAGAGGGATGATAGAAGGGTCCTGGGGGGTGATGGGGGGAATACTGGGGAGATGCTGGGGGGATGTTGGGGGAAACACAGGGGGGGCGCCAGGGGAACACTGGGGGAATGCTGGGGGGATGCCAGGGGAGATACGGGTGGGATGTCAGGGAAAACACAGGGAGGATGCTTGGAGCGGTGCTGGGGGGTACTGGGGGGATACTGGGGGGTTTCCGGGGGTTTTTCCTGGAGGTGGTGCTGGGGGCCACACCGGACCCCACCAGCCAGGAGCCCCGAGCCGGCCCAGCCGCTCGCCGGGCCCCGGGTGGCCCTGGCCCGGTGCCCCCCCGCCGGCCCGGCGCTGACTCAGGCTGTTCCCGGTACATCGCGTCCCCACGCCGGGCGCCTGGCACGGCGCCCGCCCGGTGCAGCTCCCGGCGGGGGCACGGCCCCGGCTCCGGCCCCGGCGGCTCCTCCGGGAAAAGCTGAGACCGGGTCCGAAACCCCGAGAGCCGCAGCCTGAGCCCCGCTCTGTGCCCATCCCCGCCGGCTGTGCCCCCAGCCCGCGGCTCTGCGGCCCCGCCAGCATTGCGGGGGGGTGCATCTCCAGGAGTTTTTGGGTCTCCGATCCGTCTGGCAGGAGCATCTCCACGGCAAGGCACAGCCTCCGCACAGCTGAGCGTCCTCGGGGGGATTGATCCCCCGACCCAGGGTAGAGGTGTCAGCTCGCACCCCCACCCTGACACCCCCTGAGCGGGGCGGGCGGGGAGCCCCGGCCACCCGCAGCCACCCGCGGCCACCCTCGACCACTCTCAGTCACCCCAGGCCACCCCCGACCACCCCGGGTCACCCCCGGTCACCCCCAGACACCCCCAGCCACTCCCGATCACCCCCCGCACCCCCGGCCACCCGCGGCCATCCGTAGCCACCTCCGGTCATTTCCAGCCACTCGCACCCACCCCCTGCCACCCCCTGTCACCTCCGGTCACCCCCGGTCTCCCCCAGCACCCCGGCCACCCCCGGTCACCCCCATCCACCCCGGGCCACCCCCGGCCACCCGCAGCCACCCGCAGCCATCCGCCCTCCCCGGCGGAGGCTGGTACAGTTCGTTACGTCCAGACCGGAATGTACTTTGTGTTAGAAGTGGCCACACGCCAGGACGGCAAAGCCGGACTTTATTTATCCTCCCTGCTCCGGCCCCGCTGCTGCATCCTGCCCTGACTCGTGTGGGGCTGGATCTCCGGCAGGGCTGGGGGAGCCCTGGGCTCTGTCTGCTTCTCTGCTGTTCACTGCCGGCTGAGGAAGGAGAGATTTTCCCCATTTTCTCAGAAGGGAAATGATAATGAGGAAATATTTGTGTCTTTTCATCTGGTAAAAGCTGTCCCCGGTGTCTGGAAGGAAGCAGCATGGGGAAGATGGGAACTCAGGGATGGATTCAGGCCCGGTGAACAGGCTGGCTTGGGGTTTTTTTTTTGCAACAGGGTCCACGGTTTGGGCCACAATCTGGTAATTTACGGGTTGGAAATGCACTTGGGAAGACCACACTGCAGGATAGGGCAGGGCTGTGACAGAGCAAGGACTGCTCTGGGGGTCCCCACATGTGCAGGGGATGTTTTGGCCCCTCCACTGTTAAGAAGTCACGGTGGGAGCGGTGAGTCCAGAGAGGGGAGGCTGTCACAGCCTCGGGGGGGGTCAGAGGGGTGTCCCAGGCTGGGTCTGGCGATCACGACTACACCCAGCATCCCTCCCACGGGCCTTCCATAGGAAGATTTGAGGGGGATTTCCATACAGAAAGCGGCTTCAGAGCTGCTCTGCATCCCCGAGGGCCTAGTGTGCCTATGCCAGGTAAGGGGGGTTTAACCCTCCTGCCCCATCCCCCATGTCCCCGTGTCCCTGCAGTCCGTCCATGCCTGCTGGCAGCTCAGCTGCACCTACAGCCAGGGGCAGGGACACGGTGTTCTCCCGCGCTGTGCCGCCTGTTGTGCAACCCCTGGCTGCACCTCCCGTAAACACAGAGCTTCCCACGGCCACGGCACCCGGCTCTGCCACGCTGCACCCGCGGGGCCACGGGTGAGGGTGGGTGAGACCGCGGCATCCTCAGGATGCGGGAAAAGCTGCTGTGATCCCCAAAATGGGCGATGGGGTCTGGGTTCTGCGGGGAAGATGGGTTTGATCCCCTCTGGAAGGGGAGGATCTTGCACCGGGACCATCGGTTTGTGCTGTCACACACGAAAGGAAATCAGGAGAAAAGAGAGAAACCACTTCCTCCACTCGCAAGAGATTCACTGATGTGGCTCTTCACTGCGAGGGACTCCTCTCCTCCCCACGCTCTCGAGGCAGATTAACGCTGGTTATTTTTAGCAGAAGACAAGGATGAATAAAAATATCCCCTGCTTTATTTTAATTTTTTTTTTCTCCTTTTCAGGAACGCTGCTTTCACCTCACACGAGGTGAGAGCAGCCTACAGGGCAGGTTGCTTGGCTTTGCTCCCTGCTCCCAGACTTTCCCCAAGACTCCTTGTCCTTTCAGAGCTGGGCTCAGGGCTGGGACAGGACATGTGTGGCCAGCTGGAGGGCGAGGGGAACAAGCAGTACCCCTGGCAGGCGTCACAAAGCAGAACAGGATTATTTATGGAACAGATTTCCTCCAGGTTGTGTTACAGGGATGGGGGTGAACAGGGCAGACCCCAGCACCGGGCGAGTGGAAGGTTTAGGACACCTTCCCACCCAAGACAGCAGAGTGAGCTGAGGGATCTGGCATTGGCATAGCAGTGATTTAGAAGATGTCTTTTATCTTCTAAAAAAGCAATTCGGATACTTTCCTCCCATGAATTTTTTTTTTCTATGCAAACAAACAAATTTAGTATTTTTGTATTACAAGGACAAACCAGGCTGAGCCCACTCATTGCTGCAATTGATCCTGTGGGATTTTTCAGGGCTTTGGTGTTACCTCAGAAATTATGTTGTGGGATTCATTGGTACTGCAAACCCACAATATTTTAATTTTGTTTTGTAAATGAATATTTAAAGCACTTGGAAATTTAAAGCCGGGAGGGAAATGTTTGAAACCAAAGATGCAAGATTCACCTGGGTTACTTTAAAAATGGAAAAATTCAATGGCATGAAAATAATTATTTTTTTTCCTTCTTTTTAAAAGTGGGCTTTAATTTTCACTCTGTATTTCTGATGGGTGACATCAGTGTCTAAATTACAGCTGGGGAAATCGAACTCAGCATAAGGAGCAGACCTGTGAGAAAGCACCCACCAACGCAGTGCTGCCTTCAGCCTGGCCCTGAGGGTTTTACTGGATCAACATGTGGGAATGGAGGTGCAGGTTGGGAGCTGCAGGCACTCATTACAGCACAAACCCGGTAAAAAAATGACCACTTTCTAAAAACCCTCTGAGATATCCTAATTTAAATCTGCCTCCAAAATTCTTTTTTGCCCCTCTTGGCTCAGGCGCTGCAGCAATGAGAAGTGATGAGGTGTTTAATCACAAAAGCACTGATTTCTAATCTCGGGAGGGTGGTGAGGGTATTTTGAAGCAGCTCTTGACAAAAATCTTATTTCCTTCACCGCAAACTGAAACATTTCTGCGTGTTCCAGCAGCCGCTGTGTCCTCCAAACCCACATCTCTCTGTCCCCAAGCAGGAGGCAATTTTTCACTGTTCAGGGCGGTGTTTCCTCTAACACCGGGAAGAGCTGGGAGGGATTGGGCTACCCCTGGGGAGGGGGGGGCGATCGAGGCAGGAACCTGCGGGGCAGCTGCGGGGCTGGGCTGTCCTTGCGGGGGTCGCATGGAGCCGAGGGCTTGGGGACATCCCGGGGGCTGAATGCGGCCGCGGTGTTCTCGCAGCGCTGCATGGAGCTGAGCCCCCGGGGGCTGGCACGGGGTCAAACACGGCGGGGCAGCTCCCGGGGCCGGGCTGTCCCCTGTCCCCTGTCCCCTGTCCCTGTCCCCTGTCCCTGTCCCCTGTCCCTGTCCCCTGTCTCTGTCTCTGTCCCTGTCCCTGTCCCCTGTCCCTGTCCCTGTCCCTGTCCCTGTCCCTGTCCTCTGTCCCCTGTATCTGTCCCTGTCCCTGTCCCCTGTCCCTGTCCCCTGTCCCTGTCCCTGTCCCTGTCCCTGTCCCTGTCCCCTGTCCCCTGTCCCCTGTCCCCTGTCCCTGTCCCCTGTCTCTGTCTCTGTCCCTGTCCCTGTCCCCTGTCCCTGTCCCTGTCCCTGTCCCTGTCTCTGTCCCTGTCCCCGCTCCCGCCGCTGCCACCCGGGCGAGCGCGCGGGCACAGCGCTCTCATTTGCATATCCCCGCCTTCGCAGCCAATAGAGAGGCGGAGCTTTTAGACGGGCAGGTACAACATCCAATCAGACGCGAGCGGGGCGGGGCCGGCGCGGGGCGGGGCGGGGCGGGCGGGCGGGCGCGCGGGGCCACTCGGAGCCGGGCGGCGGCGGCGACAGCGACAGCGACAGCGACAGGTGGGAGCGCGGGCTCGGGGCGCCCTGCGAGGGGCTGTGGGCTCCTGCGGGCCCGGCGTGCGGCTGGAGCGGTGCTGTCGGTGAGGGCGGTGCAGTGGTGGGGACAGCGCGCCCGGGGCTGAGAGACCCCGCCCGGGCACCTGTGGCGACATCGCTGTGGGGATGGGGAAGGGGATGGCGGCATCCAGGGGTGCTGTGGGGTGAGGATAGGAACGGGATTGCTGCCCGTGGAGTCCCCACAGCGATCCGGGAGGAGCTCCTGCATCGGGCCGTGCTGGGGACACTGGGGACACTGGGATGTTCCAGCACAGCCCGGGATGCTCCGGGACACGCCGGGATGTTTTGGCACAGTCCGGGATGTTCCGGGATACCCCGGGATGCTCCGGAACACCGCGGGATGCTCCGGGACACGCCGGGATGTTCTGGTACCGTCCGGGATGTTCCGGGACACCCCGGGATGCTCCGGGCACGCCGGGATGTTCTGGCACAGTCCGGGATGTTCCGGGACACCCCGGGATGCTCCGGCACACCCCGGAATGATCCAGGACACCCCGGGATGATCCAGGACACCCCGGGATAATCCAACACACCCCGGGATGCTCCAGCACACCCCGGGATGCTGCTCGCCCGAGGGGATTCCTTTTTTCCCCGCTTCACCTCCCCATCGAGGCTCCGGGCACTGCCCAAGCGTCTCTTTTGACACCCGGGACCCCGCAGGGTGTGTGCATCACTATACACAGCCTTTGGCAGCAGGTAGAAGTGGTTGCACAAGGTAAATGTGTTTTTTTATTTTTTATTTTTTTAAGTTTCTGCAATTTTCCCCTCCCTTGCGGGCGTAAAAACTCTTCCAGAGCTTCTGTTTTTAAAATGCACGTTCGAGTGAGGCTGCTCTTCCAGGAAACTCTGTTTTACACAATGGGCTGTAGGAACTCGTGAGAGATGTGTCTGTCATCGGTGTGTCCCCAGCTGCAGCTTCCAGCTGAGGCTCCAACCCTGCACCGTGTTTCTGCCCCCACCGGTACAGATAATAAAAGTACCCTTAAAAATATAATATAGTGAACAAACAAACAAACAAACCAGGAGCTGATGCTTTATGGTTTTAAAGGCAGTGTTTAAATAGTGTCTCACCGTAATGAGCTGTTAAACCCAAGGTGGATATGGGGACATTACTGGGGTATCAAAGCCAACCTGGGAACTGAAATTAAAAGTTAAAAAACGTTGAAATCACAAATTGCTCCTGCCTTTCAAACATAAGAAAGCTGTGTCCCTCCTGCCTTCTCCCCTGCCCTGTTGAAGGGTTGGGGAGTAGAAAATCATTAAATATGTCTGGCAGAGCCAGAGCTGGCTTTTATAGGCTGTCCTTCCAAAGGTGCTGTGGGTTTGATTTGAGTCAGATACTTGGGTTGTATTTCCAGCCTGGTGCTCTGGAAATGGGACAACATTTCTGGGGAGGGGACAGAAACATCCCTGACAGAGAGAGAACAATGTCTGTGACCTCCAGGGGGTTAACCAGGAGTGCGGGGCTGAGCAGGAATTCAAACAGTGCAGGAGTTTTGCAGCACAGGGGTGGGGTGGAGGGTCCTGGGGGGGTTGCTGGTCCTTGAAGGGGTGCTGGGGCTCATCCCATGGTGGTGGGTGCTGGCAGCACCCCGAGGGATGCAGGAGGACAGGGCAGGGCTGTGATGGACCCAGGTGCTCACTGGTGGGTGCAGGCATAGGATTTTCTGAGGGTTTGAGTGATGGAGGTGGGGTTTGGGCTGAGGAAAATATGTGGTGGCATTGAAAAAAAAATCCCCCCCAGCAGATTTCTGGGGAGTTGGTGCAGAAGTTTTCTCCCCTGCTGAAGTGCACAGGGGGGTATGATAGCACATGGCTCTGGGGGTGGAGGGGTCCAGAGGGGAAGGTTGGCATGACAGAGGCTGCTGGTGGTGCCCATCCTGCTCAGAACACAGATATCTGCAAGGATAATTGCTCATGCAATTATCTTCTCTTTTTGTTTGTTTTTTTGTTTGTTTAAAAAATAAATGTAAAGAGCCTCATCCTCCCAAGGCTGTGTTTGCCCAGCACACACTTCAGCCATGGTGAGATTCTTTCCCAGCACTGTTAGAGCACCTTCCTGCTAGGATGAGCCAAAAAATAAGGACAATTCCTGAGCAGAAATCAAAGTGCATCCCTCAGGAACGTCACTGCTGTGTAGTTATGTGTGTTTTAATTAATTACCTGCTTGCAGAAGGAGAAAGTTTGCTGGAAGGTTTGAGATGCTTGGCACCAAGACTTTTTCAGGCTGGCTGCAACTCCCAGACTGGCTCAGGGGAAAAATATTTTGTAAATGGTTTGAAAAATAGTTTGTCCTGGTTATTTCTCATTTTATATTATTTTATATAAATTTTATTTTATATTCATTCTCAATTACACGAATTTATATAAAGTTAGTGCAACCCCTTGAGGGAGCTGTGAAGCTCCTACTGATCTTGTGCACATAGCAGATATTACTTAGCAAGGATTTTTTTTTTTTTTAATTTTAATGCTCCGTGCTTGTGGGTGTAAAGAAGTGGCCACGAGTGCTCTAACGTACAAGTTGTTCATGTAACTTGTTTGTCATGGAGCTGACTGGCTTTTTCCATAACTAGTAATTGTGATTAGTAAGGATTTCTGATTTTGCAAGCGAGCGCGTTGGAAAATCAGGAAAAATAATAGTAAAGTAACTGTCAGAAGTGAAGAGCTTGGATGGTGAGGGACTGCATTTAAATCATCTTCTACCTGCAGTGTCCCTTCTTTGTAAATAGCAACATTGCTCTTAGATGGAAAAATATCCTCATTTCTAGTGCTGTCCCCAAAGCTGTGCTCCTCACAGCATCCCCAGTGATGGCAGTGCCACCCCTGTCCCCTCCTGCAGTTGTGATGCTTCTCCAAGAAATCCTCATTTGGCACCAGAGCAGGCTGGTGTTTCACTGGGAATTGCCTTTTGCCTAAAATAATTTGGCATTTATAGGCCCCTGGTGCAGATGGTTTTGGGTGCTGAGTTATTTCTGGGTGCCAGAGATGCTGAGCCAGGGATTCCCCCCATCAGGATTCACCTCTGGGATGCTGAACCCTCATGTGTGTGAATAAATCATCAAACACATCATTCCCACTGCCAGGGGTGCAAGTTGCTTGGAGAAAACCCCAAATCTCTTGAGAGCAGTGAGATGCTTTTAGAAACAAACAAACAACAATTTAAAAAATTAAATAAATCCAAGTTAGATTGCCGCATTTATTCTGGAGAAAAAGCTAAATTAAGACAGAATTGGCAAACAAGGAGTTTCTTGTTTATTCCCATTTTCTATTTATTTTAGTCCCCCCCCAAGCTGTCACTTGAAATTCAATTTCCTCAGCATTGATGTAGCTGCTGCCAGGAGGCTGCTCTGAGTCTCCTGTGGAGGGCTTGGACTTCACTTGCTGTGCTGTATGGGAAGGGAAACTTCACATTTAACAGCCAGAGGTGGAATATTTCATTCCAAAAAGCTCAGCTGCTCTGTTGTCCCTGGTTGTTTTGACCAGGGGAGAAGACAGGGCTGAAAGGAGCCTGCTCATTTTTGGTAGCAGAAAAACCCAGTGAGAGGGTGCCAAGGAGTGGGTAGTGGGATGTCAAGTACTTTCTCACATTTTATAGATGGTTTATATAACCTGCTTGGCTATATTATTGTGTTTTTTCCTGTCCAGTTACATAATCCCAATTTATGAAGGCTTTAGGAAATTGCCTTCCCCACTGTTACATGTCTCTATATTTTGACCTCTGAGCTTGTTAGGATGCTTGGCCTCCCTGCCAGCATCTCACAAGGAGCTCAGGCTGGTGTGGAACAGCTGTTTACACACTCATTATTGCCACATTCCTTTGATTATTTTATTTTAGCCATCATCAAAAGCTGTGTCAGCCTCTCAGAGGCAGGATGGGTGCAAAGGAAAGACTTTGGGCATTCCTCTTTCTTCCAGTGTTTTGAGGGTCTCTCTCTTCTTCTCTGTTTTGAGGATTCTTGTGGCAGAGCCCTGCTGTGATTTGTATGGTGGAAGGAGCTGAAATCCTTGCTGGGAGCAGGGGTGGGTTTGGGGGCAGGTAGGAAAGGAGCTGCAGAGCATCTGTGTATAAAATCCTCATCCTGCCCCTGGCACCTTCTCCCCTGGGGACAGCAGCTACCCAGAAATGTCTGTGGATTTTGCTTTCCCTGATAAAAGTTTGTCCTTCAAAATAAGGGAGGAGAAAAGAAAATGCTGCTTTTTTTTTCTTAATTCCCTTTCACATGAAAATAGAGGGTGTTGTCTCTGGGTACCCACTCTGGAGGAGATGGACCACAGGCTGCTCATAGGAGAGTTCAGAGGAGCTCTATCCCTCTGATTTTTAATTTTTTTTTTAATTTTGAAGTGACCTGGGAAAGCCACCAAGCAAGCATTTACTTGCTAGAAAACCAGCAGAGGAGCCAGATGATTTTTAATGGGTTTATATTGTAAACTGGGGTGAAAACAGCACTCCTCTCTGGAAGTCCTTTGTGTGTTGCTGGCACAGGCTGTGCACCTCCCTCCAGGGGCTGCAGGGACACTGAACCCATCCTGCTCCTGCCTGAGATATTTGTTCTGGCAGGGTTACTGACCCATCCTGCTCACTTGTTCTTCTCTCTGCAGCTGAGGAACTCTTATTTATATAAGCCTCTTATTCCACATATTAAAAAAAAATAAAAATAGTTATGATTTGAACCTTAAATACAACCATTTCAGGAGTTTAAGGATATTAGCTAGCAGAATGATGAAACCAATGTGAAGGGAACATCCACCACTCTATTTAAGTGAGCTGCACACAGAAGTTTTGTTTTTTCGTTTTGTTATCCTCTTAATGGTTTTAAAACCTCCCCCTGTGGCTGCTTTTCTGGTAACAGGCAGATAGCTGCTCCTCATTTGGGGCTGCAGTGTCCCCATGGTGTGGGGGGCACTGCTTGGTACCAGGGCTCACCCTGGGGCAGGATTGGCCATGGATAAAGGACACCAGGATTGTATTTCTGTCCCTGGGGGCCAGGGGGGCTTCTCAAGGTGCTGGGCAATTCAAGCAGCTCTGTTTGCATTTTGATTTTTTTGTTTGAGTGGAAGTTGCCATGCCCAGCCTGCTGGGGTGTTGCACAATGTGCACACTAGGAAGTAAATTGATCCATGGGAGATTTAGTTGGTGAACAATAGTTTCAATTTTATGGCTTCTCTGTTTATTTTGAAGGAGGGGGAGAAAGTCAAGTGGCCAGAATAAAAAAAAAAAATTATTAATTGTAATGTATGAGTGTGAGAAACAGCACTCAATATCTGGGTATGTCTTTGTTGGGGTGCAGCTGAGGATTATATGGAGCTGCTTGTCCATCTTAGGAAGGTCATATTTTGTTAGAAATCCCAATTTTAACTCATTACCATCCCCTTCCTTGGTCTCTGCTCAGCAGGCTGACCCTGAGGTGTCTTAAAACACCCTCATCCAGGAGAAATCACTGCTCTGGTCTTCCCAGGCACAGCTTGCTCAGCAAAAAGGGATTTTATTAGTAAAAAAGGAGTTCTTGTGATGGAAGGGGAAGCAATCCACCGTGGGACAGTGGAGAGAGTCAGCTGCTGCATTAATTGGGTTATTCTTCATTATCAGTCTGTGCTGGGGCTGGAGGATGCATGTGCAGCCCTGTGCTGCTGTCCAGCTCAAGGGGTTGGGATTTGGGGCTGTGATCACCAGGATCCAGGGCCCCACATCCCCCTGCTGTGCTTTCAGATTTGTTGTTTTTAAGCCTGACCTTTGCATTTTCAAGAAACTCCCTCCTGTGTTGCAATCCAGAGCTTTTAGGGCTGTTGTGGTGCTGTGGAAGTGAAAGTGCTTTGTGCTAAATGGGTCTTAAAAAACAAACCCCAGAGCAGCCAACTCTGATTTTTTTTTTTTATCCTGTTAATCTTCATCCCAGCGAAACAATTGGTCAGGATATAGCTTTGATTTATTTTTTTTTTTAAAGCTGATGGTAAGATGCTGTTTTGTGGAAACAGCAAGTCAAAACAGGTTTTGGACATAGTCTTCATCACCCCTCTCTGACCATGGTGGAGCATGATCTGTGGCTCAAAAATGCTCTGTTCTCCCTTCTACTAAAATCCTATTTTAGAATAAAGCACATGTGCTTTTTTAATATTTTTTTTTCTTTTTGTCCCCTTCTTCTTACCAGGTATTTCCCTGCTGTGTCTCTGGGCCTGGAGTCTCCTTGCACTTTCCAACCTCCAGAGATTGCATGGTGGCAAGGTGAGACCCCTCAAAACCCTTCCCAGCCTTGCTGTTCCTGTCCTTTCCCCTCCTGGGAGCCTCTGGGAGGGATCTGCAGCGTGAAGTTTCCATTTGGAGCTGGCAAATTCCGGGTATGCTGATTTCTGGGAAACGTGGCTGGGGATGGTGTGGTTGGTGAAACCTTAGCATGTGTGATACCTGTCTGTCCTCAGCCCAGGGTCAGACATCTGCATCCCATTCTCCCCTCTGCATTTTCACCTTTTTCTCAGTGCTGGGAGACAGCAACACCTGTGTGGAGAGGGAATTGTGGAATTAAAAGGATTTGGTTTATTATTTTTGTGCTTCTCCGACCCATCCGTGTTTATATCCCAGGGAAACAGAGGAGTGTGGATGTTCAGAGGAGGGAGGATGGTTTGTCCTGGCTTGATTTACAGATTTACAACATTAATCCTGTGGGTAGTAGCAGCAGGATCTGCTTGGGGTGTCAGAAACACCCAGGGGCATTGCACAGAGTAATTAATTAATGCCTTCCCTGTATGCAGAGCATACAAACAAAAAGGTTCAGGCTTGCTGTGCTCAGTGACATCCTTGCCTGCTCACTATTTAAACCTCAGGGAGTAGCAGATATTATTTTTTTTTCCCCCTACAACTATTTGTTTCAATTTAATTGCAATTTTGGCCCTTGGCCAGCCTCCTCCTGTCGCTCCAAATGGGAGATAAGTGGGAGCAGTGCACTCTTTTCTCTAACCCAGTTGGAGCTGTTTTTGCTGGCCAGAGAAGCCCTGAGCTCTTTCATAACGTGGGCCACATCTTCCTAGCTGGGTGCTGCATCCCTCCCACTGCTGCTGACGCAGAGCTCTCCCCTCCCTCCTGCCTTGGCCAGCTTCCCTGGATGACTCCTCTAATTGCTTACGTAGAAAAATAATGAGAAGGATGCGTAGGGTGTATTTTTAGATGTCTCTTGGTGGGATTTAGCAAGAGGAAAGCTGGAGCCAGCACCTCCCTGTCTGTCTCTGCTTGGTGGATCTGGGGAGGTTCTGGCAATTCTTGGGCAAGTTTCCCTGATTTTTGGGCTTCTCCTGGTTTTTATGGGATGATGTGTCCCTGGTGCTGCACAGGATCTGTGGTGGGAAGCCCTGAGCTGATGCTGGGATGGGCACCAGCATCTCCTCACTCCTCATCAAGAGGAAGGATGTGGTGGCTTGAGGATCATCCCAGCACCCAAATCACTGGATCATGGAGTGAGGACCATCCCAGCACCCAAATCACTGAATCATGGAATGAGGATCATCCCAGCACCCCAATCACTGGATCATGGAGTGAGGATCATCCCAGCACCCAAATCACTGGATCATGGAGTGAGGACCATCCCAGCACCCAAATCACTGAATCATGGAATGAGGATCATCCCAGCACCCAAATCACTGAATCATGGAGTGAGGATCATCCCAGCACCCAAATCACTGGATCATGGAGTGAGGATCATCCCAGCAGCCAAATCACTGAATCATGGAATGGGTTTCAAACTCACCCAAATGTTCCCAGAAATGGGGCATCCATCACCCTTTGGGGTAACCAGCACATCACCACCCACATCATCAAATATTTCTTCCAAAGTAACCCATGGCACATTTTCCAATAAATACCTGGGAGATAATGGGTCTCACCACGTGTTGCTTTGCTTTTGAAATGCTTTGCTTTCAAGATGTTCCCCTCTGAAACCCCAGCAGCGCAGAGGAAAGGGAGCAGACACAGAATCCCATTAAATATCACCCCAAAGACTGTGATAATTGAGCCTTGCAACAAGTAGTTCCCTTATTTTTCTCTTTGCTTCTTCCATTTCAGGGCTCTTTGTGTCTCAGTGGCTTCCTGTGCTGGGGGGGCCAGGCTCAAGTCCTTCCCTTCCCACCCTGGTGTGAGGAAAGCAATTCTTCTTGCAGCAGGACTTATCTGTCCTTGGAGCTGAAAACATCCTTTCTTTGCTCTTTTTGAATCCCCCCAAATGAATGATTTCTCCTGCTGGTTAACATCAGCTTCCACACTGAAGGCTGTGGGAAAGTTTGGCAATTAGAGTGGCTTTAATAGATCTGGTTTATGTCTTAAAAAACCCATTGCTTTCTAATTCTCCGTCACATGTTTCCTTGATGATGTGTCACCCAGCAGTGCAGCTACCAAAATAGCCCCATGGTCTGAAGGAAATCATCAGGAAATATGTTTTTGAAACTGTAGGCAATTCTTTTTTTCACCAGGAACCATTGGAAAAAGTCTGTGTTCAATGGAAAACTTGGCTTTTCTGGCACCTTGGCTGCTTATGTGGTGACATTTGGGAGCACAGTGCTCCAGCAGTTTTGCCCAAAAAATCCCCCAGTTCCTTAGATTCTTGCTGTGAGTTTTCTCTTCATCCACCCAAATAGCTGGGATTCTTTTGGTGTTGTGTTTGCTTTAATTTTGGGGGGGGAAATGCTTGCTTGTGCATTGCCTTTCCATGCAGGGTGAGAAACCCTTTCCTCTCCCACCACCTCCCGTGGTCCTGCCAGGCTGACAAGGTTTGTGCTGTGTCCCCCCAGGTCCAAGGAGACCATGACCACTGATGAGGCCACCAAGAGTGAAGGGGAGGTGCAGGCAGCAGCTCTGGCTGAGCGAGGGGAGGACATCACACCCTCCAAGGACAGAGGGGTGCTGAAGGTGAGGGGGGTCTGCCAAGATCCATGCACTTTGGGGAGGCATGTCACCTCCCCAGCCCTCAGGGTCACAGTTCCAGGGCTGTAGGATGGAGTTCTT
The DNA here is from genome assembly GCF_903797595.1 of Erithacus rubecula. NCBI lineage: Eukaryota > Metazoa > Chordata > Aves > Passeriformes > Muscicapidae > Erithacus > Erithacus rubecula. Next base: position 2,975,895 of record NC_136678.1, read on the forward strand.
TCATTTCCAAAGCAAAGAGGATGAGCATTTCTTGGAGTGAAGGAGGATGGAGTGGTGGTTGAGGATGGTGCTCCATGAATTTCACTGCTATTGTGTTCCTAATCACATTATTAGCTGTAAACCCACAAAGCATTTCTGTGTGTGACTCACAAACATTAGAAAGAGCACATTACTGAGGTCACCCTGTCTGCTCCACAGCCCCTTTTTCATATTCAGGGCCGTTTCTGGATAGTTCTGCTCCTCAGCACTCACACTTCACTTGAATAGGACCTTTCCTCCAAGAATAGAATCCTCCCCTGCTCCATCCCCAGCTTGAGAACTGCTTGTTCCCAGCTGCAGCGTTCAGAAAAAAGTGTTGACAAGGAGTGAGTGAGCTGACACACCCCTGTGAGTAAAATGTGTACGGACAGAGAGCAAGGGGAGCTGCATCCACTGCAGGTTTGGATAAAAACCTGGTGTTTATCCACCCACTGTGGGTTGGTCTCTGCTCCCAGCTCCACTGCTGTGGCTCCAGCTTGAGATTTGTTTTTAGGACCTGATGAAGGGCAAATTTAGGGGCAAATTGAATAGCTCCACCTTGAGTCTTCCTGTTATTTTGGGCAGCACTGGGTTGTATCTGCATGTATATATATATTTTTTTTTTAATGTAAATGCATGTGTGTGTGTATCTCTCTCCCCCTCCATGTGCATCCTTTGCTGTCCCATGGCTCATGGGTGGTTTCTCTCTCTCTCAGATCATTAAGAGACCTGGGAGTGAGGATGAGTGTCCCATGATTGGAGACAAGGTTTATGTGCACTACAAAGGCAAACTGGCCAACGGGAAGAAGTTTGACTCGAGCCGTGATCGGAACGAGCCCTTCATCTTCAGCCTGGGCAAGGGTGAGCTGCTGCAGGGGTGCTGGAGCTGGGATCACCCTGGGCTGGGATCAACTGTTACAGGACAGCTGGACAAGTCATCCCTGCCTTAAGTGACTTGTGATTTTGGGGGTTTTTTGGGTGCCATCCTTGCTGGGTTTTTTCCTGGGCTGCCGGTTGCTCCCTCCTGCCTGACATCTGCCTTTCTCCTAGGTCAGGTAATCAAGGCATGGGACATTGGGGTGGCCACCATGAAGAAAGGAGAGATCTGCTACTTGCTCTGCAGACCTGAGTATGCCTATGGCTCTGCTGGCAGTGCCCCCAAAATCCCCTCCAATGCCACCCTCTTTTTCGAGGCAAGTAATGCTGGTGAGCTGATGTGTGCATGAGCAAGCTTGCTCCCTTCCTGCCTTGCCAGCCAGCTCAGAAATAAAAATTCAAAAATTAATAATAATAATAATGATAATAACCAAATACCAAACAACAAAAAAATCCACAACAACAAAAAAAAAACAAAACCAAAAACCCAACCCAGCTTGGATTCCTGAAACGTGTCCCTCTGCTCCAGGAACTGCTGCCAGGGCTTTCTCAGAAATGTGTGTCTGAGCTGGAAGGCTGGGACTGAAACTCCAGCTTAGGAGAGTGCTGGTGCTGGGGTGGGGAGTGGGCAGATACCTGGTTCCAACATGCACAGGGGAAGGAGAAAGCAGCTGGGAAATGCCTCCAGGTGCTAAAAAACCATTAGTGCTGAGGGGTGGAAGGAAAGTTGAGTTTTTGGCACAGAGGGCTCCCTGGGCAGGGCTGGTTGGCACATGGAAGGAGGAGGGAGTCTGTCCTAAATTAAGGCTCAGGCCTTCCAAGCTGAGTGTGGACTAAGCAGAGTCAGAGCTGATCCCATCAGAGGAGCAAGGGGAAGCTCCTGCCCATGCTGAGGGACTTTCACAGCATCTTCCAGCAGCAGCTGTGCTGTACCCTTACAGGTTCAATAAACTTATTTTTGCTGTTACTTTGTGTTATGCTTCAGGTACTGGATGTGTCCCAGTTTCTAATAAATCTGGTGTATTATGCTGTGGTTTGGATCTGGGTTTTATGGGCAACTTCTGCTCGTCAGCTGAACAGAGAATTAGCTGGCTTGGTTCTCCAGCCAGGGGATGAACTGCTGCTTTGTGGCTCTCTGTTGTTTTTCTCTTCTCCTTTCCCCCTCCCTACTCTCTGCCCACTTTTTCCTTTTGATTTTCTAGGTCGAGCTGCTTGACTTCAAAGGCGAGGACTTGTTTGAGGATGGAGGAATAATCCGGAGGATCAAGAGGAAGGGAGAAGGTTACTCCAACCCCAACGAAGGTGCCACCGTGGAGAGTGAGTGCTGCTCCCCTGTGGGAGCCTGTCCTGAGCTGATCCTGGGGAGGAGCTGCTGGCAGTGCACAGGATGCAGTTACATCCACCCAGAGGCCAGATGGGATGGAGAGCAGCTGGGGATGCTCCTCTGAGCTCTCCTTGGCCAGCCCTGTGCTGGCTCTGCCACAGCTGCTGCCCTGCAGGGCTGGGTGGAAAACCAGCAGAAAAACTCAGGAAAACCCCAGAGCTGCTCAGGCAGTGGCTGGGGGAAGGATGGAAGAAGCAAACCCCCGTGGGGTTTCAGGGCTCTGTTGTCTCCCCTGACCCTTCTGCAGTGTCCAGAGTGCTCTGGGATGTGCCTCTGCCTTACCTCCAAACATCAGTTGCCAACCCTTCCTTCCTTGACACTTGCTGAGTATTTTGGACACTCAACAGTTTCTTTGGCTTCCTCATTGCAATGTTGATGGTATTTTTGGGGGGTCTCATCACATCTCTTACAGAATGGGGCTTTTTCCTTCCCTTATGGCCACAGAGCTGTTGGTGGCAGGGGGAAGGAAATGATTACAAGGGTTTTGCTGAGGCTGGGGTGGTCTCAGCTGACAGGGGAGGATGAGGAGCTCACATCCCATTGGGCTCTCCCTCTTCTGCTCCCATTTCTGGAGCAGGCATTTCATGGGGCTGGACAGGGGGAGGCAGATTGGGGTTTGGGGTTTTTCCTTCCCAAGAACCACTCAGACACACACACAGAGCTCACTCTATATGGGAGACATTTACTTTCTTTTTTTAATTCCAGAGCTTCTGTACCCAAAGATCTTGAAGTCCCTTTAGCAACTGAGCAATTGAATCTGAGCTGTGGGAGCTTAGAAAGCTCGTGGCTTTAAGTGGCTGGTTCTTCTAACAAGGTTCTCCTTTAGGGGAAAATGAGATTTTGACTCAGATTCTACTGTCTGAGTGTGGTGACTGTGCTGAGGGGACACAGCAGTCCACCCTGGGGCAGGGCTGTGATGGTTTACCTCAGCTGGGTGTTTTGGGAGGTGCTGGAATTAGGCTGGAAGAAACCACATTTCCAGGAGCAAGCACCTCCGTGTTTTTGCAGACTTCAAGTTTTACAGACCCTAAGTCCCAGTTCTGCTCCCTAAAACCTGTGCTGCAGTTGAAATCTGGCATTCCAGCTTTTGTTACATCCTTTCCCCCCCCCCACCCCTCCTCCTTCCCCGTTTTTAATCTGAGTACAAATTGCTGTCAGCACATCAAGTTCGTGTGCCAGCCGCACTCAGTACACTCTGTTCTCAGCTCTTCAAAAACAAAATCGCTGCAGGCACTGAGAGAACAATAAGTCAGAGCTGCAACCGGAGTGATGTTCCTTCAGTGACTTTTTTTCTCTGTAATCCAAGAGCAGCTGAACCAGCTGACCCACTCCTGGAAACCCGAGCAGAGATTTTTCCCCCCTGTGTTTTCTGTGCAATTAAAACAGAGCAGAGCTATCCTTGGAAGCAAGGATCACAACATCCCCTTGTGCATCCTGTTTTAAAGTGGATCTTCCCATCACTGCTGCATCCCACAGGGGGTGTGGGAGCTGGGGGAGTTGTGGTGCTGCTTTTGGGGTCAGGGATTATGGATCTGTGCGCGTTAGGAATGTGCAGGGAGATGCACAGTGCTGTGGGGTGGCTGGGTTACCTGTATTTTAGGCAGTATTTTCCACATTTTCTGCACCTAAAAAAACCAGTCAGCTTGGTTTTGGGTAGTGCAAAAGCAGAGGTTGTCCCTGGAGAAGCTGGATTTGCTTTTTCTCCTCATCCCAAGCTGGGTGAGCTCACAGCAGCCTGAGCTGTGGTCACTGTGCACAGTGATGGATGCAGGATGTGTCCCAGGGAGCTGGGGAGCACCTGAACATCCTCTGCTTGAGTCCTAGCATGGCTTTGGTGGAAAGAGTGGGGTGACAAGGCTGAGTCTGGTGTCCTGCCCCTGCAGTGAGGAACCCATCCTTGGGTTCTCTTATGGCAGCTGGCCCTGCCCTTGGAATGGGGGTTGCCAGCTCATGTCCCTCATCCTAAGGACTTGTGTAGGTCCAAGATTTCCTTCAACCCAGGCTGCAGCTCTCCTGTGCAGAGCCCAGACCCTTGTGGCTGTTTCTGGTACCCAGCTTGCCCCTCACCTGCCACCACAGCAGGATGCTCAGTGCCCTGCAGCATCTCAGGTTGCATTCTGTTCCCCTCAAAGCTCATGTCCTTGCAGGCTGCAAAACCTTCAGGTTGTGAAAAATTTTTCCTCTTACAAAGCTTTTTTTTGTTGTTGTTGTTTGTTTTTGTTGGATTTTTTTTTTTTTTTAAACAATATGTAGGAGTTCCTTGTGAAATTGCTTTTCCTTGATGCCTGCCTGCATTTGTGGATGCCTTTTACCCTGCAAGCAGAATGCAAAGGCTGTAAAAGTGTCCCCAAAGCCTGGAACGTCTTCAGGTTTGAATAAATAAAGAATAATCTTGCTGTGGAAAGGCAGCCAGGAGTGCCAGGTGGTGAATGTGCCAGGTACCCAGTGTCCGCTCTGGCCGCGCTTCTGCCAGCGTCTGGAACAGCACAGCTCCTGGTTGAAGATTAAAAATAAAAAAGTTTATCTTGTACTTTGAGTTCTCAGAGTCAGGAGAGAACATGGCCTTGTTTTCAAAGCAGGAGTCAGGGCAGTATAGCACAGTATAGAAGATTTGTAATCACCGTGATAAACTCTGCATGGCGCCGTGCCAGGAGCAATATCCAGTTCCAGTAAGACTTGACTCGTGCACTTGAGTACGAGGGGAACATATTAGTCACGATGTTTATCTGTTGTTTGCTCCTGGGTTATGCCTGCCTTGCTTTTCAGCAATGTTCCCAAGCTCTCCCCATCCCTCTTCTCCTCCAGGCTGCCCCCCAACCCTGAGTCTTCCCTCTTCCATGCTCTGCTGAGTTTTGGGAGAGATGCTTTATAAAATGCTATTCTAAGACACTTTGGAGCCCACCTTTCCCCAAGGTTTGGGTGACTTTGGGTGCCATCCTGCCCTTCTTTTCCCCCCCTGCAGTTCACCTGGAGGGATTCTGTGGTGGCCACAGGTTTGACTGCAAGGATGTGAAATTCGTCGTGGGCGAGGGGGAGGACCACGACATCCCCATTGGCATTGACAAGGCCCTGGAGAAGATGCAGAGAGGAGAGCACTGCATCCTCTACCTCAGCCCAAGGTGAGCAGCAGCTCCACAGGGGTGCTGGCTGGGTCTCAGCTTCCAGCCCTTGTGGGAAGTGGTGATCCTGAAAATAGCAAAGTCTCAGAGAACACCAGCAGGAAGTGATCAGTAAACAGGAATATTGAGATGCTTTACAAAAAAAAAACAAACAGGTGAAAGGGGTTTATCCAAATCCAAGATGGAAATGTCTCCCTGGAAATGACCAAGGTTGAAGGGACCCTGTATAAAATGATGGCTTTGGTGCAGGCAGAAGGGATGATTCCCAATAAATGCGTAGGGAGGAGAGTAACATCACCCTGTCCCAAAATGTTACAAAGCTGTGGGTGGCAACCTGGATCTGCATTTCTGGGCAAGCCCTGCTGAAAATGAGGTTTTTTTCTCTCTTCTCTGAGTGCCTCCTCCTGTCCTGCAGGTACGGCTTTGGGGAGGCTGGGAAGCCAAAATATGGAATCCAGGGCAACGAGGAGCTGGTGTACGAGGTGACCCTGAAGAGCTTTGAGAAGGTGAGGGCAGGGGGGCTGCAGCCCCTCCCTGTGCCAGGAGTGTCAGTGCATCTCCAGCCTCTGTCCCTGCTGTGGCTGCAGCCCAGCCCCTGCTGGACACGGCACTGAGGAGCTTCGTGTTCTTCGTTTGTTCTTCTCTGTTGGTTTGTTTTATTCTTGTGGCTGAGGTCCAAGGCTGGGTGTCTTATTTGTTCCTAACCTTGTCCTTTTGTACTTTCTTTTTATTTTGATATTATTTTTTCTTTTTCCTTTTTTTCCCCCCTCGACTTTTTTTCTCTTTTGTTTTTTTCCTTTTTTCTCTTTTTTTTCTCCTTTTTTCTGCCTTTTTATCTTTTTCCCTCCTCTTTTTCCATTTTTTCTCATTTTTTCATTTTTCTCTATTTTCTGCTTTTTCTCTCATTGTTTTCTTATTTTCCTTTTATTTTCTTCCCCTTTTCCTCTTTTTTTTTTTTTTCTCTTTCTTCTTTTTTTTTTTTTTACTCCTGGACAGCACAAATAAAAGCTGGTGCATCCAGCCAGCCCTGTGGAGCTTGGCTGTGCCCCTGAGAAGGTTGGGGATGGGATGCTGGAGAAATCCATGAGATTTGCACATCCCTGGCTGTGCCATCACAGAGCAGGGGCAGGACCTGTCTCCACACTCTGGTGCAGCCCTGAGTGTCACCACCCTGTCCCAGAGGGTGGCCTGGTTCTGCTGGGGCAGGGGAAGCTGCTCTGCTGCACTGGGAGTGCTCCAAGTGTTCCTTTGCAGGCCAAGGAGTCGTGGGAGATGGACACCAAGGAGAAGCTGGAGCAGGCAGCTGTGGTCAAGGAGAAGGGCACGATGTACTTCAAGGTTTGTGAACTTGGGGGTGCCAGAGGAGGGGAGCTGGGACTGAATTTGTGAGCCCCCAGTGTCAGAGAAGCCATGTGGCCCCAGATAGGGCTGGGGAAGGTGAGTCCTGCTCTCCCCCTGCCTTTGTCTCACTCCTTGATGCTCCCTGAGATATCCCATCCTTTCCCATTGCCTTGGCTCTGTGTCAGATCAAACCCTTCCCACACCAGGGTCAGGCTGAGGGGCTTTGCATTCCCAGTGTTCTGACCCAACTTTCCCAAACCTGCTGGTCTGCAGGAGTTGGGATCCTCCTCTTTTCCTGTGTGGGGGTTCTTTCTGACCCCTGGTGCTCAACAGAGCTCTTAGGCTCCTACTTGTCAGGCAATCTTAATTAAGCAAAGCAGCTAATAGTTAAAAAGGTTATTTATTAAAAAGCACATCTTATTACAAAGAACATCATTCTCAACAGGCAATAGCAAAAGCAATGACAAAAGCAGCAGCAATAAGCAAATGGCTGGAAACCCTGGCAAAAGCCAATGGCTAAAAGCAACAACTCTCCCAATGCAAACTCTTATATAGGATTTTTCCAACAAGCTAAGAGGCAAACTCAGATCACCTCTCTTTAACCTATTAGAATTCTCATTTCTTAGCACACCAGGTTATGTATAACACTACACATAGAATCCATCTTGTTCTATCTAAGAAATGTCAGCAATATTCTTACTATAACTCTATTATGTCCTGTCTACAACTGTGGGCTTGGAGCCTCTACTGAATATATCAGTATATTTGCAACCTTCACTAGAACACTCTCTACTACTGTGGCATCCAGACCTTTTACTCACTAAAAACATGAGAACTCACTCTAAGACTTAATCTCTGCATTCTGATTTCTGTCTGAAGAATTCAGAGAGACCCCTGACTCATTGACTCCTGTTTTTATTGAACACCCCCATTACACTTGTCACCTGCTCACAGGACATTCCAGTGCCAGACTGAGCCTCTCTTTGCTCTTCCCAGGAAGGCAAGTACCTGCAGGCAGTGATTCAGTATGGGAAGATTGTGTCCTGGCTGGAAATGGAGTATGGCTTGTCTGAAAAGGAGTCTAAAGCCTCAGAGTCCTTCCTGCTGGCTGCCTTCCTCAACCTGGCCATGTGCTACCTGAGGCTGAGGGAGTACACCAAGGCTGTGGAGTGCTGTGACAAGGTAGAGCTGCACTGCTGCTGGCTGCCCAGAAAGTGATTTTCTTTATGGGCTACCTAAAAACAAGCCGAAATTAAGGGAAGAAAAAGTTGTATTTATTGAAGGGCCTTCATTTAAACCCAGGGGTTACACCCAAAAATGGATGATGAGTCATGAGTTTTCACACTTTTATAAGTTTGGTCCATTGGGGGTTAATCTTTCCATTACTGCTTCAGGTAATGAAGTAATTTACTCCCAGTTTCCTGCCCTCAATTCACTTTTGTTTCCATCTCTCAGGGCCTGAGGCAATGGGGTGTCCTTGGTTCTCAGGCCTGGAGAGGAATTGTTTTGTCAAAATGGGAAAGCAGCAGCTCACACTGTATATGAAATTTAGAGCTATAGACTAAAGAATTGCAGGATTACAAATAGATGAAAAACATAAGAGTTAAAATCCTAAGGCATCAGCAGAAGCCTGGGGGATGGATCATCCTCTTCTGCATGTTCTCATTGGGAGAACAAGAGTTTGGTGGAGTTTTTTTTAATTCCTTGTCATATAAGAAGGAATTTTCAAAGAGCAGTGGGATGGTGGCATCCCTTCTGCACCTGGAGGTGCCTGTGGATGCTGAGTGCTCAGAGATGCTCTGGGTGTGACACAGGCAAGCTCAGTGGAGCTGCTGCAGATCTCCAAGTCCACCAAGGGGTGGGATGGGGCTTTGCCAATCCCTAAAAGATCTTTGATCTTGTCTTTGTCAGGAAACTCTGAATTCTTTTATAAAACACTTAGATTTAAGCCTGTATATGGGAAATATATTTGTGCTAATCTAAAAGGTAAGTCACACCTGAGGTGTACATATGGCTTTTACTAAAGGAAAATAATATAATTGACAAAACAGGGAGACAAAAGAGCTTGTATTTAATCTTTACAGCTGATCTCTTGCCTGTGGTTTGTCTCTCACTGACTGCCACACTCAGGGGTATTTTAAGCAAGGAGAGATAATAAAACTATACTAATATCTCCCAACTGCTGATGGAGGTGAGGCAATTTTTGTTGAGCAAGATGCAAGTGCTCTGGAGATTTGGAGCCACCTTGTCCTAATTTTGACAGATTTATTGAGGCTTCAGCTGTAGGAGGTCTCTTGGGAGGGCTCTGAGATGTTAACAGAGACCTCTGTGTGTTTCCAGGCTCTGGGGCTGGACCAGGACAATGAGAAAGGCTTGTACAGGAGGGGTGAAGCCAGGTTATTGATGAATGAGTTCGAGCTGGCCAAATGTGACTTTCAAAAAGTGCTGGAAGTGAATCCACAGAACAAAGCAGCGAAATCCCAGATCTCTGTGTGCCAGAAGAAAACAAAGGAGCACAACGAGAGGGACAGGAGGATCTATGCCAACATGTTCACAAAGTTTGCAGAGAGGGATGCAAAGGTGAGTGCTGCTCATTCCTGAGCATCCAGGGCTGTGCTGAGGGATGCTTGGCAGGTTTGTGATGAGAAGAGATGGGGTAAACCAAATTATAGATCAGGATGGAGGATGGAGCCTGCTGCAGTGTGAAGAAGTGGTTTAATTCTTGGTGTTTCTCATGCAGAGGCTGCCATCAGGTGCTCCATCATCAATAAAAGCATTTGCAGTGTGAGCTGATGGGCTGATAACAGGCTTGGCATTGGTATTTGGTTTTGCTGCTCCCAGCTAGTGACTGTTGATGAAGTCCTGGTCACTAGTAAAATGAAGTATCATTCCATCTCTGGCAGGGTATTTTGAGACATGATAGTGTGGATTTCCTGAGGCTGGTAAGGCAATACCTGCTCCTCTGCTGGGGCTCAGAGATCAGTGTCTCAGAACAGGCTCCCATCCAAAATTCCACTGAACAAAACCCTGTGTACTGTAATGAGAGAGGACACAGCTCTGCAAGCCATCTGTGTGGGTCATTTTTAGGATAATCTCTTCTGAAGCAGTGTCTGGAGGTTGAGGCTGTGGATTAAGTGACTGGTGCAGCCCCTGGGGAGCTGCTGGGGCAACAGGCTCAGGCAAGGAGTGGGGCCATGCTGGCTCTGAGCTTGGCTTGTGTGGCCACCTGTGATGGGCACAGTCACAGTCAGAGCTTCCCTGTGCTGAGTGCTCCTCTCCTGCACCCTCTTGGTGGGCTGCAGCCATGGCTCAGTCCTGGATCTCCATCCACTTCTCCTTAACTCCTCATCCCTCTCTTCCCTGCCTATCCATCATCCATCCATCCATCCATCCATCTGTCCATCCATCATCATCATCCATCATCCATCCATCATCCATCCATCCATCATCCATCCATCCATCATCCATCATCTATCATCCATCCTTCATCCATCATCCATCATCCATCATCCATCCATCCTTCATCCATCATCCATCCATCATCCATCCATCCTCCATCCATCATCCATCCATCATCCCTCCATCCATCATCCATCCATCCATCATCCATCCATCATCCATCCATCATCCATCCATCCATCCATCCATCCATCCATCCATCCATCATCCATCCATCCATCCATCCATCCATCCATCCATCCATCATCCATCCATCATCCATCCATCCATCCATCCATCATCCATCCATCATCCATCATCCATCCATCATCCATCATCCATCCATTATCCATCCATCCATCCATCATCCATCCATCATCCATCATCCATCCATCCATCATCCATCCATCCATCCATCCATCCATCCATCCATCCATCCATCCATCATCCATCCATCATCCATCCATCATCCACCCATCCATCCATCCATCCATCCATCCATCCATCCATCCATCCATCCATCATCCATCCATCCATCCATCCATCCATCCATCCATCCATCCATCATCCATCCATCCATCCATCCATCCATCCATCCATCCATCCATCATCCATCCATCCATCCATCCATCATCCATCCATCCATCCATCCATCCATCCATCCATCCATCCATCCATCATCCATCCATCATCCACCCATCCATCCATCCATCCATCCATCCATCCATCCATCCATCCATCCATCCATCCATCATCCATCCCTCCATCCCTCCATCCATCATCCATACTTAATTAGTGGTTTGTCTGGAGTAATTTTTGTTTTTACTTAGAGCTAGGATTAAAAAATAAACAAAGGAAATGGATTTTTTTGTGTTTGGGCTCGGTTGTTTATTAAATTTTATCAAAAGTACAGAAAGTTCAGCACCACTTCTACCCACCAGCTAGAAGAGAGCAAAATGGAGAGAGATTTAGTTAGTTACAAGGTTTCTTAAAGCTGAACAGTTTAATAGAGAAATAACACCTGTATTATTTATACTTTTAACCCAATAACTAAATTTTCCTGACTCTTAGTGTGGTACTAACTGTCTAACTAGAAACTATTACTTGAAACTATGAAGAAGGAAGACGAACACTGAAAGAGATACTACCTAAATCCCTCAATTTTGTCCCATACCTATTACTATATATTATAAAAACTTCAAATTTAAAACTTTTCACCATGTGAAAGCACACACTTCTATTTAACTACACACTTGTGATTTTAACTCAAGTTTGGAAGCCTTCTCCAAGGCCTCAGGTCAAAAGCAGTGTTCTTCAGGTGGTCAGTGCCAGAAAGCACAGAAAATTCAAAAAACCCAAAGATTTTTGGGATCCAGCAGCCATGGGGGAGTTGTGAGGTGCAATTTTGCTTCTCCCCTTCCAGGCTGGATTGCCTGTGCCTATTCCCAGCATCCCTGACACTTGCCTGTCCCTCCCCTCTCCCATTTCCAGCTCATTGTGATGTATTTGCTGTTTGGCAGGAAGCAGCCAGCAAAACTGGTGTGGGAAAAACAGCAGAGAAAGCAGCTTGTGAAAAAGGACCCAAAACTCGTGGTGCTGAAGGTGAAGAGGCTGAAGGACACGTATGATGGAGGAGGAGGGGACAGCCCACACTGAAAAAGGTTGCTGCCAAACCTTGGGACTTGCCAGTGTTTTCTTGTAAAGCTTGTTACAGTTTGTGTGATCGTGGAAGCAAAAAGCACCTCACAAAGAAAAGCACCCTGGGTGCCCTGGGGGCAGAGCAGGAGGAGCAGGGACCATGGGACCACCACACGTGGAACAAATACCATTTAAACAGCAGGAAAAAGGAAAAAAAAAATGTTCTAAATTAAAAACTCTTGGCTCCTGGGAGGTTTGAGTAGACAGCTTGTTGCAGCTCCCTGGGCTCTGTGTCCACTCAGAGGAGCTGGGATGTGGGATGTGCTCCCTGTGCACTGCAGTGCTGCCTCTTGTCCCAGCACAGCCCTGAGGACAGGGATTGGCTTTGTGTCCTGCTGACTCCTTCCTGTGGTCAGAGGGGTCACAGGGCAGAGCCAGGATGAGATTCCACTCTGCTCTGCTGCAGCCCCAGGTGCAGGGACATCCCCAGCCTCTAAAGCATTATTTGGGGAGGGGGGGCATACACAGGTTTTACCTTCTGTTTCTTTAGAGAGCAAAAGCCTGTCCAGCTTTGCAGGTGCTCAACCCACAGCCTGCACCCTACCCCTTGGCTCCCAGCTTGAAATGGGAGTTTTGTTGCTTTTATTGGGATCTGTATGTGGGGAAAATACAAGAGCAGGTTGCCATGTGGCTCAGAAAGCTGAGCTGGTGCCATGGGTTTGTCACTGAGCAGCTTTCCCATGGTGAGGGGGTGCTGGGTGCATTGTGTCCCTGCACTGGAGCTGCTGCTGCCTCCTCAGCCACCAGCCCTGTCCATCCTACAGGGACACTGTCACTACCCCATGAGAACAGCTTTCCAGTTGTTATTTTTCCTGTCTCTATAATAATACCCCTTTTGGAGCTTGAAAATAAACAACTGAAAGAAATAGGTAAAAAACCAAACTGTGCTCTTTCTCTGGATCTTGCTCAGCAAATGGGGGGGCTGTGGGGAGGATGGGTGTGAACTCCCAGGGGGGAGATGTCCCAGAAGTTGAGGAATTATTGGTGTTTCCAAGAACTGGTGCTGCCCCTTTTTGTCAGTGCCATGTTCCCTGGAGAGCCAGTGAAGGGCCAGCAATCCACAATTTGGAAATGCCTGGCTGGGGGATGTTCTTTGGAGGTCTCAGCTGTTTTTCCAGCTTGGGAGGTTTATCCTTATGCTTTTTTCCCCCACCCCCCAGTGTATTCATTTGGGAGGGGTTTTCCTGAGGGTCAGCTGGGTGGGTGGAGGAGTCATTTGTGCCCCTTGACTGAGAGAACAGAAAGCTGAGCCAGCTTGGGGTATTAGGACTGCCCATCCCTCTTTTGTACCCCCTCTCCACAATATTGGGAGACTAAGCCAAAATTCCTCTTCTCTAGTCCCATCAGGTGGTACTGAAGCATCATTTCTCCAGCCTGCAGTAGTGGAACAGAAACCTTGTGGCTGCTCCAGCTGCTCATCCAGGTTTTGGGTTTTCTACCACCATGGGATGCACCTCTTTGGAGGCTGCTGGGAGACCCAGGGCCTCTGCAAAACATGGGCTTTTTATTTTTTCTTGCAGGGCAAAAAAGTCCTTTGGGGGCAGCCCAAGCCACATTTTCCGTAGGAAATAATCTCTACAGGAAAAAAAACCCAACAAAAAACACCAACTTGCTTTGCAGTTTCTGGGCTTGCTCCCCATTTTTAAGCAGATTTTTGGTTTATCTTGGCTTGGTGCTTTTCTGTCCCTTGGAGGAGAAGTTGAACTTGTGTTGGTGAGGAGATGGGGTTTAGATTTGAAAGGGAAGGGTTTTGGAGGGAGGATTAAGAAGTTCCCAGTGCTGGTGGGTTTCAGTGTGCAGTGCTCAAATGCCATCTAGTGGCACCAAGCAGGGGCTGGGGGTTTTGGGGGGACTTGGTGGGCTGGGCAAGGCACTGGGGACACTGGGGACACTGGGGACACTTGGCCTGTCTGGCTTTGCAACCCAACAACATCCGTGGGGGCTTCTGAGGAGGAATATTAAGAGTTAAGTAATGTAATAAGGAGGTGAGGCATGAGCTGGAGATTATGAAACATCCAAAGAGACCTCAGGACATGGGGCAGGGGTCAGAGCAGAGCAGTGGTCAGTACAGAAACCCTTAGCACCACCCAGAGCCAGGGATGCTGCCTTCCCCTGACACAGAACTGCCCAAATGCTGCTCTTCACTCACCAAGAAGACATTCCTGGGTGAAAAACAAAGACACCAGGGTGGATAACCCTAAACACAGTCAGAGATCTGCTGCTCTGCCCGCTGGAGTGAGTGGCTGTGCAGTGCCAGGGGGGCACCTGTGCACCCCAAAAAGGCACTGGGGTCTGGCTGGCCCCCTGCATTCCTGCAGAACCCCTTTCCCTGGGATTACCCCCTGCCAGCTGCTCTCCTGGCAAGCCTGGCTGACAGCCCCTGAAATCCTATTAACCGAGTTTCAGGAGAAATAAAGTCAATCACCTCCTCCTCCTGCCCTTCCTCCTTTCCCTTCTCCTCCTCCCACCAGAGGCTTGCGGAGGCGATGCTGGGACGCCACTCTGGCTCTTGTGGGTGGCTCTGACCGCGTGGCCCCGGGCTGGTAAGGGCTGCAGGGCAGGGCGGGACAGACGGACAGACAGACAGAAGTGTCCGTACCGGGAGCGATGCCGCTGCAGACGGAGATCCTGCGCGAGGTCTGGGCTGCCGACAGGTCAGTGCGGGCGGGCAGGGCGGGATTTGGGGCTGGGGGATGTGCTGGGCACCCCCACTGGGCTCCCCTCCCCTCCTGAGCCTTTTTCTCCTGTTTTCAGTTTCAGTGCTATTTAGTGAGAAGTTTTATCACGGTGTTTTTTCTGTGGTGGGTGGTGGGATGGTGCTTATTGACTTACAGAGAGGAAAGGTGTTTGTTAGAGCAGGATCCCCAAATTAAGCTCCTTGTTGTCCCCCTCGGCCAAGGCAGAGCCTGTCCTATGCTCCCTGCTAGGAAGGATGATGTCAGACAAGCTCAATCCCAGGAGAAATGTTACTGGGACCAAATAAAGACTGATCTTTCCCCTTTACTAAAAACTGGAGCTGAAATCCCTCACCCTTTTGGTTTCTGTGCCCCACAGCCCCATTGAAGAACCAGGGAGCCCCCAGCACAAGCCCAAACAGGTGAGAAAAAATCCTTTCCCTGCATCCCATGTGCCACCATCCCCTGCTATGGGCTGGGGTCATCAGAGACCCTCAAACCCCAGAGTCCACACCAGGGCCGATTTGGGGCTGCTCTGTTGGGGTGCTGCAGCCTGTGAGGGCATGGGATTTTTGGGAGCCCATGCTCCCTCCAGAGCAGGTGGGTAGAGAAAATTCCACAGCCCTCCCTTCTTTATACATCCTTCTGAATCCCTATTACATCACTTTGAAGCACCCCATGAGGAGGGTTCCTGGTTCTTAAATAACAATTTAATTAAGCCCCTAGGTTAAGCTGTAAACTGTGACTCACTTTCCCCAGGCCATGACCCTAAAAGCCAGACCCCCCTCCCTGCATTCTGGAGCAGCCCCCAGGTGCCCCCCAGCCTTGGAAGGGTCTCAGCAGAAGTTTCATCCACCACCCAATTAAATTTTTAATCAGCAGCTCCTTCTTGAAGGGCCTTGTAAGTAAGGGAGTGGTTGCCCACCCCGCAGCTGCTTAAGGGATTAGGGGGTGCAAAGGAGCTTTTCTGTGTGAGCTCATGACACGGAAGAAAGCAGCCAGTTCCCAGCTTCACCATGGAGCCCCCGGCTGCCCCTACCCCAATTCACAGTCCTGGAATCCCAGGGGATCCTGATGGATCCCACCTTTCACAAAACACCTTCCCACACTGCCCTGGAAAGTTCTGGAGAAGCAAAACTCCTGAAAGGGAGGATGCTGTGTTGGGCAGTGGAAGCCTTGGTGCATCTGGTTTGCTGAGATCACTTTCTGAGAGCCCTGAGCTGACACCCACTCCCCAAATACCTCCTGTCCAGAGCCAAGTGCTGACCCACATGCTCTGTATTTGGTAAATCGGGGTTATTTATAGCCCCAGCTCACCGGGATTAGGTGTGCTGTGCCTAATCCTCCTGTTTCCCTGCTCCTGGTGACCTCCTTGCACAAGAGCCTCTTGTGGGGGTGAGAGGACATGGAGGTGAGAGGCCAGGCTGTCCCTATGTCCCCTGTCTCAGCTCAGGTACCCAGAGTGGCCACCAGTGCCCAGAGTGGCTCCCAGCAGGGTCCCTGTGTCCCTGTGATTTGTGATTTGTCCCTCTGTGCTGACACGGTGTCACAACAGCACCACCATCACCCTCCTCATCTCCAGGGCTGTCCCAGGGCTGGTGTTCTGTCTGTCTGTCTGTCTGCTAACAGACCTCTCTGTTCTCCTCCCTCTGCCTTCCTCGGGGGCTGCCCCATGGTAAGTCACTCACTGGAGGTGTCAGTGTGTCCCCATTCCCAGTGTGTCCCCTGCTCCTTGTCAGGCCAGGGAAAATCCCTGCTGTATTTCTGAAAGGGAGCTGCATGAGCAGGGTTTGCCTGGTAAAGAGAAAAGTTGTTTAAGGTTGGCACCATCCCTACAGCTCCATCCCTGAGGGCAGAAGCTGAAGAAGAAGAGGCAGGAGCCAGGGCTGGAGCCCGAGGCCAAACCACGGCGGCCGCGGGTGAAGAAGCCGAGCGAGGCAGGGGCTGCAGAGGAGCCCCCAGCCCCGGCACAGGGTGAGCACAGATCCCCCACAGCCCCCGGGGAAATGGGGGGACATGGGGTGCCCCATCCTGCACCCCGGCGCTCTCCATCCTGGGCATCTCTTGAAATGCGCAGGGGTGAAGAAAGTGAGGAAGAAAAAGGAGGAGAAGGGGGAGGAGGAGAGCGACAAGGACCCCTCCTCCAAATCCACCAAGGAGCCTCGGAAGAAGAAGGAAAGCCTGGCCCCCCGCTCCCAAGCGGCCAAGGGCTCCAAAAAGTCACAAGGTGCGGGGGCAGCACCCACCCTCTGCAGGCGCTGGTGTCACCTGGTGTGACACCTCGTGTCACCTGCACCATGTCCCGATAGCGCCGTGGGTGCTCCCAGCGCCTGCTGGGGCTCTGAGGGGCTCTGCACATCCCCGGCACAGCTTTTTGGCTAAAACCCAGCTGAGGACCTGGGAGAAACGGGGCTGTGGCAGCGGAGCTGCGCTCATTGCCGTGGTCGGGGAGTTGGTATCGAGGGGGAGGGGGGGAAAGGGGGGTGACACACTAGCTGGGAAGGTGACACTTGGGTCCCCGGACACTTTTCTGGAGCCGAAAGCGGCTCCGCTCGGCGAGGCTGGGCCGCGAGAGAGCGCTGTGACTGCGCCGGACGGACAGCGGGCCCCTGCCACCAGCCCGGGGGACACCGGGAGCTGTCCCCGGCCACTGCCACCCAGGAATGGCCACTGCCACCCAGGGACACCCACTGCCACCCAGGAATGGCCACTGCCACCCCGGAACGGCCACTGCCACCCAGGGACAGCCCCTGTCACCCAGGGACACCCACTGCCACCCAGGAATGGCCACTGCCACCTCGGGACAGCCACTGCCACCCCGGGACACCCACTGCCACACTGAGATGGCCACTGCCACCCAGGGACACTCACTGCCACCCAGGAATGGCCACTGCCACCCCGGGACGGCCACTGCCACCCTGCGACACCCACTGCCACACTGAGATGGCCACTGCCACCCAGGGACACTCACTGCCACCCCGGGACAGCCACTGCCACACTGGGATGACCACTGCCACCCCGGGATGGCCTCTGCAACCCAGGGACAGCCACTGCCACCCAGGAATGGCCACTGCCACCCAGGAATGGCCACTGCCACCCCGGGACACCCACTGCCACCCCGGGACGGCCACTGCCCCCCAGGGACAGCCACTGCAACCCAGGGACAGCCACTGCCACCCAGGATCAGCCACTGCCTTCTCGGGACAGCCCCTGTCACTCAGGGGCACTCACTGCCACCCAGGGACAGCCATTGCCACCTCGGGATGGCCACTGCCACCCAGGAATGGCCACTGCCACCTCGGGATGGCCACTGCCACCCAGGAATGGCCACTGCCACCCCGGGACAGCCACTGCCACCCCGGGACAGCCCCTGTCACCCAGGGATGTCCCCTCCTCGCTCACCACGAGGCTGGGGTCCCCCCCTGCCAACGTTGTGTGCTGATGCCGTGGTCACCTCTGGGCAGAGCCGGCTGAGGATGAGGATGATGAGGAAGAGGAAGAAGAGGTGGAGAATAAAAACCCGCCCAAAAAGCTCAAGAAGAAGGTTCCCAAAGAGCCCCTCTCGGGTGGGGGGGAGAAGAAGCTGAAGCAGAAGGGTGAGTGTTCAGGGGACAGGGGTGGCTTTAGCCCAGCTCTGGCATCTGTCCCTGCTGGGATGGGAGAAGTGCCTTGTGTCCCATCCCGGGGGCTGCAGAGCCATTGCCCCTCCTCCTTCAATCTCCCCTCAGCTCAGCCCTTCCTGCTGCTCTGACCCTGTCACCTCCTTGTCCCCATCACTGCCCATTCCCATCCCCCTGGCTGCTGGTCATCAGCTCCTCTGTCCCAGCAGAAGACAAGAGTGACCCTGACAGCAAAGCCAAATCTGCCAAAAGCACCAAGAAGGAGCCAATGTCTGTGTTCCAGGTGAAGAAGGAGAAGAAAAGCAAGAAGAAAGGTATGGGATGAGCAGGAGGGGGTGGCAGCCAGTCTTGCTGCCTGATGGCATCACCCTGAGCCAGCAGCACCCAGTGTTGTGTGACCATGTCCCCTGTGTCCCTCACAGCTGCCACTAGCAGTGATGAGGAGGATGATTCTGACTCCAGCACCAAACCCATTCGGTCAGAGAAGAAGAAAAGCCCAGCATCCCTCTTTCAGACTGGTGGGGACCCCCCAAAAGAGAAAAAATCCAAAAAGAAAGGTGAGAACCTGACACTGGGGGGTTCTGACAGGGCTTCTGGGGGTACAGTGGGCTTGGCCATGGAAAGGGGGTTACAATCACTGATGTTGAGCTTGGTTTTGGGGCTCAGTGGAGTCAGAATCTTCTCCCTTCTGTGCCCCTACCTGTTCCTGCCTGCAGTTCCTCCCAAAGGGGCTGAGAGTGAGGAGGAGACCTCAGAGACCCTGCAGAAAAACTCCAACAAGAAGGGGAAAGCAAAGAAATCAAAGAAGGTACAAAAGACCCCTCAGAGCAGTGGGGATCCCCTCAGGGCAGACCAGGAGGTTTGCAGCATCCCCCAGTGAGACCCACCAGTGTCCCCAAAGCCACCAGCTGCAGAGCCCAGGGGGGTTGGACAGCAAGGAGCAATTAGCTGAGGATGGAGGGGGCTCTGGGGTCACCATCCCCTCTCACCCAGCAGCAGAAGGAGGAGAGGCCCCCATCCCCTGTCATCGAGGTGGAAAACCTGGAGGAGTTTGTGCTGCAGCCGGCGCCGCAGGGAGTGACCGTCAAGTGCCGGGTGACACGGGACAAGAAGGGCATGGACCGAGGGCTTTACCCCACCTACTACCTTCACCTGGACAATGACAAGAAGGTGATTTGGGGGGGGGGCTCTGCTCATCCCAGGGAGCACCCTCAGGGTTTGGGGAGGATGCTGGCCTGCATCCCCCTGTGCTGGTGCTGAATGAGGCTGCTCTCCTCTCCTGTAATTCCTCCCAGGAAATGCCCCTGTGGGATACCTGGGATGGTGAGCTAACAGTGGCTACAGTGGCTAAAGCTGGGCTGGTCTCAGCCCCTCCTGCCCTGTAATGCAGACAGTATCTTGGGGATCATCCTCATGATTTGCTCAAGGTCATGGCAGTGACTGGGGGACAGCAGTGACAATGTCCCATTCCCACACGGTCCCACTGCTCTCCCAGGTGTTCCTCCTTGCTGGGAGGAAGCGTAAGAAGAGCAAAACCTCCAACTACCTCATCTCCATTGACCCCACTGACCTGTCACGGGGTGGAGAGAACTTCATCGGGAAGCTGAGGTAGGAGCAGAGGTGACACCCCAGTTTGGTGGCACCCCATTTCTGCAGCACCCTCTTCCATCCCATGGCTTACAGGCTGTCCCAGGCTATGGCTGGGGCTAAACAGGAGCCTAAATTCAGCGTTTCCCACTGCTGTGTCTGACCTGAGGAGTGGTGGGGGGCTGAGAGGGGAAAACAAGCTTGGCCGGTTCCTCCCAGCAGACAGGTCATGGCTAGAAAAGGTGCCTGGCAAGTCCCAGCCTGCACAGCCAGCAGCCACACAGCAATGCAGGGGGTCCCCATGGTGGCAGCATCCTGTCACACCCTGATTTAGGGATTCCTTGAACCCAAGAAAATCACTGAAGTGGGGAAAAGTCAGCACTGGTGGGGTGCAGCGCCAGGGCTTTGCAGCCAGACCAAAGCCAAGGCTGTGCCTGCACAGGGGTCATGGAGGGGGTAGAGGGGACTCAGTGACATCAGCCACAGCCATCTCCCACCTTTGGGTGCAGATCCAACCTGATGGGCACCAGGTTCACCGTGTTTGACAACGGCGCCAACCCCGACAGAGCCAACGCCGACTGGTCCAACGTGCGCCAGGAGCTCTCGGCCGTGGTCTATGTAAGAGCAGCACAGGGAGCCCCTTCCCAGCTCTGCTGGGCACCAGGACAGGGGTTCCCACCCTGCACCCCTTCACTGGGGCTTGCAGAAATGTGGGGTGGGCTGGAGCCAGACCTGAGCCCTCGTTCAGCCCCCAGGAGAGGCTGTAACCCGCAGTGATTGCTGGTTTAAAGACAGGGTTTCTCTTGCAGGAGACCAATGTTTTAGGGTTCAAAGGCCCCAGGAAGATGACTGTCATCATCCCTGGGATGAATGCTGACTGTGAGAGGGTGCCCATCCGGCCCAGGAACGTAAGTCAAGGGCCAGACGGAGAAAATCCCTTGGAGCTGGGTTTGCTTGGATTCTACCCATCTTGGGGCATGGGGCTTTCAGGTGTCCCTGAAATTCAGGGTGTCCCTGGGAGGTAGAAGACATGGGGCCTGTTTTTTTCTCCACTATAGATCCCATTTCCAGCTGGGTGCTGCTACAGAGCATCCCCCAGGCAAGCCACAGGAGGTGGCAGGGCTCTGGAGGGGTCACCCCAAACTCTGCTCCACTCCCTCTCCCCCCTCCCCAGGATAACGACGGCCTCCTGATGCGATGGCAGAACAGGAACATGGACAACGTGATCGAGCTGCACAACAAAGCCCCAGTGTGGAACGACGAGACCCAATCCTACGTCCTCAATTTCCATGGCCGGGTCACCCACGCCTCCGTCAAAAACTTCCAGATCGTGCACAGCAGTGACCGTAAGCTGGGATGGGGGATAGGGTGGGGACAACTGACTCATGAGCACCCACTGGTTTTTCTAAGGTTTAGTTTTTTCATGCTCTGGGGTCCTGCCTGCCTTTGCTGGAGCTGGGATGAAGCTGACCCTGACCAGGCAGGAGCTGCCCTTGGCCACTGGTGCTGGCAGAGTGTGGGGCTGCTGGTGCCAGGCAGATTTAGGACAAGGACAAATCCTGTGGGGTGCTGAGCCCACATCACACTACAGCCACCCACTCAGCCCCAGCACACCCCCACACTGCTGGCAGGCCACCCTGGGGTGCACTGTGCCTTGGGGACAGTCCCTCAGGGGTGGCAGCAGCTCTGTCTGGATGCGGCTGCTCGTCACCTGTCCGGCGCAGTCAGAAGCCCTTGGCCTCTGGGGTGTTGGGTTACGGGACAGAAAAAGCCTCTTGAGGGCCCCTGGTTATTTTTACAGATTTCCTGTCACCCGCCCTCCAGCAGCAGCCATCCCACAGTCCAGGGGGGTGGGGTGAGCGGGGTCCCTGTCCCTTGGGGGGCTGTGGCACCCAGGGAGGGGCGTGCTGGAGGGAGATGTCAATGGGAAAATGATGCATTTGGCGATCAGTGCTGCAGGAGTCACAGGCTGAGGCTGGGCGGGGGTGTGTGGGCGGCTTCTTTGGGGCTGGCTGTGTGGAGGCAGGCTGGGTGCAGGCACAGGTGACAGCCCGTGGCTCGCCCTCTCTCCCACAGCCGACTACATCGTGATGCAGTTTGGGCGTGTGGCGGATGACGCCTTCACCATGGACTACAACTACCCGCTGTGCGCCGTGCAGGCCTTCGCCATCGCCCTCTCCAGCTTCGACGGGAAACTGGCCTGCGAGTAGCACCGGGGCTGGGACCACCGGGGCTACCGGGGTTTCCAGGACCACCGGGGCTTCCAGGACCACCGGGCCTACCAGGACCACCAGGACCACTGGGGCTACTGGGGCTACTGGGGCTGCCACACCACCAGGACTACCGGGGCTTCCAGGACCACCAGGACTACTGGAACCACCAGGGCTACCAGGACCACCGGGGCTACCAGGGCTACTGGGACCACTGGGACTACTGGGGCTATCAGGACCACCGAGTCTACTGGGACCAGTGGGGCTACCAGGACCACTGGAGCTGCCGGGACCACTGGGGCTACTGGGGCTACCAGGACCACCGGGACTACTGGACCACAGGGCTACTGGGACCACTGGGGCTACCGGGACTACTGGAGCTATTGCGGCTACCAGGACCACTGGGGCTGCAGGGATCACTGGGGCTACCAGGACCACCAGGGCTACTGGGACTATCGGGGCTACTAGAGCTACCAGGACCACCAGGGCTACTAGGACCACTGGGGCTACTGGGACTACCGGGGCTGCCAGGACCACTGGGGCTACTGGGGCTGCCAGGACCACTGGGGTTACTGGGATCACTGGGGCTGCTGGGACAACCAGGGCTACCAGGACCACTGGGGCTACTGGGGCCATCGGGGCTACTGGGACCACTGAGACCACCAGAGCTGCCACCACTGCCAGTGCCCAGAGGATGCTCCTGCATCCCTGTCCTGTCCCGTCCCTGTATCTCCACCTTCTGGCTCTCACGGCTGTTCCTGGGGTGGTTCAGGGCACCTGGTACCTGCTGAGTGCTGTGGGGTGCTCACCCAGCTCCAGCCACCCTCTCCAGGCAAATCTGGGGCAAATCACCGGGCTGGGGTGATGGCAGAGCCAGGCTGGAGGTACATCCATATTCAGCAGATGAAGCTGACTGCAATCCCTGTCTCATCCCTTTGGACTCAGATCCTGGAAACTCATCCCCTGCCCCCACTTTTTTGTTGTTATTTTTTGGTGGGGTTTTTTTTTTGGGTTTTTTGGGTTTTGTTTGTTTGTTATGGTTTGTATCTTTATGCTCAGCCTCCCAGTGAGAAGGGCGTAGGTGGTCTCCTCACTTTGTGTTTCCTCATCCCTGCCCACATGCAGGTGGGCTCTGCCTAAGCTCCCAGCTATAAGCCCCCATCCCACCTCGTTGCCCACCAGGCACAAAGCCCCTCTTTTACCCCATTTTGCCCTGGTGTGAGTGGATGGCTAATGTGTTTGTACCCACTGGGTACACTCACCTCACTTCCCAGAAAATCCTGGGGATTTGGGTCCCTGGGAAGCAGCCTGGCACCGGCACTGGCACAGGCACGTGCCAAGGGGTGACAGTGCCAGCAGAGGAGGGCTGGCAGGCACGTGAGGCAGAGCTTGCACTGCTGGCAGGTGGCCCAGCTGGGTCAGTGCTGCCAGGAGAGACCTGGAAGAGAAAACTCAGGGTGCACCAGGAAGCAGTGGAGTGATTCATGAGGTGTGGTGCAGTGCTGAGTCACGCTCAGCACCCAAACCCTGCTGAGCTCCCTGTGCCCTCAGCTCTCACTGCCCCCTTACTCTGTGATGCCACTCCAGACCTGATGTGCCCCAGGTGTCCCCACAGCTGCCTCACTGGTATTCTGCTCATGAGAAGGTGCCATCCCCTGTCAGAGTGGTGGGGAGCTGCAGGGAGTCACTGGGAAGGGGAGATGCTGAAGGGAGGCAGCTCACTGGGAACAGGACAGCTCATGCCCCCTGTTGCACCAGTTATGGGGTGAGGATTTGGCTATACAAACAGTCCCAAATCTGATTAATTCAGTGGTGAGAAAAATGGGGACATGCCAAGGAGGCCTGAAACACCATCCTCAGCTCTCTGGTTCTCTCACCTGCTCAGCTCACACACTGACTCCAGAACCATGTGGGATTCCCTTCTCAGGACACAAAGGGGCTGTTCCCCCTTTCTGGGGGTGATATGAGCCCCCCAAATTAATGCAGCTGAGAGGCAGCTGTGGCAGAAAGGCTGAGGAGCAGAAGGATGAGATGGATGTGATTGTGCAAGAGGGATGCTCATCCTCTCTGGGCAGTGTCACATCACCATGGCCTGAGCCTGTGTGGAGCTGAGGACAAATGACAGTGACAGAGCTGCTGCTGGACCACTGGTGATCATCTACCCCAGTGGCTTTGCAGATGGGAGTGGAGATTTTCCCCAGCTGCATGAATCTGGGCTCCATGATTCACAGGCAGATGCTGGTGGTGGGGCAGGCAGTGTTGGAGAGCTTGGGGACAAGCCAGCCCATGTGGGCCATCATCCATTACCCATGCAGAGAGCTCAGGGAACATCTTGTGAGCTGAAGGGAGAACCAGCAGTTCAGGGCCAGCGTCCCTGGAGAGGTATGGCCAGCAAATGTGGGGAAAGCAAGAGCTTTCTGCCCAAATCCAGCCACAAACCCAACATCTGTTTGAAATCGGGACGAGCTCAGCTTGGTTGAGCTAATACTTGTCCCCATTTCCTCCAGTGCACAGAGAAAAGCAGCAGCAGGATGAGACAGAGAGGTTTGGGCTCCCCACATTCCGCCTGCTGTTATCCCAGCTGCTCCCCAGATTGATTCTCCCTTCCCTCACCCAAAACCTTTCCATTTTCCATTTGCCCATTGCTGCTTGCAAACCCTTCAGATTTCCTGGCCTATCACCCACGGCTGAGCTAAATCCCTTCCACGGGTGTCCCGTGCAGCATCACCCAATCTCAGAGCAGCCACTGCCTCAGCCTTTGACAAACCCTCTAACTCAAACCAACTGTGGCAGAAGAAACGAATGAAAACAATTTAATAGGGCGATGGATATTCGGGCCCTTTGTTTGCGCTGGCTGTTAACACCAGAGGAGGAGAGGGATGGAAGCAGTTGAAATGTGTATCTGCTTTGGCCGGCGGAAAGTGTGACGGATGCTCCAGCAGACCAATGGCTGAGGGTGCTGGGGTGTGCGTGGGTGTGAAAGGAATGCTCGCTGCAAGAAAAGATTAAAAAAAAAAAAAAAAAAGAAAGAGCCTTATCAATGGTGTTTGAGTCCAAAGTGTGTGTATTCCTTGGAGAAAGGGTTTCCTCAATCTCCAGGGATGATGTTTTCCCTGCAATGTGAAGGTTTGAGGTTTCTGAGGATTGGTTTTAGGGGCACTGTTAATTGGGCGGGTGCTGCAGGCAGGGATTGAACCCCACAAAGTGCTCGGGCAGGGGCACAAGCGGCCACTGTCGTCAGCTCCTCAAGGGAACCTCCTGGGAAATGTGCTTTATTTTTGCAGAGATGCTTATAAGGCAAAGGGGAGGAAAAGAACAAGGCCCCACCTCGCTGCTGAGCAGCACATCCCAGCCAGGAGCAGTGTCACTGCAGGGCTGGTGGCTCTCTCTGTGGTTCATCCCCATCCCAAGCTGAGGAGTGCAAAGATGCTGGTCCAGATCTGAGCAGGAAGGTGGATGTAGGGGTTCCTCCAACTCCTCTTCTGCAGACCCCTGGGGTTTGGGGGGCTCCATGCACCCAGCCCTGCTCTCTTGGGGGGGATGACAGATATTTCCATGGTTTCCAGAAGGAAAATGCCCCACTGGGCAGGCAGCCTGAGGAGGGAAGGGCTGGTACATCCATGGGGGTGTGGAAGGGGAGAGCAGCGCTGGGAAACTCCTTGTCCAGCAGTGGAAGGGCTGGTTCCCAGCAAGCTGCCATGGCCCCAGCCCTGGGGGATCTCTCCCAGCTTTGAAGTGGTGATACTTTAATTAATTAAAGAAGTGATTGTGACGAGGTGTTCTCCTTTTTCTTCCCTCTCCTCTTGTATTTATTTTGGTAACATTTTCTAGAGGGACAGGCAGACTCATAGCTGGTTAGCTCAGCTTTGCAGGACAGGCTCTTCTCAATGCAGCAAGCGACAGGCAGCAATGGGAAAGCCAATATTTTTCAACTGCTTTTTAAAAGCAGTCATTTTTTAATTAGTGAATCCATTCTGGAGAAGTGTTGGAGTTTTACAATGTTGTAGCTGTTCTTGGTGTCTTGCCTAGACTTGGATGTTCTGGCCATACGAAAATATTATTTATGGCGTTGCAGCTTGCAGCTCTTTTATATTATAATTTGAGAAAGGAAGTTGCTGTTCCCACCAGTGGACAAAAAAATAGCAGAAACAAGGACTTCGAACTTCTGAAGGAGGAAAATAAATAAAAATTAAGAGGCAGAATGGGAAACAAACCACTGAGCCAGCCTTGAATCTCTGCACTCCTGAACAAAGTCATCCCAGCATCACTGTCAGTTGTGCTGGTTGTTGTAGCCAGACCCCTGCCCAAATGCCTCAGCACTGCCCTGCTCAGTTTTGCATGTGTCCCTAAACATTTGTGGATCAAGCTTTTTATTCATGGGCTAATGCACACTTGTTTGCTCATGCCTTACTCAGCCTAAACTCCTATTGAACTCAATTAAGGCTGTCATCTCCAGGAGCACTCAATGTCATTTTTGCCCAAGTAAGGGATGAGTAACGAGGCTCTGAACAGCCCTTGGAGAATAGCAGCCATTTTGTTGCAGTTTTTGGTCCAGATTTCTTACAAGTTAGCAGCAGGCCAAGGGTGGAAGAATGTGATATGGCTTTATGAATCACACAATTGCTGAATGTGCTGGATGCTTCAGAGCCTGTCACTTCACGGACTGAAGCATTGGCTGTCTTGTCCCAAAACGCTTGAATACAACCAAGCTCATGATGAAAATTAGAAAAATATGTTTCTAGAAGGGATGGGATGCAAAGAACATCTCTTCTCCAAGCAGGGCTCTGGGAGGATTCCTCACCCTGATTTGTCCCTGGGGGTTTTGGGTGCCATGGTGTGGTGTACGCTGGCCCAGTGGCCAGGGGGACTGGGGGTTTTGTCCCTTTTGGGGCTGCAGTTCCTGATGGTCAGCCTGGGTCGTGGCCAGGGACTTGAATGTGATCTCTTGCTGTGGCTTAGCACATTACCACCCATCAGCTCACTCAGAGGAAGTGAGCACAGCCTGGATCCTGGCTCAATTCCCTTGAGAAATCCCAACGGCGTGGGCTGAAATCCCCATCCTGGGCACCATGGGGTGGTGTCTGGGAGGAACAGGGAATCTACAGATTGATGGGATGCAGGGCACTGAGTGTGTGTGTGTGTGTGTGAGGATGAGAGGGATGAAGGTGTTTGGAGAGGGATGAAGATGTCAGAATGGGAAGGAAGAGGAGGATGAAGATGTGTGGCAGGGCATTACAGCATGCAGAGGACAATGAAAATGTGTGGAAGGGGATGGAGGTGAGCACAGGGATGACGGTGAGTGAAGGGAGGCAGGAATGAAGAGTGGGACAAGGTGAGCACAGAGTTGATGAAGGTGTGCAGAAGGGGATGAAGGTGTGCAGAAAAGGATGAAGGTGTGCAGAAGGCGATGAAGGTGTGTAGAAAAGGATGAAGGTGTGCATTAGGGGATGAAGGTGTGCAGAAAAGGATGAAGGTGTGCAGAAGGGGATGAAGGTGTGCATTAGGGGATGAAGGTGTGCACGGGTGACCCTGGCTGGCTGCGGAAGGGACAGGACAAGTCGGGTCAGCAGCACTTTCATGCCCTGGCCCAAGGCCGCACCCCAGGGCCGCATCCCGGGAATGCCGAAGGGAGAAGGAGGAAGAGGATGAAAGTGAGGAAGGTTCATAGAGGGCGCTCCCATAGTCCGGGCCGAGCCAAGCCGAACTCCAGGACTGCCCTTTCCTAAAAAAAAAAACCAAACTCTTCTCGTGTAAGGGAAGTCCGGCGTCCCCGCTGCCCCGACGGGGAGGTCGGGAGGGTCGGGCGGGAGGAAGGGCCGGGAAGAGGAGGAGGAGGAGGAGGTGGAGAAGGAGGTTAGGGGAGGAGGAGGAGGAGGTGGAAAAGGAGGTTAGGGGAGGAGGAGGAGGAGGCCCGGCCCGGCCCCGCCGCCTCCTGATTGACTCCCAACTTTCCGCTCCTCCCTCGCATAAACTTTCCCGTCGCCGCGCCTGGCTCGGTGCGCGGAGCCGGGATCCCGCCGCGCTGCCCGCATTCCTGCCGCCCGCCCGGCCCGGCCCGGCCCGGCCCCGCTCCGGCACCGGCACCGGCACCGGCACCGGCCCCGGCCCCGCTCCGGCCCCGCGCCCGGCCCGGCCCCTCCGCAGCACGGAGCAGGTAAGCGCTGCCCGGGAACCGACTCCCAACCCCCCTTCCTCCGCCTCCTCCTCCTCCTCCTCCAGCCCCTCCTTCCTCCCGGCCCGCAGCCCCGGCGGATGGCGGGGGGCGGCGGGGTCGCCCCAGCGCTGGCCGCCCCCCGGCCCGGCAGCTCGGTGCCTGCCCCCGATGGGGTGTGTGCGTGGGGAGGGGGCGCAGCCGCGCTGTTTTCACTGTCCCCAAACTCCCGCCCCGTCGGGGCTGCGCTGCCCCCGCACCGAGTCCCCCCCGGGGTGACAAAGGGGCCTTGTGCCCGCACCTCGGGAGCGGTCGGGGCGGGCTCCCGATGTTCCGGACGGGGATCGCCCGCCCCGGCCGGAGCCCCCCCGAGGGTCCCGGGCGAGGTGCGGGGTCACCCGCGTGTCACGCTACATGTGTGTCACACGCATGTAGGGGATGACCGCGCACTGACTGTATGCTAAACACTTTGTGCCTCGTCATAGGGGGTGCTTTGCTAACAAGGCGGCAATTAGATGTATAATTTTCAGCAGTGTGTCATCTTTATTATTATTATTATTATTATTATTTTATTTTTACACCCTCTTTGGGTTTGGTGTTGTTTTTTTTTCCCCTTAACCCCCTTGGAAGGAAAATACGGCCAAGCTCTCGCAGAACCACCCACCTCCAACCCCCCGAAACCACTCAGGCCCTACACAATGCATTTAGCTTGTACTGACTGAAAAAAAAAAAACAATTTGGGGAGAAAACAGCTGGAAATTATACCAGTGGCCTGGCTGGTGTGGCGGGCACCCTGCAGCTGCTCAGTGCTGTTGGGTGGTTGGCAGAGGGAAAAGTGAAGGCAGAGTTTTTGGGGGTTTTGGTGCTTTGCAAGGAGCCGGGACAAGCCGGGCTGGGCGATGGTCCCATCAGAGAAGCGATAATCTCCTGTGTCAGGCACGCCGGGGTATTTTGGGCTCCGGCATCCTCTGTCCCCTCCTATCGCTTTACCCCGCGCGGGTACGTGCGTGTCGTGAGTCAGGGCATTGGCAGTGCCCCGCCGCCCTGGGGGGCCCTGCCTGCCAGGCTGCCAGCCTCCCCCCGTGCTGCAGCGCTCGTGATGCTGAGTGCACAAATGGGCTTTGCCAGGCTGGTGTGCCCCCCATGCACCCACTGGTGTTGGGGTCTCTGTGGTCTCGCAGCCCACACCCCTTGGGGGTAATTTTGTCCAAGAATGGGAGGAAGGTGAAATGGAAGGTCCCCAAAGTGGGCAAGGGGTGAAGGCTTGACAAGGTCACTTGGTGGTGAAGCTGGGAGAGAAATGAGTAGGGGGGCTGGGACGCTGGTGACAGGACAGGTGGTGGTCACTGTGGCAGTGCCCCAGCACTTCTCCACCAGAGGGGACGAACATGACTGTCCCATGGGGAGAAGACACTGGATTTGGCCCTGTTTGGGTGTCACAGGCTCAGCATTCCCATGGGAAGAGGTTGCAGATGGCTGTGGGGTGAGCAGCTCCTCCTCACAGCTGGGTGACACAGGGGGACATTGCCATCCCCAGGGACCTCGAGCACTCAGCTGCTTCCCCACCATGGGCATGTGGCTGGCACCACACTCGAGTTTCTGACAGGAATAACCCTTTGAAAGCAGTGGGTCCAGCCACCTTCTATAAGTGGCACCCAGGCCCGAGGTGACTGCAACATTGGGGTGCAGCTCAGAGTAGGGGGGATGTTTCAACCAGGCCATTTTGAACAGCAGAACCCTCCAGCAGTCGTCCTACATCTAAAATCCCTTTCCTGCAAAGCAGAATCTCCAATTCCATCAATAACAGGGACTTGCATCCATTTGCCATGACATGTGGTGGCTGTTTATCATGATATCAGAAACAACATCTCCTTTTAATCGCCTTTTAATCCCCATCTTGCCACCACCAAGTGGGTTGGGAGGCGAGTCCCGGTGGCCCTGGCGCTGTGCCGAAGGAAGGAGCCTTTTCCTGGCGGTGTGTGAGCAGGTCATGGCACTGAGGAGGTGGGGGTGGCAGCGGTAATCAGCTATAATTAATGTATTAAAAAGCAAGTAACCGCGCAGCTCCCATCAAACACAGAGAGCACGAGGCTGGTGGCAGGTGAGCTCGCTGGTGAGACTGGCAGCAGCCAGAAAAGGCATAAATGTGCAATTTTGGGCTGTTGGTGGGGTGGGAAATATATTTTCCTGTGTTAGTGCCTCTTCTTCTGTTTGTGGGAGGGGAAGGGGGAAGAAGGGACAGCAAAGCCCTAAGCAGGGGTGCTGCTGGGATTTATGTGATGAGCCGTCCTGAGGCTCTTGGTTAGGTTGGAATCTCTCCATCCATCACTGAAGTGGACGGATGCTTTCCAAAAACTGTTTCATCTCTAGGAGCTTCCCTCTGTCGTTAAATCCTTGATGGCAGTGGCGAGGAGCTGACGGGGCAGCCACAGTGTTTACATCACCTTGAGCGCCGTTGGTGGATGGGATATAACCAACTACTCTTGATTTTGACAACTTCCATCCACGGGGGATTTGCTGAGTGGCCAGGCCATGCCTTGATCTTCTCAGCTGTTTGTCCAAGGTGTTATTTGGGATGGGGGCCAGGCCGGGAGCCGCGGCAGCCGAGCCCAGGCACCTGCGTGTTGTGGTTGGGGCAGACACCTGAAGCGCATGGGCGTTCGCTATTGCCACCGTCACGTGGCGACTTATGAAATGTTTTTTTGGAGGGAGGGAGGGAGGGTAATGATGGGGTGAGCCGGCGGGGCCATGCCCCGCACCAGCCTGCAGCGGGCACGGGCAGGAGCGGCCCCCGTGCGCGATAACCGGATCGTGCTGCGGGTCTGGACATGCTGCTGCAGCTCCCGCTGCTTCGCTTCTCCCCGCCCGTGAAATGGGAGCGAGGGGCCCCGGGAGCAGCTCCTCGTGGTGCTGGTCAGCCTGATGTGGCAGCGGGAGCAGGGGGTGGTGCGGTGCTGGTGCCTTTTATGCGGTGCTGGTGCCATTTATGCGGTGCTGGTGCCATTTATGCGGTGCTGGTGCCATTTGGGGTCCCCGTGCTGCTCGTGGCAGGGTTTCCTGGTGAGCACATGGAGGTGACAGGCTGTGAACTCTGTGGTCTCATTCTTGATGTTGGCAGGTGGTGGCCTTGTGGTGACAGTGTTCACATAGGGCTCTACACTGGTGAAGCTGTACCTGTGGGCGAAGGATTTGGGGAAATAACAAGGCACATCCCATCCTGGCAGCACAAATCCCGATGGAACTTGTTCCCCCGTCCTGTCCCAAAGAGATGTGATGCTCCAGTGCTCCCAGCGTCCCCTATTATGCTTCCAAGAGATAAGAGCAGCACCCAAACCCAGCGAGCCCACCTCGCAGCGGGGCACTGGGTGTGTCGCAGGCTGTGCTGGGTCTGTGCTCTATGAAGGCAGAGCTCACCCTGGGTACACTCCTGCACAGTCAGAGGTGGCTGCGGGGTGCGCTGCTCCCGAGGTGTGAGTGATGGAGGGGGCTGCTCGGTCCCCTTCCCCCTGCGCCGCCGGGGTTCGGGACGGACCCGGAGCGTGTGCTGGCAGAGCTCCCCGGGCTGCGGGGGGTGGCCGGGGAGGGGACAGCGGGGCTGCAGCTAATTTTAGGAGGTGGGCAGAGCCTCAGGGGAAGCAGCCGGCTGGAGGGAGGTGTCGCACTCGCGCCGCGGTGCCCACGAGCATCGAGGGTGAGCGCTGCGCGACCCTGGCTCTGAAGATGCTGCCGTGGGCTGGTAGCCCAGTTTTGTGCTCTGGGCAAGAGCAGTGTCCCCGCGGATGTCCCGGCTGCTGGGAAACACACAGGGGCAAAGCCCCGGGTTCGTGGTTCGCATTACCGGGAGGCGGGCGAGCCCCGCGCTGCTCCGTGCCTCAGTTTCCCCGGGAGCGTCTCGCCAGCGCTCCCCCGGCGCAGTGCGGTGGAGGCAGGAAGGCTGGCCGGGCTCGGGGATCCTCGCCTTGTGAGCGCCAAGCCTTATTATTTCCCCACAACTGTCTCCTCCTCGCTCCTCGTAAAATTAGATCCAGCTGTTCACAATAGCCACTAACTTCTCTCCGGAAGATGTTCAAAGTTTACAGGCGCGGGTGCGTGGAGGATGGGCTGCCGTTCCCATGCCAGCTCCTCGCCGCCCGCCCTTCCCCCAGAGGCAGCCAGCTCCTGCCTCCCCCCCGCCGGCTTAGGCAATTCGGGTTTAGGAAGAAGCACACCCGCACGCAGGCATGCGAGCTGCCGACCCAACCGAGCGTCGGGTTTTTATTAGCAGGGAGATCTGGGCACATCGCAGTCCAGGACAGAAGGTTTGGTCCAAGACCCTGCTTTTCCCTACCCGGCTTTGGTAGATTAGTTGGACAGGGTTCTGCTTTTCATGCTTGCCAGCACCTGTGTTCAGCCATGGATTGAGTTTGGGCTCCAGCTCTTGCATGGGGTGGCTGCTGTCCCCTTGCAGCCTTGCCTGGGTGGCACTGCAGAGTTGTCAGGGTCCAGCTGCGGTGTTTGGACATCAGTGTGCTGGGCAGGGGTCTAACACACTGTGCTGGGTTCTCTGGCACTCTTGGACTCCTCACTGGAGCTCCTTCTTTTACCAAGAACACTGCCTTCATGTATTTTTAGCAATTTTCCTCCCCAAGGATTCCAGAGCAATTTTTCAATCTGCGGGAGCTGGAGTCGCTGTGCCCGTCTCCAGCTCTGGGCTGGGGCAGTGGCAGGAGATGCTGGGAGAGGGTGATGAGCTGCCACGGGCTCCCAGCACACTCCTGGCGTGCACAAGGATTTGCTCACTGGGACTGCCTGGGGTGGTGGCAGTGAAACAGTGCTAGATCAAATATTTTGATTCCCTTTCTGGGAATAAGTCACTGCTGGGGTTTGTGCAGGGCAGCCTGTACCTGCTCTCGCAGCTCCTGCAGGACCTCAGCTGGGCACTGAGCTTGTTCTGAGCTCGTTGCAGGAGGGCAGGGAAGCGTGTCCCCCTCACAGGGGTGACAGTGGCCAGGTGACAGTGCTGTGTCACATTCTGTGCCAGACTCTGGCAGCCAGGAACATCTCTTGGCTGGGGTGGTAATGCCTGACAGCCGCTCTGCCCGCTGTCTCAGGAGCTGATCCCCCTCTCACAGCCCCCATCCCAGGGTTTCTCTGGCTGGGGGCTGTGAGTGTGGCAGTCAGTGCTGGCCCTGAGCTCCACTGGGTGCAGTGGGCACAGCTGCTGCCTGGGCAGGCTTGGGTTTCACGGGGGCGGAGGCGGCTGGGGGCAGGTGTGAAATTCATTGCAGCCTTCCTCCTCCTTCTCCTCCTCCTCCTTGCCTGGTAGGGTCCCCTGGGAGATGTTTTCCCTGGCCCTGGTGCAATGGCATAAAATGGGGTCAGCAGCACCTGGAGCTCCTCTGTGGAGGCGTTTTTCCTCCTAGGAGCAGGACAGAGGGCTGGTGGGTCTCTGGATGCTTGGCTGGTCCCAATGGTAGGACACTGTCCCACTGCAGGCACAGAACTGCCTGCCCCAGGCTTCCCTGGTGCTCCCCTGACACCAGAGACACTTGGCTTCCCCTTGGGATGGGCCAGTAGGACTCAGGACTTGTTGGCCACTCTGAGCTCATCTACAGGGGATGTTGAAGAGGAGACATCCTGGGATGGATATATTTTGGCAAATTCAGCAGTTCCCAGTGGGTGCTTTGTCCAGCACTGGCTGTGCCATGGGCCACCAGCACTGGAGGTGTCACAGGACAACAAGGGGGTGGCCCATCCCCAGCAGGCAACTCCAACCCTGTTGTTTCCATCCAGCTCGTTTCATAACACAGAGAGCAATTAATGTTCTAAAAGCTTTCTATTTATGCGCTGCTGGGTGAAACGCCCCGTCCTGGCTGGGCAGGGCAGTGTAATTGGGCCAGGGAGGCACGCCGGGTTACAGTGTCCGTCTGTCCTCTGCCCTCAGGTCCTGAGCCTCAAGACTCGAGCAAAACCGGCTCAGGTCCTCCAGAAGCCGAAACCTGGCTGTGCCACCCTGCCAGGGCTGGGGAAGAGGAGCGATGGAGGGGTTGGTTTGGATGTCCGTGATTCTGCCCTTAGGAGGGAGCTGTGCTTTGGGTTTGCCTCATCCCTTTCCTTCTCTCTGCTCCAAATATTTTGGGAGCAAATCACTCACATTTTCTCTTTGTTCATCCACAGCCTCCTGGGATGAGGGGTCTGAGCATCCCTTGACCTTGCACAGCTGAGCAAGGACTGGCTGCATCCCAGCCAGCTGGAGGCTTTGCTGGGAGCTGGGGGACCCTTTGGCTGTGGGGGTCCAGCTGGAGCTGGGGGGCATGGGGAGCCTGGGGCAGCCCTGGCAGCTCTTCAGACCCTGGTGGGATGCTGCCACGTGGCTTCCTGCGGTTTCCTCGCTCCGATTGCTTCCTGAGCCGCCCGCCAAGCCGGAAGGGACAGGAAGTGATAGAGAGAAGGAAATTAGCTGGGCTGTCTCACAGGGAGCTGGCCTGATGCACTGGGGGCTCTGCCACCATCTGAGTCCCCAGGCTGTGCCGGGGACCCTTCAGAGAGGATGTGGCCAGTCAGGTGGGTGGGAGAGAGCAGAGTGGCCACCCTTCCCTCCAGGAGCCAGGGAATCCCTCCCGGCAGGCTGAGAGCTGTTTGGAAGAGGAGCACAATGTAAACAAACCTTTCACCGCCCTCCTGCCATGCCGTGTCTTGCTCAGGCTCTGGCTGTCCCTGGGACAGCCCTGTGCCAGCCAGGATAAGAATGGGGCACACTGTTCCCAAAGGGTCCCTGGCAAGGTGCCAGGGATACGGGGCTCCTGTGAAGGGCTGCATCCTTGGCAGAGCCAAGAGCATCCTGCTGTGTGCCCTGCAGTGGACATGACAACATCTCTGGTGTGGTGTGGTCTCGCTGGTGTCCCCCAGGAGCTCCACAGCTTTTGGGTTTCCTTCGAGGGGCTCTGCAGAGCTCATGGTTGTGTGGGCAGCATTCCTCTGGGCCGTGTCACCAGGTGGGGAGAGGCAGGAGCAGGGACACAGCCCCCAGCACTCCCCTGCCTGAAACGAGGGGCACGTTGGCAAAAGCCTCTGCCTGCCTACAGATCACTGCCAGCATCAGGGCCCCAGCTGTGCTCTCACTGAGCCCCAATGTGCCAGGACACGCAGGAGCTGGGGTGCCCCAGGGCCTCACTTTGAGGCTAACAGAGCAGTCCCTGGCACGCTCAGCACCAGGGGGAATGGAGACTCGTGTCCCCCTCACCTCTGGAGCGTGGGTGCCACCAGTCAGGGTGATGGCAGGGGTGATAGCAGCCTCGTGTTCCCCCACAGGGCTGGCGCAGGCGGCGCTGAGCCGGTGCGGGGCTGAGCTGCTCTGTGCTGCTCCTGCCCAGGCTTGTCATGAACTTTTATCCTTTTGCCGTGGGGTCTGTGTGCAGGGGGGAGGGAGAAGGGCTGGATTGCCCTGGGCCCCCTGCATGGGGAGGCAGGATGGAGTCAGGATGCAGCTGGACCCCCACACTCTCTATCTTTGCAGGGTTCTTTGCTTCCACAGTATCCCCAACACCTTTGCAGAGTCTTTTTGTCCCAATGTCCCCAGCCCATGGTGGGGAACCCCAGGTCAGAAGGGATCCTTGGGGCTGCTCTGCCCCACGCCTGGTCCCTCTGGGCAGTGCCAGCTGGGAATGTGCTGTTCTGCAATCCCCTTGTGAAGCCAGTGCTGGTGTCCATCTGTCCAGCCCAGGTGGTTTGAGGAGATGCTGTGACAACAGCCACCACCCCTGTCCCAGTTTGGGCAGGACATGAGGCTTTGGGGTAGTGCAAGGGCTGCTGGGGCTGTGCCTCGTGGTGCACCAGATGGGATGATGCTTTTGGGGCTGAGCATGCTGGGGAACAGGAATATGCTATCAGATGTCAAGGATGAGGACATGGGGGCACTGTGGGGGTGACGGGCACCTCTGCCCATGTCACAATGTCCCCGTGCTGCCAGCCCCCAGTGCTCTCCCATGTGCCACCCTGCACGTCCCTGGCCCGATCCCTATCACAGCTGGTTGTGCTGGATCCAGCAGCTCCTTGCTCCTGCCTTTTGACACTCACAGGGTGCCCACGGTGCTTCTCTGACTGCAGATGCTGCCTCCAAAGCATTTCCTTCCCTCACCCGCCACAAAACACCATCTCTCAGGCACCCTTCCCTCTTTGCATCCTTTGCTTTGGCAGGGTTTGAAGAGCTTTAACAGGGTAACAAGCCCCAAGCAGCTCTGCCTGCTCCAGCCCCAGGTTTCCCTCCCGTCCCCCACACAGGGCCGAGCTCTGGGAGCCGTGGGAACACCATCCTGCTCTCCTGGGCAGCCTTGACCTCTCAGGGAGATAAGGGCTGCCCTGGAGCCATCCTCCCCTTCCTGCTGTGGGCACCGTGCCCACTGGGGGACCTCACAGGGGAGCAGCCCCCTCCATCACCCTCTACAGCTGGAGTGAGTGCCCCCCACAAATTCAGGCTGGGAGTGAGCTGGGAGTGGGTGTCAGTGCCCATCCCCACTCATGGCTGGTGAGCATCCTCTGAGCATCCCCTGGGGATGTGGGTCAGTGGTCCTGGGATCCCCAAAGCCTGTGGGAGGGGTGGTCTTCCAGCCCTGCTCCCTGGGGAGCAGCTGGGAGGCAGCAGCCTGACATATTTTCCGGCAGGTCCGGTCCCCTTCCCTGCCCTGAGCAGGTCTGGCCGCGCTCTCCGCGGGCCGTCCAGCCGTGCCGGTTCCCTAATTGCTGCTGTTGTTGGTGTTTTGTAAGGGCAGGGTGGAGCGGCTCTGGCCGTGCCTTGCGTCAGCGCGGTGCTTGCACCCTCCCTCCAGGAAATCCAATGTCCTGCCTGGGCCAAAAGCAGGTTCGGAGGAGGAGGAGGAGAAGGAGGAGGAGCTGCTTCCTTGCACCTTGGCCGGGGCCCCAGCATCACCCTCCCTCCTCTCCCAGCTTCCCTGAAAAGGCTGGGCTGGGATTTCCCTGCTGGAGGGGGCTGGGGGCCTCCAGGGGAGGGGGACACGTGTGTCACAGGCAGGGTGTGGGGTCAGCTGTCACCCTGCCTGTGCAGACAGTGCCTGGCACGGTGACCCAGGGCACTGGGCACGCTGCCTGCAGGGGTGCAGCCAGCTCTGTGGTTTTGCTCTCAGCCCTATAGATTTTCCCTTGGCCCCCAAAACACCCATCAGGTGGGGAGGGCAGGGGCTCTGGTGAGTCCCTGTAAAGTCACCCTCCAGCCCCAGCTCTTGGGGCTTTCCCTTGTTAGGGTGAGCTGATGGCAGCACTGTGGTGCTGTGGGGTCCTGGGCTGGCACCAGGCTGCAGGATCCCTGACCACTGAGGTATGGTGAGACTGGGGGCTCCTGGGCTGCCACAGTGCTGAGATTTCTGGGGCTGCCATGGGGCTGCTGTGGGGTCTGAGACCATTGGGGGCTGCAGGAGCTGAGCAGTCTCAGGTTCCCCCTGGTCTGCACCAGGGTTCAGCACCAAGGCAGCTGCACCCCAGTGTAGGTGGGTGCCCCACTGGGACAGAGCCCTGATGCTGCAGCGGGGAGTGAGGTTCCCCCTGGGCCTGTTCCCATATGCCATCCTCACCATCCCTGTGGAGTGCCTGGTGTTCCCCTTCCCTCCCATCCCCAACTCCCTTCTAGATTTGGAGCCTGCATCCCTGCTGGGGGCTGTCCCACGGAGCCTCCTGGCACAGCCAGGGTGCTGCAGGCCCTGGGGTGCCGCTGGCCCGTCCGGCACCGCCGCCGCCATCCCTGCCTTGGCCGGCTGGCTCGATCCTACAATCCAGTTCTCCTTATTTGGCCACAGTGCTCAGCGAGAGGGGGAGCGGCGGCGGGGGGGACGCGGGCAGGGATGGGCGGCGGGACCGGAGGGGCTGACATCACATCGCGACGAGGGAGAGAGGGATGGGGGGGCTAAGTTTCTTTTTTTATAAAAGAAAAAAAAAAAAAAAAAAAAGGAGGCAGCAAGGCCTTGCAGCGCACACTTGAGCCAGCGGGCTCAGCAGTTCCTTTAAAAGGAGATGTCTGTGCTGGAGACCTTTGTACACTCCCAGCCCGTCCGGGAAGCGCGGCGGCGCAGGAGACACCTCTCCGCTCCCACCGCCGGCAGCTGCCGCCAAACATGTTATTGCAAAACACTGAAACGCTGCGCTGGGAGCTGGGCAGGACAGGGAGCAAGAGCAGGAGGATTGGAGGCTCCCCAGCATCACCCACCAGCTGGGGAGGGCCCAGGGCCCCAGCTGAGCATCCTCAGGGTGGGGGGGCCTCTCCTGGTACCAGGGGAAGGGCTGCTGGACGGCTCTGGCCACCTGGTTCCCATTAGTGGGGTCTGGCTTGGGGCTGCTCAGCATCTCCCTTCAAATCCCAGCTCTGCCTTTGCCAGGCATGGTGGAGCTGGGATTTTGGGGCCTAGGGTTGTTTTTTGGGCCAGCTTGCCCAAAGAGACTGCTATTTGGCAGTGGGCACTGGTGCAGGGTCAGGGTTCACAGGCTGTGGGGGTGCTGCCATCCTGTCCCAAGGTGTCAGCCACAAACACCATGTGCCCAAGTTCCTTGTGTGGGTAATACAGTAGCTAGGGCAGTTTCTTTCCCAAACTTTATTTGGGTAGTTAATTGTGACTTGGATTTGAGGGTACTCATGGAAATCATGTTCTGCCCCCAAGTAAAGCTCGTTGTGTGTCTGACACCCTACATTAGCTGCTGGTCTGGGTGCAAGTGAGAACAGTCTGCCAGGAGCAGAGCTGGCACCATGCTGTCACTGCACCCCATGCCCCAGCCGGGGTTCCTGGGTCTGACAGGTGCCCCTGTGTCCCAGCAGGTTGTCGTGTATCCGTGGGGGCTCAGGGTCGGAGCCCAGAGCAGCCAGCACCATAGCGTCCAACAGCTGGAACGCCAGCGGCAGCCCTGGGGAGGGGCGGGAAGATGGCCAGGACGGCATGGACAAGAGTCTGGACAATGATGCCGAGGGTGTGTGGAGTCCAGACATCGAGCAGAGCTTCCAGGAGGCGCTGGCGATCTACCCACCCTGCGGCCGGAGGAAAATCATCCTCTCCGATGAGGGCAAGATGTACGGTGAGTGCCGGGGGCAGGAGGGAGGCACTGAGCAAAGGCACAGGCTGAACTGAAACCTGCTGCCCTAAACCCACGCTGGGGCATCGCCCTTGAGCATCCCCCAACCCCGAAAGCAGCAGGCTGGGGTTCACCCTGGAGCTGGGCTGGGGAGGTGGCAGTGACCTGCGTCCCCTCCCTGTGCCCTGGCTCTCCCTCCCGCTCCCTCCCTCTCTCGGCCCTGCCGGACAGACTGGTTTGGTGAAGCCGTGGGGCAGGGAGCGGGGCCAGGGCAGCCCCAGCCCTCCTGCTCCTGTGTGCCTCCACATCCCTCCCCAAACCTTCCCCAACCGCACCTGGTGGCCAGAGCACCCTGTGGCAAGGGTCACTCACCCACCCCGAGCCACCTGCACCCAGCTCAGTTTTTGGTGATTTCATTGGTGGCAGCAGGGGCTGGTCAGCCCCACTGGGGTAAAGATTTTGGAGGTGTCAACCTTGTTTTTGGTGTTTCCCAAAACTCCCTGTCCCTGCCAGGGTAGGGACTGGTTCCTCCTGCCCTGCACATCCCCTGATGTCACCCCCAAGGGCCAGTGACCTCAAAGTCAGGAACAGGCTGCCATATTACCAGCACCCTATAGTGACAACAGGACCAGGGCTGGCATCTCTATCCCAGCCTCCAAAATACACCTGCCCAGGATGCTGCTGTCACAACAATGGCTCCCCCAGTGCCAGCAGAGAGGGGCAAAAGGGACGAGCCTTTCTGGAGAGCACTGTGCCACTGTCCCCACAGCCATGCCAGCTACCTGTGCCACCCCATTTCCCAGGGCCCCCAGCCCACGGCATCGGGGCTGGTGGGGGAGTGGGGTGAGGGGGAGGCGGGGGAGCACAGGGCTTCCCAAGCGTGTGCATTTTTTGGATTTCTCCGGGAATAGCTGAAGTGCCGCCGGGAGCCTGGCCCTTCGAAGCACGCCCCAACCGGTTTTTCCAGCCTTTCAGAGACATCTGGCAGCTGCTTAAAGAGGCAGCAGCCCCTGCTGGCCTTTCATCTCCCCCCACCTTCCCCAGCACCTCCCCACTGGGACCCCCAGGACCCCCTGGCTGGCGTTACCGAGTGTACCAGGGGCACTGGCAGCACAGGCAATGCCAGCATGCAGCATTATGGTGTGCCAGTGCCTCTGCTCTCCTTCAACACCACTCTTTTTGGGGGTTCCATGGGTGCCCTGGGCTGTGCCAGCCCCCTGTGCCAATGCTGTGGGGGTGGCAAAGCAAGGTGGGAGCTGGGGACCCAGGACTCAGCACGGGCACACTGGTTCTTGCTCCACTCGGCTGCTGGATGGGTTATTTTTAACCCAGCCTGTCCAACTGGTTCACGTGGTGGTGTCAGGGGAGAGGAATTTGGGGAATGTGGTAATTTGGAGGAGGACGTGCCCTCTCAGAGGGAATGGCACGGTCCAGATGAATCACAGGGAAAGGGACAAGGGACAGGGCACGTGGGCACGGGGATGGCCTTGAGGGTGCAGCCTGGGGCATGGTGTGAGGCAGGATGGGTGCAGGAGATGCTGGGCACTAGGGCTGGTACTGGCTCACTGAGTCCAGGAAAGCACTCACATTTCTTTCCTGTTTTTTCCCCATATTTCTTTCCCATGGGCAGGGTACAGGGGGCAGAGGATGGGATTCAGGAGCAGGACAGTCAGAGGGGGATTTTGATGGTGTCCCCCCAAAACTGGGGCTCAGCAGCTCAGTCCCTTCTGTTTATGTCATCTCACCTGGGCTTAAAGGACACCCTGTGAGACCTGACCCCTTCTGGGTGCTGAGGAGGGAACCCAGGAGGAGAACTGAGCTTCAGGGTGACACCAGGGTGCCATGCTGTGCAAGGGGTACCCCCCCATTGTCACCCACCCACCAGCTCCTGCCTGGCGTGGGCACCCCAAGGGGCAGCTGTCCCTGCCTGGCACCTGGCCCTGTCTGTCCCCATGTGTGTGTCCCCCCAGGAGGGCCCAGTTGCTGTGGGGCTGGGAGGGGGCCAATCAGTCTGGAAGAGAAGGGAGGGGGGGGGGTGTATTTTTTTTTTTTTAAGGGATTTTTTTATTCTTTTAAAGCCGAAACCCGCTCCAAGGGCATTTCGACAAGTTCCAACCGCGACCATCTGGTCCATTAAAATAAATCTGGCGTGCCTGGCTGCCCCCGTGCGCGGGGGGCGGCGGGGGCCGGGGGGGCCGGGGCCGGGAGAAGAAAGCTCCCAGCTGCTCTGACGTTTGAACGTAGATTGGCCACAGCTGGCCCCTGAAATGTGGCGCAAAAGCAACTTCTGCTTCGAATTAGACCAGGACGTTGGGAAATACTGGTGGAAAGGCCAGCACGGCTTGTGAACGGGAAGCGGGGTGCCGGGGTGGGGGGCGATACCCGGGACCCCTGCGGGCACGGCTGCCCGCGGGGGTTCGCTGGTTCTAACGGGGGGCTCCGGCTGGGATGGAGTTTGGGGGTCTGGGGTTTGAGGCAGGGCTGTGGTGGGGGTCTCTGGTGGCTGTCGCCCCGCTCTGAGCCGCGGGGTGACGCGGGGAGGGGGAGCAGGGTGGGTGCCCCGCCGTGGCCACCCCCGTGTCCCCGAGGTCGCCGCGGCACTGTCGCGGCAGCGCCACCTCCTGGCGGTGCCTCCCTCGCCAGCCCGAGGGTGTTTTGGGGTTTTTTTGAGGGTTTTTGGGGCTGATGCCCCTCGTGTGCCAGGGCTGACGCCAGGCTCTGCCCGCAGGTCGTAACGAGCTGATCGCCCGCTACATCAAGCTGCGAACGGGGAAGACACGGACGAGGAAGCAGGTGAGGCGTCGCTCTGCTGTTTCTCCTGGGGTGGGCTCGGGGCGGGCTGGGGGGCGGTGCCAGGTAAGCCCGAGGGGTGGCGGATGTCCGGCTGCATCGCTCGTCCTCCGTGCCCCCTCCTCAGGCCACTGCTGCTGCCAGCAGGGCCCCCATCTGCCAGGAGCTTCGCCTGTCAGCACAAAACCCCCGGGCTTTCCTCTGTCCCAGGATGCCTGGAAACTGGGGGTGTGGGGGCAGGCAGCCCCCAGGTTGCCCACCTGGTTGGGGTAACCCTCAAACTCTCTCTGGCAGTGTTTGTGTGTCTTCTGTGTGTGCCTGCATGGGTCTCTCTGCTGTGCCTTCTGGGTCTGGGCACTGTTCCTGCCTCTGTACTTGCCAGGCTTTATGCCACTAGTGCCAGGTGCCACAGCAAAGGCACTGCAAACCCCATGGGCTGACAGCAAAGTGTGCCCATCCCAGGCAAACATCCAGGGACTGGCTGTGTGAGGCTGTGGTGCTGCTCCTGGTGGGGCTGGAGGTACCACAGAGCCCTTGCCCTGCTCTCACTGCCCTGCCTTGTTGGATGCTGGGGCAGGCAGGGATGCACACAGAGGTCCCTTCAAGCCCTTGCTTCACCAAACCTGTCTGAGGACTGGGCTGCTGCAGCCCTCCATGGGATGTGTCCCTTCTCATGTGTCCAGTGGCTTTTCCCTCGTGGTGGCCCCTAGCCAGGAGCCAGGCCACCCATCCCAGCAGAGCCCATGGCCTTGGATGCATCTCCCACCACCAGGAGATGGTTGGGTTTGGGACCCTTATTCTGGGACTGTCCCATGCCACAAGAGAGGGACACTGGTCCCCAGACACTGCAGAGGTCATTCCTTCAGGACTTAAACTAAAAGCAGAGGGCCACTGGTTTTATGTTCAGGCCAGTGCCAGTCAGTGCTTAATTTCTGGCTTAAAGACTTAACTGGGACCCTCTCTCCATGGGGCGAGGATGCAATGCTCTGGGGGGACTCA
Organism: Erithacus rubecula; assembly: GCF_903797595.1. Classification (NCBI taxonomy): domain Eukaryota; kingdom Metazoa; phylum Chordata; class Aves; order Passeriformes; family Muscicapidae; genus Erithacus; species Erithacus rubecula. The sequence continues at coordinate 3,018,847 of NC_136678.1, forward strand.
GGAAAAGCATGGGAGAGAGCAGCCATGGCACTGATCCCTCTGTGCAGTCATCTCCTGGACAGCCTGGTGTCCCCTCTTGGACAGCCTGTCACTGGTGGGAGCAGGTTCTTGCCAAAATCAGCTCTGAAGCCCTGTGGGTGCATGGACACCCACCCTTCCTGTGGATGGCCCCCCAGCCATGCTGTGCCTTTACTGCCTGGACATCAGCCTCTTTTTTTAGATCTTGCTCTTACAGGAGCCTGGACACAAAAACCCAGCCTTTCTCACTTTTCCCACATTGAAAAGCAGCAGGAGCCCTGGGGCAGTGTGCCAGTTCCTCCTGGACCCTCAGGCCTGGGGTACCTCACACCTGCCAGGCTGTACCATCAACATATGGAGCTCACAGGGGCTGGCAGGGTCTGTGTCTGTCCCCACGAGGTGCTGAATAGCGAGCTTTACACCAAGGAGCTTCACCCCAACCTGAGGTGGACACAAAGCAGCATCAACCAGCACCCCACAACTTTCCTCCCTCCAGCCCTTGGCTTGCAGGACCCTCATCATCCGCAGGAGCAGCCGCCTCTCTGCACACTCCCTCCCCCGGGGGCAGCGTCCCGCCCTGCAGGGGGAACGATCTTCACGCTCTGTGTTTTCCTTTCCGAACCTGGCGGGCTCTAGGTGTCCAGCCACATACAGGTTCTAGCTCGGAAGAAGGTGCGGGAGTACCAGGTTGGCATCAAGGTACGTTGGCGCCCTTGCCCAGGTGTCCGCGGCGGTGTCTCTGTGAGCATGGGCAGCCCCTCTCCTTCCTCCTCCTTTCCTCTGGTTGACGGCTCTGCTGTTCCCCCTCTCCTTCTGCTCTCTCTCTGCAGGTCTCTAGCCACTTGCAGGTTCTTGCCCGACGGAAATCTCGGGAGATTCAGTCCAAGCTGAAGGTACGCCCTGCCTCGCCTGGCCCCGACTAACGCACTCGGCCCTGCGGTGTGCTGCTTGCTTTCCTGTTTTGCCTCTCTTTTTTTTTTTTTTTTTTTTTGGTGTTTTTTTTTTTTCTTCCCTCTCACTTGGCTCCTTGGATCAAATGGTTTTTACAGGCATCATTGTGGGATGCCCAGAGAGAAGTGCAAACGGGCAGCAGAGCCTTTCTGTGTCCTCCAGGAGGGTGAATGTGGGTGCCACGTCCCCTCTTTGCATCCAGGCAAGGACTCTGCCATGGGGAGATGAGGGTTTAAACCCTCCTCTGGTGATGCATGAGGGCTGCCCCCTCTTTTGGGCCACAAGGAGAAGGGCCCCCCAGGGCAGCCAGTGAGGCAAAGTGAGGTTCAAGCAAGGTGGGCAAATCCCACTCCCCTCCACAGCTGAGACCTGGCCCAGCTCAGAACAGGTGCTGGTGGGATGTGGGCAGAAGCAGGGGGGCCACAGGGGTCCCTGCAGGCTGCAGCCCAGTGGCTTGTGATGTACCAGGGTGTGAGCACAGCCCAGGGGCACCACAGGGGTGGGAGAGGCAGGAGGTCCAGCTGGGGCCATGCTGCTGGGCATGGGGGCACAGTGCCAGGAGCCAAGGGAGCCAAGTGAGAAAAAAAATGGATCATTCTCTTCATCTTTTCTAGTTGGCTTTTCTTTTCTTCCTTCCTTCTTTCCTTTCACCTAACTGGAGCCCAACTAACATTTCCATAACTGTTCCCACCCGACTTTGTGGTGGCAGTGGGGAGGGTCATGGTGGGGGGACATGGGCAGGACTGGGGGCATCACCAAAGGACCATGCCCTGCTTGGGTTGGACCCCCATGATACAAGGTGGGGACTGAGAGGTCCCCACTGCACAACCACCTATGGGAGACAGCCAATTCCTGCAATGTGCCTCAGTTAAACTCTGAGGGAGCATCTCCTTGGGAGCTCCAGGGGTGATTTGCTGCTTGTGTGTGAGTGGGAGCCCAGAAAATCTTCCAGCCTGCCAAGCTTGAGGTCCCAAAAGCATCACCAGCTCCCCCTGTCCTGGGTGCTGTGTCCATCTCCAGCCCTGAGGCTGGCAGTGGATGTCACTGTCAGAGTTGGCAGCCAGGGGCACTCTCAGAGCTGCAGCATTTTCATCCTCAAAACTTTAACAAACTCCAGCTCATGCTGCCTGGGAACCCACCAAGATGTGCCCCCAAAGTCCTTCAGCAGGAATCCCAGTGCCCCATGAGCAGGAGGCCAGGAGGGCTCCCACAGCCAGTTGGGTTTGTTCTGCTAGAAGCCAGGAGAGAGCACCTGAAACTTATTTTGGGATGCTCCTTTGGGTTTGTATGTCTTAAACCCAGTCTCCAGCCCCAAGAGGGACAGGCAGGGAAGTGAGGGGGTGAAGCAGAGTCAACAGCAGCAGAAGCAAATAAAATAAAATAAAATAATAAAATAAAATGTGCAGAGCAAGAGGGAGCTGGAGGCAGGAGTGGCCCCAGGGGTCCATGGCTGTGCTCTCCATCCCCAGCCATGCTGTCTGCAGGATTTTGGCACAGAGCAGCCAGGGCAGAGATCCCCCTGAACAATATTGGAGGGTAGAGAACATCCCTTCTCAAGATCAGTGCAGGCAGCCCTCTGGCCTCTCCCAGCACTGTCCTGTGGGATGCAAACACTTCCAAGAGCAGGGTCTGTGTTTTTGAGCTGCAGCAGGAGCAGGATCAGTGTTTTTGAGCTGCAGCAGGAGCAGGTCTGTGTTTTTGAGCTGCAGTAGAAGCAGGGTCTGTGTTTTTGAGCTGCAGCAGGAGCAGGTCTGTGTTTTTGAGCTGCAGCAGGAGCAGGGTCAGTGTTTTGAGCTGCATTAGGAGCAGGGTCTGTGTTTTTGAGCTGCAGTAGGAGCAGGTCTGTGTTTTTGAGCTGCAGTAGGAGCAGGGTCTGTGTTTTTGAGCTGCAGTAGGAGCAGGTCTGTGTTTTTGAGCTGCAGTAGGAGCAGGTCTGTGTTTTTGAGCTGCAGTAGGAGCAGGTCTGTGTTTTTGAGCTGCAGTAGGAGCAGGTCTGTGTTTTTGAGCTGCAGCAGGAGCAGTGTCAGTGTTTTTGAGCTGCAGCAGGAGCAGGTCTGTGTTTTTGAGCTGCAGTAGGAGCAGTCTCTGTGTTTTTGAGCTGCAGTAGGAGCAGGGTCTGTGTTTTTGAGCTGCAGCAGGAGCAGGTCTGTGTTTTTGAGCTGCAGTAGGAGCAGGTCTGTGTTTTTGAGCTGCAGCAGGAGCAGGTCTGTGTTTTTGAGCTGCAGCAGGAGTAGTGTCTGTGTTTTTGAGCTGCAGTAGGAGCAGGGTCTGTGTTTTTGAGCTGCAGTCATGTGCATGTTCCTGCTCCCAGCATGTGGCTGCACGCCTGCCCTGCTGCCCTGCCCCAGGTGGAAATAAATGAAGCATTGATCCCTGGGGAAGGTTCAGAGGGAAACAGAGGGTGTGCACTGGGACCAGCATGAACGTGTCCCAGCCATGCAAAGAGCAGCCCTGGGAGTCCTGGAGCTCCTGCCCAGCACTGCTGTGACCTTTGGAGCAAAAGGAAAAACAATTGGTCTCCTCTGCCGGTGCACAGGGGGGTTGTGCTCCCCCTTGCAGTGCCTATGGGGGAGGTGGTACCCCCATCCCAGGGCAGCTTTTCCTCTCAGTGCCCCAGCCACAAGCACCGAGGGCTCTGAGGAGGCTGTAGAGGATATTAAAAAGCCAAAAATAGAGGATATTAAAAAGCCAAGAAAGGCACAGGCCTGGCTCACCACAGTGACCTCTAAAAGAGTGGGTGGGGGGCTTTGGCATCCCATTCCTGGTGGGATTAAGCCTGGGCATCATTGGCCACCATGTGCATCCCCTGGTGACTGGCCAGGTCCAGGGCTTCACTTGCCACATTGCCTGTGGTGATGAGCCAGGGTGGGGACACCCAGCTGTGCTGGTTTCAGCAGGGACAGAGTTAATTCTCTTCACAGCCACCCCATTCCTGTGCTGTGGACAAAATTAACTCTGCCCCAGCTGACAGCAGCACTGGCTTAGGGGAGGTGTACAGAATACCCAAAGGCTCCCCCTGTGACACTGTCTAACATTTTTTTTTCCTTTCTTTTGCCGACAGGCCATGAACTTGGTAAGTTGAGCTTGAGTCTGAAATTCCTTTTGTTCCCCATTGCCTGATGCCCTCTCCAGTGGAGGGGCTAAAAACCCTTCTCATCCCCAAGGGGGGAGGGCCACCAGCAGCAGTGGGAGGGGGCATTTTCCAAACCCATCAGCTTTTGCCCAGAGGATATTGGCAAGCTTGAAATGCTAATTAACATTTGAGAGGGGGTGGGGGGATCCCTCTGCACCGGTCCCTGCTGGCTTTGCAAAACCTGCTTGGATTTTGAGGGAGCTCAATCTGCCCCTGTAACCCCTGCTCCCCTCGTGTCCCCCTTTCCCCAGGACCAGGTCTCAAAGGACAAGGCTCTGCAGAGCATGGCTTCCATGTCCTCGGCGCAGATTGTGTCAGCCAGCGTCCTGCAGAACAAGCTCAGCCCCCCTCCTCCTCTTCCTCAGGCTGTCTTCTCTGCTGCCCCCAGGGTGAGGACAGCCCCACACGGGACACCCCGGGGTGGTGGGGACACCCTGAGCCACAGGGGGATGCTCAACAGCCATTCTCAGCCCTGGTGGCAGTGCAGGGCTGCCTGCTGTTTGCAGCAGGTGAGGAGGGAAATGTTGGGAGTGGGGAGAATCAGAAGCCACTGACTCTTCCCTGTGCTGTTTCCCCAGTTTTGGAGTGGGCCTATCCCAGGACAGCCTGGACCCTCTCAGGAGTGAGTACAGACCCCTCCACACCCTGCACCAGCAAGACCCCACCCTGGCAAGGGGCTGGGGCATCCCAGGCTTGGTAACCTGATGGTGCTTTTTCCTTTCCAGCATTAAACCGTTTGCACAACCAGCTTACCCCATCCAGCCACCCATGCCTCCATCACTAGCCAGTAAGTCATGTCCTTACTCCCTTGGAGGAAACCCAGTGTGCCTGCTGGGTCATATTTGTCTCTTGTCCCCTCCCATGCACAGTGCTACCCACCTGCATGTCTTCCCCAGCTCTAGTGGGGGAAAAGCCTGGGTTTAAATCCAGAAAAAGCGCCACTGTGAGCACGTGCTGCTCCCAGCTGGGTCCCCTTCAGTCCCTTTTCCTGCAGTATATCCCATGTTTTCCCCCAGAACATGCTGTGTTTTTCCCCAAAATCCCATTTCTTCCCCCCAGACCATCCCATGTTTTCTCCCAGCCCATCCCACATTTCACCCACACTGTGCTGGGTGATAGAGGCAGGTGTGGGATGCAGTGAGGGCAGCAGCACTGCAGGGGAGGTCTCTCCCCAGTCCCTGGCACTGCACTGGGGGCTCACCCCAACTCCTGGCACTGCACTGGAGGCTCACCTCAGCTCCTGCACTGCATTGGGGGCTCACCCAGCCCCTGGCACTGCAGGAAGGGCTCTCCCCAACCCCTGGCACTGCAGGGGGGACTCACCCAGCCCCTGGCACTGCAGGAAGGGCTCTCCCCAACCCCTGGCACTGCACTGGGGGCTCACTCCAGTCCCTGGCACTGCACTGGGGGCTCTCCCCAGCCCCTGGCACTGCAGTGGGGGCTCTCCCCAGCCCCTGGCACTGCAGTGGGGGCTCTCCCCAACCCCTGGCACTGCAGTGGGGACTCACCCCAGCCCCTGGCACTGCATTAGGGGCTCACCCAGGCCCTGGCACTGCAGGGGGGGGCCTCACCCCCCGGCACTGCCTTAGTTGCTCACCCGGCCCTGGCACTGCAGGGGGGGCTCACCCCAGTCCCTGACACTGCACTGCACTGGGGGCTCTCCCCAGCCCCTGGCACTGCACTGGGGGCTCTCCCCAGCCCCTGGCACTGCAGTGGGGACTCACCTCAGACCCTGGCACTGCACTGGGGGCTCACCCAGGCCCTGGCACTGCAGGGGGGGCTCACCCCAGTCCCTGACACTGCACTGCACTGGGGGCTCACTCCAGTCCCTGGCACTGCACTGGGGGCTCACCCCAGCCCCTGGCACTGCAGTGGGGACTCACCCCAGCCCCTGGCACTGCATTAGGGGCTCACCCAGGCCCTGGCTGCCCCTCCACCCCCGTGTCCCTGCCCTGCCCAGGTTACGAGCCCCTGGCCCCGCTGCCTCCAGCTGCCTCGGCCGTGCCGGTCTGGCAGGATCGCACCATCGCCTCCTCCAAGCTGCGGCTCCTCGAGTACTCTGCCTTCATGGAGGTGCCCCGGGACGCCGAAACGGTAACAACCCCCCCGTGTGCCCCTCCATCCCCTGCCCACTGCCACCTCGCCCTCGCCTCACCCCTGACCTGTCCTGCTGCTGTCCCCACAGTACAGCAAACACCTCTTCGTGCACATCGGCCAGACCAACCCCTCGTACAGCGACCCGCTGCTGGAGGCCGTGGACATCCGCCAGATCTACGACAAATTTCCTGAGAAGAAGGGTGGCCTCAAGGAGCTCTATGAGCGTGGGCCCCAGAACTCCTTCTTCCTCGTCAAGTTTTGGGTATGATGCTGGGAGGGTTGGGGTGGGGAGGGTGATCCTCGAGCTACAGGCACTGTGCTGGTACAGTTGGAGCATTCTGGGCAGCTGTGATATTTGGTGTCCCTCGTCCCCATCAAGGGTGGTCCTCATGGGATCCTCTCCCCTTCTCCTGTCTCCAGGCGGATCTGAACAGCACGATCCAGGACGGGCCAGGGACCTTCTATGGTGTCAGCAGCCAGTACAGCAGTGCAGAGAACATGACCATCACAGTCTCCACCAAGGTGTGCTCCTTTGGGAAGCAGGTCGTGGAGAAGGTGGAGGTGAGTTCCATGCCCCGCTGCGTCGGGAAGGGCTTGGAGTCCGTCCAGGGATGGAGAAAATCCCAGAGCTGGGTGTAGGACACAGGGGTGCCTGTACCGTGTTTATGGGTGGAGTGGAGAGGACATTGTCATGTCCCAGTTGGCCTCCAGCACAGGTGGGACAGCTGCTGACCCTGGCTGTCCCCACAGACGGAGTATGCACGGCTGGAGAACGGCCGGTTCGTCTACCGCATCCACCGCTCTCCCATGTGCGAGTACATGATCAACTTCATCCACAAACTCAAGCACCTCCCAGAGAAGTACATGATGAACAGTGTCCTGGAGAATTTCACCATCCTGCAGGTACCTCCCCTCCTTTTCCAGGGGTTGTATCCCACTTGAATCGACCCTGGTGGCCCCACACAGCCCCTTAACTCCAGGGAGCAGATCTTGGTGGTGCCAACAAAGTGGCTGTGCCCAAGCCTGGACAAGTCTGCCAGATAATGGGGAGCAGAATTTTCATGGTGTTATTAAAGTGGCTGTGCCTGAGTTTGGCTGTTTGACTTCACCAAATAATCTGTAGCCGTTTTTGGTGGTGCTAATGCAGTGGCTGGGCCTGAGTCCATGCAACTTCCCCCAAACAAAATTTTAGTGGTGCAGTTCAGGCTGTTTGTGAGCCTGTGCAACACCCCCAAAACCAGGTAGTAAATCTTGATGGTGCAGTTAAATTGGCAGCACTGCTGCCTGTGTTAGACACAAATAATAGGCAGCAAACCTTTTCATGGTGCAAAGTGGCTGAGCCCATGCACTCCCCCAAGATAACAGCACTCCCCTAACACACTCTGCTCTGCTGCAGGTTGTTACAAACAGGGATACCCAGGAAACCTTGCTCTGCATTGCCTTCGTTTTCGAGGTCTCCACCAGCGAGCACGGCGCCCAGCACCACGTGTACAAGTTGGTCAAGGACTAGGGGCCCTTGGGGACAGGCAGGGGCACCAGGGGTGTGCAGGGGAGGGAGGGAGCCATGCAGGAAAGCCACCCGTGCCTGTTGCCTTTGTGAGAAGTCATTTGAAGACAGGAGGAGAAGGAGGAGGAAGAGAAACAATAGCCAAAAAAGACTGACTTTCGATCGCAGATGTTTTCTACTTAGGAACAGTTTCTTTTTTTTTTTTTTAATAAATAAATAAAATTACCAAAAAAAAAAAAAAAAAAAAAAAAAGAAAGAAAGAAGAAGAATGGGAAAAGAAGCATAGGGAGAAAGGAAACCCACATCCAGCGCTGGAGAGGGAGAGACCAGCCCTTGGCTGATGAGGGCCAGGATCCCACCGTGCCACCAGCAGCAGCAGAGAGACATCAGAGCACAGAACCGACCTCTCCTTCACCCCAGCCTGGCCCAGAAGTGGCCCTGAGGAGTGAGTGCTGATGCTCAGGAGGATGCAGCACCGTGCCAGGTCTGAAACTGGTTGGCATGGCAGCAACAGTGGCATTGGCACCGCGTGGCACAGCCGGGGGATGTGGGGCAGACGGGCAGGGCAGAGTGGAGGAGGGGGATACCCCCACCTCCCCAGGGGTGCTCCTTCTCCATGCCCAGCTGGGGCACTGGGAACCAGTGGCAGTGAAGGTATCAGGGCATTGACAATGCAAACCATGGGCTTTTATGGCTCCTTTTTTTTTTCCTTTTTTTTTTTAATGGAAGTGCTTTTTAATACCTTTTAAAAAGACACCGTGCTTGTAATCAGGCTGATGGCCCTCTGCAGTGCCCAGATGCTCCCCTCCTACCTTGCACAGGAAGTGCCTTGTTTAGGGAAAGGTTTGGGATGTCTCCATCTCTGGCTGGGTTTGTGGGGGATCTCCTGAGCTCTGCGTGTGCTTTCAGGAATTGCACTTGGGGGTGCCCCAGGCTCAGTGTCCCCACTGTGGTCACTTACTGAGGAGTCATGAGTAGAGAGCAGTGAGGGCAGATTTGCCTGATTTATTTTGCATATGTACATTTTCCTTGTTTCATTTCTTTTTTTTTTTTTTTTTTTTTTTTTTTTTTTTTGTTCCTTCACCTTTTTTTTGCCTTTTTTCTGCGGTGACTGTTCCAAACTGCTCCGTCCACTCTCCTGCATCCTGTGGGAAGTGGCCAGGGAGGTGATTTGTGCAGGGAAAAACATACTGAGCAATGCAGGGCCAAGCTGTCAGTGGGCAGAGTTTGGGACAGAGAGGACAGAGACAGAGAGGGGACAGAGAACAGGAGGGGTGTCAGGATAAGGGACTGGGTCAGCTTGGAGTATTTTTGTGGCTGCTGCCCAAAGTAAGCCAAGGCAGAGTGCCCAGTCCTGAGGGTGCAACTGCAAGGGGGATAGCGAGCCCAGGGAGCAGGAGGGTGACAGAGGGACAGAGGTGGTGGGGAGCAGGGTGGCAGGAGGCTGGCAGGGGGACAGAGAGCCCGGGGTGGCCAGGTGTGGATGGGTTTTCAGGTTGGCAGGGGAGTGAAGGCAGTGGGAAGGAGGGCAGGAGTGTTTAGAGGGGCACTGCAGCCCCTTAGGGAGGGGGACAGGGCAGGTTTAGACTCAGTGCTGCCAATGCAAGGAGCAGGAATAGCCCCAGAGCTCAGGAAGGTACCTTGGCTGCCACTTGGATGCCACGTGTCCTGTGAGGGATGGGGACTTCGACCTCTTGCTGCTGGGAAAAGCCACCCATCCCTGTGGGATGGGGCAGAGCCACCCCAGCCCTGTGCCAGGCCAAGGGCTGAGGTGGCTGCTGTGAGCAGGGAGACAGAGCAGGGGGGGAAGAGAGGGAAAAATCCAAGGCCAGGCACTGGCAAACCATGCCAGGGCTGTGCTGGGGGGTCTCTGGCCAAGTTCTCATATGTAGCATGTTTTGTTGTTTTGTAGATTTTTGGGGTTTTTGTTGTTTTTTTTTTTTCTTCTGTTTCACTCACTGATCTAAAACTCTGGGAATGAAAACTCAAAACTCCCCCACCATAAAACACAGGCGTGCCCCACTCCCAGCCCTGATGGGGGAGGAAGCTCTTTTTAAACTGGACTGGTTTGTGCCTCCATCCCTCCCTCCCTCCTGCCTGCACCGAGCCCAGGGCTCACACTGCACCCCACGCACACAGACTGGTGCCCCCAGCAGCCCTGGCTGGGGTTTAGTCATGATCCCAGAGACACTTTCTCAACTCCCCCCAGCCCCTCTGTTCTCCTCCAGTGTATTTATGAATTTCACATGAAGTACTGTTTTATTTTTTTAAAGACTTTGTAAAGCTTACCAGGGTTACAATCACCATTTTTAGAGCTGCGTCAGTCCACAATGTTAAAAATCCATTTTTTTATGTATTATATTTTTTGTGTATTTTTTTTTAATCCAGCTGTGATGGGTTGTATCATATATTTGTTGTGTTTACTGTATCTGTCCAACTTCAAAGAGAGGAGACTGTGGAGCTCCGACAAAACTACGGTCTGCTGAAAAAAAAAACATTAAAATTATTTGTTCATGGGTTGGCTCAAGCAGTTCTGAAATTCATATTTTATTTCTCGGGATTGAGAGCTTGCCACGTCCCATGGATAACGCTTCTCCTGGGACCCCAATTCTGGGATGCCTCATCCAGCTGTTTTGCTCTAGTTTGCATCACTGCCTGCAGGGTTTTGCTCGGAAAAAATTGGGTTGGCCGTGGTAGATGCTCTCTGCAGCATTGCTGGGTTCAGGAAAACACCTTTTTGGGGGGTCAGGGGGTGGACAGAGGGCCGGTCTGTTCCATCCAGGGCCGGTCTGTCCCATCCAGGGCCGGTCTGTCCCATCCTACACTCAGGCTACACAGGTGTCCCATTCCCCCCCGCGCTGCCCGTACCCCGCTATCCCTCCCGCAGCCGCGGCGCGCCCCGTTACATACCCATCGCACCCCGTTACACCCACCACACCCTGCCCGGCCCCTCCGCCCTCCCGGGCCCGTTCACCCCCCGTCCCGGCCCCGGTCCTGCCCCTTCCGCCCCGCTCCGCTGCCTGCCGGGACGGGTAGTCCCGCGGCCCCGGCCCGCTCAGGTCCGCTCCGGGCCCCGCCGATCGCTGCTCCCGTGCCGCTGCTCCCGGTGCCGCTTCTCCCGGTGCCGCTGCTCCCGGTGCCGCTGCTCCCGGTGCCGCTTCTCCCGGCCCGATCCTCCCGCTCCTCCCGGCCCGCTCCGCCTGTTGCTCCGCTGCCAGTGCCGCTCCTCCTGTAGTTCTGATCCTCCCATTGCTCCTCTCCTCCGCTTTCCGCGCTGCCGGCCCCTCTCCGCCTGTAGCTCTGATCCTCCTGCAGTTCTTCCGATCCTCCTATTCTCCCAATGTTCCGATCCTCTCAACGCTCCGATCCTCCCATTGTTCTGCTCCTCCTCTGTCCCCGCTGCCGGCCCTGCTCCTCCTGTAGCTCTGATCCTCCTGTTGCTCCGATTCTCCTATAGTTCTGATCCTCCTGTCATTCTGATCCTCCTCTAGCTCTGATCCTCCTATTCCTCCGCTCCCCCGCTTGCCCGGCTTCCGTCCTCGCCTCCTCCTGCAGCTCCGATGCTCCTGTCCCCTCTCTCCGTTTCCCTGCTCCTATTCCCTCTCTCCTGTTTCCCCGCTTGTCCCCGCTCCACCTGTTGCCGCTGTCCCGCTCCTTGTCCCGCTGCTGTCCCCTGCATCCCGCGGGGAGCGCCGCTGGGGGCTCAGGCTTGGCAGAAGCCGCCGGCATTAATTAGCGCGGCTCAGGAGCGGGATGAGCCGCTCGGTAATCCCGAGGGGCAGGCAGAGCCTGGCTGCCCGCACCGGCATCCTGCAGCTCCGGGGTTGCTCTTTTTAGCTTCTAAGCCGGAAACTGGGCGATCTCACGGGGTCAGGCACGGGAGAAGCGGAGCTGGCGGAGCGCTGGGGCTGCTCCGGAGGTGCTGGCTCCGCCGGGGTTTTGGGTCCCGAAAAGGATCCGTGGGCTTCCCGGGTGGGGAGGCGTGTGACGGTGTCACATGCCCGTGGCTTGCAGTTTCACTTTGAAACCAGGGAGAAAGTCCGGCCTGGAACAAACTCACTGACAGGCAGGGGGGGTTGAGCCCTGTACCCCATCCCTGGCCCACTGGTGTCTCCAGCAGCTGGATGTAGGGTCATAGAGGTGGTTTGGGTACCTGGATCCCTGTACAGGGACAGTTTAGGGTTTGGAGTGGTCCTTGCATGCAGGAAAGGAAGGGAAAGGCCTGGCGCACCCCGAGCACTCTTCCTTCCTTCCTGGCCTTTGCCCTGGCTCAGCCCTTCCGCCTCCCCAGCCTGACTCCTTGGCTCTGTCCTGCAGCCTGCACCAGCTCCTGGGGGCTGTCACCCCAGCCCACACCCTGCAGGGCCCCCCTCTGCCCGGGGCTGCCCCCCAACAGCGATGGAGGGAGAGCCCACCCTGCGCCTCCGAATCTTCGACCTCAACTGCTGGTGAGTCCAGACATCGCCAGGTCCTTGCCAGGCTGTGTGGGTGGAGATGGGGGCACCACACTGGGAACGGGTCCCACCTTGGGGCTACCTTCATGGCCCCTTCATTTTGGGGTTACACCAATCTCTCAGCCCCAGAGGGTCATGAGGTGCTTGGCTGGGTAGAGCCTCCTGTCCCCTCTGTGCTTGTTAGCCTCAGAAAAACCCCCCATTTGCACCCCAAGCAAGGATGAGCTGCCTCAATTCTCCAGGCAGGAGAAGCTGTCCCCAAACAGCCTCCCTGCAGATCCCTCTTGTCCCCATGTCCTCACATGACCCTTTCCCCTTCTGGTCTTTCCCATTTGCATCCTGCCCCTCCTGGTAGTGGAGCCCTCTTTCTCTCCCTCGTTTTGGGTCACAGTGGGCCCCAAGAGCCCCCCTCACCCTGTCCCCACCAGCCTTGACTGTCCCTCTCTGTGGCAGGGCCATCCGCTACCTGAGCAAGCGGCGGCAGGAGCGCGTGCGGCTCATCGGGGACAAGCTGTGCCAGGAGGGCTTTGACCTGGTGCTGCTCCAGGAGGTGAGGGCAGGTTGTGAGCAAAGTGCACCCATTCCCAGCCTGGGAGATGAGTGTGACTGTTCTCAGCCTATCCCACTGTTCTCCAGGTGTGGAGCGAGCAGGACTACAGTGACCTGAAGGTGAAGCTAGCAGGCTGCTACCCCTTCTCCCATTACTTCCGCAGGTGAGAAGGGCAGGGTCAGCCCCCTGGGGCTGTCTGTGGGGCAGTGCCAGGGATGTGCCAGGGCTGTGCCACGTCCTTGGGGTTTACCACTTGCAGAGACCCCTGGGATCCTTTAGGTCACCTCTGTCACTGTGGGACACTCCATGCCTGGGCAGTGGGATGCTCACAGGAGCACACTGGGATCCAGACATCTGGAGAGTCCTCCTGGATCAGGGCTAGAGTGAGGCAGAGCTTTTGGGAACCACCCCATGCCTGGCCAGTGGGATGCTCACAGGAGGGATCACACTGGGATCCAGTCATCTGGGGAGTCCTGGCTCAGGGCTAGAGTGAGGCAGAGGTTTTGGGAACCACATCTCCTGACTGTGCTTTTTCCATCCCACAGTGGGGTGATCGGCAGCGGCCTCTGCGTCTTCTCCAGATTCCCCATTCTGGACACACTCCTCTACCAGTACTCACTGAATGGGTACCCCTACATGGTAAGTGGGGTGGGGGGCACTGTGGGTGTCCCACAGAGCCTCAGTAGCCCTGACCTACCCTTCTTCCCCTTGGGCAGCTCCAGCATGGGGACTGGTTCTGTGGCAAGTCCGTCGGTCTCGTCGTTATGAAGATCTCAGGGATCATCTTCAATGTCTACGTCACCCATGTGAGCATCCTGGGGAAGAACCCAGCATGGGGGAACAATGGGGAGGAGGGGAATGAGTGGCCATATCCCTCTTTTACTGTCCCCTTGCTTTAACCACTGCTGTCCACCCTCTGCCCTGGACTATGCACTGATTTAATAAAATATTGCTGGGGGCAGGGGGCAGTGACCTGGCTATGCATTGGGGTGAGAGTCCCAGTGCTGTCCCCAGTGGGGATGACATAAGGACGAGGTGTTTGGAGGGTTGGTGGGTTTGCAGGGAGCCTGGGAGCAGGGCAGGTGTTGGTGTGGCAGTCACAGCCCCTTTGCTCTCCTGGTCTCTGCAGCTACCACGCGAGTACTGCCGGGACAAGGACGCCTACCTGCCCCACCGCCTGGTGCAGGCCTGGGAGCTGCACAGTTCATCCGGTGAGCAGCTGCAGGGTCCCCCTGCCCCTGGGGCTTGCACTGCAGAGAGCTCCCATTTGCACCAGTGCCAGTCAGGAATAAGGTGTGAGGAGCACTGGGCAGGCCTGGTGCCAGCAGGGCAGGGAAGAACAGCCACCCTGTGCTCACAGACACACCTCAAAGGCAGCAGATGTGGTGCTGCTGGGAGGAGACCTGAACATGCACCCTGAAGATGTGGGCATCCGGCTGCTGCGGGGCTGCACGGGGCTGCGGGACGCCTTTGCTGAGGCCACGCACTTTGAGGTGAGCTGAGGGGCTGAGTGGGGTCCCAGGGCACAGCAAGAGCCCCCCACCCACCCAGGCTCTTGTCTCAGGGCTGTAAGAACGGCTGCACACCTTGTTCCCTGGACAACTGCCTTCACTGACAAGTCAGAGATGCTGCCCTTCCCGCTGGGCATCCGCATTGACTACATCCTCTACAAGGTAACAGGGGTGTCTGCCACCAGCTGTGAGGGGGTGAGGCACTGCTGTGACCCCCTGTCCCCTCACCCAGGCCATCTCCAGCTTCACGGTGAAGTGTGAAGAGCTGAAGACCACCACAGGGCCAGCCCCAGGCATGGCCATCCCCTTCTCAGACCACGAAGCTGTGATGGCAACACTGCACATCCAGAGGCAGGGACAGCCTGCAGGTGCCACCCTGGGCACAGCTGGTAGGTTGGGGGGCTGCTGCCAGCATCCACTGTGTGCTGGGGGCTGCTGGATGGACTGCTGGAGTTGGATTCAATTATTTGGGGATGTTTCCCTTGTGGAGGAATGCAGAGTTGTGGGGATGGGGAGAAGGGTATTGGGGTGGTAGGGGGGAGTGTAGGGATGGTAATGGTGCTCCCACCATGCTGAGGGCCCCTGTCCCCACAGACCTGGCACTGGCAGACGTGGTGACAGAGGCACGGACAGAGGTGGGCGTGGGGCTGCGGGCGGCGCAGCGGCAGCGCTACTCCTGGGGCAGGATGGCCGTGCTGGCCCTGCTGCTGCTGCTGCTCCAGGCTGCAGCTGCCCTGGGCACACTGGCTGGGCTGGCAGCAGAGCAGCCCTTCCCCAAGCTCTCCTTCTGCCTGCTGGCCTTCCTCTCCCTCGCCACCCTCGTCATCGCCACCGGTCTCCACATCTTCCACACCATGGAGGTGAAGATGCTGCACGGCACCGAGGACCAGATGTGGATGGCACTGAGGGCCCTGCAGGAGCGTCCCAGTGAAGGCTGAGCTGAGGCTGTGGGTGTCCCACAATGTCCCCTTGGCCTCACCTTGTCCCCTTTTTCATCCTTGTTTTTAGATGACTTCAGATTTTAGGCAAGCAGCACTGCAGCCAATGCAGTAGTGCAGATTTGACAGCTGCCTCTGAGTGAAATTAAGATTTTTGGGGTAGATTTATTGCACTGACCCCTGTGAGAACCACTATGGAGGCAAATTTTTATTGCTCTCTTTTTAAACACACCCTTTTGTACATGGAGGGACCCACTGGCCTGGCTGGAAGGCCTGAGACGCTGAGGCTCCCCTTGCCTGGGGTGGCCTCAAAGTTTACACTGGTGGCTGTTCTGGCAACCAGTCCTGACTCTGATGGAAAATAAAGGTGGTATTTTAACCTTTGGCACTGGGTGAGGGGGGCTTTATTTGAAGGAAGGGGGTTTGCAGCAGGATTGTAGGGCTGGTACAAACACAGGAAGGGCTGGAGGAGGTGCTGAGGGGAATGGCAGGGTGGTGTTGCTAAGAGAGGAACCTATGCCTGGGACCCACATCCCAACACATCTGGGGCTGCCATGAGCACCATTTGGCCACAGAGGCCACCTTGCAACAGCCAGGGGCTCTAGGGGTGCCTGAGGTCTGTGCAAAGGCCAGTGTGGCATTGCCAAGCAGAAGAAATCCCAAAGGGGCAAGGAGGGCACAGCCCTTGCCCTCGGTGTTAGAGTGCTGGTCCTGAGCAAAATTCCTTTAGGAACTACTGGACAAAAAGCCCTTTCCTGGCACAGGGAGCTCATGGTAGGGTTCTTACCCTGGTTTCCTGCAGCAGCTGGGGACAGTGTGGACGTGGCATCCAAAATCACTGGTGTAGAGTGGCTGGAACAGCCCAGTTTGTTTGTCACTGGCCCCAGCTTGTACAGCCAGATGTCCCTTGAGATGGACAGTCCAGGCTGGAATGGATGCCCTCAATTGGGAAGGATGTCCCAGGGTGGCTTTGAGGGGTCATTCTTGAAGGTGCCCCTGCACATAGGGCATCTGCCCTGGTGGCCAGTCACCTCCTCACTGCTGGGAGCCACCACAGCCCCCTTTTGCAGTCCCCTGTGAGTCTTGTTTTCCAGCAAGCACAAGGCAAAAGCAGTCCAGCCACGCACAGGAACATCCCCTCAGCACCCCAAAGCTGAGAGTGCTCCTCAGTGTCTCCTCATGTGGGCATCCACCAGCAGGTCTGGCCCCTCCGTGACGGACTTTGGCAAGCAGGGAGCTGGATTTGCTGTGGCAGCTGCTGGCACTTGCAGGCAGCTGAGGCATTGCCACCTCCAGAGGTAGCTCAGAGTGCTGCTCAGCCCAGATTCACACACACACACACTCTGCTTGTCCCTGGGAGGATCCAGTGGCTCTGTGCAGATCAAGCCCGCAGCTCGCTGAGCCGCTTCTCCTCCTGCAACTGGATGAGGACGTTCCGCTTATTCACCACCTCCACCAGCTGCTTCAGGATCTCCTGCTCAGCCTTCTCATCCTCAGCTGTCTTCAGGGTATCTGTGGGAGCAGGGGGTCAGAGTAGAGCTGGGAAAGCCACAAGCCCTGAGCTGGGATCCTCTCCCTGGCACGTGCTGGCACTCACCATCCTTGTTCATGTAACTCCGGAGCTTCTCGTCAAGCTGACACTGCTGCTCCTCCAGCTTCAGCTCCTGCACCCTGTGGGGAGGAAAAGGGTGTGCTGGGTGCTGGGTTCACAGGAGATGGGGTCAGCTGAGCCCCCACACCGAGCAGGGAGCATCCCCCAAGCCTCACGCAATCATGAGGTCTGACTCCTCGGTCATCAGATTGTTCTTCTTCTGCACCAGGTACAGCAGCTGGTTTGTCCACTGTGTCTGCTGCTCAGCTGGGCTCTCTGCAGGACAGGGGAATGGTGAGAAGGCTGCAGACTCCCCTTGCAGGGTCACAGTGCCCTGCCCTTCCTGGCCTTACTGTTCTCATCCCGGAGTAATTTCTCCAGCTTGATGCCCTGCTGCTCCAGCTCCCGGAACGTCACCTCAATCTCCTCCAGCCGCCTCTGGATGGCCTGTGGGAGAAGGGCAGCACTTACCTGCAGGCCAGCACCTGCCCAGCAGCAGCAGGATGGAGGGGACAGGCTACAGTGCCACTCTGAGGACCTGACTCTCTGCTGTGGGGTTACCTGGGCTCTGCAGAACCTTTTCATCTGGGATTCCCTGGCCCGGCGGGCCAGTGTGCGCTTCCAGGTGGGGTATTTCTCCTCTTCCCTGGGGTCTGGGTACTGTGAAAGGATGGTGACATGGGCAGGGGAGTCAGACCCGGGGCCTCTGTGAGAGGAGCCCCAGCCAGCCCCTGTGCTGGTACCAGCACCACCTGGGGAAAATCCTCACCAGCTCTTTCACGATGCCAAGGCCTATGCATTCCTCCTCTTCTTTCTCCTCCTCCTCCTCGCTGTCACTCTCCTCCAAATCTGCCCAAGCAAAGAGCTGTTTCAGGCTGGCTCCTCATGAGCAAGATGTGGGATACAGCAGGGTCCTGGAGGGACTGAGAGCTCTGCTCATCTGGAGGCTCCAGTTTGTACCACCTACCTTTCTCTGTGTCAGTTTTCTCCTCCTCCTCCTCCTTGCAGGCGCCGTGCCGCTGCCGCAGGGCAGGGAGGGCCCCAGGTGCTGCTTGGGGCCGCAGACGAGCTGGCTTTGGTGGAGGCTCAGGCTCTGCTTCACTGGTGAGGTTCAGCGTGGACAGGCTGAGCTTCTCCAGTGGTGTAAGGACGATCTTCCTCCTGCCCCCACTCTCCTCACCCTCCTCTGCTGTCCGCTGGGGCTCTGCCCTGGGAACCTTCTCTTCCCTCACATCCCCCCCAGGCTGTGCCAGCAGCTCCTGCTCCTCTGTGTCACCAGCATCTGCAGTGTCCTCAGCTTCCCCAAGCTCTTCCCCTGCCTGTGGGGCTGCTGGAGTGGGCTGAAGTGGACTGGGTGCCCACTCCATGGGAGACACACGTGAGCTTCCAGCATCTGAGGGTGGGTGGGCAGCAGCAGCAGCATCCTAGGGCAGAGCCAGAGCAGAGGCATGATACAGCACAGAGCCACACCCAACCACCCCCCTCCACATTTTGCCTTTCCTCCATCACCT
Source organism: Erithacus rubecula (assembly GCF_903797595.1). NCBI lineage: Eukaryota > Metazoa > Chordata > Aves > Passeriformes > Muscicapidae > Erithacus > Erithacus rubecula. The sequence goes on from NC_136678.1 coordinate 3,037,108, forward strand.
ACAGGGATTTAGGGTGATTTACCCCATCAGGCAGTGCTGAAGCCTCATCCTGGGCCAGATCCACACTGTGTGGGTTGGGATAATGCAGCGAGCAGTAAAAATGACCTGGGGGGAGAAGCAGGGGGCAAACTCCCGTGACACCTGCAGAGTGGATAACTGATGCCCCAAGCACTCCCCCTCCCCAAAAAAAGCCACCTCACCATCCTCCTCGTGGAAGGCATAGTCTCCCAGGCGCAGGGTGGCCCCGCAGCGCCGGCACTGGAAGCAGCCGCGGTGGAAGAATCGTCCCTCGGCGCTGGCTCGCTCCAGGATGTACACACGGCACCCGCAGAAGTAGCAGGCGTCACTGTTCTCCCCTGTCCTCTCCCTCGATGGCTGCAGGGGGGGTGGACAGGCTGGGGTGGCACTGGGGGCCTGGCAGCCACCCTGCCCCGTGGCTGTGCCAGCAGCCATGGGGGGACAGGGCAGGGCTTTGCCCCTCTCGCGGCGCTGGGTGCTGGGGATGGGTGAGGGAGCGGCAAGTGTTGGCTCAGGAAAACCAGTTGGGTCAGGAAACAGGCAGGGAGGAGCTGGGAACCTGTGGGCGTTTGCTGGTGCAGCCCTGGTGCCAGCCCTTGGCTCGGCCCTGCCAGCTGCTGGTGCCCTGCTGGTGCCCACCTGCCCTGGGCTGGACTGTCCATCCCAAGGTGACACAAGGACCAACCTGCCCTGGCTCCGTCACGATGGTTTGCAGCGGCTCGTGGGCACTGTCCGGAGTGTCTCCATCCAGCCCCGTGTCCAGCTACAAGTGACCCAAGGGGAGGGTCAGCCCCCCACTCTCCCCCCAGGACAGCCCCCGTGGGGCTCCTGGGGCAGACCCACCTCAGTGTCCCTGTGGCTCTTCTTGGCCTCAATGTCCTTCTGGGAACTGTCCTGCAGATCCAAAGGGGGTGGTTAGGGTGGGGAGTGGGACAGGGTTTTGGTGTGTCATGAGGGTCTGGGTGGGGGGGTCTCTCACCTGGGCACGTTTGTGTGCCAGGTTCCGGCTCCTCTGCAGCTTGCTGAGGAAGAGGAGGGCCCCTCGTGTGCCACAGGGAGACAGTGGCTTCTTGCTGACCTCCACCTCTGCACAGAACATGGCCATTTTGGTGGGACCCACCCAACAAAGAGGAGAGCAGCCAGCCAGCCCCAGTGCGGCTCAGAATGGGATAAAACTCCCCAAAATCTCACACCTGGAGAGGTCCTGAAAATTTGATAGAAGTGGCTGAGGTAGGTGATGAGGTCCAGGCGGTCAGGCTCTGTCATGCTGGCCATCTCAATACTGGAGAGGACAGGCTGGATGCCCAGCTCCTGCTCTGCTATGTCCAGCATCATCTGGTTGGTCTGAATGGCATCCTGGGAGGCCACGGAGTCAAAGTCCCTGTGGGGAGATACAGCTGCCCTCAGGGTGGGCTCTGCAGGGTGGGAGGTCCCAGGGGTCCCAGGCACTCACACCAGGTCTGGGCGGAATCGGTGGATGAGGGCACACAGGGCCAAGCCACTGCTCCAGGAGGTGCTGAAGTTGGTCACGGCCACGCCAGGGTATCCAGCTGTGCTGGCCTGGCACCAGCTCAGCAGCTCTTCAAAGACAGCTCCAGGGGCTGATGGGGAGGCAGAGACAGGGGACACCCCCTCCAGTCCACCTCCTGCCTCAGCATCTATGCTTTAACAGGGAAGGGATCCCATGGCAGCAACCTGAGACACCCCCCACAGCCATCCCCACAAATCTCAGTATAGGTTGATAAAGCATCTGTCAGTATTTCATGGCTCAGCATCAGTGCAGGCTGGAGGGGCACAGCCTCCTCCCCAGAAGGCAGAAGGGGGGCTGTGTCCCCATGTGGGACACAAGCAGAGGGGATAGAAACCATTGGTGTCACCAGGACAGCCTGCTGGACACAGGCCAGGGTACAAGAAACAAGGATGGGGAGGAAAATCAGGGCAGCAGACACTTGGGCATGGGCTGCTGGAAGGAATGGGGCAGGACTGGTTGCTCCTACCAGTGCTGAGCCGGTTGTCACTCTTCCTTTTGGAGTCCACCTCCACCATGCCCACGAGGTAGAGGTCCTTGACCTGCCAATGGGGACATGCCAGTGGTGGGTCACCACCTGTGCAGAGCCAATGACACCACACAGGGAACTAGCCCTGGCAAGGGGGACACCTGGATACCACCACACAACTCTCCAGAACCCTCTGCCATCCACAATGGGCAATGCATTCAATGTCCTGGGCTTCAGGACACACCCTCTGGTGACAGGGGATTGTCACAATGACAGCCAAGGAGGTCCCAAGGCAGGAGCTGGCCAGGTACCTGGCTGGCTTTGATGGCCTGCAGGTTGATGTTGGGGTAGCGCGTGGCCGGGTCGATGCTGTACTGACTGATGTTCTTGTTGGTGTTGTCAGGGGATGTCTGCGAAAGGTGCTGGTAGATGCTCTCCCTGGGTGCAAGGGTACAGGGCTGGCATCACTGCTGCCATCCTCAGGTGCTCCAGACCCAGCCCAGCAGATGGGGACACTCACCTCTCAGCCAGCACCTCCAGCGGGGGGGGTCCCGGCCGCCCACCGCCGCACCATCCACGCCGCATCGAAGGCAGCGAGGAAACCCCTGGCCACCCCGGTGCCCAGAGGCCAGAAGGGCTGTGAAAGGAAAGGCAGAGCTGGAACTGGACTTGCATGGCTGGTCAGGGCAGCTGGGAGGAGGCTGGGAGCTGCCAAGCTTGGCTAGGGATGAAAGGGAGTGGCAGAAGGACGCGCACAGAGGATGGGTGGCCGTCTCCTCCCCTGCCAGCACAACAGCGTCTGGGGAGGGGCTGGGCTGCTCCTCCATCCTGAACCAACCCCAGCTCTCTGATGGGGCTGGAAAAGGGGATAACCTCCCTAAAACATGCACTAATGGCAGCCTGCCCAAGGAAAAGGGGATAACCTCCCTAAAACATGCACCAGTGGGAGCCTGCTCAAGGAAAAGGGGATAACCTCCCTAAAACATGCACTAGCGGGAGCCTGCCCAAGGAAAAGGGGATAACCTCCCTAAAACATGCACTAGTGGGAGCCCGCCCAAGGATGGGCTGCACTGGGTAACTGCAGATAGGGAGGGTAAATGTATTGCAACCAATGCAATTTGCAGGGAGAGGGAAATGGGGGCAGGGGAAGCTCTCACCTCCACCAGGCAGTCGCCCACCAGCCCCAGGAGCAGGTGGCTCCCGTTGTGCTCCCGCACCAGCGCCGCGTTCTCCGAGCGCGTCATGCAGGTGAAGTCGAACATGTCAACATCCGGCAGCTCCCGGTGGTTGAGGGCAAACTCCAGCTCGGGCAGGCAGTAGTTGGTGGAGAAGTTGGCAGCTTCTTTGGCATAGCTAAGGAGGGCATCCCGGTTCACATTCTCCGGGGACAGGAGGCTCTCGATGTCCGCCTTGTCCTGTGGGGATGGGGTGAAGCTGACTGGCATGTGGGAGGTGATGTTTGTCCCTCAGCCTGGCAGCACCCAGACCTAGGGTGTAGCTGTGCCACTGCACTCTCACTACCCTGGAAGGATTTTTCTTGTGACAAAGGCAGCAGCTGCTGCAGCTGCATCACCCCAGGGGTGTGCAGTCAAACCAGCATCCACAGTTTGCATCCCACTTTCAATGCTTTCAGCTGCCCACTTCTGTGAGATCCCAGGGTCAGATCCTGCCCTTCTCACCTGCAGGATGACCCCCTTCTTGAGCAGGCTCTGCTTCTTGGCCGTCATGACGAAATAGTGAGTGTCATCCTTGTAGTACACGATGTTTTCCAGGTCAATGCCTGGTGAGAGGGAAGGGGCTGAGCCAGGGCTATGGGGTGTCCCTGCACTGGGCTCAGACACCAAATGTCCCTACAGTGGGGTACCACATGGGGACATGCACCCCATAACTGGGGACATCCTGGGGCTGAACCTCAGGAGGGGCAGGAGCCCCCAATGCCCCACATGCATGGGACCATGGGACCACTGACCCGTTTTGTTGTAGAGGTTCTGGAAGAACTTCTGGTTGTAGATCCGGGCCACGCCGCTGATCTCAGCCACCTCCACCTCAGCGCGGCTGTGGCGGTTGATGAAGTTGGTGGTGATGCCAATGGCCAACTTCCCCCGCGTCTCCTTCCGCTTGAACCCTGCAGCAGGGCAGAGCTGTGAGCCCCCACCCAGCCCCCACACCGGCCCTGGGGCTGCAGGGACACCTGCTGTCACCTTCAGGGACAAATTTGCCACCGCCAGCTGAGATGAGGACGTCAAACTCGTAGTGGGTGATGGGAGAGGAACTGGGCTGCAGCACAGCCTGCCAGCCACCTGCAGGGAGAGAGAGGGGTAGTTATGAATGTGTAGGGGAAGGGCTGCATCTCATTCCCTCCAGAAAGGCCCAGCAGAGGGATTGGGGGGCCCACAGCCCAGGAATGTCACCCACCCTGGGGTGATACCAGGAGATACCGTACCTGCCTTGCTCGTGGGGGGAACAAGGCCCTCAAACTTCACATTGATGTGCACCTCCACCCCCAGCAGCAAAGCCACCTTCAGCAGGATCAGCTGGAGCTGCCGGATACCTGGTGGGGAGAGAGGCACTCAGGGCTGTACCTCATGGTCCCTGCACTCCCCACAGCCAGAGATCCAGAGCCTGGTGCCCCTGGCACTCACTGATGTGGTCCAGCGTGCCGGTGCAGAAGCGCCCATAGAACTTCTTGGCGCCCAGCGCCCGCAGGTCGTGGATGGTGAAGGGCCAGAGGTGCAGGACGTTGTTGCGGGAGAAGGAGTCGCGTTTCTCCAGCAGCACCACGCGGGCGCCCAGCAGCGCCAGCTCGATGGCCGCCCGCAGCCCACAGGGGCCAGCGCCCACCACCAGGCACTGCCGGGGCATGGCACGGCGTGGGTGGGTGGGCAGCCCCACAGCAGGGTGGGGGTGAACCCCCCCAGCACCTCCCCGCCTGCTTGGTCAGGTTCTGGCCTTCCTCAGTATTCCTCTTTTCAAACTGGGGTGGCCCACCATCCCCTGAACCTTGCCTTCACACAGGGCAATGGCAGCAATTAAAACATTGGATCAGATAAGGTCTGCTGCAGCCCTGACATGGGTTTGGTCTCCTGACAGCTTCTGCATAGGGATGGGACAACAGGGCACAGCAGTCAGGGCAAAAGCCATCATCTCTGGGACAGGGAACAGATGTCCCCAAGGAGACATCCTACTTGGAATGCTCTTGAATGCTCAGAAAGGACTTGACAAGTCCCTCACCCTGCCATGGGATGTCCCCAGTGAGAGGCAGCTGGGAGGAGGAAGGACTCTGTTGGCTGGGTGGCACTGAGGTGGCATCATGCCATGGGGAGCTGAGCAGTGCTAATTAACATCCTGTCCCATTAAACTCCACCAACCTCCCGCCTGGCACATGCTACATCCTCCTGGGACGAGAGCCAGAGTGTCCCAAGGGATGTCCTCACCCTGGAGACAAGGACACAGGGCAGGGAGGGACCCAAACCCCTCACCCCACACCCCGGGTACCTTGGTGCCAGCACAGGCTGTGCCCTGGTCGTAGTCCTTGTGCCCAGCTTTCTTATCCAGCTTGCTCCACAAAGCCTTGGCATTCCAGTAGTTGAGGGCAGCCTTGAGGCCATGGTAGAGCTGCAGCCCAGTGCCCTGCAGCCCCAGCTGCTGGCACAGCTCCACGAAGCAGCCCAGCACCTCCCGGCACTCCCCGGCACGCAGGAACCTCTCGAAGATGGCATGGGCCGGGTTGCCCGGCTCCTCGGCTGGCACACTCATCCCGTGTCACCCTGCAGCCTGGCACAGGGACAGCAGAGCTCAGCAGGGAGGGACCCTCCCCATCCCCACCCCAAAAGGCATCCCATACCAGACCTGGTGTCTCAGTGCCAGGTTTCCCAGCTGCAGGTGCTGATGGCGCTGTCAAAATTGGCGCAATTTGTGGCAGCAGCTGATGCAACTGTCCCCGGATGCTGCACCCAGGGAGCCACAGGGACACCCTGCCACTGCACCCAGAGAGCCACAGTGTCACCGTGCCACAGGGATGTCAGGGGAGGGGATGGCTGTGGCAACAGCAAGTGGTTTCTTCCATGCACGAGTACCTGCAACAGGCAAGAGCAGAGCAAGTTGTTAAGTTGTTTTGGAGCAAAGAGACCGCTTCCTTCCTCTGCAGCCTCACTGGGGGGATGGGAGGGAGCTCCTGGCTTTAGGAGTCAGCCACACAGCTGCTGCAAAAACCAGCAAGACCAGCCCTGGGGCTGGAAGGAGCAGCCTGGCTTCTGCAGCTGGAGTGGGGTGACCTTTTCCCCCACCACTTCTACCACTCCTGGAGAGGGGTGAAGCAGATTAGCACAGAGGAAGCACCGGTGAGGAAATCAAAGTCAAATCACCCTACAAACAGCCTCATTGTGCCACGGAAGCTGTGGGAGGAGGGGTGCAGCACATTCCCTCCAGGCACCCCAAAACCCCCTGCCCCTGGCATCGCCCAGGGGACCAGCTCTCCTTGCATCTCACACCCAGCACTGCCCCGAGCAGCAAGAACAAAGTTTTGCCTTTTCCAACCACTGTCACCAAGCCCCGGGGCTGTGAGAGGCTCCCCCAGCACAGCAGAGACACGGTGCTGGAGGAGGATCTGCTGGAAAGGCTCGGGAAGACGGAGAGATCTCACCTTTGAAACTGGTCTTTGCCCTCCTCCCTGAGTGTTATCGTGGGCACGTGGCAGCACCAGGAAGGTGGTGGCCACTCCTGAAGTGGGACAAGGATGCCACGAATAAATTAGGCTACCCTCAGGAGGAGGGGCCTGGGGGGTGTGCGGAGAAATGAGTTACTTAAGCACTTAAATTTTGGCTGGAAAGACAAAATTCTAGCTGGATTTCAAGCTCAGTCTCACTCAGGACTTTTCCAACACCAGAATGTGCCTTGCAAAGCAGTTCTGCAGGTCACCTTCCCTCCAGTCAGTTCTCCAGGTCACCTTCCCTTCCAGCATCACACTCAGGAAATCTGGGCATTTTAACCCCTTCCTTCCTGGGCAGACATAAGGCAGATAAGGCACCCGGCGTGGCACACCAGGGGCTGGCACCAGAGTGGGGACAGAGGACATGGCCTGTGCATTCATGATGGGCCTGTGAGACCTGGGGACAGACTTTTGCTCTTCCCCTGAGCGCTGCTAGTGAGACAGGATGAGCCTGGGGAAACTGAGGCAGCGCTGCAAACCTCCCCAGAGAGTCTGCAGTCCTTCCACCACAGAGACTGGCCAGGCACCAGTGCCCTGTGAGGATGAGCTGTCCTCCAGGAGCTCAGGTCACTGCACTGGCACCTGCCAAGGTCACCACACAGCAGCCCCAGGGAGGTGGGACAAAGGATGGGAGCATCTACTCCAGCCTCAGCAGCTCCTGGCTCTGAAAAAAATCCCTTTTCAAAGCGTTGATTCCCACTGGACATGATGCCAGGGGGAGTGTGCTGCCCAGGAAAGCTTTCCAGCCCCTACACTTCAGCAGGGAGGCTCAGAGGAGGCAGAACAACAAGCCTTGTGTTATACAGTTTCCTGCAGAAAGGATTATCCTGCCAGCTCAAACCCCCCTGACAACTGCAAGCAAGGTCAGAAACTCCTAGGCTCCTGCAGGCTCGGTACAAAACCCCAGCTTTCAGCCCACAAAGGCCAGTGGCAGTGGAGGAGGGCACAGTCTGAGCCAGCCTGCCTGTGGCTCTGTTCCTTCCATCAAAGCCTTTTGCATTTCTTCCCTGAACACTGTTCTGCAAGCAGGAGGGAGGAGGGGGGTTTGCAGCCAGCCCTGACTCATCTCCTGTCGGCTTTGGCTGGCTGCAGAAATGCCTATGGGGACATCACCCCAGGGACACATGAGGAGCACCCCTGGAGCAGGGACACCCCATCCTGCCCTGCAGATCAGGGTCTCCCTCTTGCCCTTGCAGGAGGAGCAGCCTCTTGGGAGGAGGTGGGGGAAGCTGCTTGGGAGCTCACGTGTCTTCCAGGCACATGGAAATGGGGTGGGAAAGGACACAGCTCCAGAGCTGATGGAAGCTGGGAGGGTTTTGAGCAGATCAGCTGCGCTGGCTCCCAGCATGGATGGGCTGTTCCAGGTTTGGGATCCAGCCTGGACACCACTTGCTGAGCTGGGCTGGACCAGGAGAGCCCTTCCAGTGAAAGGCAGGATGGAGGGACCCAACAGCTTGGGCAAAGCCTTGCTTTAACCCCCAGCTGAGCTGCGAGCGTGTCAGGAAGGGGTGAAGGCACTGGAAGCTCTTATCAATGTTACTGAGCTCAGGAGAAACATGCCAGGTGTGGGACTGGGCAGGGAGACCACCCTGGCCAATGCCACGGAAACTTGCCTTGATTTGGGTGGCTTTTAATCCTTGTAGGGAAGGAAAAATCCCTGCCAGCTCCTCTGGTTTGAGCAGGGATGTGGGTGCATGAGCACCCCAGCTTTGCAAGGCTCCAGCATGGAGCTGCAGGGAGAAGGGCTGAGGAGAGGGGACAAACCCGGGTAGCCCTGCCAAGGATCCACACACAACAGCCTGGCCACGTCCCGGGGAGCCCTGGGCACAGACAACACCTGGGGGGGAACAAACGTGCGCCCCTGTTTTTGCTGCTCAGCATGTCCCCCCTGCCCAACACCAGCCCACGTAGGGACCTGGCTCTTGCAACTGAATCTTGGTAAAAAGAGGAAGTCTGGTCACGGCCAGCTTCACACGCCACATAATTTCCCTCTTCCTGCTTCTCCTTTACCCCAAAGCACATCTGTGACAGACATCTGCGTGATGATGCACAGAGCATCCCTCATGGATTTCAGCAAAGCTCTTCCCACCCCATTCTACTCATCACTGGAAGCACTGGTGGTTCTGGGATCGGAGGAGGAGGAGCAGGGAGACCTCTCTCTTCCTTTTGTCCCGAGAGCAGCAGAAGTAAGGGGCTGGAGGGGAAAAGCAGCGAGGATGGAGCAGGGGTGACCCCGCTGCACCCGGGAGAGGCTGTGGGGAGGGATCAGCCGGAGAAAAAGCGCTACCTTGCCACGGAGAGTCCCAGGGGAGCAGAACAGGGGGTCGGGGGGCCGAGCCCTCCCCAGGCCCGCAGAATCACCGCTGGGTTTTGTCACCCCCCGTCCCATTGCGCAGCGATGCTCCCAGCGCGGCGGGCGAGGAGATCGGCGGTGGGGACACGGGGCTGGGCGGGCAGCAGAGCCCTGACCCCCCCACGCCCAGGGATGCTCTTCCCATCCTCACCCTCCACTCACCTCCACAGCCCCTCGGAGCGGGGAAACTGAGGCACGGACGGGGAGTGGGGAGGGACCGGAGCTGAGCGCAGACAGCGAGCAGGAAACGAGCTCCGGCTCCGCAGGCAGCAGCCTCCGGCCGGCCCGGCCCTCCTCTCCTCTCCTTTGCCCTCCCCTCCTCGGCCTTCCCCTCCCCTCGGCTGCCCGACCCTCCCCCGCGGCCGGGGGACCGGGCCGGGCGGTGCCGGGAGGGGCGCGGCCCCCGCTGCTGCTGCCGCTGCGGGGTTTGAGAGCTGTGGAGCAGCGGGACAGCGCAACCCCAGCTGGGCTTTTGAGGCTGAGAAAAACAGACTTTTCGCCAAGCAAACAAAAAGACTGGGGTGTTGAAGCCAGAGCGGTTCATCCCCTCCCCACGGCGCTGTGCTGCTCCTCCCGCAGCCAGAAACCGGCCAGGAGGGAACTGGGGACACCGGAGGATCCAGGGCGGGGGGACCCACCCAGTGCCAGCTCCGCACCCCGACCGCCGCAGCTCGCGTGGAAACTAATGGGATTTTGTTTCCAAATGGTCCCAGGGGTGGATGAAGGTACCTTGGGGCGGTGGGGGAGCCCCCGGGGTCGCCGCAGGTCGCTGCTGGGCGGGTGCTTTTTTGGGGTTTCTGGTGGCGATGTCCTCGGGGCGCTGCTGGGTGTTTAACGGGTGTCGCGGCGAGGGGCTCGCGCGCCGTGACGCACGGGGACAACTTGTCACGAGACTGTGGACGGTGACTCAGGGACACGGGGCGAGGTGGCGAACGGGTGTTGGTTCCGCCGGCCGCCCTGAGTCACCCGTGGCACTGCCGGCGGCTACAGCCAGCAGGGTGACCAGCCCAGCACCTCCATCCCTGCCCTCTGCAGCCCCTTCCCGGGGATCCTGGTGCAGAACCCCCACCATGGCCGGGCTCTTCTGGTCCCTGCAAAGCTGCAGGTGCAGTGAAACCCACCCGTGTTTTGGGGCTGCGGGAGGCTGGGACGGACACGGAAACGGGGAGTGTGTGTCAAACCAAGCGCTTTTCCCAGGCGGTCGGAAACAGCTCCCTCTGTTTGTGAGCACTTCGTGGTGCCGTGGGAAAGGCTGATCACAGACCTGCCAGCCCCAGCACTGTCCCCCGGGCAGCAGCACGGGAGCATTAGAAGTGTTATAGCAGGGATTGAGGGCATGTGGTGGCACTGAGGGATGCAGCTCTAAAGCAAACCCGCAGCCGTGGCAGCCCGAGCTGTCCCCAGCACAGGGGATGTGTGGGAGCACACCTGCACCCCTTAATGTACTGAGAACAGGCAACTCACAGCATCAGTGAGAGCTTCTGCTGCTCCCTGAACCCTTCATGATTATATGGAGGTGCCAACCAAACCTTAGATCCTACCACAGATCCTACCTTGGATCCTTCCCCCTGCTCCGTCATTACAATTCCCCCATTTTTCCTCCCATTTTATTGTTCTAGGGTTTTGGTGTTTCAGGACGTGGGGAAGAAGCAGAGACACCTCTCAGCTCCCCCTCCCCTGCCCAGCTAGGCCTTGGATGATGCTGCAGACTGCAGCCTCTGCAGCTCCAGGACACGGATGAGGAGGAGGAAGGCAATGCTCAGGAGAAGCAGCCAGAAGAAAACCCAGTAGTGCTGTGGGAAGAAGAGCCACGGACGCCACAGCTCTGCTGCAGACCCCTTGGACCTGGGGAGAAGGTGACCAGGGACACTTGTCATCCATGGGAGAGCAAATCCCACCTCCACCCCATCTGGGGACAAGGAGGATGTTTAACTCAGCCCCAAATCTCACTGGCTCTTTTGCAAACCCAAGTGAACAAGCCTGAGGAAGGCATGGGCAGCTCACAATGCATGGGCAAAACTGAGCTGAGGCAGCCAAGCAACATCCCAGCCTTCCATTACTATATTCCCCCAGCCCCCTGCCCAAGTGCTGGCCACCTGGGGACCACAGAGAGGCCAGAAGCCATGGGGGGATGCTGGGCACATGCAGGGTGTTGCTCACGTCAGCCCGAGCTGCTCCGGCTCCTCATCACCCGTGCTTGAGCCTCTGCCATCTGCCTCTGCCACCAGCTTCCCAGTCACAGCGCTGTCCTGTGGCTCCAGTTCACTCCTGGGGAGAGAGAGGCCGGGGTCAGTGCTGTCCCACATGTGCCAGTGGCCACTGCTGCCATGGCTGCCCATACCTGTGGCTGCAGGGCCAGCGCTGGGCCCCCTCTGGCTCCGTGTCACCTGCTGGGGCTGCTCGGCTCTCAGGGCTGGCTCCTGGCTGGGCACCGAAGGTGGGAGCATCAGTGGGGGTGTGGAGCCCCAGTGGCACCGAGCCTGGGGACACAGCTGCTGGCTGTCCCCACTGAACGGGTCCTTACCAGGAGCTGCTTGGGGATGACGGCGATGCTGACTCTGCGGCGGGCTGAGCCCTGCAATGGAGGGGCTGGGGGTGAGCACTGTGTGGCTGCTGATCACCTCCTCCTTCCCCAGCACCTCCCCAGCACAGGCAAGGGACACCACAGGATACTGCCAAATCCCACTGGAGCTAAAGGGGGAAGCTGGAAAGCCGGGGAAGGTCAAAGCCAAGAGGTCTGTGCCTGTTGTTACTGCTGCAAACTGTCCTGGTGGGGTTGCCTAACCTCCTCCCCTACTTCTTGAGCTACAGGGGATCAGTGTCTCATTCAAGCTGGTGCTAAAGAACAGCCAAGCCTGTGGCTCTTGCACTGGGACCCTGCAGTGGAAGAAGGATCCACCTAAGATCTCTTGCACAGGGAGCCCTCAGCTTGCTGGGCACCCTCTCTGTCTACCAACAGCCTTCTGAGGCTGCCCCTACATTTTGCCTCATCCCTGGCACTTCCAGTAGATCTTCCCTGCTGCAAGCAGCTGTAGTGGCATTGCTTGGGGACAAGTGGGTGTGTGGGGACAGCCATTTGAGGGAGGGTAGCAGGGCCTGGGGAGACAGTGGCTCCGAGACTCGTGAACTGGGACCAGTTACCTGCTGGAAAGTTCTCTTCAGGGGGTGAGGTCTCAGCCGTGGCTCCGTATCATCTGGGAGCAAAGAGAACACACCTTACATTGTCCCCCAACACTAAGATGGGGCTGATGCACAGATAGTCACAAAGCTCCCTGCCACTGGGAGCTGTCCTGGCCCTGTGCTCTGTGCATGGCACAGGTGGTGCCCTGGGCAGGGGCACCTGCTTCTGTGCACAGCAATGGCACGTGTGGGGCTTGGTGTTCAGGAACAGAGTCCTTTTTGTGCATGGGGCCCCACTGCCCTGCATTCCCAGCTGGGTTACAGCTCTCTGGCCACCAGCACCTGCTCCCACACTCATCTGCTGTTCCACTGTCCCCTTACAATCGTCACCAGCTGTTCCTTCACCACCCCATCAGCTGTTCTCTGCTCCTCAACTCACACCACCCACTGGCTCTGTGGTCACCACACTGACCCCCAGAGGGGCTCAGGACCAAATCCTGCAGGGTTGCTGGGTGCAAACCCTGCCCAGGCCCCGGAGGCAGAGCCCACCTCACCCTGGGTCTCCGCCAGCTGCCGGTTGCGGGAATTCTGCTGGATCAGGCGCTTCATCTCCTCCAGCTCCGCGTGCTCCCGCAGGTGGTGCCGCTTCAGGTTCTCCACGTGCTGCACCATCACCTCTGCTGCTCGGCTCATCCGGGCCTCCTGCAGCCAGGTGGGTCTGGGATCAGGGCCCCCATCTCCTAAGGAGCCAGGTCTCTGCCAGTCCCTCCCTCTGCATCCCCTTCCTGCTCCCAAGGACAGGCAGAAGGATCCCTTGCACCCTGGTAAGCCAAACATGAGGTTTGGCCAGCACCGTGAGGAGGGACTGTGTTGGGTTAATGTGGCCAGAAATGTGGATTCTGTCACCATCTGTTAAAGCCCCCCTTACCTCCATGGCACATATTATCTGCTAATGGTCCATCTTTAAACCAGCTGGGACAATCATCTTTATATTTTCAACAACTCATCCTCCCTCCAAGAAGATATCATCTGCTGCTAGCCCATTCATCCCCACTGCATGACTGATAAAATTACATCATCTCATTGGGAGATGCTCCACCCGGGGGGGGGAGACAAGTCTTTCCTACCTAGATAAAAAACTAAAATTTTAGACAGCAAGATACTGTCTTTCCACTAAGTTCCAAGGAAAACCCAAACCTTTCTACATCATCCCTGAACCTTCAAATAAACCCTGCACCCTTCTACAAAACCACTGCTTCAGCTGAACCACATCTGCCACTGCAGGAGGACTGTAGCCAACCATTTAATTGGACTACTACCAACACCATGACTGAGGGGGTCTCAGATTGGATTCTGACTGGGGTTGGGATTGTTCTTTGTAATACTGTATTTCTATTTTAATTTTCCTAGTAAAGAACTGTTATTCCTAATTCCCATATCTTTGCCTGAAAGCCCCTTAATTTCAAAATTATAATAATAATTTGAAGGAAAGGGGTTTACATTCTCCATTTCAAAGAGAAGCTTCTGCCTTTATTAGCAGACACCTGTCCTTCAAACCAAGACAGGGACAAACCCCAGCAAGCCCAGGGGTGAGTGTCCCAGCCCGTGTGTAGCACCCTCCATCCCTGCACACACCTGGTGTACAGCCCCCAGCTTCTCTGCAGCACTGGTTGCCCTCTCAACAGCAGCTGACAGCACGGCCAGGTTGTGCTGCAGCTGCTCCAGCGTCTCCTTGCATCCTGCATTGGCACAGGATCGGCCCAGCCTCTGTGGGGGGAAAGGATGGAGCTGCTGGATCTGGCACTTTGAGCTGTCCAAACCCCTCTGGGGCTGGGTGATCCCTGCCCTGGTGCCCACCTACCTCCAGGGCAGCTCGGCACTGCCCCAGCTCCTCCTGGATGTTTTCCTCTGCTGCATCCCGTGCCCGTTTCTCCACCTGCACCCGCTGCTGCAGGGTGAAGGTGTCGCAACGAAAAGCCAGGGCCAGGTGGGCAAAGGCTGCCTGGGGGGTGGGCAGGTGAGAGGTGGGACACGGGGGCAGAGGGGAAGCCACCAGGGCCATGTGCTGCTGTCCCCAAGGCACAGACAGATCTCCCAGCGTGCCACCAAATGGGGCAGTGCTTAAGGTAATTAGCACTTGCCTTGCCCCAGCACCCATTATGCTGCTGCCTGCTGGGGACAGTCCCTTGAGATGCCAGCCCGGGGAGTCACCCCCAGGCAGCCGATAACGCATGGAAATCTTGAGCCCTGCTGGCAAGAGCACACGCCGGGCAGACGCCAGCCCTCGCTGCGGGTCCCGGCTGACAGCTGAGCCTGACTCAGCCCTGGCACTCGCTGGGAAATTATTTTTATTAGCGAGGCTCCTGCCGCCTCCCCGGCTAAGGGCGCTCTTCAGCAGCTGCTGAGCACTTTGTGGGATTGCCGGGCACGCAGAGGACAGGCTCATGGAAATGCAGCTGCCTCCAAATGCCAAAAGCATCTCCGGGAAAGGGTTTATAGGGTGGCTGCCAGGGGACTGCGGTGCCTGAAGGAGCAGGGCACAGTCACAGGACTGTGAGCCAGCAAGGTGTCTGTCTGTCCTTTGTCCCCTTTCCCCAGCCCACCCACGGCCCCCAGCAGCCCTCACCTCCAGGTCCTGCTCTGTCAAAGCCACCCTGCAGAAAGAGAAGACCTGTCAGGGATGGAGGCATTACGGGGGCTGCATACTGAAAATTCCCTTGTTCTGCTCCCAGGGGTGTCAGCCACCATGAGAAGTGGGAAGCCAAGAGCCCATTGTGTGGACAATAACTCTTGTGCAGTGGAAAAGGAGGAAAATCCAATCTTCTGAGCTGTGCTGTGCCCTGGGACACCCCCTGTCCTGTAGCCCCTCGAGGGGTGCAGGTGCTCCCTGGTCTTACCTGTGCAAGCCAAGTCTGTCCAGCACTGAGAGCTCACTGGGGAGACTCAGCAGCGGCTCCTCCAGGGTTTCTGCATCTGCAGGAAGGCAGTGGGGCCACAAGAGACCACAGGTAAGGGCTTTCCCTTGGCCTTCCCTCCTCCCTCTGCCCTCCTGTCTTAGCAGGGGGTAGCTGCCCATGTTTTGGAACCATCCCAATCCTTCCTCCAGCATCAGGGGGACTTTAGGTCCTCCCAGGCCAGTCTCCCCTTCCCCATGTCCTCACCAAGGGACATAACATGTCCGGATGCTTGTCCCCAGATGCTTCAAACCTTTCCCTAAGGAGACCCAGCTGGGATGTGGGATGGGAACTCACCCACCTTCTTTAGTCCTGTCACTGTCCCCAGGATGCACATCCTGTTCCTGCACGGCCCTGCCTGGCTCCTGGGAGGCACAAAGGTGCTGTTGGAGCAAACCTCTCCCTGGTGCTGCACAGCATCTCAGGAAGACCAGCACAGAGGGCTGGTCTGGCTGAGCCCAAGGAACCAGGCAGAAAAGGCCCCCCCACCTGTTTCCCTCCCTCTGCCCCTCTCACCTGGCTGACCTGCTCCACGCTCTGCTCGCTCCTGGCCAAAACCCCACCTGGGTGTCCCTGGGGACTGCTCATCCTGCCTGGGGACAGAAAGGATGGGAGCTGGGCAGCAAGGTCCCCTCCCCAGCCTGACATCACTTCAGGAGAAACCCTCAAAACTGCCACTGGCACTTCTGCAGCATGCAGGCTCCCAGGGGATGTGAGCTGGCAGGTACCCCCCAAAATATCCCTGTGGGATTGAGGGAGCTGGAGCTAAACTGGGCCAGGGCGGGGGGATGAGGGACAGGGATCCAGTGCAGAGGGTGGGTTACAGCTGGTGAGGCAAATCCAGAGGATGGGGTTGGGATCCCAGGGCTGGAAGGGGTTGCAGGCAGGTGCTGCCAGGCCAGGGGACACCCTTAGGGAGGGAGGGTGGAAACCCCACCCTTCTGACCCCATCCCCACCCGGGCTGCCCTTACCTTCATCCAGAGATGTGGGGAGCCCGGACTGCTCTGCCTGCTGCTCCCTGTGGAGGGAATCCCGATTAAACCCTCAAGAAACTCCGGAAGCATCGGCAGCATCCCACCCTCCACTCTCCCCCAGCTCCCTCCATGGGGCTGCTCCGGACCTGGCTCCTTCCCGAGCATCCTCCGCAGCCTGCTCCGTCCCTGTCCCGCTCTGCCTGCCCCGGCCCGGCTGCTCCCTCCGCTGCTGCCGCCGCAAGCCCCACAGAGGACCCGCCGGAGCGTTTCCAGCCAGCAATGAGTCACCAAGCAGCCACTGCCGTACTTTGCCTCAGCAATGTCTTTTTTTTTTTTTTTTTTTTTTTTTTTTTTCCCTGCTCTGGCTGCCAAGCGGACCGCGCTGCGAGCCGGCCTCTTCCAGGACCACAACAAACCCAGAGCCCAGGAACCACATCACAGCACTCCCATGGGGGTGGCAGGCCGCTCTGAAAGTGCACTGGGACAGGTTTATCACCCCAAAACCCTTTTCTGGGTGCCAAAAGGTCTGGCAGCTCTGTAGCATCATTGCTCGCTGATGCTGGAGGCCACCAGGGATGGCAGGTCAGGGGTACAGGAGCTGTTGTGCAAAGAGGCCTCTGCAGTGGAGCCCAGCATGCAGCTGAACCCCCAAACTTTTACCTCTGTCTCTGAAAAGAGCTGCAGCAGGGTTTTGCCTCACCTCCTGGCGAGCATGAGAGCAGTGGCTGCAGGAGAAGGAGCCACCGTGCCAAAACGATGCTCAGTGTCCCTCGCCTGGCACTGCCATCACTGTCCCATCCTAACCAGCACCCCGAGAGCCGCTGGGTGAGGTTTTTTGGTGCACGTACCTCCGGGGTGAGGGGCTGGGTCTGCAGCCCGTCCTCTGCCGCTGCCGCCGCCGCCGCCCCTGGGCCGGTCCCTGCGCCTCCTCCTCCCCCTGTCCCAGCGAGGTCCCTTCCAGTGGCTTCATCTGTGAAGTGTAGAGGCTCCAGGACCAGCACACCTATCGTGAGAGACCCACATTAGCTGCGCGCAGATGGAGAACGCCTCTAAATGTTATATTTTTAAAGCGTTTTCTCACCCAGCAGGAGCTTCGAGCTCCTCTGCTTAGCGTGGAGGCATCTGTGGGAAAAGAGGTGGGGAGGCCCGCTGTGATTCAGGAGGAGGCTGGTGGGATTTGGGCGGGCACGGAGCAAGGCAAATGAGAAATTCAATACAAGCCTCATTTCTGGGCAGTGCTGAGGGTGGACTTTCCTGCTTGCCACCCCCATTTCCTTCCCCCAGAGCAATCCTCATTTTGGGCTTGTGATGTGGGTCAGCTTCATAGGGGGAGGTAAATTTGCAGTGAGAGCAACCAACCCCCCGTTCTCCAGGACAATCCCCAAGCTCCCAGAGACACAAATATAAAAGATTTCCAAATATAAGAGAGCTTGGACAACCCATTTAAGCTGTTTCACAAAGTTTAAGGAATCAGTGAAGGATGCAGAAGTCCTCAGAGTCCCTCTCCCAGCCCAGGGTGAAGTTGCTGTGCACAAGGGACTGTCCCGCAGTGACTCCTCGCAGGCTGTGCCCATGGACATGCAGATATAGGAGAGAAGGAGAATTTTTTGTCCAGGACAGGAAATGCAGGAGAGATCTAGGGGGACAGAGAGCAGGGACTGCTTGAAGCCCCAGGTGCCTGCGCAAAGCCTTGGCCAAGCTCAGTCTAAGTCACCCCAGCACCAAGCAGGGCCATCCCCCAGCTCCCAGTGCCTGCTCAGCTCTGATGAAGGTGTAAAAAGCAGCACTTGGCACTTGTCAAAGCCAGCCCATTTCACACCTATACAGTGGGAATTGTTGCTGACACCTCCACCCAGGGGCTCAGGCTTCCAGCCAGCAGGGATCAGGCAAACTCAGCCCAGCAGCGAGCACCAGAGCGCTCCGGAGGGCTGGTCCCTATTGCGGAGCGCTCAATCCATCACAGCCGCGGCTGACCCTGCAGGCTGCTGCCTTCCCCCAGCTCCGACAGCCTCACAGACACAACTCCTTATCTTTGTGTTTCAGATGGAAAAGATACGAGACACGCAGCCGGTTTAGCATAAGGAAACCCCTGAGCTGCCAGACCGGGCGCTTTCCCTCAACTGGGACCCAACAACATCAAACCCCGGGACACCATTACCTGCCTGAACTCCTCTCCAGCAGCCGAAGGCAGATGCTGGGGCACTCAGCTCTGAGGGGTCCCCATCAGCCCCGGAGGGGTCGGGGCACGCAGCCGGGGCTCGGGCTGTGCCGGCGGCAGAGCCTCCCCGCATCTGCGGCGGACGGAGCCGCCGGCGGCGAGCCCGATGAGAAAAGGCCTTTAAAGGAGATGCATGAGAGCGCCTGGGAGCTCCCCGCGCCGGCCAGGGCGGGCAGAGTGGTCTGCAGGTGGCCAGGAAACCTCTGCTTTTGGTGCGGGGCCAGATCCTGCGCCCGCTCTGGGGAGGGGACGGGGCTGGCACAGAGCGGAGCTGCTCCGGAGCTGAGCTCAGCATCTCCCTGGCTGGAGGCTCAGGGCAGGGTGGAGGCAGTCAGGGGGGATGGGGGATCCCCCTGTGCTTCCATGGGGGGTCCAGCACCAGGATAACCCGGCTGATGAGGAGCCCCTGTAGCATCTTACTCAGTGATGCAGGGAAGACACTCTGCCCAGGAGCCCCATCCCTGCTGCCTCTCTCTGCAGCCCCCGGCCATCCCCCACTGCCCCAGCCCAACCCCTTTGCTCAAATCCATCCCATCCTCAAAGCCGCTTTCTTCCCCTAATGAGCTTACAGCGAGTCGGGCTCCACGGTCAGCACCACCAGCAGTGCTGCTGTTCCCCCCCTGCCCAGGGGGCCCAGTGGATGCTTGGGGGTCTGCAGACCCCTTCAGCCCTGAGAGGGCAAGCAGGGAGAGGATCCCCCAGTGCCAGGCAGGCTCTGACCAACCTCCCAGAGAGCCCAGAACGCAGCCCCGGGGGTTACAAAACAGGGGGAATGAGGGATGGACACCCTAGCAGAGAGCCCCAGATTCCTCCCCAGGAGCAGCAGCTTCACCTGGCAGCACCTCAGGCTCTGTGGCCTCTGCTCTGGTGTCCTGGCAAGCCCGGGGTGGCTTCATGGGGACACAGACCCAAGCACACCATGGCACTGGTGCCTCTGTTCCCTGCCACACTCAGGGCAGAGTGTGGGAGCCAATGCCCCTGCTCACAAACCACCCCGTTCAAAAGCCTCTAAAAGCATTCACTAAAAGCATGCAGGGATTTTTAGGCTTTTTAAGCTAAATTGTGACTGTAATCTAGGCATCACAGAGTATCAAGCAAGGAAAAGCAGCCCAGTTCCCCTCACACAGACCTGTTCAGCAGGGAGGAATGAGACCCTGCAGGGAGAGCTCCAGCCCAGGGGGGTGGGTGGCAGCATGTGGCTGCAGGCTCTGCCTTTGTCCCCTGTCCCTCCAGCGAGGTCCCTCAGCAGCTACAGCAACACCATCATCTTCCAGGGCACCTGAAGCTGAGCTAAACTCAGATCAGAGCGAGTGTGCTCATCTGGATTATTCACTTCTTGGAAGAAAGCTGCTCAGACTGACACTGACTGCTGCCACTGATGTGGCAAGAATGACTTACAGGTCTGTGCAGGGGCCCAACCACAAAACAGAACCCCAGCCCTCCCTCAAATTCAGCTTTCTGTGGCTACCCAAGCTGGCAGGGACCTGGCAGCCACCAGGCTACCCAAGAGAGAACACAATTCTTATGATTAAAAAGTTGTTGACAAAAAAAATCCAACAAAATCCCTCCTAAATAACAACAAACAAGAAGGAAAATTGCTCTTTCTTTTTATTCAGTTTTTAAATCCCAAGTGAAAAAAATAAATATTGCTGAGCCTCACATTTGGGTGTCACAGCCCCCAGGTTTGCAGACAGAACTGCATCAGCATGTTGGGAATTACACATGAGATTAGCAGGCTGTCACTGGGCAGAGTCACCTCCAGGGACAAGTGGGGTGACCCCTGGCTCTGCTGCAAGAGCAGACACAGTTCTGTTTGGAGAGAGGCAGTCCCTCTGGGGATGGACACAGGCCATTTTCAGGCTGAGTTTCAGCCTTTTCCAACAAGGTGCTGCATGGCCCAAGGCTCCTACATGGCTCTGATGTCTGGGGTTTAACATTCATGGACCCCACACCTCTGCTCACCCCAAAGAAATTCTCTGCTGCCTGACCACAGCCCCACAAAGGCACTTGAAGAGTGGAGGAATCATCTTGTCATTAAACTGGTTCCAAAATCCCTGTGGAGGGTGTGGAAGCAGCAGAGTGGACAGACAACCCATGAAATTGCATATAATGAATCTCTTTCAAAAAAACCCCAAGAACTACTAGGACAAAAAGGGAAATCCCTCTGTAACATGAAGTAAAAATCTACAAACAGAAGAGGAAGCAGGTAAGGAACCACTGCCAAATATGAACTGGTGAAAATCACATGCTGGCTTCTACCTCCAGCCTAGGAGAGGTCTCAGACAAAGCTTGAGACCATTCCCTTCACCACCACCACCCTTAAATCAGGACAAGGACAGAGCAGCCCTGGCACTCCCACCACCCTTGGCCAAGGTCCTGCTGAACTATAAAATCTGGCTGATGTTTTATGCTGCATGCACCTCTCTGCACTGCTCAGGATGAATTTTAAAGTTCTTGAAAGGGTCATGAGGAGTCAAAAGTATTCTGTGCAGTTGCTGCCAGCCTCTATATAAACAAGCATGTGCAGTGTCCCCAGGGTTTGCTCCCTGTTCTCCTTACATGATTGTTACCTGCATGAACACCTCAGAGGAACCCACAGCACACGATAAGCTCCAGCCAAGAGCAAAACCAGGGCTAAGAAGGCTCTTGCCACTAGCCAGTGGCCATCTCCATGTGACCACAGCCAGACAGAGCACTGGGGACAATGACACCAAGGTCACTTGGTAGAAGCTCTGCAGGGAAACTACAAAGATCAGAGCCTGCTACCTAATAAAGCCAGAAGAGCAGGCTTAGACCTTGATGATCATGGCACAATTTCTATTTATGTCATATTTTGGGCAGCCCTACAATAGCTTCACTATACTCAGCCACTAACTCACTGGAATGCAAACACATCAACAATTTGGCTCCCTGGAGGTTTCTATCCTCCAGCTAATGCAGGAGTTTGAAGCCTCATCAGACCACAGTCACCTAAAATAGCTCAGGAGATTCTTATATAAAGAAATCTCTCAGCTTTAAGAGCTAATGTCACCCAATGCTTCAGAGTTTCCTTGCTCTGGCTGGGATCTAAACATTACTGAGCAAACCTGGAGCAGACACGTCACACCTGCATGTTGTAATTCTCCTTCTCCCTTTGTAGATGTTTATGGATTTTTAAATAGCTCCTCAAGTATGTAATGCTTCAAAACTTCCATTGAAACCCTAGCTCTACCTGCCTGAGTCTTCACAGTCCCAAACTTTTCAGTTCTCAGCCAGGAAGTGCCTAGATGAGGTTTCCAGTGGGTGCTTTCAAGAAGACAGGATAGAGCTCTGAGCAGAGACATGCAGGGCAATGAGTAGTGTCATAATCACCAGAAATGTGTCCCACACAGCAGGGCCCCTCAGAGGCCAGGCAGACAGGAGAGAAAGGTGGATTTAAAGCAGAACACTCACATTTTCCAGCTAAATTCAGCTGGAATTCAGCTAAATCCCACTCTCCTGCACCAGAGATCTGTAAATCCCAGCAGATCAGATACATAAAGCAGCAGCCCAGCCTGCATCACTCCAAAACCAGCTTGGCTGTCAGGGAGGAATGTGGATGTGCCTTGGAATGAGCTGAGGTAAAAATCAAGATAGTGAACCAAGTCCAGAATTATCAACTTCACACACCCTCAAATCAGTGTCTGTCCTGGTTCACTGATGTGTTCTGGGCAGTAAGAACTCAGCACCTGGAAGTTCTCCATGGGTTGAGTCCTGCCTGGCCCCCACAGCCCTGCCAGGTCACCTTGTGGAGTGAACAGACACAGAAACACCTGTAAACACATTAATTGTTCAACCATGACCCCTCTGAGGCCCAAGGAGTGTGGGGGGCTGGGGTGGCACTGCCCAGCAAGAGCACCCTCACACCAGGTGCTGCCAGGACACCCTGGGCACTCTGTGGGGAACAGAAGCCAGGGAGGGGTGGCTGTGGCTGCTGCTGTGCCATGAGTGTCCTCCACACAAGGAAGCTGTCACCTCACCTCTCCTTCTGCTGGTCACCTGAGAAAAGACAAAAATCAAGAAGAGCAAAGCCCCTGGCACACCTCTGGCATGGCACCTTCTGGTTCCCCACCCCTGGGACAACTCAGGGTGCAGAGCCTGCCATCCCCCATGACAGTGAGAGGAATGATGGATTTGTCTTTACAAACAAGCTGTGGGTCTGCTGGTAGATAAAAGAAACAATGGGAAGATTCCACTGACTGATAAATGGAAAAAAAAATATATATCTACCTTTACAAACAAACTGTAGGTTTGCTGATAAATGAAACTGGATATTAAAAGATGAAAGAAACAATGGGGGAAAACTATGGTTTCTATAAGAATTAAAAATTAAAAGGGAGGGTTGTACACTAGAGGGGAATCTCAGGTATCAGGTGTTCTGGGAAGTCTGTGCCTCTCAAGTACCTCAGCCCATGGGGAAAGAGAGAGGGAAATGTGGCAGGGAAAATAGGATAAAAAGGAGGCTCCATCCTCCAAAAATCTGAGAGACCCCAGGGGAATGCCCCATGGCCTCTCCCTTTATTTGAATAAATGTCCTTTTTGGACATAAACCTCTGGTGTTTGTGGATTAATTTTCCTGACAACAGGGACCCCCTGTCCCCACCTCACCTGGTCCCTTCCAGCACAGCCTGCAGTGATTTCTTCAGGGCTGCGCTGCTGCGATCCAGGACAGCAGCCAGACTGCTCCTCTGAGCTGGGCTGACCTGGCATGGAGGCAGCACAAACTCAGGGCTCTGCCCTGCCAGGAGCTCAGCTGAGAGCTCTGGGCTGGGCTCAGGAGCTGAGCCTGGCTCACCTGGCTCTGGCACACCGTGAGCACGGCTGTCACCAGCTTGGCAAAGCTCAGAGATGTGGCAAAGGCTGGAGCTTGCTGGCACAGAGTCAGCACCAGGAGATCCAGCAGCTCAGGGGGCAGCACCTCCTGGAAAAGACCCAGGAGCAGGCAGGAGAGGGGCTCCTTGCCCCAGCACTGCTGGAGACATCAAGGAAACCCGTGGGACAAGGTGGGGCCCTCACCTGCCGCCCCAGCACAGCCTGCAGCACTGGCAGGAGTTTCTCTGACAAAGGCACCTCCAGGACCTGGCTGGAAGGACAGGGAAGAGGAAAGTTGCTGCTCCATGGCCTTGCTGGTGCTCCCAAATGCTGGAGGCAGCTGGACCCACCCAGTGAGGCCAAGGCAGAGCTGTTGACCCTGTAATCCCTCACCTCAGCACCAGGTGCACAGAGTGTGGCTCCAGGCACTCCTCCACGAGCTCACACATCAGCTTGGTCTGCTCAGCCCCTGCAAGGGCAAAGCAGCAGGGGAGAGACTGCAGAGGCTGCCAAATCCATGGGGATGAGCCTGGCCCTTCCTGGCACCCCCTCACAGGAGCATATAGAAACCATGCAGTGCCCCCTTCCACTGCTCAGGATAATCATGATTCCTTTGCCCAGCTGCAGAAAGGGTTTAAAGAGTAGCAGCCTCTGGGAAAAGGGGATGGCACTGTGGCAGGGGTTCACTCTCTCCTCATGCCAGCACAGCCACCTGGGGCAGCTCTGGCCTGAGCATCAGGAGCTGTCAGGGGCCCTCCAATCACAGAGGGATAGGAACTGTTCTTTGGGAAAAAAGAAGCCAGAAGCCAGCCTAGATAACCCTCCCACTCCATCTCAGGCACCTCTAAACCCATCTCCCATCCCAACCCCAAGTGTTCATCTGCCCACAAAAAGCCAGCCCCACACCTCCATGGCTCCTAACACCTGTTCCACATGACAAATCCCTCCCAGGAGCCAGGACCCTACAGCTGGGGCCCCTCTCCAGCTCCCAGAAGCAGCCAGACCTCCCACCAGCCCAGCACACCTTCCCCTGGCTCCTGCAGCACTGCAGCCACCAGCACACGGCAGAAGGGATGGGAGTACTTGGAGCAGAAGGAGGTGAGGGCAGCCATGAGGTGTCGGGAAGGCGGCTGGGACAGGGACAGGACCTGGGGACAGAAAGGCAGGAGGTGGGGACAGTGGAGAGGGAAATGGGGAGCAGGAAACCTCCCCTGCCCTGGCACGTACTCGCCTGAGGAAGAGCTGCTCTGCCAGGACAGCTGCACTGGTGTAGCTGAGGTCAGGGCTCAGGGCCAGCAGCCAGCTGCAGAAACGCACCAGGAAGGGCTCAGGGCACGTGGAGAGCTGGAGGAAGGAGCACAGCCCCTCGAGCTGGGGGTGGCAGAGGGGATGGGACATTAGGGACAGCAGCAGGGCCCCTGCAGCAGCTGCAGCAGGATGCTGGGGCTCACCTGGCTGGGGGAGCAGCTGCTCAGGATGCTCAGCTCGGGTGGGGTGCGCAGCTCGGAGTGCTGGAGGGAAAAACCCTCCTGAGTCATGCACCAAACAAACCAACTCACAAAACACAGCCCCAGGGCTTCTGCCTTCCCCCCAGGTCTGTCAGTGCTGAGCCCACAGGCAGCTCCTCACACCTGCAAGGTGCAGGCAGGTGTCTGTATCTCAAGCCCTGAGGAATTGCCAATAGGGCTTTTTATTCCCATCCAGGTGGCTCTGTGAAATCCACCTCTTTTTCCACCCCTTCTGAGGCCCTGGCACGACCCTGTTTAGAGCATCAGCTCCAGGAGAGAGAAGCAGCCACTTACACTGGATTCTTGCAGCAGCAGCATTTTCAGCCCCTGTCCATGCATCTGAGGGAAATGAGATGAAGGAATGAGAATCAGGCTGTAAAGGCTCACTGGCTGGAAGGGGACAGCAAACCCTACACAGTACCTGGACAAAGGACTGCACCTCTGCTGCCAGCTCTGTCTGGGAAATCCTCCTGAGCTCCCCAGCTGCACCCTGCTGGGAGCTGTCTACAGCAGCCTTGTCTGTGCTCTGAGTAGATGTGTGCCCTGAAGGCTCCTTAGGCACCTCCTCTTCCACCCCTGCCACATCTCCACATTCCTGGGGGCCCAGGGGCTCAGATGCCACCTCCTCCAGCAGCAACCTCTTCCCCTCTCTCTCACTGTCCAACTCCAGGCTCTCCTCCAGCACTTTCTTGCGTTTCCCACCTTGAGCCACAGAGTCAGGGCCACCAGGCTGCTTGCTGAAGCACCACTTCAATTTTCTTTGCCCCTCTGGGTTCTTCTGGGCAATTTTCTGGCACAGGCCCCTAAGCTGCTGCTGGCATGTGGAAGTCAGGGCAGTGGGAAGTGGGGAGCCCTCCTCTGCCCTCTGTCCCTGTCGCAGCAGATCCCCCATTGTCTGCACCCAGGGATCCACATGGGAATGCTGCTCCAAGGCCTGGAGCAGCTGGTGAAGGCAGTCCCCTGGCACTGCATCCTGCGCCACGAGGAGCAGGGAGAAGAAGTTTCTCTGGCACAAAACAGGCAGCAGCAGCAGCCGTGGTTTGCTGGAAAAGGAGAGGTGACTGGTCAGAGGAAATCCCCCCTGTCCTGACTCCAACCCACCCCATGGAGCAGAGGACTAGCAAGCAAGAGGAGGCACCCAATGCCTTCACCAGCCCTTGCAGACACAGGCTGGGACACCAGTGGTCACTGCTACAATCCCAACTTCACGTATAGACTGCTCCACCAGGGGAAGAGAATGTGTTCTCCCAAATCATGCACCTGACACCTCAAACTCCTGCAAACCATTGATTTTTAGAAATGTATAGAACTCACACAACCAGGGTGTCCTTGGGCCCCTCCAGCGAGGGCTCCTGGGCGCACAGAGCTGCGGTGAGATCCTGCCAGGGGAACGGCTGCCCCGGGCCCTGGCGGGGCCGGCGCCGCTGCAGCACCTGCAGAGCAGCCATGGTACCGGCAGGGCCCGAGCACAGAGCCTGCAGCAGCAGGCGGCACGGCCACGGGCACGGCTGCAGCCAGGCTGGGCACGGCCACGGGCACGGCTGCAGCCAGGCTGGGCAGCGGGGCTCCATCGCTGCGGCGGGGGCTGCACAGAGCCTGCCAGACACGGGAGAGCAGAGCCGGTCACACACAGGGGAGCTGGACACGGGGGACAGCAGGACATGGGGGACAGCTGGACACGGTCACACACGGGGGGAGCTGGACACGGGGGACAGCCGGACATGGGGCACACACACGGGGGACAGCCGGACACGCTCACACACAGGGGAGCTGGACACGGGGGACAGCAGGACATGGGGGACAGCCAGACACGGGGCACACACAGGGGGGAGCTGGACACGGGGCACACACACATGGGGGACAGCCGGACACGGTCACACACAGGGGAGCTGGACATGGGGGACAGCCGGACATGGGGCGCACACACACATACACACACACGGGGGACAGCCGGACACGAGGCACACACACACACAGGGCACAGCTGGACACAGGGCACACACACGGGGGACAGCAGGACACGGGGGACAGCCGGACATGGGGCACACACACACGGGGCACAGCCGGACCTGGTCACACACAGGGGGAAGCTGGACACAGGGCACAGCTGGACACGGGGCACACACACACACAGGGCACAGCTGGACATGGGGCACACAAACACACACGGCACAGCCGGACACGGGGCACACACACACAGAGGAGCTGGACATGGGGCACAGCCGGACACGGTCACACACACATACACACACACAGGGGACAGCCGGACACGGGGCACACACACACAGGGGACAGCCAGACACAGGGCACACACACACGGGGGACAGAAGGACACGGGGCACATACAAGGTGGAGAGCCAGACACGGGGCACACCCGGGACATCTGGATGTGGCCACACCGCTGAGAACCGGACACAGGTCACACCGGGGTGGCACTGGATGATCACGACCTGCCCGGCCGTGTTCGGTGCCAACCGTAGCATCAGCTCTGGGCGATGCCTTTACCCACCCTCCCCAACCGAGGGTGCGGGAGCACCGGGGTCCCTCCGTGCCCTCCAATACCCCCCTTTGCTGGCAGCCCCAGCTCAACCCCACTGCCATCCGGGGGGTGCTGCTGGTGGGGCTCTCTCCCGAATCCCAAGCACTGCCCCGGTCACTGCCGTGCCCGGGCACCGCCGCCCGCTCCCGGGTACCACCGCACACACAGCCACGTGTATCACCGCACACTCAATACCGGGTAATCACCGTACACACAGCCACGGGTGTCGCCGCACACTCACAACCGGGTAATCACCGTACACACAGCCACGTGTATCACCGCACACTCACAACCGGGTAATCACCGTACACACAGCCACGTGTATCACCGCACACTCACAACCGGGTAATCACCGTACACACAGCCACGGGTATCACCGCACACTCACAACCGGGTAATCACCGTACACTCACCCCCGGGTGTTACTGCACGTTCCCTCCCGGTGTCACGGCACTCACACACTCACGGATGTCACCGCACGGTCCCCGGTGTCACGGCACTCACACACTCACGGATGTCACCGCACGGTCCCCGGTGTCACCGCACTCACACACTCACGGATGTCACCGCACGGTCCCCGGTGTCACGGCACTCACACACTCACGGATGTCACCGCACGGTCCCCGGTGTCACCGCACGGTCCCGCCCGGCTCCGCCCGCTGTCCCCGGACCCCAAAGCGCCGCTTCCGGCCCCGCCCCGGGGAAACGCAAACCGACCGCGCGCGAACGAGCTCGTTATGAAAATACCCCTTAAATTCCAACCCCAACACCGCCTTCCCCCCCGAGGGTGGATCCCCCCAGCCCACACATCACAGGCTCCCGGAAGCGTGGCGTTAGACACAACACATTTTATTTCGTTATTCCCGAATTTGGCTAAAAAAGTTTAAAACAGTGCCCCCCTGCTGCCCGATCGCCCCAGCACCCAGCCCACCCCACCCGTGGGTCGCCCACGGGCGCAGAGTGGGCAGCAGGAGGGCTGTGCCCCGAGTCTCCCCCGGTGCACCCATAAACGGCAGCCAGGCTGCTTCCCCATCCCATCCCACCCCATCCCATGGCTGGAGACACCCCAAAACAATGGCAGGAGTCAAAAGCAGATGATTCCTCCTCCCGGAGATGCGTCCCGGCCACCAGCAGCACCCAAACCCGGCGTGGCTCCCGTGGCTCAGTCGGAATCGCTGAAGAGTGTGTGAAATACCTCACTGAGAAACATCTGACGTTCACGTTCTCTGTCGGGATATTCTGCTTCCAGCAAGGCCACAGTAAGAGCCCACTCAAGCGTGTCCAACTCCTCATCAGAGCTCTCCGAGGAAGAAGGGATGAACACCTGCAGCAGAGGAGGGAGGATAAGCTGCAGCCCAGCCCAGCCCAGCCCAGCCCGGGATGTGCCACCCCACTTACCGTGGGCATCCTTGGCCGCTGCCGTCGGTGCCGCCGCCGTGGCTGGCGGGCAGGCAGCTCGTGCAGGTAGATGCACTCTGATCTGAAAGGGCAGTGGCCACGCACGAAGAATCTGCACCTGATTTTCCTGTGGGATTCCAAGCACAGTTGTGAGTGTAGCTCTGAGAGCAGCACAGAGCCCACAGCCCCACCACCCACGGCAGTGCTGCACACTCACCCTGTCCGTGCCTTGAAGGTTCTGATGAGCTTCTCTTTCTCATCCCCATCTGAGATCCAGTATTTGTGGGGGATGTAGTAATTGGAGGTGATCCGGCACTCTGGGCAGGCCCTGGATGAGGGTGATGGGTGCAGTTGGGTATCCCAAGAAGGGAGCAGGGAGCATGGGCTCAGCACCCACACTGGGTGGTTCTGCTGCTCTGGCATCATCCAGCACCCCCATACCCATCCCCACTGTTCCTGAATGAAAATCACGCCAATCCCAAAGCCACATCAGCAGGCCCAAGGGATAATTCCAGGGTACAGAAGGGGGAATGGTGACCACCCCACCACATCCCCATCCCCACTCACTTTACGATGGTGCTCTGGAAGTCCCGGCTGCGCCGCCACTTGCGGATGCACCCCACACAGTAGGCGTGGCTGCAGTTCGGGAGGATCCCAAAGAGCCGCTCCTCTGGCAGTGCCTTCTCGTACACCCTGTCCATGCAGATCCCACACACCACAGCCTCGCTCTGGGCTCTCAGAGCTGCCGTGGTGACCAGGGCTGCCACAGCACCCGGCTCTGCAGGGACCTGCAAGCAGAGCAGCACAGCATGGCAACCCCCGGGCTCTGTCACAGGTGACAGGGAATGCCCAGGCACAGGAGACCCCAAACCCACCTTAGCAGGGTTAGTCCATGTTGCTGTCTCCAAAACTGCCTCTCTGGGGTCAGAGGAGTCCAGGTCCAGTGCTGGCCCTTGTGGCTGGGAGTCTGCAGGAGGAGAGCTCTTAGAGGGGAAAGGCTCAGAGAGTTGGGTGGGCTGCTCAGAGTGTGCAGCTTCAGCAGTGACAGTCCCCATGCTGAAGAGCTCTCCACAGCCCCAGTTTGGCCCAGGCTTGGGTCATAGGCAGAAACATGCACAGGCTACTTCACCATAAGCACCCCAGTGGTCCCCTGGGCAGCCCAGCACCTACCTGAGGCACCCTGAGCTTTTGTGGCAACAAATTCTCCACTGATGGCTCCACAGGGGACATTACCAAGTGCTGGGATGTTCTTCTCTTTCTGTTTCATTTCTACCTTCACTTTTGGGAACTTGCAGGCCACACAGGTCATGCTGTGGGCAGAGTGGGCCGAGGTGCACTGGGCTCCCTCCTGCTCCTGGTCTGTGGCTGTGGGCTCAGTGCCAGGCTCCTGGCTGCAGGGCATCAGACCATATTGGGTCCCTACTGCTGCTGGTTCCTCCTGGGTGTGCTGGTACCTGGAGACAGAGGGTCCCATCAGTCCAGCATGACTCCTCTTGGCTCCCAGCCCATCCTCATGGCACCACAGCCCTTCCTTACCTGCACTGCTCTCCATAACGGCAAAACCCACTCTGGAAGTACCTGCAGACCTGCGCTGATTTTCTGTCATGTGAGAAGCGGCAGCTGTGGCCCCGCCAACAAAATCCACGGGCAAAATTCCTGTTAGTCAGAGGAGCCACATGGCTGGGTCAGACCCTGCTCCAGCCCTGCCCTAGCATCCCCCCAGTACCAGCTTTGTTGGGTGGGGATATACTTTGGAAGCCATAATTTGGAAGGGTCAGGAGCCCTTGCCAAGGAACGAGCCAGGGTATTCCCAGCCCCATCCAGCCCAATCTGGATAAATCGCAAAGCAAAGGAAGCCCAGGACAGGGCTGGGGGCTCTCCTGGGACTGGGGGACCGGGGATACCGAGGGCTGGGGCAGGGAGAAGGGCAGGAGCCCTTGGTGGGGCTGGCAGGAAGGGAGACCTGACTGCAGCGCTGCCGCCGACCCCCAGCTCGGGAGCGGGGATGGGGAAATGGGGAAGGTGGATCACGGCCATCCCAATGCGCTCCCTACCCCCACAGCGAGCTGCCCCATCTCCCGCCTTCCCTCCCAAAAGCTGCTCCCCTCCTCAAGCCTTTACCTGCACAGGGGTCTCACGCAGCTCGCCTCGGTCCTTGGCGGCCCAGATGCCATCACCGAGCTCGCATCTACCTCTCCCCCAGCAGCAAAGAGGGCTGGGCCACCTCCCCGGGCTATTTATGGCCTCGGCGAGTCCCGGGTCCGGCCCAGTAGCCGGGAACACGTGTTTTGGGCGGGGGACAAGCCCAGGCTAGCTGATAGCACCGGCCGTGAGCACGGTTTACACTGAGTCAAGGACTTTGCAGCTCCCGCTGCTCCTGCAGTGAGGAGCCTGGATGGGGGCGTCATTCCAGCGTACATCACTAAATTCTGTGTGTTCTAATTCTTTTATGGTTACTATTCCCCGGTTTTTTTATCGTTACTATTCGCCAGTTAAACTGTCTTTAACTGAGCCTGTGGATTTCACTGATTTCTCAGTTCTCTCCCCCATCACACTGGGAAGGGAGGGAGTGAAAGGCCGGGTGATGTTTCACTGCCTGTTGGGGTAACCGCACAGGGTCCCCAGCCGTGTCCCCTGGGCAGAATCACCGCGGCTCCTTGTGCCCCCAGCTGCCTGGGAGGGGAAGGGAGCGATGGAAATGCTTCCCTCAGGGCACTCGAGCCGGGCACAGCGGAGCCTGGGGCGTCTCCAGCCCCTCCTGGCAAATTCTCAGGTGCTTCATCACACAAGGGCAGCGCCAGGTGCCAGCACAGGACCGCCCTGGAGCTCATTGCTGACCTTCTCGGGGTGTTCTCAGCTCATTTCCAGCTCCACCCGAAACGTTTGGGGCAGGAAGCATTCATCTCTGAGGCTGGGATCCTGCTCAGGACTGGCTCTTTCTGCTGCTTTAGGTTTGCAGGTAAGAAAACCACAGAAGGAATCTGGGAATTAGAACTTCAGTAATCATGGCAAATTCCTGGAAATCACAGTAAATCACACTGCCTCTGCTGGAAATCCTCCCACGGACAGCCCCCTGCCAGCTGCTGAGAGAAATCCCACAAAGTCAGGCTGGACGCTAAGAAGTTCTTAAATATTTAGTTCAGATTTATTTAAAGTCAAGTCAGTTTGTGGACACTATTTATATTATTAAAAACACTTGGAGGTTTGTACTTCTAGCAAAAATATACATTTCAGTTTGAGGGTTGTTATACTGTCGAGGAAGGAAGAGCAAAAAGTTTCCCAGGTGATGGGCACGAGTCCTGCATTGGTGGGGACACCACCGGGGTTTTGGGAAGGACAAATCCCCCGGGCTCCAACCAGCACACGAATGTCTCCAGTGCCTTCCCCCAGAGGGCTTCAAAGTGCTTTAGAAACGGTAATTCCCAGCACCCCTGCGAGGTAGGGAGGGGAGGGCTGGCCAGGGAAACTGAGGCACGGCAAAAGGAGTGGAGTGTGGCAGCAGGGGGAGGTTTGGGACTGGCCAGCCCTGTGATGGGGAGGGAAAGCCCAGTGCTCTTCCCCTTTGGGTTTTAAAGGAATTATTGCACCAGGGAAATCTGCTACCCTGAAGAGGAGGAAAGTAAAACAAAACTGAGTAATTTGCTCCCACAACCCCTCCTAGGGAATATCAGTATTTTAATAAGGCTGCTCAGGACATGGGGGACTGTGAGCTGCACACAGGGAAGTGCCACTTCTTAAGTGAGACACCATTATCCTGCAAGGGAAACTGAGCCCTTCCCAGGTCCATCCTCCCCCTGCCCAAAGCCCAAGTGACACAAACCCCACACGGGGGGCCTGGGCTGGCCCAGGGAGCACGGTGGTGTTTCACTACAGCTGTGAGAAGTTGTGAGGCAAAAATCACAGAATGATGCTGGCTTCAGGCAGACCCCTAAGCCTGGAGCTGTTCCCACTCTTGGGAACAGTGGCAGAGGAGGAATGGAAGCTTCCCTGACACAGCCACACTCATTGGGGAGCTCCTGACCATTGTGAGCACCCCAATCAGCCCCTCCCTGTTTATAAATCCTTGGCATTTACAGCTGCAAAGCTCTCTGAAACCAATGCACTAACAGATCCTCATGCTCCTGCTCTCAGCAGACAGCATGTGACAATCCAGGTCCCTTTCTAAGGGGAAACTGAGGCAAGACACCAAACTGTGACCAGCTCAAGGCCCCTGATCCTCCACACACCAATTCTGTAACTCATGTCTGTGCAGAACAGCCTGTGGAAGCCATGGATTCTGTGCCACTGCTCTGAAGGTGAATGTTAAGGAGTCCAATCCTTTCCCTCCAACTTCCCCATCCCAGCCTCTCATACTGAGTGCCAAGGGACACGTTCCCTAAGGAATGAGGGTGCCAGGAGCAAAGGCTCCCACACTGCACCTGGGAAAGCAGAGTTCACACAGTCCTGCTGGGAGACAGAACACACTGCAGAGCACAGGGGGGCTGCAGCTGTGGGACAGCCCTACCTGCATTCAAATACTCCAGCTTTTCTTTGAGAAAGAGAGAAACATCCTTTCATCTCACTGTCCCAGACTTCATGGCTCAGGAGCACGTCCTTAGGAGTGCAAATGAACAAGAGAACACAGACACAGCATAAGTGCTGCTGTCAGCCCTGCTGGCCCCTGCACGCCCTTGGCCCTCCTAAGGACCAGAGCTCCCCACCCTGGGGACCTGAGGTGCCACAGTGACCTTCCTGCCTGAGCCATGTAAACCTGGTGGCTGCTTTGCTCCACAGCAGCCAGAGCTGGGCCATAGGAACAGGAACAGCAGCTTTGCAGATTTGTTAGTGTGTGTTAATGGAAGCCCTGGCTGAGCAGGAGGCAGCTGCAAATCCTGACAGAATCTTGCCCTATGTACCGTATGTCAGGGTCACATAGAAAAGAGTTTCCAGTAGGAGAAATGGAAGACACTGGGAAGAGTTTTCTTTGTTTCTGTACAAAGAGTCTAGATGGGAATCCATGGCTTCATTCTCATAAATAACAGGTCCTTAGTACATGTCCTTGTAGATCTCCTGCAGAAGTGGGTGCAGAGATGTCTCTGTCTCTGTCTTCTTGATCTTCTGCACCAGCTGGGCGTGCTCTGTCACCAGCTGTCGCAGGTCAGCCATCTTCTGCAGCAGCTTGGGGAAGAGGTACTGGGCATCCGGGTGGTTGGACTGCAGGTGGAACTCCAGCGCTCTCAGGATGTTGTCTTGGATCTCCTCCACCTGCTTCACGTTCATCAGGCCAGGGCGGTCTGTGGAGAGGAAGCACAGAGCTGCAGGGTCATGGTGCAGCCCTCCAGAGTACACACTGCTCCTGGGGAAAGGGAGCTGGGGACTGTAACCCACCCACTGTGACTTCAACCCCAGCAGCTACAAAAGGGAGAAGTGTGCC
Organism: Erithacus rubecula; assembly: GCF_903797595.1. Taxonomy (NCBI): domain Eukaryota; kingdom Metazoa; phylum Chordata; class Aves; order Passeriformes; family Muscicapidae; genus Erithacus; species Erithacus rubecula. The sequence continues at coordinate 3,071,139 of NC_136678.1, forward strand.
CTTGGACAATGTATCCACAGCAGTACATGAGCAGATGCCACTTCTACATTCCTTGATGTTGGTCCAACCTTGACAGGCATCACTGCCACAGAGAAATTTGGTTTTGGAAGCGTTCAGTTCTTCTCTCACTCCCCTGAGACATCCCTGGCTGACCTCAAACTGCAGCTCAGCTCCCCTAGCCCCTCTGAACCACCTCTAAGTAGAGAGAACTCTTCCTGACCCTGGCAGAGCTGAAGGCACCCGCTCACCTCCACAGAGGATGATGGCAGCCACAAACAGAGACAGGTCACTGTCATCCAGCTCCAGCGCGTTGAACTTCACAGCAAACTCAAACTTGGGCTCCATGATCTCATTGAAGGGCTTGCGCAGGCTGCGCAGGAACTCGCGGGTCACGAAGCCGTTGCCGTTGGCCACCAGCAGCCCGTCCTTGTTCATGATGGAGGCCAGCATGGCAAAGATGGCCTCGTGCACCCCGTACTTGAGCAGAGTCACCTGGTCGTTCAGGTAGAGGCCGATGAAGCTGGGGATGCTCTTGGCGAACTCGGTGAGCTCCCGCACCGTCTCCACCGTGGTGCACTGGCAGCGGTAGAAGACGTGCACCCCGATCTCCTTGTAGGGGGGGATGCCATTCACCAGCTGCTTCCACACCAGCCCCTTCTCTGCCTGCCACAAGGTGTCCATGTCATGGATCACAAAAGGCTGCTTGAACAAGAAGCAAGTTAGGAGTCTGCTGTGGGGAGTCAAGGTGCCAGCTCTGCCCAGGACAGTCCCTGTGCTGTGCCCTGCCTCTGGGGCTGACAGTGCCCAGACAATCTGCACCCACCCACCACAGCACAAGTGTGCAGAGCAACAGGATTTTTCCCAGCAAGGGGCAGGACATGCAGAGCCCATCTGGCTGCAGGTGGGAATGGTTCATGTGGAATAGCTATGGCAGCAGGGAGACGTGCAGCATCTCCCAGAGTCCCCTGTGCTGGCCATGGCCAACCCCACCTGCCCTGGGAGGGAACTTACTGGGGTGCTGCTGGCCTTCCCGGTCAGGATACCTCTTGCCTTCTTTTTGGTCATGTTGAAATTCTTCAGGTAGGCGTTGTAGATGTGCTTGGAGAAAGCTTTCAGATCAGCCACCTGTGGGTTCTGGCAGCTGATCTCACTCGCCGTCAGCCCTGCCACCAGCTTCCTCTTCTCTGCCTCTGGCATGCGCCCAAAGCGGATTGCTGGGGGGCAAAACTGGGGGTCAGGACAGCAGAGGGACCCCAGAAGATGCATTCAGAGAGGCAGAAGTTTGTTCTGCCACTGCAGACAGACAGGTCTGCCAGGGAACACCTGCAGCTACATGACACATTGCTTCTCCAGGCTGCAGCTCTTCCAGCACTAACACCTTCATGAACCAGTCACTGCTGCTTCCTCACACCAAACTCCCATCCCATTCCTCTGGGCTCTTGCACCAACTCCCCTTCCCACATAAACACCTTTGATTGTCTGTGTGTGAGATTCTTACTCCTGAAGTCTGTAAGTCCCAGCACAGAACCATTTGTGTGTCCAGCTCCCTCTGGGCCAGTCTGTAAGAGACAGCCATGTGCCAGGAGCTGTACTGCATGGTGGGAATGAACATGGCCCTTCTCATACAGAAAAAGGGGAAAAGGAGTCAAATGCTTGAAGCACAGGGTTGAATGATCCCCTAGCAAGAAGAGCCACAGGCTAAAGCACAGCAGGCCAGGCACCTTTCACAGGAGGGCAGCTGGCCCTGTCACCATCTGGCCAGGCCTGTGGGCAGCAGTGACACTCACCATTGTGTGACATGCCCAGCGAGAGGCATTTCTGGAAGCGGCAGTACTGGCACTTATTTCGGTTCTTCTTCTGAATCTTGCAGCTCCTCTCACACTTCTCGTACTCCAGCTTCATGCGGATCGTCCGGCGGAAGAAACCCTGCAGGAGGGAGCAGGGGGACATGGAGCAGCAGGGCCTGTGTTTTGGGACCAGGCTGGTTTGTTGTCCCCAGGAGCTTCAGGGTGGCTCAGAGAGTGAGGAGGGGGAGTCCTGGGTCTCTCTGATGCAAGCAGAGTCTCTATCCCAAGGAGAGGTCATGTGGTGGCAGAAAGGGGCTGCAAAGCAGCCTGGTGCTGTGACTGTGCCAGCAGCCCACAGAGAGGGAGGGAAGAACAAACCATGGGACAACCCCAGCCTGCAGGAATGTCTGGCAGGACCTGGGCTGCAAACACAACCCTGCTGGATCTGCTGCAGGGGGAAGAATTCCAGAGGAATATCCAAGCTGCAGCCAGTGATGCCAGGGAGATAAATACACAGCTCACTGCTGATCTGCAGCACAGAAACTATTTTTAACAGCAAACTCAGAGTCCCAGTGGGGACAAATGGATTTGCCTTACACAGCAATGCATGACAAGGCAAGGTTTAGGCCATACAGGTCTCAGTCCCCTTCCCAGGGCAGCATCTTCTGCCTGCCTATACTCGCCCCATTCTAGACAGGTTTTTACAATCAATCCCAAATCCCTGTTTTGCTGCAGATCTGCTTGTGTGAGGAGGCAGCCCAGTTTCTGGGCTCTGACCCCAGGTGCCCTGGGACTCACCTTGCAGCCCTCGCAGGCGTGCACGCCGTAGTGGAAGCCCGAGGCTTTGTCCCCGCAGACCCTGCACTCCACGTTCAGCGCTCCCAGCGCCGCCTCCTCGCAGCCCAGCTGCAGCTGGTCCGACAGCGAGGGAGAGGAGCTCTGGGACAGGTCTGCAAACACACACAGGGACACGTCCTTCCATGTCACAGCCCAGCTCCTGGTGTGGTCAGCTCCTCCAGCTGTGGGGCTGAGGAGGGATTTCTAGCCCTGTCCTGCCTGACTCTGGTGTCGCATCTGGAATCTGGCACTGGCTGCAGGCAAATGCCATGAACAGAGCCAAGAATGCCCCAGCAGCTCAGACTCCACATCAATGCTCCTTTCTTCCCTCTGGCATTCATGTCCTGGCAATGAAACCCCAACCAGCAGATTTTATAATCCCTGCTTGGCTGGCTGCTGGCACAGGACATTCCAGCTGTAACATCAAGGACTCTGGAGGAGCCTCTTCAGCACCCACGAACCTTCTCTCCCACCTCCTACAATCACTTGGCTCTGAGGACCTCAAGAAGTGTACATGGAAGCACCCTGAGAGGCCCCTTGCTCTGAAGCACATTACCTGCCTGTCTTTTTAATTTCCACTCCAAAACCCATTGCCAACGGCTGTGCAGCAACCTCAGAGGAAGAAATAAGCCTGTCTATGACTTGGAGCATTATTTCACAAAGGGTAGAGATTAAAACCAGCTGAACTCCATTCAGGGACAGATCCTCTGCTCTTGCAGCTGCCTGGGGCTGTGGGTACCTGGATGCTTCACAGGATGAGCTCCTGTGGCTCCACTCACCTGTGTAGCTGCTTGAAGGCAGCGAGCTGTCTGGTCCTCCAGTTGGGTCTGAAGCTCCACTTGCCACCATCACTGCCTCTTCCTCTTCCTCTTCCTTGACCTCAGGTACTTCCTCCTGTAGTTGTTCCATAATTGATCACCCCTCAGTGCCAAGACTGCAATCCCTGTCATAGCTCTGGCATCATCCGCGTCTATCCAAGATGGACCCCACCAGGCTGTTCCTGCTAGCCTGCAGGACATGGAGAGAGGCCACTGAGTGTCTGCAGGGAGCAGCTCAGCAGCAGGGCAGTGTCACCAACCACACCAGTGCACTCTGTGCTTGCTCCTCAGCCAGTGAGACATGCAGAGCAGGACCCATTTATAGATCCCTTTGCACTCTGGAACAAACATTCTGTAGCACTCTAGGAAGAAAAAACTCAGAATTGTTTTTAAAGCCCAGCAGACCACAAACCAGCCCAGATGCCACCCAGAGGTCCCCAGCTTACAAGTCCCATAGCAGAAATGCTGCCCAGACAATGTCCCCCAGAGCTGCCAGTGACCTGGGATGTGATGATAACAGCCAGGGCCAGGGTCTGATAAAGCTAACACCTCCAGAAGGATCCAAGTAGGGCTGGCTTCACCCTCTGTCCCTGTCCAGCTATGGCAGAGCCTGGACTGGGAGCAGCAGCTGATCAGGGAATGCTGTGCCCATGGGTGGAAGATACTGGGGGAGCAGGGCTCAGTGCAGCAGCAGGCAGTGGCTAGAAGTCCCTGGCCCGTGCAAGCCATCTGCAAGACTGATGGCTTCCTGTTGGCCCTGCACTCCCACTCCTTCCCATCAGAGTGCTGCCAGTTCCAGCCTTTGTGTTTGTTTTCACTTGGCTCCTCTGCCAAGAGCAGGGCTGAACGTGTCGCTGCTGCTCTGCGCAGCTGCCGGGCCGTGCTCAGCCACGGGGCCCAGCAGTGCAATCCCAACAGCCACACAATCCAACCAGTGTCTTTATCCTGGGTTTCCTGTGGGAGGAATGGCCCCATCCTCCCCCTCCCACTTCCGCTCCTTGTTTGCCTTACTCCATCCCAAAGAGCCCAGAGAAAGCTCCAGCCCTCTGAAGGATGCAGCACTGGTACCATGGCTATGGCAGAGCCATTCCCCCCTCCCTCCCAACCACGCTGGATCTTGATTCCTAAACTGACTCTTCCTTGAAGTACCCATCAGGAAAGCCACTGAAATCCAGGTTCAACCAAGAAAGCCTCAATTTGCAAACCCAGATTAAACTAATGCAGGATCTTGCAGGAATCTCATGTAAGGGCAACCCCAAGCTCTGGCATGGTCTGTGCCCCATGCCAAAGCCCACAGCAAAGGTCAGGGCTGGCTGAGGGAGGGCAGCAGTGATCCAGGACTCCCTGGATTTGTCTGCCCTCCTGCAGCAGACCCTCACACCTGGCACTTCAAACTTGAGCTGCAGCCAGCTCCTGGGATTGTTGGAAAAACATCAATGTCAGAGCTCTCTGAAAAATCAAAGAAGCAGCTCAGGGAGAGAACAAAACCTGCAGGTGGGAGGGCAAACACAAACACGTCACAAAGCCAGGACACAAGTCACCCCTGGAGCTGCTGCTGCACCAGAGCCTGAGTTTCCTGTGGCTGAGGGGCTCTATTTTATCCCTCCACACTGGGAATGCAGACTGCAGGACAGTGGCTTAGTTTCCAGCTGAGGTACATTAGTGGCAACAGTGAGCACACTGCCCTGTGCTCCTTGGCAGCAGGAGCAGGCAGAGGGGTGCTCCCTTCCCGTGCCTCCACACCAGCACTGAGGGACCATTGAAGGGCTGTGTTATCCTTGGCCTCTGCTCACACATCCCACACACTGGGCCATGGCAGACAGGCAGGAAAACCTATTCATTGAGATGGAGGGTAATGAACTTCACTATTTTCAGGGTTATATATAAATGATTGCACAAACATCAGGGAAACACTTTTTTTGCCTGGAAGAGCAGTTAGTGGGGGAAGCTTGTGGTAGGAGAAGCTTGTCTACAGTGGAAAATCCATCCTGCAGCAGCTTAATGAGCAGCTCATTGGATTCCCTTTGTCCCCAGCATCCAGCACGAGCCCTTTCCTTTAAACCCACTGCAGACAGAGCTCTCTGCTTTGCTCTAGATGTCTCATAGGACATGCTGGAATAATATGGGCATATCCCTAATATAATGTCCTCTGTCTGCTGGGTCTACTAAGGGCCATGTGCTTCCAGGGCAGCAGTGAGTTTCTGGCATGCAGTTTGCTCCCCAAAACCCAAAAAAGCAACTCTAAAACTGTGCTTGGAGTAATTCTTGGATGGGTGTAAGGAGGGGGAAAGGATGAGACAGACAGACAGCTCCACAGGCCTCCAGCTAAGGCTGCTCATGTGCACACAGACATTACAGAAAGGATATGGTGTGAATCCCAGCCTTTGAGAGTGGCTGGAGAGGCAGAGAAAGGCTTTTACCAGAATGTATTGTTTGTACACCTCCTTGCAGGTCAAGAGTTCAGGGGCCTGGGCAGAGGGGAGCTGTGGGAGCCCTTCACACACCTGCCTCTCCCTTAGCCCTTCCCATTTTCTAAACAACTGGGATAGAGGGAGAGGACTGGAAAAAAGGATTGATCTCACACAGGAGGCTGCAGTCCCTGCCCCTGGCAGATGAAAGGCCAAGGCAGCTGCTGCCTGGGTAAAGGGCTGGGGATGGTTGTGGCTGAGAGAGCCCCTGGCTGGAGAGGGACCTCAGCCCTCATCCCTGTGCCAGCTACAGCACTGAGGCAGCAGGCAGAGACTGTGGAGATTCCCCAAGGATCCACGTGCTCCCCTCTGCTCCCCTGCAAGAAGAGGTTTGTGCAAACTCTATCTAAGCACAAGGAGGGACCTGCCCTGCCAGCATTGGAATCTTTGTGGGACAACACTGGGGATAATAAATGACAGCCAAAGGGCCCATCTCCATCCCAGGACCTCTCCAGCTGTTTGGTGCCTCCACATCCAGTGGCCAAGTTGCCAGAGCAGGAGAAGGGATAACTTGGGTCTCCTCTTGGCTGAGTCCTGTGCCAGAGCACAGCACACAAGCTTCAAGGTGCAGGAAGAAGGGTAGAGATTTCTGCCTGCTGTAGACATCCACACCTTTTTTCCATTCAGCAGCTGTCACAGGACACTGATGGAAACAAGGATGGAGACTGAATTTCTCCCTAAGCATATCCAGAGAATCCAGCAAAGCTGTTTCCCCTCCTCTTCCCACAGGATGGGAATGAGCAAAAGGGCAAGCATCTCATGACTTGCTGTGCCCTTGCCTTGATGCCTGTTCCAAGGAGCTTTGTAACTGGCTGAGCCAGCAATTTCCTCTGCAGCCAGTGCAGGGAGGGTTTGTTTGCTGGCTCTGGGCTTGGGCTGATGCCTGCTGGCTGCAAACAGCTTGGGCAACAGGTTTGTCTTTCCTAGAAGCTGGCATCTACGCCAAGCTAAACCATCAGTGAGAACAGGGAGAGAGACGTGGCACAACCAGGAGAGGAAAAAACCAGGAATAAAAGTTAAAAGGAGATACATCTTCAGTGTGGGTTCCCTGCAATAAGGTAGCATTTCTCCAGAGCTGACCAAGATCCAAGCCTCCAGTTCATCAACAACAGCTTGTGCCCCTGTGGCCTGGCAGCTCCCCTGGCACACAATCCTGCTGATTAGCATGTAGACCCTGGAGCCAAGCTCAGAGTTTCCAGGCAAAGCAAAGCCCCAAAGAAAGGTCCAAACCTCCAAGAGTCAAGTCACAGAGCTGATCCCCTCAAAGCAGTTGTTCAATACAACTGCACTATAAAAGAGGTCATAAGGAATAGCAAAAGGAAACCAATACACAATGGGAGCACTCCCTGCTTGTGTTTATTCCCCTGGACAAGAATGTACACCAAATTCACAGCCAAAAGAAACAGAAGAGCTGAGATGAGAATTCAGCCCTCCAAAGGGCAGCACTGTGATGTGCAGCACATTTTGAATCCACAATCAAAAACTGACCTGAATCCATAAAGGAGATGTGACTGCTGCTGGTTGACCACCTTTTGCAGACTTCCTCAGGTGCTGTCACTGCTTCCAAGATCTGCAAATCAAGTACCAGTTTCTGTTCCTCCTCCTACATGTCAGCTACTACTAATAAAAGCCAAAGAAGAGCTAAGCAGATGCTGCAATACAGGAAAGGTAACTAAGAGTACAAAACAGGAGAGATGAACACTGAAAACATGTTTATGTTTGCTCCTGGAAGATCAGCACACCCCAAATTAGCCAATGAGGTTTCAGCAGCACTTACTAGCTGAGTGTTTCCACCCTTACTCAAAGTCTTGGCCGCAAGGCAGGCTACACACAAAAATAAACTACTACAGCAAGCAAGGAAGAGCCCTCCCACACAGCACTGACCAGGATGGACATTCTGGGCCAGATTCTTGCCCTTGAAGCATCTGCTTAGATGCTGTGCCATGCCCCAGAGTCAAGTCCTGTGATTCTCTCTCCAAGGCTGATGAGTGTGGACCACCTGTGCTGCCCCCAAGAGTGAGGTGGCCTCATTAAGCAGAGGGGTATGCTGCCATGACAATTAGCTGCTGTTAATTACTCAGGGACTTGTGACACAGGGTGCAGGAGATTCCCTCAGCTGCCTTGAGAAGCCCAGCTTGCCAAAATGAATCACACATCTATTGCATGTTTTAACTCACCCACTTCCTGGGTACTGAGGGGGAAAAAAACCCCAGCTCATTAAAAAGGTTACAAAACTTGCCAGATTCTTCTCTTTTTGTACCATGATTGATGCTGTCCCCAAAACCAGGTCACGACATTTTGCTCCAAAAGGAACTTGCTGCTGGCTTTGTTTAGAGTGCAAGAGGTATTGCAGACACAGAAAAACAGCACACTTTGGGCACTTAAATCTCAGCCATGTGCAAAGCAGGGTCTGCCAGGCTGCTCTTCTTCAGAAGTTGCAGTCGTCCCTGGCTCCAGCAGCTGCAAGCATGCATGAGATGTGCTCCAAAATCTTGAGATGGCAGATACAGGAAGGTAGAGGAATCATCCCTCACCAGCTTTTCAGCAGAGGGACTCCCTGCCCTCACCAGGCTCTGAGGCTGATGGAAGGGCAGCAGCAGGGCAGGCAGGGAAGAGCTGTGAAGTTCTTAGCTCTTACTTCAAGTGCTGCTCCATGACCTTCAGTAAATCTGGTCAAGTCCCCTACTTCCACTTCCTTGATAATAAAAACCAAACAACCAAAACCCACCACAAAGAAACAAACCCAGGATTTTTACAGTGCTTCCTTCCTGATCCTTCCCTGGATGGATTAGCTCATGGAGACAGCATGTTTTGCAAGTTCAGAGCAATAGATTGGTGCCAAGTGTCATTGTTTATTCCTGTATTACAGATTTTGACACCTGTTTGCAGTCACACTTGCAGGTCTGGTCAGCTCCCTGCACTGCTTGTGACCACCTTCTCCTGTTGAACATTCCTGTACAAGGCATTTCCAGGATGACTTTCAGGAAGCAAACTGGCACATCTCATTCTGCCAACTGCTGACTGGTATTTGTGTTTAGCAGTAACTCAGGACAGCCCAAAGTTCCTATGGCCAGGAGGGGCACGTGGCTCTGACCCATTGGAACAAGGACAGCAGCCAGGAAACAAGCAGGTACTGGAAAGGTGACACCACTGGGCCTCCTCAGTGCTGGAAATGGCACAGAAGTGCTGCTATTTGAGAAGATCATTAAGTCTGGCAAGGAGAGAGGATCATCCCCCCCCAGCCCAGGGCACAGCAGAGGTGGCTGTGAAAGTGTGGCAATGCTTTGGGATCACGCTGCAAACCTGGCACTCACAGGCCAGAGAAGGTGTCTGTGATATATTCCCTTTCCTTTAGCATCCCAAAGGTGAGGAGGTTGGAAGCTCAGAACTCACTGAACCACTGGAAGATGACACTTTCCCAAGTTGCTGAAGTTCTCTTGGCTGTACTCCAAGGCAGTCAGTGTGCTTAGGGACCCCTTGTCCTCCTGAACCTGAGCAGGACACGTGGAAGGATCCAATTTCAGGAACATCAGTAATTATAGAACAGGGCTGCTGAGGGAGGAGCTCACAGAAACAGCAACACCACTTCCCAAGGCAAATAGTGAGCACAGGGTGTTACAGACTCAGCAGCACTGAAATGGAACTCCAGGAAAGTGGCGAGTGGAACAAGCTGTGGCTGTGAACAGAAGCACTGCTGGTGGACAGTGAGGCCACGTCTGGCAGTGCTGCACACAGCAGCACCCAGCTTAGATTTCCCCAAAGTCTCAGGGTCACTGGGACACTTTGGAAGGGACAATCAGCTCCCCAGAAAAGCAGTAGTGGGTCAATGAGTCACTTAGAATCATACACACACATGGAACCAAACATTCAACAGGCCCCTAGGTTTTATTGCTACGTTGCCAGTGCTCCCAGATGCAGAAAAATACCCACAAAACCAATAGCAAGCCTCCTTTTCTTTGCAGCAACAGATTTTAAATCCCATGGACTAACCAGGGGAAAAAAAAAAAAATCCATCAGCCTGTAAGTTCTGTTATGCTTACACTTGGACTCCCAGAAAAGTGCTGCTTGGTTTTGTAGACTTTACTAAAATATCCTGGGCAGCAGCCATGCTGCTGTGATCCCAGGATGCAGCTGACAGAGAGGAATTGTGCCCAGGCAGAAGCTGCAATGATTCAGCAGGGCCAGGAACATGCGCAGCGAGAGGGATGGAGCACATTGCTGTGTCTGCTGCAGCTCCCCTTCAGCCACAGAGCAGGGAAACAGAGGGCTCCCAGTCTGACTGCACACATCCCCACAAGAAAACCTCCAGAGAACACCAGAATCACTTTTCCACACAAACTAGTACAACACCCTCTCAGGGGACTACATGGGAATGCTGTTTCCTTACTATTTTTGGCCACATTCACACAGCAATAGCTGCCTGGACAACAGAGACTCCCCTGCTTTTTCAGCAGGGAAAGGAGCAGCAACTGTGTCAGTGTGATCCTGCCAAGACTCAGTGTGCTCTGACCATTTGGATTTCTGCCTCATCCCCCAGAAAACAAAACTTTGCTTGAGCAAAGCATTCACACCTTTCATAACATCCTCGTGCCCTTGGCACCATTTGGGGGTACAGGGTGAGCCACAGAGCTCACAGTCAGCCAACAGCTACTGCTTCCTGACACAGCCAGCTGCTGGCAGCTCAGCAGGCTCCTCAAGTTCATGCTCACCAGCAACCCTTTCCCAGACATCCCCATGTCCCTGAGTTCCACAACACAAGTTCTACCCCAGAATATTTTCAGAGATCTGGGCTCTGACCATCAGCCCTCACGGGGTTAACAGATTTCAAGAGCCAACATCTCTAGCAGAATCTGTATAAACAACTTTAAGGTGAAAAGCTGATTTGGGCATTTTCAGAAGTATCCCAGATTGCATTATGATGAAATCAAGAGTTCCACTGAAAAACACTTGTAACAAGTCAGGCAGGATAGGGAATGGAGCTTAGGTTCCCATCAACAAGATGACTACACAAAGCATTGCTTATTTTGAAGCCATCTCACACAACCCCTGCCAGGAAAGGCCTGACAAAGCCTGTCCTAATGAGATAGGCATGTGTTTCACAGTTAAGTCTGTCTTAACAGCCCATCAAAGAAATGCTTCCCTATCAGCTCATCTGCCCTTTCAAATCACCAAAACCATTCCCTGTCTCCAACCCACATATCTGTTAAGGGTTGAACATGCATGTTCTGGTTTTTGATATTTCAAGTTCCAGTTCCCAGGACAAATCAGGAAATGCAGCATGATGGTAAGAGCTTAAGATAACACAGAGGTTACCAGGCTGTGCCTATGTTCCAGCCCCAGAGATGGGTTCTGGCCTGATCAGCACCATAACAAAGACTTGTGTTTCTGGCTTGTGCTTTCATCCTGCCACTTCCTCCTCCATGGTCAGGATCCCCCTGCAAACCACAGATTCCCTAAAACTCAAAACTTCGAGCAGAGCCCTGTCTGTGAGGTCCCCAGGAAAAACCCCAACATACAAATGCATTTCAGAGCCCTCTGCAAAGACAAATAGACCTGACCAAAACGATCCCAGATGTTCACAAGCTCTTGGCTAAGCCGTGGAGAACACAGACATTTTCCAGACACTATGACTGAAACAGTGAATATTAAAGCATTTCAAGAAGTCATAATGAAACTAAGATACATCCTGAGTCAGTTCTGCTCTGAACCCTTCCTGCAATTAAGCAGGGCTCCAGTGAACGTCATCCCAAAACATATATTTTGGGGAAGATGCATTTCACAACCTCCTTGACCAAAAGGATTCATACTGGCAGCAATCATTCCACTCTAAACCTCTGCTTTGGGAAAGTAATTTCCCAGGCATTCTGCCAAGGCAAGCACATTTCAGAGTAGTAACAAAAAAAATAAAACTATTTCTACAGAAAGATCTTACTTGTCCTCACTATGGAAATCACTTCTGCTTGTCCAGACGTTCCCAGAGTCTCCAAAATTACTGCAGCAGTGCATCTCTGAACAGAGACACTTCTGGAAAAAGCAGAGATTACTCTGCAGCACCTGATGAGAAGCAGCAACACAGCCCAATGAATCTGTGGTTATCAGTTTGTTCCTGCTCTAAGCAAAAGAGCCGGTACAAACCACAAAAACCCTGACACCTAAAATGTCATTGTCAGGGCAAGCCAGGCTGGGCTCTGACAGCAAATAACCTTTCAGGCATAAGCACTGTAACATCATCTCACCCAATTAAAACATCATTTGTATGTCAGGTTCTGTTGTTCAGAGGAGCCCAAGAGTCTCTTTTTGTGCCAATCCTTCAGTCTCCAAGAACATTTGCAGATTTCCAGTCCATAATTCAATAGCCACAGACAAAATATTCCCCAAAGGGCAACAAGATGTACTGTACAAAATTACATATTTTTCAAAAGGCATCACGCAAGAAAGACAGAATCCATCAACACCCAAAAGCAATACTGTACAACAATGCTCTTCTGATCAGCAAAGCCTCACAGGGCTCATTATAAAACCCTCTCCACACACTGTGAAGATCCCTGGAAGTCTGTGTCTTGAATACCAGAACAGAGATGGTGTAACCATTGCACCAATCTGACACAGAACCCACAACAGCTCAACACCTCAGACTTGTGTTGAGGCAAACACACACCCACAGCCACAGCCACACGCAGACAGCCTCAGCACTGCTGATTCTAGGAATCATTTCAGAGGTCTGCAGGCAGGACAGTGCCCACCATGGCCCTGCTGACCTCCTCCAAACCCCTGTCCTGCCTCTGCCATGACTGGCTCAGCTTTGTCTGACACTGACAGACAGCACAGCACCACTGCCGGGTTGGGTGTGGGATTGTTGGGTGATTGGTTACTCACACACAGCCCTGGATCTCATGTGCCTTCCCTCATCTACAAGAGCTAATTTCAGTCATAAACATGGGTGAAACAATTAAATGTTATGCCACTATGCTTTGACAGCAAGAGCTAGCTAAGGAGAACAGGATTAGACCATGGTCCTCACCGTGTATTCCTAAAGTAATCCATAAAACCATATTCAGAAACCGAACAAAAATAAAGTACGGAGTTTAAATTTAAAATGAAATTTAAGAAAGTTTAAGCTCGTGGACAAAGGGAAATTTGCTGGAAGCAAACTGCTCTTCCCTACCCCAAGTTTGTAGAAACAGTGCTGAGTGCCTGTGCTGGTGAGCCGTGTTCAAGAGGAAGGGTTACCTCTGCGGAGCAGCTGTCCCCGTCTGCCTGCCGCCGAAAGGCACCGCTCAGCCACCATGTCAGCACAGACAGCCAGGACCTGGAGCAATCTGCAGGAGGACACAGAGCAAGTTTCCAGGGCTGTGCTGAAGGCCAGATATTTATGCTGCTGGGAGCACTGGGCTGGGTCCAGCAGCAGCTCTGAAATTTAAACACACACTCCCTCTTTCGCACGCTGAAACCCTGGGCCAGGCTGACTCCAGGGGGCCACTGCCACAGGCAGCATCTGTCTCAGAACCAGGAGGAGCAAACCCTGGGGTGTCCCAGCAGAGACAGCCCCATCCCCTCACCATGGATGTCACCTTTGCCTTAAGTCACCTGCTGCCTGAGGCTGATGATCCTGAGCCCTTCTGACAAGGCACAGAGTTGATGCTAGAAAAAGTCTATGGTGGCCACAATGCTGCTTGTTTACCCAGCTTGCTTAATCCACCTTTAAGAGGCTGCCAGAAAGTTCCTGCAACTTTAATGAACTTCCTCTTGGGTGGCTGAAACTTAAGGATTCAACAGAGTTCATTCACTCTTCTTGGTTTTCCTGATAACTTTTCCTTGTATGAATTTCAGGCTCAAAAGAGAAGGAAGAGACTAATGCCAGAAAAAAATGGCTTATGAGGCTTTGAACTAGAGGACTTAGAGAAAATATGTCCTATTTTTAGACAGTTATGCAGACTAACTGGACTAAAACATTAAACAAAGATGTTGTGAACACGATGCTATTTGCACCCACATACCCTCCTTGACATTACCCAGGCTTAGCTGCTCCTCCCACTCTGACAGAAAAGCCCCGTTTTGTATTGCTGCCCTTGACATGAGACAACTTGTGAGGCAGCAACAAACCAGCAACAAACCAGCAACAAACCAGCATCACCTGCCTCTACCAGGCCAGGCAGCTCAGCAGCAACCTGTGAGTGCTGCTCTGAGAGTGAACCCCCAGCACAGCACATCCAGGTCTGACATGGCAGTGGCAGCTGCAGCTGCCCAGCAGAGGTGAAAAAAACACCACAAACCTCCTGCTTCAAAAGCTGAGGATCTCAGTGGCCTGAGTGTGGAGGGTGTTCCCTACAGGATCAAGGCACATCCAGAGGAGGGCAAAAGTATGAGATCCAAAAATACGACCTCAGTTCCTTGCACTGCAGCATCAATCATATCAGGATTTCCCAATCAGTGATGTCAAAGTCACATCCTCTTGTAGGCAGTGATTGTTTAGAGGTGGTGGGTGAGGACAGCCTGGAGCTCTGCCAAGTGTGGATCCAGCACCAGCCTCTATCTCAGTGGGGCCACAAAACTGCCCTCAGGAGTTTCACTTTCACAGCAGAGCAGGTTTCTCATCCCTTCTCCCCCGGTATGGAAGAGTTTTTCTAAACAATCCTGACAAAGTTTCTCTTTAATCTCTCCGACAAAGAACAACACTAAAGTCATTCCAGCCCCACTGGCACATCAGGAGGTGGCTTTCCCCACCTCCACCAGCAATAAAGCTCATCCAGATTCAGTAACACAGCATTAGCCTTGACATTGTCAACGAGGGCTGAATCACATGCAGGGAGTGCACAAATCACACCCAGAGTTCTCTCTCATTGCAGACCAGAGTGCTCTGCTGCCAGAGATCTGAGAACTAAATGCCTGGCTCACCTTGTCCCACTCACAGCTAAATGCCAGGACATGCCCATCACACCACACACAAGGCAACACTTGCACCAGCTCAGCAGGGCATGGAGGGAACCTGCCAGCACATCCCACCTGGATGCTTCCTCTGCTGTCCCTGGCTGACACATGGCAAGTCATCAGGAAAACTCCCACCTCAGCCTGGAGCATGTTTGTACAGAAGAGGATACTCTGCTGAAGGCAACAAGGGATTTGCATGGAGAGGGCAGGAGAGTAGAGCAGAAACCAGAAGCAGGACATGGGCTGCCTCAACACACAGGTCACTGTTTTAGAGACTAACACTGCAACCAGCCCTGGGACTCTGATTCATGGGGCAGCCACTGCTCAGACCCCTCTGCAGCACCCTGACGGGCATTGTCCGGACCCTACAGCATATCTGATTCCTTCCCACAAGCGTGTCCTTCGTCTGGGATCCCAGGGAAGGAGGGAGTGGGATGGGCAGATATGAGGGATGGGAAAGGACTCTCAGATCCTTCCTCCTGGAGCAGCCCCTCACCGGATGCTCTGCTCAAGGTCCATCCTGACCCTCTTGCTTTTCCTCCTTCCAACCCCACACTCCTTCAGTGCCCGGCACAATAATTCCTCCTTCCTCTGCACAGAAGACAGGCACACTGTCCCCCGAAACATCCTCCTGCGTGGGCCATGTCCCGTCCTCAGTCTCCCCTGATTTCCCAAGAGCAACTACAGCCTGATGCCCCTCACGCCCCAGCTCTTCACACGCACGTCCCCTTTGCACCAAACCCTGCCCCTCACACCCCCTGTCACACCCCCAGCCCCTCACAGCCCCTCTCCCTCGCACTCCCCGTCCCTCGCATGCCCTGCCCCTCACGTCCCCCCTCACGGCCCCGGCCCCGCTCACCTCGCGCGCGGCCCCGCTCGCGCCGCCGCCCCCCCCGCGCCCCCGTCACCCCCGGCCCCGCGCGTCACCGCGCACGCCCTGACGCCACCGCACCCCGCGCGCGCGCGCTCGGCCAATCGCCGCCACCGCCGGGGGGCCTCGCGCCCGCGTCACCACGGCAACGGCCCCGCCCCCCTCTTTCCCCGCGCCGTGCCGCCCCCTGCCGGGAGCCGCCCGCACTGCGCCCCGCGGCGGGAGCGGGGCCTCATGGGAAATGTAGGCGCTGCCTTTGGCATTTTGGGGGCGGGGCGTCGTGAGGGCGGCCCAAAATGGCGGCGGCGCCGGGGCAGCGCGCTTGGCTCCGAGCCCAGGGTGCCCGAGCAGTGGCAGTGACCCTCTTCGCCCTCAGCAATTCGCACCGTGGCCCCCTCACGCCTCAGAGCAGAGCTGGGAAGCGCTCACTCTGCCTAGAAAACCCGTGCGGTGTGGCGGGATCCTCTGTCCAAGTGGATGGCGCGGAGCAGGCAGGGACCCCACAAGGGGAGGGCTCGGGGCCACCCCGCCGTGTCCCAGCGCAGAGGGGAGGGAGCAGCGGCGGAGGTCTGAGCCGCGGCCCCTGCGCTGGCCCTGCCCCGCCATGCGTCAGTCCCCGCCTGGGACTGGCCGGGCCTGCCCGCAGCCCGGACACACTGAGCGCTTTGTCCCGCGGCCCCTTCGGCCACGGTGGAAAAAAACAGAGAGAGGAAAACACTGTGAGGCCGGGGGCAGCAGCGTTCTGAGGCCTGGGAGGAAACAAGATCATAATCTCCCTAACGAACTCAGCTCATCCCCGAGTAACGGAGCACAGAGTCGGTGCAGAGCTTGCTCTGCTCCACAGGCGACCCTGGCTCTATGCCCCACACTATAAACACCCCAGGTGGCTGGGACTGTATTTATACAGAGATGCTTGAAAAACTAACACCCTCATGGTGTGTTATTGGGGCCTTTTTGTTTTGTTCTGTGTCCCTCTATTCCTCCCACACATCAACCCCAAATCAGTTTCCCACAGGTTGTGGCTGACCCCTTTCAAAGGGCTCTTTCACACCCCACACTGCCAAAGAAACAGGGCTGCTGCCCACTAGTGTGTGGGGCAGGAGGTCTCTGGCCAGTTGCTCCCAAAGCTTTATTGGTCGTTAGTTTCTGCTAATTAAGTGACTCCAGTACTAACAACCACTGCCAGGAACACAGTGGTGGCTGTAGTTAGGGACACCTGGTGTGGTGTGGGGGTGACAAGAAGGCTCTGCTTGGTCAGTCCAGGTGTCCTTGGCTGGTGGCAAGGCCCCTGGAGCACAGTGAGTGATGCAGAAGGGTTGTTGTAGAAACCAAGGGGGAATTGCAGCCCTGGGCCTCAGGGTCCTGACCCATCAGCAGCTCTTTTTCAGTACAGGGTGGAAAACAGAGCACAAGGAGTTTAGTCCAGCAGTCCAGAGGAGAAGGTCCCACTGCCCTCTCCCCAGCACTGGGCTGCCTGAGCCTCATGGCACGTGGTGGCTGCAGCCCTTTACTGATGGAAATGGGAGCACCTCTGCCTTATGCAGTCCCCTGTCGGCTCTGTGCTGGTTCCCACTTCAGCTCCACCCAGAGGTTGCCTCACTGACCGTCCACTTGGAGGGACAAGCTGAGCCCTGCCCTTCCCAGCTGGGCTCTGCCATCCTGGTGGGTTAATTGGTGGGCTCTGTGGCCATGGTGTCCGCATCTGGAGATGGCAACACGCTGCTGCTCCCACCATTGCTCACATTTTCCTTGCTGTTTTCCCTCGTGAGGTCACTGCCTTTATCCTCCACCCTCTGCTTGAGTTTGAGGGAAGAATCTCTCCGTGACAGAAGGGGCTGGTAGCCAGCGAAGACTCCTCCACTCGAGTTTGTTCTCTTGTCTGGGGGTGGAGAGAAAAAGAGAGCTGTTTACCTGGGGCCCAAACTGACTGTTCAGCTGAGAAAAGGTTTGTGGAGTCCCTCCTTGCAGGAGGCATTGCAATATCTTCTCTGAGTGTCCTTCCAGCCACCAGATGCCCCCAACAAGGGCAAGAGGGGTGGGGGTCAGGGCTCAGCCCCAGCATGGCTGTGCTCAGGAGGTCAGGGAAGGGTGCTCAGCAGGGTGAGCTGCTCTCCTACCTCCTGGCCCGATGGGGTGCATCAGTCGGTTCATCTGCACGTTCCAGTGCTTGACGTTGGTGCTGGCCTGTCGCAGCTTCCGCTGGGCCGCCTGCCAGGGATGGGGACAGGGGTGAGCCAGTGCCCCACTGCCCTGATCTGGGACTGTGAAGGGTTTCCCTTCTCTGAGTAAGCCTGGATTGGAGCTTCCCTCTGGGGTGGAGACCCAGTTCACCCTCCTCTACATCTTCTGCTCCCCCTTCAAACACTCCCACTGTCAACATCACTTTGGACACCAGTGCTTTGTCCCCAGGGCAATTCCAGCTTGGTCCTCCCCAGTATGGAGGTGACTCTGTGAGGGCTGGAAATTCCCTTGAGAAGTGGCACAGACATGATGCTCACCATGACATCTTGGTCCACCCGCTGTCTGTTCACTCTCACTTCTTCCAGCTGCTTCTGTGCCTCTTCCAGGCACTTGTTCTTGTTCTCCATCTCCTGCTTGAGGACTTGCTTCTCCCTCTGAGTTTTGATGATATATTCTTCTTGCTCCTCCTTCAGCTTCATCAGCTCTTTCAGCTTCTCCTCTTCCTCAGCCAATAGCCTGACAATGAAGAGCAAGAGGTGAGGATGTTCCCCTGCCACTCCTTCCACTAGCTTTCCCTGTCCCAGCCTGCATATGGGGAAGTTACCAGCACACCCCAGTACCCGGGAGCACTGAGCTGCCCTGGGGATCACATCCCCATCCCAGCTGCTGCCCAAGGAGGGGGAGGGATGCCCCAGTCCTACCTGGCCTGTGCATATCTGACAGCCTCCTCGTCCTGCCGTGCTTTCACCTCCTGCTGCAGGGCCTCCTGGAGCCTCTCCTGCATGTCCTCCAGCTCCAGGATGCGCTTCCGCTGCCGCTCTGCCTCTGCCTCCTTCAGGACCATCTCTGCCTGCATGGAGGCACGAGCCTGCAGCGGGGACAGGAGCCATCAGCTGGCCAGGCCACCACCAGTGTCCCCAGAGCCCACTTAGACCCACGGGGTGGAGTGGGCCAGAGCAGGGGCAGCCCATGGTGACAGTCCAAAGCAAAGCTGTTTCCCTGCTCAGGAGATAGGCTGTGTCATTTGGAGCCAGTGCTGGCTGTGAGATCAGAAATGGGCTTCAACCTGACACCAGCATTTACCTCCCACTGTCCCCCAGCTAAAGCCCTTGAGGCAGGTTTTTCTCATCTCCTGTTCAAAGGGATCTCAGGCACAACAGAGCCCAGAGGTGATGGGTGGCAGCAGCACTGTGCATCCAAACCCCTGGGCTGCCCTGGGCAAGGGGAGAAGGAAGCACCCACCCCATGGGCACCACAGCCCACGTGGGATGCACTCACCTGCTCAGCCTCCTGCAGCTGGATCTCCAGGGTCCTCTGCATCTCCTCGTGCTGCTGCCTCCGCCGCTGCTCCTCCTCCTGCAGCAGGATCTCTGCCTGCCTCTGGGCCTCCTTGAGCAGCTCCAGCTCCTGCAGCTTCCTCTCCTTTTCCTCCTGCAGCTGCTTGAGTCGTTGCATCTCCTCCTCCTTGGCCGCCTTGCGCTGCTCCCGCTGCTCCCGCTGCTCCCGTCGCTTCTGCTTCAGGTCCTTGTGCAGGGACTTCTTTCCCTCTGCCTGCAGCCTGATGGCTGTCTGGATGGCTGGGGAGGGAGGGCACGGTCAGTGGGGGCACACAGGGGCCATGGGGAAGCTGGGGAAGGGGCGTGGGGTGGGCACAGACCGAGTGTCCACTCCTGGCGCTGCCGGGTGTCGGAGGCGCTCATCTCGTAGGTGCGGGACGAGGTCTTCACACAGAACATGCACCTCTTCCCGTCCCTGTCTGGCAACACCTGCAGGGAGAGGACACAGCACAGTGTTACCCCCTGTACCTCACCTTATCCCCCCACATTCGGCCACCAGACTGGCTCTGCCATGCTCATGGATGTGAAATGGTGTGTTCTTTGGTCTCCCTTCCAAGCCTCTGAAGGGTCTGCTGTCCCCAAGCTGAGCCTGGCACAGGCTGTACCTCCACACAGCAGTGCTTGTCCAATGCAATGCTCCCCTTCTTCTCCTTCCTTTCCTCACTCATGTAGTAGGACAGGACACTGGGCTTCAGCATGAACCACCGCTCTGACCAGTTCCTCCTCAGCTGGCCCTTTTTCCAGAGGTAGCCCTGCACCCAAGACACATGGAGATCAAAACAGGCTGGGAGCAGGATGGAGCTTGTGCCCTAGAATATGCAGGCTCCTTGCCTGTTTGAGCACATCCTCAATGACCTCCTGGTACACCTCCTCCACAGCCATGCTGATGGCCTCCTGCTCGATGCCTCTCAGGAAGCGCCCCGAGTTCACCATGTCCAGGAACTGCCAGACCGTGAGCCCGCCCTGCCCCTGCGGCTCCTGGGACAGGTAATCTTCCAGCTCACATGAGTTCAGCTCCACGTTCATGGCTGTGCAGATCTTCTTCAGCAGGTACTCCACCTGTGGGGAGGGGGACACTCAGTGACAGGGAGAAACCAGAGTTGTCCCCACCCCATTGACCCATTTTGGAGAGCCCAAGGCCACATCTCTCTCCAGCCTGGAGATGCAGGACCCTGATCCCAGAGGGATCACTCTCTGTGATGGCTGAGGCATTCCAGGCAGCAGGCTGGCTCAGGAGTCTGGAACTGAGTTAGAGTTTGACCTCTCCTGGGAGGTTTTTCCTTTTAACCCCAAGGCTGAGATGTTTTGACTAGTTTGTCTGCAGAGTAAGAAAAATGTAGTAGTCAAGAGCCCGAGGGAGTACAACCAGCACTGTTGAACCCCATTCAGGACTGATATCTCAAAGCCACAGTGAGCTCAGCACCACTGCTTTCCAAAAATCACTGGGAAGGAGCAGGGGGACAGGTCACTATGGAGATAAGCATCATTTTATAACTGAAAATAAAATGAGTCAAAGTGGTTGACATGACATGGGGAAGACTTATTCCAGCTCAAATTTTGCTGCCACATCTCAGGTGGGTGACTGCAGGGAGCCTTGCAGGAAGGTGACACACAGCAGGGTCCCCACACCCAGCTGGATTTTTTATGTCATTTAACTGTGAGAAGGGCAAGACTTGAATGCATTTGCTCAGGATGATTCAGTTTTTCATGGTCTGGGGAACAGGAAACACCTCTCCCAGGGCACAGGAAGTGCGGTTGCCCTCCTACGTCTGCGCAGACTGTGCTTCTTGCCTTTTTTCTCCTCTTTTTTTTTTTTAATTTTGACTTTTCTGCTGATCTCAGGAGGTTGATGGTGTAGAAGGCAACAGCAGCCATTTGCCCAGCCAAGTTCCTTCTGCTGAGGCCACTCTTGCCTTTACACTTGTCCATTCTCCACAGATCTGCCCCCCTTCTCATGGAGGTTTAATCTGACCCCAGAGAAAGGGAGAACCTTCCCCCCAAATGCTGTGGAATTTGGAGATTTGGAGATTAGAGGCTTTTCTTTGGCTGGTACCTCACCCTTAACACCCTTCATGCTGGGCAGGGGCTGAGCACTGGGTGGCAGTGGCCACAGAGAGGGACAGCCAGGTCTGCTGTGCCACTGCCCTCTGGCAGGAGAGGTGCAGCACTTTAGAGGGGTCTCCCCTCTAAAGTCCCCCTCTTCTCCCTGGGCAGTGGAGGTGATTGTGGGCAGAGCAGGGGTGTCCAGGGCAGAAAGCCCCCTTGTCCTACCCCAGCCTCCTCTGTCCCATCCCCTGGAACACCACATCTTGCAGGATGTAGTGGGACATGCCAGGAAGAGATAGTGGGATGTGTCACCCACAAATGGGGCTCTGCCAACACATGGAGCCTTGGAAGTCAGGGCTGGGAGGAGAGGCAGGTCCTACCTCATCTGGCACCATGACAAGAGGGTATTTGTCTTCAGAAAGAAAGTTGAAGAGACACCAGAGCTTGAAGGCATCCTGGTGGGATACAACACTATTCCCATTCCGGTCAGGTTTGTAGTTCTTCTTTGCTGTCAGGGTCCAGCAGAGCTCATCAAACTGTTCTTTGATAAAAGCACCTTCCTCCACCTGCAGGCAGGAGTCAGGGGGTGAGTAGAGAACTGAAGAGCCACAGAGAGGAGTTCTGGGGGAGGAAGTGCAGGACAGAAGAACCCCTCATTCCTAAAATCTGTCCAGTGAGAAGCACGGGGTGATTGGCAGCACCAGCAGGAACCCTGGGGTGCAGTGCAGGCAGGATGATGTGGAACTCTCCAATCCCACCTCCTCAGTGCCTCCATGGTTTGGGGTTTCTTGTTATCCCATTCAACCACAAAGAGGAACTGAGGAGTGAGGGGAAGTGCTGGCCTGAGGGCAGCCAGCAGGAATAGTGCCTTGTCCCTGCTGCTGCTCTTTAATTGTGTCCTGGCACTGGGAGCTGCCCCAGGCAGCACGTTTGCTGCAGATGGGTGAACTGTGATGGGCATCAGAGGAGCTCTGGCTGTCCCTGGGTGTCCTGTCCCAGCTGTGTGAATCATGCACTTGCCAGCACAGGAGAAAACTGTGGCCTGTAGCAGCAAAGTTGAAGGAAAAGCTTCTCTTACTAGGAAAACCCACTTCCCCCTTTTCAGATGCCTCTGATTCTATTAGCCATGATGAAACCAGAAGAGGTGGGTGTAAATATCACCCCCCAAAGAACCATGTGGGAAGGAACCAACTGGAAGGATTTTGGCCAGTCTGTTGGGCTGGGCTGACTTTGGGCAGCTCCTGCTCTGGGCTGAGAGAACTGGGGAAGGCTTTGCCCTGGCTTGCTGCAGACCAGATCCCTGCAGCCAAAATCAGTATGGCTGGGCAGCTGCTGACCAGTTCTGGGTAAGATAAAGATGGGCACAGGGATGGCACAGGGACAAGAACACCAGGAGAGCCAGGGGAGCAAAGGGTTACTGCACCCAGCTCTGGCCCCTTTCTGTGAGCACACAGTGGAAGAAAGCTGTCAGCCATTCTTCCTTTCTTCACATGCTTGGAGGAAACAGCACCCACAGACCAACCCCTGGCTGTGCCAGACAAAGGTGTCTTTGAACTGCAGAAAAAAGGGAAAAAGCCCCTGCCCACCCCAACTCTGCTCCTGCTTGCACCTCATCCTTCTCCCTCTCCTCTCGGCCAAATGAGGTCACATCTCAAATTTGAGCATGGCTAGAGAGGATAAAAGGGGCTGATTTCTCTCTCTGAGCCCTTCAGGAAATGTGGGCAGAGATGCTGCTCCATTCAGAGCTGTGACATACAGAGATGACTTCATCCTTGCCAGGGAGACACTGAGTATTAAACATTTCTCACTCGTTTTGGCATTCACCTGAGCAATCCCCATCTCTCTGCACCCTTTCCACCCAGCAAGGCAGGTGATTTCCAAGAGCTAAGGGGAGCTCCCAGGAACCTCAGTGTCCTCAGGTGAGGAACAGCAGGTGTGGGGGATAACCAAAGAGCTCACCTTGTCCAGGATGTACTTGTTGAGGTAGGGCATGTAGCCCTGGCTGGACACGGGCCCGTCATCGTCATCACGGAAATGCTCTTCCAGTGCCACAGGATCATGGGGGATCTTCAGCACCGTGTACAGGTTGTGAGACAGCACCTGGCCAAGCACAAAGCTGCTGAGAAGGTGAACAGCCTCCAGCCCTGCCCCAGTGCATCCCCAAGGTGCCACCTCCTCACAGAGAACTGTGCCTGCATGGCATCACCTCCCAGCAGCCACAGCATCGAGTCAAACTTTGGCTCTGGCATAATTTCCAAATGTAAAACTTACAGAATCATTTAGAAACAAGCAAAAAACGAGGATTTTTCCACAATAGTTTCTTTTCTTGGCACATGAGGAACTTCTTTCTTGAAAGGGCTGTTTCAAATCTCTCAGAGCAAACAGGACTCGGTCTGATCTAGAAAAGCTGATAAGCCACCCCAAGCTATGCATTTGGCATAACCATAGCCCTGCCTGGCAGCAGCCACTGTCTGATGGGGTGACAGACAGATGGAAACATGAAAATAGGAAAGACTGGTGAGAAACTAAGCAAAGGTTTTGTCTGGAATGGAAGCAGACAGTGGAGATCTGGACACAGCATCCACAGAAATACTCAGCAAGACTCAGCAACAGCCCATTTTGTTCTAATCCCCCCAGATAAAGCATGTTTACAAGCTCAGAGATTTCCCACGTGCTGGAAAGCAAGGCTGCCCATGAGCACCATCTCTAGCTTCTAGCTTCTAGTATCTCTAGCTTCTTGATGCTGGGCAGATGGTGCTCTCCTTGCCTTTACATCCCAGAAGCAGGAGATGGTTAAACAAGTGTCCCAGACTGAAACTTCCCCACTGCACCAGGATCTGCCAATGCAGCTTGCCAATGGTTCAAGAGAGGGGCTGGAGGAGATGGAACAGCATCCCTGCTCCTCTGTGCTAAGCTGGAAATTTCCTCCCACAGGAGAGGAGTTGCCCGAGGCCACGATGGCTGCTGCAGCTGGAGACAGTTCTTGCTCGACCAGATTTTCGTTCTCTTTTCCACCCTCTGGACCAATGGGATCAGCAGGACTCCACCCTGTGCTCACACAACAGGGCTGTAGCCCCGAGCACTGCTGCTATGGCTGTGCCTTTTGGGGCTCAGTGCAGCCCCAGGGTCCACACAGCGGTGGAAAGGCCTGGGAATATCATGGACATCCTCCAGAACAGTAACAAATCCATCAGGATGAATTCAAACTTTGGGAATCGTGTCCCATTCTGTGTTTCCAATGTTTCCCTCATCTCCATCCTTCACCCCTTCTCCCAGAGCACCCCCAGAACGCCCTGTGAGGTCCCTTGTGATCCTGGGCATGGGGGACACCCTGAGCCCTCCAGTGTGACCCAAAGCCCCTCCTGTCGCAGGCCTGTCACTGACAAACAAGGAGGAAAGCCTTGGCCTGGTCAATGGTGATGTGACTGGAGATGGGAGATGTGAGAAACTCCTGCAGGCTCTGAAACAGTGACAGGAGGAAGAGAATAACAGCAGGGAAAGGGATGCTACGAAATGGCCGGGGGGGCAGGGGTCTGCCTGACTGGATTCCTCTGAGCATCAGCCTTGTTTCTGTTCTCCACCCTCTCCCACCGCTGTCACACCCATCACACATGAGCAGAGGTGCCCAAAAGCACCGGGGCAGTGCTCGGTATTTCCAGCCGAGGGACCACACCCCATCCCGCATCCAGAGCCCGGCCAGGGAGGGGGATGCGATGGCACTGAGAGCACAAACGCTTCCCAAGAGCAGGGCTGGTGCTGGGAGCAAAGCACCCGACCCTGCTGGGTGCGCGGCACCGACCGCAAGCTGTCCTTCCTTCCTGTGCACACACACACCTACACTCACAGCAGCATCTGCACACCCGCCTGCCTGCGAGGCACTGCCCCTGCAACGGCTGCCACAGCTGCACCTTCAGCTGAAACCCCTCCACAGCCACTGCCGGCAGCGTGGCTGGAGCTCAGCCTCTGCCAGGACGATCCTACCCAGCTCTGGGGCTGGCTCTGTCCTCTAGGTGCAAACCCGGTGTGTCTCCCACCCCTGCTCAAGACCCTTCGTGCAGCAACACGCCCGGGTGAGGGAGCAGAGCCCGGCCCGGCTCAGGGCTCAGCAGCCCTGCAGGAGTTCGGAGAGCACTTAACACTTTATAGCTCAGAGCTGCGAGACCCTGGATTCCTTCCTCACTGAACCGCGGCTGGCCTGTGTAGGCTGGGGCAAACTCGAGTGGTTCTGGGGGTGGAAACAAGCTCTCCCTGGCCTGGAGACAGCAGGAAATCATCCAGAGCTGAGCTTTGCTGTTCAGTGACCTACTGCCAACCCATCCCGTCACTGAAGGCGCGTGGGAGAACATCCCTCCCACTCTGAAGTGTCCCCCTGGGTAATGTCACTTTGGAGGTGCCACCCCCAGCATCACCAGGGTTTGCAGACTGTGCACAAACTTTCCATGGAACTGCCATTAAAATCAGAGTCTCTGTGGCCTCAGCATCGTCACTGGTGGTAAAGATTTCTCAAGACAAACACTGCTGGTGCTTTTGGGTCCATCCCATGCCTGGGCCAGGCTTAGTGCTGCAGGGGATGCTGTGAAGGGAGCACAGCAGCCCCTCTCAAGGATTAGCAAATAGAATTAAGCTCTGGCCTACTTTAGGATTTTCCTTAATTCCTTCAGCTATTTCTGCAGTTCTAGCAGGTGAGTGTGGCTTGCAGGGCACATGCCATGAGTTCTGGGGGGAAGCTGAAGGCTTTCAGCCACAAAGGCTGAGCAGGAAGAATCTGCCTCACGCTGCTTCTCCTCCAGATCTCTGCCAGCAAACTCTTAATTCTGGGCCAAAGCACACCCCCCTCCCAAAGTCCAGCACCTTCCCTGCAGTCTGTCCTGGGAAAGTTCTACAAAATACAGGGAATAGAGGAAAAGGAGATCTTTTTGCAGTGGTTCAAAACTGGGCTCACAGACTGGCAGCAGCTGCCAAGTCCTGACGCAATAGCTCCCTGTGCTCAGCATGTTTCTGCTCAGGTCTCTTCTCTCATCTCAGACCCTGGTACCAACATTTCCAACTTCAGTGCCAGCCTAAGAACCAAAACGGACCAAAAAACCACATTCCCACCATGTGCAAAGGTTGGAAAATCATTATTCTCAGAGCCAAGGGGCTCCCTGGTGGGTCCCAGGAACCCTGGCCCGGGGGCAGACAAAAAGGTTTTTAAAGCTATGACGGGTTTGAAGAAGGGCTGAGGACACGAGCCCCCAGAAAGCTGCTAGAAGTGGGGAGACGGGAAAGCAGAGAGTTTTTTAAAGTGCTGTTTTATTTTTGGCCACACCACTGAGGAGTTTTCGTTAAAAACAACCTGCCCCTACCTCCCGACCCACTGGCTCAGCAAGGAGAAACACAGGTGCTCCAGCAAGCAAGAAAATGTAAACAGAGTTTAGACTCTTAGTTGGCCATAAAAAGCACAAGAATCTGATAACTAAAATTTAGATTTCTTATCATTTTCACCTAGAAAACACATTTGAGCATTAATTCCCCCTCACTCCTTTTTTTAAAGGGAGATGCCACAGAACCTGAGACCTTCACCAGAACCAGCACGAAGACAACAACAAGATCTTATCGATCTTAATATTGAACATTTTCTCCGTGGAAACGGAGATGCAAAGCAGCCCCGGACTTGATCTGCTGCCCACCCTCCATCCGCGCTCCCCGGGGACTCACTCACTTTGAGCTGGGATTTGGAGACCTTGCCGCTCTTCTCCACGTCCAGGGCGGTGAAGGCGTACCAGATGGACTTGAGCAGCTCGGCTCGCAGGTCCATGGCTGGCGGCGGCGGCGGCGGCTCTGCCGAGCCCGCGGATCCGGTTCCTGGAGCCGCCCGGGCGGGCGGGACGCGGGGCGGGAGCGCCGCCTGCTCGGGGCGCCCCGGGAACCCCCCGGGCCCCATCGCCGCTCCGCGCACGGCCGGGGCTCACCGGCCCTCTGCTGAGCTCGGCCCACACAGCAGAAAGTCCGTCGTAATTTGCCTTTTGGGGAGAGAAATCCCCGCCCTGGCTCAAGCAGCAGCTTCCCTTCGCAGCGGGAGCGCTGCCTCCGAAGGGATCGGTCGCACCAGGCGAGCGGAGACTCAGCCTGTGGCATCCTCTGGGGTTGTGCCTGTTCCGTGCCCGGGGAAATTTCTTTCTCTACAAACTGCTCTGGGATGCCCAAAAAACCACCCACGCGACTGCTGGCAGCCTGTGCCAGGCTCAGGTTTACAGCCGGACTCGAGGATCTCGAAGGTCTCCGGCTCTGTCCACCCAGCACCGGGAGCAGTGGAGGGGCTGAAGGCACTGCAGGGGCAGGACACAGCCCGGATCTCTCTCCCCAGCTCAGGGGAGGATGTAGGATGTGTTCACAGACACAATTCCCTAAATCTAGGCTTGCATGGGTCCCTGTGAGATTTCAGGGACATGTCTTAGCCCCTCCAAGCCACACACTGAGGGCTCACCCTGCTCCCACCCTCCTCTGGGACAGCTGCTGCTTTGGCCAATTCCACAAATCTCAATGTCCTTATTCCTACAGCTGCTGAGCATCACCATCCACCCTCCCCCCCAGCTTCCACCAAAGAGAAGAGGGGTCCTTTTAAAAACCAAAATTTTGTTTTTATTTCAACTCAACATTTACATCCAGGTCTAGCTTAGCTCCTGGCAAGTGCTGGCTGCTCTGCTCCACAGCCAAGGAGCCTGCTATGGAAGCCTTGCTTGAGAAGGAAGTGTAACAAAGAAATGGGAGAACTGCTGTTGGAGCCATCCCAGTGCTGGCTCCAACGGCAGGAACAGGTCACCCTCCACACTGAGCTCAGGACAGCCTGGACTTGCTCTGATGGGCCTTTATTGCTTCTGTGCATGTGCTGCTCTCTTGTTCCTGAGCTGGAGGGGTGGGCAAGAAAGGGGACCTGTTGGACCATTCCTAGAGGGAGAGGGTAAAATGCCCCTCAAAAGAGGGCTGCTGCTCAGCCCAGGAGCAGGCAGCAGTCCAGTGTATTTGCCCTCCCTCCCTGGGGGGAAGAGCCCTCCAGACAGGGTCACCCCAGCAGCCCCACACTGCCCTGTCAGTGTCCCAGCTGGCACAGGGCACGTGCTGGCACTGGCTCAGACACTGTGCCTGCCCTGTGCCCCACCTGCAGCACCCACCACCCCTGCCCACAGCAGGCTGGGGCTGCCACTCCCCTGCCCTGGCTGCTCCCCTGGCCTCAGCTCCCCTTCTCAGGCAGGGCTGTGGCAGGTGGCACTGGCTCATAGTGGATGACTGCTGTGGCCATGCTGAGGGCTTCTTCCAGGCTCTGCTGCTCTTCCAGCTGGGGGAGGGAAGGGGGAGAGACAGAGTGAGTGCTGAACCCCCAAAAGGCAGGTAAGGGTGGCTCCCAGCAGGACAGAGGGGTGACACAGGTGGGTGACACAAGTGAAGCAGAAGGGCTGTTTACAAAGAAGTATTCTGAAATCCCAGCAGGATGTCCCTGCTGTCCTCTACACACAGGGCATCTGGGAATTAAGGAGCAAGCCCCTTGGGCAGTTATGCAGAAGGGCCAGGGAGTGAAAGAGACAGTGGCAAGAGCCATGTGGTACCTGCACAGCAATGTGGGTGCCGTGGGAGGTGGTCAGCAATGTCACCTGCTGATGACAGAGCGGGGCGATGTCCGATTCCTCTGACACCACTGCCCCCGAAGCCACTATGGTCACCTGGGAAAAGTTCAGTTAATCATGTTTTAAAAGAAAATTCAGTTCTTTAGTAGCAGAGCCAGCAGGATAGTCCCAGCTTTGTCTGTACCTCCTGTGCCTCGGTGCCATCAGTGCTGGCCACAGTCACAGTCCCAGTGTCACCACCTGCCAGCTCTCCCTCGGGCACAGCGAGGACCCCGCTCTGCGTCACCACACCGATGGCACTGCCCAGGGCCTGCAGCTCTTCCTCAGACAGACTGACCTGGGGGTGACAGCAGATACTCAGGGAGTCTTAGGCAACTCCTGAGTTTAGCAACACGTTGGTCTGGGCAAGGAGGAAACAGTCTCTGCAAGACTCAAGGCATAGAGAACTCCAAGGACTTTGCCCAGGGCCATGGATAAAATTGATGGCAGAGAACTCAGTGCTGGGGTTCTCAGCTCCCCCCTTCTACCCCATCTCCCTTTCCCATTCAGCCTTTTGTCTCAAGCCTGGATGGGGACAGCAGGAGCATCTCAGGCTAACAGGAAACAAGTCACTGCTGGCAGCTGTTTCCTTTGTCTCGTGCCACAGAAGGAAGTTTTTTCCAGTCAGCACAGGGGCAGCTGGTGGAGGGAAGTACAAGAAAAGCACTGCTGTATACAAGGGATGACAAAACATCTCCAAGTCCAGCCTGGGTCAGCAGAGCTGGGGAGCTGCAGGGAGCCAAGGGCTGCCATCATCACACAAACACCAAAACCCCATCAGCAAGGGGGGGACACTGGGACCACAGACCCCCCCAAACCAACACTGCAGCAGTGGGTGAGGTTATAGGAGGGAACCCACTGGGCAGGAAGAGCCCAGGAAGCTCCAAGGTCTGAAAAAATGCTGGGAAAAGGTCCTGCAAAGGACACCATGGCAGAGTAGAGGCAGACTCTCACTTCTGACATGCTGGAGGCTGTCCATGTCCATACCTCCTCTGACCCATCCTGAGAGATAAGTGAGACTTGTGTAGGCACCGCATCTTCCTCTTCATCTTCCTCCATCTCTGACAGGAAAGCAATGTGCTGACTCTTCAGTGGAGAGCCTCTGTCAGCAGCTGCAGCAGCTGGATCAGAGAAGGGGAAGAGCAGCATTATCAGTGTGAAAGCACATGCCTGGCCTCTGGACCTGTCTGTGGCCTCAAAAGCCAGCACAAAAGAGCACAAGACCGTGATGACACCAGGTGATGGCCTTTCCCTGTACCACAGAATAGGCAGGGACCTGTTCCCAACCTGTGACTTACAGCAAGGACCTTCCAACAGATCTAGGGAGGCACGAGGCCACGGCACATACTTGGTTCTGAGAGGGGCGTGGCTGCTCTTGCTGTGACCTCCCTCTCCTTTGCCACACCTTGATGGGGGCGTGGCTGCTCACCCTCCAGCTGCTGCTGCTCGTAGAGGGCCTGCTCGCTCTCCTCGGTGGCCTCCAGCTCGCCGTGGCTGCTGCGTTTGTGCATGGCCAGCGTGGAGGTCTGGCGGTAGGTCTTGCCGCAGCTGCTGCACGTGTAGGGCTTGCAGTGCGTGTGCACCACGTGGTGCTTGTAGAGGCTGGAGTACTCTGTGAAACGCTTCCCGCAGCCCGGCACGGTGCACAGGTACGGCTTCTCCCCTAGGGCAGAGGCCACAGAGCTGAGCTGCACCCTCCTCATGCTCTGGGGAGGGATTCCCCAGCAGAGCAAACAGCTGGAGACAGACTGCCGGGACAATAATCAATCCAATAAAGCAATTCCCACTATTTCCTCCAACTCCCTGGCCACCCCTGCAGCGTTCAGCCTGGAAAAGCCCATTCCAGCCCCACCAATCTCCCTGCTGCTGGCTCCCTCCTACCTGTGTGGATTCTCATGTGGTTCTTGTAGTTGGTGGCGCTGGTGAAGCCCCTGCCACAGCCAGGCTCTGCACACATGTAGGGCCGCTCGCCCGTGTGCGTGCGGATGTGAACCTTGCGGATGTTGGACGTGGTAAAGGAGCGGCCACAGCCCACGAAGGGACACTTGAAGGGACGCTCACCTGCATGGGCAGAGCCATGTGGGTGGGACCTGCCACCACAGAGCCCCCTGGAGAACCCTGAGCCCTCTCACCGGGCTGCCCCTGTGCAGTTCTTGCCCCAGAGGCTCACCTGTGTGCGTGCGGATGTGTTTCTGCAGATCCCCGGAGGTTTTGAAGGCTTTGCTGCACTTGTCTTCTGGACACTTGTATGGCTTCTCACCTGTGTGTGTTCTCACGTGGCTCTTCAGCCCATACCCTGGCCAGGACAGAGACCACAACTCGTTTTGTAATGAGAAGGAAACACCATGACAAGCTGGGTACCACCCCACACTTGAGTGTCTGTGTCTGTAAAGCTTGAAGGGGAAGAAATAATCAACCCCAACACCACTTCCAACCTTGCTTCCACCATTATTTGCCCACAACAATGTCCCAGCAGGCTCCTTGCTGTAATTTCCTTGCTTTAGATACTCTGGATATTGTGCTCTACTACACCTGAGTTAGGACTGAAGCTCAGCAGGGGTTGGGTTGGACAGAAAATGAAATCTGCTCAAAACAGAAACTATTACCTGTAGCAAATGCTTTCCCACAGCTTGGGAAGTCACATGTGTATGGCCTGTCACCTGTGTGAGCACGTTCATGTACCTGGAAAAGAAAGAGCAGGTCCCTAAAATGAGGTCCAAGACAAAGAAGAAGCGAAACTGTGGAAAAATGCTGGTGGAGAGAATTTGAAGTTCCCTGTTGGATTGCATCTTGGTCAATTGGCACATCTGGGTCTCTTGGGGACCTCAGCATGTAACTCAACTGCACACAATGGAGCATTTTGCTCTGGCAGTGTAACCTGGGACTGCTCTGGCCTGCACTCTGCCATGTCACCTGCTTTACCTTGAGGTGGTGGGCAGTGGTGTAGAGGCGGCCACAGCCTTTGTACCCACAGCGGAAAGCTCTGCTGCCAACCTGCTGCCCCTTCCTCTGGCTTTGCACCTCCTCCTCCTGCAAATCCTGCTGAGACAAGTACTGGAATCAATCCAGCAAGCCACCACAGCTTCACCAAGCCCACACAAATATTTCCCTCCTTGCCATACATATGCACTCCTGCAGTTACCCTCCAAAAACATGTTCCTACAAACCTCCTTGTACCCACATGGTGAGGCCCAGGTGACAGGGCTCTAGGAACCTGCACTTCCCCCTCCCACCTCCCAGCTCACTGGGGGTTCTCAGACATGAAACTCCCTTTCTCAGCTCATTTGAAATATGTGCAGTTAGTATTTGCTAACTCGGCAGAGAAACCACAACGCTTTTATAATTACTGGCAAAGAGGAGTTCGGCCTAGTTCCAGTCACTGAAAAATTCAGACCTGGGAAGGGATGTTGCTGGAGTCCTCAATCTTCACATGGCAGGTGTCTGTCACTCCCTCCTCTTCCTCCTCAGACCCCTGTGAGTGAAGCAGCACAGGCAGTGTTTGTGCCTCCCTGTACAGTGTGGAGCAGGAAGGCAGTGACAGCCACAGTGCCACCCCACCCTTCCCCAGAGAGAGGGGCTGGGCCTGCCACAGCAGGAAGGTCTGTGCCCAGCTCAGCACTGCCAGCACCCTCCTGGCAGCCCCTGCTCCACAGCACTATGGAGCTGGGAATACCTGGGATACTGATGCTGCAGTGACAGCACATCAGCATCTGAAGCTGTTTTGGTTTTGAGGCCTTTGTGACCATGGGGACAGTGGCCATGGCTTAGCCACTGCTGACATACCAAAGGCTGTGTCACAGCTCTCCTCCCTTCCCAAACCTGAGCCTGCAGCAGGCCCAGCACTCCATGGCACCAAACAGCCCTGTTCTGTCCCCAAGTGCCAGGCACCCCTCAGCAGTGGCACTCACACTGGAGCCCTGCCCAGCTGCTTCTCTCAAAGCTGGTGCTGCTGACAGACAGATGCACAAAAGCACTGCTGAAGGGAGGGCACAAACTCAGGCCAAGAGATGCTGTGCCCTCACCTTCCTGCCATACTTCTGCAATGCATTAGTGGTGTCCACATCAAAGCCATCATCTTCCTCCTCCCCAGCCAAGTCCTCGAGCCCAGACTCTGTCTGCACCTCCAGGATGGTGCTGCCAGGTGCCAAGATGACAGGACGGTGAATGTAGGCAGTGGAACCATCCTCTAGCTGGACAGCCTGGAATGTGCCAGGCTCATAACTCTCTGCAAGAGGAAACAGTCAGGTAAAGAGCTGAAAAAATTCAGCTGAAAAAAAAGCTCAGTGGGAGGCAGAAAACAAGTGCTTCAGCTCCCCAGCCTTGGAAATCTGAGACATTTCTGCAGCTTCTCTCCAGCTGCCAGGGAAAGAGCAGGGAGTGCTTTACCTTTAGCTGTGCTGTGAATGAAGGCCATGCTGCCATCCTCCAGCACCACTGGCTGCCCATCTTCAAAAGCCACAGCCTCTAAGGGAAAAGAAATACATTGACACACCTTCCTGGAGGACTCAGGATGGGGAACACTGTGGCAGTTCAGGCTGTCAGGCAGGAGAAGACACAGAGCTGCCTGCTTGTCCTGAAAGGCAACCACAGCTCTAAGTTTTAAGACACCATTTGAGCCCTTCTGATGAGAATTATGAGGTTTTCAAGGCTTCATGCAGAGATTTGCCTCTTCCTTTGCTCAAAGGAGTAATGCAGTGTCTCACCAGTTTCAAAATGCCAGATTATATGCTGGACAAGAAGGATGGCTCTGGCACAGAGCTGTGTGAAGAACACAAACATCCCATGGCAGGGGAAGCAGGGGTGAGAAGGAAAAACCCTTTCACTGTGCATGTGAAGGCAGGAAATAGGATGAAGAAGGGAAAGGGGCACAGTCAGCTATAAAATATCCATTTCAAAGCAGCCTTTGGAGAATGGAAGAGGGAGGTGGCACACAAGGACCTTGAGAGCATTAAGGAAGGACTGCCCAAAGTAACAGAGCTCTTTCTACCTGCCCTTTTGCATCTTAGCAGGGCCAAGGATGATTCCTCTGTGCCACTCTGGTGCCTGCCACATGAACTGGATTCCCAACACCTCTTACCTAATGTCAGAGGTGACATTGGCTAATGGGGCAATAACCAAGGTGGCGTTGTTCCCAACAATCCCCACATAACCTCCCCCACCAACACCTATTCCAGAAGTAATTTATTATCTCACAGTTCAGAGGAGATTCCTGCCCAGCTGCTCCCACATGAAACAAGCTGTGTGTGTGCCATGTGGCTGGAACCAACACAGCACACAGCTCACTGGACTTGTGGTATGACAACAGGGAGAGCCCACAGGTGAAATGACACTGAAACATTTGTCTCCACCTCCACCAAATTCACCTTCTCATCAGATTCCTAAAAACTTTGCAGACAATATCCTTGTTTACTCAGCCTCAAAACCACAAGAAAGAAAACCCCAACAGACACCCTGTGCTGGAACAGACAGAGGAGCCCAAATGCTGGAGCACTGAGAGCTGCAGCCACATCCACAGTGTCCTTCCAAGCAGAAAGAGGGGAATGTGTGTTCCTCACCTTTCTGAACTGTCACCTGATGGATGTAAGCTGTGGTCCCATCTTCAAGTTCAATGACTTGTCCTTCAATCAGCTTTTCACCTGGAACATTTAAAACATGTCATCAGCTGCTGAGCTCAGTCCCTCTGTCCCACAAATGAAATTGTCACTTCTAGGCTGTTATGGATCAGCTTTCCCCCACAGATGCTGGAATTACCCTCTTCTGGACAGGACAATGACAAAGACCCTCAGGCATCCCTTGTTGAGGAGCTGTCCCTCACACCAAGGAGCAGAGAGAGCTCACAGAGAAAGCAATTACACTTGTGTTGGAAGAAAAAATCAACTGGGTGTGCTGAGTAGCATCAGCAAATGCCTGGAGATTTATCTACTACTTTGGCAGAGGATCAACTGCTAGGAAACAATTACAGCACCTAAAGGAGCCTAAATGCTGCCAGTGTTGGGCTGTAGAGACTGAACTCTGTCAAAACCTGACTGTGCAAACCTGTAACAATGACTTTTTTACCCAATGAGGGCAGTGCTCCATCCCACTGAACATGGAGGATCCAGGTTGGTTTCACCTGGAGCATAAGGTTTGAAAGGGGGGATCACAAAACCTGGTGGTTCCTAGACAGTCCAGCTCCACATGTGTAATAAACTTGCAATGAGTTTGCAGAGAAAATAAAACAGGAGAGCAACCCCCAGGACAGGGAGCTGCACAACTCCTTCATCCTGTTCTGCAGGCTGGGAAACAGTGTGCTCCTGTTCCTGGGAGCAGTGGGTGGTGGAGAAAGGGGGACCTCACAAACACCAGGGTAAGGGCAGGTGTGGAATTTGGCAGCTCTTTGGGTGAGAAAAGCACTGCTGTGAACCAAACCCTGTGCACACCAGTGATGCAAAACCACCTGCTCAGCCCAGGGTAAGTTCTGGTGGAGCAGAGCCCTGCATGCCACAGCATCAGCTCCCTGTCCACAGCAATCCTGGAAAGAACAGTATGAACAAACAGCACCTTTATTTCCTACCACAACAGCTCTCCCATCTCCACAGCTTCATTTCCAAACCAGAGGCATGTTTGATTTGTATTTTTATTTCCAGTGCAAATCCAACAATCACCAGCTGCCCGTGCACGTGTGGCACTTTTGGTGAGTCTGACTGTTAATTTCAGAGCCAGGAGGAGACTGGCAGCCCTGGCAGCCCTCACCTCTGCCAGCCTGCTGCAGGTAAGCCGTGGTGCCATCCCCAAGGGTCACTGCTGGCAGCCCCAGGCTCTCCATCCTGCCCCAGCTCCCCACACATGGATCCTGCCTGGGAGCAGAGCCAGGAGCCTGTGGGACACGGGGTCGTCGTCCTTGCTGTGAGCCTTAAGTAAAAAGAACAATTCCATTTCAATTTCTCCCCTTAGTTTCTCCTCCTCCTTTAGTTTCTCCACTTTTGCACACTAGGGAAGGATTTAGTGGCCTCAAATGACTTTTGAGATTAGGAAGGATTAAGATGGACAACACTGCATCTTTCCCACTAAAGGCAGACAGGGATAACAATCTATTCCACAGTCAAACATGAACTAAAGCTTATCATGGCAGCCTCTTCTTAGAGACAGCACAAATGTCACATTCAAGCCCTTCCCGCCCTCCAAACGATCCGCAGCGTTTGTTTCCAAGTACTTTAAATCCTGAACCTACAGGCTGAGCACGTCCTGGGCGGCAGGAGACAGGGGCAGGGTGATGAGCTTTATCCCTGGAAGCATCCTCCTCCTCTCCTGCCTTTCCGGACTAATTCCCAGCCTTCTGAGGGACACAGTTTCAGGCTCTAAGCAAATGATGCTAAAGCCTCCACACCCCCACAGCGCATTTTGCTAAAGAGACTCTCTGCTGATGGGTTATCTTTCAAAGTAGCTACAGCGCGTTCTTCATGAGCGACCTCTGAGATAAGTCAGATATTCGATCTTTTGATTTCCAGGAACGAGGCGAACCGCCCCGTCCGTCCCCGCCGCCACTCGGGGCGCGGTGCCCGCTCGGCGCGGCCGCGCTCCCCGCACCCGCCTCAGGCTCCTGTGCGCTCCCCCGGAGCTGCGGCGGCGGCCCCCCGCAAAGACCGGGAAATCCCGGCACGGGGTGCGAGGGGAGGGCAGGGCGCGGGGGCGGCGGGGACACGGAGGGCTCCCCCCGCGCGGCACCCGGGGGCTGAGGCGGCTCTCGGGCCCGGCCGCCATCGCCGCCCCCCATCCCCCACACCGACCTGAGCTACCCGCCGGGCCCGGGTCCGCCGCCGGCCCGACCTGCACCGCGCGCGGCCCCGCCCACCCCGGAACAGGCATGGCGGCGGCGCTCCCGCCCGCGCGCGGCAGCCCTCGCCCGCCATACAGGTTCCGGGGCGCGCCGGGCCGGGCCGGGCAGCGCGCGCCGCCGGGCGGCCAATGCGCGGGGGCGCAGCCGGCGGCGCATGCGCGCTGCCAGCATTGAAGCCACAAGGCGCCGCTTCCCCGGCGGTCCCCGCCCCGTGTCAGGGGGCGCAGCGCTGCCGCCCATGCCCCGCCGGTCCTGGGCCTCCTTCCCGGCTGCGGAGACCAGCCCGGGGCTCCTGCGATACGCTGTGAAGCGATCCGAGACAGGGGGCAAAGAGATCCCGGGTGTTTATTTAACAAGGAAAGAGATGCGGAGGGGCCGAGGCTCCCCAACGTTCCTATCATGGCTGCCCCAAGCTGACGCTCCCCGCCGCTCCCAACATGGCGCCGTGTTGCGCGCTCGAGTCTCGCGATATCTCGCCGCTATTTATACCGCGCGGGCAGCACTTCCGCCCCTTCATTCCGAGCAGCCGCAGCCATGAGGTGCGTGCGGCCCGGCGGCTGCTCCGCGCCATCCGCCGCCATCCGCGCCCCGTGGGGGCAGCGGGGCCGTCCGGGCGGCCCGCGGGGCGCGGTCAGCGGGGTTGGTTGCGGGGGGAACCCGCGGGGACCGGGGCGGGCTCGGGGCCGCGGCCCGGGCGGTGCCGGCCCTGAGCCCGCTGTGCCGTTCTTCCCCGCAGCAGCAAAGTGTCCCGCGATACCCTGTACGAGGCGGTGAAGGAGGTGCTGCACGGCAGCCGTGCCAAGAAGCGCAAGTAAGAGCCGCGGCACCGGACGGGTCAGCCCCGGTTCGGGCCTTTCCCCGGCCGGGCCTCACCCGTTTCCTCCCGCAGGTTCGTGGAGACGGTGGAGCTGCAGATCAGCCTCAAGAACTATGACCCGCAGAAGGACAAGCGGTTCTCCGGTACCGTCAGGTTCGCCATCCTCTCGCTCCTACCCAGCCTTCGGCGCTGCCCGGCCCTGCCCGGGGCCGCCGCGGTGCCGAACCGCTCGGGGAGTCCGGCGGGAGCGGCCGGACGGACCCTCACCCTGGGTCTTAAAACATGAGGGGAGGTGCGGCAGCCCCCGGGCTGTGCCCACCGGCCTGCTGGGGACGGCAGGTGAGCGGCTCTGCCCGATGCCCCGTGCTGTGGTAAGGTGTCTCCGTGCTGGCTCCGTGCACACGCGGCTGCTGCTGGCCGGTCACTGACTCGGACCTTCCTTCATTCCTTCCCCAGGTTAAAGTCGACGCCACGGCCAAAATTCTCGGTGTGCCTGCTGGGGGATCAGCAGCACTGCGATGAGGCCAAAGCAGTTGATATTCCTCATATGGACATTGAAGCTCTGAAGAAGCTCAATAAAAACAAGAAGCTGGTGAAGAAGCTGGGTGAGTGTCAGTAAGGCTTTTCCCTATGTTCAGATTTCCATATCATGGTTAGTTGTAGAGCTGAAAAGCTCAGCAGCATCAGCCCCAGTACCAAAATCTACCCACAACTACTCAGAAGAGCCACCAGGCTGTTTCCAGGGCAGATCTGACAGGTCAGTACTGCAGGAATGGGGCTGGTTGTCCAAGGAGTGGAGAAGAAATGTTGCTGTCAACAGTTTCACCCATTGCTGTGTCCTTCAATTTCCTGGTCGGGGAGCTGGAGAGCAGCAAAAGCTGAGAAACACTAGAAGTAGTACTGTGCTTTAGTCCTGCAGTTCTTATGCAAATGGAGTGAAATACATTCATTTTCTCTTGGTCAGAGGTAAAACCCTTCCTTCCCTGAGAACTCCTCAGGCTGACAGGAGCTTGCCCCTCAATCCATAATGGGCCGTGGAGGTTAGGAAATGACTGTGATTGTTGGCTAAGCCTCTCCTGGATGGATTCTCTGGCTCATTCATCCTGGTGTGCAGGAGTTCAGTGTCACCTGGGCTCAGTAAAGGACAGTTCCTTCAGGGAACAACCTGTCATTTGGAGTCACTGGATGGGGCTGGGGCCTGGCTGCTGTCACAGTCACTCAAAGATTTGTTGGTAAAACAAGCTCTAGTTCAGGTGGGACCCAGGGAATGTTGGAATTATCTGTAGGGGGGCATTGCATGGTCTGAGCTGAGTCTCTCACTGGGAGCAGAGTCTGTGCTTACCTCCCTGACTGTCTCCTTGCAGCTAAGAAGTATGATGCCTTCCTGGCTTCTGAGTCCTTGATCAAGCAAATTCCTCGAATCCTGGGCCCAGGCCTGAACAAAGCTGGGAAATTCCCTTCTCTGCTCACCCACAATGAGAACCTGGTGGCCAAGGTGGATGAGGTGAAATCTACCATCAAGTTTCAGATGAAGAAGGTAAAGCATGGTTTTAGTTGTACACCTGGGGTGTTTTTGTGTCTGCCATCTCTGGGTTGGGCTGAAGGTGTCCCTCGAGTGTTCCTTAAGCTGTGGCTGGTTTCCTGCAGCAAGGGGAGATGATACCCAGAGTGTTCAGTGACCAGCCAGAAAGGAGGAATAATTCAGCTTTGGTTGGTGGATCTTGGAGCAAATGATCAGGAGATAATTGGATCTTTCAGTGCTGAGCACAGTCCAGTGTAATTATTGCTGCTCCCAGCATGAGGGTGCTGCTCTTGGGTTGGGACCTGGCCAGGCATGTCCTTGGGGGGCTGGGGGTGAGTCTGGGGCTTGACTCTGTCCAAGTGACTTTGGGAGCAGCTCTGTGGAATCTGCTCTCACTGTCGAGGTGAGCTGACTACCTCAAACCAAAATAACCCAGTTCAGGCATCCTGACCCTGTGTCAGTGCACCAAGTGTGACTCCTGGGGGCACAGCTGGGAGGACACAGCAGATGTGAGGGTTTGCAAAGTGCTTCAGCATTTAAAATAGCTGAGTTAATGATGTCCTGACACTTGGCCTGTCAGCTCTCTCCTAAATCCTCTGCCTCCAGCCTGTGGGGAGCATTGACTTGCAGGCTGTGCAGGGAGGCTTGGCCTTTGTCACAGTGCAGAGAGAGGGCTGGGGGTGGCCCCAGAGGCAGAAAGTGAAGCTGCTGTGAGCTTGGGCAGAGCAGGGTGACCCTGAGCTGTGCTGCCAGTTCTGCACAGTGTGTCACACGTCCTTCCTGGTGTCCCAGCCATGCTCCCACTCACCCAGTCACCTCTGCACGGGTCAGAGGTGGCATCCAGGTGCTACAGGCACAGGTGGAAAAATGTGGGAGTGGGCTTGTCCAGTGCCCATGGAACAACCCAACACACCAATGGGTGGGTCAGCTGTGCCTGTGTCTGTCCCCAGGTGCTCTGTCTGGCTGTGGCTGTGGGTCATGTGAAGATGACAGAGGATGAGCTTGTCTACAACATCCACCTGGCCATCAACTTCCTGGTGTCCCTGCTGAAGAAGAACTGGCAGAACGTGCGAGCTCTGTACATCAAGAGCACCATGGGGAAACCCCAGCGCCTCTACTAAGGGGGGCAGCAATAAACTCTGCAGACACCCACAGCTGTGTGTGCTCCTGTTCCTCCAGAGCTCCTTGGGGAGGGGTGGCCAAAGAGACAACTGCTTCAGAGAGGGAGGGGGAAGGACTCCACTGTCCCCCAGGGCAGAGTGTCCCAGCAGGTGCAGGTTCAGCAGTTGGGCTGTGGCTCCTAACCCAGATCCCCCTGTGCCCACAGAGAGGAGCCTTACCTGGTGCAGAGCTCACCTGAGCCCTGCTGAGAGCCCAGCCCACACCTGCCCAGGTGCAGCTCCTGAGGCCATGAGCATTGTCCATAAACCCAGGGGTGCTGAAGGGCAGAGCTGCAGCCCAGCAATGGGGGGTTGGGGCTGAGGTAGAGGGTGTTCCCTCTGAGCCAGTCTGTTTTAACTCCATGTTCTGGGCTAAAAATGACATTTGTTGCATCCAAGTAATGTGTGTGAATAAATACATTGTGCAGGGACTGGAGGGCTTAGGCTGGGGGGGGAGAAAAAAAATACTTTGGGCCCTGGAAAAGCTTGTCAGCATCCGAGGGAACAAAACAATGAAAATAGCTCTGGATCCTGCTGTTAGAAACCTTTAAAATAAGCATCAGAGCCAGTTTTTGAAAGATCAACACAACACCAAGAAATTCCATTTAATAATTAAAAAAAGACAATACAAAATGCAAACATTTCTTTTTACAAAGTTCAAATAACAATTTTTTTTTCTTTTAATCAAGTGCAAATAACTTCATGAACTACATCTTGCTCATCACTTTAATCATTTCTGCTGGAGATGGCAAGTCCTGGCCCGCTGCAAAAGGCAGATATAAATACTCCAACATGAAAAAAAAAAAAACCAAAACCCCAACAATCCTCATTTCTCTTGACAGCTTCAAAACCTTGATCCCCGAGGTGGCTGATGTGGGTTTCAGCCTTTCAAACCCATGCTGAGGTGGGGGTGGGTGAGGAGTGGGGCCCTGTGGAATTTTTGGGGCTTTTTTGAGCTATTTGGTGAAAGGGAAAGAAAAGCACCAGTGCCAGGTGCCTTTGGCCATTCCAGGAGGATGTGCTGGCACCCCATTTTTCCATTGCTGCTTCAGGGATGCAGAGGTGGCCAGTGTGGTGACAAGGGTGACCCCACAAAGGCAGTGACCTGCCATTAGGTCAGCCAGAGTTAATCAAAATTAATGAACTCTGCTGGGCATGAGGAGCTGTGGCACCACAGCAGGGTTGGTCATTCCTGGGCTGATTTTATTTTTGCTGCTGGGTTGTTTTTTTTTTTCCTTCTAGATAAGAAGGACCCTTTCAAAGGTCACTGGCCTGCACCACTGTCCCAGAGCCACAGAACCCCTCCAGATCCCTCCAGCAACTTTTGTGCATTAAAGCAGCTGCTTTCAGACAGCAACCAAGTGACAAACAGCTCAGCCCACAGACGTGGAGCTTCCAAACAGGCTGGGAGACAGCAGCAGGAGGGGAAAATCCACAGCTGGGATGAATCAGGGCAGACTTTTCCAACTGATGCATCCTGGGGACAAACCTCAGCCCCTGTGCCAGTGCTCAGCCTGCCAGCAGCCCCTCACACAGCCCAGGAGAGGCTCTTGGGGTGCTGGAGCAGTGTGGATCAAGGAGGGAAAACAGGGACAAGCAGCTGCTTCCCCCAGATGCAGGAAAGATGGACCCAGTGGGACATGCAGAGCAATAAATAATTGGTTTGTTAAAAGCAGGGCTGGGCTCAGGTGTGGGCAGAGGGACAAGTGGAGACAGTGATGGGAAGGGACCTGCCACTGGCAGAGCTACAGGCAAGTTGAGCATGTTTAGTCCTGGCAGCTCCAGGTCTCTGAGAGGATGAAGATGGGGATGAAGGTGTGGGGAGATGACATCTGAGAACTGGTGGCAAGGCTGGAAAAGTAGGGGAGGAGGAGGAGAGGGATGTGTGGTGGCAGCAGTTGCCTGTCCCTGGGAGTCCTGTCTGTCCACATGAAGATGCTGGGGGGACAAACCCACCAGTGGTGTCCACCTGGCCATTGTCCCCAGCTGAGCCTGTCTGGGGGAGGCAGAATGGGTCTTCCCCAGGATCTGCACCCCACTCCCTGGGGAGGGGCTCCCACAGCATCCCTGCAGGGTGAGAACACACAGAGGGATGGGGCCAAAATGTCAGAAGCACAAAACCTCCCCAGGCCCATGAGGGTGGCTCTGCCCGGGGGGATTGCTGTATCTGAGGGAGAGATTTTGGGGCTGAGTGGAGGCCCAGCTCCCCTCTCCTCCCAGCATGACCCCCAGACCCAACCTCAGCAGCTGCTGGCTCATCCCTGCAGGGAATAAATCACTTTGCAACAAGCAGGTGACACAGCCGAGTCTTGATCCTCCCCCTGAACAACACCCAAACTGTGGCAGATCAGCCTGAAAGGACCAACTCCATCCCCTATGGACAGACCAAGAGATGCCTCCAACTCCCTGCAGAAACTCACCCCATTGAGCTGAGCAGGAGAGGCACAGTCCCCCCCCCAAGTCAGGGGTTTTTATTGGGGACAAACGTGGCAGGAAAGGCCTGAAGATTCCATCGTGCTGGTCAGCGCAGCCCAGGGCCCGGCTTGCTCTGGGTGGGTGGTTTTTGTTTTCTTGCAAACACACATTCTCGTTTCTCAGGCAGTTATAAATATTGTCGTTTCTAGTAGAAAAAACAAAAAAAAAAAACCAAACCAAAACAAACAAACAACTTCCCTCTAAATAATATAAGGAAGACTCAAATGATTGCACTTAATACATATGAAAAAGGTAGAAAGGAGGATATCCTAGTGCACAAACATTGACTCCTGCTCTTCTCAAAGCTTGCTTTTCCGAGTTACTCTTTGGCAGAGCTTGTAACAAAGTCTGGTTTCTTGGCACAAGTGTCTGGGGTGGAGGGGGAAGAAAAAAAAAAAAAAAAATCGAACCCGGCTGAAAGTCCTTCTCCTTTGCTCCCTGCTTTCTCCCGTGCAGCCAGACATTGTTCTCCGGGAACGTGGCTTGGCTGCGCTTCCCTCCCAGCACCAGCGCGGCTCTCCAGCGGGACAGAGCCACCACGGTGCCGCGCTGGTGGCCTTTGCCACCACTCCTTTGCATTTCCTTTTTAATCCAGTCGGCTTTGTCAGTTCTCTTCCCCCCGCCGGTAGCCGGGCCCGGCGCTGCGGTGGGCGCGGTGTCACCTCCTGCGCCCCGGGGGCTGCCAAGACAGGGGCCCCCGCTCTGCCCTGGGCTGCTGCTGGCACCGGGGAGCGGGGACCAAAGGAAACCAAAGGGAGGACACGGGACAGCCAAAGGACCACTACTTCAGTTTCCTAAAACCTTCGAAGAAGCTGCTTCGGAAGAGGGGAGCGGCTTCACCGCCGCTGGATGAGACCGGAGCGCAGGGAAATGGTGGGGGGACGTCTGCAGGGCGAGCAGCGGCGATCCTGCCCGAGCCAGGCGGAGGAAGGAAAAATCAGAAAGAAGGAAGGGAGAAGAGGGTTTCCTTGGCTGCGGGGCGGCCCGGGGCGGCGGGGGGCTATTTGTAAGGCCGGAGGAAGCTGGAGACTTTGGAGCGCAGGAGTTTGATGAAGGAGCGGGGCAGCATCTCCTTGTGCTTCTCTGTGTACTTGAAGTAGTTCTGGGGGTGTGCCAGCACGTCGAAGAAAGCTTTGATGAGCTTCTTGTCCTGCAGGGAGGCCAAGCCAGAGGGAGGTTCAGCATCCCTCCTGTGCTCCCCCTGAGCAGAAGCCCCAAGTGCAAGAAGAGCAGGAGGGATCCCTGAAGGGAAGGATGCTCCTGCATCCCCCACAGCCCTGGGTAACACAGCCCTGGGGGCACAGACTCACCTTGAGGATCTCCTGGTGGTTCTCAGAGGCGTAGAGCCTTCCATCCCGCACGATGTCCTCCACCAGCTGCTCGTAGTCCTCTGCCAAAAAACACGGGGCATGAGCTGCCACTTGTCCCCAAACCTCTGGTCTGTGTCCTTCAGTCCACTCCCCCCAAACACACAGGAGGTGTGACCTGGGTCCCAAACTGTGGTGGGGAGAAGCAGCAGCACACTAGGATGGCATCTCCCCGTGCTCACCGTCGTAGGTGACATAGGGGATCTGGAAGCCCCGAGCACTGTTGGCTTCACTGGTTTTGAAGTTGATCCAGAGCTTCCGGGAGCGGGCAGTGAAGGCAATGGGTCTCTCGTAGGTCTGGCAGGTCTCATAGGTGGTGATGGAGGATGGGGAGGCTGCAAGGAACAGCAAGGGGACACAGGATGCTGGCTGCTCATCAGCAGAGCTACCCTCAGCCTTACTGGGTCAAGAGAGGCATCAAGGATGGGAATTGTCCATGCTGGGCCAAGCTGAGCCCCCCCTAAACCTCATGTTACATGAGGGATTGTTATTCCTTCCTTGCTCTGGAAAGCACTAAGTGGGGTTTTTAACCCTCAAAATGAAGGCTGAGGCCCAGGTGTGCAGCCCAGCCCCTGAGATCCAGTAGAACACCCAGGCAGCAGAGTGATGCTCATCTCCCCACTCACCCTAATCCCAAAATTCCCCTCCTCTGCCCAAGGATGTGCCTTTCTCCCTTTACACAAGGCAGCTCTGCCAACCCCTGACCCTCTTCCTCCCCTGCCCCCCAGCACTGCAGCCTCCTCGGTTACCTACA
This sequence comes from Erithacus rubecula, assembly GCF_903797595.1. NCBI lineage: Eukaryota > Metazoa > Chordata > Aves > Passeriformes > Muscicapidae > Erithacus > Erithacus rubecula. The sequence continues at coordinate 3,115,963 of NC_136678.1, forward strand.
GTTTTTGCGCATGACCAAGACGTCGCCACACTCGTCCTCGGAGGGGAGGAAGATCTCGGGCACCACGATGAGGATCTTGCGCTTGGGCGGGGGGTTGATGTTCCAGGTGCACTCGATGTTGGCAGGGTAATTCCCAGGGTAGTTGGGGGACTCGATGTAGCCCGTGTACTCACCCAGCTCCCCTCCACACTGCCGGTCTGTAAGGCAGGGAGACCAGTTCAACTGGGAACCAGCAGCACGGGGGCACTGGGGGAGTGTTTCACTGGGGGTGGTTTACTGGGCAAGAGGGGCAGTGTCCCATTAGGCAACCCCCATGCCTGCCAGCATGCACAAAGCACTGAAATGACCCCAAACTAAATACTTTTGAAGGACCCCAAACCAGTTCCCCCCTTCTGTTGCACCCCAGCTCGCCTACTTTTGCACTGGGACACAGAGGTGGAGCCATCAAAGTCGGTGGTGGTGTTGCCAGGGCAGGAGATGCAGTAATTCTGCCGGAAATCGGGCTGGTAGGTGCCCACGGCGCAGCGGATGCAGCGGTGCACGCTCGTGTTGTAGTAGTGCCCAGGGGAGCACTGCACTGGGGGGTCAGGCAGCACAGGGGGCTGTGTCAGCTGCTGGCACAGCCCTGCTGGGTGGCCCCTTCCTGGGGACCAGCCCTGACCTACCTTTGGTGTCGCAGTCCTGGAAGGAGAGGGCGCCCTCGTGGCGGGTGGTCAGCCCCCCGCCGCAGGGGAAGCAGAGCGCCCGTCCCACCTCGGGCTGGTAGGAGCCACGGGGACACGGCTGGCAGGGCTTGAAGCCATCAGCAGAGTGCTGGCCAGGGGGACACTGACCTGCAGGCACACGCATTGTTCAGTCCTGGCACCCCACATGCCACTCAGATCCTCTTCCCCCACAGCCTCGGCAGCACCAGTATACCCAGAGCAGTGCTGCCCTTCCTGGGGTCCCCTCTAAATAATAAACACCCAAACCAGCAACTTCTGCGGGCCCTGGGGATGCTCAAGGCTTTCCTGTCTGCTGGCTAATGGTTGAAGTTGCAGTCACATCCCCAAATGTGCCTCGAGCTCCACCCTGCGCCCTCCTTACCGGTGCAGCCGGTGATGTTGGTGGCTCCGATGGGTCCGAAGGTGTCGCCGCGGGGACACAGGTCACAGGAGAGCTGCCCCTCCTTCTCCTGGTAGGTGCCGGGGGGGCAAGGCACGCACTGCTCCGTCTGCCCGTGGTAATAGGTTCCCTGCGAGCAGCTGACTGAGAGCCGGGGGGGATGTTGGTGATGCTGTCACCGCCGGCTCCCCTCGTCACCCCAGCACGCTCCTTACCACACTTGCTGGCCAGGCGCTGCTGGCCCGGCCCGCAGCTCTCCTGCCGCTCGGGGGCCACGCCCAGCTTCCGCGCCACCTCGTACTCCATCCCCGAGAAGCGCAGCAGGAACCGCTCCTGGTTGATGGATTTCTTCAGGGCTTTGATGGCCGACTTCAGCTTTTTCTCCACTCTCTGTCGTAGGCAGTGCAGGTTGCAGCTGGCTGGGCGGTGCAGAGCAGAATGGGGGTACAGGGGGAAACAGGGTGTGGATGATACAACTGGCCCTGAAAAGGGCCCCTGGGATCTCATACCCTGAGACAATGAAACTTCTCACGAGAAATGTTCACCCCCTACTGAAACCCCTGTTATCATTTAGGATTTCTATTAGTCTTTAACTTTACTAGATGATTGGTCTTTTCTCACCTAGAATCTTAAAGTAATTGGATAGTTCTCAACTTATAATTTTGCTGGTTAGAATCTTAATCCCCCTAAACTCTATAAAAACCCCTTGCTATGCTATGTATCTGTATTTTGCTGGTAGAACCCTTTGAAGAAATAAAGCTACCTCTACAGTGGCTCCCAAGATCTCATTCCTAGCTAGCTGAGAAGCTGACCCTCTGCCTCAGGGGCTCCTGGAGCTATCCAGACCCCGTAGCAGCCCAAAGCTAGAACCATCCTAGCTCTGGCAGCTACAACAGGGATGCAGTAAGAAGGGAGGGGTGGAGAGGGAATCCCAGAAGCATTAAAACCATCCCCAAACGCTCAGTTGCAAGTGGTACCCAGCACACGCCAGTCTGGTGCAAGATGAGACTGGTTTATATTCCTTGGTATTGTGCTCCCAGGATGGGTCTGGCCAGTGCTGTGCCCACCTGTGATCTCCTCAGGCTTGATCTCTGCCTCAAACTCCAGCGTGATGCGTGTCACCTCTTTGCTGGGGGAGTTGCGAGCCCGGCGCCCTTTGCCCTTCTTGGAGGAGTCACACTTGAGGTTGACGAAGGTGACCTGGCAGTCAGAGCACGGTGCCGAGCCACCTGCACACAGGGGACAGGTCAGCACCCCATCCCTGCTGGGGGACAGGTAGCCCCACCTTCCCCAGCATCACACCTCACCTTGTGCCCCAGCCTTCCCAGCCTCCTCCTGCTTGCCCTTGGTCCGAGGGTGCAGGTGGCACTTGGCATCCTTGATCTTGAAGGAGGCTTTCTGCTTGACCGGGGCAGCCACAGTCTCTGAAAGAACAGGTGAGTGCTCAGCAAGCTGGCATGGCCCAGCCAGGCTGGTGGCACCCCAGGAGCCCCCTTACCGAGGCACTGCTGGCTGCTGTTGGTGGGTCTGTGCTGGCTGCCCTGCCGCAGCACGGGGGTCCCACAGCTCACCGTGTAGCTGCTGTCGGACTCTGTGAGGGAGTAAAGGGAGTTGGTTCTGCCAGGGTGATGCAGGCAGACAGGGCTTTGCTGTGGGGAGATGATGCCCAGCACCCTGCCATAGAGATCTTGCACCAGGGACCTGTCCCGTGGATCTACAGCCAACAATGAGCCCTCCTGAGCAGCAACCAACCTCCCTCCCTCCATTCTGGCTTTGTAGCCACTCCTCTCCCCTCAGTTTGGGCCATGCAAGGAAATGGGGATGCCCCCTGCCCATTCTGGTGGGGGCACTGGCACCAGTACCTGGCAGAAATCGGGCCTTGGAGGTGCAGGAAAGGGCACAGCTGTCCTTCTTGCCCATCTTGTTGCAGGTGAGGGTGGCCCGTGGTGGCACTGAACCTGGCAGGCACTTCACCATCTCCAAAGGACATGCACCAGCTGGTGATGACAATCAGGGATGCCCATGGCTGGCACAGCTCAGAGACCCACAAGTGACCCCTGCACCCTCCCTCTCATGGGGGGATTCACTGGGGAGGGGAGGGTGCCAGAGCACAGCACAGGGACCCCAGCCTGGCACCCCAAAGCCCCCAGCTCCTCCAGGCCTGACTTACCCACACAATCCTTCTTGTTCCAGTGCAGCTTGCAGCCAGCAGGACAGGTACACTGGTAGCTGCCAGGAGTGTTGATGCAGCCGAATTTGCAGCCACCCCGGTTGATGCTGCACTCATCGATGTCTGTGGGGGCAAATGAAGAAGCAGTGGGTGAGGGGCAGTGGGTGAGGGGCAGTGGGAATCCTTGGCTCTGACACGGAATCACTGCATTGCCTCAGGGCTGACATCCTGGATGGATAAATCCAAGCCCAGCTGGGACAGGGGATCTGCACCACAGGACATTTCCAGCAGTGCCACCTCCCCGCAGCTGTGCCATCCCCACGGGGATAAGGTTCACCCCGGCTCCCGGTGTCCCCAAGGGCTAGGCAGGGATGGGTGCAGCCCATCCAGGCTGAGCCCAGCCCTGGCCTCTCGTGGGCTGGGGGGGCAGCAGACGGAGCCGACGTGAAGCGCTGAGAAACTGAACTCAAAAAACCTCCCTCTCTTCAGCAGGGACCCCCGGCCTGAAATGATCCTTCAGGTCAGGATGGAGCTGTCACAGCCCTCCCTGCTCAGCTCCCCCCCCTCGGGGCATTGGTGGGAGCCATCAATCCCTTTGCTGCAGGGCCACCCCGAGACAGTCCTGGGGGCTGTGCTGGCTCCCTCTCACCGCGTGTTTCAGGAACACGAGGAGGGTCCGGCAGCACCGGAGCAGCCGGGCTCGTCACCGCGGGCCGCCGGCTCTGCTGCCGCAACACGCTCCGGCAGCTTCATCCACCTCCCCGCTTCCCGGGCGCAGCACGCCCCCGCCCTTGGGAGCTATCTGCCTTGTGAAATTTAAATCAAACCCTTTTGATGTTCCCCTTCCCACCCCGTCACAGCTCCCTGCCAAAAACGCCGGGGATTTCTCCCTCTCTCCCCGCTGCAGACAAGTCGCAAATTGTTCCTGTCGCTCTGTTTGAAGTTGCAGACACCAGCGAGTCTGGCTGTGAGCCCCTTCCCTGCCCGGGTATGAGTAGAACCGACCTTCCCCATGCGATTTTGGGGTGGGCAGTGTCCCCGGGGATCCTACAGCTGCTGTTCCCCACTGTGTGCTCCTGGGGAGCCGATCCCGGCGGGGTGACACGCTGCCAGCACCCATCTAACACACCTACCCCCGCAGTGGGTGAGCCCGTAGAGCGTGTAGCCCTTGTGGCACAGGCACTGGAAGCTGCCGGGGGTGTTGATGCAGAGGTGGTCGCAGGTCCGGTCAAAGGAGCACTCATCGATGTCTGGAGGAAGGCAAGGGGAGGAGGTGAGAGCTGGCATGGCAGAGAGGGGCTGTCCCCTTCCTGCTCCAGGTGCCCCAGCAAGCTGTGCTGGGATGCTGTGGGACCCTGCACTGGTGTCCTCCAAGAGTGCAGAACCAGATTGCTCTGGGCATTCAATACCGATGCCCACGGATCCAACACCAGTATGCTCCAGAACCCCGGGCTCGCTCCCTCCCTCCCACCAAGCTCTTCCTCACCCTTGCACTAAGAAACACAAAAATCCCCCCGAAATTGCATAAAAAATGGCCAGAAAAACTCCTAACATCTGAACTAAAAAATCAAAAGTGGCCCCAGAACCCAGTGAGTTTTGAGGGATTTCTAAGGAAAAGACTGGAAAAATGGGTGAGAAAAATTTCTGGAGGAAATGTGACTTAAAATGGCCCCAAAACCCCTAAAATGGCCCCAAAACCTCCTGTAATCTGTGCAAAACCACCTAAAATGTTTGAAAATTCCAAGGATTGGTGGGAAAAGCATCAGGAGAAATCCAGGAAAAATTCAGCATTAAAACCTAGAAAAATGCCCAAAATTCACACTAAGAAGTGCAAAAATCCCCTAGAAATTGCACAAAAAAATGGCCAGGAAAAGTCCTAAAATCGGCACTAAAACCCGGAAGAGGGCTCCAAAATCCAGTGAGATTCCAGGGATTTCTGAGGAAAAAACAGGGAAAATAGGTGGGCAAAATATCCGGAGGAAATGTGAGCTAACATGGCCCCAAATACCCAAAATTACCCCAAAAATGGCCAAAAAACTCCTGAAATCCGTACAACCAGCACCCCTCTGCTCCCCAAACGGGCCAAACAGAACCAGCATCCTGTCCCTGGCACGGGAGGGCTGCAAGAGCCCCCGGCTGCTGCCAGCCCAGGGAGGGAGGGATCGGGAGGATGCCGTGATGGGGAGGAGCAGGAATGCTGCGCGGGCAGGTCCTGCCCCGGGGACGATGCCAGCGATGCCGGCTGGGAGCTGAACCCAACCTGGTGGGCTGGAGCATCATTTCATTGGCTTCATTAAGTTAATTGCTGCTCTCACGTCAAGCTCCCAGAGCACAGAAGCTGGATGGAGATGAAAGCAGTGGCAGCCCCGGAGCTGCCAGCCCCCTCCTTCCCCAGCTGTATGTTTCCAGGAGGCAGCACTCAGGCTCATGCACACCTGCCGTGCTGAACTCGGCCATGGGCTGCGGGGGCAGCACAGTGACCTGCTGGGCTTGTGTGGGATGAGTGGAAAGATGTTGGGACAGGAAGAAAGTGTATAAGAAGCAGCATGGGGCAGCCAGCTCCATCTGGAGTGAGCAGGAGGTGTCTTCTCCCCACTCTTGCCCTCCAAGAACAGGGACCCCTGGCATGTGCCTAATTGCTGGCTTTAACTCTGCAATAGCCCACAGGTCCCCAGCTCTGAGACTGAAGGGCTAAGCCCCAGAGCAGAGCCTAAATCCAACACTAATCCCCTGAAGGATGCATGCAGTCCACAGGAAAGCCCAGAGGAATGAGCAGCCTGGGCAGCACCTCTGCAGCAGCAGCCATGGGAGCACAGGGAGGGGCAGGGCAGGGGCCTGGGCACTCACTGCCCCTTACCTTGGCAGTTCCTCTCGTTTATGAGCAGCTTGTAGCCCTTCTTGCAGCTGCACTCGAAGCTGCCCACCGTGTTCCTGCAGATGTGGTCACAGCCGCCGTTGTTGAGCCGGCACTCGTCGATGTCTGGTGGGGACAAGGGACACCCATCACACCCTGGCTGGGGTGCTCGGCCAGCAGAGCCCAGGGCTCCCCTCTGGGTGCTGTCCCCACCATCAGCTGGCAAATGGGGGAAACCCTTTGGGCTCTGATGGTCAGTAGGGGAATGTGGCTGCTGCTTTTCTCTGTGTGCATCTGAGGAGCCTGGGCCGGAGCAGGACTCTGGGGCTCAGCCCTCCTTGGAAGTGATGCAAAATTCTTAATTTTTGCAGGTCTCAGTGTCCTCCTGAGTAGAGCCAGAAGCCCCAACAGAGCCTCTCAACTGAGTGAGAGCACCAGACCAGAGTTTGCAGAGCTACAGCTTTGGGGGACCAGGAGAGGCAGGAAAAGAGAGAAAACCAGAGGGGAACTCCCTCCTTCAAAAACAACCACTTGGCAAAATAACTGCTTTTCAGCCCTTGCCTTTCTGCTTGCCATCTCCTTCCTGCCATTAACAAAGCTAAAAAGGAAGATGCACAGTAACTGCAAAGAACCCCAACAACATGGAAAGAGGCTGGAATGTGGAGGTTTGGGTTGTTTTTCCCGTTTTTCCACTAATCACAAAATTTACTGTTAGGAAACAAGCTGTGGAATGGAAAGAGACCAGGAGGAGGCAGGGGCCTGCCCTGTCCCTCCATCCCCCAGTCCTGGGGCAGCAGCTCTGCCTCGCTGGGGCTGAGGTTTTCTTTTTATGACTGTGAGGGAGTGAGCTGTAAACCCTCCTGCAGCCATAATAAAAGCCCAGACACAGGGGACATGGCTCTGGGTTATTGCAGAATGGGAGAGGGGTGGATGCTCTGATAAAATACCAGGGGCAGGGGGTTCTGGAAGCAGTCAGCAGGTAGACAGGCAGCCAGCAGTGGGACAGGCTTTCCTTTCAGCTGGGGTCAAGTTCTGAGAGCTGCCAGAAGACACAACACAGGCATCTGCCAGCATTGGGGGGGCAAGTTTGGGGTGCAGGAAAAGCAGCCTGGAGTGTCCTGCCTGGCAGGGATAAGTGGGTGGGGATGTTGGTGAGATGTTCAGCACCCTGGGGTGGTCTCCCCCATGTGGGACACAGTGCTCAGACCTGTCCCCAGAGGGACCTGTGTATCTCACACACCCAGAGCAGTGTGGATTCCCTGCACATCCCCTGGGGCAGCTGGGGCAGTGGGGTAGGGTGGAGGGAGATGGGGCAGGACCCTCCAGCCCCACAAGGGCTATGCCACTGCCTCCAGCTTGATCCAATCCCCTTTTCCTCTTCCCCAGGGGCATGGGGCCAAGCAGAGTGCCTGCAGCAAGACATCCCAGTCCCTGTGCAGGGGGGTGATTCCTGTCCCCACTACATGGATGCAAACACCAAGCCACTGAGCACTGGGGGCAATGTCGAGCTGAGCTAAACCTGAGCCTTTCCTAAGGGCACTGAGGACACCCAGGGGTGAGCAGTGAGCACCCCAGCCCCCCTCACACCCACCTACCTTTGCATGTCTTCCTGTCAGGCTGGAGCATGAAGCCCATGGGGCAGCTGCAGTGGACGCCGGTGGCCGCGTCGTGACACTTGCTGTCACAACCCCCGTTGTTCACAGCACACGTCTCTGCATGGAAAGGGGACAGAAAGGCTGGGGTGAGGTGCTCAAAGGTCTGAGACATCTCCATGCAGATGTCCCCCCATGGCACAGCCTGGGAGCAGCAGTGGGTACAGACCTCCCTGCAGAGCCCGTGGAAACCGCTCTTGGCTCCGACACAACAGCAGAGAGGCCACAGAGCCGTGAAATAGCGAACACATGGGGGCTGTGCCCCCACAAACGGCCTCATGGAGGCAGCTCCAAGGAGGAGGAGTTCCACTTCCCACTCGTGCAAAAGCAGCCAGACCAGGTCCTGCCAGCAGTGTCCAGGCTGCAGCTCCCAAGGATGTGGGGGCACAGCCCCAGTCCCCCCGTGGGGTGGCAGGGAGCTTCTGTTCCCCTCGCTGCCACCAAGCTGCTGAGCCTGTGCCATCGGTCCCTGACTGTCACCCACTGCTCAGGCACAGTGGCTGGTCCAGTGTCTCAGGCTAATTTGGGAGACACATCATGTAATTGAAACACACACTCAGAGGCAAGCAGCATCAGTGGAAAAAAAAAATCCAATTGAAAAAAAAAAAAGCTAATTATTTCAGTATTATCAAAGTCAGCTGTTGCTGGTAGGACTAGAAGGGACACTAATTTAAATGAAGCATTTTCAGCTTGACAGCTTCCCTGTGAGATCAATCCACAATTTCAACCCTAACCACCAGAACAATGGTTTGAAGTGCATTAAGTTGTTCACAAAGGATAATAAAATATTCCTTTCAGAAGGCTGGTTGCTTGGATAAATGAGGCATTTGGGCTTCAAGGAACCCAAGATGAAAATGCCTTGAAGAAATTCCTTGGAAAGAGCAAATCCCAGGTTGTCCTGCTCTTTGCAAGCGCTGCATGGGGCAGGAATGACTGAACCATCCAACCATTTGCCGCGGGGCTCGGGAGCTGGGATCACTCTGTGCTCATCTTGCCACTGCTATTTTTATGATGTCCCATAATAAGAGAACAAAAGGGACCATTTTATGAAATTAATCGCCAGCACAATTACAAAACCTAACGGCAGGGGAAGGATTTGTGCAGATATTGTTCCTGCAGCCAGGTCCCTGCACTTCACACAGCCCAGCCGTGCCAGGGATGGGACAGGGACACAGGAGGGTGACAGGGGAAGGGAAACTTTCTGAAAGCTCAGGGAATCATTTGTTTAATGCCAGCATTGGCTCCAGCAGCTGCTGCAGAAGCAGCCTGGGGAGCATTGATTGAACAGGGTCAGCATTGAGGTGAGACATTGGCTTGGTTCAGGTGCTGCTGCCTGTGGGATGGAGCTGGAGAGCCGCAGCAGAGGGGAGGATGGAGCTCTCCAGACAATGTGGTGCCCTGGCCATATTGTCACCGTGCTCACAGCCTCCTCCAGCACTGCTGCACCCCTCCTGGCCCCTTTGCACCTTTGGGAATTCCACCTGAGATTCAAGCCAGCCCACCCAGCACCCCAGCACAGCCAGAGCACCCCTGCAAACCCCTCTGTGAAGTGGGGCAGCCTGTCCTGGGTTTGCAGAAAGCCCAGGGAGCTGCTGGGGTACCTGTGAGGCAGTGGAGGTTGGAGGAGCAGGGCTGGGCTCTGGAATGGCCCCGGGGAGCAGCAATTGTTCGGCGGAGCTGGCAGCCCAGGGCTGCTGGGAGTGACTCACCAGCCACACAGGGCTTTGGTGAGGCCTCCATGCTCAGGCAGGGAGAGGACAAAGCTTCTCTCTCACACACACACACACACACACACACACCCAGACTCTTTTCCACCCCCCTCCATCCCAGCTCTGGTCTCACTGCCTGCCTGCTGTGCACTCCTCACCCTGCTCAGCACCCTCAGTGCAGGCACTGTGGCCTCACCTCCACCTTCTGAGAAGTGACAATCTCAGCAGGATGTGATCCCACCAGCCAGAGGGGATTAATTCTGTGGTAATCAGAGGGATTACAGCTGGGCTGGCTGGGCTGTGATGGCACAGATCTGGGGTCTCCCCCTTCTCCCACCCATGTGTGAAAGGCTCTGCAGAGCCCCCCAGAAGCTGCAGTCTGTGCTCTCTGTGCTTGGAGCTGAGCTCCCACAGCTCCTGGATGTGCCAGGAGTTTGCCTGTCCCCATCACATCCAGGAACAAGACTCCCCACCACAAACAAGCTGCTGCACCTTCTGCCTCAGTTTCCTTGATGGCAGAGCAGAGTTATCACCTTACCTTCATGAAGGGCTTGGAGACCCCACGGGGATGCAAAGAAATCCCTGGGGAGGTGCCCAGCCCTGTAAAGGGCCATTGGAGCTGTGACATTGCTGCAGCTCTGGGCTGGGAGCCACTGTGCATGGGGAGACCAAACCCTGGGACACCCTGAAGGTCCCAGAGGGATCATCCTCGAGCAGGTGGGCTCTAGGAAGGGGTAACTGGGAGTGCACAGTGCAGAGATGGGCACAAGCATCCCCCTCCCCACCAGGCAGCTGCTGGCAGCCCACTGTGAGCTGCTCCTGGGTGTGGGGTAACCACTGCCACAGCCACTGCAGAGCAGATTGTCACTGCTGGATCCACCAAAGCAGCGTGAGAGCCCCGTCTCATGCAAGCACAGCAGGGGCAGCGTTCCCTGCCCTGTCCCCAGCCCAGCCCCAGGCTGGCCTGGCAGGGTTTGGAAGCAGCAGGGGCAGGGTTAGTGAGACATGCAGTTAGCACAGCAGCTCAGCCCCCGAGCCCCCAGAGGAGACACCATCTAAGGTTAGACCCCTTCGTAGAGATAGAGAGAACAAAAATATTTACCATTAGAAAACGTCTCAAGGATAACGTGTTGCTGGAAGTGTCTCTCCCCTGTTTAACATTATAAAAAAGTGATTTAGAAACAGTGTCCAGCAGGGAACTTGGTTGGTGTCACACATCAATGGTTCGACTCTGCTGCCTTTCCAGCCTGGTGGAAACTGTCCCTTTGGGCTTTTTCTCTCCCACCTCCCAGGCATTCCATGTCCCTCAGCCTCTGCAAACCCCCTCCAGCTGTGCTGGGCTGGTTGGAGCCCCATGCGAGCGGCAGAAGCGCGTTGTGAGCAGCGTTAGTGCAGCCTGTTAGTCTGGGGAACCAGGTCCTGCCCTCCTTGGGAGCAAACCCAGCACGTGCCAGGGCAGGTAGTGACCCCTGAGCGGAGCCATGGGGACACTGCACAGCCATGGGCTTTGGGAAGGCAACCACATCCCTCCTGTGGCACTTGGATTTAGCAGCCAAGCCAGCAGAGAGCCCAAATCCTGGTATGCTGGGGCTGCTCAGCCTCACCCAGGGGTCAGTGCACCCCTGAGCTCCCAACACCACTCCAACCCCACAAAGCTGGGGAGCATCAGTGGTGCCTAGGTGTGGGTCAGGAAATCAGCCATAAAACTTGAGCTGGGTTTAGTTTCCTTCTCCATCTAATCGTATTTCTTCCCTGTCCACCCCCTCCTGCTCCAGCAGTGCTCGCCAGCAATAGCCCTGCTGCACCCCAAATAAATATAGATAGGGGGGAGCTGCAATGATGCCCTGGCTGGTAAATCTTCCTGGAAAGCCAAAATCTGCATCAGCTGTGACAGCCATTTTTGCATTTCCCCATGGGCACTGCACCCGTGGCTGCTGGAGGGCTGTTTTATGTGCCTTTTTTTATCCTTTTTAATTTTTTTTTTTTTTAAGGCTGCTTTTGGAGCATAAATATAAATATACAAGGTCATCGGCCTCCCCTCCTGTCTCCCCCTCCCCCTCGTGCCTGCAGACATGTTGGGAGCCATTAGTGATGGCCCCTGTGCTTAGAGGCATGTTCCTCATTATCTGCATTTTTAAAAGCAGCAATAAAAAGCGGAAAAATGAAAAACACCGGCCGTGGCCTAATGAAACTGTCACTCAGAGGGGCTGATGGTGCTTCCTGCCTCGTGGTGTGATCTGAAGGGAACCTGGAGCAGGGGCCTGTCCCGGCAGCCCATCAAAAGCACCGCGTACAATTTCAAAGCCCATGGCCCGGGGAACGACTTTGCGTTTCCCCTCACTGGAAACTTTATTCCCCTTGAAATGATGAAATATTTTGGAGGAAATGGGGAAGGGGCGGTGAAGGGGGCAGTGTGGATGGGGGAGGGATGTTTTGCTGTGCCCCAGCCATAAAACAAGAAAGAGTGGTTATAAATATCTGAGCAGGTACCTCGGCTGTAAATCTGCCCTGGCGTCCCCGTGGGGAAGCTGCTGGCTCCCAGTGGCTGCAGCACAACCCCTTGGTGCTCCCATGGTGGGGATGGGGATAGGGAATCCCCCAGGGAAACAGGAGCTGGGCAGACCCCATTCTGTGAGAGGGGATTGCAGAGTCCAAAGGGGTGAGACAGGTTGTGGTGTGGTGGTGGGCTTTGGGCTGGTGATGCTCCTAAAATCCTCTAGTGCAGTGTTTGATTTCCCCTGGAAATGTGGGCAAGGGGAGAGCTCACAGGGATGTGCTGGCCCTGGTGGGAGATGCCTCCCCAGCAGGGTGTGGGGACAAAGAAGGAGACTTTGGCCAAGGATAAAAGGATGAGCAATTTTGGAAACCACCAGATCCCACCCTCACACCTCTGGTACCCAGTGTCTGAGTGCAGAGACCACCTCCCCAGCAAACAGACTGCTCTGAAGCATCCCCCAAACCACGAGATGCTTTGGGAGAGCTGCTCTCTCACCCCCCACACCCAACAGTTCAGGGGCATCCTCAATCCCAAACCTGCTCGAGTCAGACACTGCACACAGGGCCCTCCATCCAGGAGGAACCCACCAGCTCACACACCAGGGACCCTGAGCTCCCCACCCAGGAAGAGCTCTCAGAGGTGGGACAGGACGCAAAGGCTGCAGGAACAAACACCAGGACGGCGGGGAGCAGGGGCTGCCAGCAGCCAGGAGGGATTGGGATCCATCCCGGGAGCAGGCTGGGGGACAGCAGTGACATTAAGGCAGCAGTGAGCTGGCAGGCAGGAGGGCTTTGCTGGGGGCTCAGCCCCTAACACCCCTCAAGCTGGCAGGGAGCAGCCAGGGGCTCAGGGGGGATCCTCTGCCCTGAGGACGGAGCCGTCTGTGGAAAGCACGGGAGGGTTTTCTGTTCAGGCACAGCAGGGACAAGGGGAGCCAAAACCTCTCTTGCTTTCAGTTCCTTTTTCTTTTTTCATTTTGCAATAAGAACTCAAATGTCTCAAGCAATTGTGGACTTAATCACTCCCCAAATATAACATTTTTTAAATCAAAGCAGCTGTTAAACAGCACAAGCATATGAAACCAGTAAAACTTCTATCTCTGCTTGATGTTTTACAATTTGAAAACACACACAGGAAAAGGACAATTCTGGGGGTGGTTGAGTTGTCAGGTTGTTGGGGTTTTGGTTTGTTTTTTTTTTTTTTTTTGCAAGACAATATTCCTGAGCTGAGGCCCCACAATACCAAGCTGAGATAGATTGCCATGAGCAAACCTGCCCCCTCCATATCCCTCCCCAAAAACTGCCAGTGACAGCAACAGTAACAATTCCCAGCATGGAGACATCTTCAGCAGCACAGGAGCAGGCAGGGACCCCTGCCCACACCCCAGCACAGCAACCTGTCCCCAGGTGTCCCCTCAAGCACAGCAAGATCATTTTTGCTCCCTGTGGCTGTGCAGACACATCCCTGCACCCCCAGGTACCACAGCATCCCTCACACACACACTGAGCCTCACCAGTCTCAGCAAAAGGAAATCACCACATGCCCAAACCTGGGAAAAACCCTTCACCAGGCCAAGGACAAGTCACCCAGGGAGGAAGATGAGCCATCCCACCCCCTAACCCAGGTGTGGGCCATGGCCTGACCTACCTATGCAGGTGACACCATCTGAGTGCAGCAGGAATTTGACGTGGCAGCCACACTTGGGGCCCTGGTCGGTGTCATCACAGGTGTGCTGGCAGCCCCCATTCCCATAGTTACAGGTTACTGTGGGAGCAAAGCAGCAGTGTCACCACAGCCCCAGCTCCTCCTTCCCTGCCTAGCAGCCACTGCAGCACATAAAGCTGGCTTGGAAACACCCTGTTCATACCCTCAGAGGCTTCCTCCCCTCCTTCCCTCCCTCCTTCCCCCACAGATAATTCCTAAAGGCCTTCACTTTCCCTGTGGGATCTTAGCAGATGCAGGCTGATATGTGGTTTCTTATGTCTTCCCTCTGCATGTCTGGTAAATGCCACCATTGGAATCCAAGCAAAGGGGACTGGTGGGCTGGGTGACCCTGAGCCTGAATCCAGTGCTGCAGGGGAAAGCTGAAAGTTTCCTGAGCTCTGAAATGACACGGGAGTTTTTGGGAATCCCTGCCAGCCCTCCCCTGGGGGCAAGGTGTGCTGTTCATTTAGTTTAGGATTAAACTTTCATTTCATCAGCAATTCTACACATTTGCTGCACACAGCAAATGAGAAACAAAATAAAAATAATTGCATAAACACATACATATCTATTTAATAACCCTGGCACTGCCAGTGGGATGCTGGCAGGAGATCAGACACGCTGAGAGCACCACAACCCCCAGGGAGAGGATTCCTGCACTCCTCACATGCCAATTACACTCTCCTTGCTCACCTCCCCTTTGGAAAGTGAAACACTGGGACAAGAACAGGGGATGCTGAGCCTCTGGGACCCCCTTGAGCTGCCATTTCAGCCTGGTCATGTAAGGACACAACACCCCATAGTGAAGGGGGCTGCCAGCAGCATTGTCTGTAAGGGCAACAGAGGCAGAGCTGAGCATGCTGAGCTTCAGCCTCAATGAACCAACAGCTACCAGGGGGTCAGGGCCTTGCTGCAGGGGCAGGGGGTGACATGGGGACAGGGTTAGAGGGTCTCTGTGCCCCAGCCCTGGAGTGCTCCTTACGTTTGCAGTCGCGCTGGTTCTTGGTGAGCTCGAAGCCGGGGCGGCACTCGCAGGCAATGCCCCCTTTGGGGGTCTCCCGGCAGATGTGGGCACAGCCATGGTTCTTGTTCATGCAGTTCATGCCTTCTAAAAGAGAAAAGGAAGCAAAGAAATGCTCCAGAAGCCGCTGGTACTGGTCAGCAGTGGCAGAAGGATGTCTGAGCTGGGATGGGATGATGATGGCAAAGAGGGGAAACCTCATCAGTGAGGACCTTGTGGGGACAGGATAACCCTGGCCAGCTCCTGGCATAGAGCTGCTTGGGAAGGTGGACAAAACCACCTGGGAACCTTCAACCTTTGAACCTCCCACCTTGGATGAGACCCTGTGGATGCTCCCACATTTCTCAGTGGCTTTAAAGCCCATTGAGCTCCAGACCCAGCCCCTGCATCCCTGTCCCCAGCAGGGAGCACCCACTGTGGCACCAGGAGGAAGGAGCAGCCAGCTCATCCCTCTTGGACACACAAGGGATGGGGACACAGGAGATGCCACTGCAGCTGCTCAGCTGTCCTGGGCAGAGTGAGATTCCTGGGGAGCTGGAGTGACCAACACAGCTGGGAAGGGGGAAAGGAGGAAAGCAAAAACACTCAGCTGGCTTTGCCAAGCAGCAGAGATAAAAATCAGCAGAGACGCAAAAATCCCTCATTTCCTCCTATTTTGGCTAAGAGGTTGCTCCAGACGGCAACAATTTAGAGTTGATACCGAGAAAGGCTCAGTGCTGTGCAAGACCTGGCAGGGGAATATGTTTGAGGACCTCCAGGTCCTTCCCTTTATCAAAAAATTGCTCTGGTCATAGGATTAATGCCCCCTGCTCAGTATTGCTGTGCCTGTGAGTGTTATCTGCAGGACATTTATCACCTCTCCCAACATGCCTGCCACAGATTCTCTTTAAAATCTGCCACACCAAAAACGCAGCAGCAGCACCTAAACCAGGCAGGAGTGGCCAGAGGTGACAGAGGACAGACCTGCCTGACAAACAGAGGGATGGAGGGTGCCCCAGGGCGTGGAACTGCTGAGCACTGACCTTCAGGGCGCTGGATGCAGGTGTGCTGGTTGTCACTGAGGAAGAAGCCCTCCCTGCAGAAGCACTCGTAGCTGCCCATCATGTTGACACAGGTCTGCTGGCAGCCACCATTGCCCTCTGAGCACTCGTCCAGGTCTGCAGAGGGAAGGTGGCAGAGGGTGAGCATGTCTCCTTGGCACACCAAGGTGATGGGGAGTCACCTGCATCTCACCTTACATCTTAACCTGCCTTACATCTGTGATCCCCCAGCTTGACGGTGCAGGGATGAAGGCAAAGCACAGCAGGAGTGGGTGCAGGGATCATACAGCTTCCCTCACTGATGGCCTCATTTTACAGAAGGGAACACCAAACCACAGAGAAAGGGGTTTTCCTTGTCCCAGGATGCTCATCCAGGATGCTGGCTGCAGTCAGCCCCTGCTCCCAGCCCCTTAGAGCCTGCTGCCAGCTGGGGATGCCTGCACTTCATTAGGAGGAGCTGGGAAACCTTAGCCCAGAGCAGGGATAATTACTTGTAAGGAGACTCGCATCCCCTGCCCTGCTGCTCGGCTGCCCTCACACCTGTTTTGGTTTAACAAGCCAAGGCTGCAAGGAGCTGAGATGTGGCCCCGTGGCAGCAGCAATGCCCTCACCCCAGCCCTGCAAAACTGCATTTAATGAGGAGTAACTGCCCATTGCTCTCTCTGGAGGCCTTCTGGGGACAGTGAACTCACCAGTGCCCCGAGGTGCCAGAGCAACCGGGCTCGGCAGGGACAGATCTGCTCCGTGGCCGCCCCTTGCCCCCTCTGCCCGTGGTGCCGGGCCGGGAAGCGAGGGGCCCCATGCCAAAGAAAACGTCCTGTGAACTCGAGCGTTGCAGAGCTGTGGCTGAGGGGAAAGCTGAGCCCAGCACGGCCCAGAGGAAATGCTGCAATAGCAGCTCAGTGACGGCACGCGCCAGGGGCTGCCAGGCCCCCTCCCCAAACTGCACTGCATGCAGCCAAACCCCTCCCTTTGGGGCAAGAGGGATGCCTGAGTGGGGGTGACTTGCACTGTGCCCCAGCCCCTGGCAAGCACCAAGGGGATGCTCAGAAATATCAAAGCAGGTCTAGCTGGAAGTGGCCAGGCAGCAGAGCCCAGGAGTACCCCACAAACTTGGAAAGGAGGTGTTGAAAACTCCCTCTCACCAGAGGGCAGTGAGGGCTGACACCTGGGCTGCAGCCAGGCACTAAGGGATGTCCTCTGTGATGGCAGGAAGCTCACGGCTTCCTCCAATGCTCATCCCAGCCAAGCTATGTCCTGCAGATGCCAATAACTCTCCTCAAATCCCCCTGCTTAGAACAAGGGCTTAATGTCTTGCAACTTCTCCTTCCAGCTCTAGTAAAAAATGAGGAGGCAGCCGTTCAAACCCAATGGCTGAAACGAGACTCCACCACTCTAATACCTGTTTTATTAAACACAACAGAGATGGGCAGAAGCCAGCAGGGCCTGTGTCAGGATGGGGCTCGAATTCCTGTCCTGGTTCAAAAGGTCATCCAGGGTGGGCAATGGAGGGGCTGGTGGTCTCTGGTGGGCACATAGCCTGACTCCTGTCCAGTTCAGCTGCTGCCCATGGCACTGGCAAAGCCTGGGCACACACTGCTTTACTCTGCTTCTCTTTTTTCTGACTAAAAGGGGATGCAGGCAGGTCGGGAAAAGCACGTCAGGATGAGGTAAGGAAGGGCTCAAGGTGGGAGTCAGCATGCTCCCCCCAGATCCCTGCCTGCCCGGCTGCTCCCCAGCCATCTCCATCCCCTCCCACCCATCTCTATAAACACATGACGTCCAGCTTTCCTTTCTTCTTCTCGGGCTCATCCTCCCCCGGGAGAGGAAGGCAGAGCCGCCCGCCCGCGCCTCCTCCCAGCTGTGTAAATCTCCCCCCTCCCCGAGGAGGCTGCAAAGATCCCGGTGATGGCGCTTAATGCAAAGCGTATGTGTCCATAATCCCTTCCCCCCTCCTCCTCCTCCCAGTGATGAGCTCATTAATGACCCCTCTGCAGACACTAATTAGAAAATAGCATGAGCTGCAGGCAGAGGGGAGGCGGGCGCCCCGTGCCCCGCAGCTCGCAGCGCGGATGCTGCGGGAGGAAGCGGCTGCGGGCGCGGGCAGCTCCGGGAGCCCCGGGGCTCCGACGGGAGCCTTGGCTCCGCCGCGGCCGGATGGGCTCTGGGGCGGTGGGAAGTGGCAGGGAGGATGCACGGCGCTCCGTAGGCAGATGCCGGGTTTGTCTTGGCCCGGGGATTATTTATCCAGTCCCTTCGCTGGTTCCCATCCCCACCATATTTGCTATTAACTCATCTATTTTGGCAGGTGCAGGGCTGACCTCAAGCACGAGCGGAGCGAGCGGCAGGGCCCGGGTGAGCTGGTCCGGCCCTCGGCAGCGGCACAGAGCTGCTGGCCCGGCCGCTTTCCGCAGCAGGATGGGGCTGTGGGGAGCCTGTGCCTCACCCCCAGCAACTCCAAACCCAACTCTCCCAGTTTTGCTCCCAGCTGAACCCAGAGTGAGTTTCTCACCCAGCATGGAGCATCCTCCTCTGGCATCACCCCCGTGTAACATGGAGCAATCCTGTTCCCAGCGAACTATTGCAGCCCAGGACACGCCTTATTGCCCCGAGAGTGCCACCACAGTTCTAGGGCTCTACAGCAGCTCTGGGGGTGCTTGGTCTTGGTCTCCAGCAGGTGCTGGAGCAGCTGAGGAGCTGCAAGACGCCACCATCCCTCACCTAAGCAGTTGTGGCCGTCGTGCGCCAGGCGGAAGCCGTCGTAGCAGGTGCAGCGGTAGTTGCCGGGGATGTTCACGCACTCGTGCACGCAGCCCGCGTTGTCTTCCCGCTCACACTCGTCAACATCTAGGGAGAAGAAGGGCAGGAGAGCTGCAGGGCTGCTGCTCCCATCTCCAGCATCCTTGCCACCCAGCTGGTGATGTGTCCTGGGGTGCTCTGCTCTCTCTGCCTGTTCCTGCAGGTCCTCAGCTCCATTATCACCTGCAGTATCCCTCCAGACTGTACAAAATCATCCCCATTCTCCCCAGACTAGATGTTGGACCCCCAGCTAGCTCAGTGTCTTACAGCTTTAACTTAGTGCAGAGTGCTGGGAACCTCTTGGGATTTCCCAGGGTGCTGGCAGAGCAGCCTGTCTCCATGGCAAAGCCCTGCAGTGCCTGGAGCACTTTAATCCCTCTGCTATTTGTACTCGGCCCATCCTGACCCTGAACCTGCTTCGAGCTGGGAATTTTTCCCCTGCCCCAATCCTGCTTTCCTGCTGCTGCTCCAAGAAGCTAATTTTCTTTCCATTCCCCACTCAGTTGTATCTATAGATAGATAAATGCCTATACCTGTATCAATACCAACATTTACACCTATATCTACATCCGCATTGATATTCACATCCTCTGTGTGTCTATTTCTATATCTTAATTTTAAGTTTCTGATGTTTTAGCTGCTAATATAGTTCTGTAGCCTCAGGGTCAGATATCCTGCAGGAAAATAACCCAGCTTTGTTTAAAACAAATCCCAAGTGACCCTTCATGGGCAGCCCCAACCATGCCAGGACCACGGCTGCCTCCATCACCAGCAAGGACAATCAGAGTCCTCTCTGACCCCAAGCACTGTCTGTAGGCCAGGAGTTTGGGGCAGAAAAGGGGAATAAAAGGTTTACAATGGGCTGGGGTGAACAAGTGGCCTTTTTGCATGGGCCAGTGCTGATGAGCCATCACTGGCCTCTGAGCTGCAGGGGCTGTCACTCATCAGCAGGGCTCTGGCTCTGCCAGCAGTGTGTCCCTACCTTTGCAGTGCTTCCCATCCCCGGTGTAGCCGGACTTGCAGATGCACTTGTAGGACTTGGGGGTGTTCTGGCAGATGGCATCGATGTGGCAGTTGTCAGTGCCCTCCACACACTCGTCAACATCTGCAAGAGGACAGGACAGGGGAGCAAAGGGGAGAGCCTGGGATCTCTACCCCCTGTCCCCATGGGTGCCACCACCCCAGGGGATGGATCCCAGCAGCTTCTGGCTCCTCAACCAGCCCTGACACAGCTGGTGATGGGCTCTGGACATGGTGAATCATGGGTGGCAGTGGGTCCACTCCCAAACAGCACAACCTGTGTCCCCTCTTGGACACCTGAGACTCCCTTTTATGTGATGATAGGAAATGCTGCTCTGGCACTCCTAGCCCAGGCTGGAGCCAGCCCAGGCAGAGGTGAAAGTCTCTGGCTCCAATTAGCTGTTTCCTGAGCTGACCAGGCACCCAAATAATCATCATTGCTTTCTATTCTTAGGTGCCAAGGAATGTGCACGAATTAGCAGGGACCACACTAAATAAACCTGGGAGCCAGAAGTGAGAAGCAGGAGGCAGAACTGGGAAAAACATCAAGGCTTCCTTGGAGACACAGACAAAATTTGCATTGTCCCCATCCCCCTTTGCCTCTCAACCCCCTTCTCTGGGTTGCAGTGCTGTGGTACCCAGGATATCACATCCAGAGCTCCACGTGCTGGCAATGGCCTCAAGCAGCAATGCCCGAGGGTTTGCTGTGACAGGAGGCTGTGGGAGTGAAGGTTTGAACGGTATTTGGGAAATGGAGAAGCCTCGAGCACATGGAGTGGAGGTTCATGAGCGAAAGGCTGCTCAGCTAGCTCTCATGTGGTGCCCTGAAGGGGGAACATCCCCTCTGTGACTGCCAGGGGATCAGGCTGCTGAGGGGCAGGCGGGGCTGAGCATCACCCGCAGCCCCTCAGGTGTGGGCAGGGCTCCCAGCGCAGCCCAGGCTCCAGCTCCACGTGGGGAGCACCAGCGCTGCTCCTGCAGGGAATTGCCTCACCGGGATAGAAAACTCCTCACTGGGGAAAGGGGACCTGAGAGTCCCTCCAGCTTCCCTGTATCCCTTCAGGAGGATCATGAGGCTTCAAAGCTCCCAGCTGACTTTAAAACACTGCTTTTTAACAGTTCTTCCAAGAACAGAAGTGCTCCAGGAGCTCCGCAGGGACTCCAAACATCCCTGCAAGCAGCGGGCGGGCAGGGAGCGCTGCGGGACAGGGGCCACGGCCGCGGGGACAGCCCGAGCCGTGTCCCGGCCACCCCGAGCCTGTCCCGGCCACCCCGAGCCGTGTCCCGGCCACCCCGAGCCGTGTCTCGGCCACCCCGAGCCTTCCCCGGCCACCCCGAGCCCCGTCCCGGCCACCCCGAGCCGTGTCCCGGCCACCCCGAGCCATCTCCCGGCCACCCCGAGCCTTCCCCGGCCACCCCGAGCCGTGTCCCGGCCACCCCGAGCCCTCTGCCCGGAGATGAGATGTGCGATGTGAGTCACCCGGCCGGGAGGAGCAGAGCTTTGTCTCTGCACCAGGGAGGCGGCACGTGCCTGCGCATTGTATAAATATTTACAGCCCGCATTCATATTTGTTATTTGACATTAGCCATGGCCCGCGGCCACCACGGCCTCCCTTGGGCCATTAATCACCGGCTGGAGGCTGACCCACCGCGGTGAGGACGATTGCACGGGGACAGGGCTCTGCTCCCGGCTGGCACCTACAGCAGCCATGGCACTGGTCACCCTGCCACCCGTGGGGGCTCTTGTCCCTTTGGGGAGCTGGGTGTGGCTGTTTAGTATCTCAGTGATTTCTCCTCAGGCTCCTGCATCCCTCACTGGGCTCCCAGAGGGTGGTGGGAGGTTGTGGCAGTGGAGCAGGGGGATGTGGGGAGATGCCAAGAGTGCATGGGAATTCAAAGCTGATGCTGGCCCAAAGGACTACTGAATCTGCAGATCCTGGTCCTGGCCCTGCATGGCTGCGAGCTCCCCTTCAGCTGTTCCCTCAAAGTTATAAATCACAGTGTGATGCCTCGAGTCAAGGTGACAATTGTCAGCTCTGGCACCCTGGACACCCACTGACACACGGGTGGGAACCAGCACCCAAACTGTACAGACCATCCCTCAAACCCCATCTCCTCCCCTTAAAAACACTCAGAACATGAAGCATCCACCAGGCATAAATCACATCTTTGAAACTTTCCCAGCCTTTTGCCAGGAATCTCACTTTTGGGGGAATTTTATTTCCTATTTCTTTTTCCTTCTGCACTCTCAAACTCTCAAAGACCACGAACAACATGCATGAGGCACTGAGTGCACCTCTGGCTCTTTCCCACTCACACACGTGTAGCATCTTTTTTTTTCTTTTTCCTTTTTTTCCCATTCCATAACTTCAAAAGTTCTCTAACTTTGGAAAGATTACACAGCAGCAAAAGTACAAAAGAAAACATCAGTTTTCCACTCTGTAATTTTTCCAAAGCTAGAGTCATTCTGAAAGGTTACAGGAGTAAAAAAAACCAAAAGAAAACAAAAAAAAAACCAACAAGGTGTGTTTGTGGGAAGAGTGAATAAATACCCTCCTGGGCATCCCAGGAGCCGTCCTGAGACTGGCAAAGATCCCAATTTTAGAATGCTGAAATTTTGGCTCCTCAGTATCCTCCAGAAAGGATGTAACGAATTAAAGTAAAATCCTCTGAAGAACTCAATTTTTAGCATTTTTGTCAGCACAAGCAGCATTTTCCCATGAAAGGGGAGGTTTTCTCTCAGGGCAGCCCGTTTTTCCTGCAGGAGAACTTTCTCCATCCAAAAAACTGCCTCTGGTCTCACTGCAGGTGCTCTGAGCTGCTGACACCATATGAGAGGGTTCATCTTCAAGACAAGTAAAGATTTTTTTTTTTTTTTTAAATAAATCCTTACTGGTTTTCCTGTCTCTATTTGCACTCAGTAGCTCCTTGCTGGGGTGTGCCCTGCTTGTCCCTCTACTCCACCTGCTCCATTCAAGGTCCCAAATCCAGGTGGGCTTTTTGCAGGGTTTGCCAGTCCCCCTGCAAACCCCTACAGCTTCTTCCTTCCACCAACAATCAAAACTCACAATTTCCCACCTTAAACTGCCTGAAATGAGCCCAAACCGGGCAGCGCACACGGGCGCATCGTGCCTCAAATCCCCGGCGCTAAAAATTTCGTTTTGATGAAGATGTTGAGTCTCTCTGGGCACCGCAGGTCTCACCCGGGGTGTCCCCGCTCCCTGCCCAGCCCCATCCCCTGTCCCGCCGCCCTGGGGCCGGTCAGGGCTCCCCGGAGGGCAGAGCATCCCTGGCACGGCCGTGCCCGGGGGCTGCGGGCAGGGCAGGAGGTTGCGGCGCTCGCCCCGCGCCTCGGGCCGTGTTTTTTATTCCGTTGTGGGTGGGATTTTCCAGCGCTGGCTGTTGGGCCCCGTTCCGCTCCAGCTGCAGCTTTATTCTCCATTTCAAAGGCAGCGGAGGCAGACGGTTTCAACGCCACTGCCATTTCGAGCGTGCCAAAAGCCAGGGGACCGCCACCGCCGCCACCTCCCCGGGACCTCCTCCGAGGGCTCGGACCGGGGGTGGTGACAGAGCCCAGGGGGACACGGCCACCACCTCTGTACACCCGACAGTGAGCAGGGGGATACAGCAAATACAGCAACAGCTCGTATATTTTTAGAGCCTGGATTGAGGCTCTTTCCTCACTTCCTTATTTTGTTTAAAAAAAAATAATAAAAGATGGTTTTAGCCCTAGGCCAAAAGTCCCAATAAATTTGAGGAGGGGGGTGAGACAGGACAGGAAAAACTGGACTGAAAAATCTTAAACAAACAAACCTGCCATCCTTTTTCCCCTCTCCTGCAAGCGCTTCAGCTTTTTCTACAAATTAATTTTATTCTTTGTTTTTATATAGGCATATATATTAACAGCCTGTCTGTATGGGGATGTGTGTGTAGCTGTTGGCAGACATGTGGAGTTTCCACTCAGCCTTAATGCCAAATTAAAGCTTTATAACTTCAGTAGCTCCTTTTACCAGGGTATTAATAACCACCTCAGACACTGTGGTGCAGTTTATTAATCATTTGTTCAGGGAGCTCACAAGGGCCACTCGTGCTGCGCCTCAGCAGGACAGGCTCAGGGCATGGCCATGGGCAGTGGCAGCCCCTGGGAGGGGATGTGGGCCAGGAGAGGAGGATGCTCTGCAGGGCAGCCTTCTCTAAACTGGCTGGAGAAGTGTCACTGCACTCAGAGATGCTGACTCAGGTGCTGGGTGATGCTTGCTGCCAGGATGGGGGTGCCAGTGGTCCCTGGGCAGGTGCCTGTGCTCAGGATGGCTCACAGGGGATGTCTGCATCTCACTGTGCAATGGAGACCCCTGAACCAGCCCAACCTGCACATCCACCCAGCTTTCCCAAAATCAGGTGGGACAGAGGAGATGCAGCCCCAGCCTCTGGCCCTGTGGGATGATGGAGTGCAGAAGGAGGAGGAACCACAAGTCACAGCGAAGACTTGGAGCCATTCCCAGCCTGGTGACCTTACTGTCCAATGCCCAGACCCTGATCTAGAACCCTCACAAAGGATTTTGCTTCCCCAAAGCTGTCAGTGACCCAGAAAAGGGCTTTTTTATCCCCCTCCCTTAAGTCTTCCACTCCCATGAGGGCAGAGCAAGGCTGAGCTGTTCATCCTCTGCAGCAGACCAGGTCATCCTGATGGATCCCAGTTCCACCACCACTCCCTGGGTAGGAAATGTTCCCTCCACCTCCATCCCACCTCCTCGTGCCAACCTTGTCACTTCAACCCAATTCCATCACCACTTCCCCACAGAGGGTTTGATGCTCCACACCAGCAGTGTGTTCATCTCCCCATGGAATTGTCATTGCTGTTGTTGTTCCCTTGGCTTATCAGACTGACCCAGCCTTGCCTTAAAATATGCGTTTGTTTGTTTTTTGCTCCGGGAGCAACAATCTCAAGATCTCCAGCGGGGACACAACCTCTCCAAAACACAGCTGGGCATCCTCCAGTGTTGCCAGACACAGCAAACTTTATTTGCCATCCCAGGCTTCTCCTAAATCCTCTCAGGGGACTTAAAATTTTGAAAGTGAAGGTTAAGGTCAATCATGCATACTTTTCTCCTAAAGGGAGTACTCTGGTTAAAAAAAAAAAAAAAAAAATAAAAGAACCCCTAACTCCTGAACAGTTTTGAGAGAGCAATACATCGGCACTGGAAGATTCAAGGTGTCTGAATATTTATACTCCAGTTGGCAGTTACAAAAAAACTCTTCTTCCCTTCTCCCTACCCACCCCCTCCCCTTTTTTAATCTCAGTACAGGCACGTTAGACGCCCTCAGTCAAAGATCTCCTTTGAACTGTGTATGTGAAATGTTTACAGTTTTACATTTCATATTTCAGCGGGGTGGAGGGGACAGGCACAACAGTCACACACTGTGAATGCTGGAGAGGTAGGAAGGCAGAGGCCAAGGGGGAGGAGGTTTGGCAGCAATGGGAGGGGAATCAAACAGCATCTCCACGCTGCAATTGGAAAATTTTAGACTCCTTAAAAAAATACAGAAAAAGAATCACTGGTGGTGTAGGCTTTGCAGGTGCATGCCACCACAGCAGCCCCTCATGTGGGACAGTGGCTGTGGCCCCAGGCAGCCACTGGAGAAGGGCTGGTGTCAACCATGAACCATCGAGTGCCCAGTGGGCTGGGCTGAGGCTGTCATCCCACCCAGGACCCTGAACTGGGGTTGTGGGAATGCCAGGGGCTGCAAACTGGGGTGCTGGGCTCTCCCAGGGAGATGCTGCCTCTCCTTCCACACCACAACATCGTCTGAGGGGATGTGCAATTAGTTGCAGGGAAAGTGGCAAATCCTGGGATGTGTTCCCAGTGCTGATGGTGCTGCCAGAGGGGCTGGCACCGCCCAAGGATGGTGCAGAGCTGCCAGTCCCTGGGCTCTGCCCTCCCAGCATGCAGAAGAGGAGCTGATGCTGCAGCAGGTAAGGGCACTGCTCCACTGAGAGAACAAGCTCAGGACAACTTCTGTCTGGAAGGCTGGGAGATGGACTGACAGACAAGAGTTTGGGACTGGGGGTGACATTATCTATCCAAAACCCAGAGGAGAGGTGGGAACAGCAACATGTGGGCAGCCTGGCCTGAGGACTGCAAGGAGAGAGTCCATCCCTGATGAGAATGTGTGTCAGGAGCCACCCTATGGTTATTTAGATTTACATTGTCAGTTCTCCTGTTGAAAGCTTCCCTAGCCCAAAGCTGACTCCACAGCCAGCCAGGTCCACTGGCAGACACCCTGCAGGCCCAGCAGCCAGCTCTCTAAATCCTTCTTTCCCCACAGACTAAACTTTCTGGGGTGATTCAGCACAAGAAATGAGCCAGCAAGCCCGACCCACGACACAAAGTTATCCCACTGAGACAACACCACCCGATGGGAGAGGGGCCCTTCCCAGGCTGTGACAGTCACCTGGCAAGGGTGGCTGTCCCTCAAAAGGGCAGAGGTTTCAGGGTGATGTGTGCCCCATCCTTGGGGTGTCACCTGGCACACACACCTGATGCTTTTGAGAAATATCCTGCTAACACATCCCAGACACACAGAGTGGGTTCAAAGAGCTCAGTGACAGTCAGAAAACCCAGGAGTCAGCAGGTTCTGAGGAAAGGCACGTGCTGTACCTGCCAGTGATGCCCTAATGATGCCCGTGAGTCTGACCTCATCCAAAAAGGACCAGCACCAGGCCCACCCCTGCCCTGTAGGTCCTGGCAGCCCTATAGGCACCAACCTTTGCCTGTCTGCAGACACCTCCCCCTCCCCAGTTCTGAGTTGTCCAGCACAGCCCCCCTGTGAGCAGCTGGGCACCCAGAGGAGCCAGCACTGTCCCAGCACAGGGCAGGGGATGCACCCCAGCGCAGGATTGAACTCACCTCTCTCCACCCCCACTCCACCCCTCTCCTTCCCTGAAGGGATCTGTCAAGTCTCTGCACGATGGAATTTCACTTTGCTATTTTAATGCAATTCTGGCTCAGGCTTGAATGGAACTGGAAACCAAAAGGCCTTAATAAATAAATATTATGATAAGAAATGAAAGCAATGCATACACTCAAGATAATTTGAGGGGGGATAAAAACCTAAGCATTCCTTTCTGTGCCTAAATCATAAAGCTTTACGTGAAGCTGGACGCCTTCTCACCAAACCTTTGCCCTGGAAAATCTCTCCTGCTTGCCCAGGCTGCCCTCCGGAGAAGTCGCCTATTGTTTTAGAAACACTTTGAGCCAGATAAGACAATAGCCTTGAAATTCCTTCTAACTTTGTCGGTGACAGGGCTCGGGCGACCATGCGCGTGGCTGGAATCCTCCTACAAGAGATCTTTCATTATACCCTGCGCTCCGAGATTTCATTCACACGCTATTTAATCTCACAAACGTGCAGCTGCCACAGCAGCACAGCCAGAGCCGGGCTGGAGAAACCTTACGTGCTATGGAAAGAAAAAGAGAAAAACCTCACAGATTGTAGAGATAGTGGTGAATTAAAGAGAAAAACCCCCGCTTTGAGACGGCCAAGAGGATCATGTATAGGGCTGTGTGTGCTCGTGTGGGCGCACGCACTCCCGCGCGCGTGTAGAGAAAAAATCTGAGCTAAATATAGAGGTGCTATAGAAAAGCGAAGGTATAGATAGACCATACATAAAGCTCCGTGTGTACGTCTGGGAAGGGGAGGCTCTGCCTCAATACTGGAGTTGTGAAACAGAGAAGCCCGAAGTTGATAAGGATGGGACTTATCTCTCTTTCCACGAGACAAGAGCTCCCTTAATTTTGAGGTTTAGCTGTGCTCAGCTACCCCAAGTTTCCTGCTGCCCAACATCTGAGATTCCCCCGTGCCGGGGTGAAGCCCCGAGCACAGATGCAGCCTCCTGGTGTTATCAACGCCCGCTCCGCCATCCCTGCCCTCCAACCCAGCCCGGAGCAGCCTCCTCGCCCACACTGCAGCCGTGGTAGCCCCATCTCACAGACACAAAACCAGCAGAGCCCACCCAAGCCCCTCTGAACAGCCACATTTTGCCTGTGATGGATGCAGACTTATTTGCCCACCCTTATTTTCTGCCCCTGAACCCCCTGCCTTGAGATAAAGAGTCCAAACAAAATAAAGAAAACACTAAAGTCTAAGAAACGCAACTCATTAAAGAGTTTACAAACCCAACCCCAGTTCCAAGGCAGTAGGCAAGAATATCTGCAAGCGACATTTAAAATCCCCTCCACTGTTTGTTGTTACTGCTGCTGCCTTCTCCAGCCTGCACTTAAACCCCAGCTCAAACGAGGAGATCCGGCTGCCCAATCCACACATCAAACAGCAAACCTTCAAGCAGGGAAGATTTTCTCTTACCTTGACTGGCTTTATTTGCCAGCGTGTTTCCAGAGTGGAGGAGAAAGAAAAGGATGGAAAATCCAGCAATCTGCAAAGCTCCCATTGCAATCCCAGTCTGCAGGGAGAAGCGGGGGCAAGAAGGGGGATTTCTGGTGCTTTAAAGGAAACAAGGGGCTGAGCATGCGAAGGGAAATCAAGGGGAGGAAGGGGCTCTCTCCTTGCCGTGTGTGAGACAGAGAGAGGGAAGGGAACTGAACTGATGGAAAAAGCTGCTCTGGGTTCAGTTTGGGGCTCTTGGTGTTGCTGAAGAGGAGAGAGCGAGGGAGGGAGACCCAGGGCAGTTGGAGGAAAGTGGACTCTATCGCCCTCTCTCTGGCGGCTGCTCTGATCCCTTCTCCTCCTTTTTTTTTTTTTTTTCCCTTAAATAATCCCAGCCAATTCCAGTTTTGCAAGAGCAGCAGCAGCAGCAGCAGCAGGAGCAGCAGTGCTGGAGGGGGGAAGCAGGCGCCTTGCCCTGGTGCTGGGGACCTGGGAAAGGGGAGTGGAAAGGAGAGCCCCATCCAAGCAACGCCCTTTTTCTCTCTCCCAGCCTTTCTTTCTTTCTTTCTATTTGGCTTTGGTTACTCCTTCACGGCTCCCCCCCTCGCACCCCCAAGGCTGGGCTTTGCCTGCAGGAATTTACAGTCTGCGCTGAAGGAGAAGGGCCAGTAGCCATGGAGACTGCTTCCCTGGGAGCAGGGAGGTCAGGCGGAGACCATGGGCGATCAATGCATCAATGCAAAGCCCCCCGCAACCCCCAGACCCACCCCGCACCTCGCAGCCCCTCGGCCAGCCGAGGGCTTGGGGTGGTGGCAAGGGGAGGGGGGCCAGGGGGAGGCGAATGGCATGGGAAAAGGCAAGGGGTGGAAAAGAAAAGCACAAGGAAAAAAATATATATAATGGAAAAAAAAAAAAACAAACCCGAGAGTTTGCAGATGGCACGACCTGGCTGGGCTCGGTGGCTGCGGGAGCGCCTCGGGGTGCTGGGCAGGGGGAGACAGGGCCGGAGAGCAGCTCTGCTGGCTGCCCTGAGAGGTGGGAGGAGGACTGGAAATAAGGGTGGAGGGGGAAGAAAAAGACCTTTCTGAAATACTCAGGGTTTTTTTGTTTGCTTGCGGGACCTTCTCACAGCCCAGCCCCCTGGAGCTGGGGGCACCCCAGGGAGGCAGGGGAACCCCTGCTCCACCCCTGACCGTCCTTGCTCTGGGAGCTGCTGGCACCATCTCCCTTCCAGGGTGTTCCTGCTCCCTGAGCCAGGAGAAGCATCACCAGCCAGGAAACTGCAGTGGGAGATAAGGCTGGAGCCAGGAGTGGGATCGGGAGGAAGGTGTGCAGTGATTCCACCTGTCCAGGGACAGAGGTCCAATAGCCCCAGTGGTCATCCTGCCCACAGGGTCATCTTGCCCATGGGCTCCCTCCCAGCCCAGTGTGCTGCCCCTACACCGTCCCAGCCCCCTTTTTGTTCTAATAACTCCTAAAGATACTACAAAGGGAGCTGGAGGCAGTGAGGAATGTCCAGCTAAGCCAAGGCACCCACAAAGGAATCGAGGGACCACAGGCAGACAGGAGGATCCTGAGGAGTTCCTGGGTCTTTCCCTACAAAAACTGCCCTCATGGGACAGGGACCTTCCCTTTGGGAGGGGGTTTGCAGGACCACACCAGTAACCCAAATCCCTGGCACAGCCAGGCTCCATGGCAGCTGATGGGGGGCAAAAGTGCACGAATGATTAGTAAAGCTGTAAAAAAATGTAGCACATAAAAATATTCATGTGGAAGTGTGGTCCTTAGGATGTGCTGGGAGAGGATCATGACCCACCAGTGGGAATGTGCCATCCCACTGGGCACTGCTGCTGGAGGAAGCCAGCTCCAGTCTGTGCCATGAGCTCCTGGTACCAAAGCTCCTCCTCAAAGGTGCTGAGTGGGACAAGGCTCTGGGCACTGCAGCCCACGTCCCAACCTGAAGACATCACCAGTGGGGTGCCACCACCCTCCTGTGAGTATCAGATCAGCAGCTGTGGCACTGCTTTTCTTTCTGGGCTGGAATTTGCTGTAGAAACACAAGTCTCTTATGGCAGAGACTCATAAGAGCAGAGTCAAAATGGAAACTTGGTGGATCTCTGTGACCAGCCATAGCACCTCGCACCCCATCCTGTGATCCTTTATCATCATAACCAGAGGAAAACTAAACAGTCCTCCTTTTTTCCCCTCTAGCCTATCTTCTAAATCTGGAGACCGATCTCACGGCACGAGGGACAAGACCTTCAGCAATGTTGATTTATAACTGAGCTTCTAAATTGCAGGTTTACGCATTAGTATAAACACCCATAAACCAGCCTTAAATACACAGGACCGTGTGTAATTAAAACGCCAAAACACCGAGCGGCCACGTGACAGCACAGGGGAATGAACAAACTCCTCACTCCTGCCTGTGCCTCAGCAGGGACAGGTCTCTGGCCAAGAACTCCCAGTTAAACCAGTGCCTTGCACTGCTGGGGGGTGGGTCATGCCACAGGACCCCCATGTCTCGCTCCTCCTTAGGGTTACAAAGTGCCACAGTGAAGCGGTGGGGTTGGAATGAACTGCTGATGTCCAGGAATTCCCAAAAAAGCTGCTTTCATCCCAAAGCACGCTGCCTGGTCAAGTGGCCAAAGGGCCAGTGGTGGTGCCAGGCTGAGCATGCCTTGGTGTCTGTCCAAGCACAGGGCTGTCCCCCAGGGGGAAAGTCGGGCAGATGGGGATTCCTGCCATCACACAGGGAGTGTGGAGGGAGTACCACAAATCACACTGAAATCACCTGCAGGACAGCCCAGCTCTTTGGCCCAGTGGCTCCTCACCAGCTCCTGTTGCTGCCACATCAGGCTGGCACAGACCCATGCCCGGGAACTGTCTCCAAAACCCTTCACAGGCATTGGGACAGCCCTGCCAGCCCCAGCCTTGCGTGTGTGTGTGTGTGTGTGTGGCAGGGAAGGAGGTGGCAGGATTCTCCTCCCTGCTGCCTCCACTCCCCGTTGTGCACTTCTGGGCAAAATCCATTTGCTTTGGCTTCATGTAGGGCCAGAAGATTCGGCCCATTGTGCTGTGGCGCTGAAGAGCCGGCGAGGAATTGTCAGCCATGCTGAAACGGTTACATGGGGAGTCATGAAAATTTACTGCACCACTCTCCGGTCCCTCGCCAAGAAATAAAAGCAAAAGATCACAACAGGCATTTTTTTAATTTGAAGCAAAATTAAAAAAAGAACGGATCTGCACTCAGAAAACAACAACCACATCCACAGATCAAAGCAGCTGTTCTCCTCTCATTCGGGGTTTTAAGAGGTTTCTGCAGCTACAGAGATGTTTACACAGGGAGAGAGATACATACATTGTGCTGTCTTGATGCTGCCTCTCCCCCCTTCATCTGGCAAAACATTCCCTGGGAGGCGATATGAGGTCATTCCTAGCCCCTGCCTTGTTTTCCTCAAGCTGCAAGGCTGCGGGGCAAGAGGCAATTCAGTTCCCATTAGCACACACACATTTGCACTTGGAACCCTCCCATGTACATTTTGCCTGGGGGGAGCTGGGGATGGACAGGGAACCAT
The DNA here is from genome assembly GCF_903797595.1 of Erithacus rubecula. Classification (NCBI taxonomy): domain Eukaryota; kingdom Metazoa; phylum Chordata; class Aves; order Passeriformes; family Muscicapidae; genus Erithacus; species Erithacus rubecula. The sequence continues at coordinate 3,147,496 of NC_136678.1, forward strand.
CCCTTGCCAGCTGGTTCCCAGAGGGAACTCCAGCAGCCGGAGCTGCCGTGAGGGCCAGCGGCTTTGGCAAAGCCCCTGGGAAGGGACACGGAGCCGGGAGGTGGGCTGGCATCTTCTGCAGACCAGCATCTTCTGCAGACCAGCCCTAATGTTTCTGTGGCTTCCACCACTTTTACGACGAGAGGGGCTGACTGGCTCTGGGGAGCACTAATGGACTGTAAAAGGCTCTTTCCCCTCTGCCTCCTTGGCTCCAGCCCAAATCCGAGCGGCAGTGAGCCCCACTCCGGTGCTGCAGGGACGAGCCGTGGGAACGCGCCAGGGCAGGCGCTGCCTTCACCTCCTGGCACCAGCACCTTGGTGCTGCTGCTCCGTGGGCAGCACCCGCTTTGGCAAGCACACGGGTGCTGGCTGTGAGCCAGAAAATGATAAAAGTCTCCCAGACGATTCTCCCCATCCCTAGCATGGGTTTAATGCCATGTGCTAGGAAAGAGCTGCATCTTCAGCTGTGTGTGCTTGTGTGATGCTGAGCCAAAAGCAGTTTCTGAGGCTGCACAAGAAGCTGCTGAGAAGCAAAAGTCCCCAAGGCCCTTAGGGTTTGCAGAAGCAGCTATTGAACCAGGCAGAAGAGGGAACCTGATTTCCCTTTCCCTCCAGTCCATGAGAAGCAGAGGGTCAATGCTGCCAGTCCAGGGCAGGACTCCCCCTCTTTGCTGGACCCAGCAGTTGGGAATATGGATCCCAACCCTGAACACTGGAAGGTGCTGGCTCGAGAAAACAGCAGCCCAGACATTTCAATGCCCCAGCGAGGGCTGTGGTCTACAGCTTGGAACAGAATAGACTATTTTTAAAAACCAAGAGGAAAACACAGTATTCCCAGTAACACGCCAACAGCCCAAGCTCACGCGGCTCGGCCGGTCCCCAACACTCATCCCTCGTATCCCCAGCCTACAGTTTGATCCAGATGCCTCCAAGGTGGATAAAAAAGCACCAGGTCCCATTAAATGACTGCCTGGCACCTTGTGACACCTTTTTTCCAGAGCCATGGGGCTTCCCAAAAGGCTGCCTGCGAAAGGCCTTGTTTGTAATTCCCAGTCTGCAGCAGGAGAAGGTGACACACGCTGAGGTGAAGTGACTTAGCCCGGCGTCACCGGGAAGGCCGATGGCAACGCCAGGAATAGCCCTGTTCCCAGTTAACCACTAACCACACTTATCCCAGAATAAGGGTCCCTTTTTCCAGCTGAATTTATAACAGCTTTCCAAGTGACATAAGGTCTTACAGAAATAGACAGGCTTTTATTCCAGAATAATTACTGGGAGATCAGACTGGAGCGTGTGTAATTACACCGGTGAGTAGGACCCTGTGTCACTGGGAGACTGCTTTTATCTCATCCTACTTTTCCACGAGCACATGCACGTCAGCTGGGAGATCATCAGGATGTGGGTGGAGAAGGAAGGGGCTTTGGGTAGGAAGGAAAGTGATGTATCACTCTCTACAGCTCTGTTAATCACATTTCCCATAGAAGATGATAAAAGGTCTTCAGCTACTGAAGTAAAAGGAGCCTTTTGGGGTGTGCTGGGTCACACCTCAGATGGACTCAGCTTGGTGCATCTGCTTTGAGTCAGACACAGCTTTGGAGCAGGTGGGTTTTTCAAAATCCATTTTAAGTCCCACACTAGTAAAATCAACCTCTGAGTCCACGAAGTCCTCAAAGCCTGAAACACATTTCTGATAAAAGCTGTGGGAACACATAGTAGGAAAACATCCTTTGAAAGTAGCCCCATCATTTATCAGGTGTTGATGTGTTTGTCATTGGCAGAATGGTGCCTCCAGGAACTGGGGTGTGGGGGGCTGCTCTGCTGCCCACAGCTGAGACAAGGCAGGGGTTAACTGTGACACCACGGGAACTCCAGGACCCAGACACACATGTTTAAAAGTAGCACTTCTCTCCTTAAAATAGTTTATGGATCTTACTTGGGGATAAATCCAACACCCTGGAGCAGAAGGAGACCTATTAATTCCTGAGTTTTTTCACACTGTAGTAAAGCAGCGGTTTTATTTGCCCGCCTTGTGTAAGATGTCAGTCATTTTCCCACTTGCATTTCCATCTACAATTTAACAAGGCAGCAGTTTATTTCCAGAAGCCCCGGCCAGACCCCAGCCAACTGCGTCAATATTTTGTTGCTTACACAAATGCCACCATTAAAGTCAACACTGCGTTCCGGGGGAGGCTTTTTCCCTTTCTTTTTTATTAGATGATGCATGTACAGCTCTGGAAATATGGCAGGGTAGGAGCAGCTTCTCAGAGCTGTACCTGGTGCAGAGGCACGGGCACACTGCTCAGGGCACTGACCTGACCAAAGGCATTTGCTAATTAATTCATTCTTCCAAGAGACTTAACTGCCTCTTGCCTTTGGAAACCAAGGCAAAACCCGAGCCAAATCCAGAGGCTGTCAGAAAAGAGGGAGAGACCCTTATTGAGTGCAGAACACTCCAGGGGAGGGAGCTGGCTGGTGCCAGCCGTGGAGCCGACGGGGGCAGGCATCCAACTCTCCCACACGGCTCCTCAGGGCCACTTTTGGGGTAGAGGGGAGAGGCAGAGCTTGGCTGTGCCAGGGGCTGCCCACCTGCTCCCACAGCACTGCTTTGGGGTGTCTGCCCTGTGTCTGCAGGTCTCCATGGCTGCTGGCTTGTTTGAGGGATGCTCCAGCAGCCCGCACGGTCGTGTTGCCTTTGGCACGCTCTCCCAAAAAACCCTCAGAGGTTTTCTGGTCCAGCATGAGCTCATCCCTCTGCCCCAGCCTCTTAGGGCACCCCCAGCACCTCCCTGAATCCACAGCCACCCACCCCCCCAAAATCTGGGGGGGTTTAACCCTACACACTGCTAAAAAGTGATAAAATCCCAAGGGGAGCAAGGTGAACCCAAAGGACAAGGGGCTGACAGCCCAACCAGCTGGGGAAGCCCTAGAGGATCTCCTTCCTAATTCTGCATCAGACCACTTTTGCATGAGAACAGAGCGGCCTTAGTGTGTCAACAAGCCCTAAATGCCCGAGGGCAGCTGGAAGTGAGATGACATTATTTTTTTTTTTATTTAAAACGGACTTCTTAACCTACAGGAAAGTAAATGTTCTTCTAGGATGGCCAAGAAAACCACACTGGGATTTTCCAAATGGGCATGACTGACTGTTTATGAGCGGAGGCCTCCACAGGCAGGAATAAATGGCTTGCTCTCAGCAGGTTTTCCTTTCTATATTTACCCTCACCTGAAATGAACATTATTGCACACTGCAACACTTATTCCCTCTGATCAGGGGAGCGGGTGAAGAGCCAACCAGCCACAACATGTCAAATAAATTGTTAATCTGGTGTTTGCACGGGCAGGGGGGAGGAGGGAGTCCCCTGGGTTTGGGGCAGGCCCCAGGTCCTGTTTACAACTCCCATCCCAGCTCTGCAGGAATGCTCTGCTTTCCTGCTGCTGCTCCTGGCTGCTGAGATGGAGCTGGGCCCTTCCTGGAGCTGATCCATTGGTCTCTGAGAGGTCTCCAGCCCTGTGGCACCCATGCAATCCTGATCACAGGCAGCTGGTGGAAAGAGGTGGCACTGGTGCAAGGACCTGCTCAAGGCTGCATGAGAAGGCTTTTGAAGAGCAAGAAAGGGCATCCAAATCACAGGTGTAGGTACAAGCATTAGATAACCCTCTCCAAAGCACATCCATCCATGCCATTCATCTCCACAAGTTCCAGGTTTCACACTGGGTGTTTCTCTGCCTATTCTGGGTATTTCTCTGCCTGTTCTCAAGGTGGGAAGTCCCTATGGATGCAAAGGGGTGGTGCCTCCCAGGGACAGGTCCCCCACAGGAACAAACTGTCCTGTTGATGTGCAGCTTGGCCATAAAAGACCTAGAAGTTTCCTGGATAAGGGGCTGGGGGCTCAGCCACTGTGAACCAAACCTCACCATGAGGCTGGTCACTCAGCTGGAAAATCTCCCCTAATCCCAGCCCTGGGGAAAGGAGAGGACAGGGAGATCACCTGCCTTTCCAGGATGGCGCCCACATCACATGGCTCCCTGGGTCATGCTCACACCCACCACTACCTTCAAATCTGGGCTTGACCTCCCATTTACCTTGAAGTTCACTAACTAATTGTGCCATCCACTCTGGCACGCCAGCCAGAAAAGGGGCTCACATCACCCCAGGAAGAAGAGGGGGGATTAATCCTCCATGGTAGTGGGGGAAGTTGATCAGTCATTAGTGTCTGCGGGTGCCAGGGACACTTGGATGTGGGCAGCAGGGATGAAACAGCCTTGTTCTGCTCACAAGGCTCCCATGTACTCATGCCAGACAGGACCTGGCGCTTTTTTTTTTTCCCAGCTCAAACTTTTCACTTTTGGAAAAGTCTGTCCTTGTCAGAATAGCTGAGCAAACCCTTCCTCAGCCAGCCATTCCACGAGAATTTGTGTTAATCCAGATTAACGAATATAAAGCAATCTAGATAAACCGCATTAAGCCAAGAACACCTTTGAACTTTTTTTTTTTTTTTTTTTGGATCACAATCCCTCCCTGAGCGCTGTGTGTGGCTTGGGCCTCCCTGTACCTCCAGCTTCCCCAGAGCCAAGCTCTCCAATGAGCCACAATTAAGTCAAGTCAGCAAATACAAAGATTATCCAGAGCCAGCAGCACCAGCAACAACCCAGTGCTTTGCACGGGGAGCCCAAACTCAGTTTTGGGTGTGGAGGTGTCCAATGGGGTGAGATGAGATGAGAAGCATCTCCCCAGCTCCATGCACAACCCTCAGTCACGATGCCTGGGCTGTGGCCAGGCTGCCCATGTGAGCATGAACCAAACCCCTCCAAACCTCAGTTTAGCCAGCACCAGCCCATCCCTTAAACAGATGGCAGATTGTTCTGGAACACCCCGAGACTGGGCACTGCCCACAGCAGGCTGGACAGGACAAGGGGTGGTTTGCTCCAAGGGGCTGCCCCCCATAGCTCAGACATGGCCTCAGCTCATGTGCATGGGTTGTGTCACAGGAAAGGTCATGCCCCACCTGAGGAGGAGGGAATGGACAGATACCATGGCTGCTGGTGAAGCACGTGGTGTGTTGTGAGCACACACACACCTTGCATGCCCACGCCAGAGCAGCACTGCAGCAGGCACTCACTTCTGCAGAGGACTCCCAACCAAAATCAGGAATTACAGCAAACCCGACCCCAAGACATCCTCTCACCTGCACAAGGTGTAAAATACCCCTTCACACACTTGCTGGGACACTGGAGCTCCTCAGGATCCAGCTGTCTGCCCACGTATTTGCACCAGCATCCAGCACGGGAACAATCCAAACCTTGTCTGGTGCTCAGGAGCTCCTGCAAAAATAGCTTTCCTGGAGGGCTGGGCAGAGGAAAACTCCAACCTTCCCCTGCTCTCCCCTCCACACCCTCCCAAAACACCTGCTAATGCTTTCTGCCCTCCACCCCATTGCCTTCCTCCTGTAAGGCCAATTTCCAACAGCCACAGATGCAGCTGCTGGGCTCCAAATCCCCTCCTATTTTGGAAGTGAGGGCTGTGACACCACCAGGGCTCTGCCTCTCCTGTTGGGATGGGGTTTTCTTTTTCACAGAGAGCCTTCTGCAGCTGCTCAGCACAGCAGCTCACAGCTCAGGGCACTGTGCCTCACTCCCAGGTGATTTGGATCAGGACACACCAGGAAGTTTGCTTTCACCCCCTCTGTCGGCGCGTGGGCGTGCAAACAGTGACCAGTTTCTCTGCTGGTTCGACTCCTTTAAATGGGGACTTTCATATTCATCAGGCTTGGAAAAACATTGCCATCTTTTAAACAAAAAAAAATCCATTTCCCCTTCCATGGGGAAGGTATTTCTGTTTGCACTGGCAGGCTCTCACCCTCGCCGTGCCCAGCACGGTGGGGCTGCAGCAGTGTGGCCATTCCACAGGTGAGGAAGGTCCAGCATGGAGCTCTCTCTGCTCCTGCCAGGAAAATGGGAATCTTCTTGGAAAGCTGAGCCCCCTGCACCAGGCTGGCTTTCATGTCTTAGGGAATTTGCTTCAAGCAGGGCAGAGGAGACCTGCATGGGCTCTCCACAGCCCCTCATCGTTGAGGCAGATTCACAGCCCAAATGGTCCTTTTCAAATGTGAACACCAGGGTTACAAATTTCTGAGGTGATAAAAGGGCAAATTGGAAATCTCCCTATGGAGTTTGCTGCCCAACACTCCAAGTACTCACCCTGAAAGACTCAAAATCCCAATTTCCTCTGTTGGGATTTCAGCTAGATGTCTTGGCTAAAATAAATGAGATTAATCTAATCAGAAAGGTGGATGGAGCTCATTAAAATAGTAGATTAAAAGAACCCACCCAGCCCTATTACCATAGCTCCTGAAGTCCTCTGCCTTTGCAGCAAGCTAAACCCACTCAGGAATTAGATTGCCTTGCAGAAATCTGCAGGAAATGCATTAAAAATACATTCTGCTATTACAATCCTTCATGTCACCAGTCACTTGGGAAAGGAAATTAATGCAGGGCAAATGCATATATATTTAAATACTTACAACTGCCTCCTCTGGGATCAGGATTTATAGGCTGGAAGCAATGGGCCCTGCTCTGAAACAGAGACAAGAGCAAACTGCAGCCCCCTCAGGAGCTGTGCTTTTCTACTCTCTATAAATGCCATTTCCCCATCTTCAGCTTCCTCATGGCAAGTTGAGGATCAGAAAAGGGCAGGAGCTGGGTCTGGCACTGCACGAAGCTGCACAAGGAGCACTGAGGGGAATTCCTGGGCAGAATTTGGGCCAGGCAGGTCTCATGATGAGCTTTACTGGTTTTGTTTCTCACGTTCAGTTGCTTTCCCACTCGCTAAGAAGAGGGAAAAATTGCTGGAAGGGAGAAAAAAAAAGCAAATTGTTTATCGGCACACGAGGAGCCTCATCGCAGGGTTTGTGGATTTGCCCTTCTGAAGATTTCACCCCAATCCCAGAGAAGGGCAGGTGAGGTTACAGCAGGTGACGGCAGTCAGGCCCTTCCTTCTGGAAGGGAAAAGGGACAAACTCAGAGGTACGAGGGAGGAGGAAGGATCCCCTGCGGCAGCTCCCGGGACGGTGCCAGGGCTCCGGAAGGCTGGTAGGGCTCAGGTACGGCTGCAGACCCCCGGCTCCCCCGTCCCTCACACCGGCACCGTCGCACCCCCCCCTCCGCCTGTAATGGAAGCGCCCCCCGCCCCGCCTCGGCACGGCGCCTGGCGCGGCCCATTCGCGGGACAGGGGGGCGCGGTTGCGGGGAGTCCCGGCCCGCCGGGCCTGAAGGCGGGTTTGGGGTGGGCGCGGGATCCCGGGGCAGGGCAGCGGCCGAGGCAGTGCCGGTGTTAATTCGCTCGGTGCCCGGTGTTAATTCCCTCGGTGCCCGGTGTTAATTCCCTCGGTGCCCGGTATTAATTTGCCCGCTGTTAATTCAATGAGGCCGGCACTAGGGGTCAGCCCCGCGCCGGGGATCGCGGGTCCCCTCACACCCTCAGACGCGATTTGTCCCTACACAAACCTGCACGTTTTCACTCAAAAGCTGCTCAGTAAATGCTTTTAACTCCCTTTTCCTCTCGAGGCTCTGGTTCGTATTCCTTCCCTTACTTTTATTCTGCTTTTCTGCAGCCAGCCCTGCACCAGTTCTCTCCTGGAACCGGCTCTGGGCAGTCACTGCTGACATTTCCACACTGACCATTGTGCATTAAATTGTCCTTAGAGCGACTTTGGACTGCTTTTCCCACACAGGTCTGCGTAAATAAATATAAATATAAATATAAATATAAATATAAATATAAATATAAATATAAATAATATAAATATTCAGGCTTGGCTTTTCTCTGCTTCGTAGCAAAAAATATGTGAGAATGGGGATGGAGGTGGATTTGGGTCTGACTGTAGAAATACCAAGAAAATAAGATGGCTCCTGGAATAAGCAAAAAAAAAAAAAAGTTGGAGCCTGTTTTATTTATTCACTGCTTCACGATTTACTAAGAAGTTTTTAAATCTGATGAGTGTCAGGTGTGAGTCACTAATATGGGAAGATTTAGAGGCTGCAGCTGTGTAAGCTGTGATTGTGACATGAACAAAGCAGACTCTGCAGAAACAAGAATTAGCTAGAAGAACATTCTGCTGGTCTTCATGAGGGTGCAGAGGGTTTCTCTGAAGTGTTGTGCTCTTTTTACTCCTCAGCTAAGACGGGGTAAGTGATGCAACTGATGGACTTTCTCAGCTTTCCAAAACAGCCTCACTGTACAGCATTTATTGCAGTGTAGAACCTCCAATTCTCTGTCTCATCCCAAGATTTTTGGGGTTTTGGACTTGCTGAATGTCACCATCCAGACCCTCTACACTCACTGTACAAATGGAAGAAATTCCAGGAGCTGTTGGAAAAGCTGCCTAGGAAATCAGGGAGAAAGGGAGAGAATTGCTCCTTCTACAGGAGCTGCCAAAGCACTAACTGGACCCTGGGTATTCCAAACCTGATTCTTTCATCACCTGCTCAGTAAAAGATGAGAGAAATGCCTCTAAGAGCCAGAGGCCTCGTGGATCCCTCCCTCAAGGCTTGTCCCTGGCACCTCTCACACAGTGAGCCTCTGCTCCTGCATGAAAACAGAGCTGGGAGCCTTCCAGGAATTGAGAGTTCTCACAAACTTGAATGATTCTGAGATCCTGCGAGGAATGAGGGAATGCAGTTTGGAGGTCTATTTAAAAAGGAAAAGCTGCTTTTTAAAAAGATAAAGCTTCTTCTTTCCTAGCCTGCAGAGATTTCTCTATAGCTGTCTGTCTTCTTCCTCAGACTTCATCAAAGCTCCTTTTGGAGGCTGAAATCCTCTATCCAGTGTAACATTCTGTGGATAGCAGTTCCTGGAGCCCAACCCTGTGCTGGGGCATGAGTGCTGTGTGTCAGTGTAAGCAGCTCCCTGCCTTACCCTGCTGTTCCTCCCACACACAGATCCCTCAGCCTGCAGTGCCCCTGACTCTTGCAGGCTGAGCATGACCAGGCTGGTCCTGCAAACATCTTGTGTGGTTTTTTTTGTTTCTCTGCATCACCCCAGAGAGGCTGAGCAGCAGCAGCAGCAGAGCCAGGTCTCACCTCCTGGTAAATCAAGGATCCATGGATCTGCTCTGCTGAGAGCCTGGGCAAAGGGAATTATTCCCTGAGACAGAAGAAGGGCTCAAAAGCACAGCTTTTTTCATAAAAACACACAAATAAACAGCTGTGCTGTCTCTGCACCTTCTGTAGAGTTTTGGCCAGACTCTGTCCCCTCCACACCACAAGTCACTGATGTGTTTTTTTCCTGCATGAAAGAAATTGGATGTTTGACAGAGAAAGCAAGGTGAGTACACCTGATGCTGGAGTGCTCTCAGGTGCCACAGTGTCACCAGGGTTCCTGCAGGATCCTGGTTTATCTGCATCCCTCCAGAGTGTTCCTGGTTCCTACAGCATCCTCCTGCAACAGTCCCTAACCCACTCCTGGCTGTCTGAGGAAGCTTCTCTCACAGATTTCTGTTGATTGACCAATAATTTTTTGTTTTTATATTTTTCCTCTCTACAGGGCAGTGGATTCATTCTCTCTTCAGCCTTTTAATTTTCCTTGATGGACAATACTCTCAGAAAGATTTCCCAAAGAGCCTTGGTTCCATTCAGGAGGAGCTGCTGGAAGTTGGGTGTGGGTTTGGAAGTTCAATTTGCAGGCAGGAGTTTGGGAATTCTCAGGAATTCTCCCAGCTGCAAGCTGGATTATTTCTGATCCCATTCTCCACGTACCACACAGGGGTAGAATCCATTCTCCTCCAGTTTCTCAGATCCTGCCTCAACTTGTAAAAATCCATCTGACAACCCCACCAAGGCCAGCACATCAGGATCTGAATAAACCTCTCAACTAGAAAAAGTAGCAGTCTTTTTTCTCAAAAAAACTTGTCACTATTTGGTGGGGCAGGCTGTGGAGCTCATTGAACTGCAGTGCAGATTTGGCCTTTTTAACTCAAGGTGTTTATTCTGCCTGGGGCTGTAACCTCTGCTGAGGTGTCAGTCCCAGCCAGGGCTGTGGTGTGAGGGATAAAACCTCATGGTGTTTCAAACCATTAAACCAGCTCAGTGTATTTCATGTCAGCCTGAAAACCTGACTTGCCTTGTTATTAGAAATGGAACATACGGTATAAATTTAGCAATCCCTGGTGTATTTAGCATTTCACATCAGCCAGATTTTACTTGACACGAAAATCTGATCTTTAACCTGTATTTAAATGTCTGGATTTCTTGCTCTAATTTTACATACTGAAATGTCCTAGTTCCTGGCAAGCCCCAGGTCTTTGCTGGGTAAATGTTCTGAACTATGGTTGCCCAAATGGGTGATGGTGCCACAGGAACCACTCGCTGCCATGCTGCAAAAAGGGATTTCAGTGGTACATGACAGCCCCTAGGGACACAGTCCTTGCAGCTGTACATAAGTGGGGGTAAAAATGAGCTTTTCTAACCCTCCATCACATGCAGAACACACCCACAATGGCTGCAGACCCTTGTGCTGTCTTTAACAGAACATTTGGATGTGATTTTATGCATAAATTTGTTTAAAAAAAAAAAAATATTCAATCTCCCAAACCCCCCCAGCCAGTGCCTGCAGGATGAGAACTGCCCTGCTTTGACACAGACCCCCAGGAGGGCTTGGGCACAACACTGGGGCCACACACAACAGCACACACGTGTGTCTAAGGTTGTTTATTAATTCAGTCTGTTCTAAGTTGTACAATTATGAAAACAACAAAACGACTGCTGGAAGCCCAGGAATATTTACAATCTCGCCTTGTTGTAGTGAGGTCAGTCTATGTTGTTGCACAGATTGGTTATGTTTGGTACCACAAGATGTTTAAAATTCAGACAAATTTGAACAGATTAACAATTGTATATACAGGAAATAAAAGGAAATTCAAGTATCAAAATACAGACAGATTAAATAACATTTGTATTACAAATCAGCCCCACTGCCATACATCACAATTAGCAAAAATGTCCACATTGCAAACTGAACTCGAGTGTCTCTGCCCTGTCAGGGAATCCCAGGTTATTTTTCTGTGGGTAAGAAAAATGTCTGAGCTGGGTTGACTTAGTGAGAACAGCACAGGTACTTTTCTTTTGGGAATAAAAAAATTTAAGGTAATACCAATATGAGATCTGAAAGGGAGACCTTTGCAACACAACAGTGTTGTGAGCACTGTGCCAGCTTCAAAATGAGGATCAGAGCAGAGCCAGGGAAATGCTGCTGCTGCTGGAAACCTCTGAGGTGGGTGGAAGGAGCATTAAAGCATTGGCTCCACCTCAGCTGCACACAGAATGGGACAGTTTGGGGCTTTTTGGCATCTGCTCTGTGTCTCAGCAGCCTCCTGAAGGTACAGACTTCACTACAGGTACAGCCTGGAAGGTGCTGCATCTTCTCTCTGGGAGGGGGGACAGGCGTGTACTCCAAAAAAGTTGCATAATTTCTTCTAAAAAGAACAATCCCAAAGCAAGGTTAAAGTCAGCTGAACAGCTAAGATTAGAGCTGGTTTTTCTTTCTTCTTTGTAAACACAAAATAAAAAAAGGATAAAGCATCTTCAATTTGAAAAAAAAAAATCATCCCCTCCTATAAAAAGAAAGACAAAACTCTGCGAGTGAGGGCTCAGCCCACAAACCAAAGTCTGTGAAACACAATCTGTCTTTAAAGAGAGGAACAAGGCCCAGAGCAGCCCCAGCTCCTCCTGGGCAGGTAATACAGCAGATGCAGTTGGATGCAATGTCAAGATCAGCACCAGAAATTTGGGGCACTTCCCTCCAGATAGCACAAAACCCTGCAGGGAGGAAGAGCCTGAATACTGCAGAGTGGGTGGGTGAAGGTGCCAGGAGCCAGCAAGGGGCACAGCCCAGGGTCAGCCTCCAGCACCGAGTGCCTCGAGAGACCCCACCACACTGAACTGCCCAAACAACTGCTCTGTCTGTGAGGTGAGAAAGGGAGCATCTGGCTAAAGAATGGATCACTAAAGACAACCACAGGTTTCCACGTGGGGCTGGAATGGACCACCAGGGTCACCGAGCCCAGTGCCTGAAGATTGGAGTCTTCATCACCACGTCACCTCCAAGCCAACCTCCAAAAACAGCTCACGTGTCAGAAAGGAAAGGTGTCCCTCCTCCCAAGCAGAGGTTCAATTTGCAATCTCACCAAAGACTTGTTGCCAACACACCTAATATTTACACTTACACCAGTATGAATTGCAACATGTGCATAACAAGGAATGTTAGGTTTCCTAAATTCATCGACTTAACCCAAAATCTCCACTCCCCCTTCCCAACCCTTTACAGGTCTGTGCCCTCGGGATTACGGTTCACTTCCCCCCCAGCCTCACTGGTGAGAGAGACTGAAGGAAATCCTGACATACAGCAGCAACTGGAGTTAAACAGGAATTACTTGGGCACAGAGTTCCCATGTGGCAGCAGCTCCCACAGCCCCAGCAGGGCCTGAGAGATCACGACGGACGCGCTGCGCTACCTTTTGCATCTGAAGAATTCAAATCACAACCATTTGAACATTCTCCCCAGAGGGGAACAGTCTGAAAACACGTCAGTCACAGCCCAAACCACTGTGAAACACTCTGTAATTCGGAATAAAAGCAAGCACACAGCACCTCTGAGGTGGTGTCTTTGGGGACACTGGGCTCAGACGGGGCCAAGCCACCCTCAGGCTGATGTGGTTTGTCCTTGGGGATGGACTGTTTCAGTGTAATGCCCAAAATTTAACTCCTTATTTGTTCATCTTCTGAAACGGTTTCACTAATTAAATAAAATGAGCTAGTATCAAAAAAGTGCTAAATCACAATTGAATATACTTAAAAAAACCCCAACCCTTCAGGGCATAACTGCATTTAAAAACAAGACAGGTGCACAGAGGCTGGAGCAGGGAGTCGTCCCCAGGAATTCAGTGCGGAAACGGGAAGAAACGGGGTCCTTGCCATAGAAATGTCAAGTATTGCAACACGACAGGTCGGGGGATAAGGAAGCTTTGTACCATCGGGGATATTGGCCACAGCTGCTCTGGGGTGAAAGATCCTTTCAAGATTCTTTTCCTTGAGTTGCTTCCATTTGCTACAAAAGTGTGGAGTGGCTTGGAGAACGGGATGCAGACTTACCCCACCGGGTTCTCACGTGGCAGGAAGCAATCTCCAAGAATTTGGCGTTCTCTCCTGTTCACCCAGAGCTGAAGCAGAGTAAGTACCATCAGAAACACAGCACGCCCCTGCTGAGACTTTCTATCGTGCTCCTCGCCGGACTGCAGGATTCTCAGTAAATAAAAATGTTGTGTTTTGCTGTTTGTTTTTCTGACGAAAAAGCTGCAGCGCTACATTGAAACCGCGAACCGGATTTGCTCTGTGTCACTTGGTTAAAAAAGAAACGGGTCGAAAGATGTTTTGTCTCAAACTAGAAAAGGCGACATCGCTCTCGGCCTCCGAGTCTCGAGTTTTCCTTTGCTAGCAATGCAGAGAGTGGCTTTCCTTGGTGGAGGATGGGTCCCCCTCTGCTCTGGGAGCCCTCACCGAGCAGCCACACACCCACTGCGAGGCAGCCACCCGTGCCACAGGGAGATGATCTTCGTGTCACTGTGTCCCAGCTCTCTGCCCCGCTACTACATCCCGTGGTAGGAGACGGCTGCCCGGAGCTCAGCTTCGCAGAGGCAAACAGAAAGGAAGATAATGGAATGAATTTCCAAGCCATACAAAAAAAAACACGTGCTGGGAAAGGTCAACGGGCCGGAGACGGGACACAGAAACTGTCAGGGCTATGGACACGGAGCAGGGCAGGGCTGGCTGTGATCCCCGCTGGGTTTGGTCACCTTTAGGAAGGCACGTGCTCTCCTGACCCGGATTTAGGGGGTGTGGAGGGACCTGCCCTTCCCAGCTGAGAGCAGGGGGAGATGAAGAGCTCAGACCCTGTGACGCTGGGCGGTGATGAACACCTACACATAGAAACTGCTCTGCCACCCACACCAGGGACTGAGTTTCTCTTCAAGGGACACAGAAATCTTCATGGCACTCTTACAGCTTGGAAAAGTGCTGATAGAACCCAAACCCAGCCTCCCAGAGCACCTTGGGCACAGCAATGATCTGCTGTCCACAAAGCCTGGGCTGGCAGGGTGGCCCTGCAGGTCCTGGGCAGTGCTGCCTGTGTCAGGGGGCTCTGTGGCATACACTAGACTGAGCTTTCCTTTGTTTTTTTTTTTTTTGCTTTAAGACAACACTTCTACTTTTAGTCCTCTCACTGGGTTCCCAATAGCTGAGCCCTCAGTCTGAGGTCAATTTGCCATTAAGTTGCAAATGACTTGGGAGATCAAACTCATTCCTGAGAAAGAGTTAAATAAGGACTTTAAAACATCAAATTTCAGTGCAGGTGAGGGGAAATGGAAGATCTGAGGCAGCAGCTCCAAAGCCACAGCAAAACTCAGCCAAGCTGCTGCTGGGCCCTAACACCAGGGGCAAACAACCCAGGGCTGCTCCCTGACTTCTCCCTGCTGATGCTGCCTGTGGTGTCCAGCTGACACCTCCCCTCCCCAGCCCGGGGCTAACAACAACATGTGCCTTTGGAAGCTTAACCACAGGCTGCCATGTGAAAACTACACCAGCATTCAGGAGAAGTCTGGTGAGTGTAAACACAAGGACTACGAGGGGAAGAAAAACCTACAAGGGACTGAAATGCATGCAACTACCTGTCCCCCATGTCTGAGGGGACAGAGCTCACAGTGGGAACCATCGCACTCAGCCCAAACCAACGCTCCCCCACCACCCAGAGCAAGTTGTGCACTGGGCCTTGAGGAGGGAGACTGGGGGCAAGGGTGGCCACAAGGAAATGGAAGTGCCCGTGTGTTATTTGCAGAGAGCATCACAGTGGTTAGTGTCGGTTCGACTGGCAGGGAGGGAGAGGAGAGTTCACTGAACAGTGCACAGCCGTGGCTCAGTCGGGAAGAGGATCTAGGAGGAAGGAGTGTGTGCACCGTAGAGACAAGAGGTCTCCATCAGTCCAAGGACAAGGTGAGATAGAAAAAAACAAAAGGCCTGGGGAGCATCACATTGCCCCAGGGATTCACAGTGCCAGAGCGAGGGGAAGACGTGAGAACAGTGGGCGGCTTTCCTGGATCCACATCTCGGAGCTGCACCTGCCCCCTCCGCTGCTCCCGCCTCGCGGCAGCCACAGCGCGTTACCCTCGCTGCCCAGAAAGGAGATTCACAGTGTTCACAGCCAGCAGGTACAAAGGCCGGTTAAGTCTACAGTGTCCTAAGTGCTGCTGCCTTGGACGTGGTGCCTAGGCGGGCTCAGGGCGAGCAGCTGGAGGAAGAGGGAGTTTAGAAGAGCAGACAGATCAGATGGCAAAGGCACGGTTAGACGGGGCGGACGCGGGCGTTTGCTTTAGAAGATAGTGGTCTCATACTTAGTGCTGAGGGTCCGCTTGGAGTCCTGCTTGGGGTCCACGACCCAGGAGACACTGGCATGAGACTGGGAGTCTTGGTCCACTTCAGGGGGATCCAGCTAGAAAATAAGGAGAGAAAGGGCATCTTAGGACAGCCGTGTTTCTGGGACAGAATGAAGCATGAAGCGCCTGCCTGCCTACTGCCCATCCCAAAATTGTGCACGTGTGCAAGGAAGCAGCTCTTGCTGGGGAGGCATTTGAGTCCTTCACAGCTAAAACATGTCTGGCCATGTCAGTCTCAACCCAGCACCCCAAGGTGACTCCCTGTATTAGGCTGTGAGTCCCTGTCACCATCAGCGACAGCTTTGCTCGTCTCAGACAAGCATGAAAAACGGAGCTCTACAGAAATGGGGCAGAGGGAGACAGTTCCTGGCAGGTGAGCTCCCACGTGAGCTACCCTTCTGACCAAGCACAGCTCCTTCCTCTTATCCTGCTAAATCAGGGTACCACGGGGAAGTTGTTCCCACCCCAGAAGGAGCAGCGGGGTGAGCTGAGAGCTGCCACACTGCATCAGCGGGGGCAGCAGATCCCTGGGGTTCATCCAAACCCCAGCGTGGGGCAGAACGAGCAGGGGAAGGAACAACAGCGAGGCAGGACATGGGGACACAGCAGGAGATACAGGAGTGGGGAGGCAGCCCGGGTGGGTTGGGAAGGGAGGATGGCAGGAAGAAGGGTAAAGACCTTCACTCCAGGACTAACAGACTGCAGCGGCAGGTAGGAGGGGCGGTGAGTTGTACAGGTGTGACAGTAACAACAGCGGGTGTCGGGAGGGAGCGGCACCTGGGCGGGGGGGAGCAAGCAGAACACAGACAAAAGGAGACATTAAAGGAAGGCAGTGGCTTGTGCAGCAGTCCCTGCTCCTCAGCAGCTCCAGTCTTGGCTGGTTTTGGCTATGGGAAATCCCATACTGTAGCTCACTTACATATCTCACTGCAGCTCTACATGTGGAAGCTTGTGCTGGACTCAGCAGGGCACTAAAGCCCCATCCCACCTGGGCTATTTCCACCTCTGCCTGCCCTCCTGCTATCAGGAGAAGCCCCAGGCCTGCAGCAGAACTGACACAGGCACAGACCTGCAGTGCCAGCAGCAGGACAGGCACCTGGACCACATCTGGGCTCCCCCCACCACCCAGGGGAGGTGTAGGGGTGTGCTGCCCTCAAGAACCCCCAGCTCAGGCCAGCAGCCGCTCCTGCCTGCACCCACGTACCGCAGATTTCCTCATGCCTGCTCGTGGTTTAGGCACCGGTTTGGAAGATTTTGTTTCAATCATTTCTCCTGCTCCAGCACCCAGGGGCTTTGCCCTCTGGGCTTGCAGGGCGAGCTGGTAGGCGACCTCGAATGCCTGTCCCAATGTGAGGATGATCTCATATGTCAGGTTCTTTGAGAGAACACAGAGAACACAAAGCTGTCAGATCACTCTGTGCACATCCCCCTTGTGCTCAGAAGATGCTCTGGGATCACAGACCTTGGCAGAGCTGGTGTCTTCCCATCAACAGGTCATGTCCTGCTGTGTCCCTGGCAAAGCCACTGATGTGGGGGAGCCTGGACTATGCTGCTTCCCCCAGGGCCCCCTGCCCAGGACCCCCTACCCACCTGTAAAGCCCCACCAGCACTGCAGTTCAGCAGCATAAAGAAAAATAGCCCAAAAGTCTTGTGCAATTTTCATTCTACCCAAGTATAAATGCAAATCACACTTTTACCCTCTCTAAGTTAGAAGGTTGTTAAATCTGCCCATTATGCTCAACATAATTGAGAGCATATTAGGGGTTTGTGCACAGCACATTCCCCAGGAGGAAGCTCCTGCCCTGCTTTATTCAGTGCTGGAGACAGCAGTAACGAAGCCAGACAAATATTCTCTTTGCCCACAGAGGTCCAAAGGACAGGCATTCAGAACCAAGACTACTTTATGTTAAAAATGGGTGAAAGAACCCTGGAAAGGAGCAGCCTGTGACTAGCCAATAAAGCTGAGGGATGAAATAAATGGGCTGTGAAGGACTGGGAAATGTGACATGACAATGCACTAACCACATCCACAGTGCTGAAGACATGGCAGTAGTGATGGCTGGTCTGCAGGTCCTTGGTGATGTAGGCAAATGTGCACAGATCCTCAGGGTCCTGAGCAGCACAGGAGATGTTCCGGATCTCGTGCTCAGCAATGACATTCTGCCAGGGTCAACCACAAGGACCTGTCACCCTTCTGGGGATGGCAAATACACCCAGCAAACAGTGGCTGTGGGCACAGGGAAGGGCAGTCTCCCAGCCAGGTCAGTCCCAGCTCCCTCCCATGGCAGGAATAAATGGCAACATGGCCCACAAGCAGCCAGTCTGCCAAGCCTTTGGCACTCAGGTGATCATCACCACCTTGGTATTTTCCCCCAGCCCCAGAAGTTCCCCAGGACCAGCAAAGGGCCACAAAAAGTGACTTGCAGCCCCCAGGCAGTTGGGATTGCAGGCTGTGTCCCTCCAGTCACCAACTTTGAGGCATCTACAGCTCACCTTGTTGGAGGCATCGATGAACTTCACCCCTTTGTATGTGATGGACAGGATTATGGTTGGGATCTTCTTCATGTGCTCCGTGGATTTCTTCAGAAACGAGAATATTCAAGTGACCAACTGTGAATGGATGCTCCCTGCCCTGCCCCAGCCCACCTCACCCCAGAGACCCCCAGGCCTGTACAGAAAGTTTTGGGGATCTGGGACCAGGAGGAGGAAAGTTAGCTGCTGGTGGAAGCAGAGGGGAAAAGACAGGGACCTGAAGAGACCCCAGCCACCACTTCCCCAGTGAAAACACCCCCTGTCCCAGTGCACTGGGAACAATGCTGGGAAGGGGCATGTTTGATGGTTCCCCTAGAGAGTTTGGGAAACCACTGAGTTCCCCCTTCCCTAAGCCACACCACAGGCTGCAAGTGAAGCAGGGGGTCTCCATACCCTCATCTTGGCACAGGCATCCTGTGTAGACTCTGTCCCTCGGAGGTCTTTGATCAACATGGAGCCCAAGTACTGTGTGAAGGAGGGAGAGATGTTAAATCCCAACCCCAAGGCAAAGCCATGGCCCTGAGACCCCACAACAGCCCCAGAGCCTCCTCATCCTCACCACCCCAGGAACCAAAAGCCACTTACGTTGGCCTCGTACCCGCAGGACTCGAAGATGAGCTTCTCAGGCTGGTGCTGCCAGTTCTGCACAGGAGCATAGGGGGCTGCCAGGCTGGGGGGGCGCAGCGTCAGCTTGGACTCCCGACGGTCCTCCTGCACAGCAACACACATGGTGTGAAGCACAAGGGGGCTGGAACAGCTCTCAGGAGGGCTCTTTGTGCTGAGGGGACTGAGGTTGGCCAAGTGCCTCAGGAGCTGGGTGGAGGCAGCACGTGGAGTTAAGGTGCTAGTGCTGGTGGAAGTGTGAGGCATCAATTTTTGAGGTGAAACTGAGGCATAAAGGAGCTAATGTCTGAGGGAAGCTGAGCCTGATCAGCTCCCTCCCTGTATCATCCTCCCTTCTCCATGGCTCCAGAGATGGAGGAGCCTGCACAGAGGGTCCCCAGGACACACAAAAGCACTCGCTAACCTGTGCTTTCCCACCAACCTGTGCTTTCCCACTAACCTGTGCTTTCCCACCAACCTGTGCTCTCCCACCAACCTGTGCTCTCCCACCAACCTGTGCTTTGTAGCGCTCAGCTCTGGCGTAGGGAGCAGTCTCAGTGCCACGCTCGTGCTGCCTCTTGGCAGTGTCCCCAGAGGGCAGCAGGAGATCAGCAGATCTGCCTGTGCAGGAGTCGTTCTGGCTCAGGGGTGACGACGTCTGCGACATCAAATCCTGGCACTGGAAGGAGCAGACACCACAAAGGGTCCCAGTCAGCTTGGGCTGTGCTGAGCCCCCATCAGTCCCTCTGCATTGTCTGACATGGGGTGCATTGAGTGGACTAACGGGGTCAGCTCCTGCTCTGGGGGTTCCTGCCTCAACCTTTCCAATCTGCACCAGACACCTGATTTGCTCCAGGATGGTTTCAGCTCTTTCAGCACGCCTCTGCCTCCACAAGCTCATCCCAGGAGGGCTGGGGGCAAGGTGGGGTGGGCTCCCCTAAAGCACTAAGCTAAGCACCCGAGGGTGATTATGATCAGCAGAGGAGCCCCAGGCACGGCCAGAGCCTCGGCACAGCTGCGGATGCATCAGCCCCACTCAGCCACTCCCCTGATTTGCCATTGAGCTCCCAGCCAGGGCTGGAGCTCGGCAGCTGCAGTGCCAGGAAATGCTCAAATGGCCCATTCTGCCTCCCCAGGCAGCATCTCAATCAGCTGAGCCCAGCCAAAGCAGCCCCAGCCCTGCTGCCTTCAGCCTCGCCTGGCTCACAGTCCAGATCCTTGGCTGCTGGTCCCCATGCTCCAGCACAGGGGGTCTGTACTGGGCACCCTCCCAGTGCAGCACCAGTGTGACCTCTCTGTTTTCACACTTCAACTCAGATCCTAAAAAATCCCCTGCAGCAAGCAGGGCACAGTAACCCAACTCGTTTCAGCCAAGCTGTTTGGGTTGGAAAGCCTTGGGAATCCAAGAGGGCAGAGCTCTGCAGCAGGGCAAGGACCAGATGTTTAGGATGGGTAAACTCTAATTACTCCAATTCCTGCTCCAGGAAGCTGATTAGCAATCTCTGGGAGGAGGCAGCACATGCTACCCCATTCCTGAGCTCACAGGGTCACTCTGAGCCCAGCAGCTTTTGCCAAACTCAGTTCTCAAAAGCCAATTTTCAGGAAGAACAGGGAATGTGATGCTTCCCTTCCAGCCAAGCCCCATAACAAGAGCTTGATCCAAATGCTGCCACTCCTGCAGCAAAAATCAACATCTACACATCTTGTTGAGTGTTATTTGGCAACGAGAGCAGGAGCTCTCAACAGCCCAGCAGGGCCAGGAGAGGGCTCCAGATCCCAAGGGTGCAATCAAACAACAAGTCCCAGCTGCAGCCCCTCTCCAGCTGGGCTGGGTCACTCCTGCCTGCTGACAGTTCCCACATCTCTGACCAGGAAACAAGGGCAAGAAAGTGGGCTCAGAACTCCCCTCTGTGCAAGGCAGAGGTGGGAATGGTACCTTGCACCCCTTCAGTGTAGCAACCTGATCCCAAGGGGCAGCCTGACCCTCCCCATGGGGTCAGCATCCAGGGGCTGACCTGCAAGGGCTGGAATTATCTTGCCCCACTCTCTGCAAGGATGCCCCTGCACAAGAATTTGCTGCCTGGGTGGCTGGAGAGGATGAGGTGAGCAGCTGAACAGACACCACTGGCCATGGCAAGATTTCTGCCAGCACTGACACACCAGCCAGGCAGGGAACCACGAGCAGGGACTCACTCTCAGCTGAGAGAAGCGTGGTGGCTTGGCTGGTGGCTCCTCATAGGGTCTGTCTGCCAGTGAGGCAATGATCCTCTTCCGATGGCCCAGCAGGTTCACCTTCAGCACCTGCAGGGACAGATCATGGTCACCACGGGCACAGAGCTGCTCTGAGAGACTTGTAGCAAGTCCCAGCTCCAGGGAACAGGGCAGGAGAGGGGTGACACTCACATTTACTATCTCAAGCTCCCAGAGGTTTTTCACAGTGTCTATAGAGCTGTAGCCACTCGAGAGGAAGGACTGGATGTAATCCTGCAGCCCCAGGGAGTCGAGCCATGCAGGAACTGATGGCTGGCTATTCCCATCACAGCCCAGGGGTTTCAACTGTGAAAGCACAAGAAAGGTGTTGAAAGCTGCAGGAGCAGAGACCCCAAGGGATGTGGGGTCAATGAAAATCAGTTTACAGGCCATCACCATCTCCACTAGCCAGTAACAAAAGCACTGTACAAACAAAGAATGTGCTTGGGATCAAGACTGGCAGGAGTAACAGTCCCACCAAGGAGCTACCACCACCCACATTGCCTGGAAGACCAGTATATTCCTCCTCCTCCTCCCTGCTATTCCCCAAACCCTTCTCAGAGCCCAGGGACTCCTCCATTGCCTCCTGGTTTTGTCCCCCACCCCTGGCTGGTGCTGACCTTCGGGAGGGAGCGAGCAGCCTGCAGCAGCTTCCGGCGGTGCTGGGGGTCACCAATCCCGATATCCCGAAGGTCCTGGTCTTCCATGACATTACAGCCCTGTGGGGACACGAGGGAGAGACATGGGAGAGGGGACAGCAGGAGCCACACAGGTGTGTGAATTACATCACACACTTACAGCACCCTCCTGATGACCTCCAGCACATCCTGGCAGCAGGAGGAGGAGGAGGAGGATAAGGAAGGCTTCCAAGGCTGGGAGCTCTGCCCACGTACCAACCTTGGGCACAGAGGGCTGAGCAGAGAACAAACAGCACTGCCCTCCCCTCCCTGCTCTGGGAGCTGCTTTCAGCCACCTCCCGTGGGGTTCCACACACAGAGGCTTTAAACATCCTGTAACAGTGCCCAGGGAAACCCCAGCCTCCTCCATTCCCGAGCAGGGGCTCTGAGTTCTGCTCAACCTCCCTCCACGGCCACAGGGAAACCTGCACT
This sequence comes from Erithacus rubecula, assembly GCF_903797595.1. NCBI lineage: Eukaryota > Metazoa > Chordata > Aves > Passeriformes > Muscicapidae > Erithacus > Erithacus rubecula. The sequence goes on from NC_136678.1 coordinate 3,169,505, forward strand.
GCTTTCCCTGGCAGCAGGGGAAGCTCAGGTGTCTCCTCTGGCCCCAGGTAGGGCCAGAGATGCTCCAGTCACCCCACACTGTGCTGTTAAAACCCATTTTCTGCCCCCTCCCCCTGCAGAGCAAAAGCACACAGACTCTAATCCCCTTTAAAAGCTTCTGTCCCAAGCTGCTTCCCTGCCCTCCTACCTGGGCAGAGCTCAGCAGGACAGGTCTCCCCAGGCTGGCAGAGCCACACTGCTGTGTGACTGAAGCTTCAGCTGGAGCTGCACCCCCTCCCTGGCCCTGCCTCCCTCTGCTCCCCAGAGAGCCCCAGCAGTGTGCACTGACAGCACTTCACTGCCCCACATTCTGGTTTTATAAGAGAAACCCAATTAGGGCTGGCTGCAGGGAAGGTGAGGGCAGGTGAGATTGCCAGGCACCCTCCATAAAGGGCAGCAAAGGTTTCCTACCTCCCATCCACACTTCTGTGGGATTTCAGCACGTGTGCTTTGCTGGGTGCTAACTGCTTTAAATGCAGGGAGCTGCCCCAGAGCAGCCACCCCCTGAGCATCTGGGGGTCTCTCCTGTCCTGAGCGTGTCCTTGCTCCTGGCCCTGCCCAGCAGCTGCTCTGCCACTTCCAGGGCAGGGTGGTGACAGCAGAGGAGGATGGCACATGGCTCTCCACCCAGGGGCTGCTCTTCCCTCAGCCACAGAGGATTGTTCAGGGAAACAGGGAATTAACACCAGAGATAAGAGATGCCCAGAGGTCTCTGTGCCACGCAGGAGAGCTGTCCTGCAGCCCAGAGCAAACAGCAGTGGGTGGGAGGAGGCAGAGCCCTCAACACCCCCTGATGGGGCTCCTCTGCCTCCCTCCCCTGGTGGGTCAGATCCCACACACTTCATTCCTGGAGAGCTGGGAGGGGACAGGAAAGCAGAGCCTGAGCTGACAGCCACAGCACAAAGGCATTTATTTGTCTGAGAGTTGTTTAAACAACAGGAAAGTCGGGACTAAATGGCTCTGCAGCCCACAGAGGGGGGTTAACTCCATGTTTTCCCCAAGGCCAGCTCACAGACTGTGCCAGTTGAAGCCATTGTGCTGGGAAGAGCCACTGCCACTGCCCCAGAGTCCCTGTGGTCACCAGACCATGGCCAGACCCATCTGCCCTGCACCCCACAGCCTGTGAGCGAGGCCAGGGGACACCAGGGGCTCACCTGAGTGGTGACACTGCACACCATGAGCTGTGACAGGATGGAACCACATCACATCAACTGCTCTGTGCACCCCTCAACTGCACAAAATCAGTGAGTAAGAAGAGGCAGGTTGCTGCTGAAAGCTCCAGGCTGCCCACTTGGTGCACAAGCAGCAATGCTCTCAGGTTGGGAACAAACTCCCAGTGATTAACACAAGGAGCTGCTGCTGCCAGGCAGTGACCTCTGGCTGGTGGGCAGCAGCATCCCACCAGAAAGATGGAAACATCCCCTCCCCTTTCTTGTTCATGAATTTTAAGCCAAAGAACCACATTTAATGTGCATTCCTGTAACAGCAGGAGATTGTGTGCTCGGCTCCAGGGAGGAGGGAAGGGATTAAAGGGGATTAACTCCCCTGACAGACACCTCACCTGGCAGGAACACAGAGTGTGTGCAAGGAATTCATCTCCCTGGGAGAGATGGCTTCCAAAGGGATTTTTGAAATGGACAAAGAGGGCTAGAGCAAGTGATGGGATTTCTCCCATAAGTTTGGAAAGCAGACTATTACTGCCCTGTGTGGGGGAGGAACAGGGAGAGACTGAAGTGCCCACAGCATGTCACACCTCAGGTGTCTGAAACCTGCAGTTCCCAGGCAGGGCCTGCTCTGCTGCCTTGACCTGCCCATCTTGGTGCTCTGTGGCTCCATGCCCCTGCAGAGAGCCAGGGCTGAAGCTGGGGCAGTGCAGGGAAGAGCTGGCAGGGGCAGAGCTCACAGCCAGCCCTTGTCCCTTTGTGCCACCATACAGCAGGACAATCAGCAGCCAAACGAGCTGTGACAATGGCAATGTGCAATTTCCATGTATAAAAACTAAAAGAGCTTGCTGATCCTATTTGCATTTTCACTCACACTCACTTTCCAGTGAGCCCTTTATGGTGCTAATCCCCTTTGGCATGGCTGTGATCCCCTATGATCACCACACAGCTGGTGGCTCTTGCTCTCCACAGGGCACCAGTGCCAGCCCCAGGGCAGGGAAGGTGTTCTCCCACTTTTGGCATCTCAAATTCAACGAAAATGGCTTGCTCTGTAGCAAGGATACAAGGTAGTTAAACACTGTGAAGCCTACAGCTTTCTCCTGCACTCCTTATTTTTATGTGTCACATTAAATTCCCTTGGTGGCAGTCCATATTCTCTGGGTACTTAACAAGGATAGACAAAGCATAGCAACTCTGAACAAATCATTCCAGTCCCTGGTGCAGGAGAAACGTCCTTCAAACCCATCCAGATTTCAACTCCCATGGAAAACAATAATCTGCCACTAAAAGAGAATTAAATACAAAGACACTGGAGATCTTTTAACCTTTGCCAGCCACACAGAGGAGCCAGACTCTAAACCTGTCTGCACTCACCATGCCCTCAGACAAGAGCCAAGGGGCAGAGCTGCTCTGCATGGGCCACTGCTGCTTTTTGGTTTTAGCCACAGGTCAGCAGATGCCACCTCCCAGTGCCCCTCTCAGGCACAGAGCAACCCCAGCTCCCACCAGCCCCTCCCCAGGTCCTCTGAGGACAGGCTCAGTGGGGAGAGCAGGCTCTGGGATGTGCTCTGCCACCAGCCCAGTCCTCCAGGAGCCTCCACAAGCAGCCTCAGAGATGCCAATTAGAATCAAAAATACTTTCCCGAGACGTGTTTCTGATTTTATTCCTTGTGACAAGTGTTTTTACCTTGCATGTTCCTCCTGGTGCCCCAGCTCTGTGGGCTGAGCAGAGTGAGGGAGGCTCAGGGCTGGCCTGGGCCAGAGCTCTCACTGTCACCCACATTTTGGGGCAGCACTTTCATCCCAAAATCTCACCGTGTGCTCTGTCAGGAGCCAGCCCCTACTTGGGCTCAGCCAGGGAAGGGACACAGGGGGTGAAATGCATTACCTGGGGCAGAACTCCTCTGCTGCAGACAGAGAATTTTGGCTGCTCAAAGATCTGAACCATCAGCCCAGTCAGACACCTGAAACTGGGTAGGCTGAGTCCCACCCTGGGTCCCAGCTGGCACAGATGAGCTGCCAGGCTGCCAGAGGAGCCTTCATCCCCCAACCTGGCCTTCAGCTTCCTCTGAGCCAAACTGAGCCCCCTCCATGGAGAGGCACAAACACACCCCACCATGAGGGACACTCTGAACCCTCCCCAGTGCCCCAGGGAGGGCAGGGATGTGCCAGTGACCTGTGTCCCCACCAGGAGCCCTGTGGGATGCAGCCCACCCACCCACAGACACGAGATCTTGGAAAAAGGGTTGGCTTTGGTCACACCTCACTGCCTGCACTGTAGTTAAACAGCCTGTGAGGCTCCAGGTTTCTCATTAAAGAAAAAAGACCAGTCAGAGGTTAGCTGGCAGAAGGCAGCATCCCCTCCTGCTACCGAGGTGACCCCAAAGCGACTGAGCCAAAGGCAGCGCTGCCGAAATCCGCCAGATTCCTCCTCCAGCAGGACACTCTGCAGGCTCTTAACTACCCAATTTTCAGATGCTGCTTCTTCCCCAGAGCCTGGCACCTGTCCATGCTCTCGTTGCAGCTAAGGAAGGGCCCGAGGCAGCGAGTGTTCTGTGCAGGAGTGGCCAGGATGGACCCGATGCTGCCCTGAGCAGCCCCTGCCCAGAGCCACGGCCAGGACGTGTCTGTGGAAAGCAACAGATGCAAAACCCAAACACAGCTTCCCAGACTCCTGCAGACATCCCAAGCAGAGAGACAGCTGAAGGCTCTCTGTGCATACAAAGTGCACACAAAGCTCTTTTTCTTTTTCCCCTGAGTGCATTCGAGACAATTTGCATCTTGTCGAAGATTCTGCTGTCACTGCTATTGCTCTGCTTTTGGCAGCCTGGATGTGGAGATGTGTCCAGCTCACAGCTGGGTCCTGCACACCCAGATCTCAGAGCAGGGGGATCCCATTTGGTTGTGAAAATCTTTTTTTTGTAATTGGCCTTGTGGAGTTTGGTGTCTTCCCCTAACAGCATCTGCAGTCTGAGGTACTTGAGTGGAAAGCAGGGGAAAGGATCTGTTTGTCACAGGCATGATGAGCAAGCCCCAGCTCTTCACAGAGCACTGGTGGGGAAAGGGGATTGTACACAAAACCCTACAATAAATCTGAGATTAGCACACAGCCATTTCATTTTTGTTTAATTTTCTTCCCCATGCAGACTGGCAGCGTGACAATGGCAATGGAGGGAATCGGTCATGGTTGTCAAGTTCAGGCAATTTTATTGACAGAAAAAAAAAAAAAATTTACTGCAACTTTATTGGCTTTTTTTAATGTTTATGGGGCCTGGAGCTACTAATGAATCAAGTATAAGTATCCTCTAAATTGCCAGTTCTGGTCCACCCACTTTGCTCCTCAAAATCCACTCCAACCTCTCTGCTCCCCGTGGAGTCCATTCCTATTATCCACAGGGAACTTTGGCACAGCTCTGCTACACTTCCCAAGACCCTCAAACTTCCTTCAACCCCAGATCCCTGCATGCCTCTGCTCTCACCATTCCCTTCCAGGAGCAATCCAAACACCCCTACCATGGTGGATTAAGCACAGTCCTTGGGAACCTCCCAAGGACCAGCCAGAACCCACTGGGGAGATGTCAAACAAAATTCATTTAATTGAATGAAGTGATTCCCACTCAGGGGCTTGGCAGAAACCCTTACCCCAGGGTCCAGCCCCATTCTTAGGGGCTCATTTAGCACTGCACAGTCAGTCTGGGGACACTGGCACGTGTTCCTGGGGGCTGGCAGCAGTGACCAAATCCAGAAACAGCCACTCAGAGCTTCTGCCCAGCTGAGCAGAGCTTGCTCCAGTTCCAGCCTGACACAGCCCAGGCATGAGCTACACAGGGCTCACCTGAGTCTGCACAAAAATCCCTGCACCAGCTGTGGTCAGGCCATGTTCTTGCTGTGTTTCAACAGCAGCAGATGCAGTAAAACCCTGTCAGGGGTCTCTGGTGGGCTCCTGTTCCTCACAGATCATTCCTGAGTGCAAACCACTACCAGAATGTGTCAGTGCAGCTTCCCCCGAATGGCTACTACAAAATGACAAATTCTATATGAAAATAGAAAAAAGCTCTGGGGCAGACACATTCCCAGAGCATGTCCAAAGCCTGGCTGCTGCCCAGGGGACCAGCAGCTGTGTGCCAGGCTGGGCCATCCAGAACTGGATCAGGCAGAGCTGAGCAACTGAGGACACTGAGATGATCCAGCAGGGCAGGTACCAGGTGAGAATGAGGATCCTGCAGATGCCAGCACACACCCAAATCCCAGGATCTGAAGAGCAAAAGAGACCTGGCAGTGCTCACATCCAGTCAGATGTGGATTGGGAAGGCATGAGAGGTGCTGAGCTCAGCTCACACCCCCAGCCAAGGTGAGCCAACCTGAGTCAAGGCCTCAGCTCCACATTTATCCTGGTTTTGCCTGCACACACAGAGAGGAGAAGGGGAAGGAAAGGATGCTCTGTTAGTGAACAGCACCGCAGGCTAATCTAACATGGCCCTGAATAGCATTTAATCAAATTAATGTCAGTACTCTAAATTATTTGCAGACACCCCATTCTTCCACCACCATCATTTTTCTACCACTTCTCCCCAATTATAAAAAAATAAATAAAATCCCCTAGAGGAGCCCAGGGCACTACACACAGAGAACAGATTTCCCTTTCTGACGCTGTCTCATTGAATCAGCATTAGCTGCTTTCCACACACTCCATGGGAATCCAGGCTTGAACAATAAAAAAAAAGCCATAAAAAATGGTTTATGTTCTCTTTTACCTGCTCATTTGTGAATGAAAATATCTTTGAACTGAATAAAAAGTTCAGCTCCAGAACAACTGCCAGAGCACGCGGGGTTTGCCCTTCTCAGATGTCAGCCCAGAGGAAGCTTTGGGGCAGCAGCAAGATCCCACCCTCTAGGGAAGGGGAAAGCTTTTGCAAGCATCTTGGATACATTTATGGGATCTGTGGGATCACAAAACGCCGTGTGAGGGAACAGGTAATGGCATTTCCTTCCCCACTTCCATGGAGGAATTCCACCATCAGTTATTGCAATTCCTTCTCATTACAGTGGCCACGTCCTTTTCCCCTCCAGACGGGCAAAGTCCTGCCTGCTGTTTCCCTGGGTTAATCCCTGTTTGCTGCAGGGACCAGGAATGCACTGAGCATCCCAAAATCCATTTCCTATGGACTTCCCAAAAGAGGCATCTGTGGCAGATGCACTGGTGAGCACAGCAGACACGATGGGGCCAAGCTCCAGGAGCAGCACAATCCCTCTTGGTCCATATTCCTGTGACATTTTTCCTGCTCTCCCAGCTCATTTCCCACCGAGGACAATTAAGTGCATTTATTGTGCACTTTTCTGGATGACACTTCTCAGTCACTGCTGCAGTTTTGTGATGTGACCTTTCATTGCCCTGCTGTGGTGAGGGATGAGGCAATGAGGCTGCAGGAGCTCGGCGCACGCTACGGGGCCGCGCTGCTCCACGTGGGAGGCAGCAGTGCTGCTCCTCCTGGCTGCTGGGGTGGCCATTCCTGCTTCACTGGAGCTGCTCACATTTGGCAGGCAGTGCTGCTGAGGCTTTTATCCTACTTACAGAGCTGTATTTTTGCTAAGTCAAGGACAGCACAGCCACTGCCAGCAGCTTCGCCTCGGTTGTGTTCACCCACCGCACAAATAAACTTTCCCCTCTGATGAAGGAATCCCAGCGGGCTGCAGAGCAGAGCAGGAGGATTGGAAGCACTATCTCCACTTGAGCTGCTCCTAATCCCAGCTGCCAGCACAAGCTGCTGCCCAGTTCCAGCTCCATATGAAAAGCAGCAGCTGAGTGTCCCAGTCTGACTGCCCCGTGGCAGTGGTGCTGGCCATGAAGGTCACTTGGTGGCAATGCAGAGGGTGAGGGAAAGAAGCTGCAGTCTTGCACAGTGGGGTTTATGCTCCAGAGTGGCAGAATAAAAGGGAAAGTCTCTCTGCCTTACCCAACAACACAGTGTGGCTAGTGTAGGCAACTTAAAGGGAGTAGAAGAATTTCTGCAGACACAAAGATGTGGCCCAATATGCAGATGTGGGAAGAGAACTCAGTGTTTTGGAAAGCTAAGCTACCTAAATCCATTTGTTATCACCCCTTTCCTCCCTCACCCAAGCCAAAAGATTACACAATCCAAGATCTGTGTAGACCTCAGTCCCTTCCCAGGAACACGTACATCAGCTCTGATGTCACGTCACATCCATGTCCCAATAATCCTGCTGACTTGTGCCACTGATACCCACCCCTGAGTGAAGCCAGTGCTTAATCAAGATCAACTTTGTCCCAGATGCAGAGCTGGAAATCCCAGGAGCAGAGAGGAGACTCTAGAGCACCTTTCCCTTCCACAGCACAGCCTGTGAGACACTGGTGGATCCCACTGTCACCTGCAGGAGCTGTGGGTCCCCCAAGCCCCTCTGAGCTGTTGGTCAGCAGACCCTGAGAGCAGCAGGACCCTCACCCCTCCCTGCTGCCCACTCCAGCTGCAGCCTGTCCAGTGAGGCCAGCACGTGGCTGGAGCACAGCTAATCCCCTAATCCTCAGTTCCTGGAGTTCTGAAAATAACGGAATTATTATTTTTGGAAACAACACATGTTTCTGCCTTCCTATATTAACAACTAATTAAGAAGCCAAATATATTTACAGAGCACTTTTCAAACTCCCTTTACACACAGCGTGCTCATGAATCATTTCCCTTTACCTGGGGGTAAAGGCTCTTGTGACATGGGGCACAGATTAACACAGGAGCCAGCTGAAAATACCCAGGGAATCAAAAATTCCTGAAACCATACCTGGCTGCAGTACAGAGCACCAGCAAGCCCAGCACCTCCAATTTGTGTCTGGTACAAAAAAGACACCCAGGGGGCAAACAGGGCAATTTAAACCCTGGTTCTGCAGTGAAGAACAGCACCAAGGACCCCAGTGCCTGCACACACCAGCTCACACTGCTCCAGGGACAGGACACACTCCTTGTTAGACTGTTCTTGACCCTCCTCTGAGTTGCTACCTACTACAGGCTGAGTACCTTCCTCAGTAATTAAAGGGGTTTTTTAGGACACTGGCCTGCTCTGTAGCTGCACAATCTCTGCACACTGAATGCTCTTGTCCTGCAAAGCTCCTGGTTTCCCCCCAAAAGGCACCTTGGGACCCTGGAGCAAAGGAACCATCCTGACATGCCAGAACACCCTGCAGCTCTCTGAGCAGGGAGCAATGCAATGGAAAATCCTGCACAGAAAACATGTGTTTTCATATCAAAGGACTCCAATTTTCTAGTTTGGGCTACTAAAACTTAATGAACCTGATAACCCACCTGGTGATTTGCAAACCATTAACCAGCATCCTTTGGACCTTGAAATATTGAACACAGTGAGGCTTTAAGAGGGACTAAGCCTCTCACAGAAACTGTTTAATTCCAGGAAAGTAACACTTTTAGCTTGGAATATTCTCTTTTAGAGATTGGAAGGGGCAGCCAATAAAGCAATGGTTGTGGAAAGAAGAGGACTGGGCAGCCTAACACTCCAAGCTCGGTGTGCTGAGCCACTGCTCTGCCCAGCTTCAGTGTTCACAGCAGTTTTAATAATTCATCCAAGAACATCAAAAACACCACTAGAACCAAATTAACTACTTGTTCCTCACTTGTGCTCTAGCTGAAGGTTTTGCTTCCCCAACACCAGAAGCTGAAGGCAAGGAACACCACAGAGGGAAAGATTCTAAATAATTCAACTTTCCTGCTGAGCTGATGTATTAGCTCAGAGTTCTCAGGGCTGGGATAAATGGATTTAAAGCCAGGGCTGGCACGGGTGCCAGGGTCAACTCCCTAGGAAAGGAGATAAGCAGCAAAATGGAAATCAGCTGGGGTTTGTAGGAAATCTTTGTGAAATTATTTGACCTTTTAAATTTAAGATGAATGAGAAAATGAGTGTCCCATCCCCTGGATCCAGCAGCAGCCAACTGCTGCAATGGGAGCAGTCACCCAGCACTGGACAGGGAAGAAAAATGTTCAGCCATGAAGACAGCAAATCCTACCACGTACCAAACACCACCACACAGAGGGACACACACAGGAACCTTTGCTACTGGAGTTTTGAGCTGAGGTCCATCACACCTGGCCAGGCAAGGAAAAGGTTTTTTATCTGCAACTACTGGGTGAGAGCAGCCACAGACCCCACAGCAAACACAGATCCATCAGCAGGGGATCCCAAAAGAATCTACAAGGTTATTTCACTGACATTTGTTGTACCATCCCCAAACAGCCCCAGGTCACACAGGGATGCTGAACTATCACACATCCCTGGCCAAGAGGGGACACTGGGGTTTGGGACTGGCCAGGTGGGACATGGGGTGAAAACACAGCAAATCCCAGTTCTGGAGGGGAGCATTGGCCCTGCCAGGAGAAGGGAAAGCAAATGACCTGGATGCCAGCTGTGGAGACCAGGAGGCACAGCTGGAGAGATCCCACAACATTTAATCTCCTGGCCAGGTCACTTTTTAAAGCATAATTACACCTGGCTTTTAAATAGCCCAACAGATGCTGCTCAGGTGTGTGCTTCCTTGAGCATCCATCCATGCTCTTCCCTGGCTTCCTGTCTCTCTCCAGCTGTCCCTCATTCCCTCCCCACCAACAATGGCCCCTGTGTGCTCCCAAACCCCCTCACCCAGCTCACATCCTCCTGGTGTCACCTCTCTGCACTGTCCCCAACACCAGAGATGTCACCACTGCCGTCCCAAGGCAGGATGCTGCATTAGCCAAAATTACTTTTCCAAAGGTTTACATCCATTTTTTGTTATTTGCCAAACTTGGAGCCCATGTTCAAAAGCATTTCTTTAAGCCATGCAGAGAGAACCTCTCCTGCAGCACCACAATTTTCCCTGTTTGAAGTTCATCCATCACTCCACACAAATTCTCATGTTTTTACACCATGCTGCTTTAAGTCTCTAGACACTGGTTATTAAAACCCCTCAACCCTGAGCATTACCATGTCACCATCATTAGGTTTCAGAGCCAACAGTGTCAGTGCAATTAGGTACAGCTCATTAGCATACTGCCTGCATGCTCTGAGCAAGTACAGTTCCAACAAGAGGTCTGCTGCCTCCTTCACAGCCCAGAGCACAGACTGCTCAGGGGTACATCGAAACACCAGCGAATTTCAGTTCCCCTTTCTAGAGCAAATTGGATAGTAAAGATTTAAGGGCCAGATTAAATAAAATTGTAACGAGAAAACCAATAACACCTGAATTAAATGTGAAGACCCAACATAACCCTCATCTATTCCTTCTGCCCAACCCAGACCACGGCGCCGGGCGGGAGAACCCGGCTCTGCCCACACAGGGAACTTTGGTAATGCAGGAATTTTGGCCAACCCATTCCCTGGAGCTGGGGATGCCCCTGGGCACTCACCAGGAAGCGAACATCGTCGAAGCCGTTCAGGAGCAGCTTGCTCTCATACTGCTGCAGGCCAATGGACTCCAGCCACTCCCCAACGCTCTGCTCCAGCATCCGCGAACCTGACGAGAGAGGAATCGGCAGCCGCTTGAACAGGGAGAAACCGTTCAGGCGGTAGCAGCGGCACTCTGAGGAGGACAGATGGCATTGCCACATCATAGTCATTACCATCAAGAAACTCAAAAAATTATGCTCAGAGTACAACAAATCAGCGGGCAGATAATTCCTCTTGTGTGCACAGAGCATGGACAACAAGCTGGCAGTGCCTCCGTGGGCTCCGGGTGCAAATCTGTACCGCAGTTCACACTCAGGAAAGAAACTCCTCGCCCGGGCAAAGATTCAGAGGTGCTGCTGGGGTGCTGAGATCACAGGCACTGCTGTCAGGGCTCTGAGTTCCTCGCCAGGCAAGCACATGAAGCCCAACCCCAGAGGGATGCGGATCCACTCCTCGGCTCAGCGGAAGGGGGCGGGAGGAGAGCAGCAAACTTCCACCCCAGGCATTCCCAGGCAGTCACAGGTGCGAGGGGAGGGAGCAGAGATGTGCCAGTCCTCTCATCCACACACCTCTGGACACAGGCTCAGCAGGAAGCACGGAGCAGCCTGAGAGAAAACAGCTTCATGCCCGGACACGGCGGATGCTCGGGAAAGCAGCAGGAGCCCAGGCAGAGCGGCTGACCGCGGGAAGACACGCAAGACAAAGGAAGCACAGACTGCAGCAGCAGAGAGAAAGGGCTTGTACTCTTCCTCCCCAGCAGTCCTGAGAGAGGCAAACCATGGCAGGGGCTTCGTCTCGCTGTTACTGTGTTATGGGGACCCCAGGCACAGGTCTGGCAACCCTGGCTCTGTCGTTTTACCAGCGATCCGGTCACTTGGCATTCCAGCACGCTGCCTGGACCTCTTGGCATTCCAGCACACTGGCCCCAGAGAGCCCAGCCCCACTGCTGCACCGTGTGACAGCACAGCCAGGACAGCTCTCACCCAACACTGCTGGTCCTGCCAGCTGTTGGGCACGCACCTGGATTTGCCCTTCCTTCATTTCCTTCAGCCGAGCGCAGCCGCCACGTCGAGCCCCTCGCTCAGCCAGGGAGCAGCTCTGCAGGAAGGAGGCATTTCGGTTCCCTGCTTCTGAGCCACGGCAAAAGGAAAAAAGCTAATGCAAGCACACTCTCTCCTCTTCCTGCAGCAGCTCAAGTCCGAGCCATGCCCTTGCACCTCCCCTTCAGCATCTGATAAAGGAGATTCCTCCCAGCACCTATGGAAGCTGCGCCAGATGAGCTCTCCCTTCCCTCACCCCTGGGTAGAGTCCAATGACTTGTTACTCTCCTCTAGTAAAGCTCAAGACCTTAAGTACGACCAAAAAAAAGTTCAGAGATTTCCTTTTCATCAGGGAATTTGCTATGCAAGACAGGCAGATTTTCGGGCTCCCTGGCATGTTTGTTTCCAGCACGGATGCAAAGAAAAGGATGATCCGGAGACCCCCGTTTGCTTCCTTTGAACCTCCAGGTCGGCTGAAGCAGTTTGGTACCTTCCAGCCATCCCTCCCCACGGTGCTGCAACGGCTGCACACACAGAGCCCACGGTGTCACCTGCAGATTCCCGGGGTAATTCCTGCTGTCTGCTCCCGGGGGTTGCTCCCGTGCCGGTATTTGGGAGCTCCGGCAGCTCCTTCCAGCTCATGAGATCACCAGAGATTCCTGCCTCCCTCCCCTGAGGCAGTGCGTGCTCCGGGGCAGCAGCTCAGCCCGCGCTGGGACCGGGAGCTCCCGCTGGCCGGCTCTCCATGCTGCCCTCCATCCCTCCCCCGCCGTCCCTGCGCTCTGCCGGCGGCTGCGGCGCTTTGTCTGAGCCCCGCGCTGTCCCTCCCTCCCTCCCTCCCTTCTCCTCATCCTCTGCCCCCTCCCAGCGCTCCCACCCGCCCGGCACCGAGGCAGCGGCTCCGGAACTCTCCGGTGGAAATCACTGACTCCTCAATATTTACTCGATGATGGACAACGAGGCTTGGGGGTTTTAAAAAATGATGTCACAGGTCTGCTTCGACAGATCCGAGTGATTTGTGGCTGGCTCAGAATTAATTTATCAAGAGAGAGGTGAGGAAGTGCCTGCTGCCTACTACAGCATTCCTGGGAGCTGTCGGGGTATTGGGAGGGGGAATGAAACCACAGCAGCTCCTTCTCCTGAGCTCCTGAATTTAATTTTTGAAATTACTTACTCTATTCAGCCCTGCATGCACTTGTAAATACATTTCTGCTTTTTAAAGGGAAACCTACAGTGATACCAACTGCAGATTTTCTTTTTACAAAACCCTTTCAAGTCATGACAAAATGAAGAGAGGGGAGTATTTGGACTGAGGGAATGGAGGTGTTTCCTTTAAAAAGAGAAGACACCTAAAACATCCCAGGCTGAAAACTAAGATGCCTAAAACTAAAATACATCTGAAAGCTGTGTGTTACAAGGATGGTACAAGAACAGAAGGATCACAGTACTTGAGCCCCCTGGCAAGATCCTGATCACAACTTCTGACTGAAACAAATTCCTATTTCTCAGCTCTATCCTTCCCCTTATGCTCTACATTCTAGGAATTCTGCCTTTGATTCTGCAGCTGGCAGGGAGGAAACCAGTGGGCAGAACTGGAATGATGAGTGCATTCCCAAAATTGTGGTGCCTCCTGCAAGACTCTTCCCAAGTCCCACAGCACAGAGAGAAGAGGCTGCCAGAGCTCAGGAGGGGCTTTCAGGTGTTATTGTTTCAGTAACAATCTTTATAGTGTCAAGTTTACATTTTTCTGCAGGACAAGGTGCATGGGCTATGCTGGACCAAAATCACCCCACCTGCTCATGGAAATTTGGTGCAGAGAGACACAAATGTCTGTTCCAAGGCCAAACTGCCTTAAGAAAAAGGGCAGGTGGAGTTTGGTATTCCTAAAATGATGGTGCTCCTTGACTGCCCAAGCTCCAAGAAGGTCTTGCCAGTCCTTACCCAGACACAAGGCAGTGGTACAGAGCAACTGCTCATGCAAACAGCTCCAAACACATCCCCACAGGAGCTACCAACAAGGCAATTCACCTTTCCAGACCCCAAGCTAGTCATGAGCCCCAATATCCTCAAACCTCACTAATTTTAAGGATAAGAGAACATTTAGGGAGCTCCCTGCAGTTCCTTGTACATTCACCATGACCTGAAGCACAACAGCCCCACAAAGAAAGCCCTGTGGAGGAAAAGCCAAATGTGTGAGAGCTCCCAGTGAGGGACTGGCAGAGCTCTGCCTGCTCCAGGGAAAAGAGGCACAAACAGGGAATGTGCCCAGCAGATCTGCACACCAGGGATCCCAAAGTAAGCCTGACAGAGCACAGCCTGTGTGAAAACCCCTGGCTCCAGGGTTCCCATCCTGCTGGGAGCTCCCTGCACAGCTGCAGGTCTGCAGCAGCACTGGCTCCCCCTCTCCCCTCCATGTCAGACCTTTCCCTGCTGCTATCAATCCATCACAGCCCAGATCTGTGGAGGGCTGCCAGAGCAGAGTGCACAAACCCACTCACAGCTTCAACTCCTCTGCAAAGCCACCCAACCCTGGAATGCAGAGCCTGAATCAGGCTCAACTCCCACTGGCAACAGTGGGTTCCTCCTCACCTAAGCAAAAACCTGAGTGACAAATGGATATGAGGTGAGCTCTGTCCCAGCCCTTGTGAGCTGCATGTGTGGATCTGCATTAGCATCTCATCAGGAGGAGCTGCTGCCCACCCCCAGTCAGAGCTGCTCTGCTGCAGCAGCCTGGAGGTGAAGGATTTAAAAGGACAGAATCTCTCATGGTGGCAGCTCTCCAGCAAGCTTCAGTTCTGCTTTTGCTCACGATTCAAAGGCAGAGAAGGGAATTCACATTTTAAGTGTCCTCCAGGATTCTTGTTCATTGGGTATTGATACCTGAAGCTCTGTGCACTTAGAAATGCCCAGGATCACCCTCCATGAGGCACCTGGCAGATTAACCACATGCAAAGGGCACAGCCAGCATGGCACCCACACTGGCACCATCCAGCCCTGCTCAGCAAACTGCTGCCCTCATGGAAAGAGCTGGGAGGGAAATCCTGCAGCTGCATTCTGGAAAATTAAAGCAATCTTCCCAAGGAGTGTAGAATTAAATTTGCTGGCAGCAGCATTGAGCATCATGAGGTAACCCAGGTCTGCTCTCATGTGCCAGAGCATTCCTCTCCCTCCCAGAGCCAAAGCAGGTGAAAGACATGACACACAAGAGGCAGAGCTTGTTTGTGTGCAGAGCACAGCCAGGACAGACAGACACATGCTGGGCACTCTACCTGAGATCCTGTGCTGCTCCTGGGAAAAGTCAATGCCTTCACCAATGGAACTCATGATCTTTTCAATCTGAAAGTAAAAAAATAAAGCATGTGTTGCATTATTCATAAAGCCTCAGGAAAAGGTAAAAGCAGCCCAGGATTTCATCTCCCACATGACAGCTGAAGAAATTCAGGAAAGGATGTTAAGGTATCACTGAACCAGAAGAGGTATCCTGAACATCTTGCCAGGGTAGGTCTTTGCTGGCATGGATGGCTCAGAGGGATATGCAGAGGATGAGGCTCTGCTGAGCCTTCCCTTCCACAACTTACCAGTGCCTGGAAATAAAAACCTTCAACAAAACCATCCCTCAGCAGCACAGGCTGGGGGTAAGGAAGGAGCCCCAACCTGCTCACTCACACAGCCCCTACACCAGCAGAGAAGCTGCAGCAATGCTGTCACCCACTCCTCCCCAGCAAGCAGACTGGGGGCTCAGCTTCCCCACACTCAGTTTTGTTGGGCATTTTTGTTTTGGCTTGATTTATTCTTTAAACCACCACATTTCCCAATCCTGTGCATGGAGCTGTGCTCCCACCAGGGCAGGTGCTTCCAAAGGGTTTGAAAACAGATTGTTTGGGATAGCAGCATCATGGGGCAAATGCCTGAAGGATCCAGAAGAGGGGGGCAGGAGACAGCTCCATCTCTGACCAAGCAATTCACAGTCTACAGCTCAGGCAAACCTCAGGCAGTGAGGAAGAAAAGGTACAAGCTCTGCTGGAATGGGTCTGAGTCCACTTAAGAGCTGCATAGAAATAGCTGCATTTGCCACACACACACAAAAGAATAAATTAATGCAGGTTTCAATTCTCAGTGAACCTTCAGGAGACTTCCTTAAATGAGAAGAGAAACTTTTCAAGCAATTCTTGAGCAGAATTTGTAAATTGAGGCTTCCAGTGGTGCAGAGGGAGAACTGACAATTCCCAGGTTAATTTGTAAGAGACCTGAGAAACTGCAGCTCAGCTGGTCAGTTCAGACACTTCAATACTCTCAGCACTGAACCTCACTGTTTCCCAAAGAGCCACACATTCAAGAGGCTCAGGGCTGGTTGCTTACCCCAGACTTCATTCTACAACAGAGCAAAAAATAAAGAAGTGCCTCCAGTAAGACTCCCAAAAGGAAATCTCCCAAACAAACACCCCTACAAGGCACTTCTGAGTGGCTGCTGCTGAATGCAAAGTGACTAGCCACAGAGTGGGGGAAGAAACCTCAACTCTTACTCAACTTTTTTTTCTCCTGGTTATTTAAGGACATATTTGGGGAAGGAGTCCAAGTTTCCTTGGACTTCACCCCTGGCTGTTTGTGCCCTGCCTCCCAGTGTGATGCTGTGTTTGGTGAGTCCCCAACCATTCCACTGGTGTGAGGAGCTCCTGGGGATGCTGCAGGGGGCTGGATCTGACTGCCATGCACACTCAGGGGCACTTTGGAGCTGAGCTCTACCAGAGAGGGGTTTTGGTGAAACAAAAAAAGCTCTCACAAAGCTCCTGGCAAGGCAGATGTCCAGGAAGCCCCTCCTGCTGCAGGGAGCAGCAGGCACTGCAACTGCAGTGTTCAGTCTCCCCAGGGACCAGGCAGTGCTGTGAGCTGTAGTAGAGCTGTTAAAGATGTAGGTCCTCTGTCTCTGGAAAACCAGGGACAAGAAAAAATACAGGGAAAACAAAAAAACAAAAACAAAAAACAAAAAACAAACAAACAAAAAAATAGGATGAGCAGCTCTGCTGGGCTTGAAATACAGTTAATGCCCATTTAGTGGGAGATCTGAAAATCAGCTTGGGAAAACAACCAGAATCCCAGCACATAGAGCAGAAGAGGGAAGTATGATCTAAAAAGAAATTCCAGTTAGGAGGGTTTTGGAGTCAGTGGACACATGGATCCTGTCCTAAGGCAAAAGCATTCTTTGTTCCTCAGCCCCTGGACAGAGCCAGGACTCAAATGTGATCTTTGCTGGCACTGCTGGATTCATTCCAACAAGAACCACCAAAGCAGATGGTTTGGACCCCAAAAGCAGCAAATGCTCTCCAGCAAAACCTTTGAATTTCAGGGTGTCCTCAGGACATCATGGCCATGCAGGACTGGAGGGCAACACAGGGATGGTGCAGAAACAACCCAGGTGACACCAAGGGCCAACACCTGGCACTGGCTCTGGAAATTCTGCTCCTTCCATGGACAGGCACTGAGCCCCAGCTGCAGAGCATTTCTGGGACACTGACACAACCCTGAGCAACTGCTGCACAATTTGGATCTTGAGGTCAATTCAGTTCAAACCCCAGAAATTTAAGGACATTAAACTTTGCAGACTGGTGTCCACCAGCTTCAGGACAAGGTACATCTCTGAGCTGGAGCTGCTCTTGTACCTTGTCTGGGAATCTCTAGCTGGATTCAAATTGCAAATTAACTCTGAGGCCAAGTTTTTTTGTTTCCATCTCTCTCTGAATTTGAGAGAGACTTGATGCTGTCCAGGCTCAGCCCCCAGCACTGCCAGCTCTGCAGTCCCAACACTGCCTTGAGGACTTGCAGGTGCCTCTGAAACACTGAAACACCCACGACCTTTTCCTCAAAAGCAGGGAATTGCCTTGTGCTATATAAAACTGAATGGAAATGAAACAATCACGTGGCAGAGGATTACCTTTCACAGCTCTCCTCTGCCAAGTGCTGGTCATGGTTACACACAGTCCCAGCTATTACCATTAATGCAGAGGGAAATCCTGGCCTGCCCTCAGCTCTCCACGAAATGCAAACACCTCAAACAGACTCACACACCACCCCAAACACGGGGTTATGGCTGACCAGCTTGGTTTAACTGTTAGGAGGCTGCAAAGGGAAGAATGAGAAGGACAAGCCTGGAGAGGGAACCACTGCCTGAGAGCATCCCTATCCTCTGCAGCCTTTCCTCAGCTGCACTCCAGTGTGGACATGGGGCTGAAGAGCAGATACCTTGAAAATAGCCTATGCTAGAGTTTTTTAGGCTGTTCTTTCCCACTGGTTAATTATTAAAATACAAAAATACCATGTTTAAATATAGTGCTTCAGCTAAGACTTAGTTGTAGCCTGAACACTCAGTTCTGATTTGTTTTGGCTTAACCTGTATTTTTCCACTGAAAGCACCAAGTGCCCATCTCTGATTGTGCTGTGGGGTCAGTTTGGGGTGGGGATTCTATGGTTTCTTTTACAGCCACAGAAATAAAACCACAAAATGCTTCCCCCTTCTAAATTAATACAACCATATCTGTTATCCCTGATGCAGAGGGGCAGCTGGCTCCATGCTGGGACAGTGAGACCTCAAACCCCACCAGGGAAGGAGAAACTCCAGTAGAGCTGAAGTGCTCTGGGAGAAGGAAAGGCTGCAAGGACAGAAGTGTCCCTCATTAACCCCACAGCAGGAATGTGCCTGGAAGGAGCTGTGCAGCAGTCACCAGGATTGGAGCTCTTGGATCTATTTGCACATTTGCCCACATTTGGTGAAAGATAGAAATGCCCTGAAAAAGGAGCTGGGTGTGGCTGAGAGTCCAGCAGGGCTGGGGCAGCCATAGCAACTGGCCAGTGACTCCAAAACAGAACCTGACTCCAAACAAACCATCCCAAGCAGAGTTCTGCTAACTGAGGAAGAGCCACTGGTTTGCAGAAGGGCAGTGAGACCAAGGCAGCCTCGTGCCATGCCAAGCTCTGTCCTGCTGCAGGACAGGAGACATTTCCACAGCAGAGTCCTGCAATTCCCCCCTCAGTGCCCGTGGCAGGAGCAGCCAATGGCTCCTTACACTGGCAGGATGTCTCCTGATCTCTGATCCCAGCCTGCAGGAGCTGCAGGGACCAGGAGAAGGACAGGACCCACACCTGTGTAGAGGGCAGTGAGCCCCCTGTCCCCCACAGAGGCTCTGCTCCATTCCACACCTGCCCTGATGGATGCCAAGCCATGGGGTCCATACTGATCTCTCCAGCTTTCCTTCCCCAAGCCGCTGCTGGAGTTTGAAGCCAACACACCCAGAAGAGAAATGAGGGCCATTAAACCAGCCCCAGGGCTTTTGTCCCCAGAAAAAAGAGCTTCTCACAACACAGGCTGTCTGCCCACAAACAGGGTAGGAGGCTCATTTGGACAGCACCAGACTGACCATCACTCTGTCAGGGTGACACTCACCCAGTCCTGGAGGCATCTTGATGCTCCTGGAGCTTTCTGAAAGGGGCTTCCTAAACCCCCACCTTACAGTCACCATCCATGCAAAGCAGAAGTTTGCTCTCAGTCTCTGCATGCAGCATCAGAGACTGCCAAGGACACAGCAAGGTCACCCTGAGAGAACTAAAATCACAGAATCCTCAAACAGTTTGGGTTGGAAGGGACCTTAAAGCTCATCCAGTCCCACTCACTGCCATGTACAGGACACCTTCCACTGTCCCAGGCTGCTCCAAACCCTGCCCAGCCTGGCCTGGGACACTTCCAGACATCCAGGTGCAGCTACAGCTTCTCTGGGCACCCTGTGCCAGGGCCTCCCTACCTTGTGTGGGTCAAGGTCTTCTGCTTTTTCTGTGGCCCCTTACCAAACTGGTATCTTAAAAATCACCAGTGATTCCTGAGCACCACAAAGAGAACCTGCAGTGTACCTGCACAGCCTGACTGAGCAGAGAAGTTACTCAAATAAAGGTCTGTAATTAAATAAAACCACACAGAACCAAGTGCACACTATCTGCCATATGGAGGGCATTAGTGCACTATAATGACACCCTGCAGCAGGAGTATAATTAAGAATATAGCAGGATTCCCATTATAAATCCTTATTACTGAGGGTTCATAACCTATTGTACAAACCTGCCCGGGGCTCAGGCTCAGCAGACAAGAGCAGCTCCAGCAGCAGATTTCAGTCTTGAAAGCTACTTACAAAGTTGAGTGGAAAGGTTATCAGTCTTTTAAATTTCTGCAATTCCAGGAGAGTGTCAGGAGTTAAGACTTTATTATTTCCAAGCTTTAACAGCTGGGGGATGGGGCAGATTTGGTTTTAAATTATTAAAAAAAACAACCCCCAAACATGCTGCATCTACAGTTTCAAACCCCTTTGAGCACAGCAAACCCTCTGTGATGGTGTGAGCAGCCCCTAAGCACAACAAACCCCCCAGTGATGGTGTGAGCAGCCCCATCACAGCCCAGCAGGTCAGCTTTAAACTCCAGGGGAGAACTTTGGGCACATGAGGTTGACAGATGATGCTGGGGCAGAATCACTGGCACTTCTATTCTGCACCAATAGCACAGCAAACCTCACATTACTGACTGATACTGCATCCCTGAAGGAGGAAGGGAGGCTGCTCAGACTCAGCTGGGATACATCCTGGAGCAGAAGAATGGCAGAATTACAGCATCCACCAGCATGTCTGAAAGGGATGCAGCAAGAGTGGGATCTGGGATGATACCTGCTGACTCCTCAATACAGGTATAGACCTGAAAATTTTGGATTTGGGCCATGAATCTCATTTCTAGGTTGGTGACAGCTCATAAACCACTTCTGGTTCAGTTTATGATGCTTTAGCTTCTGTTCTTCCATTGCCATCCCATGGAAAACACAAAGCTAATATTTCACCACTCAGTATATTCTGTGTCTCCAAAAGACACCAGCCTGTATGAACTCAGCATAACAAACACCAGAGGCCTGGAAAACATAATGCTCCATTTATTAATTCCAAGCTGAACTGCACCAGCCAGTTGTTCACGGCACATTTGAGCGCTCGAATCCAGAGTTGCAGTGCCCCATCCTCCCCCAGCAGCCTTCCACAAAGCTGAATTTATTTCAAATCATTCTGCAACTGTTTGCCAGTGATAAAGGCAAACACATTTTCTGGCTTAATATGGTCTCTGAGAAATTCATTTGGATGGGGACCAGGGCCTGTTGCTTCACGCCACTCTCCAGTCTGTGTTTTTGTACAAATCCCAAAGTTACAAATACAAACATGTACCAAAAGGAACTTATGGTATAAACTTGAATTTCACAACAGTGTGTGATGGATCTGCAGTATCACAGCCCTCCAAATATCAATGTTGTTTTGACAAACAGTAAAATCCAACACTGACATGATAAAGAGAATGGCCAAATGCAGCAACACTTCTGCCCACAGCAGGGAAACAAATTCAGAAAGCACTGAATCAATTCACTGTCTCTCCATATTCCTGCATCCTAACACAAACCCCAAAGCAGCATAAGGCTCTCCAGCAAGGCTGTGGGACAGAGCAGTGAAGCTGCTCCAGGCTGGAGAGAGAGATTTAAAGACTTTTTTTAAAAATAAAAGCTTCAGAAATGCTGGAAGATGCGACGTAAAGCGGAAGAGAAAATAATGAAGGACTGGATTTAGTAAGGACACTGCAGCTGGACAGTGCTGCTCCTAAAAACCAAAAATGTCCCCAAAATGATCACAAGGCTGTTACATAACCAAAACATCCGTCAGAGCACGAATCAGTCACACAAGAATCAAAAGCTTCTGATTCACAAATACTGAGTTCACCCACTCCCAGAAGGAGAAGCTCCCAGAAACACACACAGGTGGATGGAGCTGCTGGACTGGCAAACATCACACCCTTGCTGCTGGAACAAAGCATGCCTGGTCTTTACATTTGCCTTTCAGCACACTGGTTTTCCTGTAAAACCAGGAAATTTGTCTTGGATTGGCTTAGTTCCATATTGGCTCACAATTCCAACAGGCTGGGTCTTTGCAGCAGATTTAAAAATGGTGGAAACACAAAAGGTTTCACTTCAGAAAGTTCATCAGGCTGGAGGAAATCTCACCACTGGGGGCAAAGAGAACAGATTGGACATGAGGGATGATGTAAGAATTCCTGACCTTAGCACAGGAAAAACAGGAGGAAACATTGGGATCTGGAGACAATAGAATAATCAGCCCAATAATTAAGCTGATTAAAACCTTGATGGCCATGCTTGTTTAGCAGAAATCAAGACCAAAAATACTGACCCCTCTACAGCTTGTGCCCTAGACAAAAGCAAATTACAACTATTTCAGACAAAGAGGAAACTGGAATGTGAGCTGAGGGTGAGGGTCTGCAGGGGACACTTGGGGACAATTCAAGCCACCCCTTGGTCCTAACATCCAAATCCAGGTCAAGCTGAGCTTTGAACACCTGAACCAAGAGAATAAATAGAACATTTTGGGAGGCAGAGGCTGATGCCTGAGCTTTTACACCATGCAATTTCACCAGGCACAAACCCAGCAGCTCTTCCTGAGTAACAAGGGGAATATTTGCATTTTCTTTCAACGGTGCTGGCTGGCAGCTCTGAATTTCAACTCCTGGCTGTTTTAAGGCAGTGGCAGGTTTTGCATCAAAAGCTTTCCAGAAAGTTTCACATTTCAATGCAAATGTTGTTAATCCTCCAAAGTAAGCCTGTAATTAAGACACTGATTCCACATGGTACTGGAGCACCCAACACTCCAGACAAGGTTTAAAGGCACCCACCCACAGCCTCCATCAAGTTGCATCCCAGCTCCAAGCCTGAGGTGGAAGGTATCACAGATGTGCCATCTGCCCTGGCATCCATCCTTAGGGGACATCAACAGCCCCAAAACAGCTCAGGAACAGTGAAACACCACATCCATGGTTACTGCAGATGCAAAGCATTCCTTTTGCAGGAGACACAGAGCACCACTGCAGTTACTCATCAGAGATGAATGTCCAGTGCCATAATTAGCTACACAATATCCATTAGTTCTTCAACTAATTCACTTGGGGAACAAAAAAAATAAAAAAAAAAAAAGTGGTGGACTGTGTACCTCCTTTTTTTTCCTAAGAAAACCTAAATTAATGTGCATGCTTTATTCAGTTCCCTAAATTGCTTTGGAAGGATGTTTAATCTCTTCCTAGCAGGACTTAAGTCAGAACACAGAACTACAACCTCATTTTGTGAGATGGATACTGGAACCTCCAAAATTCAAATTCAGCATGGGAACAGATGACTTGATAGCAGGCAGCTGGAAGTGGAGGATATCAGGGGATATTAAGGGATGTCAGGAGCCAGGTTTAAGGCTAATTCCCAGCAGCCTTCCCTGTTCTTTGCCCTGATCATTTAACAGATCGTTTTTCTTACCAGCACCTAAGAGAGGCAGAAGAGTAGCCTCAGGTCATGACTGCAGACATCCCTGCTTGGAGCCTGGAGCATGAGCCAGGCTGAAGGGCAGCCCTGGAGCTGCTCCACAGAGCAGGAAATAGAGCAGCAGCAGGTTAATCTGCCCTGAAATGGGGCTGGGGGCCAGAGCCCCCCTCCCTCAGAGGTGCAAATCCAGTTTTTGTACCAAACCTCCTGTGAGCTGCTGCTGCCCCACTCATCCCCAACTGCTCAATATTCATGAGCCAGTGATCAAAACCAAATCCATTGCTTCAGCCCTCAGCCAGGCTTGGAAAGATTCAAATATTGATGCTGACTGAGAGCTCTACCCCCTCACACCCCTCCTTGCCCCCACCCTGCTTCCCCCCAGAGCAGCACTGAGCATTTTCAGCCCTCACCTCCCTGGGCAATACATGGATGTTTGATGCAGGAGTTTCTCTGCCCTGCTCACACAGAAGTCCCACCTGACAGTAGCTGCAGGGGCACCACTCCCACCCCAGCAAGGAGCAGGGGTCAGGGGCAGAGGGGACAAGGTCAGGGGCAGAGGGGACAAGGTCAGGGGCAGAATGGGACAAGGTCAGGGGCAGAATGGGACAAGGTCTGGGGCAGAGGGGACAAGGTCAGGGGCAGATGGGACAAGGTCAGGGGCAGAGGGGACAAGGTCAGGGGCAGAATGGGACAAGGTCAGGGGCAGAGGGGACAAGGTCAGGGGCAGAGGGGACAAGGTCAGGGGCAGAGGGGACACAGTCAGGGGCAGATGGGACACAGGCTGAACAGGCTCCTGCACAGCACAGAGCACAAAGCAACACTCTGGGCCAGATCCTTGGAGCAGGGGAGCTGCAACTGGGAACAGGGATGAGCTTTGCCAAGTGAATCATTCCTTCCCCATCCCACCCTTTTGGCAAAGCCAGCAGCACCTTCCACTTCCAGCAAAGGGCATTGGCAGTGCTCAGCCAGGGCAAGGACCTGACCCTTGGCTTACAAGCAGCAGAGTTTCTGCTGTCCCCACTCAGCCTCCACAGCCCAGAGCAGGGTCAGCTCAGCTCTGCTGTGCATCTCACCTGTCCAGGGACACACAGATCCCTCCCCAAGCCCCTGTGCCCTGCACAGACACAGCTACTGCTGGCCAGCCCAGCAGGCAGAGTCCTCAGCTTGCTGGGTACAGCTGGGAGCCACAGAGAGCTGCACATGATCACTTCCCTCCTTAGTCACCTGCATAAAGGCCATTAAAGTTAATAGAGTAATATAAATCTTGCCATTGTTTCCTCTCAGCACAGAGGGAAAGCCAAACCCTTGCTAACAGGGGTGGCTCAACAAGGTTTACACTGCCCTGGTAAATGCAGAGGCTGCAAGTTGCATCCAATTCTGAGCAGCTGCATTATCCCATCCAGGGAACTAATTCAACACACAACCACAGAATTACATTTATGTTTAAATCTCACTGTTGCCATTATGACCAGCCAGACTTTTTTAAAAGTGAGACCTGCCCCATTGCAGACAGATGTGAATTTTTCACATTCTTTCTCTGATTTCCTCACCTAAACAGAGGGGAAGGAAAAGCAGATTCCCCTCCTGGGGCTTGTCCGGCTGCCTCAGGGGAAATGAGGGATTTGTTTACAGGCAGGAGGAAGCAGCTCCAGGGTTCATCTGAGCAGAGGAAGCACAGGCAGTGCAGGCAGCCCAGCACTTGACCTCTGCTACCAATGCAGTCGTGCCAAAGGCTTCTGCCCTTTGAGTGTCTGCTACAAACAGCTCAGATAAAAGCACAGGGAATTATCCAGCCCTTCCAAAGAACCTTCTGCTGCAGAGCCTTTCCCTAAGCCATGGTACAACTGACCTGGGCAATTAACAGCAAAGCCTCTCCAGCCCAAGCAGCTGCAGAGGAAAATATCTATTTGGCAACCCTGAGACCCGGCAGGGAGTGAGGGGGAGGGAGAGAACGGACTGAGGGATGGATTCTCACGTTGCTCTTAGCATCTCTGAATACCTTCCTCTTCCCCAGATGATAATTTTCTCTGCGAGCATCAGCCAGTGCAGGGGCACAACCCTCCCTCGGCTTTCCACGCCCTGCACACACTCCACACCCCCAGCACCACGCCAGGGGTTTGAGCTCCTTTTCAGAGTACAAAGAGTGGTTCATCCGAGCTTATCTCTTCTGCAGCCCCGGCTCTCCCGGCACAGAATCATCCCCAAAGAATGTTTCAGTAATGTTGCGGTGCTGAATTTCAGAGGGATACTTAATCTTGCCCCACTGGCTGTCCAGGGCCAACTTTCTGAGCATGAAATATTTAACTGTCCGTGGGCGTCTGATGTGATAATAAAGTGACTGCTAACCAGCCGCTGAAATAAGCGTGTGAGGAGGAGAGCAGGAGCTATCAAATACACAAACCAGCCTAATTACTGCCTTCCTTCCATCCCCATGAACCCCCAGGCACTGCTCACACTCCCCAGAAGCAAGGACCAAGCAACACAACACTTCTAAGATATTGGAAGAGTCGACAGGGAAGAAGTGGAAGGAAGAAATCAGGAGAAAAGTTGGTGAAGGGCATTGTTATAAAGTCTTTCTCATTTTGGGGATGTGAAAACACACCTGGCTTGCCTAAAAGAAACCAAGCCTATACTTGAGAAAAAAACTTTGAAACTTCTTGCAATTCTGCTACTCCTCCACTCAAACCAACTTTATCTTTTTGCATTTAACACCTTGCAGACTTCCAAGTGAGCGCGTGCCTGTTAATGCCTTGTGAGAGTTAGGGAAGCACGGGACCCACCCAGGACCCCTGAGGGCAGCGTGGCAGAGGGGAGCTCCTGCTGCACAGCCATTCCTGACACAGAGACTCTTGAGCAAGCTCAGCCTTACCTCATCCCATTCCGAAGCGAAGGATGGGGACTTCTCCAGGCGCTTCTTGCCGGCGCTGCAGTTGGAGAGCGATTCGCTGCGGCTCCCCATGGCATCGTCCTCCGTGGGGGAGCAGGTCAGCAGGTCAGAGTCCGACTTGGACAGGCTGCGGCTGAGTTTGAGCTCGGCTTTGGGCTTGCTGCCCGCCTGGGCTCTGCCCAGGGCTCTGTCCCCCTCTGGCTCGGCAGCGCCGGGGTGCTGCGGCGCGTGGGGCGTGCCGGTGCCGGCGGGACCCGCCCGGCTGACGTGCTGCACCGTGGCGTACACGGCGCTCGGCGTGGGCTCCGGGGAGCTGCTCCCTGCCGGTCCCGGGGAGGGTGACTCGGCGTCCTCCAGCTGCATAGCACCAGGGTGGCTCGTGGCTTCGGCGTCCCCCTTGTCGGAGGAAGCGAGCCTGAAAGGGTCCTCGCTTATCTCGCAGATTGGAGAAGAGCCGTGGAGCAAGCCTGAAAACTGCTCTGGCACCTGGATGTCCTGGCTCTCAGTGGAGTCCTGGCTGCGGCCGCCGCTGCTCCTCCTGTGGTCTTCGAGGGGATGAAAGCAGAGAGGAGGGGGGGAAATTAAAAACATGGAAGAAGCGGCAGCAAAATTCCAGCTCTCTCCCTGCCCTCCCCTCAGCAAGGCAGGGAGAGATAAAGAGAGAACAGTTCCGTATTGTTCCGCGTGCTCAACTTGTACCCAAAGTCATGGCATTTATGAAATTCCAAACACTGGCCCGATTTACGCAATCTGGCAGCTCTCCGTGTTTTTTATTCCTGTTAACACTAACTATCAGGCCTTGCTATATAAGGCCAAGAGAAGTGCTAACTATATCCTGCAGAGAGCAAGTGAGGTGGGAGCAGCAGAGACGGAGGCTCCTGGAACATCTGATCCGTTTCCATAAAGGCCAAAGCGTTATTTAGAGTCTCTTGGCACAGGCTGCAGGGTGGGAAAATGCCTGGACTGCAATCGACCTGCCAGTTCCAAAATCCGCTCCCAAAAAAAACCCACTGCTTCCCTCCCTAGTGGCTTCCGACTTTAACCTCTCCTCCCTGCTCAGGGGAGAGAAATAAACAGTTTATGCAAGAAAAAAAGCTTGAGCAAAAAGTCTCTTTTGCAATGAGCTGAGCACGGAGTGGTCAGAGCTGGTGGAGCACTGGCTGCCCCAGAAACATGACATTGGTTCCCAGCTAGTCCTGCCCCAGCAACCTTAATATCAGGTACCAGGGTCCTGCATAAACCATGAATTGACTGATCCCAAGTGCTCACACACACACACACACACACTCACCTTTGTCACAGCTGAATGAGCATTTCAACTGCAA
The DNA here is from genome assembly GCF_903797595.1 of Erithacus rubecula. Taxonomy (NCBI): domain Eukaryota; kingdom Metazoa; phylum Chordata; class Aves; order Passeriformes; family Muscicapidae; genus Erithacus; species Erithacus rubecula. The sequence goes on from NC_136678.1 coordinate 3,196,775, forward strand.
AAGCAAAACTTTGTCAAGCCAACAAGTTTAACTTTGGTTTCCTAGGATTCCTTCACCCTCCCAGCATTGCTTGTGAATTTTAACTGCTTCCATTTAGTGCTGAAGAAACTCTTCAGTCTGGGGACTAAAAATTGATGCTGCAAAGGAACAATACAGCAAAAAGCTCCAATAATGAGGCTCTGAAGTGCAGAGAGGATGTTTGGATGTGAAGAGGAAATCACTTGCTTTGCAGACAGCAGCTCTGGGAAGCCAAGGCAAAGGAACCTTCCTTTCCGTGAGCAAAATAATGAGTTTTACTCTCACTAAAAGCAGCCTGTTAATAGCAGCAGAGAGCCCAACTCAGCTCCCAGCACCTTTCCAGCACCAAGACTGACCATGGGATTTTCAAACACCAATCCTGTTAGGCTTCGTGGTCTGTCCTCACTCCAGAAATGGGCAGGAAAGGGCTGAATTAGTCATTTGCCTTTGTGTGGGGGTGCCAGGTACCCCATGCCTGATGAGCATGGTGAGTCCCTCTCAAAGGCACAGGAGCAGCCACAGCCCTCACTGGGATCAAGTGATGTGAGGGATTATCTCATCCTGGATCCTATGAGTTAGAGATTCCAGGACAGTGAAGTAGTTGTTGACTCTCTTGCACAGGCACATAAACCACCAGTTCTGTGACTGGAGCTGCCAGGGGGAAGGCAGGTCCCAGTGCTGGCTGAGAGGGACCAGCCCCAGCACCCCAGATGACAAGGCAAGACTAAACCCAGTTACTTTGCATAAAGCTGTCAAGCTCCAGTGATGGAGAGAAACCTCAGAGGACAAACCTCAGAGGGGATGAGATGTGCTGCACTCACAGGACAGACTGGCACTAATGCAAAGCCACAGAGAGGTGAGCAAGACAGCAGTGATGGGACAGTCATATAAACCTGTGGGGAAAGCCTTTTTTTTTCCCCCCCCAATCTCTTCCCTTCCTTGAAAACCATTTCTTCCATGCCCCAGCTGAACCTTTAGTGACATTTCTGCTGAAGGGAGAGGCAGCTGGCCAAAGCTTGTGCCACGTGCTCTAACACTTGAGTCCAGCCAGAACAAAGTGCTCCAAATCCAGCTCCAGCACCTCACAAAAGGGCTCCTGTTGGACAAGAATCCCAGCCACCCACTCATCTGCGAGCTGAAGAGGGACTCTGAAACACAGGGCAGCTGCCAGGGAAGGGATGGAGCAAGGGCAACAGCACTTGCTCAGAAATTGTGAGAAATACCTTGAAGAAAACATTTCAGAGCCTGCCCTGAAAGCTGCAGACAGAACTAATGTAGAAAGTCATCTCAGTCTTTTTGCCCCCAAGGTGCATGCAGCAGGAACATGCAAGGCTCTCCTTTTAGGGGATCTGAAAGAATCCTCCTCCTCCAGTTACACCTGAGTTACACTCAGAAAGACTCTTCAGCACAGGGACTCAGGGACTTGTGTCCTGCTCCCTTCACTGATTCACTCCCTTCACTGATTTCACACCCAGCACAGATCATTTAACAGATCCTGCCTTTTTCAGCCACAGCCTGGTGCATGTTTCACCCACAGGAGAGGCTGTTCCCAACCCTTCCTGGGCTCAGGAGCCCTTCCTGGGTACAGACTGTCTGCATCCCAGGGAGGATTCCAGTAAGAGCTTCTCTGCCAGCAGCCTGAGGACTCCAGATAGGAAGCACTTCCCTAAACACTCCACCCTAAGCTGTAACTGCCCTGCCTCCACTGGATTTCTTTCCCTGTATATCAACAGCAGGATTTGTCTCACAACCCTGGATTAGGAGAATGAAGCTGTTCCTGCAGCTGCTGCCTGCTCAAGCTCCCCAACCTTAAAATTAGTGAGGGCACACAGCAGCCTCTGATTTGCACGTGTAAAAGGCTGCCCATGTTACACCATGCCAGAATTTGTCAAGTGAGGAGCAGGCAAATCTCCCTCGGGTAAAATAGAAGCCCAGAGGAAGAAGCTGGCCTTGAGGGGTGCAAAAATATCCTTCACCTACAGGAGAACTGAACAGCCCACTCCACAGCTAACTGGTGTGGAACCCAGCTGGGGATGGCACATTCCTGTGTTAACCTTGCCAAGCTCAGTCACTCCAGGCAGAGTTTATCCACCTGAATTTGTGCTCTTCAGAAAGGGCAGTGAGACACTGCCCTGCTTAGAGAGATCATTAATGAGACTCTGCACAACACCATGACAGCAGAAACACTTGGGCCCAGGATGTGGGACAAGGGTCTGTGCTCTGTCCATGATAACACCATGTGAGGACTGTGGCTTTCTACTGTCCTTCATCTTCAGCAAACCAAGAGCTGTCCCCAAACCTTTGCCTGCAATAACCAAGTGTCCCCACAGAACCCCCACAGCAATGTCCACCCTGCTGTTTCAGCAGACACATTCTGGCTTTTGGAAAAAGAGTTTCTTTCAATCTTTCTGCAGTGTGCTCTGTTTAATCCCAGCTCTCTGGTTAGCAGCACAGTCACACTGTGCTGGTTGAACCAGTATAACCACAAAGGAAATCTCTAACAGGAGGAAGGGCAGAGTGAGGACTTCAAGCTGGACCTCCTATGGAAGCAGCACAGAACAACCTCAACAAGTACCAGTCTGTAAGAACTACCAAAAGGCACCAAGTCATCCTACCTGTAACTGGTCACAGCTGACAACACCTGGGTGTGACTCCTGAAGCCAAACAGGCCAAAACTCAAGTCATTTCACCCTCCATTAGGTCTCTCTGGAGGCAGCAGGAGCTGAGAAGCCTCCTCCTGTTCACTCCACACACATTCCTCCTCTTTTGCCTTATTTTCACACCCTGTTAGAAGGCCTGAGTGCCCTGACTTCACACATGTGACTGCACACCAAAGTGGATGGGAGAGCATTTGGCTTAAATCACTTCTGATACTCTGCCCAAAACATGAGGCCAACTTCCCCCAGTGCTCCAGCATGTGACAGTGAGCTGCTCTAACACACACAAAGGCCACCAAAGCCAGAGGATAATGCCACATTCATCTGCTGGCTGGACACAGGACAACTGGCAGCCAGAGGAACAAAGGCAGCTATCACACATGAAAGGCACCATTAAACCCTCGTGCCTGAAATTCAGCTTTCTGCTGCCCTGAAACGCCCTTTCAACAGCCACAGGAACCCAAGCCCTCCTCTCCTGACCAAAGGCTGCTCCAGAACTCATCCAGAAGGCCAGACCCTCAGACTGAGAGCCAAGAAACAGTTGAAAGCCATGCTTCAGCCTGCTCCATGTCTTGGGATTGAGCTGTTGCCTTTGATGCTCCAGGATCCTTCTGACCCAGAGGTGGGAAAGTTCTCCAACACCCCAAGCAGGACTTTTTACTTAATTCTGCCACTCCTTCAATTTATCTTCTCCCCTCATTATCAGCCACAGTGCTGACTGCATTTAAAGAATGGGAAAGTCAGGGAAGATGAGGAAAAACTCAACTGCATCCTTGGATTTCTCCCACTGTAACAGTGGGAAAAGTTCCAGGGTTGTTACCAACACTTTCCACAGGGTGCAAACAGTGAAGTCACAGCTTTGATCTTTCCAACTGTACATTAAAAGATGGGACTCTGCTCTGGATCCTTAAAAGGATCCATAAAGATCTTCAACTTCTCCTGTCTTCAGGTGTTCAGGGGAAGAGATCTGCATCAAGAACAGGTAGCTGTGTTACTTTTTATTTTCTTTTAATAGGTTTTATTTTAAGCTGACACATAATTAGGACACACCTCCACTCTTACCAATCAAGCCTGGACACAGCAGCCAGGGGAAGGAGTGGAGCAGTTGGAATTCAGTGCCTGAATAACCAGCAATAGCTACCCACTGATGAAAGCCTGAAAGCCCTGGCTCAGGCTGTTGCCCAAAGACTGTTCCTGGCCCAGACTGCAAAGCACCAACCTGAAAAGCTCCCAAAATTTGCCTCTGGCAGTGAGGGGCATTGGCAAGTGCTGGTGGGAACACAATGACCTCTTGTGCCACCCTGGAGCAGCCAGGAGAGCAGCAGGACCTGAGTAATGATAGGAGGGAAGAAAAGCTGCAGGTCTGACAGAGGAGTCAATGAAGCATCACCTCAAATCCTTGTTAGCCCTGTCCATCTTCAGAGGGAGAGGGGCTCCAGTGTGAGAATCCAAACTAAATCCACCCAAATTCCTGCTCAGGACTACTGAATAAAGCGGAAATCCCTCTAAACAAATCTTTTGTTGTTATTGTTGAAGGAAAGCCAAAAAGCCAACAACAGCCTAACACAAGAGACAAGGTGCTCCCAGATGCTTTGTAAAGCTCTAAGGTCCTTCCAGGGGAGGAGAAACTGCCTGTGTACCCCTTGGTCTCAGTTCTAGTTCTTGCTCTACACATTTTTGTTTTCCCCTCTGTTAGTTTCCATCTCAAATTAGCTCTAACACAGAGCAGGATGTTGATTTTACAGCAGAACAGCAGAAACCTGCAGCGCCAGCTGGATGGAGAACACGGCTCACTGGAACACTCGTGTTGCTCATCTTCCCTGGCAGAGGCACAGCCTCCAGCCTCTCACCCTCTGCCTTTGCTTGGCCAGGCATGAGATTTGGGCATTTCTGAGGCCACAGAGCAGATCCTTGCAATCTCTGAACTGTCCCACAGTGCAGCTGCCCTTCCTCCACGTACACTCCGTACAGGAACGCTCAGAGCTCTCCTTTACAGAGATTACCAGGAAACAACAATCACCCTCCAGCCCCCACCCAGCAGGGACTTTCATTGTTCCACTTGCCCTCTGCCCCCGTGTTTTCCTGAAGCACATGCAAGCAAACAGCTCTGCTTTTTTGGATGGTCACTCACCTTTTGTTTTCCTGTCCACTGCAACCGGCTTTTTAGTTTCTGCTGTAAGCAACAGCTCGTAGGGGTGTTCCTCTTCCTCAGCTCCACTTCCCCTGCTTTTCCCCCGGGCAGCAGAGGCCTAATGAAGAACAGCACAATGTGGTGCTCTGCAAAGCAATGCTTTGTCCCAGCATAAACCCCACAGCCTCTATGCCATGGGTTAAGCAAAGAATTGGCAGAGGCAACACCTTCACTGCAGAGCATGAGGCAAAATGTAATATTCCCCTTTGGTTTTTTTGAACCCCCCTCAAGAAAAGCCCACCCAAACCCCTTTAATTTTTAGTATTTCAGGCTGCTGACAGCTTTCCAGCACTGACCAACTGTGCAAGGGCTGCAGACAGGCTGGAGGGGGAAAAGAGCTGAGACCGTTATTCCTGTTCATCCCATCTCAGGCTCGTTGTTGCTATTGGAATTTGCACTGTCATTCACTTTTTAACTGCTGGCCCTATTAGGACAGGGCTGAAAAGAACAAAAGCCCAAATCCCTGCCACCTTCTCAGACCTGCATTTCTGACCTCAGGACGTATGACATATTCAGAACTAAAGAGTCCTCAGGCAGCACTGTATGAACTCAGTTAACTTCAGGATGTGCAGCAGCAATTGTACTCACTTAAATCCCCCAAAGCCTCTACTTAGAGCTGGTTTGTAACCCTGGCAGACTCTCCTCGAGCTGTTCTGGAAAGCCACCAGCCATGTGCAGGGATGAGGTTTTGGTGCAGGATCCAGACCAGCCTTGCTGCAGACTCACACATGTTGCTCTGCATCCATGCCAAGGATGACAGGCACTGGATACCCTCGTGTGCCATCCCAGTGCTGAAAGGGCTCAAGTGGCCACCAGGGCACCCTGCCTGCACAGCCAGCTGCCTTTCAGCACCATCTCCTGGCCAGATCCTGGCAGGTTGATGCAGCCCTGTCCCAGGAGCTCAACATGACCCAGGAATGCACCCTAAGAGGCTCCAAGAGAGCTGGAGAGGGAAATGGAATGAGAGAAATTTGTGAATGCCCTGGAAGTGTTTAAGGCTAGGTTGGATGGGGCTTGGAGCAACCAGGCTGAGTGGAAGGAGTCCCAGCCCATGACAAGGGCTTGAGATTGGATGATCTTTAAGGTCCCTTCCAGCCCAAACCACTCTCTGACCCCATGTGTGATTATATCCAACTACAGTGGGACAAACCCAAGCCAGAAAGCAATAATTCCTACCTGCTGCCAGGACAGGGAACAACAAGTCTGAATAAAACATACCCCAGGGAGGGCTCCTACTGCTCAGACCCCTGGAGCTGCCACTGCCTCACCAGCAGAGCACAGAGCACCTCCTGCTTTTCCCCAGAGTGAAAGCACCAGAGCTGCTCCAAGGGCAAACTGCAACCCAGCCAGGAGCTCTGGAAGCTTAAAAGAGTCTTGGAGAGGGACCCAAGAGTCAGCAGCACAGACAGGATTCTGACATCCATGTGCTGTTCTGCACTAACCCAGCTGACTTTAGCAAAGGGAGGAAACAGGCCATGTCCAGCAGGGAAATATTTATTTATTCTACCTGCTCTGAGCAGGAGCTGCCAGGCAGACCTGCTCCTTTCCAGGTGAAGGAGCTCATAATGAGCAAATTAGAGAAAAACTCTGACCAGATGGTGGCACAAAACCATCAGACCAGAACAGCAGGTAAGAGGCTCTTGCCAGTGATCTTGGAAAAATCCTGCCCAGCAGCAGCCTGTTAGCACAGCAGCAGCCTGGAGCTTCAGCCAGGCTCTGGTGCTCTCCTGACTCCTGTGGATGATGATTCCTCTGCTGTCCTCTTTAAATGCACCAAAGGCAGAAGCTCTCCAGTAGCACACAGTTCCCAGTTTCTACTCTGTGAACTTTCACAGGCCTGGTGACACTTGATTTTATCCATCTCTCATCCTTCCAAGCTCTAAATAGTTTTCCAGGTTCAAATTCACTCAAAATGAAGACCATTGCTGGAGAACACTGCTTGCTCTGTGGGCTTTGTAACCAGGAGCAACATCCCCAAGTAAAGCTTTCTTCCAATTCAGCTTTTAGTTCTTCAGCCATGTTATTTGCATGTATAAATGTTAATTGCTAGCAAACCCCAAAAATAAGATGCTGTGAATAATGAGGATGCTCTTTAAGGTGTGTTTAACCCACAGCAGAGGAATTTGAAAGACTTTTTCAAGGGTAACTCATCTCTTCCTCTCTTCTCCCTCCCCAGAGTGCAGACCAAACTCCTGGAGCCAACGTGGCGCCTTGTCCTTGATCTGCACTTCCCTTCCAGAGACAAGCAGTAAACAACTGGAACTGAAGTTTAATTTGACAGTGCAGTCTCTTACTCAGCTCCAAACCCAGAAGGTTTCTGCAGATAGTGAAAGGCACCACTCAAGCACTTCCAAACAATCAGCTCCTTTGCCTGTTTGTACCAATGCTTTCCCGTGATGAAAGTGAAGTTTCTTGTTTATGCTCATCTGTTTTGACTGATAGCCCCAGCTTGGCAAGGAATAAAAAGACTACCTTGGAAAACCAGAGTTTGGCCCAAGCCCAGAATACTCAATGACTAAGTGTCCTGGCTCCAATGGGAGAGCAGGGCTGGAGGGTGGCAGATTGGGATGCTGCAGCACAGTGTTTACAGCATTCCCAGAGCATGTGCACACCTGCCCAGCCCAGGGAGAGCATGCTCTAAGGTAATAAAAGATGGGCAAGACTCAAAAAAGCAGAGCAGGCCAGGAGAAACAAGCAAAGTAAAAGGATCAGCCCCAAACTCCTCATCAGTATGTCCAAAAGGTCATTTCCAAGCAGCCACATGCTGCCTGTAAGTTCTGACACTGAAGTTGGTCACAAATCAAGGTCTCCCCAGCAAGTCACTCTGCCATTTGCCAGCAAGATTCTCTTTAATGGATTGTGCTTCCAAAGCCATTAAAGGCAGGACAACACAGCAGGTGTTTGGTAATTAAACATGGCAAGAAAGCTCAGCAGGAATGGTCAGGGCACGTTTCCCTCCCTCGTGTTTATTGTCATAAACAAATTCTGCTTCCCAATTACTCCATGACCTGCTGCCCAGCTCTCCTCTGCCAGAGGCAGGCACAGGACTGGTTACCACCCCCTGCATTTGAACAGCAGGGCAGGGATCAGTCCACAATGTCACATCCCAGTTTCCCTGCTCACACACAGCTCAGAGTTTACTCCCTCTCTGCAGTCACTTCTATCACAGCAGGCCATGTTCACCCGTGTCTCGTGTGAATTTGACACTTTCCAGAAAACACATCTCATTTATGCCTTGCACAACTCCAGCAGATCAGCACATTCAAAGAAAGCCTTTGCAGAACCAGAGCCTGCTCTGACAGCAGAGGTGGGACACACTCCACGAGCTTCACACACAACCCACTGCCTCTGGGAGAGCACAGAAATCCACAGGATTTGGATTTGCTTTGAAGGTTTTCCTGGGTGTCAGCAGAAGGTGCCAAGGCACATTTGTGCTTTCCCACAGATGTGTCTCCAGGAGAGTCCTTACATCTGAGATTCACAGGCAGGTGAAGAAGACAAGAAACAGGGAGAGAGCTTGAGTTCCATCAGAAAGCAGCTCACATGCACTGACCCCTGCAGAAGGCAGCTTTAACACATGCTGGGCCAGATCCTCAGCTGAATTCAAGCCCCTGCTCATGTCAGTGGGAGCCACAAGCCCATGCAGCTCCTCCACAGCTGGGAGCTCAGAGGGAGCTCAGAGGAAGCAGGAACTCACAGCCCCCTCTGTGTTTCAGTCCAACTGAAGATGCCTGTGGTGGGATCATTACTAGTGGGCAATGGTCCACATTGCAAGGTGGGTCAGAAAAATCTCTTCCTAAGGGAATTCTCAGCCAAGAATAGGAAAGGAAAGCTGAAGGTCAACTCTGAGGTGCCCTGGAAGAACTGGACAAAGGAAGTTCCCATGGTAAGGGAAGCAGCAATGCTGAGTGAGGGAATTCTTCACATTCACAGCCCAACGAGCACAGGAGGTAACAGCATCCTTGGATCCTCCCAAACTATCAAAACTGATGTTTAAACCACTCTCCCAAAAAACACCCCAGAGCCAGCCCCATGTACCTCACTGGGAGCACTGTGGCCTGTCTTCTTCTCCACATTCTGCTCCTCCTCTTCATCAGGTGGGGGCTTGGCTGGTGGGGGAGGACGTTCTCTCTGCAGGTGAGACACACACTGTCAGCTCATCCCTTCTGCCCCCAGCAGCTCTATGTCCCCACTGCTGTGGATGCAGCAAGGACCTCTTCAAATTAATCTGGGTGGAGGAGAAGTTCAGCCCTAAGAGCACAGAGCTGGGCAATGGCTGCTGCCTTTCCTCCTCCTCTTCCTCAGGACACCAATCTGTTCACACTGGTCTCACTCAGAGCCAAACCAGCATCTCCACAGCATTACACAGGGAAGTGAGCAATGAGCTGATCAGAAGAAAGAGCTTGTGGCTTAGAGAAACTGATGCCAGAGGCACCTTTTATAGTGGGAAACTCTAGGGATCAAGAAACTATGCTGCACTGCTCTCCTCTGATATCCCAGGATTGCAACTGGGCAGCTGGAGCTGGAGCACATTCTGGGGCCATCTCCTGCCTGGCCACAGCTCCATCTAATGGCAAAGGGAGCAGCAGAGATACTCTGCTCCAACTCCAGTGAGCTACTGCAGCATGTCCCTCTTCCTGCTCTCCTTTCACTGCAGTTCAGCTCTTGCCTTTGCTTACTTGTGACAGAACTGAGCTCATTTCACACCAGACACCATCAGCACAGGACAAGATTTAATCAGTCACACAACTACCTGGTACTGGACACCTGAGAGACCTGGCCAAAATGTCCATCATCCAAAGCTTTTGTCTCATTTCCATTCTGCTTGCTCTCAGCACAAGCCAAAGGCTGCACCTCTCTGCACAGAGGGGAACCATGGTTACTGTGCCCCCAGCAGTTTAATTGTTCACTGCTGCTCTGCCTTTTGTCCAAATATGCCTCAACAGAGCAGGTTTTGGAAAAGCAAGCAGAACAGAGAGCCTGAAGCTGAGCCAGCACTGCAGGGCCCGTGCCCCATCTGCCCCACAGCAGCGTTGCTGCCGATCGCTGCCGGGCCAGCAGGTGCAGCTGACAGAAGGTGAGGAGACCTCTGGGGACAGCTCCAGGAGCTCTGCAAGTAATACACAAAAAAAACCCCAACCAAAACTTTCCACTGCCAACTAGTCTCCAACAGGTTATTACAGATAATTCCCTGAGAGCCTTAGCTTTGGTAAAGCAGTGAGACATGAGAAGATGCTCCATACAAGTTTCCAGAACTATTTTCAGGACAAGAAGCCAGCCCTTCTGCAAAAAGTAATCTCCTGACAGACCAAGATTCACTGGCACCAGTGCACTGCCAGAAAACACAAGACACATGCAACACAAGGTGAAATGAAGAAGTGGCTGCTTTTAGGGCAGGGAAGGAGAGACATCTGCCTGCTCTCATCAATATCAGGGAAGGATTTAAAGATTTCCTCAAGCTTGGGCAGCCTGCTGCACTGACCCTGCAGGTCAGCCCCCTGTGGCTCTAGGGCAAGCAGAGGTGAGCTACATACAGGCCTGACTCCAGCTGCTTTGAGGCCACTGGGTTCAGCCTCCCTGTTCACAGAGTCCCGGTCGGACGATCTCCCGCTGGCCAGGCTGTCCAGGGAGTGGCAGGAGGTGGCATTGTACAGAGCTTCATAGGGGCTCTCCTCTTCAGGGTTCACATCAAAATCGATGATCAGCTCTGTGACAGCTTTGTCCACATCACCTGTGGGGGGAACAGAGAGATGGGATGGTCAGTGGATCTCCTGACCTGGGTGCTGGCAGGGAGAGGGATGCAGGTGATGCCCACCCTGAGACGTCCGGTCCGAGGCATCGGTGGCTGGAGCCAGTGGGGCTGGAGCAGATTTCTCCACAGCTTTGGCACTTTTCTTCCCAACGGTGTAATCTGCAAGGGGGGGTGGGGGACAGGGTCAGCTCACATCAATCTGGCTTTCTGTCCCCTTCAGCGCTTCCTCCCTTGTGGGTGGAAGGCCAACTGTCAGCTTATTAAGTGTCCAAAAAAAATAACATTATTAAAACTTGAAGATCTCAAAATAGAAGCCTGCAGCCTCTTTAATCACAGGCACAAAGGGAGGGGTGTTCCTTTGAACTTTCAGAGTCTTTAATCAGAAAGCTGCAAAGCTGCTGCACGGACACAGAGCCATGCAGCAAATTTGTGTTGTAGACACAAACTCCATCACTGGAGCAGAGTCACTACAAGAGAAACCAATTCCAGCTGCAGTCCCCAACCAGAGGCAAAGCCAGAAACATTCAGCTGATGTAACATCCAACAGCAGCTCCCTCCCAGGGAAAACTAACAGCCTTTAGCTGTAACACCTTCGTTTTTAAAGCCCATCTCTGTCTTCAGTTTCAGAATAAAGCTCAAACATTTCAGCCTCACAGGCACAGCTTAGTTAAAAGTCTGAGAAGTGCTTTGAACCTGCAAAGCTCCCAAATGCTCAGCATGAATAACACACCCCAGCTCCAAATGCTTCTGATCCTCCCCACAGCTGAGAGGAAATGCAGACAGCGTAATTACAAGGTATGAATTTAGCCAAGATGTCACATTTCATTCCCGAATTTGGACAGACACAATGGACCAAGCTCCTTTAAAAAACACAAGTAATCAAGGCCTTTTCTGTGAATCTCATCTGCAAATTCCATGCCCAAGCCTCCCAATGAGGCGAGGAGCAGGATGTGAGATCTGTGGACAACAATTTGCCTACACAGACACATAAAGGGGAGTTACACCAGAACCATTTCTAAAAGCTGTTCTTTGCATTCTGCAAGCAGATTTAGGCTATCCTTAATTTTAATTAACTCCTAAAGTGAGCTAAACAAAGCTCAATTAAGCCCATTTAAACTGTAAAAGTCACGCCACACTCCCTCAGCAAAGGGCTAATCTTCCTAAATCCCCCCAAGTCCTCCTCCAAACATTTGGTCTGGAGAAGCTCACCCCAGCATTTCTGCACTGGTTCTTCCAACACAGCCTGAAGCTGCTTTGCTTTCAGCACTTTCCAGGTCTAGAAAAGCACAATCTGTACCTGCCCCAGCACAATCAGCCCCCCAAACTTTCCCCTCCTCCCCAGAGGCAGAGCTGCATTACCCACCTTCAATGAGAGCTGCTATGTGCTGGCTTTTCTGGGAAGGAAGCTCCCTCACAATGTCCAGAGCAGTCAGGCCTCTGTTATCCTTTATGTTCACATCAATACCTGTGGCCACAGTGGTACAGAGGGCAAAAGCAAGAATATTGTCTAACTATGTGCAAGCTGGTGTATTTCATCAAATCACATTTGTGATCATCACTGGGGGGAGCTAAAAGGCACTCTAGAGACAAATCTAAAGCCAAACTCCAAGAGCCAACCTCTCCTACATACTGCTCTGAGGAGCTCCAACAGCTGGATGGAGAAACCTGCTGCACTAGAAAGGGATTTCCTCAAGCTCTGGGTGAAGGGATCACCACATTAGTGCTTCAAAGGGGGAACATTCTCTCACCTGCAGCCAGCAATATTTGTACCACATCTGTCTTGCCAAACAAAGCAGCTTCGTGCAAAGCACTGCCTTTCTCAGTCTGCAAATTAAATGGAAACATAGCATGAAGCCAGACAGCAGGGAATGGTGAGGGAGGCATGGCTGAGAGGGTTACAGAAGCAATAAATACATGGTGCTGTACACAAGGTGTGGGCAGCACTACCTACAGCTGAGGATGGACTGTCAGCGTTATTACAGTGCTGAGGATGGAAAACCGGGGATGGTTCCATCAGAGACACCAACAAAGGGCCTCCTACAGCTTGGCAAGGAAAAACAAGACCCACATACAAGCCACTGCTGTGAAAACAGCACATTCACAAGTGGCTTGATAGGAAGAGACACGTTTGCCTATCAAGAGCTCCCAGCACTGCAGGGCAGAGCAGCTTTGGCCACGGGGTGTTTGTGTCCCTCCCTCCCGCGCAGGCGTGAGGCATGCACAGCACCCCCCAAAGCACAACACAAAGCTCTCCTCAGCTCCTGCCAGCACTCCCTCTGCAAGGTGGAGCCCTCCAACCCCCAGCCCTGCTCAGACACAGCAGGTACCTGGTAGTTGCTGTCCATGCCAGCATCCAGCAGCACGTGCACCACCGCTTTGTGACCGTTCCTGGCCGCCAGGTGCAGCGGCGTGTGTTTCTTGGTGTTGCAGCTGAGCAGGTTGGGGTGGGCGTTCAACAGCATCTTGACCACTTCCAGCCTCCCATAGAGAGCAGCCAGGTCCAGGGGTGTCTCAAACTTGTTGTTGCGCATGGTGGGGTCGGTGAGCTCCTCCAGCAGCAGCTTCACCACGGCGGTGTGGCCGTGCTGCGCCGCGCAGTGCAGCGCCGTCTCGTTGTCGTTGTTCTGCGGGGCACAGGCGGCTCCGTGTCAGGGCTGCCTCGCCCCAGCACACAAGTTTCAATGTAAAAACAAGACAAAAAGGAACAAAAAAAAGGCAGTGGGGAAGAAGAGAGCCCAGTGTGAACCAGGCTGGGTAATGCTTGACCATCTCCCTGCGTGTTTAGCATCCCCTCACGCAAGCTCATTGATTGGCCCAGCCACAGTTTTGGGGACGTCCAGGAAACTTCAACTTTCCAAGCACTGGGGTCATGCTAAAGTTTAAGGGATATTGAGCTGTATCCAGATTCCCATTAATGCTGCTGGCACATGGGGAAGGCAGTCTGGTATCTTGGCAGCATCCCAGACTTTAGGGTGCCACAAAAATAAAAGGTTGGCAACCTGTTGTGTGAATTCTATTTGCTGGAGCTTCATCATTATAATTTTAAACTTTAATTGTTTCAAATCCTACTTATCCTGGTTATAACAGTTATTCCACCTCTGCAATTCTGGCTGTTTAAAGAAAGGGTGCACCCAGTCCCATGCAGTCTGTGAACCAGAGAGCTGTGCAATTCCACCACCACAGGAACAAGCCAGGGCTCAGGCCAGCTGAGGGAAGCAAGTCTCAGTGACAAGGGAACATCCCCAGCTGGAAGCCAGACCCAAACCAGAGCATGCAGCAGCAGCCAGGCTAAGAACCAGCAATGCAAAGCCCAAAGATGAGCAGTGCAACACCCCATGTGTGTAGGTGCAAAATAGGAATGTGGCCAGATCTAACAGAGCCTTTTCTCAAATTAAGTTCCTCTCAAGTTTCTAGTTTCACTACTGTGTGTCATCCATAGAGAGATTCTGCTTTAAGCACTTTAGAACAAACTGACAATATAACCCCAAAAATGTTTAATATAAAAAGTTACACTCTTCAACTGAAAGAATCATGATTGAATTTGTCATTTGAACAACATTTCCAATAAAATAAACAGAATGTTTTTGTCCTGCTGGAGGCAGCAGCACCACTGCAGAAGGGAATTTGATTCCTGCCAGCTGTGAGAGCACACACACACTCTGGGATGCTGCTCAGGATTTTACACAAACTCGTGAGGCTGCACAAGCACTTGGATCCTGCTGAGGTGTTTGGTCACTCTCAGGCTCACAGGAGTCCTGTCAATCCCCCAGCTGTTTGTACCTGGCTTTTGCATCACTCCTCAGCCACAGGCAGAGCAGGAGGGGAGCAGGAGCTGGGGGAGGCTCCCACAGCTGCAGTTTGTAGGGCAGAGAAGGGAAGGAGGCAGAACCAGGCACATGCAGGGGAGGGGGCAAAAGGGGGCAAAGCATCAGTGCCAGAACAGAAGGTCCAAATCAAACAGGCTCTATCCTGGGGGAGGCACATACACGTGGACAGAGGGTACTGCAGGATACAGGAGTCTGCACAAAAAATATACAAAAAGTGAGAGGGGACAGAGTAGAGAACATCAGAGCTTCCCCCTGCCTGTCAGCTCACACTGCTGCTGTTGGGACTTTTTACAGGCTTGGCAAATCCCATTATTCCTGTTTGACAGGAATCAGGGAGCCCAGGAGAGCTGGGCCCAGGCTCTCAGCCTGCCCCATGGCATGAGGGATCCCTGCTGCCAGGCTTTGTGGAAAGACAAATGGGATGGGATGACCCCACCTGTGAGCAGCAGGTCCCTGTGCCAGAGCTGTGGGACACACTGCTCATGCCAGGCCAGCCCTGGGGATTTCCTTGGCTAGGACGGGCCCCCTCTCCTTTCTCCCTATCCCTCAGGAGGCTTTAAAGCATGCAGCAGCTTCAAGTACCTGCCTAGGGCTCAGAAATGGGAACACAACATTGTTTAAAAACTTAATTGTTGGAGACTTCTCTCATCTTCCCTGCAATCCAGTCCAATTTTCCCTAAGTAGATTGGGGCTCCAATGCTCGAGGCAAAATCCCCAGACTTTCCTCCTGCAGCAGAGATCACCAGGCAGTAAAACTCCCCTGAATCATCACAGCAAGTCTCTCCCAATTCCAGACTGTGCAGTGGAAACTCCCACTACTGCCTGAGTCTTTATTGCCTCCATTTTGGGAGAGTTTTGAGCAGCCAAAAATATTACAGTTCTTCCAGGCAAGGGAGTTTGCTCCCTTCCTGCATCACCTCTCCAGGCACAAACCAGAGCAGTGAGGAGTGCTCAGACCTACAGATGCATCAGAGATGGAAAAGGAAAATTCCATTCCAGCAGCCAGAAGGCACATGGCTTCAAATTTCAGAATTACTTAGAAAAATAGAGCACAGAGGAGAGCCTAGGGGCTGCATTCCTGCAGGAATCCTTGCATCCCCCCAGCTCTCAGCTGGAACAGAGGCTCTGGGAGCAATGCCCATCAGCAGAGCCCAAACAGGACACAAGCAGGGATGGCTCTGCTTTCTTATGGGCTCCAGCAAAGGTTTCAAGCCTTGGTGGTGTGATACAACTCACCACACACAGCCCTGCTGTTCCTCATCCCATGCTCAAGTGGAGAATCCACAGTCCCTTCAAGTGCAGTGTCTGTTCTGCACCCCCTGATCCCAACAGTGTGAGATGGCTCTGACTGAGCAGAGGGAGACTTGGTTTAAATAAGGGAAAGTTCTCTGACCTGCAAAGATCTGAAGGGTTGAATAAATTGACAAAGAAAGGCTGCAGAGCTGTCCCTTCCTGTGGTTTTTGAGAAATTAGAGGGCAAACCCTGGACAGGAATGGTGTAAGGAGACTTGATCCTGCCCCAAGGTTGGGGAAAGTGGCTACACAGCCCTGCAGACCCACCCACCCCACTTCTAGGATTCCTAGGTAGGATTTTTGTCAGAGTCTGAGTGTCCAAAAGAGTCCTGCCCTACTGACAACCTGCTGCTTGGCTGCTCCTGAGAAAACACCAGAGTCTGTGTGACAGGAACAACTCCACAAGCTCTTCATCACACCAGGCCAGGAACTGGTGCAAAGCTGCTCAGAACTGGTGATGAACCCAACAACTGTGTGCAAATCATCTCTCTTTTTAAAACCAAAGCAAAGATTCCCAAAATTTTGTCTTGCTCTAGAGAGCACCTCAGGCATTGTAAACACTGAATTGATGCTGTAAATAATGCAGTTCTCCACAGTACAAAACTCAAATCAGCAGAGTCTGTAAACAAAAATTCACAAGAAAAGGGAACTCCCTGGATATTCCCTTTTTACATTCCTTCTTCATTCAAGTTCACAATACTGGGGTGCATAAGATTTTACTTGGTTATTGACAATGTTTTAGGAAGCTTGTTTCAGGCAACTGAACTGCTCAACCAAGATGTTTTCACAGAATACAAAATTTTTGCAAAAATCCCTGATTTGGATAAGCTTCATGTGAACACATTTGTGCTCAGAGGGTGACCCTGAAACAGAGCTCTCACAAACCACAACTAACTCCCAGCAAGCACAGGAGCTCTGCATGTGTGTTTCTAAGGTCCTGCAGACCAAGCAGAGGGAAACTCTACAGACAAAAATGGATGGCTGGATCCAAAATAAGTGGCTGGAAGCAGCTGTGACATGGTGGCTCATGGCAGAGGTGTCCCAGGACAGAGCAACAGATTGTTTGCCACCTCTGGCTGGCAGATTCACTAGAAATAAAACTGAAAAATGATGTCTGAGAAAACACCACCAGGAATTTGATCTGCTTCTTCAACAGCTCAGTCTCAGCATATTGCACAATCTGATGTTGTTTCCTTTGTAGCTCAAAACAACTAAAAACAAGAGAGGAGCAAAACAGGCCAGAAAACAGGAACAGGAGACCAGGGCTGAAGGGTCAAATGACACCACAGACTGAACATCAAAAGAGAGACTGATGTAATAAGCAGGACATAGAAGACTTGGGAAGGGAGGCAGGAACATCACTGCCCTCCCTTCTCCCCACCACCACAGGAATTAACTGTCCATTCAAACAACACACAGAGCATTATGCATTTGGTAGGAGAAAAGGCATCAAAATTCACTCCAAACAGCCCACAGAGAAAATGCAACCATGGTTAAGCAGGGGGGAAAAAAATTCCTTCTCTTTGCATTTATCAGCAACATCAGCACATGAAACAAAACCTAGAACATTTAATTGAAGTAACTTTACCTTTGGGAAGTCATCCAGCCCAATCAAGCAAACTGACCATCACTGCGAGTCCTACAAGGCTAAGCAAGGAAGGAGCCCCCAGGAAAGTAAGGAAAAGCTTTCCTTTAATTATGTTTCTATAACTGCTTTGAAGAGAGAAACCCACAGTAAATCAATGGTCCCATTTTCCTTTCCCCCAAGCAGCTGCAAAGTGAACAGGTATTATTGCACCTGGAAGCAGGAGAGTGCAGCTTGGAGTGATGATGCAGTGAAATGCTGACAGCAAAGTACACACCTTGGCATTGATATATGGGTCAAAGGGGCCGTACTTTTTGAGTTCTTTGATCTCAAGAGCATTCTACAAAAAGGAAGAGGAAAAAGAAAAAAAATGTGATAATGAAATGGGTGAGATACAGCAACAAAGCAATGGGTGACTCCAAGGGGTGGAAGGCCAGGACACAGCATCTTGTTCCAGTCAGAGCCATGGCCAGCAAAAGCCATTCCAGCTGGGATTGCTGTGCTGGAGCAGGCTCCAAGCACAGGCTCCTCAGCTGACTTCTCTCATTTCACAGGGGTCCTACTAAACAGACATTAATGAAACATTACCTGCAAGGATCATACTAAGCTCTGCATCTTTTGCAAAGATCACCCCTCTAGCTGCCCTATTCAGAGCAGAACATTTACACTACAGGCTCTCACTGAATTCTTGTCAGGCTGACTGAAAAGGGTTACCTGCACTCAATGCCTGCAGCTGTGCCTGGAGACATGATTAACCACAGCCTCAAACTGGAAAACTGTCACCAGAGACATCAGAACACACATTGCTCATTATTCCTGCTCACTGGGGGAATGATAGACAGTTGCACCACAACCAGATTTTTTATTCCATGCTGTTTTAGCAGCATATATCCCTGAGGCAGCTTGGTGCATCGAGTTACCCTTCCTGGGAAACCTCACTGTGGCACTTGGGTCCCCACAAAAAGGAACTGGGACTCCTAAACCTGCCTCTGAAAACTTTGCTCCCCAACTTCTGATAAACTACCATGGAGCAAATCAACAGCAGGACCCCCAGCTGCTCACATTGACTGTGAGCTGAACTCAGGCCAGGGGTGTCTGACCTGCCTGGGAATTACCTCTGGAATGAATGTCCAGGTTCAGCCTGCTGGCAGCAAGGCAGGCAAAACCTATTTTGGTTCATTCCTTTCCTCCTGAAAGAACACCTGAGTGGTTTGGGAGTTGATTCACAGGGACATCAGATGCTCCTGCCTTAGGGACAGGACAACCACAGCCCACTGCAGCTTTACCTGACTGGGGCCTGTCACTCTGTGTCTGCTACACTCACCCAGGGAGGGCAGCTCAGCACTCAGCTGGCCTCACTCCTGAAACCAGTTCCTGTAAACAAAACTCTGTCACAACAGGAATATTTGGGCCTTCCAGCAGTAGCATTTCAGAAGTTCCCTAGAATTTAAGATATCTCTGATGTCCACAGGGCAGCTCCACAGGAGCCAGCCCTCTGCAATGAACACCTCACTCCCTCTGCACCCCAGACCAAAACCATCAGCTTGACAAAAGGAACAAATCCAAGAGGCTTTCTCTTCTTGCCTGATTGCAAAAATAATTCTTTAAGATTAAGCTATGGATTTATCTGGGGGCAAGTAGTGTTAAAATTCTCTTAGAATTTACAAATTAGTGAACTGGAGTAAGTGCCAGAGACAAGCCAGGAGAGCAGCTAAGAGAGCACGGCCAAAGAGACTGGACAAAGCTGCTTGGATTAGTTCCCAAAGGAGGGAGCCAATGGATCCTTTGCACAACTAGAAACCTGCTCAGCTATCCAGCAGCTGAAAGGAAAACTGTGGGTTAGTTTTAGAAGCCCAGAAGCAGGAGACCATTTCCTAAGTGTTGAGCAGTTCTCATATTTATGTGTCTTTCTAGAAAACTTAAATACCTTCTTATCCTACCACTAGCTCAGAACTGAATGTAGTGCTTTAGGCAGTGCCCCTCTTATCCCACCAGCAATTAGGACCTTACAACCATTGCTACTGGTTTGGGAAGGGTCAGGAGTCAGCTGAAGGAGTCTTTCTTCATGCCAGGGAAGTGATTCAATGATACATCAGAGAAAATCAGGCAGACCTGCTCATTCACTTTGGTGTGTGAAGGGCCCTGGTGGATGAGGAGCTTCACTATGTCAGCATCTCCCTTCCAGGCTGCCAAGTGCAGGGGGTAGCAGCCCTTACAATCTGCCACGTTGGTGAGCGCGTCGTTCCTCAGCAGAACTTCCACAACATCCCTGCAAGAGATGGCAACTTCAGTGAGACACTCAGTCCCTGCTCCACAGCTCACATTCTGCAGCAAGTACTGAACAAAATGTTAATCTGAACAGGAGTGTTTCAGAGAGCCTCTTGAAATGTGATTTTTGAGTGTTCCTATTAAATGCTGCCACAGGAAATGGGGGAAAAAAAGAAGTAAGTATTGCTGAGATGAGCTAAGGGAAGATCCACATTAACTCCAATCTAATGGAGGTAAACAGGGCCTGAAATCAGCCACAAGCCTCTGCTGCAAAGTGAATTGCACCAGCACAATGAGGGTGAATAAAGATTTTAACTCTACTGGATTTCTCAATATCTCAGGCAGCAATGAACAAAAACAGATCTAAAGTTACCACACTAAAGTTACTATAAAAAGTGATATGCACACAAGGCAACTGTAAAGTGGTGCAGGCCCAGCCCACCCTGGACACCAGAAGGACTGGGACTGTAAGGACTGTCCCCAGGGGAACCCTTTCACCTGGTGTTACAGTTATCCAAACTGCTTAGAAATAAAAGGGTGTTAGAAAACCTCAGTGCTTGGAGATGCAGGATCACACACCAGCCAAAGCAGTGCATTCTCCACTTCCCCTGAAGATGGAGTAGTGCTGCACCAGTGCCTCAGCTGGTGAATGAGCCACACAAGGGTGGCCAGGGAAGACAAAGCATCCACCCCCTGTGCCCTGGGGCACAGAACAGGACTCACCTGTGGCCGTTCAGAGCAGCGTGGTGCAGAGGGGTGTACCCAGTGCTGTCAACACAGTTCACATTCGGCCCCCTCCAGATGCTGCAAGACAAAAACCAGACAGGGAACACTTAGGGACAGGGCAAGGGCAGGGCCAGCACAGCTCTCACCCATCTCTGACAGCTGGGTCAGTGTGCCAGCACATGGAATCTCTCCTCTGCCTCACCTCACCCTCCTGCTTTCCAGTCAGAGCTGCCACTGCCACACATCCTTCAGCCATGCACAGGCTTGCCAAGAAAGCATCTTCAGAGGAACATGTGTCTATTAGGCTGAACCACAAGAGACAGCAAACCATCGACCCACTGCTAATTCACACCCCACAGAAGAATTCTGATGGCTCTGGGAAACTGTCCTTCTCCACAGCAAGAGTCACAAGGGGTGGGTGTAAGTCAAAGACTGTGGGATACAGAGTCTGCTCTTGGTCACCCCTGTGATTCCACACTGACTTCTCACTGTCCTAAAATCACTTCCATCTGTCAGCTGCTGGCAGTGTGTACCAAAGAGTAGGTGGTCTCCCAGCACTTCTGAGAGCATTAACTCCCCTCCCTTGCTCAAAAGTCAAGCAGCACAGATTCAAGCATTAACCCTGGCAAGGATTACTCTTCCCCAGCCCCTGCAGGGTGTCCTGTTCACATCAGTGCAGAATGGCACAAGAGGCCAGTGCTGCTCCTGAGCTCGCTGTGAAAGGAGAGTGGTGTCTGCTGTCCTCACCAGGGCCACCACCCTGTCCCAGAAACAGGCATGACACTCAAACCAGTACATCCTTACAAGCAAACTGGAACTGTTCAGCTTTCCTGACAATGGTCCTGTCCAGTACAACCCATCATCTGTGTGTGCTGGTCTGTTTTACACACCATCCTTTCAGGAATTACACGGGGCTTATTACGAGCCCTGACAATCCCACTTGTGCTAACGTGGTGCATTTTCCTGCTTTGTCTTCTCTGGGGGTAAAACTTCACAGCACCCTCTGATTCCCAGCTGAAATGGTTTAAAATCAGCCAGCTGTGGCTCTGTTTGAAGCTGGCCTTCTCTGAGCAATCCATTTCCTCCTCAGCATGAAATCACAATGACTCCAGTGGCCCAGAGGCTTTCTAAACCAGCAGCCATCACTGGGGGCTGCTAGCCAGGAGCACCTCAGTGCCACACAGCAGGAAAGGACCACACCAAACCAACAGGAGGTTCATGCAGATCGAGGGGAACTCCAGAAGGGAATGAAGCAGCAGCAGGCTCATTCTGGAGTGTTTCAGTGGGAAATGGAAAGTTTGTCCCTGTCCCTTCCAAGTGATTCCTGACCTGCAGAGGAGTCCAGAGACAGACCTGAGCTCTGCTAGAGGAGAGGCAGCTAAGGGGAAACTTTATCCAAGAGGACAGGCAAGTGAGCCACAAAATCCAATTTGCAAAGGATCAGAGGCTTATCCTGGGGCATCCTGCATGCCACACACCATCCTGTGCTCCAGGAGGATGCACACATACACATGCAGATTAATACACACGTGCAGTGCACCTCCAGCTCTGACAACACTGTTCATGGGATGGCTTAAACTACCTCCAGAAGGTCAGTGAGACACCAAAAACCCCACTCAGAGTGTGTGGGAGTTCCCTGCCTGATCCAGCTCTGCAGTCCTGGAGCATGAAGGGGACTGAGTAGCACTCAGCTCTGGTTAGTTCCTGGCAGTGGGTTCTTGCAGTGTGGTTGCCCAAATAATTTATTGCTGGATTTAACATGGCAATTAATGGTTAGACCTTGTGCCAGAAAGTCTTGTGTGCAGTCTAGAGCAGTTGTAACATTGCACCTGTGCTGCCTTTGCTTGGGCTGTAACCTGGGCAGTGCCAGTCCCGTGGTTTTACACATTAATCTGTGTTTGGAAGCTGAGCTCAAACTGCTTGAGGGTGAACACATGAAAAACCAGCAGCAATTAACACAAATGTTTCTTTCAGCTGAAGTTATGAAACAAGGAAATCCAGGGTCAGTGGTGCAGTGGGCAGGGCTGGGGACTGGAGCCTGGGGCATCTGTCCCATTGGAGCGTGGTGTCCCCACGATAAAACATTTCCTTAGAAATCTTCAGGTCAGTGCTTTAGAGTAAAATGCAAAGTTTGTTCAAGGAGTTCAAAGGAGGAGAAAAGCTGGAGTCTAGGAGGGAGCTGGCCCAGCAGTGAGCACTGGGTGCTGCAGAAACCAACTGCCAGGATCTAAAGATATTTAAAAAAAAAAACATCTGCTGTGTCCTCTCCTCCCCTTTGCCTTTTTATTCCTGCAAATAAAGAAAGCTTTTATCAAAGAAAGGTCAAATCACCCCATAAGATCAGACTGAAAGGATCCAAGAGGAGAACTATTTATATTCAGATGTGGGGACTGCAGTGAAGTACATCACTCCCTTTCCTCCTCTTCCTCCTCAGCTCTGCCAGAAAAGCCACACAATTCTCCTGAGATATGGAAACAGGGTGCTGAGAAAAGCAGAGCACAAAGCCCAGAACTCTCTGTGACTTTGGGCTGTTTCTGATTAAACAGAAACCCCAAGCCCAGCACAGGCAGGAGAATGCTGTAAATACAAGTCCCCAGTAAAGGTCTGGAGCCAATTTGACCACTGCTGCTTTTTTGTTTTCTCCCCCAGTCCCCCAAAACCCCTTCACAAAGAGGGGGGTTGCTTTTACCCTGTGGTCTCTGTTCTCAAAGGATTACCCAGGTCTCACCTGCTTTTGCTGCATCTGAAGATGCTCCTGATGGCATCAGCTTACAACAACTAAGACTGAACATTGAGGACATCAAGAAAGCTCTGAAAACAGCAAAATCTGCTCCTTTTAAACTATTTCTTGTGCTCAGTTTTCTCTTGCTCCATGATTCAGCAAGTGCTGTAGGCCTTAAATAAAGCTTCCTGCTTGTGAAAACTGCTGAATAAAGCACATGCTTTAGGTCACAGTAAAACCCCAAACTACCTTTAAACAGGACCACATTTGTCCTCTTCCTTTTCCATTTCTTTTTTCCTAACTGCAGGAGTAACTCTGCTCACAAAATCACCCCAGGCAAGAAGCTAAAGCAGGGCAAACAGAGAATAACGTGGTGTTTTCAGCTCAAATGATGAATCTTTGGGGCCACCTCTGGTCTCACTGACATGGGTTAAGGAAGCACCAGGAGAGCTCAGGCCCTTGGACCCCCTGTGTTTACACACCCAAAGACAAAAATCACAGTGAAACACCAGCAAACACGAGTGGCTTGGCCCAAAGGCACCAGGAAGTTAAAGCAGCTGAGCTCTGCCCCCAGATGTTTGTGTACTTCACTCAAAGCCTCAGAGACAGAGTGTCAGGAGGGCAAGTGAGGGGCTGGAGGCAGATTCCCTGGAGTCCATTGCCCAGAGGCCACCCCAGCAGGTC
Organism: Erithacus rubecula; assembly: GCF_903797595.1. Classification (NCBI taxonomy): domain Eukaryota; kingdom Metazoa; phylum Chordata; class Aves; order Passeriformes; family Muscicapidae; genus Erithacus; species Erithacus rubecula. The sequence continues at coordinate 3,220,498 of NC_136678.1, forward strand.
AGTCACACAGCCCAGCCATGCACATCCCCACCACCACTGGATTCCTGCACCCAAACTCGACCCTGGCTTGGTATTTCCTGCTTACAGAGGGAACACAAACAACCCAAAGGCTTTGGGCAAGGCCTCAGGGGTAGGAAGCTGCTCATGTTTTTCTGAAGTGTGAGGGAGGCACTGCTGCAGCCACCAGGCAGGGTTTGGTATGGTGAGATTCCCAACAGAACAGGGACTCTGCTTCTCACACATCCCAACCACCAGATGCTACAACAGCTTTTACAAACAAATGGCTGATGCAAGGCTGGAGGAGATTAGAGTAGAGTACTGCTGGGGCAAAGGACTGCCAGCCTCTCCTGGCAGGTTTTGCCAAGGGGAAGACCTGGTAAGGCTCCAGATGTTGGAGTGGCTGCAGAGGAAGCCAAGCCACAAGCTTCCACTTCTGCACTCCTCAACCTGTGGGCCAGATTTTAATTTGCTGTAAGAAAAGTGGGTAGATTTTCCTCCAAGTCAAGGGACCATGAGCTCAAGTACAAGATGCCAGAATGGACAGGGAAAAGCAAGGACCATAATAAAGGCAGGACACATAGAAGTGACCCAGGTGACATCACACAATACCCATATCCTGGGCTCTGTAATCACACTCACTTCCAGCAGAGCCACTGACCAGGGATTCCAGTGAAAAATCTTCAGGTTCAGTCCACTCTGACTGACACACTGCAGCAGTCAGAGCCACTCCTGCCCTTTGCACAGAGCCAGACCTCAAGCTACCACTTCAGCAGCTCATTCTGAGTGAAGCAACAGCTCTCAACAAGTGCCAACAGCTCCAGCCTCATTGCCCAACACCTGCAGACAGCTCAAACAGTGTAAGGTCAACAGGGAGCTGTGAGAAACCAGCATTTCCACCAGTGGAGCAACTCTGTGCAGCAACCAATCCTCTGATGGCCTAATGATCCCTTTTCCCACAGAAAGGAGCAGAGCCCTTCATTCCTCAAGTGCAGCAGGTGGCCAGGAGCAGGAAACCTGCATGGGGGTTCAGGATCAGTTCAGGAATTGGGAGGCAGAAAGTGAGCTCATCTGCTTCCCTCAGAACCATTCCACCATTTCCCACTCCCCATTTCCAGGGGAGGTATTTTGGGTCAGCACAGACCCAAAAGGATCCAAGGACACATTTAACTCCTGGGCTTGCAGCTCACACTAGAAAGGAACCAGACAGGGTTGGCATCACTAATAGAAATGTGTCCACCCAAGCTAAAATCCCCCATTAGGAAGAGGCCAGCCCTAGCCTTATGAATGGCTCCTGGCAGTGAAAATGCATTTATTTAAACTTAATGTATAGTGGGGGATGGCAGTGGGGACAGAAAGGCTGGGTCAGGCATGCAGAGTGTGCTACATCAGAGAATCCCTCCAAGCAGGGGCAAATAAAGAGCTGCAGGACAGGAAAAATATAGGTCTGGTTTGAGTGCATATGCTGCTCTTTATTCTTAAAAGCATTACAGGCACTCTGCAACCTGCTCCCATTAAGGAGCATTCCCAGCTGATGACAGGCCATGGAGCAGGAGCAGCCTCACAACACAGGCTCTGACCTCAGGGCCACAGCCAAACAAGCTTTGCTGGGAAATTGCAAAAAGGGTCGGCCATCAAACCAGAGAAAGCCAAGCAGTGTCTCTGGGAGGGGTCCAGGAACTCTGGGGTCTGATGTGTGTGGCAGCAGGAGCATCCCCCTGCCCACACCCTGGCCAGAGGCAGCAGGATGGCAGGGGAAAAGCAGGGAAAGTGGGAAGGCAGCCCCCCAGCATGGAGATGGGAGGGTTTGACATGAAGTCTGGGCTCATTCAAGGAGGGAAAGTGACTCCTAAAAGAGAACAGAGATTTGACATTTGCCAAATGCTGACAAACCTCTCAGTGAGGTTTACTGAACACTGATTTTATGTCCTGTTCTCTTCTTTTGCATCTAACTAGATGGGGTTTTGAGGAACAGGAGCAAAAGGAACCAAAACATTCCTGCAGAAATACAGTGAACTGAGCAGCATTATCAATTCCATAAACCAATATCCTGGAACTGCAAACAGGAACCAGAGCACTGCTCAGGTAAACATTCCCCACTCTCCATTTGCAGCTCAGCTCTGCTCCCACAGCACTGAAGAAAATGCACAAAGTGGAAGAAAAGACAATACTTAAAAAATAAATAAGATGCAGAGAAAATTAGCAAGATATGTAGATGGTGCAGGCTGGGGGGTTCCACTGAAGCACAATTCCTTAGAAAGGTGCCACACTTTCATTGAGCACTTCCAGAGAAACAGAAGGAAACCCTGGGCAGCCACAAATTCCTGTTCAAAACCACCAAGCAGCTGATGCTGCAGCACTGAGCTGGCTACAGCTGGCAACCTTGCACTGGGCTTTCCCTCCCCCTTCTCCTTTGTGAGATGATTTAACAAGCTGCAGAATCCCATGGGACATGTCAGCCAGCCAACAGCAATGGAGCATCATGTCTGGAGCCCAACGTGTCCATCTGCACTGCTCCCTTCCCTTTCAGGCACAAAGCTCTGAGCTTGGAGTAAAAATGTCATCAAAAGGAACTTGTGCAGAAAAAACTGTGGTAGAGCCTGCCAGTGCCCCTGCATGGGATGGATGTGTCAGTTAAGTGTTTTGGGATGGCAGAAAATGTGTCACCCTCTGTTCACTGTCAGATTGCATCAATGGGATCAGAACACCTCGAAGTTAATGTTTGTTTCCAGCTCCACAGGGATCTGATCCAATACACATCTTAGTGGGAATTTGGGATTTCTAGCACCTTGCACTTAGAAGGGTATGGGCATGGTGATACTTCATTTGAACATGGACATTCTCCTCCTGGTGAAGTCTCAGATTTCTCTACAGACAATAAACCACCCCATGCTCTCCCTATCTCAGCACTAAAAGACTTCTCAAGGTCTGCCTGCTCAGCCCAGCCAGCCATGCTCCAGTGCTCCTCTGGGCCACCACAGCTTCTTCCTGGGCACTGCTGCTTCCCTTTGTGTCATGTCACCCACACTCACGTCCCCCTCAGCCTGGCTGCTGCCACCCCTTCCCAAATCCTGCTCACCCCTCTCATCCTGCCTGCTCCCCACCCTCTCCCAAATCCTGCTCACCCCTCTCAGCCTTGCTGCTGCTCACCCCTTCCCAAATCCTGCTCACCCCTCTCATCCTGCCTGCTGCCACCCCTTCCCAAATCCTGCATACCCTCTCCCAAATCCTGCTCACCCCTTCCCAAATCCTGCTCACCCCTCTCAGCCTTGCTGCTGCCCACCCTCTCCCAAATCCTGCTCACCCCTCTCATCCTGCCTGCTCCCCACACTCTCCCAAATCCTGCTCACCCCCTCTCATCCTGCCTGCTCCCCACACTCTCCCAAATCCTGCTCACCCCCTCTCATCCTGCCTGCTGCCCACCCTCTCCCAAATCCTGCTCACCCCCTCTCATCCTGCCTGCTCCCCACACTCTCCCAAATCCTGCTCACCCCTCTCAGCCTTGCTGCTGCTCACACTCTCCCAAATCCTGCTCACCCCTCTCAGCCTTGCTGCTGCTCACACTCTCCCAAATCCTGCTCACCCCTCTCAGCCTTGCTGCTGCTCACACTCTCCCAAATCCTGCTCACCCCTCTCATCCTGCCTGCTGCTCACACTCTCCCAAATCCTGCTCACCCCTCTCATCCTGCCTGCCACACTCTCCCAAATCCTGCTCACCCCTCTCAGCCTTGCTGCTGCTCACACTCTCCCAAATCCTGCTCACCCCTCTCATCCTGCCTGCTGCTCACACTCTCCCAAATCCTGCTCACCCCTCTCAGCCTTGCTGCTGCTCACACTCTTCCCAAATCCTGCTCACCCCTCTCATCCTGCCTGCTGCCCACCCTCTCCCAAATCCTGCTCACCCCTCTCAGCCTTGCTGCTGCTCACACTCTCCCAAATCCTGCTCACCCCTCTCAGCCTTGCTGCTGCCCACCCTCTCCCAAATCCTGCTCACCCCTCTCAGCCTTGCTGCTGCTCACCCCTTCCCAAATCCTGCTCACCCCTCTCATCCTGCCTGCTCCCCACACTCTCCCAAATCCTGCTCACCCCTCTCATCCTGCCTGCTGCCCACCCTCTCCCAAATCCTGCTCACCCCTCTCATCCTGCCTGCTCCCCACACTCTCCCAAATCCTGCTCACCCCTCTCATCCTGCCTGCTGCTCACACTCTCCCAAATCCTGCTCATCCCTCTCAGCCTTGCTGCTGCTCACACTCTCCCAAATCCTGCTCACCCCCTCTCATCCTGCCTGCTCCCCACACTCTCCCAAATCCTGCTCATCCCTCTCAGCCTTGCTGCTGCTCACACTCTCCCAAATCCTGCTCACCCCTCTCATCCTGCCTGCTGCTCACACTCTCCCAAATCCTGCTCACCCCTCTCAGCCTTGCTGCTGCTCACACTCTCCCAAATCCTGCTCACCCCTCTCAGCCTTGCTGCTGCCCAGCCCTGATGCCTGAACACTGAACCACGACGTGTCTGACCTGGGGCAGATGAAAAGCAGGTAAATAGGCCAAGTCAAGCAGAGACAGAGATTCAGGAACTGTATTACCCTTTCCCTACAGCAATTAAAAAAGCAAATGCAATTATTTTGTACCAACAACTGCACACAGAGTGCACTTTTGCCTTAGGGAGACTGAAACCAGTGAGACAGAGATTCTCACGATATCCCCCTTCCCCTGTGACATTGCCCAGATCAGTGACATGAGGACTCTGAATCGGTGCTGGCACTGCACTGCTCAGTTCTGTGCACATGGGGAGACCCCAGGATGCTGGGAGGGACCCCTGGGCTGCAGCCCAGGACAAGAGGACAGGCAGGAGAACACGAAAAGGAAATGAGTGGCTCTGCTAGCAAACAGCAGAATGACAGGATGAGTGGCAAGGCCCTGGAGGAAGGGGACAAGGGACTGGAGAATTCAGAGCCACAACAAAGCTTCCACTGAAGCGTTTGCAGCACACTTTACCCTTGAACACACCCACACCAGCAGCCCAGCCACTCACCCACATGGCTCCATTTAAGCCTGTATCAATCCCAGCTCCAGCTTAACCAGGAGTCCCTGAGGGCTAAAGAAAGACACAGTGAGGAGAGATTAACTGGCAACAGTTCGGGACACAAACAAGGCACCGACATACCGCCGACTCCAGAGACATTCCTTCTTGATGAGCTTTTTAATTGAGTGCCCAAAGAGCAAGTGACAGGGAAAAGAGAGAGAGGAGGGCAAAGAGACCCCATGGTGGCTCAGATGGGAACACGGGGGACACACCTGAGCAGCTCTGCCATCAGCTCTGCTTGTTCTTGGTGGATGATACCAGGCAGAGAGAGCCTTAGACAACAGTTCCTAAAGAAAAGCTCAGGAAAAGAAGGATGGAAATCAAAAAGGACATGCTTTTACTCCAGAGGCATCCTTGAAATCCAGTCTGGCAGCGAGCAGGAACTGGAGTGAATGGCCAAGGCAGGAAATTATTCCCAAATCCCAAGACAGCTCCTAGAAGTTGTCATTACTTGTCTGTGCTATCTGTACAGAGATAAGGCTGGAGCTGCAAAACACAGAGTGCTGAGAGCTGAGGGCATGAGCCAGGCAGTCAAACAGAGGGATGGAGTGTGAGGTCCTGCCCTGCTCTGGGGGAGGGCAGGGAGACTCCCCAGGAGCTGCCACAGGCAGCTGCCTCCACTCCCAGTGCTGGAAAACTGAACCAAAAACACAACAGGCAGCAAACAGAGATGCTCCCACATATTTCATGCTGGATCTGCAGCTTCCAGTCCTGGTTTCACCCAAGTGCCAGCTCTGACTCTCCCTACAATGACAGCCTCAAACAGCTTTTTTGCTCACCAGAAAAAAAAAAAAAATCCTTCTTTGGGGAACATTTGCAACATAGGATATTCCAAACCTCCTGAAATATTTCTTCCCACTTCTGTGCAAGAATAACAGAGCCAGCTCTGAGCCTTTTCTCAGTTCAATAGAGCTCTCCCAGCCAGAAGCTGCTTTCAGCAGCAGAGCCTTTCCCAGCCTGACATTTTTAATGTACAGAAGGAATGTACATATGCCAGTCAGACTCCTAAACAGATGCAGGATAAAACTCTCCATTACTTCAAACAATTTCAGGGTTCCTGTGACTGTCCCAGCAAATAATTATATCTCAGCTGTAACAACCCACACCCATATAACAACCAGGATTCTCAGAGCTTTCAAACCTATTCTCTTTAGCCTTTATTTTCAGTGAAAAAAATGTCAAGGTCACATTCTGTTTCACTCCTTCTGTGAAATAATTTGTTGAGATTAGAGGAAATATTTCCAAAATGCCAAATTCAGCACAAATTCCACACGTCCTCCAAGTTCCATTTTCAGCTGTTCTGACCCAGAGTATTTGAGCTCAGGCACAGCTTCACAGTCTGCATCAGGCTGAAAGGGCTGGGAAGGGGGCACAGGGGCAATGCAGTAACTGAAAATCATGCAAAGGTGATTACTAACAACACTCCAGCACAGCCACAAATCATCCATGGGGATCATGGGATGAATTGAGGTCAAACATCCTTTACAGGGTATCAGAGTCCCCACAGTGAGAGAAACCATGGCTTAAGAAATCACTGGAAAGAAACACAAGTACACAGGACAGAGTCTCTTATTTAAATCATCTGATGGATTTCACTGTCCTTGTAACAGAACCAAGATGACTGAAGGCTTTGAAGTCTTCAGAGCTTAAGGCTTTATCCTAATCCTGTTCCTGATTCCTATAAAAATTGTGTTAATTCCTGAAACTGAGAGCAGTGAGGAAGAGCCTGTGGAGCCCACCTGGGTCCCTGCATGGGGGTGCTTCAGGCATAGGCACCCAGCCTGTGGAACCAGATTCTGTTCTAAAATCAGGCACTTTGTAATGCCAAACTTGAGCAGATTTCTCAGTGTCTAATTAGGATGAGGCAGAAGTCGATTCACCTAATTTCCAACTCACTTCAATATTAGATCTGAAAGACCACCTATGACATCTTCAGCCTTGCTTGCCTCAGGAGTCTGCACAACAGCAGGCAATGGGATTAGATAAAAATCTAATGAGATAATGTATTTACATAATATTTATAGCACTCACTCTCAGACAGGGTTTTGTTCTTGGGTCCTCAGTACGTGGCACTACAGACATTTCCTTTGAACTGGAAAAAGCTTGAGGTTTATTTTTAAATCTAATTTCCCTTTAAAAGAAACCATGTATTCAAGTATCAAGAGAGGAGTTCAATGTACCTGGGCTTACCAAACCTAAACACCAACTGCAGCTCAACTTTCCTTCAGCTGAATAACTCAGGTTTCTGCAGTGTCCAGTAAAGCCATGCACTCACCTCCTCCTGTAATTCTCTCAGCACCCCATGTCAGATACATACCCTGATTTCCACCCTCAATAGCCACATGTCAGCAAGACAAGAATGTACACATGGTCCCAGCACCTTGCATCCTGCAGCCTCCCAAACATTTCAACAGCTCACCCTCACTAATCCTGGGGAAACAGCCACCTTAAAATCCTGTGTGTGCCAGAGCCAGCTAAAACCCTTGGCTTAGGAAAAAGTAAAAACCACACAAATCTACACACTGCCAAGAGAGAAATAGTTCCAAACTTAAGCCCCTTATCCAGCAGTGTGGAGGCCCAACTAGATTTTCTTCCAGGATATAAACATCTGCAGGAATCCCTGCCAAGCATCCAGCACCACATTCAGAGTTAAAGGGCAATTGAAAAAGTTAAACTCCAGCCTGATTCATCCAAACTTCTCAAAGCTGAGTATTTCTCATTGAGTTATGGCACCAGGACACAAAGTAATTTTGGATTCAGCTCTAGAATAGTGCACATGATGTGATGGATATCCTGGTACCATGTGGCATTAATGCCCTGCCTGACCCAGGGCAGAGCATTTCCCCACCCACGAGGCTGCAGGAGCACAACCTTTTAGAAGCAGGGCCTCCAGGTTCTGTGAAGAAGAGGGCACATTCACACACTGCATCTCAAATTTCATTCCACAGGCAGCTCACACCTTCCTGCCCTGTCTTTATTTGAGTCTTTGCCCCCTCCCCAGCCCCCAGGCTCTGGTTGCTGACAGCCAGCCCAGGTGCACCGACATTTCCAGCTCTGTTTTCCTCCCTCCTGCAGACAGCAGCTGTGTTCACTTTGCCAGTCGGTTGCTATAGAAACAAATCAATCCTCAATAGTTTTATTTTTACCAGTTTCTGTGAAATAGGATTTATCTCATTTCCATGACTAAGCTGTACTCTGAGTGAGCTCTTTGGGACAGTGACAGTGCCAGCTCAGCACTGGGCACAGCTCGTGCTGCAGTGACAAGAGGAAACGGCCACCACCCGTGTTCAGAGGCACCTTCTCATCTCGAGGACACTTCACCTTGAAAGGATTCCACAGGCAGAGCTCTACAGCACTGCACAGCTGCATCTGATGGGCTCACAGAGTGGAGGTGCCAGCACAGGCTCTGTGCTGAGAGCCAGCCTGGCAGTCCTGGCACTGCCACAGGAGTGGCTCAGCCTCCAGGAACTGCCTGTCCTTTGTCCCAGGGCAGCTGACAGGGGCTTTCCTTCCATGGATGCATTTCCTTCATTCTCTATTACCTGTCTCACACCTTTCAGCTATGCCTTTCCTGTCCTCTTTGCTTGTCCTCAGTCTCACTGAAATGATCTGTTACCTCACAAAATCCAGCTGCATGAACGCTGTTTCTTGGCTCAGCTGCTCCCAATACACCAAACACTGTTCCAACCATTCATCTCCAGAAAGTTCTGCTCCCTGCCAAAGGCCCTTCCACAGCTGCAGGGGACCTGTGGCACTGAGTGGAGCAGCTCAATTTCACCAGTTCTCATTGCTGGGGCACAACCTGCAGCTCACAGGGAGCAGAGGGAAGGGAGACACTGCTCCTCCTGCCTTTCCCTCCTGCTGAATCCAGCCTGTGCAGCCTCAGGAGACAGGACTTTGTTAGCCCTGCCAGCTGCAGTGTTTCCCCTGGCACAGACAAACCACAGGAAGAGGAGCTGGGGATGGCTGGGCACACCATTCCAACCAGGCTAAGCTGGAATCTTTCCACTGCACAAAAGTGCAGTGCACAAACCCATCCATCCAACACTCAGCATCCAGCTGAGCTCTGCATCACTCCTGCTCTCAGAACACAGAGTGCTCTGGCTGTGCTCAGGTCTGCAGTGATATTTCTTCAGTTTCAGGACCAATGACACAAGTGGATGCCAGGAGGCTGTGGAAACATCAGGATGTCATCACTCAAACAGCCCAGGTTTGGTGACAGGCTGTGTTTTGTTCCCAAAATTCCTCACACAGCTCAATGGCAGGATAAGAACTCGGGGTATACAAATCAAAAAGCCATCAGGGAACCTCACAAACATCCCCTCAGGGCACTTGAGTCTCACAAGCACCTGAGCACAAACAGCCCAGGCTTTGTACAGCTGTTCAGGATCCTCCAGCCAGCGCTGGAGCCAGGCCCAGGCATAGCATGGGAAGTAAGAAAATGCATGTTGTGGATGTGTTTTGCTTCTCCTTCCAGGAGGACAGAACACAAACCTTAGGTGAGCCCTGTAAATGCTCCTGGGAAGGTGTGCAACCTGGCAACTGGAAAAACACCTGGGAGCCTCATGCCTGGGCTCTGCTCCAGCCCCCAGCCCGTGCCACTGTGGGACACTGGGACTGTTCACACCCTGTACCAACAGCAGCTGCCTTGGTTCCAACATCCTCAGCACAATGGAACCCACCTGATGCTCCTCACCCAACACCAGGACCCCCATGACACTCCTCACACCCCATCTTAGCTCACAGCAGCTCCCTGATGGAGCATTTGAGGTAACCTGCATGAGCATATGAATATTTCCAAAACTCTCAAAGCAAGGCAAAAACTGAGATTGTGTTCTCACCCCCTGACATAAACACAATGACACATTGACATTCCCAAAACAGTGAGTCCCAGAGCACCAGAGGACTCAGCATATGGATAAAGACTGATGGGAAGTCAACACCTGAAAGAATGTTCAGCCCCACAACACCCACCTGTGCAGAGCATTCCACTTCCAATCCTCTCTCTGCCAAAGCCCTGGAAACCTGGAGCTGCCCACAGGGAGCAAGGCAGGGATCTCTCAAAGGGGTTTCACAGGAAGGAACCCACACACCCATCAATTCCCATGTGCCCAAGAAAGCCCCAGGTGCTGTGAAACCACAAGTCCTGCTTTGCCCTGGCTTGGGCAAGTGGAGCAGGGCAGGGTTAATGCCACTGCTCTGGGGTCCCTGAATGAGCAGAGCCCAGTGCTCCTGAACACAAAACACACAAACAAAAACTTTCCAAAACTGCATCACAAGATCACACAGAGACAAAACACTGCAGAGTCACAGCCAGAGACTGCAGGCTTTGAATCCTCAAAGAAGTACTTAGGAAACAATTCCCAGCCCAGCACCGGTGCACACCTGTGCCTGTGGCACAAGCACCTTCAGCAATCATTGTGCTCAGGGTGTAATTAAAGAGGGATCCATCCCACTGTGTGCATGGGAGGGTGTGGAGAGGAGAAGGTTTAGAGTGGGTGAGGTGATTAATCACAGCAGCAGGACAAGGGGAAGACCCAGCATTGCCCTGTTCTGTGGGAATGCAGCAGGAGCAGCTGCCTTGTGATGGGGCAGGGGAAGAGAGGAAAGCACCTTGTTTGCACAAGCCTGGGAGCTGCACCTTGGAGCCTCCCTGCTGCTCCTGCTGGACACTGCAGGACTCAGTGCTTGCCCACAAGGCTGGGGACACACAGAGGGACAGACACCCCCACCCTGACCTCGGACAGGACAATCCCCTCTCCCCCTGGCAATGGCACCGTGTTCCTTCCCCAGGGAATGGCAGCACAGGCACAGTCAGAGCCTCACCCCCAGGAGTACACAGGGCACTATCAGATCCCTGCTGTAAACCATCAGCCACACCAGAACAAATACCAAACCCTGCTTTTCCAAAAAACAACTCATTTTTCTGACTCCTAACCACCCTTGGACTGTTGGAAACCACTTTAAGTGTTCTGCCATCCCACCACATCATTTTCTAAACCAACCTGACCCCTCACCAGCAGCAACGGCTGAAACTGGGCTGGAACAAGGCTTGTGGCTTCTGTGGAGCAGCACTCAGCCCTTCCCACAACAGATGTGCACCCAAACTCCTCATTCCCAGCAGAAGCATCTCCTTGCTACCCTCCCTGGGGATTGCACATCCCATCTGGGGCTCGGCAGCAGCCTCAGTTTCCCCCTCTGGGCAACACAGATCCAGACTTTTCACAGCAATAGATGAAAATAAAAAGCTGCTTCTGCAGATTTGGCTTTAACACAACCCATCCCTCATTGCTCCTGGCAAAACCTCCTGAATGCAGCCTGACAGCTCAGCTACAGATTGTTCTGTTGTCTCCTGCCTTTAACTTCCCAGTGAATCACTAAAAAAATAAAATACAATACATCAAATTGTGCAGCCTCGATGCAGAAGTGGCTCAGAACCCCAGGAAACCTCAAGGATTCACAGACCATCTCTGATTTCTGGCCTTGCTGTTGCTCACAAGCCTTAAGCTGTGCATGCACAGAGTGGGTTTTCTCTGCTCCTCACACGGTGCTCCTGCCTGAGCCATGATCCATGGCTGGATCTGAGAAAGCTGGGCCTGCCTGAGGAGCCAGGACCTGCTCCTGATTGCTGGGCCAGGCCTCCATCACTCCCCAGGCCCTGGCAGATCCCAGCAGGGAGCCCAGCCTCCCAAACCCTGGCAGACATCACCTCTTTGTGAGCCCACCATCTGCTCTGGCAAATCCACACTCCCATTTCCCCCCTCCTGCATCCTTCTCATTCCCCCAGCTTGCTGTCAGCATTCCCAATTCCCATCAGCCTCCCACTGGGATTGACTCTCCTGCCCAATGCCCTGAGTGTTACACACTAGCACATTCACCCTTGAGAGAGAGTTAAATTGTGTTTGAAATTCCTCCTCCTGTGAGTTATCCCACTGCATCCCATCCTGTTTCCTGCTCACCTGCAGCCATAGGTGATTGCAGTCTGTGCTGCCTCCACACCCAGCAGGCCCTGCTTGGTCTGGGAAGGAGCAAGGCAGCCCAGACAGTGCCAAAGTTCACATTTAACTGATAACAGACTGATGGCAGTTCAGGTTACCTGATAAAACACCACATTCCAAGGAATTACCTGCCAGGGGAATCTATCACTTCATGGAGCAGCATTTGCTCTCTTTTGGAAGACAAATGGCCCAAACCAACGAGTGCCAGCTCAGAGCAGGTGCCAGCTCAGCACATATCAGGTGTAATGTGGGAATTACAGGGAAGACCTGGTTTGTATCCCATCCAAAATTGTAACTTTGAGACACCTGAAATGCAGAACTGACAGAAAAAGCTGCACCTCAGGAGAGAAGAGCTTTGGGAACAGGTTATCCAAACAGCGGGACTTAAAAAGTAAATAAAATAGGGGCCTGAAATCAGGTGGAGAAAAGAACAAAGGTGCCAGCCCAGCAGTGTTTATGATCCTATTCTGGGAATGAGCTCTGGGGTTGAGAGCAGCTCAGCAGCTCCTGTGTCAGGAGAGATCCTTACAGCCATGAGGAGCCTCAGCAGTGACAGGGACCAGCCAGAGCAGGGCCAGGGGCTGCCTAAGGAGGGGAAAATATGGAGCACACAGCCCTGACTGAGAGCAGGCTTCTCCCCACAACCAAGCAGGGTAAAATCCTGCATTAGCAAAGTTCCCATGCTCTAGCATTGGAAAATGTGAGGCTTTCTCCACCCTAAAGTTCATCTGTCTGGTCCCTACAGCCTGTCCCAGACTGTCCCCTGCACCCTCTGGCCTCTCCTTGCAGGGACACTCAGCAGCTCATCACAAGCTCCTCACCTGGAGGAGTCTCTTTACACAGAGCCAGAGCCCAACAAGTGGTCAGGAGGTGGGAAACAGTCACAAAGCCCCTAAATGGCAGCAGGTGGCACACAGGACACGTTGCTATGCCCCACAACGTGCAGCCAGACCAGTGTCACAGGCACAAATCCCATCTGTACAGGAGAAACAGGTTCAGGGGCTGGGACTTGGGCAGGGGAAAGGGGCAGCTCCAGTGTCACCTGCAGGTGACATCCAACAGCTGTGGAAATGAACACAGAATATGAGTGACAGCTGTGACAGTCACCCTGTCTGTGCAGGGAGCTGGGCTCACATGTGACAAACACAGTAACAGGTCAGAGCCAAAGGGATGGCCTCTCACTCTGGCACCATGGGGACATTCCAGGAGCATGGCACTGTGGGCACTGTCCCAGGGAAAGGCAGGGAAAAGGCACCATCGTGCCCAGGTGCTGCCAGGCAGTGGCAGATCTGGTTCAGCTCACAGGGTGTTCAACTGCACCGACCCTCTGCACTGAGCTGAACCCCCTATGGGCACATCCATCCTACTGAAACAAGGGCTCAGACTGTTTAATATATCAAAAGAGAAGAACAAAGCTCGACCCCAAGGGTAGATTTACGTTTCAGAAAGGCAAACGTGTGCCTCAGGGCAGGGTGAGCTCCTGTATGTCTGCAGGCCTCTGCCACCAGCACAACCTGGGTTATGTCAACGTTAAAACGGATCAAATTCGGTCAAAAAGGGATGAGTTACACTCCTCTGAACAGTCAGATTATGTAGCAACAGAGTCACTCGGCACTGGACACAAATCTCCTCCACACCTCCCAGTACAAACCAATTGCTCAGGGACCGGGAGCATTCCCAGCAGAGGCCGAGGTGGCCAAAGCTGCAGCTCCAGAAGCACAGCAGCAAGAGGTGACGCCAAAAAACGGGCAAGAGAGAAAAAAAAACTAACAAAGGTCCAAAGCTTCAACCAGCAAATTCCACAGCACGGTCTGTGCAGACCCGGCAAAGTGTCACTGCAGGACGCGACAAAACCAGCGCAGGGTCCGGACCCAGGAAATGCCACCCGACAGTGCCACTGCCCCGGGACAGCGGGAACACGGACACAGCCCAGCTCAGCAGCCAGGGCAGCCCACAGCACCGCTCTGGTGCCGGGGGACAGGGCAGCACCCAGCCCCGGCAGCGCCGGTCTCTGCCCTCCCCTGTGCCCAGCCGAGGGCACACCAGCCCCGGGAGCTGCCTCTGGCACGGCCCCTCGCCCTCTGCTCCCACCAAACTCTGCAGGTCACACGCCCCTCTCAGCCCGCTGCAATGTCTCAGCCCATCCCCTCCGGCTCCGGCCTCCCCCGCGGGGCTGCAGCCCCAGGAACCCCTCTGGCATCCCTTTGTCCCACAGCCCTGTGGCTGCGCTCCCTGAACACATCCAAGCCCGCAGCCCCGCTCCCCTGCAGCCCACAGCCCCACAGCCCCGCTCCCTGCCTGTCCCGCACCCCACAACCAACTCCCGGCCCGCGGAGAGCCCCCTCCTCACCTCAAACCCCTCGGTCCCCGCCCGCGGGGGCGCGCTCACCTGAGCAAGCTGGACAGCGGGTGCCCCACACCGACGCTCCCGCCGCTCCCGCCACCGCCTCCCCCCGCGGAGCCGCCGCCGCTGCCGCCGCCGCCGCCGGAGCCGCCGAAGCCGGAGCTGAGGCGCTTCCCCGAGAGCAGCTTCTCCACGGCCGGGAGGTTCCCGGTGCGCGCGGCCTCCAGCAGCTCCTGCTCCTTCCCCATGGCCGGCGCGGCCCGGGCGCGCGCGCGACTTCCGGGGCGGGGTCGCGCCCGGGCGGGGGCGGGGCGTGAGGGGGCGTGGTACGATGGGCGTGGCACTGGGGGCGGGGCATGGGCGTTTAATGAGGGGGCGGACCGAAGGCGCAGCGGGGTTTCGTGCAGGCCCCGCCCCCCGAGCGCTGCCCGTGCTCCCTCAGCCGCGCTCGTTTTGGGCGGCTAGGGAGGTTTCTCCTGCGGGGCCCGGGCAGTGGCGCTGCTCTAACCCCGTGTCCCGGCAGGGTCAGGGTGTGGGGAGCGCGGCTGAGAGCGGGGCCGGTTCGGGGGTGCAGGGCCCCGGGCTGAGCCCCACCTCCACAGCCCCGCTGCCATAGCGACAAGCCCGGCCCTGAGCATCCCCTCGCGGTGCCCGTAGCTGTGCGTTATCAGGAGGCGCCGCTGGCGCGCCGTTGGCATGGCGACATGCTCCGCCCCCATGGCGGCGCCCGTGGAGAGCGTCATTAGGATGCGCTGCTGAGTCGCTGTTGTCCTGGCAACAGGCACCACCCGCCGCCGCGGTGCTCGCCATCTTTCGTCATCACGAGGCGCCGCCGCATCCCCGTTGCCATGACTACAGATTTCACCGCCCCCAGCGTCGCCGGTTAATGTACGTCATCACGAGACGCCGAGTGTCACCGTTCCCCGGCGATAGGCTCCGCCCCCTCGCGGTGCCCGTAGTGTTTCGTCATCGGGAGGCGCCGCGGGTGCGGCCATGGCGGACCCGGCCCGGGAGTCGCTCGGTGCCGCCGCTGCCCCGGAGCCGCCGCCCGCAGGCTCATCCCCGCCCGCCGCCGGCGATGGGGCGGCGGCCGCGGGGGAAGCGGGAGAAGGCGAAGTGGGGGATGCTGGCGGTGGCGGCGAGGTGAAGGCGGAGGTGGCGGACGGGGAGGTGAGGCGGGAGCGGGAGCGGAGCCGGGCCGCGCCGCGGGGCCGCAGAGCGAGCGCTGCTCTCTCCCCCAGGTGCGGAGCGCGGAGGGAGAGGCGGCGGACGCGGAGGACCCGGGAATGCAGGCGTGTGCGGCCAGGAAGGTGAAGCTGGAGCTGAAGGAGCGGAAGGAGAAGAAGCAGAAAGTGGACGAGGACGAGATCCAGAAGATGCAGTGAGTGCGGGCGCGGCGGTGCCCGGGAGTTCGGGAATCGCGTCCCCGGTGCCGCAGCCCCTCCCAGATTGCCCCTCTCCCGGTCCTGGCCGGGACCGGCAGGGCCTTCACACGGCTCTCGGTGATCGCTCTGCCCCGCAGGATCCTGGTCTCCTCCTTCTCCGAGGAGCAGCTGAACCGGTACGAGATGTATCGCCGCTCTGCCTTCCCCAAGGCCGCCATCAAACGGGTGAGAGAGGAGCAGGACGCGGGCGCTGCCCGGACCCGCCCTGTGCCCCCCCCGTGGCTCAGCCCCCGCACCAGGAGCCGCTGCTGCCCCCCGAGGGGCTGGGTGGGGGTCACAGCTCTGACTGTCCCTTCCTGTCCCCGTCCCAGCTCATCCAGTCCATCACTGGCACCTCCGTGTCCCAGAACGTCGTCATTGCCATGTCGGGCATCTCCAAGGTGTTTGTTGGAGAGGTGGTGGAGGAAGGTGAGTGACACCTGCTGAGTGACAAGGGAAGAACCCGGGGTAATTCCCTGCTTGGAGCAGGATGTGGAACAGGACTGGGTTTTCCATGTTCTCCCAGAGCAGCAGCTCTGGTTCAGAGCAGGGCCCTATGAAGCTGCCACAGCCCCTCTGATCCCACCAGTGTTGCTGCTTCTCCCCAGGCAGAGAACCTGGAGTGGCAGCTCTGTCCCTCAGCCCCAGAACAGCTGCATAATGAGGATTTCATTAGTGCTACCAGGACAAAGGAGTTCCTTAAGCCTCTAAACCTGCCCCAGTCTTCTTTGGAAAGACCTTGGTTCTGTTTGGGACAGGGGCTGGGAGCTGAGCCAGCTGTTCCTGCTCAGCTGTCAGGGGGATACCCCGGCACACCCAGACCCCAGGGCTCCAGAGCAGAGGCTTTGAGCTCCTCCATTCCCTGAACCCAGCATCTCCACAGTGCCTGAGTGATTTAGAAGCTTTTTATCCTGGTTGCTGCCCTGTCCTGTCAGGGAGGAGCTCAATGAGCAGCCTCATTCTTGCTCTGAGCTGCAAACCCCAAACACAAACGTTACCTGTTCCTTTCAAAGTGCACAGAAGCAGCAGCAGGGGCTGGGCAGAGCTCAGCTGCCCCTGACCTCTGTCTCTGTTTTTGCAGCTCTGGATGTGTGTGAGAAGTGGGGGGAGCTGCCCCCCCTGCAGCCCAAGCACATGAGGGAGGCTGTCCGGAGGCTCAAGGCACGGGGGCAGATCCCCAACTCCAAGTACAAAAAGATCATCTTCCACTGAGAGAGGCTGAAATGAGCTTCCTGTAGGACCTTTCCACATGGACTTTTCCATAAGGCCCCTTTGGGGTGGCCTGTGGGACCTCAGGGATGTCCCTGCTGTCCCTGCCCACACTGGCCAGAGCCTGGATGCACCCTTGACCTGGACTTGAGGTCTCAACACAGCAGGGAGAGGAACATCCAGGGGCTACAGAGCATTTCCTGCTGGCCCAGATGTGCCATCTGTGCCCAGATGTGTGGCTGGTTTTTTTGTACATTAAACTTATTCTTGTGTTCATAACCTGACTGGGATCTGCTCGTTTTGTGGCCCAAGGTGTTCCCAGAGCTGCTCCCAGCCTGGGGCAGGGCTGGTTCCCTGGGAACACGTGCTCAGAGCTGGGACATCTGAAGTCATGGCTCAACTGTGCTTCCAAATCCAGGAGCTGCCCATAAACCAGCAATTTTGAGAAAGGAAGGGGAGGAAAAATCAGGAAAAGAGCCTGGAAGGAGGTTAATGAGTTTAATTTTGCTCGTGGTTCATAGAACCAATAAATGCATCAGTGAAAACAAACTGCAGCAGAGTTCCAATACTGCCTAAAATTGAAATTCAAGTTGAGACTTTCACATTCCCCCCCTGTCCCCTTCCAGGGGCCCTGGGAGCTGCTCCTGACCCAGTGAGAGGTGCTGAGGCCACGTGCTCTCCCACAGCACCTGTGCTGAGCAGGACTCCCTCAGCTCTCACTGGAACAGAGGAAGAATCCTTAAATAAGAGGCTCCACAAAGTAAACTTTGATATTTACAATCTGTGGGAATCCAAGAGGTTTGGTCCTCCCATGTGTGTGGGTTTTGGGTTACAGTCCTTTTTATAGGGTCTTCAAAGCAAAGGAAATGCTTGAATTCTTTAACAAAACCCATTGACTGAAGTTGCTGGAGCAAGGAATTTGCTGTAAACAACCTGGCCCCAGCTGTGCTCAGCCTGCACACGTGGGAGGGACCCTGCAGGTGGGCACCAGGGCTGGGCAAACCCTTGGCACACCCTTCCCATACTCACACAAAATGTCATGAAAATCTGAAAAAGCAGAAGAGAGAAACCTCCCATTTTCAAGCAATTAATGAAGAAAAAGTAGGAATACCATGGCATTCCAACTCAGGCAAGCAGTTCTCTTGCTCCCCACAGGGAGAGGGAGCAGCACAAAGGTTTGGTGAAACAATCCAGTTTCTGTTGGTGGGCAGCTCCCAGCAGTGCTCACAGGGGGCTGCTCCACACAGGTGTGTTCCAGTGTTTCCCTTTTGGGATCAGGGCTGGCAGGTGGTTTTGGTGTCCCATCCCAGGCAGCCCCTCAGCCCTGCTGAATGATTCCACCCAGTGCTGAAAACTCCACAGCTCCTTCCTCAGCAGCCATGGCTGCTCCCCCTCCCCACAGGGGAACTCGGGCACACAAAGCTCTGAGGACAAGGTGCATCCCAAAAAACACCCAGGTCAGCTCTTTCTGAGACTTAACCAACCTCCCTCATCCCATTCTTGATAGCAAACTTGAAGTTTAAACAGTGCCTTGTAAGGAATTAATTCCTGCATCAATAAAGCCAAATGTGGGATTAAGTGGGAATGAAGTGGACCAAGTCTCATATACTGCATCCATCTCTACACAAGGAATTACTGGTGGAAAAGGGAATCTGGAGGAATTTCTGTACTATCCTGACCCTGTTCTTGTGGGAATAGTGAGCTGTGTACCTTCACTCCACAGTGGGAAGTCCCATCTCTGTTTCCAGGTGACAGCAGCCCTGCTCTGCCAGCAGGGCCCTGACCCTTCTGCCCACCCCATCCTGTCACTGCCCAGGTGAAGTGACCACCCTGCTCCTGGTGAGCACAGCTGGGCAAGGACACAAGGAAAGGTGAAAGAAGCAGAAACCCCAACGTGGAGCATCTCCAAATGTCACCACAACAGCAGGAGGCTGAAAGCCACTCACAGATGAGGAGACATGGGGTGTCCCCCTGGCATGCCCTGGTTCAGTGCAGCACTCCTAGGCCAGAACAGAACAAACTCTTCCTGATTCCTCCCATTTGTCTCACCCCTGCCTCCCTCTCCCCAGTCCTCTGCAGTCACAGCTGGTTTCAGTCCTGGAGTTGGACCCGTTTGGCAGCAAAATGACCAAACCTGCCCTGCTGGTGATGGTCCCCTGTCCCTGGCAGTGCTGGCACCATCAGAGCTGGAACAGGGGGTTGTACTTTCTGATCTCCTGCAGAAGGCGAGCCTTGTCCATGTTGGCTTCTGCCAGGGCCAGTTTCATGGTTTGGAGCTCCCTCTGCAACTCTGGCACTTGCTTGAGCTACAAGAGACAGGCAGAGAACAAGGCAGGAGTCTTCAAGGTACACAGTGAGCTGCTCCAAGGAAAGCTAAAGCAGGAGCTTTTGGGATGAATTACACAGTGAGACACAACCACACAGAACTGCTCTTTTAGGGAACCTCTGACTCCTGTTTTTCTAACAAGGAACTGGATGCAGTGGGGAAGATGGAGCCAATGAGAAAACAATCCCCAAACAGATTCTGAAAGGGAACAAGTGTGCTCATGCTGGGCAAGGTGCCTCACTCCTCAAACACTCATAGGAGGAGGCACAGGCTGCTCCTCAGGGCACTCCCTTCCTGCAGCTC
This sequence comes from Erithacus rubecula, assembly GCF_903797595.1. Lineage (NCBI taxonomy): Eukaryota > Metazoa > Chordata > Aves > Passeriformes > Muscicapidae > Erithacus > Erithacus rubecula. Next base: position 3,240,184 of record NC_136678.1, read on the forward strand.
ACCACACTTGCCCAGGACTGCAAACACACAAAGGCAAAAGAGAATTTCCAGCTCTCTGTTGTCCAGGCAGCAGTGACTCACCTGCAGCCCACGTGCTCCTGCTGCTGGGGCTGGTGAGACAGACTCTGATGGGGCCTTCTGCTCCTCAGGGACTGACACAGGTTTTTCCTGTTTCACTGAGTCCTTCCCCTGGGAAGCTGGAAAGCAACAGAACCCACTCAGGTGTGGACATTCACAAAACAGCACTCTCAGAACAAAAAAAAAAAAAAATCTTCAATCAATTTATTTCCTTCTTTTCTTCCCCTCTCTTTTTACACATGAAAATAAAATTTTCTTTCCCCTTTTAAAATGGAGAAACTGAAAGGTAATAATGGATCCTGTCTGTGTGTGCTTAAGGGAACACCAAACATGAATTCTCACACCGACAACAGAGGCAGGGACTGCTCCCACAGCAGGAAACACACACAGAGACTGCTCCCACCTCAGAGCCCACCCTTCCCAGCAGCAACCATCACATCCCAGCCCCCTGCAGCACAGCCTGGGGGTGCAGAGGGACAATAAAACCAGGGTGTTACTGACCTGTGAGATAGAAGATGCCATCATCCCTGCGCCTCACCACGAGGTGATCCATTGCCAAGGTGATGGGGACGGGGCCAGGGGAGGTGGGGTACACTGGGGGGCTGTCATCCTGGAGAAACATGGAGCACAGAAAGGATGAGCAGCTGTGACAGCTCTTGAAAGATCTTCCCCTGCCTGCAACCTCCCAAGGAGCAGCATTCCTGACCAGCAGCACTGCCAGACTCACAGGAGTGAGTCCACCCTAGGGAAAGGCCTGGCTTTGTGTACAGGGTGTCCAGGTACCCACGTCCCTTGTGCTCCTCATTCATCCCTAGATTTTAGAACCACAACCAACCAGTCTCAGGAAAAGAAGCTCTCCAGAGGCCCCCAGCAATCCCACAGCATCCCTTCCCACGTGCAAGTGGGGAATCTCTCACCTTCAACGTGATTTTGGCATCCACCACCTCTATCTCCATGGGGATGACCTCTGGGATGATTTCATCCTCGAGGAAGGGTCCCAGGCAGGTGAGGCAGGAGGTGCAGAGCTCCGTGCAGCCGCCGTGCAGCAGCACCCGCAGGAATCCGTTGCGCTCGGCCAGCGGCGAGCGGGCGGCGGCGGCGGCGGCGGGACCCGACTCCAGGCGCAGGCAGAGCTCGGGGCGGGGCTGCCCGCCCCCGGCGCCCGCTCGCCGCTCCCCTCCTGCCTCCCCGGGAGCTGCACAACGGCACGACAGGCATCAGAAACCAGCTCAGACAGCACAAGTGACCTTGGTCTGATCATCCCTCACGAGAGAAATGCACAGAGCCCACATCACTGCATCATTTAAGGTCCCAGGTACATCCCTCTCTCACACACTTCAAAACTGGCCCTGTTTTGCATGGTCAGGACTTGGCCCAGTACCCTAGAGCTGCCCAAACTCTGCCCATCAGAACTGTCCCAGCTGCTCTCCACACAGTCCCAGCTCTGCCTCCACAGTGACCCAGTGCCCTGGTTCAGTCTCCAGAGCTGGCCAGCCTTTCCTCATCCCTTTGTTCCACCTTGGCCACTGGCAGGACAGGGAAAGGCAGGATCAACAGCCTGGGAACTGCTCACACTTTCATTTCAGGTTTGGGGTTGTAGCTGCTTTTGGTTTTTATGGGTTCCATTTTTTGGAATGTTGGGGGGATAGCTGATTGTTCTTAGGTTTGGCTTGGTTTGGTTTTTTTTTAATTCAAACTTAGGGGAAGTACTGTAGACTAAAATAATTTTTCTCAGAGCAGGAATAATTTCACAACTTCCCTAGACACTTTATTTACTCTTTTAATTAATTTCATGCATCCTAGTGGCAATTTTAAAATTCCCAATCAATGATTACTAGGCACCACAGACCCTGACTGTATAGCACTTGGGAAACATCTTTCAAATGCCAGATCTGAGCCCACACACATGAATTGTGTTCAATCCTAACCACCCCAAACACTGAGGCACCAGTTAATGGAATATTCCCTGAGGAAGGCTGGTATAAAAGCCAGTTCTAACAGTGCAGCACCTTACCCACATAGCCACGCAGGAACTGCCACATGCCAACGTTATTCAGCTGCTCTGGAACCACGTTCACCACTTTTAAAGCCACAGACAAATCATCTCCTTGTACCTCTATTGCACAGTTCACATCATTCATCTTCAGCACGAGGACAGACACCTGGAACAGCCACCAAGAGCCCACTGGTTACAGCAAACACCTCACTTCCAGAGCCCCTCAGAGACAGAATCCCAGTGCCAGGCACTGACCAGCTGCAGACTGGGGTCTTCACTCTGGGACGTGGAGGTGTTCACCTCAGGGGACACTCCACCCTCGTCCTCTGCCACCAGGCTGCTTCTGCTGCCCATGTCATTGTGGGCCTGGGGAAGCTGCCCTGAAGGAAGAGGGTCCAGGCTGGGTTCTGAAATGAAAATAACAACAACTCAATTCCATTTCTTTTTCTGGAAGTCCTGATGTCAGCATCTGCCTGAATCTCTGCCCCTCTGGAGGTGCCATCCTCTGGAGAGCTCTCTCCAGCTCCTCAGATGAGTTTTAGCAACATAGGGTTGAAGTGAAAGATGTCCAGAGTACCCAATATCCAACCAGTCCTTCCTAAATGCTCTATACCACCCACCACCAGAAAATCACATCCCCTACAGCTCTCAGGACACCACTGAGATGTGCAGGGTCACCCCACACTGATTTACCCTCCTCATGTCAAAGAAAAGGCACCTACAAAAGCAGAAAGAGCCACTGTGAGGCACCTCCTTAAGACCTTGAAAAACAAGAAGCAGCAGAAGATTCTATAGAAACACAGCATGGATGAGCTGCCTGTGGCACAAAGCTATCAGCTCTGTGAGATGAGGGTGGGGAGAAGAAAAGCCAAGGGCTTTACCAGAGTCTGTGAGCATCACGAAGCCATCACTGCCATCACTGTCCACTGACAGCCCATCCTCAGGGCCACTGCCATCCACGGAGGTGGTGTCAAAGGAATGCTGGGATGAAGTCCTCTTCATGGAGAAGAAACGCATCCGGCCACTGCCCGCCCCGCCCGGGGTCACTGCTCCCTCCTCTGCCTTGGGCACAGAATCCCTACAGAAAAACCCAACAAAAGCCAGTGATAAAGGCAGGCTGAGCCTGCAGATTATCTGAGTGTTGGGTTGGTCTCTGACCACCTCCAAGTCAGACTTCAGTATCCTCAGAACAGCCCCAAGAGAGGAGCACATAACCCATCTCTAACCCAAACACAAAGGGAGCAGCTGCCTCTGTCTGCCCCTGAGCCTGGCCTGCTCACCTGGCCGGGGGCAGGGACAGCATCCTCTGCATGGTGGAGGTCATCTTGTCTCTGCTCAGGCTCAGGGCATCCTTGGTGAGGGACATGGCCTCCTTGGTGAGGTCCATGGTGGCGTGCAGAGCTTCCTTGGTGGCATCCTTGGTGATGTGCAGTGCACTGGAGAGCTCCACCTCGATGTTCCGCAGCGGGATGAGCTCTGCCTGGCCATTGAGGGCGACACCTCCTCTGCCCGAGGGCTGCGTGTCCGAGGCTGGGCTGGAAGGGAGAGCAGGGGGGCTCTGAGGGTGGCTGCTGGTCTCTGCTGGTTTTTCTCCAACCAGGGCTTCCACAGCTTCGTGTGCTTCCTCTACCAAGCCTTTCTCCTCGGCGCCCTTACCGCGGGGAGCTGCGCTCAGGGCTCCGTCGCTCGCGGATCTCGGGAGCGTCTCCAGCGGGACACTGGCACCAGTGTCCTGGGTCCCACTGTCCTCTGGGAGCTCTGAGGTGCTGCCTAAGCCCTTCTCTGAACTGCTCTCTGATTTTAGCTCCTTCTCATCTCCTGCCAGCCCCTCCTTGCTGTCTGAGGGTGAGAGCTCGGACTCGATCAGGCTGGTTGTGTCCGAGTCCAGGGATCTGGGCTCCACGACAGACCCTGGAGCAGGGGTCATGAGCAGGGCCACCTCAGCACTGTGGAACAAAACTCCCACACAAGCAGACATATTTTCTAAAGGAGACCCAGTCATTTCCTGGGTATCTTTGGCCAGCTGCTCCTGTAGCGTTTGCAGAACTTCTTTCATCCTGAGCAGCACCAAGTACTGGTAGTGGTTGAGCCGAACTTTGATGTGGACAGAGGAGGACATGAGCACGTGAATATCAGCAGAGGCTTCCAGCTCTTTACTGTCTACTCCATCATCAACTTCACATTCAGATTCTCCCAAGACATCCATCGTGTCTGGAGCCTTATAGATATTCCTCAGATCCTGGTCAGTCTTTGATCTTTGACAAACACTGTGCTCTCTGGAGAGATTCTCATTCTTGGAGTGGTTGCTAAAGCTGGCAGAAGGTTTGATTTTCACCTCAGAGGTGGCCAGTTCCTGTCTTTTAGATATCTGAGCTTGCCCCCACCTCTTGGGCAGGCAGGCCCATATGGAAAGGGGAAAAGGATCAATAAAGCTCAGTGTTCTGCCCTTGGAGCTTTCAGCCCCTTCAAAGCCCAGGGAGAGCTCAGTGAAATTCACAGACCACAGATCCTCAGAGGCAGAGGATTTGTGAGGCAGCAGGGCAAAGGCTGTGTGCCTCTGTGGCCTGCCATGCAGCTGGTAGGCGTGGCGCAGGAACAGCGTGTGCAGGAGGCTGAACCTGTCCCGCGCCCGCGGGAACTCGGCGCAGCCGCAGTGGAAGAACTCGGAGCCCGCGAAGCTGCGGAAGAGGCTCTGCAGGTCCTGGCAGCTGCAGGAGGCAGCGTGGCGGGTGTTGGTGGCTGTCACCTCTGACATGCCAACACACAGGGCCTGTGGCCGGTCCCGGTGCTCGGTCACTTTCTTATCCACGGGGATGCTGAGCTGCAGGGGGAAGAGAGACACGAGGCACGAGTGAGAAAGGAATAGCAGAGGTTTATTCTGGCACCAGCTGTACTGCCCACAAACCAAACAAAACCAACACAAGTGGCAGACAGAGCAAAGCCAGAGGAAGGCTGCAGGTTTGTCTCCTCAGTATGGACTCCAGCTGTGTCCCTGTGTTGGGGTGAGGTAGCCAGAAATGTGTATTCTGTCACCATCTGCTGAAGCCAGGTGGGGTAGTGATTTCCTTATCTCCTGGCAACATATTATCTGCTAATGGGCCACCTTTAGAACCAGCTGGAGCAATCATCTTTATCTTTCCACAGCCCATCCTCCCTCCAGGAAGATATCATCTGCTGCTGGGCCATTCAGTCCCAGTGCATGACTGATAAAATTCCATCATCCCACTGGGAGATGCTCCAGCCAGGGGAGGAGCCAAGCCTTTCCTACCCAGATAAAAACTGAGATTTTGGACAGCAAGTTACCTTCTTTCCACTGGATTCCAGAGGAAAGCCAGACCTCTCCACATCATCCCTGGACCTTCAGAGGAAACTGCACCTTCTCCAGGAGCACTACTCCAGCTGAACCACATCTGCCACTGCAGGAGGATGCAGCCACCATTGAATGGGACTGCTGCCACCACCCTGACTGACTGACGGGTGTCAGCTTGGATTCTGACTCTGGCAGTGTTTGGGATTGTTCTTTGTAATACTATATTTCTATTTTAATTTTCCTAGTAAAGAACTGTTATTTTTAATTCCCCAATCTTTGCCCGAGAGCCCCTTAATTTCAAAATTAATTTGGATGAAAGAGGTTTACATTCTCCATTTCAAAGAGAACCTCCTGCCTTTATTGGCAGACACCTGTCCTTCAAACCAGGACAGTCCTGGTCTCATGTTCCTTTCACAGAGAGAACACTGAAGACTGGGAAGGAAAAGAATGGTACCTTCAGCCTGAAGCCATCCAGCCTGACATCCACGTGCTCATCCCGCTTGCCTGAGTCCTCCAGCTTGTAGATGGCTTTGAACTGCTCCAGGCTGCGGCACAGATCCAGGCAGAAGAGGTTTATCCAGAGCACACTTGGTGTGTCCAAAGTGAGCATCAGGCCATTCAGCTGCATGTACAGGTTTGGGCATGGAACTAGAAGGAAACATTCATGATAGCAGGAAAGGCCAATCAGGTGCTCTGCAGCTCAGTGCAGAGCCTGCAATGACAGCACCAATGCAGGGGCTTCACCACCCCAGGAGGCATCCTGGAAGGGGAGCAGCTGTGCTGCACCCAGAGGAATGAGGTGACCCCATTGGGACAGCACCCAGAGCACCCCATGGCCCTGCTCCTGGGCTCTCAGTAAGGCTGAACCCCAGGAACTGGGCAAACAGCAGCTGCTGCAATTCCTTCCTGCAAGCACAGCTCTGCTTCCATATTCCACACAAACTCCATCCCACCTTCCCACATGAAAAAATAAATTAGAATGGCAAACATCAGAAAACTAAACAACAATGGACAGAGAATATCTAACAGGGCTAACATGTCTAGACCATTGATAACTCTTAAAGAAACTTGTGAAAGAAGGTGCTAACCTTGATGTATTACCTGGAAAGTCCTGATTGTCTGGGAAGTAATATTCAGTGAATTCAATATGGATTGCAGAGACCTGATCAGGGAGCTTGAAGATTTTTCTACTACAGGAAAGCAAGGTGGAGGGTTTCTTACTTTGCTGCCCAGCTGTAGAGACCTGAAAACAGAATGAGAACAGACCTGAAACAGAAGCAGTTGAGCAGAACTCAGACTTTGCAAACCCAAGTGTCCCAGTGACCCTGCAGTTGCCTGAATTCAATCAGCCTCATTTACACATCAAACATACACTGCTTTCAAGCGAAAATATAATTGTCTTCTACCTGCTGATATTGCCAACGCCTCTCCTTTGAGAGGAATTTAGTTCTTTGTGTCTCCTGTCACTGCTAGTAAGAGCTGTGACAAGCAGAATTAGGTGACATGAGCAAACAGAACAGAAATCTGTTACAGCTGTCTGCAAGATCAGTAGCACGCTGGCAAGTCCATCATAGTATCTGGTGCTGCAAAGAGCAAAACCAGCTCTTAAATGGATACAGAGCACATGGATGCAGAGCCTGACCCAGGGCAGAAAGCCTGAGGAGAGAATACCCCCCTCTGTCAAAAATCCACATCCTCACTGACTTCTCAAAGGCATGGAATGTTTTACATTGGGCCTGCCTAATGCCTGATGTAAGCTTAGATAGGAACAGAGGGCAGAAATCCTCTGTGGTTATGCAGTTCCTATAGGAAAACTATCAGCAGTTCACTCTTGGGTTAAAAGTTTTACAGGCAACACCATAACAGCATTTATCTTCTCCAGGCAGCATTTTGGATGTCGTAGGATTTGCACGATTCTTTCAATCATATATTGAATCATATATTGAATCATACAATTTCCTTTTCAGAAGTGCCACTGCAGACAGTGCTGAGGTCCCCACCTGGTGCACATCCAGGTCATCCACCCTCAGCAGCAGGCAGCTGGAGCGCAGCCGGTGCCAGGGCGGCTGCCGGAGCCGCGGGAGGCTGGTGGGAGGAGCCCGGCCCTTCTCCGGGGGGCTCTTCTGGGGGCTCTGGGGAGGCTCTGTGGGGACACACAGGGTTTTAGTCACCTCCTCTGCACCAGCAGTACCAACCCCTCTGTGGTTACTGAGCATGACTAACAGCCCCAAAATTAGAAAGGGATGAACACAGCTGGGCAGGAGAAACACTCGGGACTTTTGAAGGGAGAACACTGTGAAAGGTGAGTCTGTTCTGTGGCAAGAGAAGACATTCCTAGGTCTTAAGTATGTAATTTCATCCTTGTATCTTAAAGACAAACTCAACAATAATCCACTGTAGCCTGTCCATCCTTGCTGCAGTTCTCTCCCAGCCACTTTCTTTTGCCATTATATTGATGTGCTATGCATTCCTGCACCAAAAAATCAGCCTGCTCACATGGGGACAGGCAACTGAAGATTTTGCTGGATGGAGCAAAAGTGGTACCACCTTCTACTTCACTGGTTTTATCGAAGACCATTACCTGGTTTCCTTTTGAAAGGGGAAAGTGGAGTCCTGGCAAACATAGGGTCTGTTTCTTCATAAAACTTCTCCATCTTACTTTGAAATTCACTGACCAACTTCTTTGCCCACTGTCCCCGAGTCTCCATTGCTTCACTGTACCTCACCCAATGTTTGCAGGCATCTCCTGCAGAAAAGCAAACATCTCAGATTTTAAAATGTGGTTCCTTTCTTCCAGCACAGTCTGCAATCATAGAACAGTTCTTTAAACTCCATTTTATCCCCCTCCTCAGGTTGTGAGGCCACAGGCTCCCTACCTGCCCTGTGGAAAGGATAATAATCAAAAGCCATCCTCCTGAAGGTCAGCTGGATGGCACCACCCAGCATCCCATGCTTCAAAGCACCTGTGAGGAACAGAGCAGAGAAACCATGGTCAGCTCTACAAGCTGAGCCCTGGTCCAGGAGAATTCAGAACCACATTGCTGATTAACTGACAGCACAGCCAGGATGAGAGTACCATCTTTAGGAATCCGCACCAAAATCTTCTATTAGACAAGGAGATCTGAATCAACTATTTATATGGTAAGACCCAGGCCTGGAAACTCAAATCCCAAACTGCAAAACCCCAGTAGTTCCCAGACAGAGAATCACTGCCTTGGCTGTTGTTTTCCCTCTCCTGACCTGCCTCCCTGGTGTGGCTGTCATCACAGATGTGCAGGTCCAGGCGGGAGATGAGCAGGTGGTAGGAGGATTCCTTCATGTCATGCTTGTCAAAGTACTGCCCAATGCTGCTGGCATTGGGGCTGGCTCCAAAGGGCTGAGCCCAGGACTGCTGGGCACTGGGAGCAGGGGGGGTGATCTGTGGGAGAGGGACAAGCTCAGTGAGAACTCAGAGAGAGGGAAAACACAGAGGTTAGAAAGCAATTAATCAACTCATGTAATTCTTCCAGCCTGTAAGGCATTGGTTGATAGGATTGAATTGGGATTCCCAGCATCTGGATCCTTTCCTGTTCTTCCTTTGTCTGTAACTCTGCCAGCTGCATGCACTTCTCTTGGAAGATGTTATAAGACTCCTGAGCAAAAAAGGTCAAGTATTCCCCATCCCTCCTGTGCAACCTCATTACATGTTCATCTCTGCTTCCAACTGCAGCAGAAATATTCCTCTTCCTTCATCATTGACTTGGAAAATGTATTTTATTGGCAATGAATCCCACCAATTTGGTCACCTCTCCACCCTACAGCAGCCCACATGACACATGACACTGACCTGACAGGAGTTCCCTTCAAGGAAAATGCTGTGAATATGGACCAGATGCCACACAAACAGAAACTGTCCTTTCCCCTGGCAGACCAACATCCAAACTCACTCACCTGTACAGACTCTGGTGCCAGGCTTTTCCTCTGCTGAGCAGATTTCTCCATGGCTTCACTCAGAGACTCAGCATATTTCATCATTGCTTTCAGCTGAGAGTCTGTCAGCACCCAGAGCAGGTCATCCAGCAGAAACATCAGCTTGGAGGCCACCACGTTGCAATCTTTGGTCTGAAACAGCAAGGAAGGAGTTAGGACTTCAAAAATTACCTCTACAGATATAGAGTCTTCATAAAACACAGAAGCAGAAAGAAGGGAGGCTGCTGTGAAACTCCTCTGAGTGATGTCATCTGGTGCATGTCCACAGCACCTCCTCTCAGATGGAAAGTAGTCAAAGCCACCTCTTCTTTAGGAGACAAATTGCTCAAATTGCTCACTGTTTAATTCTTTTTTTTTTTTTTTTAATCATCACATTTCTACTGACAGTTACAAATCAGGCTGCCAGGCTTTCAGCTCCCACTAAGGAGATGACAGCTCTCCTTGGGATGTTCAAATGGATTGAAAACCTCACTCCATCCACAAGATCCTCCCCTGGGAAAGAAACTGCTTTGACATTTAGTAAGAACACAGTTGTCTCTGACAGAAAACATGGAGAGATACATCAGTTTGGGCTCAACATTTCTGAAGGGAGAAAAAGAGCTCCTGAGGACTGTGGGAGGAAATCATCTGCATCATCTCTGCACCAGGCAGTGAGACCACATCCTGCAAAGCATGGAGGAAACTCTCACCCTTCTCTTGAGAGAGATCTGGATCCTCCCCTGGTTGGTGATGAGTCTCAGAGGAGTAGTGACAGGATCCTGATCCCCATTGTCTGTGGCATCTGCCTCTATCCGCAGGGTCTGCCAGGTGAGCTCCTTGAACGTCAGAACCTGCCCAGCGGAGAAAAATGGGAAAATGCTGAGGTTTACACAACTTCAAGGATTAATAAACAAACCCCAAACACTCAGAAAACATGGAATAAAACAAGGAAAAGTCATTCATCACATTTTTCTTCTGTGATCCAGTCCCAAAGCAAGGGCTCACCTCTCCCCTCTGCGGGTCTGTGATGCGGGTGAGGCGCAGGTCACTCTGCTGCCAGTTGGGGTTGACACTGTAGCCCTGGAGCTGCCACAGCTCAAAAGAAGCATGAAAGGCCTTGGAGTGAATCTTGATGGTGATGGAATTGACAACAATAAACATCCCCTCCACGACCTTCTCAGCAAAGCCATATTCACTGCAAAGAGAAGATCCCCCCGTGTCACGACAAGAGGCCTGGCAGAGGTAAGGATCACACAGAGAGGTTCTTAAGCAACACCAAAGGCACTTAAACCCAAGAGCAGGGAGGCCAGTGGTGAAGTGAGGAGAACAGCAGCCCCCACACCCCAGCAGGATGTCAGGGAGAAGCTGCAGGGCTCAGGGTCTGACCTCTGACCAGCAGCAAGAGCGATGGGGGACTGTCCATTGGGCGGCCGAGGCTCCTCACACGTCCTCATCTCCACCTCCACCTTGTCCAGGTACTGCAGACACACAACATGGGGCCATGAACACCTCACCAAGCCTCAAGCTCAGCCCACCAGCCCTGGGGTGAGATTCCAGGGCAGGGACAACCAGCTCTGGAGTCTCAATGCTCATGTGTTAAAGCTCTCACACCATCAGTGCCAGTGGGTAACCTGAAACCCCAGGAGTGGGGAAAATAAACAACAAAAAAAAAGGCACAGGGCTGCCCTGGACTTCCCTAAGAGCTCATCTGGCTCCATCCTGCAGTGAAATGAGGGACTCATGGGAGGGCACTCGTGGCCTTATGTGCTAAGGGCCTGGAGGATTCAGGTCCAAAGAAAATTTGAGCATTTGATGGTTTCCCTCTCCAGAATGTTTTGCAATTAGAAGAGACTCAAAAAAGTGAGGGAGGAAGAAGGGAGGAAGACAAGAGAGGCAACCTTACCAGGCAGATTGGGTGTGTTTTCAGCTTTGTCCACTGGATCTGAAATGATAAAGTTGAGGTTACCAGAGTGATCTTTGCATTGGAAAGTTTCAAAAATTGCAGGAAACCACCTCACCCCAAACTTTGAGCCCCATTTCCCTGAGAAATGTCTGCAATGTCTCACTGTATCCAGGTCAAACAGAGACACAGACAAGGGAAAAGACATTCCAGACACCAGATCTACAAACCCAGCTGAGCTTTTGGATCTCATGTATCATCAGGAGTAATAGATATTCTGCAGGTCAAATTCTGCTATGGGGAACATTCCTGGCCTTTAAGAGTTTACAACTAACTGCTGCTGCTACTGGAAGTCACACGACTCTTTTGAAGACTGTGCACAAACCAAAAAGCTCCATTTTATTTTCATATAGGAACATTCACTCTGCAGTTCTTGTAGGAGGGAGAACAAATGTTTGTTACTAAACTGAGCAGATCTAACTCTAAAAACAGAGCACATCAGATGAGCAAGACAAGCTCATTTTTACTGTCACTTGGCAGAGTAGAATCATAGTTCTTTTACAGAAAGTCTCTTTGATGTCCTTAAAACTTTTGAGTTCTGTAATGCAACAATGCACCATGTGCAATTAAACAATCAGACAGCTTATAACAACTAAAAAACCCACACTTTTTCACTCTAAAAAGCACAAGGAGGAAGAATTTGTAAGAGTTCAGTGTGCAAAGTGCAAGTCCATGCAGAATCTCAGCAATTCTGCCTGTAAATGGATAACTCCATGCATTTAAAGCTGCCTCTGCTCACCCTGATGGAGGCTTTGTTGCAGTAGACCCGGGTGATGGCAAGCCAGGTGGGCAGTTCCAGAACATTCTGCAGCACCTCCTCATCCAGCTCCAGGTTGGTCAGCTGCCCCTGACCTTTCAGTGTGCTCAGGTTGATTTTGTCTGGAGAGAGATTCTTGGTAAACCTACAAGGGAAGAAAGAGGAAACTAGAAAACAGCCCCCAGAAAAGCTGCTGAGAGTGCAGGAGCATTTCAGAGCTATTTTAATATCAGAGTTTGTTTGCTGTTTGTTAAATCATTTCTGACATTGTTAAACCCAAGGCAAGTCAGTTGCTCCAGATGAAAACATCTTGGCATTTTGACATTTGGAGGATATTTTGTTTTAAAGTAAATTCAGGTTTGAGAAACTGAAAATTTCCTTCTAAAGCTCTGGATCCTGGAAACCAATAAAACTGCCCTAGGACAAAACCAAAGCAAACTAAAGCCAAACTCCAACAGCTCAGCAGTTTCACTCCCTCCAAAATTGCCATGTCAGCGGGGGAAAGTTTAATTCTCTAGATTCTTTTCACCTAGGAAAGCAAAAGATCATTAATGAATGACCTTTGTGGCTGTCTCTTTCTAACACCACCATTGCAGCCCAGCCTGCTCTCTGGTCAGCAGGGCCAAACAGCAATTCCCCTCCCAAAGACTGCCCCAGCTCCCTCCTCTGTTTTCTCAGCTAGAAATTCCTCCTCCCCAGGGCTGCCAGTGTTTCACCTTCCCTGTGTGCAGCCCTAAATATCCCTCATGTGCCTGAGATTTCAGTGGCATGGAAGAAACACTTGAGGAGGATTGCTCAAGAGCAGAGGATCCTGGTGTGAAAGTCTCTGACTTCATTAAAGCCACAGAGGTCCCTGAAGAACCAGAGGGCAGCAGATCCCAGAGGCTGTACAAGTGTCAGCAACACTTCTCCATGTCAGAGATCCCCTCTGGGGCAGCAGAACCCTCCTGTCTCCATCAAACCTGCAGGAGATGCCACCATGGAGCAGGGGGCTGCACTCCCACATCACCAGATTCCAACTTGAAGAGTTCCTGCCAGACAACTTTCCCACCACTGAATCCAGGGCTTATTTCACACATTCCTCCATGCCAATGCTAATTCTCATTCTGTACAGTGGTCCAGAAAGCAGGATGGAAAGAAAGCCCCTATTGTCAGTGTAACAGGAGCAGGCTCCCAGTCACACAGTGCCCTGCTTACTCTGCCCCTGCAGCCACAGTGTGGGGACTCTCTGGAAGAGCCACCAGGGGCTTCTGGAGCAGGAGGAGGAGAGGAGGAACCACAGCCACAGTGCCAGAGTGCAGCTGCTGCAGCCCCTGTAGGAGCTCGGGGTGCAGCACAAACCTGGCTGAGCCACTGGAGCAGCAGCTGAGCCATTAGCCCAGGGCTTCCAGGGGCAAAAGGGCCTTTCCAAAGCAAACGTTCTGTGGGAAGAGAAGGTCTGACAGATGTGTTGAGATGCTGCTGCCAACCCTGTGCTATGGATGCAGCACTGCTGGGAGGGGAGGGCAGCACACAGCTGTGAGTTTGCTCACTGCTGCTCTTCCCTTCCTCTGCAGACAGCCCCTGGGCCCTGCTGTCCCCTCCCCACCAGCTGAAGGGACACACTGACAGCTCAGACCAAGCTTTCAACACCTGCCAGGCTGCACATTCCCTTCAGACCTGTCATCCCTTTAACCAAAGGCTTCTTGTTTGAACACGCCCAGGGAGGTGGCTGAGGTTAACCTGGCTTCTCAGCATCCACACCAAGAAACTGAAAATTCCAGAGTGTGTTCCAGCAGCTGCTCCACTGGCAGGGAGCACTGAGAACCTGTATGATTTGGGCCTGGAGTCCTGCTGTGAGCACCCACAAACCCAGACACGGCTGAAAATTACAGCAAACAGCTCCAGAGGCAATCCAGGGGCACCCCTGTGCTGTGTCAGAGAACAGCTCTGCTGAACACTGATGTCACTGTGTCCACTTGGGATTGGATGCTAAGAATAAAGCAAACACAGCATGGACAGGTGGGTAATACCCAGCACTTAAGCTCAAAAGCTGCCATGGACAGTGATCAGCTCTCACTGGCTGAGCCTTCTCACACCTGCACTGAAGGATCATCCCTGGGCTGGGAGCCTCAGGATAAGAATGCTCAGAGGAGAAGCTGCTTTCAGCTGGTAATGCAGAGGAAAAGTACAAGTGTTGCCAATCATTCTCTATTGTCAAGTCTCTAAAGGGTGATGATGCTTAAGCTTTTTACATAGTTTTCATATATTTGTACCTTGGTAGATTGCTAATCCATGGCTGTAGCCCCTGTAGTTTTCCTACACTGTCCCCCTAAATTTTAGAACAGTAAGCTGACCTTCTAAACACATTCCTGAAACATTGTTTAGTCTTATTCCAAGGAGGGAACCTACAATAAGGCATAGTAAGAAGTGGGGCAGAGAACCCTTGGACCAGCTCCAAGGGGCTGCCCCAGGGCTGAGTTACTGGGGCAACTGAATCTCTTATTGGATGTATCTGTTAGATATCCTGATTAATTAACATTATAAAATTGTAGAAATTCAATTCTGGCTGTTCCCATCACCACCAGGACACCTTGAAGCTTCCAAGTAAATGTCTGCCTTTTACTGCACTATTCTACCACAAGGAATTTTTTCTTTTGATTACAGGCAACACAAGCACATGTCTGAACCAGGGCATCACTTTCCTTGAGTGTGTAGGTGTATCAAAAATACCAGCACACCATGGAAGAACCAAAGCAGTGAAACAAGACACAGTGTAGAGTGAGGTATGAAACTTGATCCAGCCAAACCAAGCAGCTCTTTATCACCATCTCCAGGGAAAGGCTGCAGAGATCCTGCTGGGCAGGTACTAAACTCCATTAAAGAATCCTCTCATGAGGCATTCCAGATGCACCAAAATGTGCCATTCCACCCCCAAAGCAGAGCTCACAGACTCCACTCATGATGGGACAACAGAAGCTGGAGGTTTTGGAAAAAAAAAATAAAAATCTCAAATGGAAACAAATTATTTCTTTGAAACCATGGCCCAAATTTCTCGGGGTATGTTGCCCATTGTCAAACTCTGCTTTTCTGGAATCCCAGACCTTCCAGTGGAATAATCTCCACACTTGAGCCACTTCACCCCCCAAATGTCAAACAGGAGGCCTCAGGTGAGAGTTCCTGAGAACACAGAATTCCCAGGTGCCAGGTCCCTGCTGCTGCCTGGGAGGAATTGCTGTGGTCAGAGCCAGGGGAGGAAAAGCAGCGAGAGCAGAATGTGTCAGATATTTGCTGCCAGGCTCTCTCCATTCACACTCACCCACAGCAACATCCTTGGCAGCACAGGCTGCTGGCTTAGGGAAAACTGAATGAAAATGGTGCCTATTGGGAAAACTGACACAGGAGGATATTTGCACTTTTTTTTTTTTCTTTTTTTTTGCAGCTCCATCAGATGTCAAGCAGAGCTGAGCCAATAAACTCACAGGGCAGCACTCCTTTTGAGCCTGCTGGGATTACTGTGACAAAAGTCAACCCTGAAAATCTATTTGCTCAATCATCAGCTTGAATATATATCAAAACATGATGTCACTACTGAAAACAATTGCCCAGTTCCTCAGCCTGCATATCCAGAAGCCACAAACTCACTGATTGCAAGAGGAATTTGGGTAAATCTGACTGCTGGCCCAAAGCCAGGCTAGAATCATAAATAGATTTATGTTCACATTTTGTAGCTGTCTCGCCACACTGTCTCCAACTGAGCAAATGCATGGACAGATAATGTCAGAAGACATCTGAAATCATAAAACTTCTCCTCAGATCCCTGTCTCATTACCCTGCTGCCACATGGATCAGGAACCTTCTTCTCAAATACTCAGTTTCTGCCTTGGCTATCACTGGCTGCTGTACACAACCACCACCCCAGCTCCACATGAGCATTTCTATTAATACCTTTGTCACTCTGGCTATTATATGGGAGAGATAATTAGCTGTACACCAGTGACCTTGATTTTGCTTAATGACAAGCAAAATCTCTTGGCAGAAGGAAGTGCATGGCTTGTGACAGCAGCCACAGCTGCAGGGAGCAGCTGGGAAATCCCTCCAAACACAGGTAAGGCAGAAAGGAGGAACTGATCAGCTCAGTGAAAATCAGCCCAGGAACCACTGGGGATTTTGCCTCCACAAAGGTCACAGTAAGGGAAGAGATGAGGATTTTCTGCTTTGTTTTGGAATACAAATATGTAATTTAAGCAACTATGGCAGGAACTGGACATGAGAAAAAAACCCCAACAACTGTATTCTGACCAACACATTTGCTCCTTCCCAAAAATCTTTTCAAGTCTTGCCTGGTTTGGTTTCAGATGGGGCATTTAGTGGGATTTCCATCTTCCTTGGGAAAATTTTCTACAAACCAAAAAATCTCTGAGATGTGACACTTCACCTCAAATTAAAACCTCTTTTCTCAGAAGACAAAGAGTATGTTTACTAGAGCAAAAGGTTCACAACTGCTACAAGGAAAGGTCAGTGACTTTCCAAATCAGGGCTGCTCTCAAGGAAGGCAGCAGCAGAAGCTTTAAGTGCAGCACACATGACTGAGGATGAACTAAAAAATAATTTTGGAGGAAATAAAACCGGGCAAGTGATCAAAACTTCTGCAAAAAGGGGAAAAACTGCTGCCTCGAAGACGCACAGGAAGAACTAAAAGCTTTTTCAGGAAGAAAAGCCTTTTTACCTCCTTGAACTTTTGGTGTTAGCAGGGGCGACTCTGTCTGAGAGTGGGCACACAGCTGCTCTGCAGAGTTGCCCAGGAGGAAGAGAAACTCACTGAGCTAGCAGAGGATGGGGCTAATTATTGCACAGAATGAGATGGAGCTGGTATCACACCCTCTTAGCACAAAGCCATTTAGAGTTTAAGGGAATCTGATCAACACCAAACTGCCCAATTGTTAAGAAGACAGAAAACACATTTATAATCATCTCATCACCTGTGCACAGCTCTGTGTACCCCTGATATCCTGGGAGGCAGCAACACCTTCCCAAGTGGACAATCAGGCTGAGAAATTCACCCTGCTTGGGTTACAGGGCAGTTTCCATTTAATGAGGTACCAGCCTGTCCCACACTCCTTATCAGGGTGGATTTAGGCACATCTGGTGTCCCTGTACACCCATGCCACTGCTGGTGGCTTTCTATTATCAGCTTTCTGTTTTTTCCAGGCTTCAACTGCATTGAATGAAAGCCATGGCCTCTCAGCCATCCAAAGCCAAACACAAAACATCCTGATAAGTAATCAGTTGTCATGGCTCTGTGTTACCTTCTGCAACACAACCAGGCTAAGGGAAGGCTTAGGAATTAAATTCAGAGTTAAAGGGAGAAAAAACAGCATTTCCAAGCAGATCAGACCAAACCATTACAAAGAGCAGAATTCCAGCTCCCTCTTCCTCAAAGGCTGCAGCCTCCCTTGATTCCAAGGACACTTTCTTGTCTCAACAAATATTTCTCTAGAGCAATTTGAATCTCCTTACTTCATAGCCACCAGCACCTCAGTGGGTACTGGGAGCCCTGGAAAGCAAAGCAGGAGCTCATCTGAGAGGAGATCTGGGTCTCTGCCAGGGGCTGAGCTCCACCTTTGCTGAGGAGCTGCTTTGCTATTTCCAGCTCCTTGCCTGGACACTCAGTAAAGTTTAAATGCCAGCTGCCCCACGCTCTCAACAAATCCAGAATGCAAACCCTTAGCACCTGCCAGGGAATTTCCCAAATCTAATCCTCAAGCAAATAACAGATGAAAGAAAAATAGAAAGAAACCTAATAAATACATGCAGTAGTCCAAAGCTCCACTTCTTCATCCTGCAATCACTTTCATTTCCAGTGTGCAGGAACTAACAGGTTATTACAACTCAACTGAGCAGCAGCAGGGGAGGCAAGGGCTCAGGGAGTCCAGGAGAAATAAGAAGAGCCCCTTTATCAGCCCCTTTCCATCAGGGAGGCTGAAGAGCTCTGGAGAAATTCCACAGGGTCAGCACAGGGCTCTGCAAGCCCAGATCTGCAGTGAAGGAGCTCTGGACACATTTTCCTCCTGAGCTACTCAAGTGTAATGTATGTAATGCACCTCTGCTGCAACAAGAGGCTATTTAGCATTCCAGAAACAGCACACATGTGTCTGGAGCTGAGGAGAAGAGTTGGAAACACTCTGCACCCAGCAGCTCCATAAAACTCATCACTTGGTTCTCCCAGCCAAGTGCAGCACATCAACCAAGGGAAGACTTTACTCTGTCAAGAGAAAATGCCACATCCTGTCTGTGCCCACTCCTTTTTCCCACCCTCTCTTGAAAAAAAAAGAGGCAGATGTGTTGTTACTTTACCCATAATAGCTTGGAGTTCTGCCTTGCCATCAATAATTCCTCTATATTAAAAATTTTAAGAGTAAAAGAAGCCATCAAAATGTACTGGGAAAACAAGATATTTCCAAACAAAAACACTGAGTAAAGGGTTTACATCCAGCCTTACATGCTTTGCTGGGCACAGCATGTAACAATTTAGAGACAAGCTCATCACCAGGGGTTTGGTGCTGCACCAGCAGCACTGCTGGGACCTGACAAGAGCTTTTTCCTCATAAACTGCCTCATAAAGCCCTGCACAAACTGCTTCATGCTCTGGATCCACCCTGGGCACTGGGGCACCATTACCTGGCTGAGCAGCACGTGCTGAACCACGGGAGCAGGACACGGTGCAGACGGAAAAGAAACAGTTTTTTATCAGCATTTAACAGCTGGCAGCTCTGTGGTTTCATGTACTTCCCATTGCTGTAACAGCTATTGTAGGCAAATTATCATCTCAGAGATCATCACAGAAATTTCCCTGATCACCGAAGGAGGTTATTAAACCAGCTAAAGCCAAAACTGCAAAGCTGGTCAGAGGTTTTGCTGCCTAAATCCCTTGAGATTCTGCAGCTTCCCCAGGCCATTCCCAGATGCAATTTCTTTGCTTTCCTCCTCACCCACCATGCTTGCTAAATTGCTTCCAGGTAATTGCTCTCTGACTGGTGATAGCTTTTCCTGACTCCAAGGGTGTCCCACAGCCCTCTTGAGCTGCATGTGCCACCCTGTGACTGCAGCAAGGGCACAGCTGCAGCTCGAGCACGCAGTGATGCTGCAGAACACTTCAGGGCAAGGGAGAGGCAAACAGAGCAGGAATTCAGGGGCTGTTCCCTCACAGCAGCACCCAGACTGCAGCATTTGGGCAAGAAATCCAAGCTGAGGGGGAAAAGCACTCTTTAGCCTCAGGGAATTCCCCACACTCCTGTGCTGGGCAGAGGCAGAGCTGGTGACATGGCCTGACTTGCCTGGTGCAAGCCACAGAGTCCATTCCAATGATTCCTGAATGGCACAGAACAAATCCCATCTTCTTGGTGGAAGAACAGCTCTGTTTCATCTCCCCACCTTTTCTGAGGAAAGGGATGGGTCCCCCTGAGATAGCACATCCAATTTCTGCCATGCTGACCCCAGGGAGCCTCTCACCCCCTGGCAGGATGACCACAACTGCAGAGGCCTTTTTCTGCCCTGTCTCAGCCTGAATGCAGGTGCTGATGGTGGGGATGGACAGGGAGGAGTCCCAGTCCTGAGCAAGGATCCCAGACAGCCCCAAGGCCAGTGCAGAACAGGCAGGACTCACACACAGCACAGTGCTGGATCTGGGAGCCAGCTCTCAGCCCTTTGTGCTGGCACAGAAACAGCACAACTGCATGGAAGGGGTAATGCCAAAGGCATCTTCAGGGCCAGGAAGGGATTCCAAGATCCTCACATCCAAGCTAGGAAACAACAGCCCCCAGGAGCCCAGCTCAGCACATGCTGCCACACCCACATGTCCCCACTGCCAAACAGGTCCAGAACAAACTAAAGCTACACCAAGAGCCTGCCTGGTCTCTTCCCTTACCCATCAGCTGCAAATGACAGAGGGCAGGGGTGAAGGCAACCTCACCTGGAAAAATGGATGCAAGGCCAAATCCCTGGAATGGAGAGGCACTCCTCCATTCCTCCTCCACTGAGGTGCAGCACCATTTATGAGCAGCTACAGGACATTATTTCTCCTGGCTGAGTACCTGACCTGCCCTGATAAGCACCTCAGTGTTACACCCTGCACATGCTGCTCCCCTGCTCTGCTCTCCAACAGGATTTGTAACTCTGTTTTAAAAGCCTGTCTCACTTACCTGAAAAGGTGGCTCCATCCTGGGCTGAGGACAGTTTGCCAAATCCACAATCTGCTATCCACTCATTTCTGTGCTGCACATCTGTTACACATCTGCCTGCACCAAGGACACGTGCTCTGCTCTCTCCTCTGCAAACAGGTCTCGTTTTCCACACAGGTTTTCCTCTCTGGTAACAGCTCTGCTGTTGTTAACTCTTCTCTCATTTCTCCTCTGCTCCCTTTTCACCCTACTTTCAGAGGTTCCCAAAGTTACTCCTCAGCTGCAGTTCTCTGGGGTCCCTGTCACAGTGAGACACATTTGTGGTCTCCTTCCCCTGTGTTCAGACCTGCCCCCAAACCCCAGCCCAGCTGCTCCTCTGCTGACTCCAGCTTTTATTTCTTCCCAGCAGGACTGCACGTTGCATTTCCTCTGGAAGCCATGTCCCATGTGCCTGTTACTCCACAAGCTCACAAGCTTCAACACGTGTCCCAAAAGAAAAACATCACAAAGCAGCTGTTATAGGCAGCAAGGGATAAACCTCTCCAACGAAATTAAATAAAAAGCCATTTTGGCACAGATTTCCACTGCAGTGCTGAGAACTCAAATCCCAAAGTGGCACATGAAGTCGAGGTAGTTTGGCTTGTGGATAAACAGGGCCTTTGTCATACCCTGGGAACACAGATCTGCTGCAGCTACACCAACACTGCTTAAAACAAAAACAAAGACAACGAGAAGCTACTTTCAAATAAGGCCAGCAAGAAGTAAAGGCAGCTCAGTGATTTTATTTAAAGCATTAGATGTGCTTCCATGAATAATTACAGGCTGGGGAACACAAGCCAGCAGGCAATGCCCAGGCAGCTCTCAGGGAGCCCCTGATTTTGGGTTCCAAACACTCCCCAGCACTGCAGCCCTGTGCCTGCCTGGAAGCAGCAAGAACTGAAACCACCTCATCTGTTTGCTTTTCCAAGCTAAATATAGGACAAAGGAGTGAAAGGCACAGATGGCGAAAGCTCTGCAAGTTTTTAGGTTCTCCTGCTCTAGGAATTTAAGCTGCTGAAGCACTCCACAAGGCTGAGCCTTATCAAACACCTTCCCAACTGGGCAAAGCTCAGCTGTACTGATCCCCACCGTGACCACCACGGCCATCCCGCCACACACGTGATGTGGGATCACAGGAACAGTCGGGTGAAACACTTCATTCACATTTCCCTGATCCAGCTGCCTCTCCTGACAGCTTTCCTGCAAATTTCCACACAGAAGAGGGACAAAAACACACCCCCCCGGTGCAGAAAGGACTCCGAGTGGAGACACAACAAAAAGAACAAGGACTTATTTCATATGCAAATGTGAGCAGAAAATAAAGGCAGATTAATGATTCAGTAGCAAAATTCTTCCAGGCAAACAAGCCTGGCTGAAAGAAAACCCAAAGGGAGGATGAAGATGAGGCATTTAGAGGAAACAAAACTGGAACAAAAACACTTAATCTTTTTAATACACCATTAAACTGGCTTCAAATTGCATTTCTGTAAAGATCCACAATCCTTGTGCAAGCGAGGGGCAGGATCAGATCAATGCCCCAAACAACAAAGTCTAGCTAGTAGGAGGCTGAATGTTTTGGGAGTCCTTGCTCTCCTTGGAACTGCCCAAAGGATACACAGGTAAATACTAAGAACTGGTCCAATCAGAGGGAAAAAGAGGCACTTTGGGTAAGAATATGGTATAACAGAGGTAAGGAGAGACCAAAATCCAAAATTAAGCAAACGCACCAGCTTTTATTTATGTAAAGAAAGAGAATTGTCTATGAGAACAACACCCACAGGAGCAGCACCCAGGATAAAGCTCAGCTCTGTTCCAGCCTCTATCAAGAACTGCTCTCCCTCACCTCTCTGTGCTATCAAATACTTCAATGCCTCCTTACCAGGAGGCTGAATCTGGAATTACTGCAACACCTCTGTGTGAGGTGTGACAGAAATCCATTTAACCCAGCAGCCAGAGCAGCTCCATCAGCAGCTCCATCAGCGGGACAGTGCAGAGAGCGGGGCATGGAGCAATCGGTGATTCCAATTGCGCTCCCCACTCAGGGTGTGCGGGGAAGCTCCGGGGCTCTGGCACTCTGGGGATCCAGGATCACACCAGCACTGACCCCACACAGGTCAGTTCAATCCCTTCACTCTGGGGATCCAGGATCACACCAGCACTGACCCCACACATGTCAGTTCAAGCCCTTCACTCTGGGGATCCAGGATCACACCAGCACTGACTCCACACAGGTCAGTTCAATCCCTTCACTCTGGGGATCCAGGATCACACCAGCACTGACCCCACACAGGTCAGTTCAAGCCCTTCACTCTGGGGATCCAGGATCACACCAGCACTGACCCCACACAGGTCAGTTCAAGCCCTTCACTCTGCAGCTGAGCGTGCCCAGCAGCAGGGAGGGGAAGGAGCTGCTGCGAAAGCACAGAGCTCAAGCGCTGTGCAGTGCTGTGCCCTCACCTGCACCCTCACGGGCACTTCACCTTTCTGTTCCCGCTCCTCTGTGCGAGGTCGTGCCCGCAGCCCTGAGATAACACAGGCAGCTCATTTCTCGTGAAGGGAAACTGAGGCACCGCTATGTGCCCGAGGCCCGCCCCGAGCAGCGGCAGAGCCGCGGCCGCAGCTGCGTTTCCCCGGCAGAGCCTCACCCGCTTCTCCTCAACGCCCCTCGCAGCGCCTTGGACGAAGTTCACTGAAAATGACGGCACACAACGCCAGCACCCCCCGAGAGGCGCTGCCAGCGCGGGGCTGTTCGCGCTCCCCTCTGGCCTCGCCAACTCCCGCTGCCCGCGCCTCAGGGCAGCGCCACCGGGCCAGGCCGGGCTCGCAGCGCTCTGGCTCTGCCGCTCCGGGCGGGCTGGGCCCGCTGCCCCCGGACACCGCAGCCCCCTCGGACACCCCTGACCCTCGGACATCCCCGGCCCCGCGGCCCCACAGTCCGAACGGGCCCTCAGCCCCTGGGGCCCGGCAGCTCCCGAGCGGCGCTGCCCGCAGTCCCCAAACCCCCAGGCCCGGCGCCTCGTCCCCCGCAGCCCCCCGGGAGGAGAAGGGTGAACAGGATGAGGAGAAGGAGGAAGAGGAGCGGACGCCTCACCGGGAGAGGTGCTTCAGGATCTGCTTCTTGATGATGCCTGCCATGCCGGGCCGGCGGGTCAGGCCCGCGGGCGGCGGGACCCCATCGCGTACCGCCCGCTCCGCACCGCCCGCCCCCTTCCCGCACCGCCCCCTGCCTGCTCCGCACCGCCCAGCTCAGCCCTGCCCGCACCGCACCGCCCTCTTCCCGCACCGCCCAGCTCAGCCCTGCCCGCTCCGCACCGCCCCCTTCCCGCACCGCCCCCTGCCTGCTCCGCACCGCCCAGCTCAGACCTGCCCGCACCGCACCGCCCCCTGCCCTGCCCGCTCCGCCCAGCTCAGCCCTGCCCGCACCGCACCGCCCTCTTCCCGCACCGCCCAGCTCAGCCCTGCCCGCTCCGCACCGCCCCCTTCCCGCACCGCCCCCTGCCTGCTCCGCACCGCCCAGCTCAGCCCTGCCCGCACCGCACCGCCCTCTTCCCGCACCGCCCAGCTCAGCCCAGCCCGCACCGCACCGCCCTCTTCCCGCACCGCCCTCTTCCCGCACCGCCCAGCCCAGCCCAGCCCGCACCGCCCCCAGCCCTGCCCGCTCCGCACCGCCTTCTTCCCGCACCGCCCCCAGTCCTGCCCGCACCGCCCTCAGCCATTCCCGCACCGCCTGGGCCCTGCCCACCGCACCGCCACAGCCACAGCCACGCTCCGGGAGTGTGTGTGGAGGGGGCGGCCACAGAGAGTCCCTGGACACCCAGGGACCCACTCCAGGACCAACCCAGGAGCCCCAGGAACCCACCAGAACCCCCCTCTGGACCCCACTCCAGGACCAACCCGGGATCACCCTCCCAGACCACCCTGGAGCCACTCCAGGATCCTCCAGTACCCCCTTCCCAGGGATTCTCCCAGGCCCTCCATCAGCCCTGAACTTCCCTCACAGCTCAGCATTGCTCCCCAACCTTCCCCAGAAGAGAGTTCAGAACAAGGCTCTGAGTCCGTATGGAAACAACATCAAGGCTTTATTCTTGTTTTTGCCATTGAATGGGGGAGAAAAAAATAATAATACAACTGAAGAGACACCCAAAAAGCCAGACCTGGTACAAGTCAGTGCAGAGTGTGTCCATCCACACGCTCAGGTGACAGCAGAGTGCCTCCACACACCCAGTACAAAGCCCCAGGGACACAGGTCTATGGTGTTTATCACAGGGAAGGTACTAATATGAAAAGGCAGCTCCATTTCCATCTTTATCTGTCTGGACGGGTCATTCCTGGCCTGGTTGGCACCATCATGGGTCTGGAGGGGGGTCTCATCATTGGGGGCCCTGGCATCATTGGCATGTGTCCTCCCATGGGTGGCCTCATCCCAGGAGCTGCCAGGGGAAAGACAGGTCAGAGAACAGATCTTGGAAGCACCACCTGCCCAGCTGTGGTAGAACATGCATGGCTTGGGCTGGGCTGGACCTTACAGATTTATTTCCACTCCCCTGCCATGGGCAGGGACACCTTCCACTATCTCAGATTGCTCCAAGCCCTGTCCAGCCTGGCCTTGGGCACTTCCAGGGATCCAGGGGCAGCCACAGCTGCTCTTCACAGCAACATCTGCCTCACCACCCTCAGAAGGGGGAAATTTCACACTGTACAGTTCTCTACCCTGCTCCAGGGAAGTCCCATTTTCCAAGTCTGTAAGCTCTGACCTGGCAGCTGCCAACATGGGTTCCATTCCCTGAAGGAGTTCAGCCACCAACAGGAGAGGAACTGAGACCCTGGGTTATGCACCCATTCTGACAATATTCACTCACAACTTATTTCCAGCCACTAATGAGATACATGAGCTTAATTACTGATCTGGGAAAGTGTTCATTTGGAGAAAAATGCTGCAAAACCATCCCATGTGCTCACAAAGAAGCACTGAGTACCTCTGCCAGGGAAAAGCAGGGGGTCTACTGCACAGCTCTGAAATAATGGTATCCATCCCACTTTGCCATTTCTTTACACCAGGCTGCTGAATATCACAGATTGTGCACTTATTTGTGCCTTTAAAAACACTTAAAGAACACTTTCAGGCACAAGACAATAACAGCAAAGACACTTCAGTACTTTCAGTGCACGTGTGTGTGTGTTCCCATAGATTTGTTTTGGGAACTGGTCCAATAAGATATCCCTTGAGAATTCTTCAAATGCCAGAAAGCTCAGGAGTGGAATGGATCAAAGACATTTTAGTTTAAGGCTCTGATAAAGCTTTTTCCAGGCCCATTGTTCCTCTGGAACATGTTGCCCTGAGACGCTTTAAAGAGTAAAATTCATTTAGTGCAAAAAATGCACCTCTTGTGCAAAACCTGAGACCTGGAGGCACCAAACTCCTGAACAATTACTGCTCAGAGCACAGGGAGAACAGCTATGATTTCCCAGAGCCATAATTCCAGCAGCACAGGGGGTTGGTGACTCTTAAGGAGAAGCAAAGGGTCTTTAAGGAGAGGTTGTAAAATTGTTACAGCCTCCTCATGCAGGGGCAACAGTGACACAGAGCGTGAGCAGCCCAGCACTGAGCTCCCCACAGATGGTGGGACAGAAAACATCAGCCAGCCCCCCATGGCAGAGTGACCCCATCCCAGACTTACCAGGTCCAACTGGCATCATTCCTGGGGGGGGTGGGCCCATCATTGGCATCATTGGGGGTCCCCCCATGTGTGGGGCTGGCATCATGCCGGGCCGGGGGGGGCCAGCTGGACAGAGACAACAGTTACACACTGGCACTCTAAGGGCACTGCAGCTACTCACAGAACATGGCAGTAACTAATGCCTCAGTAGCTTTACATCTGCCTCCATTCCAGCCCTCATTCCAGGTGCTAGGAAGTGACCAGGGGAGGAAAATGCTGGCTACCAACTCCAGCTGTGCACACCCAGCACAGGGAGCTGCCACTCCCAACAGCAGGACTTGGGGCTGGAAGGGCTCTGAGCCCTTTACCAGCTCAAGGGCAAAAAGTTACCAAAGTGATTCTAGTTAGAAAAACCAACCCACTGTGCAGTTCTAACAGAACCCCCATGGAATGAGGGATTGTCACTGACTCTAGTGCACTCAATATCCCAGAAACCACACACAGTAAGGATTGAACTGCTCTTACACAGAACTTCCTCACACTGTGGGAGCACAAGCTCAAGATGGCTTGGCTTCAAGCTAAAGGGTCTTTTCTTTCCAAGCTGAGGACACAAACAATACAGCTGCAGAGGGCTGTGATCCCAACCCCAAACTGTCCCAGACTTACGGATGCTGGGAGGAGGTGGAATCATGGCTCCGGCCGGAGGTGGTGCCGAGAACGGGGTCGGTGGAATTTTCCCTTGCTGGAATGCAGCCGCTACATTGGGGGGGAAAAGAAAAAAAAAAAAAAAGGAAAGAAAGAATCCCAGGAAAAAGAAAAAAACCAGTTACTAGGCCGAGGAAGGGGCCGGGTCACTCGTCCGTGTCATGCCCCGCGGTCACGTCATGCTGCGTGCGCTGCTGTCCCCACGCCGGACACATCCCTGGCACCTGGGGAGCACCTGAGACTCCTGGAGATAATTATTGTTACAGCTGGGACTAGAGAGCTCCTGCATGGATGTCACACCCCTGGGAAGGGCAGGAGGGAGGGTGGGAGAGGAAAAAAAATAAAATCGACCACGTGGCGGGATCCGCAGCGTTCCACCGGGACATGCTGTGCTGGAATGGCAATGGGGAATGGCTGGGGAGGGGACAAGGAGCAGGAAAGGGAGAGCAAGGAAAAGGAGAAATTCCACTGGTACTGACTGGAAGGAAGGCAAAAGGTGGGGAAGTTGGAAGCATCACAAGGAAAACAGACAAAGGGAAACAGAATGAGGATGAGTTAAGCGATGTCCCGAGTGGACATTTTAGGAAAACTCTTCACCCAGTGGTGGTTGGGTACTGAACACTCCCCAGGGATGTGGGCATGGCTCTGTCAGAGGTCAGGGAGCAGCTGGATGATGCTGCTGTCACATTATTTAATCTTAGGCAGTCCAGCACGGAGCTGGGAGCAGGACCAATGATTCTGAGGGGTCCTGTCCAACCTGACACATCCTACAAGCCAAGGAGTTCTGCCATAAAGTTAATCTGGTGCTTGTATTCCTTTCACAGACAAAAGAGACATTCCTCAGAATAAAGAGAAGAACCTCTTGAAGTGACAGAGGAAACAATGCCACGCTTCAGTCAAGCCCTTAAACAAGCCTTGAGAGCTGAGGGCAACAACCCCAGCATGTGAAAAATGCAACAATCAACACGTTTTAATTTCCATTTCCCTATATTTTGGAATTTTTATCCATCCAATTCTTATAAATGTGCCACTGCCAAGCAGCACAAGTTTGTTATGTGGCCCTGTAGGATATCACACAGTGAGGTGGCACTGACAGCTTTCATGAACAGTGGCATGGAGCCACTGCCACCAACCCTGGGAGGGAACCTCAGCTCTTATGTGGTAGGCAAAGCTGTCCTAGGACAGCCCAAAACCTGAGAAACTCAAAATCCACACTCCAAGTTTTCTCTCATGGTTCACAGAGCAAACACTCCCCATGGAAGCGAGGAAAAGTCAGGGTGGAAGCAGGGAAGAGCAGCTGGAGGAAAGGCAGGGGAAGGAACTGGGAGGCAGCCAGGGTCACAGAAAGATTGGCCTTACTTGTTTTGTCAATCAGGCTCTGGGCTTGCTCCTCCATCCATTTCTGGTAATAATCCTTCACATTCTCCTTGTGCTTCCGGCCACTGCAGTGGGTTTTTCTCACGGAGGGCTGGGAAAGGTCACAGAAACCCTAAAGTTACCTTTGTTATGATTTTAAACACGTCTATTTTAGCAGCATAAAGCAGGTTTATTTCTGTGCCCAGGCAGAGTTTTACCATCAGGGTAAGTGTTAACTCTCCAAAGGCTGCCCTGAGCTCCCCCAGCTGCCTTCTCTGCCCCTGCCCCCCTGCTGAACATCACGGACATGGCACGCTCTCCCTCTTTCTTGTATGGAAGGATAAAACACTAAGGAACACCGCTGTTATCTCACGGAACCTGCTTTTAGCAGTGGTAAGTTTTATTTTAATGCTCTTGAGCACAAAAGAATGAAAGCCGAGGCTTTGGTACTCACCGAGTCATGGGTAAGGTACGTGTCACAGTAATCGCAATAAAACCTGCCGGGGAAAAGCCGAGTTATTCAGAGCCCCCTTTGCGCAGTGAACGGTAACGGAACGACCCCGCAGCAGGGCGCAGGGCCCGCCCGGTCATCCCGCCCCTCACGGCCCTGGGCTCGCGGGGAGCACCAGGAGCCTCGAGCAGCACCGAGTCCCGCCCGGAGACCCCGCCCGGCCCTCACGGAGCCGCGGCCCGGCCGCCCGCACTCACTTGGGCATGGTGCTCCCGCCGCCGCCAGCCGGAAGTGACGCGCCCGCGCCGTGACGCGCTCACACAGCGCCGCCGCTTGGCCCCCGCCGGCTGCCGTAGCGCCCGGAAGCGACAGGCGGGGGTGCCGCACTGTCATTCTCCCCGCCCGGCAGGTGGAGCCGCCCCGCGCCCGCCCGTCCCTGGCTGGTCACGCCACCAGGGCCCGCCCACAGACCGGGCACCGCCGGCATCGCCCCCCAGGCTGCCTTGGGGCCCCCGGCGCTGCCTTGTTCTCTGTGTTTTCCTCACGGAGGACACCCGGTGGTTGCGATCACGCGCACGGAGTAGCCTCGCGCGGTGGAAAGACTGCATGAAAAAAACCATCATTTTTAGGCGGAAAAAAAACACCGAAGGGGCTCCCGTCGAGCCTTGCGCCTTTCGTTTGCATGGCGCTGCATGACGTCACGGCGGGTTATTTGCATACACAAACACGCGCACTCGCCGCCATATATGGAAGGCAGCGCGCGGGTGTGGGCGGAGACGAGCGATCGCCCCGCCCCCTATGACGCAGCGGAGCCCCCGCGTCACGCGCGGCGCTCATTTGCATGCGCGGCCCCGCCCCCTCGCCCTTGCCGCGCTCCTTCCCTCGCCCCCGCGGGCGCGCGGCCCCGCCCCGCCCCGCGCCTGGGGTGACGCCGGCCGGGGCTGACGTCGCGTGCCGCGCGCCGCGGGGCGGGACGGCGCAGGCGCAGTGCCGGCGGCGGCGGCGGCGCGCGCGCACCCACTCCTCTCCCCCGCCCGCCCGCCCGCCCCCGCGCGCCCCCCCCCCTCCGCGCGCGCGCGGCGCTGAGGCGGCCCCGGCCCGGCCGCGGAGCCCCCGGGACCCCCGGCCATGGAGGGCATGGACGTGGACCTGGACGCGGAGCTCATGCAGAAGTTCAGCTGCCTCGGCACCACCGACAAGGACGTGCTGATCGGCGAGTTCCAGCGCCTGCTCGGCTTCCAGCTCAGCCCCGCCGGCTGCGCCTTCTTCCTCGACATGACCAACTGGTGCGGGCCCGGGGCCGGGGGGGGCGGGCGGGACGGCCTGAGGGGGCTCGCGGGGCTGAGGGGCCGCGGGCCGAGCTCCCTCCCCCGGCTCGGTCGCCTCAGGGCCGCGGGGGGAACGGGCGGTGTTTGTGCCGGGCCCTCTGCCCCCTGGCCGGGCCCGAGGCGGCTCCCACGGCGCTGTGCGAGCGGGACGGGGCCGGGGCGGACGGGGCCGGCTCTGGGCCCCAGCCCGGGGTCAGGGTTGGCCGGTTCGCCGCTCCCAGGGCCGCGGAGCTGTTGGAGTGGCGAACAGAACACGGGCCGTGTGAGCCGCGGGCAGCGGCTGCGTTCGGGACGGGCCGTGGCCCCCCGACTTTGAGGCAGCTTCAGAGGAAGGGAAATTGTAGCAGAAAGGCGCTGTAGGAGCCTGGAAGCGGCCGCGGTGCACGTGTGAGAGTTACCGGGGTGTTTGGGAAAAACTCAGCGTCTGCCTGTGGACTCAGGATCTCTCTAAATCTCTTGACTCTCGGGTGTGTGTTTGTCTTGATAAAGGCTCGGTGTCACTGCCCAAGGAAAAAGTAAAGTTATCAGGGAAGCTGTAGCTCGAGGAAAACAGGGGAGATATTCAGTACGAGGGTGTTGTGGAGCAGCTGCTCTGTGAGTCGGGGGGTTTGGCTCGTTTTGAGTCCTTGCACCTCTCAGCCCAGAGCCAAAGTGTGTTGACTTAAAAGCTCTGCAGGGTGGGGGCTGCAGCAGAGCAAACGAGTGCTCTGTTTCAGAGGTCACTTAACTAAGCTCTGTTTAGAGGTAGAACATCAAACCCAGAAACCTCAGCTTTGAAAACTGAAATCCAAGGGGAGGTCAAGATATCAACAGTTGGGAGAAAACTTACATGGAATTGTTGAGCTTATAAACAGTGATAAGACAACTTAGTCAGCTTTTAGGTTTTGCTTTTCCTTCCTCCTACAGCTCTGTATCAAATTCTAGTGATAAATAGGTATCTGTAGAAGGAGTAGGAGAATAACAAGTAATTTCTTGTGTTTTGTTAGCTGATACAATGTGAAAGAAGGTCTTGAGGAGTTCAGGAGTTTACTTGGAAGAAATGGTTGGTTCCCAGCAGAAGATGCTTTCCCACCTCATCCTTGTTTGTGATATGACTAAAACTGGCACTGCACTGTAATCCTGGGGGTTCTCTGAGGTTCCTGGGGAGAGCAGGGAACAGAGCTGAGCCTAAAAGTTACTCCTGAAAATGCTCTGTGTAGCCAGATTGCTCCTGGTTTGTGCTGAAGCAGCTCTTTTTTCATTCAGAAATATTGAATTCTTGTTTGAAATAACAGCATTCCAAATCCAGCCTCAGAACCGAGGACTTTTTCAAATGTTTCAATTGAAGAAGTTCTGAAGTGGTTAAAATAGCCTTAATTTCCCAACTTCAATAGTTTGGTTCATGAAAACATTGCTTTTCACATTTTTCCTGAAGTATTCATTGATAATTCTTATGGCTGCATGGGCACGTGCCTGTTGGGGTGCTGAGATGTGTGTGCAGACAGACAGACAGACAGACAAACAGGGGCTGGGAGGGCTCAGAGCCCGTGTGAGTGCCCGTTCTCAGCCTGGCACAGGCTGCCCCTCTCCCCCAGCTCAGTGTCATTCCTCGTGCTGCTGTGTCCTGTGCCTGTCCCACTGCCCAGCTCCCACCCCTTCCTGCACGGCCACAGGGTCGTTGGCCCTGCTGGGCTGACCCTGCCCTGACCCTGCTGTCCCTCAGCAGGGACAATCAGGACACGTGTTGCTGTTCTGGAAGCGCCTTTCCCGTGTCATTGAGGGGCCCTGTGCAATCCACACTGCCCAGGTGATTCAGGTGCCCTGCCAGCTTTGCCTTGTGGAGCCTGGCATTAGGGTCAGAACCTTCTGTTGCAAATAATTAGTCTTGATGAAACTATCACTTTTCCAAGTGTTAAAGGCATGGCAGGTTCTTTCAGGTGTGATCCCTTCTGCATCAGGATTGATGTTCACCTGCTGGAAATGGTGGGGTGACAGCAGTGCACACACTGGGTGTTCCAGGTTCTCTGTAGCAATGTCCCATGCCTGAGTTAATTAACAAAATCATAAATAGTTTCACTAGAACTTGTTCCCAGGTGTGAAAGCTGCTCTTTGGCAGTAACTGTCATCCACAGACCCGCAGTTCCTTCCTCACTTTGTGTCTTTCATCTACTGTAGGGAATACTCAGAGCTTAATGTGCTTTGAAAGACCATTTCCAACAGCATCATTAGTAATTGTGGTCAGAGGATTTACAGTGAATTAGCACTTTATTCTGCTGGAATAAAGGAATTATTTTAAAATAGCTTGTTTGGCCAATATAGAGGGAAAAATTAGTGGCTGACTGGAGAGGAATACCTGCAAGTAACCTCTAAAAGTCTGTGTCCACTTCTCCAGTTCCCAGGAATGCCCTGTGCCCCCTCAGACCTCTGTCAGGCTTGGGCAGTGCTAAGGAACTGCCAGCTGGCTTTATTAAATGCTGCACAAAATGCTTTGGGTTGAACTTATGCATCCAAAGTTTCAGAGACTGTTCCTTGATCTGCAGGAAATACAGGTTAAACCCTTTGTCTTTCCTTGGTATTTATTAAACACTTTCCTAGAGTTCTGTCTGTTTTCTGTGCTGACTTCTTGCCTTCCTGCTGCACAAATCTGATTCCTGAGGTCCTGCTGTACATTCCCCAGCAGCAGCACACACCATCCTGCTTTAGCATTTTGTTATTTATTTTCCATTCAGAGGCTGAGCTTTCGCTTTCGGCCTAAAACCAAAAGTGAACTTCTTTGTTCAAAAAGCAGAACCAAAAATCAACTGTTTTGGTGCTGAAACGTTTCTTCCTTAGCAGGAAACCCTGAGCAGTGAGGTGGGGAGGGCATTTTGCTGCCATTGCATTGTTCCCTTGGCTCTGCTCCCTCCCCTCCAGATGTTGGGCCCCACTGCTGGTGGGGGAGATTGTTGTGCCTGCATCTCCACAGTGATCTGTGAGATGGTCAGAAGTGAGTCTGAACCCCTTTGGCCTTGGCTTGCCTTCACAGGGAGCTCCTGGAACTCCATAAAAGTCATTGGATTCCTCTAGAGCTAGTGTGGAAATTGTATTGGGACAAGAAAAAGGAATGATGTTCTTTTAATTGGAGTGTGTGACAGCTTTGTGGGTGAGAGGCTTGGAGCTGCTTTAATTCTGTGAGAAAGTGAATTAGTTTGAAGTAACTAATGGTGGTGGATTTAAAAATCCATACTTTAGTGTAGCTGGCTTAGAGATTCCCAGTTAGGAAGAACTAATGTATATTTCAATAATTTCCATGTAATATTTCTTTACGTTCTCTTTTTAGCTCATGTTTAGAAAGCTGAATTTTTATTAGAGCAGTAGGTGTGATATTTAGTTGAAATGTGTCAGGTAATGATGGTTTCCATTGTGTGTGGGGGAAAAAAAGCATTATTGTAAGAAAGCTTTTTGGATCCAGCTTTAGGTGTAAAAGGTCATTATTTGTAAGGTTGTCAGATCTCTTCTGGAGATCCTCGTGGTTTTTTTCATCTATTTAGGAGAATTTGTAGCTGTGTCATGGTTTAACTAGTACTCCCAAGGTGATGTTTTGCATGAATATAAGTTTATCTCTGAAAATACTGCAGAAATCTGCAGTAAAACCTTGTTCTCTCTCATGTTAGGTGTGGGGCAGTTCTGTGCTACAGTTGTCTTATAGATTCACATTTCCATCCCTGTGGGTGGGCTGTTCAAATTCTTTATATCCAGTGAAAACACCTGTATTTCCCAGAAGTGGGTGTACTTAATTGGGGGTTTAAAGTCATGGTGTTGCTAATAGGTGTTTAATTGCTTTTCCCATGACTTTTACATAGTGTAGGTGCTACTCAGAGATGTATTTGTGTAAGAAGTCAGGACACTCAGAATTTAACAGACCTGGTGAAGGGGATTCACTCACACAGGATGTGTTTCCCACAGTGGCTTTCACCAGCATTGCTCCTCATTTTTAACCTCAGGTGTTTGCAGACACCTGCAGCATGCAGGAGAACAGATGAGAACATCTGAGAACAGATGTTTTGGCTGCTCTTCAAACTGAATCCACATTCTGACAAATGTGAGGAAAATTTCCCCACTGTTCTGTATTGACCTTGAGCTCAGTTTTGACCTCCCTTCCCTTTGGTGAGGAATCCTCGTGTCATGGAGGAGGCAGGAAACTGAGAACTAATGCTGCAAATAAATCATCCTTCCCTGGAGGTGCCTGTGGGTTTTCATGGCTCAGCCAGCATCCATGGGGCAGTGGCAGCAGTGGGTGGGAGTTCCTGTTGCTTTGCTTCCCTATCAGGTGACAGAGACCAGAGTCCCGTGTTTGTGACTCAGTACACATTTGTCAAGCACTCCATGTCTTGGTGTGACTCTGGTCAGGTTAATATTTGTTTATGGGGACCAGCTGGGCCAAAGCTGGTGAGAAGGGTTGCCTCAAAACATTGATGGGGTGTGGATAAGATTCAGTAGGGAAGAAGGAAGCTGAGGCTTTGGACTTGATGTCCATCTTGCCCTAGCCCAGTTGGTGACACGCTGTCCTCACAGGCAGAAGTGGCCCCCAGCAGCAGAACTGGGGCTGCTGATGTGCTGTCCCAGGATGTCAGGACAGTCTGGGGAGCTCTGCAGATTGCAGGAGGTGCAGGGTCATTTACACCCTTGGGCTGGGGAGGGAAAAGAGGTTTGAGACTGCTTGGTCTCTTGTGGCTCACTTGAAACACAGTGGATGTCTCTTAGTGCCTGTGAGCTATCCCAGACTGCTGCCTCTCTGTGTCCACAGCTGTCTCCTAATGCTACTAAAAATAGCAACATTACAGAATTAAACAATTTTAAAATATTTTCTTAGAAGCTTTTATATACAGTGTAAAAAAAGAAGCAAAACTCAAACCACACCTCTTCTCCAAAACGACTCAAGTGTTTGACCTGATTATTTTGAATGAAATCTAGACTCTAAAGAAATTGTATTTATAACTGTGGAACATACTATAATTGTGCTCCAAGGTACAAAGCCTTGAAAAATTTGGTGCCTGTGGCATGAAAGCATAAGCAGGTAACTGTAGCAGAATTGGGACTTGGATACAATATAATTTTGGTCCAGCTGGACTCTGCCTTACATGCCCCAACTTGTTCTCAGAGTTTCTGTAGCTTAATCCCCCTTTACTTTCCTGCAGACAATTATAGATTGGTAACATAGTTTGTAGCCAGGAATTGGCATTTACAGAATCCCCTGTGTACTGGCAGCTCTCAATGACTTTCCACTGGGAAGAGCTGTTGCCTGTTTTCAGTGGCAGCTCCTGCTGGGACATTCTCTGGATATTTTACCCCCCACTTAAAGCTGCTGGGACCAGCTGCTTTGGGAGGGCTCAGCTGCTGGGGATGGTTCTGGGCTTGTAGCACCATTATTGTGGCTGCTGTTGGGCAAGGGGTTGTGCTCAGGTGTTTTATTGTGCTCAGGTGATGTGCTCAGCCCTGTGCAGGTATCTCAGGAAGGTTTCAGCAGCTGCTGTTGGTGTTTGTGTGCACATTAAAGCTGCTCAGGGAAAGTGAGTTCCTTTGATGGTTTGGTGCTCTGAAGACACTGTGCCTCACCTGTGGGCTCTCAGTTTCTCTCCTGCCCCTGCAGACACAGCATTGCATCTGTCACCACAGGTTTCTGTATTCTTCCTAGAACACCCCACTTGTATGTGGAACTGCTGCTTTCAACTGAGACAATGAAATGTTTTTCTGTTCCTTCATGTGAAAAAAAATACATAAGCTTTAAATTAGCCAGATCTGCCCCCCTCTTTAGCTGTCTAAATTCAGCTTAAAGCTTTCAGCTTCCCTGGGTGATCCTTTTCCATCATCAGACATCTTCTAAGGTAGTTTCCCAACTTCATACATAAAATTTAGTGTAACTTTAGTGTAAGAGGAGTCAAGAACGAAGAAAACTGACACACAAATTTTGCTTTCTAAAGTTCTGTCTGCTGGAAGATATTCACTGATTAAAATTCCAGCCCTTCAAAACATCTCGAGACTTTGCACACTTAATTGCCATGTGTCATTCCTATTGAAGGTTTGAATTGAAGGCTCCAGGCAGAAGTGCTTCCCTGCAGCATGATGTTCATGTCTCTTCCCCCACCCCTTTGGCCTTCTCCAAGGCTTGGAGTGAAGCATCTCCTGCTCCAGGAGCAACAGAAGCTGTTGGAGATGTCCCAGCTTGGAGTATCAGCAATTCAGGTCCCCAAGAGCTGAGATGAAGAACATCCAACTAAGATTGTGGAAACTAAGACACAAAAAAGGGGTTGCCTCACTTGAATGTCTCCCATATGTTTTTTTAGTCTTTCCCCCCCTGTATCATGTGGAGAAGCTCCATTATTTGGGAGTGAGAAACTGTCCATCTGCTGCACTATTTCTTTTTGTCTTTTAACAATGGACACCTTATGGGGTGCTGTGGTGCCTGGTTACAGGCTGCATTTGGAGAGCGAGGGGAGGTGTGTGAAGGTGGAGACTTGAGTTACAGAGGGAGTCTGAGGTGTCCTGCATCCATCATGTGTTCTGTGCTGGAGATTTCATTGTGCTGATTAGCACTGGCCAGTCTACATTGCATATTTCCAGGAAATGTCACCCGAGTTGCTTGGCTCGTGACAAAACACTGCACCCTGTGAGTGCTGAGGGCACCTGCCTGGCTCCTCCCTCCCTCCACAGGGACAGACTTTGGAACCTTCCTTCCAATCACCAAGTCCATTTGTTACCTAAGAGATATTGCTGGCTGTCACTGCATGAGCTGAGGGCTGCATCCCATCTGAAATTCCAAATGGAAGGTGCCATTGCAGGGAGCATTGTGTGTGTTGTGTTCTCCCACAGCTCAGGAGAAGCAGAGCCCTGCAGTGTTCCCCAGGAGCAGGCCACACTGGGTGCTGTGCTGTGGGTAGGAGCCAGAGAGAGGAAAATTTGCTGGCTGGATTTTGAGCCTAAGCTGTGATTTGATTTTAATTTCCACCCCCACCCCCCCACCACCCAAAAAAAAAAATTTGTTCTTTTAAAAAAAATTAAATTTTTTTTCTTTGGCTCTCTCATCAAGTAATTTGACAATATATAAAAACTTGCAGATTCCTATAACATTTATATTTTAAATTCTAATGTCTCTTTTCTTGTATGTTCAAAGCACCTGCTTGCACTGCTTTTCTTCCACTGCACGTTTCTATGCTGAAAGAATTCTCCATGTACTGGGGAGCAGGAGAGTCTTGGGCCCATGCCCTGCTTTGCTTGAGCCTCAGTGTTTCAGTGTCTTCAGTCTCCTAAAAAAGTCTGATACAATTAACTAAAACACAATTTCCATTTAGCTGTGTGTTTATGGTTGTTTGCAGGACAGGGAAGTTGTGCAAGGAGGCCTCGAGTTTGTGACTGATTTGGAAGAGTTTCTTTTAATTATGAACAGTGAATTACTTTAATTAATTAATGGCTAAGTATATTGGTTTAACATAACAAAAGGGTGTCTGGAAAGAAAACAGGGAAGGGGAAGAAGGGCTCAGGATGAGCCACCTCTTTGCTGTCACTCAAGAGTTTATAAGGGATGTCACCAGAACTATTATCAGAGAAGGTTTTAACTTGATTATTGTAATTTAGCTCTTGAGGCTTGAAATGAAGCAGCAGAGCAGGATTGATGTGAAAAGGAACACTTTGGTGTTGTGTGGGAAAAGCACCTGACACCCAAGAGTTATGGGATGCCCTTGGAGAGGAAGGGGTGGGATACCCAGAGTTAGAGTGGATTGTATTTGCTTCCTTCTCCCCTCTCTCTTTCTGGAGTCTTGCTCTTAGAGCTGAAATTGAGCCTGGTGCTGAGTCCTGGGCTCACCCCATCACTGGGGTGACTTGTGACTGTAGGCTTTTCCCTGTTGGATCCTGTCAGACCTGCTCTGTAAGTGTGGCAGGGCTTCACACTGCTGCGGTCCAGGACTGCTCTAAAAATGGAAAAATTGCTTAATTTTGGGGATGTAAGGAGGGCATGAGGCCTGGAGGGCCCTGTGAAGACAGAGCTGTGTGGCCACCCCTGTAATTAGGAGAGCTCAATCATGTCAATTACACTGGCTGGATTTGCAGAGTTGTTTGGTTTATAATAGTAATTTATCTCCTATGGCAGAGAGCAGAGGGTGGTAAGTAGTGTGGTGTAAGTCACAGTGAGGAGTGAAATCAGACAGGGATGTGTGAGCAGAAGCCTTTAGAGCCTCAGAACCCTCTGAGGATTGACCTTTGTGTCTGTCCCTGCAGTGTCTGCAGCTGGGGCTATGCAGTTACAGCTGGGCACAAGGGTAAAGACCTGAAAAAAACCCCACATATGTATTTAAAAATAGATTAATTTCAGGGTCTTGAGTGTGTTTGCCCTTATGCATCTCTGTCATTAGGGTCAGATTTGAGCTGCACTGATGCTGTGCCTGTGGCAGAAGGGCCAGTGCAGGGGGTGCTGCTTGTGCTCAGCTGCCTGCACATCACCAGACTGCAGAATTCACCTCTGCAAGTGTCATTTTCCTTGGAATGTTGCAGTCCAGCTGTTCTTGGGGGTTTTGGAGCAAGGGAGGAGTGGGACAGAGGCTGTGGTTGTGCTGAGACAGGAGTGAGGTGTGAGATGGGGGTGCCTCTGGCACAGAGTCCCTATCTCCTGGGGTTGTCTGTGTCAAAGAACATGAACTCAAGGCAGATTTGCTTTGTCATCCTGACTTTGGCTTTTGCCACTGTGAATTTCTCTTCAGTTTCTGGAAGTTTCTTTTTAGTTCTCTACTGGAAAGTTCAAGGGGCATTGAAACACATAGAAGGGCTCACCCCAAACATCCCCC
Organism: Erithacus rubecula; assembly: GCF_903797595.1. Taxonomy (NCBI): domain Eukaryota; kingdom Metazoa; phylum Chordata; class Aves; order Passeriformes; family Muscicapidae; genus Erithacus; species Erithacus rubecula. The sequence goes on from NC_136678.1 coordinate 3,278,723, forward strand.
ATTACACAAATCGTATGGTGAGAGTGGAGAGGTGGGTTTGGGAATATTTGATCCCAAATGGGGCAAATCTGTTTCCAGCATGCCTTGTTCTTTAGTTAGTTTTTAACTCGATGCTGCAGAGGAGTGTTGTTGTTTCCCAATGGCAAAGCTCACTGAAATATGACCCCGGGATGGGAGTGCTGGCCCCAGGCCTGTGTGCACAAATAGCCCACTACCTTCTGAGGCCCGTTTGCAGCCCAGCAAACAAACACAGGCTGCCTCACTGAGAGTTGCAGGAGAAATCTGCCCCTCTGAGCTTTTCTTTTTTTTTTTCCTCTCAGTGTCAATAAAACGTCAGTACCACTGATTGCAGAACCATCACTCATGTTGTGGTCCATCTGAAAATGTAGTTATGTAGTAGTGGATTAGGAAAAGAAAGACCTGCATGGCTGTCTTTTGTATCTCCTACAATACCTTTTGCCTTGGATTGCTGTAGTACAGGAAGAAATCCTAGTGCAAACTGAGCTGCAGCTCATGGTGTTAGCTGGGTGAGCGAGCAGGAGTCTCTTGGCACAGCCCTGGTGTGAGTTATGTAAATCTTGTGCAGTGTATAAGCAACAGGCGGTTGGTGACGTAAAACTGAGCATTTGTCTCTGTTTACTGGCTAATGTGACATGGCCCCTTCCTGCAGCATTTGACTGAGCTGGCGGGATTAAATAGAGCCCTGACACTCCTAAGTAGAAAACGCCTCAGGCTGAATAATGGTTTCTGCTCTGGAATTCAGCGTGCTGGCCGCAGCACGGGACCCGGTGGCTCCTGTGTTGGAGCAAAGTCCGCTCGGCAGGGATGGCAAAGGTCTGTCTGTGGGGCTGGGCTCTGAATTGCTCATCGATCCCCGTGGCCATGTTGTGCAGGACATTCCTCCCGTGCCTCTTTAGCAGAATATCAGGAACTCCTGTGACTCACACAGCGATTATCTGCTGCCTGCTGGTGCTGTGATGGATGGATTGATTGTAAAAACGATGGGGCTCTTTGGGTCCTCTCCCAGTGCCCCCATTTTGCTGCTTCACTTTGAGTCCCCTGAGTTTTCTGTGAGGAGAAAGTGACACTGCTCCCATGCAGTTCAGATTTTATCCAGAATGTCTGATTTGAATGGTTTTTTTGCCATGAACACTGTAGGAATTGAACAGGAGGCAGTTTCTTTACTCACTGTTTCAAGCTGCTTTCCAGCTGGCAAGCAGCCCCACAAAGCCCTGTGTTTGCTCTTGCTCAGGGTCACGCTGCAAATGTTTCTCTTGCTTTCACCTTGGCTCTCTGACTCGGACACATGACACCCCACCACTCCCCAGCCCCTCAATATCACTGCCCCCACTGCAGGGCTTTGGTTTTAGGTGGTGGTTCCCAGTTCCTGAAGTCTTGGTTTTTTGGTATTTTTTTTTCCTATCCTGCTCAAAAAAGTAACACAGATTTCTGCAATCGTGAATAAAAAAAAGCAGTTGTTATGCCCATTATGTTTGGGGAGATTTTACTCATCTCCATTCTCACAGCACCCACTCACAACATGTAAATCAGGGCCATAACCTCTCAGACATGTATAAACAGAGGAATTACATGACTTGCCAAACACTTACGTAATGACTTAATAGTATATCGTGGAACTGAGCTAAGGCTCATGAATCCTCTTCCTGCCTGACTGTTCCTCTTCTCACATTAATTATCATGAGTTGTAGCTACACCGTGGCTCAGGAATCAATAACATTGTGGCTTTCTGAATGTCATTAATAGATCACAGACTTGCACTGTCATTTATCTTTATTCAGTGAAAACTTTTGACTTAGGTGGTTTGTAAGTTCCTGTGAGTTGTGACTACCCAGAGCTGAATAGGCACTTTATTGATGAATAAACAATTTGTACCTGATGGTATGTTTCAAAACCAGCAAGGCTGGAGTTATTTTGTGTAGCTACTGGTGCCCTTTAGCCCTGAGAGTTATCAGAAGAGTGTTCTCCATGTTTTGGTCTCCTTGTGCTCCTTTTGGACCTTAAATGCCAAAATAAGATGGAGAGGTTTGGTTGGTCCTATTGAAATTAGCTGAGGTAACAAAGCTGGTGTGAAGAAGCTGCCCAATGTTTGTGTCCTGTGGCTCTTCTCTTGGTGTCTCCAGAACTGTTCAGCAAGTTTCATAAAGAACTGCTGGAGTAGATGCCTCCAAGACTTGTAAATTCCAAGATTTCCAGGGAAAATAGAAGCAGAGTAGAAGAGGGATATAAACCAGTGTCCCTGGCAAGAAAAAGTGCTGTATTTTGAGCTCTATTATCTTGGAAAATCCACATGCAATAAAGATAAAAGCTTTTGAAAAACACATGATGAACAGAGTTATTATAGTCTGGGTATTTTTGCTGAAGTGTTTAGCATGACATATGACCTTTGCAAAGGGCCTGACCCAACTGTACTTCAGGTTGTAATGTGCTTTTTTCCTTTCCAGGAATCTACAAGCTGCCATTGGAGCCTACTATGATTTTGAGAGTCCAAATATCAATGTCCCCTCCATGTCGTTTGTGGAAGATGTCACCATAGGTGAAGGAGAGTCCATCCCTCCTGATACCCAGTTTACAAAAACATGGAGGATACAGAATACAGGTGAGGCCTTTGGGCTGCAGCAAACCCCACACAGCAGTGCTGGGATCCAAGGGGAGGGATGCTGGCTTGGGGCAGGAAGCTCATGAGCATTCACCTGGGCTGGAGCCACCCTGAGGTGCTGCCAGCCCATGCAAGTTCCCTTTCTTGGGTTGGTACAAACATTCTGTGGGGGGATTTGCAGCTTGATTAGGTCACCAGTCTTGTTCCTCATGCCAGCACACAAACAAACTCTAGGAAACTTGTAGATAAACAAGACAGTGACACAAGGGTCATGTGGCAGGTCCACTTCAGGCAGAATTGCCTTTTTACATTCTGAGAGGATGCAGGGCTGGAGAGACCACATTCCAGTTTGAAATAAGTCAAAGCAGTGACTGGGATCCAGGAAGTGGAGCTGGGCAAAATGCATTCCCAATGCTTGATCTGGTGGGATGCAGTCAGAGAGGAAAATGAGATCCATGGATGTGAAGGAGTCCCTTGTCCTCAAGCAGTGCAGTGACAGGATGTTGCATGAACATTTAGAACAATGTGTCTGAATTTAATTAACCTGCTTGTACTTGTTTGAGGGAGAACAATCCCATACCAAGGTGTGATGCTGGGAATCATCACAAGTCAGGTTCAGCTTTCTCAGTATTTCTGCTTGTGCATAGCTGCAGTACTTGGACTGAATATCCTCACTAAAACCACACTGAAAATCTTAGAGTATTTCATTAAGGGGGGGATGTTTAAGAGCACTAATTTATAGAGAGTGTGTTCTAGAGGAAGGATTTAATATTTCAGTGTACTTTTTCTGCCTCCTTTTGTTTGAATGTACAATGGAAGGGTTACATGTGGAACTTGCTTGAACTCCAGTACTGTGGAAAGTTGCCTGGCATTTTTTTATAACTATCCCAAATACAGCTCTTCCAAATGTAGTAAGTGTGATAGATCTTGTTACTCTGCTCTTAGTATCTCAATTTGTGTGTGTTATGACTACACCTCTATCTTGGGTCCTTCCAACTCCTCCCTTCCTTGTTCCTCTGATGTGCCATTTCCTGTATGCAAATTCAGCCTTTATTTAGCATCCCAGTTCAGGGGATGTTTTATTGTTCTTGGACTGTTTCACCTTTTGAAATCCTGGGCCTTCTATAAAATGAAGGACAGAAGCTCATCTTGATTTCAGCTTTTGTGTGGTTTGAACCTGGCTTGTCAGGTCATCCAGCCATGCCCTCACAGTGGTGCTGGAGGCCAGGGCTTGGTACAGCCCTGCTGCTGAGGGTTAGTGAAGTGCAGCTTCACATGCTGCTTATGACTGTGCAGTGTGAGGAGGACTGCAGCATTTGAAAACCATTCTTTGGTTTAATTAAGGTATAGTATCAAAGGGCTGCAGTGTTTCCAGATAATATCTACTTGTTAGGCAGATAACTGAAGCAGTGCCAAGGTTTTTAACAGCTCTACAGGAGTCCTTGATTACATGACTTCAGTTCTGGAACACAAAATACCTGAGGCGTGTGTCACTGGAGCGTTTCAGGTCTGATGAGTGTGACAGGCAGAGCTCAGAGATTGTCAGTTTGAGGCATGTGAGCTGTGAGCTCAGTTCAGTCAGGTTTTCATATGTGTCAGTAAAAAACAATGCCCTGCTCTGGTACCTGCAGAATGGTGCTGCCTTGTCTGCCAAAAGAGCAGTTTGTGTAGTAGAACCTTTGCTGAAAGGGCAGCAGGATTTAACAGCCTGGCTTCCTCTCCCCACTCTGCCCTCAGCTGCTGCTGGCTCTGCAGGACACTCTCTGCAATTTATCATCTCCTGAGAGATGAGTGTACTGAAATAGAATGACATAATCATAATTTCATTTTATGAGGCTTATCAGTTGCAGTGTTCTAGGCACCTTGCAAGCCTAAAGCCATTAAACCCGATAAAAATCACATAAATAATTTAAACTAAACCATGTTGCTGGGCTGCCAACCTCTGCAGATGAGGCTTCATGCTCAAGTGCCCCACGCCCCAGGCTGAGGTCAGCCAGACACCCAGCTCCTCTTTCAGAGCCCTGCTCTCTCAGCACCTTCCCAGCTGTACTGCTGCATCCCCCACACTGAACATCCATCCACTGCATCCTGCACATCCTGCTCTCCCTGCAAGGCTGTGAATTCCACAAATAAGGACTTGACAAGGAAACCAGCCCTTGCTGTGTCTTCACTGGAGTATCCACAGGGATTAAATTAGCAGGCAAGCTGTTGCAAAGGATGCTCCTTGAGGTAACGTGAGGTCAGAGCAGCCTCCAGCACGCTCGCCTGGACCAGACGGAGCAGTTCCAGCTTCGTGGTGGTTCAGCTCTCTGTAGCCATTTCTGTCAGCCTCAGCTGAGCAGGAGGTGTTCTCAGTCCTTGCCTTAGTCATGTGATGTGACTGGGGAAGAAGCAAAAGAAAATTGTGCTGAACTGATTTTTCATGAGTCTCAGAAGCGCTTTTTCTTTCTGTCTGCCCCAGCACTTGTTATCTTTGGCAGCAGTGCCTGCATGCAGGAGCTGTTTTCTGTCTCTTTGATTGCCAGGTCACGCTGTCAGTCCCAGTGGCTGCAGTCTAAACATGGATCTCCACAGATAAATTGTGTATTCATAACCCTTCCCACCTTTGCACAAGCCTGAGAAAAGGGTTGGTGCAAGGAGAGAAATAAATCCATTTAGGAAATAGTGCTTCCACTTACAGTTACACCTTAAACTATGAGTTCCCCTTGAGACTCCTAACAGGCTTAGAAAGAAATGAATCCCTGAAAGGACATGCTGCCAACACTTTGTATAAATAACAGGTATTTGATGTGGCATGATTCAGGAGCTTCATGGAGGGAAGAAATGGGGGCACACAACACGACCCTGCCCTTGTCTCTGCCCCTGGCCTTGGGGAAGGGGAGGTCTGTGTAGGTTAAGTTCTTTTTTTTTTCTTCCTTTTTTTTATTTTTTAGCTGTAACACTGTGACTTTGAGGGGTTTTTTTTGGTGTAACAAAGACATAGAGATTATTCAAATAAGAATTGTTCTCCTGGTCCCTAAATGCACCAGTTAAGCCTGCTCTGAAAACCAGGCTTCCTCAGCACCCACTGCTGTGTCCTGTGTATCTTGGTTTCCTTTGACCATCCAACAATTACCCAACTGTTTTAACAAGCACGTTTCATCCAGTCTTACACAAACAGGCAAAGCTTTTCCTGGTGCACTGTCAGTAATTCCCTCTCCTGTCTAATCCCAGGGACAGAGGCGTGGCCCCCAGGGGTTTGCCTGAAGTACGTGGGTGGAGACCAGTTTGGCCACGTGAACATGGTGATGGTGAGGTCCCTGGAGCCGCAGGAGATGGCTGATGTCAGCGTGCAGATGTGCAGCCCCAGCACCGCCGGAATGTATCAGGGCCAGTGGCGGATGTGCACTGCCACAGGACTCTACTACGGAGGTGAGCAGCCCTCCCTGCCCAGCAGGGACACCACAGCCCAAACAGAGCAGGAGGGCACAGCTCTGCCAGCCCCAGGCCTAAATATAGAACATGGAGTGCAGGCAAATATCAAGCGAGCTGCTTTGTTGTCTTGGTCAGTGTTTTCTAAGCACTGGAACAAATTACAGATTACATAAAACTCTGGGAAACAAAGGGATGTGCACAGCTCTTGCAGTGACTCTTTCCCAGTCTGTCCTCATCAAGATTGTTTCCCAGTTTTCCATTGCTTAACACTATGAACTGCACATGAGCATAAAATAGTAGTGAAAACCTCATGTGAGAAGTTAATGCCCAGGGTTTAATGCAGTGATTTAGTGCATTCCCTGTGAGCTGTTTCTCAGGTTAAAGAACACATTTGGCTATTTTGCCTGGTGCTTCAGCCTGGGCCTCAAACATCTGCCTTCAGTGCAGCCTTCCCTCCCTTTTCTGCCAGCTGTAGTTTACACTGAGAACATCTTTGTGTCTCTGTTGGCAGCTGGGAATATCCCACGTTTCAGGGTTTGAGAGGTGTTGGTATATGGAGTCAAAAATACCAGTGCCCAGAAGGAGGGGGCTGCTGGTAGCACTGGCACTGCCACACAGCTCCTCAGTGTCTGGAGGGGACACTGTGTGTCCCTGAGGGATGGGCAGGGATATCCCCATGCAGGTGGGACAGCCTGTCCAGCTTGTGTTACTGGTCCCTTGTGCTCACAGGGTTTCCAGAGGGTTCCCAGCCCCTGACAATGGGACATGTCCCTGCATTGCCAGAAGTTGTCACTTTTGCCAGAACACGACCTGAAGATTGAGCCCCTTTGGGCGCCAAGCTCTGAGTCCGGGAGACCGAGCTGGTGGCTTTGCTGGCAGCTGCCCCCAGGTCTGGCCCGGCATTCCCGGGCCCGGACGTTCCTCCCGTTTTGGGGCGGGGGCCCGGCCGTGCCTGCCTGGGGCGGCACCGGAGCCGCAAGGCCGTGAGAGAGCGGCAGGGGGCGCTGCGGGGCCGCTCCAGAGCCGCCTTTGGGGTCCGCGAATGGGGGATCCCTGTGGGGGGTGTGTACAGTGTGGTCAGTGAGGTGTATGTGTGTGATCAGCCATGGTTCAGTGTGGTCAGTGGGGTGTGTGTACAAGGATCTGTGGTGTGTGAGTGCAGGGGTCAGTGGGGTGTGTGTACAAGGATCAGTGGTGTGTGAGTGCAGGGGTCAGTGGGGTGTGTGTACAAGGCTCAGTGGTGTGAGTGCAGGGGTCAATAGGGGTGTGTGTACAGTTTTCAGTGAGAAGGGTTAGTCGTGTGTACTGGGGTCCTGGCCCTGGTAGGGTGTGGAGTTCCCTAAGCAAGTCGTGTGCCCCTAAGGTAAAATCCCACTGTCCTCAATTGGCTCCTAAAATTCAAACTGTTGATCCCAGCCCTGTTAAACTAGAGGCACTAGAACTAGTACTGCTTAAGCTTTGTAAAAATGTGCAATAACTCTTTTTCTTGATAGTGTAAAGGATTAAATCCATTTGCTTCTTCTGACCCTTCTTCATAAACTCACATCTAGTGACAACCCAAACATGTATCTTTCCACAGATGTCATCTGGGTGATCCTCAGCGTGGAAGTTGGAGGACTTCTGGGTGTCACACAGCAGCTGTCATCCTTTGAAACAGAGTTCAACACGCAGCCACATCGCAAGGTAGAAGGAAACTTTAACCCATTCGCCTCTCCACAGAAGAACAGGCAACCAGATGAAAACAACCTAAAAGACCCTGGGGGTTCCGAGCTAGGCACAATCAGCAAAAACACATGGGGGCCTGCTCCTGACCAAATCGAACAAGATCAGAATGGACTGTCACAAAACTCTGTAAATCTCTCCCCCAGCAGTCACTCGAACAACTTGTCGGTAGTGACGTACAGTAAGGTAGGTGCCCTGGGCGAGCAGGAGAACGGGTAGGGGAGGAGCCTGGCAGGTGTGTAATTGCTCTTCCTTCCAAACTGCAAAGCCCTTTCCTTCTGCTTCTGCCAGACCTGCTAAGGAAGGTTCTGAATTTGACTGTCTGACTCTGCCAACTCCTCATGTTATATTAAAATATTTTTTGCCTCTGATAGACTCTACCAGATCCACCTTTTTGTTTTTGCTTCAAGTCCTTCTTAAAATTTATATAACCTTGTTTGGGTGCTGTAACTGCAAGTGGCTGGAGCCTGCTCCGGTTGCGTGTGCAAATAAGTCAAAATATCTCTCTAGATGTGTCCTGAGTTTGACATAATTTTGAACAGAGAACAAATAACCACACCCTCAAACTTCAGATTAGCCAGATAACTTCTTTTTAGCTGGTGTGGGGAGACTACAGAGCTCACCATTTGATCCCAGAAGCTGCCTGCAGGAACAGTCGATCAAAGGGCTGTTCCTGTCTGTGTCCTTGTCTTGTTCATAATTGTAGGTGACTTTTAAATTATCTTTACTTTAAATCTCTCTCAAAAGCTTGCTTGGTGGATGCTATATGAGTCTGAGTGATATTTTGACTGTTTTTATTTGCTTGTGTGTGAAAAATGAATTGCAGGATTATTTACAATTCAGAATCCACCTGTTAATGCAGCAGTATGTGTAGGTGTGTACTGTCGTATGTCAAACTAGTTTGATTTTTTAAATCCTTTAAAAATGCTTTACTGTACTTTGAGCAGGCTGTGTAGGACAATAACACTTGGTTGCTGAATGACTTAATAAAGCCCTACTGTTAGTTCACCTACAGCACTTTAGTTCCTCCCTGGATGACCTGCCTGTCCTGTGCCAGTGGATCTTATTTTAGTGACCTTTGCCCCAGGGCTGTGCATTTTTTATGGCCAGCACTGATGGGGTGAGCCTGACTGCCCCCCCTTAGTGCTCCCCACCAGCATCTCTGGGCTGGCTCCTGCTGCCAGGCTCTGCTCATAGCACTGGAGTGGATGGTTTGGGCAGTGATGACCTGTCAGTGAAACACCACTGAATGTCAGTGCTGAAAATCACTGCTGTGGTGGGGTGTGGGCTGGGGCTGGCTTCAAACACCATGGCTGTGAGGAACCAGAGAGCCCATGGCAAGGAGCAGCTGTGCTGTGGGAGAAAAACCAACAGGAGAGTCAAGCATCACCTGAGAGGTGTCACTAGGTTCAAGCAAGCTGGTTTAGCTGGTAACCCAGAGCTCTGAGGAAACTGCAGCAGTTTTATTCTAACCCCAAACGTAGGGCAGGTGATCTTCCCTCCCCTTTTTCCTGGTTGTTTTGTTTTGGGGTTTTTTGTTTCTTTTTGTATTTACAGAATATTCTTGGGTGGATGTGAGGTGGATTGTCTGAGATTAAAGCAGACATTTTGTTTGTTGGCTTCAGAAGGGGCAACTTTATGGTCCTTTTTTTGGTTTGGGGTGGGGGATATGGAAAAGCTACTTGATTTTTGGGTGGTTTTTCTCTCTATTACAGTTCTTTTTGTTTGTGACATACTAAGACAAATTATTTTATCCTTTTGAGGATGTTCTGGTAGGTCTGAAGATCTGAGTCCTGTTCCAGCCTTACCCATCTTGCCCAGGGCAGGAAGTTTTCTGCCACAGGATCAGTATTCATATTGCTCCAATAGTGGTTCTGTAATAAAGAAGTTTGAGGGAATTGGACATCCCAGACACCTGGTCTGGTTTGAAATGACCAGGTGAACATTCCTCCCATTCCCTGGCCAGATCTCTGGGAAAAAAAGATAGTTTTGTTTGGCTTTTTCCCTTTGTGTGCATGGTGTCCCCAGCTGGGGATGCTGCTGGAGCAGAAAAGGGGTTATCAGAGGTGATGGCAGGAGTGTTGAATTTCCTGAGAACAGATGGAGCTGCAGTACCTGGGAAAAGCTGTACCTGGCCCATCTTTTCCACATCCCCAGGGGATCTGACCTGTACTCTGCTGCTGCAGAGGAGAAGGAAAACTACTGAATTGGGAGTTGCTGCCCTGTGATTGAATATTGATGTGAAAAGCTTTATTTCAGGTTCTAGAACAGACAGAAGAGCACTAGGGGTTGGTTAGGCAGTGGCACAGACTCCCAAGATTCCTGGATTTTATTTATCTTGGGCAGGACCTCTGATATTTTGGTCTCCTTTCTTGTACTTGGGAGAGGGAGGAAATTCCCAGTTGTGTTTTACAGTCCATTTGGTGAGTGAAGGAGATGGTTCAGGTTTAGTTAAAGTGTTGACAAGAGCCTGTATCCTGTATTTAGATGCAAAATAAACCCTTAAATATTTCTCAGATGACTGTGGAGGCTTCCTCTGCTGACAGACACTGGGGACACCCAGTCAGGCAGTGCATGAGACCATGAAATCTTTGAGATAAAACGAGCAGTTTCTGGCATCTGCAGGTGTAAAACATCCTCAAAGCTGCCAGACCTTGTTGGAATTAGTTCTCCCTCTGGTGCACTGAGCAGGTGTGACTTGTCCTCTGGAACTCCCCCCTGGAGTCAGGGTTGTGGTGATGCTGCCATGCCATCTGCTGCTGGGTTAGACAAGTACAGCAGTATTTCACACCTGGAAACATTCAAAATGCTTTTATACAGCAGCAGAGTGTTTGGGGGTCCTAGGGAAAAACAAACAAACCAGACACAGAATGAATTCCCTGTGAGTGGGTAGATGAAACCTGTGGCATGGTTGGAAGAAGCTGTGTGCCCTTTACTCCTGCTATGGCACCCACCTCCCTGGGGCCCCTGCCCACCTTCCCCACACTGCAGGGAGGCTGCAGGCCAGGGCCTGTCAGGGCTTTGCTTGAAGCATGTTGTTGTTAAATCTGTTCCCAGTGGAGTTTTTGCATGTTCTTAGATGTAAAGATGTGCCTAAGTGCAGGGTAGGATGCCCTGAATCCCCATGCACGGATCCTTTATTCTCTGGCAGTCACTTTCTCTGGATTCTCCAGAGATCTGAGGTTGACACAGCTTCCTCCTGTTTACTCCTGTCTCATAGCAACCCTGCACAGTCACTGCTGCTCTCCTGTGACTGGCTTTTCCATTAAAACCCCAAGATCCAGTCTTACAGTGCCTGGGAGTTAGAGTTTAATTGCTTCACTGAGGAAAGAAATGTATAGGTTTCCATGTCTGGGAAGATCAGAAATGAATAGCCATATCCTGACACTTAGATTGTACTTAACATCTCTGTATAAAATCCATAGATCTGTATCTGAACCTGCTGCCCAGATGAATTGAGGAATCACTTCTCTCTATGTCATGCAGAAAACTGCACCTGGAGGTGGTGATTCTGCAAAGGTTTGCCCAGACAGGACACTGGGCATCATCCCCACCAAAGCAAATGGTTCCTGGCTGTCCTGCTCATTGCTTGTGCTGCTCTTCAAAGCCCAGTGAAATAGAAACATATTTGGAGTTCACAGCTTTAAAATCTGAACTCCTTTATTCCTGCTCTGGTTATGCTGCCCATCTCCCTCTGTTCTGTGTGGAGCTGCATGGCAGCTTTCATAAGGGGAAATAATTCCTGTGTCCTTGGAGCCTTTAACTGGCTTCCCCTCTCTGAGCTTAAATGTTGTTGCTGCTTCTAGAGCCATGCTTCTCCCAAAGCAGGGCCTCCAATTTACAGATTTTTTGGAGTACCCCTATAAGCTTTAGACAAAAATACTTTTACTGGAAACAGGGCATCAAACTGTCTTTATGCATGAGGATGATGCCCCAAAAATGTTTGCATCTGTGGAGGAGGAAAGAAGCTCCTTCCATCCTGGTGTCTGGGCTTCACACTGTGCTGGTCACCATGAGGTTACATCCATTTAGACACAGTGGGAGAATGTTGGACTTGGAGCTCCCATGGCACTGCAGCCTGGGCTGGGCTGGCATGAGCTGCTTTGCCTCTCTAGTGAGAGATTGGTGATTTGGGTGCTGCATGTCAGCTCATCCATGAAATCCATATCCTTCCAGACTCTGGGAAGTGCCAGATAAGTTGATTTTAGCCCAGCTTTGCTCCATTGCAACCCAGCAGAGTTGCCTGTTGCTGATCCTGGCCCTGCAGCACATCAGGGAGTTGTGCATGGGAACTCAGGTACCTGAGCCCTGCCCCCTCCTCACCCACAGGCACCTGAACCAGCCCTGCCAGTGCCTACTCCCAGAAGGTCCTGAACTTCCTGGTGGTCTCCCAGCCACACCATGTTTGCACAGCATGCATGGAATAAAACACAAGTGCTGGATGCTTTGTTCTCTGTTTGTGCTCAGTTTACGTAAGCCAGGTTGGAGCAGCGTGGGGTAGGAGCAGCCTGAGGGGATGGGGACCAGCAGCATGGGCTGGGGCCACTGTCAGTGTCCACTGGGAGACTCCTGTATTGCTGTGCAGCTGTGCATCCACCTCCTGTCCCTGCAAGTGTACCTGCATTGGTGGTGACTCAGTCACAGAGGTGAAATAAAAAGCTGTCTGAAAGCCTGTGTGTGATGGTTTATGAAAGATTCACTTAATCCTCACTTTGTTCCCAGCACAGGTACCTCAGTTGACAGAGCTCAGTATTCACAAAGGGTTTTCACTTCACAAAACATCTCACTTCCCTTCTAGAGGCACGAGTCAAATGATAATTTATACCAGTAGTTATCATGCAGAGTCTTGGCTTGGAAAATCACAGTCCTGTGTTGCCACACACTGGTCTGTGTGAAGAGCCAGTGCTCCCACCAACAAGTGAGCAGTTACTTCTGGGGAACCTTCTGGAAGAACTGAAAGTGAATTTGCAAAGCTGCAGCTGAGCTTTTCATACAGAGAGTGATTCCACTTGGAGGATAGACGGGAATGCACCAAAAATAGTGGGAATAATCCTTCCATTGAAACAACTTGGAAAAACTGCAATTGTCTGCAGAATTATTTTTGCATGTTTATGATGTAAAATGTTGAATAGAGGGGATAATTAGGCTTGAAAACATCATACAGGGGTTTGGTATTTGCATTGCAGCAGTAACTGAGGTTTTCTGGTATCAAGCTCTTACAGTGTGCTTGGTGACTCATGGGACAGGGGAGGTGGAGTCACAGGATCTGCACTAAAGCAGCTCTCACTCAGCTTAAAGATACAAGTGGGATCCATTTTGCCAAGTTCTCATGTCTAGTAATGAATCTGGGGTAGGTGAAATGCAGTGAGGAGTTGCAATTCCAAAAGGAAAAATGTGGTGCTTTTCCATGGTGAAATTTCCTGTGTCAGGAGGAGCTGACCATGGTCATGGATTGTGGGACTGTCTGGCATTGCCAGGGAGCTCATTCCAGGGTGTCAGGTGTTCAGTGCAGGGTGGCAGGTGGTGCAGAGCTGTACATGCTGAGGAATCTCTTGTGCTCAGCTAAATTCTGGGTTTAACTGACACAGTTTGCATAATTGTGAAGCTTTAAATTAGAAACCAATATGTGGAGGTCTAGAGGGTTTCCCTGCAAACCAGCTCACGGTGACTTCACAGGGTCTCTGCATCCAAAATACAAATGAGCTGCTCTGATGTCAGACTCAGGGTGACTGGCTGTTCCTTACACCACAGGGGGATGCTTGTGGAAACCCCAAATTAAAGCAAGCAAGGTGGTTTTGCCTCTGGTATCCTCTGTGAGGTGACACAGGGTAAGGGACTCAGAGGGTGCTCCCAGCAGAGGAGCAGGGGATGGTTAAACCCCTCCTGAGCTCACCAGGCAAACAAAGCCTTGTGTGCAGGGAGCTCAAAGATGAAGAAAATTCTGGCAAATGTGTCTGTACAGGTAATCAGCAGCAAATCCTGTTTTCCTTCTGCAGTGTGCTAAATTCAATAACTTAATCCCTGTGAGGTGAGACTGCTTGGGATCCTGTTTATACATTGCTTTTCCTCTCTGTTCTTTTTCTGTGCACCTGCTCACACCATCTTCATGTTTTTCCCCTGCTTCTCCCCTTCCCCCTGTTTCATAGAGTGTATTTTTGGAAATGTTGGATTTCTCAGTCTCTGGATTTTGATGGGAGCATCTCCTTCCTCAGGTGAACTGTTATGCTGGAATCTGCTGGCTGTTTTCTTTTGAAAAGCTTTACAAACTGGCACTGCAGCATATTCCTGGGGTAGAAGCCTGTTTGTTTTTCCATCACTTGCATGTATTTCTGTCTGCAAACAGCAATTTCCACGCTCCCAGTCTTTCATACTTCCCACACAGTTCAGGAGATGTCCTGGTTAATTGTCTGCTGATCCTCTTCTTGGTTGGATTCTGAGAGCTGCTGAGAGCTGCTTCATTTTGCCATTTACTTGTATTTACCACCTGATTATATACCCAAGAATGAACTTTTTCTCTCCAGCTGTAGCAAGATTATAGACTGTTCATGGCACTTCCTTCCTAGTCAGATCTGCAGCAGAGCTCTCCAGCCTGGGGTTTGCCAGTGACATTGATTCCTTCCACAATCCATGTTCCTACTCGTGGCTCCACAGCCCTGGCTCCTGCAGTGAAGGGATTTTTGAAATTGTAGAACACACATGAAATGGTATTTTGCAGGAAATTTGCCATTAAAGGCAGAGTGGTGAAAACTGAGGTCAGAGCTTCCTGTTCAGCCAGAACAGGAATGATTTGGGCTCTCACTCCCTTACCCAAAATGTGCTGGGAGGAACTGGACTGCATTTGCATAATGATCTTCCAACTCTACCATGAGATACCAGAAGTTTTTCTCCCTCATCTCCCTCCTGACCTCATTGTGTCTCTGGGTTTGTGTGAAGGTTGTATCTTCATCACTGATAAACTTCATCTGAGCTGGGGCATCCCTTGCTCCTTGTTGGTCTTTCTGCTTCCTGATGAAACCCCAGATAACTGATCTGGACAATAGAAGTTACAAAAGGAGTTCCTGTGAATTTGAGACCTGTGACTAGATCTGACATTTAGATGACTCACTTCAGGATGTAAAGGAGGGAAATGGATTCTGTAGAAAGCATTTTGGGGGTTTTGGTAAAAGCTCTGGTTGATTGCACTGGAGGCAAATTTGTATTGTCACCATGAGAAGGTAAACGTGGCACTTGTGGGAACACAGATTTTTTTTCTTGGGGGTTTTTCTGGCATAGCCTCTTACCCAGTTACCATGTCTCTGGGAAATACTGTGGTGACTGCAGGTGTTGTAGCATCTATAGGAAATTCAGGTATAGAAAACACAAGTTACTTTGTGGTCTTGGCCTAAAAAACATCTGACAGAGGTAAGTGCCCTCTCTGGGGAAACCAACCCTGGAACGTGGTTTAGGAATGTCCTTGGATCCACAGTGGGGTTGGTGGGAAGCCCTGGGCTGGGCTGGGCATTCTTTGGAGCTGAGCACTGAGCATTTTGTTCCTTGCTTGTTGAAAATTGATTATGTCTCCAACTTTCTTTCAGGGTTTCCACGGTCCTTATCACTTCGGACAGTCTTAAAACACAAAAACACAAAACGGGTATCGACAAGAGGAGAATTTAAGAAAAAGTTGACTTTGGGGGGAAGGGAGGGGGATTCATGTGGCAGACAGACACAGCCTGGACCCCCCTTCTCTGCCTCCGTGTTCTGGAAAAGAAGAAAAAAACAAAAACCCAGTAACTTAAGACTAGCTGTTTCCAGAGGAAAATCCAAAACCTGAGTATGCATGTGTGACTGCTGGATTTCAGAGTGGTGTAAATGCTATGAGGAAGAAGAGACACCAACACTATGGGTTTTTAGAAATCATCTTCACACGTAATTAGGTAGCTTAAAAAGAAGTTTAAAAATGAAAATTTAAAAGCCATCTTTAAAAAAGAATATTTTGCCTACAGAGCGGTTGTAGTTTGAGCAAATGTTTAATTTCTGTTTGTTTCTTGTTCTTTTTTTTTGTTTTTTTTTGTTTTTTCCTAAGGGACAGCGTGCATTTTCCCAGAATGTCCTGGTTTGCTGCCGAGCGGGACTGGCTCAGCACCTGCTGGGGTTTGTGCAGGGACTGCTTCTGTCAGGCTTTTTTTAATGCCAGGTTGGGTCTGCACCCAGCACTGCATTTTTAACAGCATCTGCTGGTTTTAATTACCAACTTTTTAATCTTTTATTTCTTCTTTTCCTTTTGGTTTGGGTGTTGCTGTTAAGTTGTCCTGCGTGTCATTGGGAACCACGCTATGGACAGGTATCAGAGCTGGAGAGGGAGACTCTGGGACTTCTGGGATAACATGGAGGGCTCATCTCCCTTCCCCCTTGTACATGAAGTACACAAATCCACACCCATGTTAATAAGAAGCTGATTTATTCAAGTTCCTGAGCTGTCCTGTGTGGTTAGCAGTTTAAAATCCCTTTTTGTTCACTCTCGTGTGCAGTAGCTGTGCCTGGAGCTGTGTGCCAAGGGGAATCTCTGTAGCTGTAATTCACCTGCTGGTAGTTGCAAAGCTTGACAGACATCCTGCCCTTTTCATTTGGAGTGCCCCCTCTCTCTTTCAGAGCATAAGTTTGCATTTGTTTCTCCTGTGCTGAGGTGTAGCTTACAGGGTGATCCATGTTCTGGAGCACAGAGCAGGAGTTGGCACCACCAGCTGAGTCCCACTGTCACCTCCTCTTCTTCTGCCTTTGTCCTCTGGGCTCAGGGCTGCTCTGAGGCTCTGAATGGGCTCTCAGGGCTCATGTTAGGGAGGGATTGCAAAAGATTTGGGTGGCTCTGCTGTTCCTTCAGCCTGTTTTCCTCCTGTTCTGGACTGGGAAGTGCAGTGTGAGGGGATGCAGCTTGGTCTCAAGCACTGTGCTGAATTTATTCTGAAGTGCTGTCCCCACAAACAGTGGGGAGTGAGCCCAGCAGCAGCATCCTGCCCAAATGAACCAGGCTGGAACAGCCATCTGCCAAAGATACAGGAATATGCAAAGCTCCCTTTACCTTCTTCCAGATCTTCCCAGTGAAGGCTTTTCCCTGTGTCAGAGCTGCACACTGCATGGCTTTGCCCTCGCTGCTCTTGGCTGCTTTTGTTTTTGTGGCTGGTTTTAAGTGGGGGAATCTTTCCTTGCAGCTACCAAGGACTGGTGCCTGGTGCATATGGATGGACCTTGTGGGGCCAGTGGGAGTTCTTGTGTCCAACAGAGGAAGGATTGGATAATGGATTTTGTTCATATTTCAGAGGTTCAGTTGTTACAGATCAGATTAAGGTGAAATATCCCTTCAGAAATCTGTTAGCTGGGACAGACAAGTACAGATGAGAAACTGCCTGCATAGAAGTGGCACCACAGGATTTGAACTGCCTGAGACTTGCACTTGCAATCTGGTGGGCACCTGGCTGTGCCCTGGATCTGGAGGAGTGTTGGGATTGAAATGAACCTGCTGAAAGTGCTTCTTCTTGGAAGGTTGGGTTCTTGTGCTGTAACAACATTTTGCCTTGGATTAGTTCTGAGCATTGATTTAGGGGGTGATCTGCAGCCTCCCAATGTGGTGTGGGCAGGTGGAATCTGCTCACTCCCTCCTTTCCTCACAGGTGGCTCACGAGCCCCTGTGAGGAAATGAACATCACACCTGCAGCACTGCTGCTCCCCTTCTGAGGGCACTGAACCCCTGAGACAGCTCTTGGTCCAAGTGGCAAGGTGATTATCTTTATTAGCTCCTTGTGTCAGCTGCATAGTGGAAGGGAGGGGAAATCAAGGTTTGAGTCTGAGAGTTAGAGCTGGTGCTGTGACCTTTGCCTGGTGTCAGAAGAGGCACCTGGGAGACCCTTGCACTCAGATACCCCCACGCTGGCTTGCTGCTCCCAGGCACATGTGCTCCTCCCCTGGCTGCCACACTCGTGTTCCTGTGCTCCTCCTAAGGCTGAATTTATTTCCCTTGTCTTGAAAAATCCAAACTTGCATGTGCCCCAGGTAGCCATGTGCTTTCCCACTCCGAAGGCACACACACGTTTGCAGTCTGTGGTGTCCTGATGACAAGGGTCACACTTTGCAGGGTGTGAGGAAAGGCAGGGCTCTGACATCTGCAGCTCTTGCTGCTCACATCCTGCTCTGCCCAGGCAGCTGAGGATCCACAGGGCTCTTTGGGGTCAGGGTTGTGGCCCCTGCTGTGGCACTGGAAGGATGTTTAAAACGGGTTGCTCTATCTCTGTGTTTTTCCTTGAGTATAAACTGTTTCACTGAGGCCAAAAGTGGTTTTATCTCCTGACTTCTTGGAGCTTTGTGGTGCAACTGGCCCTCAGATTGCTCCTGCTTCAGGTGTCCTGCTTTTAATGGAGAGATTGAGATGAGTTTGACAAAGTTCTGCCCGGGTGACCTCATGACACTGCAGTTGGTATCAGCTCCCATAAGGAAAAGGGTAATGTAGGACATCTCTGAGGGCCTCTAAGTGGGTCCCAGTGGCAGGCAAGAGCCACTTGGACCCTGTCACTAACACAGTTCAAGCAGTGTCACCTCCCAGCCTTGGCAAACTGGAGCAGGATGTCCCTGGGACTGGCCCCAAAGGAGAGTGGGAATCTGCCCACACCTCAGGAGTGCTGGATTGAACCCTGCCAAGGCTTGGGAGCTGGGGCAGAGCCGTGCAGTGGAGTGGTGTGGGTGGGAAATGCACGCTGTCCCACGTCTGGGTTTCTGTTGTGTTTCATTTTTTCCGTGTGTGAGTGCGTGGGTGGTTCCCAGCCTGTCTGTGCTCGCCGGGGCAGTGCATGTGTAGCACGGGATGGTGTGTTGCCTCTCTGAGTCTGGGAGAAGTCTTATGATAGCACATTGGGGGTGAAAATAAAGGAAGCTTTTTCCTTAATGTATAAATGAATATTTGTATGATTAAATTAACACAGAAAAAAAAAAAAAAAAAAAAAAAACTCTGTAGCTGTTGAGAGTTTTATTGAAGCTGCAAAATTTCTGAGTCTGTCACCTCGTTTGCTCCATCCTCAAAATGTTGCCAGACACTCGGGCACAACACCCTTAAACCCAGCTCCAGCCCTAATTTATTCTAAATTGCTGTGAAACTAGACCAAATTTGGTGCATACTGAGGTTATCAAACCACCTGTCAAGCCCCTGGGTGGGAAGAGGCCACGGGGGTGGTTGTGAGGCAGCAGGAGGGAGGGGACTCCAGATTTCCTGGTGACAAACTCAGGTCACTTCACCACAACAACCCCTGAGGAGCAGAGAGATGGTCAGAGGGATGATCTCAGTGATCTCCACTGGGGGACACAGCTCACAGTGATGCCACAGCTGCATCCCCAGGTGCTCCTTGTGGGGCTGATCCACATCCCAGCCCTTTCCTCACAGCCTGGGGCAGGATGAGGCTTCACTTCAAACAGCCCAGTCCTGAGGGATCAGACCTTCCATCTCCAGAGTGGGAAGAGAAGGCAGGAGGAAGATTAGTTTTGGTTTTATTTCCTCATAGTCCCCAAGGAAACAGCTGGCACTGTGTGTTGGGATGAGGGCACAGGAAGGTCTCACTTTGCTGGGCACCTGCACAGTTGTCCCAGGTGGATCTGAGTTCCCAGGTGAGGCCTTGCTGCTCAGGACACCCAACCCAAGCATTACTTGGATAAACTGCACCATGGAGCTTTGCTTACCTGGGACTTTATTCCTAATCCCCAGAGAAACCTCACTCTGTGTATGCTGGCTTTGCTTTTATCATTTGAATAAATGCCTGGAGCTTTCATGTGCCGGTTAAGCTTGACTGAAAGCCTGACTGGGAGCAGACATCCTGCTCCCTGTGCCTGGGGGTGTTTGTTTTGTGCCCGGAGCAGAACGCGCCCCTCGAGCTCGGGCTTCTTGCGGGTGTTTGGGCAGGGGAGGATCGCCCGCCCTGCGCACTGCCCAGCTTTGCATTTACTCCTTATTTGCTCGAAAGAATCTGTTTATCTTTAGGGTTGCAACCTGTCAGAGGTTGCCAGCGCGGGACAATCCCATCACACCTTTAATGGTATCTCCTGAGCGGGCAAACAGCCGGCGGGGTTGCCGTGGTGGAGGCGATCCCGCCATCCCGGAGCGGAGCTGGGCGGGCGGGCTGGAGGCGGAGGCAAACGGGCACCGCAGGAACCTGGGTGATGGTTTTGCTGCTTGTTTGTTTTTTTAGGGGAACCAGATCGTTGTCCATTAAAAAATGCAAAATTTGTTCTGGTTTTTTTGCAGTTTTTTTGTTGTTGTTCCCAAAGCGATGGCAGTCGGAGGGAAGGTGTTGTCAGATTTTTGTGATGGATTACAGGGATGAGGATGTGCTCAGGCCCATGCCCTGTGCATTGCTGGATTGTTGGGTACTCATGCCCCTTGGCTGCTCCAAAACCTCCCCAGCACCAGTGCATATCCCCATATCTGCAGGCATGACCTTGAGAGCTCCAATGAGCACCTGCCCATCCACCTGGAATAGTGGCAGAGAGGATTTTTGTTTCTTTTTCCTCCTCTACCTGCTACATCCTGCAGCACTAGCCCGTGATGTGCAGCACTCTGCTCCTGCATCTCTGCAGATCCCTTGGGAGGCACAGGGGAATGTTAATGGGCCAAGAGGGAAATGAGGCCAGGCCAGTGGTGGGATGCTACCAGGGACCCATGGGGAAGGAGGAGCTTGAGATCCTTCTGGAAGCTCTTCACAACCTGCTCTCTCTGCCTGTGTATTCACTGGAAAATTCCCAGGAATTACACAGGAATGATTTAAGGAAATCTAATCTCAAAGGTTTCCTACCCCGCTGATAAAACAGGAGAGTAGTAAAAGCTGTCAGGTCCTGGCAGGAGGCAGATGGCACGCGTGGCACAGACCAGCCCTGTTTGCCCCATGGAGCACTGAGGGCTCAGCTCTGCCCAGCAGCTGCAGCTGGGCTGCCTCCAGAGCTGCCTCTCTGCTCCTCATATTCCTGTATTTTGGTTGTCTCTTCCCTGCAGGAGTGATGCCTTCGTAGAAATCTAAAGTGAGGGGAGAAGGGTTTGGTTTTCACCATTTGACACTCAGGGTGAGCGGTGCAGTCCTGTGGGGTGGGTCAGCCATGCCCAGGAGATGGGACAGGGTGGGAATCACAGCTCCATGTGCTGGCAGGGGAAGGTGTTGGGGCTGGGGGGTGACCTGGACCCGGGGGCTCCCAGCCAAGGTGTTCAACCAGGGTTTGCTGGCAACGGGCCCAGCCTGGGGCAGGTGCCAGCAGAGGGAGCTGAGGTTGTTCCTCCTCCACTTTGGAGCTGCTGCATGTGGCTTTTCCAGGCTTGGAGTCCTGCTGTGACAGTGGCTGGGCAAGGGAGAGCCGTGGGTGTTCCCCCACCTCCCAGAGCAGCCCTGGCCAGGCTTGGCTGGGCAGTGGGTGGCACATGTCACCTGGCCTGTCACCACCACTGTGGGACTGGGGCAGTGCTGCAGGGCCAGGCAGGAGCTGCTGGCAGGGGCTGAGGAATGAGGAAGGGTCTGCACATCAGGAGGGCCACATTGTGTCCCATTTTGAAGAGTGACATGTTGGGGACAAAAAGCAGTCTGGCTGCTCTGCTGTGGCCCCAGGGTGGTGCACAGCTCTGTGGGAGGGAAACCTTGGGGCTGGCATAAAACCCTTTTTCCAGGCCCTTTTCCAGCAGAACCATCCCATAGGATGGAGCTTTCAGCCTCTCCTGGCTCTCTCTGCACCTCTGGTGTGGAGCAGCTGGCTCAGCAGGGTTTGTGCAGCATTGGCATTCAGGGGAACAGCAAGAACTCAGGTTCCTTATCTAATCTGCAGCATTTTCCCTCCTTGCTGTTTACTGTGGCCATGTTTCCTCAATTAATTGACAGCTGCAGGCTGGGCTGTGACGTCAGCCTGTGGCATTGAAGACCCAGGCCCAGGGTGGCATTGGAGGGACCCTGGGGTGAGCCCCTCAAACCCCTGTGAGCCCAGCAGGGCCATGAACCCTCTGGTAGGCGACAGTGAGAGGCACCTGAGGACTGACATTGCTGCACTGGGCAGCAGAGAGGGTCCCTGTCCCCAGCCAGGCCACAGGGACATCCTGGCTGTGCTTGAGGGACACTTAAACCCATCCTGTCCTGCCTCAGCAGTCACTGTGCTGCCCTAACTGGGGTTGTTCTTAGCCAGAGCTGGATTCTGCACAGAGGGGGTTGGGCAATTGTGGCCCCTGTGCCCTTGGGGGTGTGTCTGCTGAGCCCCCCGAGCCTGGCAGGGCATGGCAGCAGCCCCAAAGCCCTGGGTCTGCTCTGCAGTGGGGTGGGGAGAGAACAAATTCCCAAACTACAGCTTTGGAGTAGCCTGGTTTGTCCATCTTGGGAAGGAGGGGGTGAGTGGGGCTCAGTGCCCTGCAGGTGCCTCCCCAAGCAGGGAACTCTGCTTAGGATGAGCCTGGCTGCTCTGCCTTGCCCACGGGGAGCAGGCTGGGAGGAAGCAGCTGAGGGTGCCTGAGAAGCAGGTTTGTCAGAATTTTAAAGGGATCTAAATCAATAGCGATAAGGAAACAATTATTTAAAGAGCAAACAAATGGAAACTGCTAAATGTACCTTCTTTTTTCCTTTTTTTTTTTTTTCTTGCATGTGAAGGGTGCAGGGTTGATGCCTCTGGGTGCTGGGAGTGGGTCCCTGCTGGGACCACCCTGGGGAGTGGGACAGCTCAACCCAGCTCCAGCCAGGCTGGAAACGAGCCCCTCAGGACAAAGTGTTGTTTCATCCCACAAGGAAAAAGGTTTTATGGGTCATCTGGAAATGCTAATCCCCAGGTGAGCCCATTTGTGACGTTCATGAGCCTGTTGGTGGTGTCACAGCAGGTGCTGGGTCAGCAGGGACAGAGACAGTCCTAGGCTGGTGTGGGGACACTGCTGTGTGCTGCCTGCACCTGCTGGCTGCATTTTGAGGGGGAAGGAAGCCAGGAGTGGTCACTGTGGCTGGACAATCCCTGCAGAGCAAAGATATTTCTGCACCTCCTCCATGGAGCTCAGGATCCTGCTCAGTTTTGTGGCAGGGCTGCAGCTGGAGACATCCCTGCCCCATGGAAAGCATTTCCCTGCTCTGCCTGGTACAGGACTGGAGAGACAGTGGAGGACCCCAATTCCCTCCAGTGGAGCACCCCAGTTCCCCCCAGTGGAGGACCCCAGTTCCCCACAGTGGAGAATCCCAGCTCCCTCCAGAGGAGAACCCCAGTTCCCCCCAGTGGGGCTGTGGCTGTCACCACTGGGGTATTTTCTCAAAGGGCAGCTCATTCCCATCCTTCCCCCCCATGGTGTTTTCAACAGCTTTTGGTTGGGGATTAGGCACGTGTTGACAGAACAAACATTTTGCTGCGCTCAAAATCCACTGCTGAGGAGAGAAGTGATGTCCTTGCTCTGCTGGTGCCTGAGCCAGCACTGGGATGGGAGAGCTGGGATGGGGAGAGCTGGGATTTAGGCTGGGACATGGGGGGGAACATGGAGCCATTCCGGGTCACATCCCACACCAGGGCCAGAGCTCTGTCTCT
Organism: Erithacus rubecula; assembly: GCF_903797595.1. NCBI lineage: Eukaryota > Metazoa > Chordata > Aves > Passeriformes > Muscicapidae > Erithacus > Erithacus rubecula. Next base: position 3,302,007 of record NC_136678.1, read on the forward strand.
GCTCCCTTGCAGGCATTAATCACTTTCTGCTTTAATATCCTGCCCTGTGAAACCAGGGATGCCCCAAGGAATGCTGCCTGTGTCCAACAAGGCTTTGCCAGGTGCTGGGGCCCCCCTGCCCCTCCTGGTGCCCACCACAGCTCCCTCCTGCCCAGACCTGGCTCTGGGAGCTGCAGCTCTGCACGGTGTCAGTGCCAGGAGGGCAGACAGGGCTGGGGACACCCAGGAGCTGCCTCGGGAGCCTGTGTTTGCTGGGGAAAAGTAAATTCCTCCAGTGCGGCAAACACAGTAGGGGAAGATACGACACGGGACCTGGTTTGGGGTCCTGCCCCACCCTGTTTTCCCTACATCAACCCCCCAGGTCCTGGCTCCTTGCTGAGTCCCCAGAAGGTGCCGGGCCCGGGCGATGCTCAGTGGAGTGACACGTTTCCTTCGGAGCTCGGTGAGTCACGGCTGAGTCACGGCTGCCTCTGCGGGCAGCTCCGTGTCCCCGGCCCCGTCCTGCACCCCGGACCCCCGGCCCCAGGGGGGGTGCGGGATGAAGGGTCTCTGCTCTCTGAGCACAGGGAAGCCCTGTTCCCCCTGCTGCCCTGGCCCTGCAAACCCGGCTCAGTGGCTCAGGAGCGATGGAAGAGGGGTGACAGCTCCCTGCTGACCCCCTCCTGCCCCTCACCCCGCAGCCCCCCACCCTCCAGCCCCACCAGCTCTTTGAGCTGAGACCGGACAGAGTGTGGGGTTTGGGCTTACTTTTAGGGGTTTGTCCCCTGGGACAGAACCTTTTGCAGTTCTCCTGGGGTGGACAGTGCAGAACCCAAGGAGAAATCACCGCCAAGAGCACCCCCTGCCCCGGGGGGCACCGTGTGCTGCCCCGGCCCCCAGAGCTGCCCGTGTCCCCCTCTCCCACCCGGGGTGTTTCCCTGCCCAGCGGCTCCCACGCTCTCCGGGCTGTCGCTCCGTGGGGCCGTTCTGCCCGAGGATCGTTTTGCATGTGGGGAGAACCGGCAGCAGAAGAATGAATTTGCATTTCTCAATGGCACCCAGTGTGGGAACCAAAGCCGCGGAGGGTTCCGCTGCCGCTCGGCCCCGCACCGGGGCTGTGTGAAAAGACAACATCCCGTCTGCTGGCAGCGGGCCCGGCCCGTCTCACCTGGCTGCCCGTGTGTGCCTGGGAACTGCTGCTGCCCCGGGCCCGGGCCGGCACGGGCAGGGGGTGCTGCAGGTGACAGTGACAAAAAACAGCAATGCGGTGCCTCTGTGGGTTATTTGGGGGAGTTCTCTCGTGCTGGATGGGATTCAGGGTTCGTGTGCTGATGCAGCCCAGCCCAGGATCCTCTCCTTCCTCTGCACCCCAAATCTCCGCTGGCGGTGCAGGGGGAGCCGTGACCTTCCCTCACCCTGCGGCGAGCGGGGTGTGCCCACGCCGCCCTGAGCCCTCTCTTCCTGGCACCGCCGAGCGACCCGCAACCATTTCCAGGCTTTTAATCCCAAGAGACAAAAGCAGGAGTTTAATGCCACCGGAGCAAGAAAAGAGCAGGGCTTTGGGAAGGGAACAGCAAACACGGCGGTGGATCCGCTGCTCCCTGCCTGGCTGGGTGTCCCACGAGTTCCCCCGCGTCACCCCGGGTGGCACTGGGGGTACTGGAGGGGAACACGGGTGGGAATGGTGGGGGGCTGGTGGTCTAGGTTGTGGGCTCGCCCTGGGGTGTTCATCCATCCCCCGCAGCTCGTCCCTCCCCAGCTGCCCGCCCAGGCATGGCCAGGCTGTGGAAACGGGACTGTGGCACCTCCTGCCACCACAGGTGCGAAGCAGCACTTGAAAGGTGCCAGGTGACCACCAAGGTCTCTGTGTTCAGCAAAGGGACGGCACCCGGACCCCTCAGTGCCATCAGCGTGGACCAGACACCAAACCCTGCGCTGCTGGATGGAGCCGACTTCTCCAGACCCCTCTTTGCACCCTCGAGGGCGGCCCTGGAATGCAGGTGACACAATGGTCCCCTCGCAGCGGCACGGGAGCCACCGGGAGCCAACTGATGCAGCGGGGATGGAGTGTGGGAGCAGCGACCCTGAGCTAGAGCTGGAGCAGGCTCGGAGCGGGGACCGAGTGTCGGAACAGGGAGCGAGTGTCAGAGCGGGAAGCGAGTGTCGGAACACGGACCGAGGGTCAGAACAGGGCCGGCAGCCCCAGCTCCCCTATCAGGGTGGGCCGCGGGCGGGTGCCACGGCAATAACGCGGCTGTTTGCCCCGAGCACACACGCAGCCCCGTAAACGACGATTATGACAGCAGCTGGGAGATGGGGGAGCCGGGGGGGTAATAAAGAGAATAAAGAGGAGCGGCCTCGCTTGCCCTGGGGCTGCACGGGAAGTGGGTAGGTCTGGCTGGGAGAAGGAGGAGTCAGAGGGAATTGCGGTGGTCTGGGTCTGGAGCCACCCCAGCAGTTCGGGAGCTCTGGACACTCTCCCCGGTAAATCAGCACAGGGACATTGCACCAGCAAAAGCACCGTGCCCTCCGTGCACGCCTGTGGGTTCCTGCACTTGTGCTCCCTGACCTTCTGGTTAGTTTTGGGCTTTGCTTCTCACCTCCCAGACCCCTCCAAGGCGTGGGGAGAATGCATTAAAGGCACTTCAACCATTTCCAGCCTCCTTGGGCTGCTAAAAAACCTCAGAGCCCCCACCTCGCAGCCTAGGAATGAGGATTCATCCTGTCCCAACGTCACCCTGTGGCACAGACATGGGGTGCAGGATGTGGCCTCCCAGAGGGACTCTAGCTCTACTCACTGTCCCAAAAGTTGTGCAGGAGCTGGAGCAGAGGAAGCCCCACCACTGCAGGGGACCAGGAAACACAGCTGCGTGTGGGGACAGGTCGGGCTCCATGCTCTCTGTGGTTTGTGCAGTGACATCAAGGGCCTTCAATAGTTTTATTATATGTGACATGGCTGCTTATCTATTATTCTTGTGATGCAGCCAGAGATTAGCTGCAGGCAGGTGGGCAGAGATTCCTCCAGGCTGATTCATGAGTCGTTTCTCCATCTCTCCCCTCCAGCCACTTTCCCAGGTATTGAAGTTTCGGCAGTGGCAAAAGACACCAGAATCGGAGCTGATGGTTTGACAGGGGGGACAAGGAAAAAGTGCTGAAAACTGAGCACACGGGGCAGAAAAGCCAGACTTCATTTCCCTCTTTTGTTGTTCCTCAGGTGTTGCAATCTCCCCTTTTCCTGGTTTGCATGTGCAAGCAGATCTGTGTGGAGCTGGGATTGCGAAAGGTGTCGGGGAGAGCCCAGCACGGCCGGAGCCGGCGTGGCCAGAGCCCAGCACAGCTGGAGCCCAGAGAAACTGGTGACACTGATGGCTCCAGCCCCCCAGCCCTCTGGGAGGGAGGCAGAGGTCTCATTTTGGGGCCTTTCACCCAGTTTTGCAGCGCTGTGCTGCACTGCCCAGCTCTCCCTGAGCCTAGAAAAGCAAATGTTTTTCCCTTTAATCTCTTTCCATTATCGAGATCCCGCTGCTACTGATAAATGAAGTAGGTAAAGTTCTTTCAGACCAAGGTGTGAGTTTGGCAACAGGTTCCCAGACAGCCCAGGATGACCTGAGTCTGGGATGCTCTGGGTCTGGGACTGGGGACTCCCCACTGCTTGGTGACATCTGTCACTGTCCAGTGTCCCCAGTCATGCTCCCTTCCACTTTCCATCTGATTCCTTTTGGTGCTCTGGTCTGGTGTTTGCTCTGGAGAAAAGTTGTAAAGAAACCAAATAAACACGGGTGACCTGGAGGTGGTGTCACAGCAGATCCAGCTTGCACAGCCTGAGCAAACCAAACCCTGCTCACCAGACATCCCCCCGAGCCACAGCCTGGCCGTGGGGCAGGAGCCACAGGAAGGGCAGGATGGCCCTGGTGCTTTCCAGTGTGGCTGCTGCCAGGCTGGTGTCAAATTTACACGTGACTTCACTCTGCATCTTTAGTTTCCACAGTCGAGACACTCTTTCTGTGCTCTGGGGAAGGGATCCATGCTTGGAGGGCCCCAGGGCTGCTCTGGGATGCTCCTGCTTCAGGTCCCCTTTGGGGATCCTGAGATGTGACATGGGAACAGCTTTGAGTGCTTGTGGGGCCTTGTCCAAAGCAGTGGATGCTCTGAGTGGGCTGAGAGCTCTGCTGTGGCTGCCAGGAGCACTGAGTGGCCTTGACCCCATTCCTGGCTGTGCCACATCCAACCAAACCTATCCAACCTCTGGCAAAGCCCAGACAGGAGCTGGTGGCTTCCCAACACAGCTGCTTGTCCTGGGATCCCCCCACAGCCACTGCCACGTGTTCCAGGCCCATGTTTACCAAAACAGGGGAAAAGAACTCCCCTGGGACACAGGAGCCCTGATCCAGGGGGAGCTTTCCCCACGATAAGATAACATTGAGGCATTTCAAAGGGAGGCAGAAACTCCTGGTGCTGCCGATAGCAGCAAAGCCCTTTCCCAGTTCTCACACCGGGGTCTCCTTCTTCCAGGGTTTTCATTTCCTCACAGCAAACATTTCCAATGGCTGGCTTATCAGCTGTGCCTGCCCCAGGTCAGGGCAGAGAGGGATGCCAGCTCTGCCACCGCTGTGTGGGCTGGGGATGGGCCACGTGCCTGCCAGGACCCAGTGACGTGGGGCCAGCCCGTGGGTGTTTGTGGTGGGGTTTGTCTGACGTGGGTTTTTAGGGCATGGGGGAGTTTGGTTTTGGCAGCACTACGTGCGCAGGAGAACTGCCTGAACTGCCCTGCCTGCTTCATGTGCTAAAAAAAAGAGACAATAAATACCAGCCCAGTGTCTGTCTTGCTCAGAACTGCTTTTTCCTGCTCGTGCCGGTGGGGACAACCCAGGCCTGGAGTGTGGCACGTTCTGGCTGTGCCCCCGTGCCCCATCCTGCAGTCACAGACCCTGGGCAGGGGACAGCACTGTGTCCCTGAGGTGGGAGGGTTTGGGGGCTGTCAGGGGGTCCCTTCACTCCCAACAGTGCACCCTCACTCACAGGCTCCATCCCTGGAGCATTGGGCAGGTGATGGTTATGGGGTTTGGGTCAAGGATGTTCCTGGGTACCAGTCAGGGGTGTCCCTCAGGGATGCTCCTGGCCCCAGCATGGCCCAACTTGCTCTGGGAATGATGTCATGCCATGGGTGCTCACACATCTGACTGCAGGTCTCTGTGCTGCAGGTCTGGCTCCATGAGGAACCTGGTGCCTGTGCCTGTCCCTGTCCCTGTCCCTGTCCCTGTCCCTGTCCCTGTCCCTGTCCCTGTCTCACCTCATGTGAGGCTGGGAAAGGGTTAACTGTGCCCGGTTTTGCCCCACTCCCCTCCCAAGGCCTGTTCTGGTCTGAGCCCGCCCTGGACTCACCTGCCAAGGGTTAACCCGGCCCGGGCTGTTCAAACACCTCGTCTGAGGTAAGCACTGCTTGTTTGTTCAGGTAAATAAGGAAGGAATTGGATATAATGGGCAAAGGAATCCCTGGCTGAGCGCTGACACTCACTGCCGGCGTCCCCCTCGCACAGTCGCCGCTGGCTTCGTCCCTCTGTTGTCCCCGGAGCCACTCGGGGTGCCCGGTCCCCATCCCCGTCCCCATCCCGCCGGTGCCCGCCGGGGCCCGATGCGGCGGAGCCGGCGCTGAGCCGGGCGCGGTGCTGCCCGCCGGGGCTGGGACCCCTCACCCGGGGCCATGTCCCCTGCAGCCCCCGCGCCGAGCGCCACCGGGACGGCTCTTCCCACCCTGCGCTGCCATCCATGCGGATTCTGAGCTCGCACACCCTCCAGGTAAGGCGTCCCCGCTGCCTCGACCCCCGGCTCCCTGTGCTCCCAGCACCCACCAGCTCCCCAGCCCAACTCCCCTCCCTCCTTCCTCCAGGGGCTCCTGCTCTCGGCACCAGTTTGGGGTGGACACGGTGCTGTCCCACATCAGAATCCCATCCCATATCTCCTTGCACCTTCAGGTGTCGGTAGGGCTAAACAGGGACGGGTTGTCGCCTTGTCGGCATTTCTCTGGATGGTGTCACTCAAAAATGAAATGGGATTTGCTACTTTTGTTTCTTTGCAACCTCTTCCTGCTCAAGCAAGGAGGATGTGATGGGACCAGGACTCCTGGGGCTGGCTCCTCCTGAGCCCACCCGGTAACAGCTGGGACACCCAGGGTCGCCCAGAGGACCAGGAGCTTTGGGGCACTGTGTGACAAACCAGCAGCAGGGACCCTTTATGGAGCATCCTGGGTGACTGTTGAGGCATTGCATCTTTGGGGTGTCTCTGTGAAGCTGAACACCTTTTCCAGACCTGCACTGTCCCAGCTGCTTTCCTGCTGGGATTTTTTTTTTGTCAGCCCTAAAGTCACTTTGGCTGTGAGTTTGGTTTTTGTGGTTCTGCTCGGTTAGTGAAACACAAACGTTGTGAGGGTGCCAAATCCCCACAATACAAGTGTTCTCTGGGGCTGGGAGGACGGGGGGGAAGGTGCTGCTATAAACAGGGGCTCCCTGGCCCCAAATGGGGAACACCAAGCTCTGCTGCTCACCAGGGGGACACCGAGCACCAGGCTTTGCTCAGGTCACTGGCGAGCTCTGCCTGTCCCCTGTCACTGCTGTTTGCCTCCCTGAGCTGATGGAGAGGGCAGCCTGACCCAGGGCGTGGGGACCCGTGGGGACACCTGCTCCCTGTGCCAGCAGCCGTGCAGGTAATGGCAGGAGGAGCTGGGGCAGCTCGGTGGTGTTGGAGGAGGCTGGTGGGGAGCTGAGGGTCCAGGGCCCCCAGGGAGGGCTGCATCCCCCCGGGGGTATATCAGCGTGAGCCCTGTCCCCAGTCCTGTCACCAGGCAGACACCAGAACCAGCCCCCGGGCTGTCACCTCTCCAGCCCCCTGCTCTGTCACCTCCCCAGCTCCCAGCGCCGTCCCCAGTCCCTGCCCTGGCTCTGGGGAGGTTTTGGCCAATCCTCCTTCCTCCACCCAGAGATAAGAAGGGTGCGTGGCACAGGGTTTGGCAGCAGGACGTGGCACAGCTGTCACTCTGGGGCTTGCAGGGTGCATGGGACATGCTAGCAGGATCTCAAATTGTCAGCAGCCTCTGAACACCCACTGCGTGCCTGCTGCAGCCCTGGCTTGTGCAGGGACCCCAGGTCTCATTTCTTGCTTAATCCAGGCTGCTTTGGGCAAAATGGAGCAGCTGTGGCTCCCACACATCGCCAGCTCCTCCTGGGACAGCACAGCACATCCCTGTCCCCAGCCTGAGGCTGGAGGTGACCCTGAAGCCTGGCCCTGGCCCCCACCCCGGCTGCTGGGAAGGGTTTTCGGAAGTGCCCGGGGGCTTGGGAGCCATCCCGGGGCTGCGGGCAGCTCCCCTCCCGCGCCACCCTCCCGGTCCCACGGGGCTTCCCGAGCGGCTCCGGCACAACCTGTTCCACCGCGGATTTGATTTTAATTAACGGACCCATTGTTCCAGGCTGGGGGGGTGGGTGAATTTTTTTTTTTCTTTTTTTTTTTTTTCTCTTTCACTCTCGAGGGCTGATCCCAGCGTTCCACCCTCGCTGGTGCCCGTGTCCCACCCTGAGCCACGGTGGGTTGCCCTTGCCAGGAGAGTTCGGGGGTGACACGGGGGGTCCTTGGCCCCATTGTTTCCCCCCCTCGGCTGCAGAGTCTGTGTGGGGCTGGGTCCCGGAGGTCTGCGGGGCTGAGCCGTGACCCAGCATCACCCACAGCCCCTGCTGGCTCCGTGCCCTGGGAAGTTCAGCAGCCCCACCCCAGTCCCATCACCGCATTCCCGTCCCACCACCCCATCTCAGCCCCGTGGAGCCAGAACTGCCCGAGGAGCAGCAGCCGGGGAGCGTCTGCCAAGGCTGATGCAATGCCCGGCTCAGCCTGGCTCAGCCCGGGCAGGGAACGGGACGGGTTTTGGGTGCCATGCGGGCCAGTGCACCTGGGGCTGCCCCCCCAGCTCTCCTTTTCCAGAGAAAGGCAAAAAGGGGTAAGGAAAGGGAGGAAAAGGCCACCTGAAGCGGCTTCTCAGTGCAAACAGGTCCCACCCAGCCCCGCCGCCCGCGTGCCAGAGCGGGAGAAAGTCAAACAGCGGCCCCCGCCCTGAGAGTACAGCGCCCTTGGTGGGGCACAGCCCGGGCTTTTGGGGACACTTCCCGAGGGATTGGGTCCCTCTGGTCCCAGCTGGGAGGAGGGGAACAGGATGAGGGTGAAGATGGGGCTGGGGCCGTCCATCCTGAGGCATTCCCGAGGTTGGTTCATAGCCCTGCTCCTCCGTGTGTGAGGATGAGCCATGACCCCAGAACATCCCAGAGGCCTGGGGAATGAGGGGCCCATCCCCTCCCCAGAGATCCCCCCCGGCCAGCACTGTGCAGCAACAGGAGCTGCACAAGCTGTTGCCACTTCCCTTTTGTGCCAGGAGCAGCGTGAGGCTGGATTTAGGGCTGATCTCCTAAAGCTCTTCTTTTAATCCTGAGCAAATCAAGGAGAGGTTTGAATCAGGAACCATCTCTCAGGGAAACTGTCTGGATGGTGGAGGCAGCCCCAGACCAGGAGAGGGTTTGGGTAGCCTTTTCTCCCTCCTCCTCCTTGCTGCAGTGCCACCAAAACCACTCAGGGATGTGGGCTCCAGCTCCTGACCCCACAGTCCCTCCCCAGGTCCCCACAGGGTCAGGCTGCCATGGTGCTGTTTAGTTGTCCCTGGTTCTTTCATAATTTTTTCTGAGCTCTTTGGGCTATTCCAAGGATGAAGTGATGAGCTTGCCCAAGGTGCAGGCAGTGCAGAACTTCAAAACCCATATTCTTGGGAGCACTGAATCCTCAGGAGCTGCATTAACTCCCTCCTGAGCATGGGACACAGGGCTGGGTCCCCAGTGTCCCTCCTTCTCTGATCACTCCTGTGCTTGGGGGCTGTGCTCTGCCTGGAAGAGCCCTGTGGGAGGTTTTTCTCTCATGTCTTTTAAATCTTTTTCCCCCAAGCTGGGGTTTGGAGCAACAGGGCACCCCCTTTCTCTGGCCACTGCTCCCTGTGCCACTTCAGGGCTACCTGATGTTCTGAGCAGTTTCAGCCTCTGCATTCTCCTTTCCCAGTGCCAGCCCCATTGCTGAAGCTCCTTTTTCTGCTTTCAAACCACCAATTTGGGATGGTTCTACTTCTTCTTCTTGTAAAACACCATGCTGAAGGTAGAGGAGCTGGGCAGTGCCCTGGCCATGCCCATCAGCAGCTTCTCCCTGGCAGGGGCTTCCCCTTCCCAAAGATGGTTTTTGGGGGTATTTCTCCATGAATGAAGCCATTCCCTGGTGTTGCCATGGGAATTCAGCAGGTTCATCCTCTTCTCCATGGCCTCTGGGACTCCTTGCATGCAGGCACAGGCTGATTTTGTGTAGTTTTTCTTGCAAGAGAGTGAAGGTAATTGCAGTTATCCTATCTTGCAAGGAAAGTTCTCATGTGGGGCTGGCAACAGGGACCAGGGGCCGGGTGCTGCAGTGCTGAGCTCAGTCCCTCCTGGGAGATCTGGGTCTGGGGGCTGCTGTGCCTCAGGTGGAAGCAGCAGAGGATGTTTTCCATGCTCAGAAATGTGTCCCTCTGGCTGAGGCATCCATTGTCACCCCAGGGCTGTCCTGTACAGGTGCTGGGGAGCCCCACAGTGTCCCCCACTGCCTCAGCTCCACCTGGGACTGAGCTGTGCCAGCCTGGGATGCTGGGGAGACCCCAAACAGCCAGACCCTGAACGGGGATCAAGTCCTGCTCATCCCCTGAGCTCCTTCTCCCTGCTGGCTGCTGCTGTTGGTCCTCCCAAACCGGGGACAGCCCCCCAGCCATGGCTGACCCCGCACTCACCCGCGGGCTCCGGGGCACGGTGCGGCTCTTTGGAGGGTTTTTCCCCTCTAACAGGCTTAGTTCCTCCCTTTGTGCCTGGCCGCTGGGCGGGAAGGCAGCAGCGGTGCCGGGCTGAGCTCTGCTCCTCTCTCTCCTCCGGGCAGGTTTGGAGCGGGCGCTGAGCGGAGGGATGGGCAGTGCCAGCCCCGGGCTGAGCGCTCTGCCCCCCGGCCGCCTCGCCTGGCCGGAGCCCGCGCTGCTGCCGCCCCCGCGGGACCCCCACCCCCGCAGCTGGGGCTGCCCGGAGAGCCCCAGCCCCCCCAGCACCCCCGAGCAGCCCCTGCCAGCCTTCTGCCTGCACTACTTCGACATGCTCTACCCGGAGGACACGGCCTGGGCCACCAAGGGCGCCGGGGAAGCGTCCCACAGCAGCGGCCAGGGCGGGCGGGAGGAGGCGCGGAAGGAGCCGGAGCAATGTCCCATCATCGACAGCCAGGGCCTGGGGCTGGGGCCCGAGGGGGACCTGCAGGACAGCCTGCACCTGGAGGAGCACTCGCTGGAGCAGGTGCAGAGCATGGTGGTGGGCGAGGTGCTGAAGGACATCGAGACAGCCTGCAAGCTCCTCAACATCGCCGCAGGTGCGTGGGGGCAGAGAGAGATGTGCTGGCGTGGGAGCCAAAGCCACGCTGCATTTGAGGGGCTGCAGACTGTGTGAGGGTCGGGGGGAGCGTGGCTGTTCCCCCACAGGAGGTGGGGATGGTTCCTGGGGCTGCAGCCACATGTGGGGGTCTGGGGGAGCGTGGCTGCTCCCCCACAGAACAAGGGGATGGTTCCTGAGGGTCTGCAGCCTGTGAGAGGGTCTGGGGGGAGTGTGTCTGTTCCCTCATGGGAGGAGGAGATGGTTCCTGAGGGTCTGCAGCCTGTGTGGGGGTCTGAGGGAGAGTGTCTGTTCCACAAAGAGGAGGGGATTGTTCCCGGGGGTCTGCAGCCTGTGTGAGGGTCTGGGGGAGCGTGGCTGTTCCACAAAGAGGAGGGGATTGTTCCCGGGGGTCTGCAGCCTGTGTGAGGGTCTGGGGAGTGTGTCTGTTCCCTCATGGGAGGAGGAGAAGGGTCCCGGCCACACTCAGCCCCCTCCGCCCCCAGACCCCGCGGACTGGAGCCCCGGGAATGTGCAGAAGTGGATCCTGTGGACAGAGCACCAGTACCGGCTGCCGCAGATCGGGAAGTCCTTCCAGGAGCTGTCGGGGAAGGACCTGTGCGCCATGTCCGAGGAGCAGTTCTGCCAGCGCTCGCCCGCCTGCGGCGACATCCTGCACGCCCACCTCGACATCTGGAAGTCTGGTGGGTGCCAGGGAGCGGGAGGGAGCTGGGGAGGGTGAGCGATGCTGTGCAGCAGGAGATGCCCCCCTGATGCCCCGCTCCTCCCTTCCAGCCGCCTGGATGAAGGAGAAGGCTGCCCCTGGAGAAGTGCGATACTGCGGTGAGTTCTGTGCGGGCTCAGCTCCGCTGGCAGGTCCGGCGTACTTGAGGGGTCCCTCCCTGTTTAATTGCAATTCTCCGGAGCAGCCGCTGCTGTGGGATCCGTGCAGTTACACTCCCTCTGCCCCAGAGCAGCCCCACGGCTCTCTGCAAAACCCTGCCAAGGGGAAATGGCTGGAACCCCTCACCGGCCCTGTCCCACACCCCCTGCATCTCTGCGGGCTGCACAAGGGCAGGACTGGGCTGTCCTCCCTGCTCCAAGACAGGGAGCACAAAGCAAAGCTTGCGGACCCAGTGCCTGAGCTGAGCCCCGGGGACCCTCCGGCATCGGGCGGGGTTCCCATGAGGACTGGCAGCTCCCCGGGATGGGGCACAGCAGCGAGGTCTGTCCCTTCCCTCCTCTCACCCGTCCCTCCCCGCGGCAGGAGGTGACACCAGCTGGGCCGACAGCGAGGTGGACTCGTCCTGCGCCGGCCAACCCATCCACCTGTGGCAGTTCCTCAAGGAGCTGCTGCTGAAACCGCACAACTACGGGCGCTTCATCCGCTGGCTCAACAAGGACAAAGGTGGGCAGGGATGCTCCAGAGGCCCGGGGCGGGCGCTGGGGGGCTGAGGTGGGGCAGGACATGCTGTAACCCCCCCGTGCCCCGCTCCCCTGCCAGGCATCTTCAAGATCGAGGACTCGGCGCAGGTGGCCCGGCTGTGGGGCATCCGCAAGAACCGCCCGGCCATGAACTACGACAAGCTGAGCCGCTCCATCCGGCAGTACTACAAGAAAGGAATCATCCGCAAGCCCGACATCTCCCAGCGCCTCGTCTACCAGTTCGTCCACCCGGTCTGAGCGGCGTCGGGAGCGGCTGAGCTCCGGGAGGGACGGGGGACCTTGGCTGCCTCCCCCTGCCCCAGCCACAGAGACCCTCTGCCAGCAGCAAGGACCCGGGCTGCGGGGCGAGGCTTCCCCTGCCAGGACCTGCTGGCGACGGACACAGAGAGCTCCAGCAGGCCCTGGCGCGGGGCAAGGACCGTGCAGAGCCCTCGTGTCCCGTGGGAAGGGTGGGCACGGTGCCTGGGCTTGTGCCCCCTGCTCTCCTCCCTCCCGGCTGTAGGTGGCTTCACCCCAGACATTGTTCAGGGAGGAAAAAGCCTGGGGCAAGAGCTGAGACAATGGCACCGGCAGGGACATCCACAGGGACAGGGACACCCTCAGGGACACCCTATGGGACAGGGACATCCACTCTGCTCGTGGTGGGGTCCTGCCCCAGTCCCTGTGGGAGCAGCCAACCGAGCATGCCACGGGAGCTGTGCCACTGGTTCCTTGGGTACCCCCTTGGGACAAGTGCATCCCCCCTTTGCTTTTCACTCCAGGACATGCTCAGCTTCTCCCTTTCACAGAGATTTGGGGCTAAAATGGGAGTTCTGCAAAGGGAGCAGCTGTAAATGTGGGTGTGAGGCTGTGCACAGGGGGGGTCCCCCATCCATGTGTACAGGGCCACCAAAATCCTCCTAGCACACCAGGTTCTGTGCCCTGGCACAAAGCTCTTCCCCTGATTCAGATTTTACTTGGACTGCCTGATTCTGGAGTTTGGGGAAATGGAGATGGCAGCTTTGCCATTTCCCTCTGGACAATAAATCCGGAGTGTGATCTGCTGAGGCTGGGCTGGAGCAGAGAGCTGGGAATTGCTTCATCTGCCCATTGCACCAGAGTCAGATTTACCTGGCAATGTTGATCTTTTATATTATAGGTTTTTTTATTTGTTTATTTGCTTTTTGGTTTTGGCTGGTGATGAGTTGTGGTTGAGGTTCAAATGCCAATGGGTGGCCTGGGCTTCCAGGGATGTTCTGTGGGAGCTTAAAAGGAAAAACACCTAGTTCTTGGTCTTTTGTTGTTTGTGGTTTTTTTTTTTTTTCCTTAAAATATCTGCTGGTGCCAGCTACTGCCTCTCCCTTCTGTTCTTGCTCCATGCTGCTCCCAGAGCAGTGGATCCAGACAGCCCTGCTCACATCCTGGCAGGAGGGATGGAGAGCAGTGAGGAGCAGGGGAAAGAAGAAAACTGCCTTGGCCTTTGGAAAAGGGAGTGGAAAAACAAAAAAATGGGGGTAAAGAAAACAAAAAGCAAAGTGTGCCTTGTGATTGCTGCGTGTGCCTGACACAGCCAGAGTGGGGGCACTGTGAGGATGGGCTGGTGCTGCCCCAGATCCTGTGTCCCACTCACAGGTCCTCTGGTAGGGTGGGAGGGGACAGGAGGTGACATCAACCTGCTATTCCAAAGCTTTCACAGGCTCAGGAGGGCGCTGGGTCAGGGCTGGTGTCTGGAACAGCCCCAAAAGCTGCATCACCCCGAGCCCCTCCGTGGCTTCCCAAGGCTTTGTCTGGCAGTGGCACAGGAGTCCCCAAAGGCAGTGGCTGTTCCCCCCATCCTGCTGCACCCCAAAACCTTGGGATGGGGTTGTTGCTGCCTGGGTGTGCTGTGGGGGGTCCATAACCGCCCCCCCAGGGGTGAGACAGACGCACAGCAAAGGAGACCCCAGAGCCAAGGACGCTGACAGAGCTCGGTTATTTTCTCTTGCTGCTTTTTGTTGTTGTATCCACGGAAATACAATCACGAGAGATATATATATTATATATATACTTCTTAAATTACACAATCAATGTACAAAAACCAGGGTGCATTGCTGAGACAGGTGGTTGGTTGGGTCTTTTCTGACTTTGTGGGTTTTTTTCCGGTACCTGGCAGGGGCTGGATGGCTCCTGCCCACCGTGCCCAGCACACGGTGCTTGCCCTGCATCCACGAGAACACTGGAGGATCCCTGGGGCCAAAAAATTCACGAACCAACGGAGGGGGCGGGATAGGAGCAGGAGGAGCGTGCGGGAAGCCGATGGCATTGATGCTGCTAAGGGTGATGGTATGGAAAGAAATGAGAGATGATCCATAGGGAAGAGCTCAGGGTGGCACCCGGGGTAGGGGGTGGCAGAGCCCAGGGGAGGAGGGGGAGAGCTCCGTGGGGACAAGCAAAGGGCACAACCTGCGGCCATTCCCCTGCCTTGGCGTGTCTTGTTTGTGCTCTGCCTGGGCTGGGCATCCTGAGCCTCCTTCCCCTGGCTGCAGCTCCTGCCAGTGCCCTGCAAGGCTGCACCACACTCATCTCCTGTCCCTGCTCTGCCTGGGCTGAGCATCCTGAGCCCTTCTGCAGCTCCTGCCAGTACCCTGCAAGGCTGCACCACACTCATCTCCTGTCCCTGCTCTGCCTGGGCTGAGCATCCTGAGCCCTTCTGCAGCTCCTGCCAGTACCCTGCAAGGCTGCACCACACTCATCCCCCATCCCTGCTCTGCTCCAGCCTCTCTTCAGGAAGGGGCAGATGGAGACCATGCCCAGCAGTGCCCAAGGCAGCCCTCACTACCCCAGGCTGGGCATGAAGGTGCTTCCAGCAGCCCTAGACCCTGCTGGGTCCTGCTCTGGATTTTAGGGCTGTCTCACCTGGATCTGGTGTGCGTTGGATACCTGCCCACCGGCAGGGCGATGCTGCTCCCTGCAGCACAGAGCAGGCATTGGCTCAGGAGCCTCTGCCCACTCCAGCTGTGCCGACAGCCCAGCCAGGAGGAGGAGGAAGCTGAGGAGATGCCAGCAAGCTCCATGGCAGGGCTGGTCCCACCTCACCTGGGCATCTCAAGGATGGCCGTGGGGCTGAAGGGGGCATTCACCTCCTTCCTCAGGGCAGGAGGATGAACTGGGGAGAACATGGAAAAACCAAAAAAAATAACCAGCGGAGTCAGACTCCAATCCCTCTTGGTTTTCTGGGATGAATTTGGTTGGTCCCAGGAGCTTCGGCGCCGTGCGTTTCGGAACAGTTCCAGCCAATCAGAAGGCGGCTCATGATTTCAGTATCTTTAAAAACCAACCAATCAGAAGCTCTCACTGGTTGGGCTTTAAGATCTTGAGGTATCGGCTTTTCGCTCAGAAAAAAAAAAAAAAAAATTCAACTAACGTAGACGAACGGACAACGTCATCTTTCGCTTCACGTTATCTTAGAAGAAAGCGACTATGCAAAATACTCTTCGGAGACAACTCTTAAAAAAATAAAAGCTTGGTCGGAAAATATGTCTGAATCTCTAAGGGTGAGGAGTGAAGGACCAGACGGCAGAATGGCTGGTTGGCTGGTGGAGAGATGGAGACAACGGAGGGTGGATTTATCTGCTGACGGTGACGAGGAGCACACCACAAGACTTAGATTGCCTCCACGTAGTTGGCGGGGTACAGCCCCAGCTGCCCGTTGTCCAAGCGCCCTTTGCACCATCCCTGCTCGTCTTCCTCACCGAGTTTGGTTAGTTCATCACCTGGAGAGGAAGGTGGAAGGGAAGAGATCATTGTGGGTGCTGGAAATTCTCCCCACCCTCCCCTTTTTCTCCCTGGGATGGAGCTGCTGGGGGTTTGCAGGACTCATCACCAGTTTATAGAATAGAAAGGCAAGGGGTGACCCATGAGCCCTCACCTGCCCTGTCCCTTCTTCATTTGGGCTCAGCTCCTGCCTTCCCCTTTCTGACCATTCAACTTCTCAAAGAGCTGGGCCAACTCAGAAATCATTTGAGGGATTTCACACCCACATCTCCAGCAGACGAGCCCCATCCCATCCAGCACTGGCAAGGCACCGTACCTGCTTTGAAGCTGAGCTCATCCTGCTCCTGCCCGTCGTAGTCGTACAGAGCCCGCACCCTCACGCCCTTCCCCGCCGACTCCTCGTCGAAGGGGTTGGCGCCGCCGTTGGCCTCGCTGGTGTTGAAGGAGTTGCTGCCCTCGTCATCGGACCACTCGGCGCTGTAGGTCTGCCCGCGGTCGTGGCTGCTCACGCTGAGATGGGGAGGACAGGGAGGGGTGGCTGTCACCGAGGACATCCAGCCCCACAAATGCTTGCACAGGCACAGGTTGTGCCTCTCACGGCACCTCCCCTCCACGCCAGCCTCACCTCCCGCGCTCGCCCGCCTGAGCCCCCGTGTCGCCCGCGCTGCTGGCGTTGGTCAGGGCCACCCCCTCGCCCTTCTTCTGCTTCTCCTTCCGCGTTATCGTGTGCGTCAGGTCCGGGTTCCACTCCTGCCAGCACAGAGAGACCAACCCCTGAGTGCCCAGCTGCCCCTCAGGGCTGCCAGCACCCAGCTGGGGCGCCCAGCCTCACCTCAAACTGGGGCCAGTTCATGGGCATCCCGGGACCACTGCTGCTGCGGAACCACCGCAGGTCCTCCTGCGCGTCCGACATGCGGATGGTCTGCTCCAGCTCCCGGTACACGTTGGCGTAGCTGCGGGGAGAGACGTGGTTGGGGGTGGCTGCAGGTCAGGGTGGGTCCCAGGGACAGTGTGGGACAGGGACATGCCCAGGCTGTGTCACCCGGGGACAGGTTGTGTGTCCTCCAAGGCACCGGGGGGTGCCAGGCTCCCGCACAGCCTCCTGCCACTCTGGTACCTCTTGGTGACCATCGTGTTGGCCAGCATTCACTGTCCCTACCTGCTGCTCTCAGCCAGGTTCAGGTGCCTCTTGATGTCCAGGAGCATTTCCTTGAGGAAGTTGAGCCTCTTCTCCTCGAACTGCTGGCACTGCTCAAAGACCTGCTCCATGCTCTCGATGTACTGCGGGGTGCACTTGTTCAGCTCATCCAGCACCTTCTCATACTTCTCCTGAGTCTGCAAAAACAACAGGAGGGACCCTGGTTGTACCTCGAGCACCTCAGAGGTCATTTCTGGGTGCTGAGAGGTCTGGTTTGGAGGTCAACAGAGCTGGAGAGCCCAAACTGAGACAGGAGCCTCAATGGGTGCAATCAGCCCCCATAAGTGGGGTGAATCCCTGCCTAGCTCACACTCCCCTGAGCACTGCCTGCAAGTCCTCATCCTTCTCCAGGAGCACAGGGATGGGAAAATGGGAACTGATGGGAAAGGGATGTGGTGGCCATCTCCACTGGTTTCCCTTGCCCAGTGCCCCATGTGTCCAGCACAGAGCAGTGCCTCGCACCTTTTGCACGTCTTGCTTGCACTTTTCCACTTTGTCCTGGAGCTTCTTCTGCTGCTCAGGAGTATTGGACTGATCTGCCTTGCTGTTGGCTTCACGGGTCATGGCCAGCTTCTCCTCCTTGCATGCCAGGTGATAAGCTTTCTTGGCTGTCTCCAGCTGTGGGGAGGACAGGGAAGGGACATCACAATAGTGGTCACAGCTCCTTGCCAACCCCTCTGCCTTTGAGGAGGTGCCACACACCTCTCCCAGCCTGGACTGGGCACAGGGAGCTGGACCTGGGGCCACAGGGATGCCCCAGGACGCTCTGTGCTTCTCTCACCTCCTTGAGCTTCTTGGCCCAGGGCTTCTGCGCTTTCCGGAAGCCATCCTCAGCCTCCTTGGCCTCCTTGAATCCCCCCATGATCTGCTTGTGGTAGGCATCCTTCTGCCAGTTCTTGACCTTCTCAAAGTCATCATTCAGGAGGCTGTTCTTCACCTCCTGGTGCAGCTCGCTCACCTTGTCTGCCTCCGTCATGATCGCCGCCCACGCCTTCTCCAGGCTGCCATACTGGGGACCTGGGGGCCGAGGGGACAGCTGGGGGTCACCCACTGCCCTTACCCCCTCCATTTCTGCCAGGGGAAGCTGTGATGGCACATGGGGACCCAGGGAAGCCATGGTACCTTTCTCGATGAGCTGCCTCCACCTCTTGGACCAGTCGGTGAGCTGCTGGGCGTAGGACTTCTCGATCTTGGCGCGCTCGTGCACGCAGTTCATGAGGTCATTGCAGAGCCGGTGTCCATCATCGATCCTCTTCACTGTGCGCTTGTAGTTCCCCACCTGGGATGGGCACGGGGACAGGCAGGTGTGGGGGCTGTGACCACCCTGCCTGGGGTGGCTACAGGGGAAGCAACAGGCATTTTGGGGGGGCAGGGATGGATTTTTGGGTTGGGGCTGCTCAAACCCACAACCCCTCTGTCACTCAGGAACAGCCAGGAGTGAGACCACGGGCAGAGCCAGCTCAGACACAGAGACACCACAGCAGGGATGCTCTAAGGCAGAGGAGGGAGGGCAGGGGACACCCTGGGGAGCAGTGACATGGTGGTGGGGTCTGTGGGAGGAGAGGATGGCCGGGAGCAGGACTCACCTCCCAGAAGCTGTCGGTTGTTTCCTCGGCGGCCGACGCCGACTCGTCGTAGGAACCCGACATGGCTCCCGGCGTCAGAGCAGGCGCTGGGGGTTTCCTGGGCAAACACCAGCCTCATGCACTGAGGGGACAGGAGAGAGGAGTCAGGGGACTGCAGGGGACCCCCATTCCTCCTGCCAACAGCTCTGTGGAATGAGCATCCAGGTACAGGGGACAGGCATGGGGGCAGTGCCTGTTCCAGCTCTGCACCCACAGACTCCTGCAGTGCCCACCACCCACTTGATGCCATCCAAACACCCCCAGAGGCAGCGGTGCTGGCAGGGAATCGTGAGGAGCAGCACAGTGGGTGTTTACTGGGCCAGGCCTGGCTCAGCACTGGGAGCTGCTGGGCCTGGGGCCATGGC
Organism: Erithacus rubecula; assembly: GCF_903797595.1. NCBI lineage: Eukaryota > Metazoa > Chordata > Aves > Passeriformes > Muscicapidae > Erithacus > Erithacus rubecula. The sequence continues at coordinate 3,320,803 of NC_136678.1, forward strand.
TGGGTCAGGGGATGCGCCGCCCAAGAAATTCTCGTCCTGATATTCCACCCTAATCCGTGCTGATCTTCAGAAAAACGGCATCCCCGGAGCGTCACGTGGCCCTGCTGTGAGGCTTAACCCTTTGCCACTCTGCTGAGAGCTGGGAGGGGGCTGGTGGCTGGGGGTGGCATTGCATGAGGACAGAGTGGTGGCTCTTTCCTAGGTGTTCTCATCATCCCCATCCTGACCTGGATTTGGACAGTGTTTCCACAGGAAAGCACTGGGGCTATCCTGCATGGCATCTGCCACCGGGGTGGGGACAAGGTGGCCACGAGCAGCTCAAATTTCCTCCTTCCCAAAAGGGATGTGGGAGATGGACGTGGCTGTGAACCTCACATACCAACCCTTCCTTGGGGAGGTGGAATGGTCAGAGGGAGGCCAGGCTGCCTGTGCCCTGTCCTGGGGTGGGAGGGCAGGGCTGGGGACACAGGGTCCCGTGGGGAGCACTGGTGAGTGCCCACGCTCTCCAGCTGTGTGCACAGCTGGACCTGAGGTGTCCCCAGGCTGGGGCAGGGCGTAGCCCCAGGAGGACGGGGATCTCAAACAGTTACTGGAGCGCAGCGCAGGGCTCGCTGTGCTGGAACTAACAGGGCCTGGCAGGGATTTAGTGATATAACCAGGGAGGCACCAATCCCCTCCACCCTCCCCAGACGGTTAAAAATAAACGCATGACTGTCCCTCGCTCAGCCGCCGAGACGCAGATGGATGGGGGACAGCAGCGTCCCCCTGCAGCTGGCAGCACACAGTGCCTGCCTGCCTGGCACCCACAGCACCACCACCACTGCTACTGGCACCCACGGCACCACCACCACTCCTACTGGCACCCACGGCACAGCCACTGTCCCTGCCTGCCACCCACAACATCACAGTGCCTGGCATTCATGGCACCACCACTGCTACTGCCTGGCACCCATGGCATCATCACCAGCACTGCCCCTGTCCCTGCCTGGCACTCACAGTACCAACACTGCTTCTGGCTGGCACCCACAGCACTGCCACCACCACTGCCTGGCAGCCATGGCACCAACATCATTCCTGTCTAGCACCCACAGCACCACCACTGCCACTGCCTGGCACCCATAGCACTGTCATTGTCACTGCCTGTCACTCACAGCCCCATCACTGTCACTGCCTGGCACTCACAGCACCAACACTACTCCTGCCTGGCACCACAGCATGACCACTGTCCTTGGCACCTACAGTGCCACTCTGCTCCTGCCTGGCACCACAGCACTGCCCTCCCCACCCCAGCACCCGCAGGCTGCCCTGGTGCACCTGCAGTGGTGACAGAGCCCCTGGTGGCACAGCCCCAGGGGACCCTGCAGGCGCTGTGTGCATCATGCCCCTGAAAGCCGCGGGCACAGCGCAGTGCCCAGTCTGTGCCCCTGGGTTTTGCTGCAGACACTGCTCTGGCATGGCAAGGGCACCCTCAGGGTGACACCTCCAGCATGCCAGGGCTGGGGACTGCAGGGAGGTGGGTGTACCCCAGGGCCCTCGGGCACAGTGCCAGCCCCAGCTGCCCCCAGCGAGCCGCTCGTGCCACGGGGCGCTGCGGACGTGGCTGCTGCAGCTCCCTCCCCGAGCCACTACCTGGCCCGAGCCGCAGCCCGGGGGTTATTTTTGGCTCTGCATCACTCCCCAGCTATCGCTGCCTCCTCAGTGCCACTCTCCTGCCACGCACCCCCACGCGCGGCCCCCCTCGTGCCTGTGCCCCCCCCCGTGCCAGGCCGCCTGTGCCACACGTGCCAGCCCCTGCCAGCCCGTGCCAGCCCCTGCCAGCCCCCGGCCCTGCTGGCACAGCCCATCACCTCACATCAGGGCACTGGCGGTGATGCCTGGCGCCTGCAGAGCGTGGAGAGCTGCCAGCCCCAGCCACGCGCTGCCACTCGGCCCGGGGGGCTCTGCTGCAGCCCCTCGCTCCCACGGAGCTGCCAGGGAGCAGCCACGGGGTGTTTGGCATCAGGTGATGGTGGGGTTTGTCCCAGCTCCTGCTCCACGTGCCCTTGGGCTGCTCCTGCAGAAGGGGCCCCCCTGTGTGTCTCTGCTGTCAGCCTGCTCGGTGCTGAGCGCTGACACGACTCTCCTCAGCCTCCAGGCAGCTCCTGCTGTCTCGCTGCTGCAGGGGGGTGTCTGCCCTCTGTGGGGGCCAGGCTGTGGCCGTGGCCCTGTGCAGGCAGGAGGCTGCTGCAATGCAGAGGCTGGTGCTGCTGACACTGTGGGCAGGGCATGGGCAGCTGCCTGCACCCCCATGGCAGAGCCCTGGATGGCAGAACCCTGTCCCCAGCCAGGTGGGACAGTCCAGTCCTGCTGTCCCCTGCTCCCAGGTTGCTCTCTCCAGGTGTCTTTGCTGTCCTAGACCCAGCATCTCTCCTGCAGCCAAGAAGCAGGGATGGGGATGTCACACTCCTGCCTCTGGGCACATTGGCTGAGCCTGGTGGGGACCAGGGGTAGGAGTGGCTGCAGAGCCTCTGGTGCAGGTTCCACTGCTGCAAAGACCCCCTGGCTAAGGCAGGATGCAGGCAGATGCACTGCAAGGAGAGGAGCAGAGCACAGAGAGAGATGGTGCCCCCATACCAGTCCCCACCCTGACCACAGGCAGGAGGTTCACACCAGGTGTGAGGCCCATTGCTGGGAGGGCAGTGACCATTGCTGAGAGCATCCAGGGCAGGGGAAGCCACACTGGGAGCTGCACTGGTCTGTGGGAATCCAAACAAATGGGCTGGGCCTCGGGCTTTTGGCCACAGAAAAGGTCATTTGCTCTCCCTTAGCACAGGGCTGCTTGAGGGTCCATTTCAGGGTGCAGAGCCAATGCCACTGTGATGCACCACTGTGGCCACATGACACTCTAGTAGCAAAGACAAATGGGTTCAGCTGAGGAAGTCCAGAGGATCCTGGCAACAGCATCTCCCACCATGTTCTGGGGCTGCATCCACCATGGGTACCAGGGCCCATGTGCTGCTCCCAACACATGGGGGCTGATGTGGCCACATATGGAAGGTGAAGTGGCCAGATATGGGGGATGAAGTGGCCACACATGGGGGATGAAGTGGCCACACATGGGGGGTGAAGTGGCCAAGGCACAGCAGAAGGTCCCAGGGAAAACCCGTGATACCAACGTGTGTCACAAGAGGCTTTGCAGGTGCAGGAGCTGTGCCTGGTTTCTGCTCAGCTCTGACCCAGAGGAGCTGCTGTGGGATTCCCACCTCAGGGCTGGTCCATGTGTCCCATGGGGCTGGGGAGGGTCAGAGTCAGGGAGCATGGAAGGGTTTGACTGTGGTGTGGCTCCCTCCAGAACCCCCATGTGGACCCTGTAAGGAAATGGTTAAGTGGGTGCTGCTGATTCACACTGGCAGCTCTGCACCAGCAGTGCCCAGGGCTCAGGGCTGAGCCTCAGCACCCATCCTGCCCCCTCATCATCAAACCAAGCCCAATGCCAGGTGAGCCTGGGCCCTCCCAGGGTACTGTCTCCATGGGATCAGGCCTATGTAGGGTCCCTCCTGCATTCCCTGGCAAAAACCCTTTGGCTGCAATATGAGCAGGGCTGGAGCCCTTGGGCAAAGAGCCAAATCCAGAATCGTGGGTGATTCTCCATGGGATTTCAGCCAGAGCAGCACCCTGGGGCTGCCTGGGACCTGCTGTGGGTGCAAGGGCAGCAGGACCCTGGCTGGGGCACATAGGTAATAGTGAGAAACTTCTGGGAGCCACTTTTCCAACAATCCCGGGTGGAATGTGCCTATGGAAGCCTCCTTGTTTCCATCAGGGTCATCTGCATTGATGGGGGGATAGGAGGCCTGGGAACCTGCTGGACCCTCTGGGGTCAGGGCTTGTGTGCTCCCCCAGACCAGAAAGGAGGTTCAGTGACCCAGGAGCAGCACCAGGAGCCTGTGCAAAGCCAGGAGGCCACCGGGGGCCAGGTGCTGCCAGGTTGCAGCAGCCAGGGGAGACACATTTGCTCCAAGCCCTGGCACTGATCTGCTTCATAGCTCATGTGGGCTCTGCAGAGACCTTCCCCTTCCCCCTGCATTCCCAAAATCCCCCTGCTCAGGGCACCCATTAATATTCCAGGGATTTTAGGAACCTTGTGCAAAAATTTCTGGAAGCTGGCTTGGCATTTGCAGATAACGCAAGTGTCTCTCCAGGGGAGCCTGCAGCCCAGCTCGGGGACAGAGGATGTGCCGGGAATGCGGATGGGGAATGTGGATGGGGATCCCGGGAGGGGCAGCAGCAGCAGGATTGCCAACTCCCTGCGTGTGCTCAGCCTGGGGAAGGGAGAGGGGGCTCAGCCTCAGCTGGGGGTTCCACTGGCCGCCCAGCTCTGCAGCTCTGCCTCATCCTGCCGCCTCGGCTCGCCGCGGTAAACAAGGCTGCTCGGACACCGAGCAGGGATTTGTGCGGTCCCGGGAGCCGCGTTTAGGCAGAAATCCAAAGATGAGGTTTGCAATTAAAGCCAGAAGTGGCAAACAGGGATGGTGGAGGATACGGCGGTGCCATCCCCCCGCTCCCGCATCAGGGAGGGGGGAAGCGGAGCGTCACGCGCTGGCACGGGGGTCCCGTCCCCTGAGCCTTGGTGGGATGGACCCGGAGCTGGTGGTGACAGTAGGCAAATGGGGCTGCTGGGAGCAGGAGAGCTGGAGGGGCAGCGGAATTTCAACTGTCTGTGCTGGGGAAGCAGACTTGGATCCAGAGAGGACAGGAAAGTGGGGAGATGGGGGCAGCAGCAAGGGAGAAGCTGGGGTGGCACTGCTGAAAGGAGGGGGTTCAGCGATGGGGTTGATGTGGGCAGGGGAACAGCCATGACAGGGACAGCACAAGCTCCCCGCATTAATTGCAGTAGGGGAAACTGAGGCACAAATCCAGGAGTGCGGCAGCACTGCAGAAGGGGTGTCCCTTTCCTCAGCACCCCACTAGACACAAGGAGGGGGTGAAGGTCATAGACCCCCCCAACCTCCCTGGCTTGCAGAAGTGATCAGGAGACACTGTGTCCCGCCGGGGGGTGCAAAGCCATGCCTTACTGCCCGCTCCTCGCACAGCACCCCCCGCGCCGTGCCCCCATCCCCGAAAGGAACCCCGGCATCCCGCACCCCATCCCCGCAAGGAACCCGGGTATCCCGCAGCCACCCCCGCAAGGGACCGGGTGTCCCGCACCCATCCCCGCAGCGGCCCCGGCTGCCCCCGCGGGGGCCGCGCTCACCTGCCGGGGGCCGGGGGGGCCGGGGGGGCCCGGGGCCGGGGCTCCGCTCGCTCCGCTCCGCTCGCTCCGCTCCCGCCGGGCAGCGGCGGCGCGCACGGCCGCGGGCACGCGCCTGCCCGAGCCGCCCGTTGCCATGGCAACCGGGATGGAGCCGCTGCTGCGAAAATCATCGGGGGGGGGGAGGGGGGAATGGACCCCCCCCCATCCATCCCCGTGCCCGCTCCCACCCCGAGGTTCCGCACTGCCGCCACCCCCGCAGGACCCGCCGGGCACAGACCCTCGCCCGGGGCACCCAGAGGCTGCGGCCCGGGGGGGTGGGTGTCGGGATCGGGCCCGGGCTCTGTTGGGGCCTAACCGGACTCGTTCCCCCTGGCGGGGGGGCTTTTTGGGGGACCCCCCCCCCCCCCGGTGCTTCCTGTTCCTGTTATCCCGGGGGTCGTTGTCCCTCCCGCACGGGACGGGACAGAGCCATGCACTCCCTCCCTCCTGTCCCAGCCTCTCTGTCACCCCCGTGGTTGCAGGGGGGGTTTTGGGGCTGAGCCACAGCTTTTGCAGGAACAAACACCCCAAAACGCCTTCGGAGAGGCAGCCGGTGCCGCCTCCTTGCCAAATGTGCCAGCTGGGAACAGGCGGGCAAGAGAATCAGGAACAGAGTTTTTTTTTCCCCCGGCAGGGCTGGGGAAGGGGGTGAGGGGGCTGCACTCCCCAAGGCTTCTCGGAGGGGAGCAGGGCAGCTCCCCCTCACCGCCATCTGCTCATCTGCCTCCTTCCAAGCCCCGGGGCTCACGCCCGGGGTCACCGGGGCTTGTTACGGGATGGGAGTCCCGGGGGCAGAGGGGGCTGAAAGCCGTCGGGAATTTGGCAGGATGCGGGTGGGGGTGATGACAGGCTCCCCGACACTGCGCCTGCATCCCCCCGCTAGCGGGGGATGTCAGGGAAATTAAAAGCCAGCAGGAGACGAGAGCGTCCAGGCGAGTAACCGAAGCCGCTGCAGAGCCGCAGTAATGAGGCTGCCGGGGCCGCCGCCGCCGGGATCGGGTTGCCCAGAGAATGCGACCCGGTCCCGGGGGGCTCTGCCGGCCTCCGACGCCGGCTCAGCTTTCCCCTAACAAGCACCTTCGACTGCCTAATGAAGCTCGGTGGGGCTCTCCAGCCCGCCTGCCTTCCGGCTCCTTCCAGCTCCGTGCCACCCGAGCCAGCCCATTTCATGGCCAGACAGAACGGCCCCCGGAAGGTTTCACGCCCTCCAGCAGCTGGGGTGAGACCCCGGTGATTTAATCCCAAACAGGAGCGGGATGGATGGATGGTTTTTTCAGGAGATGGGGACCTTTGCCTGTTGGCATTTCAGGGTGCTGAATAACTGGTCATGGTCCTTTCAAGCAGTGAGTTGGCAGTTCTCAGCACAGGGTCACTGCTTGGATGTCCCAGCTGTCATCTGCCCTGACAACATCCCTGCTGCAGAGAGGAAAATGTCCTTGGCATTAAACATTCGGTGACAAACACTCTCCAGGATGGTGATGGGGGGACCCCAATGACTTGGGGGGTCTCCCACCGCAAAGAGCCATTGCCACCAGCTTTGTGGTCTGTGCAGGTGGCACCAGCTCAAGTCTCCTTCCCTGCAGTTTGGGCTGTTCCATGAAGGGAGCAGGTGGGAGCTCTGCCTCCTCAGTTCCTTCACCAAAAACTCGGTCACGACAAACTTTTCCCCGGCTCTCACCATCCCACCGTTTACTGTTTTCAGTGGTAAGTCACTTCTCCTGCTGTAAATGAGCTTCCTTGTGGGAAGCAGCAGACGGTATTGGCAGGAAATAAGCCCTGATTTATCGGGCCACTTGCCGCTCTGGAATTACAGCTCCATGAGCACAAACGGAGAAGTCGGAGAGCACATGAGCCCACACCGCGATCCCGGCGGCTGCTGGAGCCACAGCGGGCAGGAATGAAGAGGTGTCACCAGGGATCAGCCGCCTGCCCATCAGCCGGGCAGGAGTGCCGGCATTCGCACGAACGAGGGGGTTTCGAGCACAGCCAGCTCCCGTCTGCCTCCCCAGCAAGGAATGGAAAATGTGTTCCCTAAATCCCGGCAGAGCCCCGAGTTATATCTTTTTGGGAGCAATGGGAGAATGGGCGGTTCAGGGAAGACTGGTGTGGATGGGGACAGAGAGCATCCCAGGCATCCCGAGCCCATTCCTGCGCTCCACTGCCTCTTCCCTGGGGCTCGGGGGGCCGGATGGGGCCAGAGCCCCACGCTCGCCCCATGCCCGGGCTGCGTCGCCGCTGCGGATGTGCCGCCGGCCCCAGGAGCCCTCCGGGGAGCTGGGAGAATGCAAGCGCTACTTTGCATCTCTAATTAGCCGCGGAGGATAATTGGCGGCTCTGCGGCAGACAGGCAGCCATTGTGGAGGGCCCCGCGCCGGGCAGGTGCTCCCAGAAACCCAAATCCCACCGAAACAATCCCCTTCTTGTCTGCCTGTGACCGGCCGGGGCATCCTCCGAGCCCTGCCGGGGAAGGGGCTGGGGCTGGGACATAAAGGCTTCATTTTTCCTGGGAAGTAGCGTGGAGCTGGCTGCAGGCAGCTGCCTGAGGAGCCCATACATTGCACCCACGGCCACCACAGTGGTGCTGGGACTCGCTGCCTCCGGCTGGACACTGGTCTGGCTACCCCCGCAGGCTGCCAGCTGAATGCGGCCTCTCCTCCTCCAGGATCACCTGCAGGAGCTCAGCAGGTCTGGAGTTTGCCTTCAAGGTGTTGCACAAACGCCGGCCAGGCTGGCAGCCCCGGGACAAAGTCTGTCCCAGAGCTGTGCCAGGTGCTGTGCTGGAGGAGCCTGGCTCCATCCCCGTGCCATCCCGCCCTGGCAGGGAGCAGCACAGATGGGGACAGGGCATTCCCAGCGAGGGGATCCCACTTAAAGCCGGGCTTTGGGCTCAGGACGTGGCCCTGGTTGGTGCTGACGCGCTTTGCTGATGTCCCTTCTCGCCCTGCCCTGTGCACGTCACTGTCGCTCCCTGCCAGTGCCTGGGCTCCCTTCCCTCAATCCTTTCACGGTTAAATCCCGCTCCGGTCCTGCCGCAGCCCCTCCGGCGGCCGCACACCCTGGGAGGGGAGGGAGGGAAGGGAAAGAAAGCGGCCAGGGTGGCAGAGATCAGTGCAGTCCCCGGGGCAGGGCAGCACCTCCAGCACTGACCTGGTGAATTCCCCGATTTTCTCTGCGCTCCTGCAAAGGGAACACAAAACCCCAGGAGGTGGGAAGGCTTCGGGAGCCGCAGAGCCTGATCTCTGCTGTGCTGCGGCCACAGCCTCGACCGGGACTTTTGGCTTAGGGATGGGGCTTGCCCCGGGAAGGCGAGGCGGGGGCTGAGGGATGCGGGAGCAGCCGGTGAGGCTGCCGGGAAAGCTCTAATCCGTTTAGCAAAGCACTTGCTTTGCCATTTCCGAGTCAGGAGGTGCAGGAGCTGTGAGGAGGAGATGCAGCAGAGGCAGGGACAGGGACAGCGACAGCGTCCACGGGCAGCATGTCCGGGTCAGCAGGGACAGCTCCTGCCCAGCGGGACGAGCGGGGTGTGCGTTTCTCCCGGGGTGTGCGTTTCTCCCGGGGTGTGCGTTTCTCCCGGGGCATGCCGCAATTGTCGCAGCATCCTGGGGGTCACCCTGTGGGAGCTTCGCCCCATGCTGCCCCCGAAAGGAAGAAAGGAGGGGACGACACGGTACAAAGCCTCAGGATGGCACCGGGCAGCTCCAGGAATGCGGCGCATCCCTCGCTCCCTCCCGTTCCCCACCCGGCACGGTCCGGCACAAGTTGGAAATCACTTAGCACGGGTCGGGCGCGGGTTCCTTTCCCAGCGCAGGGCGCGGACCCGGTTCAAACAGCGGAGGGGACAGCGCTGTCACAGCGCCCCGACCCCCGGCATCCCCCGTGCCCCCCGGGGACAGCCCTCCGCCCCCCGCCTCCGGTACCTCGGGGCCGCGGGGACAACGGCGGAGCCTCTCCCGGGGCCGGCGCTGCGCATCGCGGGCAGGTCGCGGCAGATGGGGCGGAGGGAGGGGGTAAAGATCAGCTCGGAGATTAGGGCGGCATTTTTAGCCGACCAATCCCCGGCCCGGCGCGGAGGCTCCTCGGCCGCGCAAGGTGACAACGCGAGGATGGCAATAAGCCCCGGGGGTCCCCGCGCCTCCCCCTGCCCCTCTTGCTGTCCCCATCCTGGCGATGCCATGTGCCAAATGCCCGGCGTGTTTAGCGGGGCAGCGGGGCCGTGTCCCCTTCCCCGCTGTCCCCGCTCCTGTCGCTCCCAGGGGTTCAAACCCCCGAACAAGGCGGGACAGACCCAGGCTGGGGGGACACGGCTGCAGTGCCACCCCCCGGAACGAGAGCCCTCAGATGGGGGTCGGGGGACTCCGGGCTCCCAGCGCGTGTTTTGGGGAACAGAGAACGGCGGTGCCTCCGGGAGCCTCGAGCGCTTGGCTCTCCGGGACCCCGGGCAGGGCTTTACAGCCCCGCTCCCGAGGACACCGCGGGGAGCTGCGGGTGACACGGCTGGGGACATGTGGGGGTGTCACGGCTGGGGACATGCGGGGGTGTCACGGCCGGGGTGGCACGAGGAGGGGGGGCTGCTGACCCCATCAGGCACCACAACGGGCTGCCCGTTCTCAGGTGGGAGGGGGCCTGCGCTCCGCTCAGGCAGCGCCGCGGCCACCCTCGCCGCTCGGGGCCTTTCGCACGGCGGAAGCGGCGGTCTGGCGCACGCGCAGCCCTTTCCGCTCGGGCCCCGCCGCTGCCGCCACGGTGAGGCCGCGCTCGGGCCATCGGCCGCGCATCGCCGCCATCCCGCCGCCCGGAGCCTCCCGCGGGGCATCGCCGCCATCGGGGCTCCGGGCCCGGCTGGGCGGGGAGGGAGGGGTTGGGATTGGGATACCGGAGGTGCAGCTTTGGCACCGGGGCCTTCCGGCCCAGCGCTGCCGCGGGGGTTCAGTGATGCCCGAGCACGGAGAGCCCCGCGCGCCCCGGGCCCGGGGAATTCTCGGCTCCGGCTGCCGGAGGGGCGAGAGGCTCCCCCGAGCCGCGGCCCTGCCCCGCCTGTGCCCGTGTCCCGCTGTGACCGGCACCGGGCGGTGCGCGGGGTGATTTAATGAGCAAAAGCTGCGGCTGCTCGGTTTTCCTTCCCCGAGAAGAGCGTCCCGGGGCAGCTCGGGGGGCGCTGGGGTCACCCAGCAGGGTTCTGTGCAGTGTTGGTACCCAAACGTCACCGAGCCCTGTTTCCTGTGCTCTCTGCAGATGTTGATGCCCAAGAAGAACCGAATCGCCATCTATGAGCTGCTGTTCAAGGAGGGGGTGATGGTGGCCAAGAAGGACGTGCACATGCCCAAACACCCCGAGCTGGTGGACAAGAACGTGCCCAACCTGCACGTGATGAAAGCCATGCAGGTGCGAGGGGCTGCGGGCACTGGGGGTGTCGGTCCTTGGGGTGTGCTGCATGTGGATTGTTCCCATTCCCCTGCTGGAGCAGCTGGGAGAGGCTCGGCTCTAACTGGGAGTAACTGGGAGCTGTCTCTGCAGTCCCTCAAGTCCCGGGGGTACGTGAAGGAGCAGTTTGCCTGGAGACACTTCTACTGGTACCTGACCAACGAGGGCATCCAGTACCTGCGGGATTATCTGCACCTGCCCCCCGAGATCGTCCCGGCCACGCTGCGCCGCAGCCGCCCCGAGACCGGCAGACCCCGGCCCAAAGGTCAGCTGGGCTGGGCACAGGGGTGCTGGGGAGGGGGGGATTGGCTGTAAAATTGTCAACAGAGCAAGGAAGTGTGGCTGGGGTTTATGGCTTTTGTACCTGCTGTGCCCCAAGAGGGATGGGGAGAGCTGGGATCCACAGGGACATGCTCACAGTGCCTGCTGAGATTGGGGTGTGGTGGGGGTACTGTCCAGGGCTGTGTGTCCCACTCTGCCTCCCCCACAGACACTGAAGGTGCTGCTGGAACAGGGCTTGTTGTGAAAGGATAGCAGCAAATGTGTGGTGGAGGAACAGCAGAACCCACAAAAGTGCTGAGGGGTTTGGAGCATCTCTCTGTGAGGAGAGGCTGAGAGACCTGGGCCTGGTTAGTCTGGAGTGGAGACAAATAGCCACAGGTATCTGCAGGGGATGTAGCAGAGGATACTGCCAGACTCTGTTTGGTGCCCAATGACAAGGAACAGTGGCCAGAAACTAAAATACAGCAACTTCCACCTCAACATGAGGAAGAACTTTCCCTGTGGGTGGCAAAACACTGGAGCAGCTGCTCAGGAAGGGTGTGGAGTCTCCTCTGGAAACATTGCAAACCCACCTGGACGTGTTCTAGTGTCACCTGCTCTGAGTGACCCTGCCTTGAGAGGGGCTGAACTGGATGATCTCCAGATCAGCCCCCAGCTGCTCTGTGATTCTGTGTGTTGGACTTGCAGCTCTGATTTTCTCTTGATTTTTCACACCCCTGAGTGCAGGGGGTGTAGCCAGATGTGCTCTGGCTCTGGGGGCTCACATGGGTTGTGCTTTTTTGCTTCTGAGCCACACTGGGAGCCAGAGCTGGGGCCAGGGAGTGCTGAGAGTTCATCCCCAGCTGCTGCAGTTTGTGTCTGAGCCAAACAAAACGGGAGCATCACCTGTTTCAAAGGAAGGAATTGCAGAGAAACTGGGAAGATGCTGCTTTCTTTGATCTCTGAGTTGCTTAGATGTTCCAAGATTTGTTCTTTACATGCTGTGTTTATCCAGTGAGCTGAAGGAGCTGCATCCCTGCTGGAAGGGAGGGAGAGGTGGCAGCTGGCTGGGGTTTTGTGCAGGAGGAGTTGTGTGTGGTGTCACAGCCTTGTCCTGGTGCTGCAACCCTCCTCAGCCCCATCTGGGCAGGGATATTTGGAAAGGCTGCACTTGGTGCTCTTTTTTGTTATGGATGACCTGCCTGAGGCAGCCTGGGAGCCACAGAGGTGGTGCAGTAAAAGAATTACTACAAGAATTGGGTTTTTGTATGCCTGGGGATCTGCAGGAGGACACTGGGATGTGCCAGGCACAGCCACCCCTCAGTGGGGTGACTGTGGCTCCAGGGACACATCCCAGTCCCTGAGAGGTGGTGGTCCCACCATGGCTGGGTGTTCCTGCAGGTGTTTTGTCTGCTGTTAATCTGAGATCCCACAGATAATCTGCTTCTGCTGTCATGAGGGTGTTTTGTGGGGGGATTTGGGGACTGGCAGTGTGGCTGTTCCAGGATGGGGTCAGAATTCTGTCCTGCACTTTGTCACTCATCTATGCACAGGCTTGTAGGACATGGCAGATTCCCAGTATTCCTGAGATTTTTACTAACAATGTTCACTAGTTTGATGACCAGAAGACTGTTGAGATGATGCTGTAACCCCACTTCTCACATCATTTAACTTCCACCCTGCCACAAGCTGGAACCCTTGAGCAGATTTCACCCTTTAAGTGAAGTTTCCTGTACTAAATCACTGTTTTCCTTAGGTTTATTGTCGCTGAGCTGCCCCAGGTGCAGCACTGCTGGCACCCCTGCTGCTGTTGATCACCTTGGGGTGCAGGAGGAGCAGGGGGTGCCTGGCAGAGCTGGGCAGTGTGTGAGGCTGTGTCTGTGCTGCAGGTCTGGAGGGCGAGCGGCCGGCGCGGCTGACGCGGGGCGAGGCTGACCGGGACACGTACCGCCGCAGCGCCGTGCCACGTGAGTGCCCCCCGGGACACCTGGCACAGCTCTAGGGCTCCTCTGAAGGACAAAAGGGCAAGATGAAACTTTGGGCATAGCTTAGAGTCTGCATGTGCAGAGTTCAGATGGGAGGTTTGCTTGAGTTGGGGATTTTTCTGGGCTTGGTTCAATAACTCTCAAACATGCTCAGTTTAAGCTGTTTCACTTTGTTGTGTTTAGCCCCAGCTTTAGTTCTGTGGGATGGTGGAAACTTTGCTCCCAGGCAGGAGCACTGTGCTGGGCAGGGGGTTCTGTGGGCACTGACTCCTCCTCTCTCTGCAGCTGGTGCTGACAAGAAGGCTGAGGCTGGTGCTGGAGCAGCCACGGAATTCCAGTTCGTGAGTATTTCCATTTGAAATTTGCTTCCTTTGTTGAAGGCTTTGATGGGAGAAGGTGGAAGGTCCTGCCTGTAGGACTCTGTGTCAGAGAGGCTGGAAACTCTCACCCTTCACATGCAGCTTGCTCATTGTGGGGAAAGGATGTGGTGGGACAGAAACAAGTGACAGCTTTGAGAGCAAGCTGGCCTCTTTGGAGATCCATGATTTTATACTTCAAAAATATAAGTATTTTAGGTGTGATCACAGAGCTGGCTGGAATGGGTTCAACCAGGTGATGTTGGTGGCACTCACCTGGCTGACCTGACCATGAAAGAGCTTTGATGTTTGTTCTTGCTGTCATTGCTTGACATGATTTCTCACACTCTCCTTTTGCTGTTGCAGAGAGGTGGATTTGGTCGTGGACGTGGTCAGCCCCCGCAGTAGAACTTCGTGCTCATGTTTTGTGTATAATAAAAGAGGTGAAAATGCCACTGGGTTCATGCCTGTGTCTCTCTGAAGTGCACAAACAGAGCTCACGAAGCACAGCGTGACTCACATCTTTGGTATCTGGAACAGCACTTTGGGAGTGATTAAATACAGGTTCTAGTGATGGAACTCTCCAAGTTTAGGGGGTGTGGAGGTGAGTCCTGAGGAATGTGGGAGCGTTCCTGTCTGCCCAGGGCCAAGCTGATTCCCAGCACTGCAGCAGGGCTGGGCTGGGATTGAGCTGTTGTGCAGAGGGAGAGCTCAGCTTTGCCAGCCCGTGGCCCTCTGATGGGGACACAGCCCGCGTGGGGCAGGTCCGCGTGTCCTGCAGTGCTGCGCTGTCACCTGCGCTGTCACCTGCGGGGACTGAGGGCGGGGTTGGGGCAGCGCCTGGTGGGGGCGAGTGGCGCAGTGGCCGCCGCCCCCCGCCAGGTGTCGCTCGGCAGTCGGTGACAGCGATCGGTAACGGACCCGGGATGGCCGCGGTGACCGGCGGGGGGAGCCGAGTGTCACCGGAATGGGAATGGACACTGACCTGCGGTGTCACCGGCGGGGTGGACACACACACACACACACGGAATGTCACCGGGGGGACGGACACGGGCGCGCGGTGTCCCCGGGGCGGGGGCCCGGCGCTGCCGCAGCGCCCCCGCGCGGCGCGGGGCGGGCGTGCGGGCGCTGCTGTCCCCGCGGAGCCGCTGTCACAGCGGGACCACGTGCGCGCGGCCGGCCGGGCCCCTGCGCCGTTTGCGTAAGGCCGAGCGCCCGCCGCCGCCGCTCTACGCCTCCCGCCTTATTCCCGAACGCGGCCTGCGCCGGTGGCGCAGAGCGCGCGAGCCGGGGCGGGGGCGTGGCGGCGCCGCCTGCGCGGGGGGAGCTATTCTGGAAGCCGCGCCGCGCACTTCGCTTAGCGGGCGCGGCGTGCGGCTGCAGTGGCAGCACCGCCTCCCCGCCCGGCGGCGCTACGCCGTTTGCGTAGCGAGCCCCAAGATGGCGGCGCGGTCGTCGTCGGCGGTGGCCGGAGCGCGGGCGGTGGCGGCGGCGCGGCCGGCAGCGAGGGCAGGGGTGAGGCGGGCGAAGGGCGGCAGCGCGTAGCGAGACCCACGAAGCGAGACCCAGAGAGAGACTGTCGCGGGCAGGCGCTTCCCCCAGCGCCCCCCCCGTCCTTCGCCGCCCGGCGGGTCCCGCCCGCCCCCGCCCTCCGGGCCGCGCGTCCTCGCAGCGGAGGATGATGAAGCTCAAGTCCAACCAGACGCGCACCTACGACGGGGACGGCTACAAGAAGCGGGCGGCCTGCCTGTGCTTCCGCAGCGAGAGCGAGGAGGAGGTGAGGGCCGGGCCGGGGGCGAGGCCGGGCACGGGACCCCCGAGCCAGCCGGGCTGGGGGGACTCGGTCCCAGCGCAGTTTTATTTTTAATAGGCGTAACTCAGCGTGGCTGGGGGAGTTGGTGATTCCCACTTGGTTGTTGCTCTCGCTGAGCCGGGGAGATGCCCGGTGGGCGGCGGGACAGGCTGAGGGCAGCGCCGGAGGGGGTTTGGCAGCCGAGGGGAGCGACCACGCTGGCAAAACTTCAGTGCAGCACATCACATGAGATGGGAGAGGAAACCTGACCTTGGATTTATAAAAAGAAACTGGGATAAAAGGGGACTGATGGAGTGCCAGAAGTTGCTGTCCAGAGAGCTTGGGAGGAAGTGGGAATTAGAGGTGGATGGGTTGGTTTGAGAGCGGCCGCGTTGCTAAGGGGCTGCATTGTCCGCGGAGTTAGAGCGAGAACTTGGCTCCGATGTGCGATCTGACACGAGTGTGCCTTGACACCCCCTGAAGGAGTGCTAGGGGTGCTCAGGCTGCAGGGCTGCCTTCTGCTGCTGCTGCTGGAGTCAGCCCTACACACTCCGCTGCGTTTGCTGTGCCCGAGTGGCTCTGCTAAAGTCTTTGTTCTCCTGATTATCATATTTGTAGCTACAGGAAATCGGAAGGGAATGCAGACAGTTCACTGGAGGAAAGGCAATTAGCATACATCCAGTGATTATTTAATGTGAAGGAGGCTGCACGAGCCCTTTGTAGCTGTGCTGGCGTGATGAGGAATGTCAGCGTTTCAGCAGAAATGGTCTGAAATGACAGCAGCGTGTTTGGTGCAGCGTTCAGTGTAGCCGGTCCTTCCCACGGACTTCCAGGAAATTTATGGACTGACTGTGAAGAAGAACAGCATTGTTTTGTGTGGTGATGCTGAGGGCTCTCAGCACGGGTGGCTGAGGAGTGCCCTGGTGCCATTGTACACAATTAGTGGGGCAGTTTGCAGGCTCTTCCCGAGAGCTGGAGGCTTGGCTGTGTGTGACTGCAGTGTGGTTGAGGGTAGAAAAGTACTTTTAACAGGTGCCTGAGGCAGTCAGCATGTGACTGCTGGTGAGTTTTATTTTAACACACCTCAGTCTGCAGATTTGCACAGGCTCCCAGCTGATCCCTCCGGCCCGTGGGAGCTGCTGACAGAGCCCTCCTGGTGCTGGGGACACTGAGGTGTGTTAATGACAAGTGTCAGAGCCCTCACTGTGCTGGGACACCAGGCTGTGTGGCAGTGTCACAGTGCTGACCCAAGAGCTCGAAGGAGGAAAGTGAACTCGTTCCAGAGGCACGCTGCCGTGGGATGGATGCTTCCAGCAGGCTCAGCTGTCAGGTTGCTGTGAGGCTGAGATTTAAAACCACTTTTGTGGCAGTTGTGTCTCTGCTGTGATCTCCACCTACAGTGGATTGAATTTAAACTCCTTCAGGCTCTAGTTACTAGGTAAGGGCTAGAGTGATCTGTTTCTGGTTTCAGGCAGGGTTTGGGGGAGCTGGCTCCCTGTGCTGGTTGTGCCAGGTCATTCCCAGGGGTCTGTAAGCTCTGGGGAGGTTTTTGTGTGCAGGGCAGTGGAGGTTCTGGGTGAGTGTTGTGTTGTCCCTGTGCTCACTGTTGGTGGCCGTGTCCTTGAGCTCGCAGTGACAGCTGGCAGTGGCTGTGCTGCCCTGGGACAGCTCGGGGAGGGAGCAGTGGTTGCTGTGGAAGGGCTGCAGGCTGGGCTGGGATGTGCCTGGGATGGGTTCCCTGGGGTGGGTTCCTGGGATGTGTCTGGGGTGGGTTCCTGGGATGGATTCCTCAGGATGTGCCTGGGGTGGGTTCCTTGGGATGGATTCCTCAGGATGTGCCTGGGGTGGGTTCCTTGGGATGGATTCCTCAGGATGTGCCTGGGGTGGGTTCCTGGGATGGATTCCTCAGGATGTGCCTGGGGTGGGTTCCTCAGGGTGTTCTGGGGATGTGCCTGGAATGGGTTCCTGGGATGAGTTCCTCAGGAGGTTCTGGGATGTGACTGGGATGGGTTCCTTGGGGTGGATTCCTCAGGGTGTTCCTGGGATGTATCTGGGCTTCCTGGGGTGGGTTCTTTGGGATGGGTTCCTCAGGGTGTCCCTGGGATGTGTCTGAGGTTCCTGGGATGTGTCTGGGGTGAGTTCCTCAGGGTGTTCTTGGGATGTGTCTGACGTTCCTGGGATGTGTCTGGGGTGGGTTCCTCAGGGTATTCCTGGGATGTGTCTGAGGTTCCTGGGGATGTGTCTGGGGTGGGTTCCTTGGGATGGGTTCCTCAGGATGTGCCTGGGGTGGGTTCCTCAGGGTATTCCTGGGATGTGTCTGAGGTTCCTGGGGATGTGTTTGGGGTGGGTTCCTCAGGGTGTTCCTGGGATGTGTCTGGGGTTCCTGGGGTGGGTTCCTCAGGCTGTGCCTGGGGTGGGTTCCTGGGATGTGTCTGAGGTTCCTCAGGCTGTGCCTGGGGTGGGTTCCTGGGATATGTCTGGGGTTCCTGGGGTGGGTTCCTGGGATGTGCTCTGTGTGCTGCTGGTGAGGAGCCCCTGCAGGAACAAGGCAGGGAAGGACAATTCTGATCTCAGAGCCTTGGAAGGGCTCTGTGAGTTGAACCCCAAGCTGAAACTGCATCCTCTGTTCCCACCTGTTACAGCCCTGCTGTGGGAGCTGCCCAGGAATGGGGCTTGTCATAAATATGTCTGGGAAATTTTTACCCAATCCCACAGAATTAACTCCACTGGGATGGACTCTGTTCTCAGATCCCTTGGCCTTGGCCAAAAAACATTCAAGTTAAACTTGTGTCGATGAGTAAAATCAGCAAGCAGGACACCTTGTTAATTTTCTTTTCTAATTATTTTTTGGGTTAATTCTCATTTGTTGGCTTTTAAATAAACTTTGAGAGACCCTGACTGGTGTCCACTCACTGCTACTAGCAGGTTTTTGATACAAGGAAGGTGTTACCTGTACACATTTCAGTACAGAATTTAAAATGGCTGTGAAAGATTCCTTGGTTTGCTCTTGGACAATAATACTTTTTAATGTTACTGATGTATTTTATTATTGATTGCTTCTATTTAAATGGAAATTGAGATCTCTTTAAAAGGTCTCTCCAGGGAGGGGAGAAAGAGCTAGAGCCAAAGTATGTACATTAAAGAGCTATTAAAAGCTTAGTGTTGGAAAAGAAGAGAGAAGAAAAGAAGCATGTTTTGATAAATAAATAAAACTTTTTATATTAAAGTAGGATTTTTCCTAGGACTGGCTGTTTCTCATTACTTTTTCTTTTAAGTGCTTAAGAAATAGTAGAACTTTGCTGTTGCCTTTTTTCTTTATTTCCTGCTATGTATTCAAAAAACCCATTTTTCCCTGTTTTTAACCACTCATTAGTTCTTGAATTAAAAAAATTTGGCAGTGGACAAGAAGAAATAAGAGAATTCTATTTACACTTTGAGAGGAGGCTACTTTTTTCTGTTTAGGTGTTTTTTTCCTGACTGTTCAGTTCACTGATACATTTTTCTTTGAAATCTTTGCAATCCCTGTAGATTAATGAAACACCATGTCCTTGGTTTGCAAATAAAGAGTCGTAACAGAAAAATACTTGGTTCTTTTTTAGTTTTTAAGTGATTTGTTTTTTCCTGATGCTGCTGGAGTTCTCACATTGTCTCTCCATTGCATTTGGAGGCTGCTAATTTTGAGCATGAAAAAAGCTCTGGAACGTTTTTGGAAGACCAAACATTGGCTGAAAAGATGCTTTTGTTACATATCCCTTTACAAAGCAGCGCAGGGAGAATTAATTTCAACGTGAATCTCAAATGGAGAGAAAAAAAATTACAATTTTTTGGGCATTGTGGAAATCACAATCCACCTCTTTGGGCAGCTGGGGCAGCAGTGGGGTTCATTCAGAGAGTGGGAACAGACTTGAAAGGATCCTGCAGCACCAAGACACCAGGAGTTTGTTATTGCCACCTTTCCCCATGGCCTGAACTCTGGGATATTTGCAGAACCGTGGAAGGAGAGAGCAGAGGGAGAGTTCCCCCCTCAGCATTGCCACCAGGGGGTTATTTTTACATAACACACTATTTTTTTTTTTTTTTTTTTTTTTTTTTTTTTTTTTTTTTTTTTTTTGGTGTGTGGCCCAGCTGTTCCATGAGGAAACATCCCAGAAAATGCTTCTGGTGCTCCGGGTGCAGTTTGACAGCACCAGGGGCACCGGCGGGTTTGAACATGCCCACATTGTGCCTCTGAAAGGACAAGCTGCTCGTTAACCACGGGCTGTTTTAAAGACTTTGTTTTTTCTTTTTTTTTTTGGAGAAAATGCCTCGGGAAGAATCTTTTCTGAGCGGTGAATGAGGCCTGAATGGAGCTGGGAGAAGAGAGGTTTCACCCAGGGGCCGCTGCCCTGGCACACGGTGGCCCCTGGGAAAACCATTGGAATGCAAACGAACCTTTTTTTTTTTTTTCCTTGTGGCCTGTCCTGGGCCGGTTTTACTCCAGCTGTGATGTAACAGCAGAGCTGGGATTGGAACCCGCCGAGTGTGGTGGGGATCACGAGGTGCTGCTGGGCTGTCCCCTGAGCCTTGGCTCCAGTGTGAACCAATAACAGCTCCAACCTCCCCGAGTGCTTCTCTGCTGGGATGTAAGTGAGCCCAGCATCATATGATCATCCTGCTTTCCGTGGAATACAGCCTCAGAATCCCTGCTCTGCTGGCTGGCCTTGGCTCTGTGCTCCCATCTGCTGCACAAAAGGGTTGTGGTTGAACCCACGTGAAGTTCTCACATCTCCAGGGGGATAAGGCCAGCTTGGAAGTGGATCTGTAGCCTCTGCTTCTCCTCTCTCTGCCCTGTAGATTGTGTAGAATCTTTAGGTTGTGTTCTCCAAGAGCAGGAGCATGGATAAACCTCTGTAAAACCTGGCTTTCATCTTGAAAAGTGGTTTGCCTTCCTACAAAAACAGCTGTCACTAAACAATTTTACAAGCAATTCCGTGATCTCTTGTACTTTCCCAAACAACAAAAGAAGGAAAATTGTTAAATTTTCACTTCATTTACTGGAAGCTCAGCGAGCTGTTGTGAAACTGAAGAACTGAGTCGGTTTTGTTCTGCTGCAGCTCAGGGAAAAGTGATGACTATGGAAAGAGGGTGTGCTCCACCCTGGCTCTGTGGAGGACCCAACAGTGGTGCTGTGTGTGTTCTCTACACAGCACTGCTTTGGATTCTCTTCCACCTCAGATCCTTTGAGTGTTTGACTAGAAACTGTTTTTCCTACTCACTCTGTGTGTTCTGTGTCATGTGTGGAGACAGGTACCAGCATTTGGGGGTGCACCCAGCAGGGGACCTTATCTTTCCATGGATGGTCTCTCACAGTCTGGAAAAACAACTCTTTCCCTTCTTACATAAAAAAAACAACCAACCACGTGCTTGGACTTTTACATTCTTTTAAAATAAGGAGAGTTCTCCTGGTTTGCTTGGATTGAGCAAAATTAACAAACTCAATTCTACCTTACATGTAGCAAGCACCCATGTGGGAATGCTGTAGGTGACATCCAAGGGTTGGGAAGCAGGGCCTCTGTTTCTTTAAACACTTTTTTTTTTTTCAGCTGAAGGACTGACCTGCACAGACCAGTCAAAGATCTCTCAAATTTTGTGTGTATTTGTTCCAGAATTCCTGTCTCTGGATATTGCACACTGACTCTTTGTTCTCAGAAATTTCATGTTAACCTGTGAAATTTGGAGGGATAGGATTACCTGCCGGGTAGATTTTTGTCAGATGTTTCAGGAGTTACTTCTCCTCCTGCAAGTGATATATATTGATGCTGTGTGTAGAATTAACTACTTATATTTGAGCAGCTTCCCCAGAGTTTGTGTGTGCTGTATTTCCTGAGTAGAGTGGTTAATCAGAACAGTGTGCAGCTGCTGACAGCCAGAATCACTTGGGCTCTGTAAAAAACCCAAATACCTCTTTATTACTTTTCCCCCTCCCTTACTCAAAAAGGCACTTTACAAGCCAGCATTTCTCCTGGAAAATGTGTGCCTGGACAAGTTGTGTAAGCACTGAGTGGTCACCAAACTGGTTTTGACAGGCAGAAATAGGTTCTGGGGTTTGGGGTCTCTCTCTGGGAGTGCCCCTTATCAGCCCTTGGCTTTTAAAGCAGCAGCAGCTGCTGCAGGCGGTTCAGCTGCTCCTGAAGCATGGGAAGGCATGTTGCAGATAATTTCTGTGGTTATCTAAACCATAATTTCGCTGGAGGGGGAGGACTTGGGATTGTGTTCCTCCCTGGTAGGAGCAGGCAGTGGCTCTGAAGTTGCAGGAGTGCTGCAGTAGCAGTAACAGGACCTGTGGAGTTCTGGAGCCAGAGCAGCAGCACAGTATGTGGTGATTTATTATTGTTATTCTAACCAGCAGCCTAAAAACCAACAGAATCTGCTGTATTTTTTCCTCTCTGGTTATAGACCGTAGGTGCGATCCAAGCACTTGAAATGACTTGAACTTCTTCCAGTTCACCTCTTGCTCCCATTCCAAAACTTGTGCTTTGCTTTTGTCAAGTTCTCTTGTGTGAATGCCCTTCCCTTTTGCACGTCCTGCCATGAATTTCCCACCTCCAGCTCCTGGATCCCTTGTTGTCACTTAAATCCCATTATCCCACGGATCTGGTGCAGGTGCATGTGCAAAAATAACACTTGTCTAAGGAAACATATCCTGTTGAGGAACTGGAATGCTCCTGGCAGGACAGGCTGTTATGGGCAGGGGAGGGATTTCTGTGGCTGGTAGGAGTGTGTGTTGTGGTCCCAGCTGCTGACCCTGCCAGGTGCAGGGCTGGCTGTAGCCCTGCTGACCACCAGCTGGACTCACTCCTACCATGTGCAAGCTCCAGAACGTGCCTGGAATAGCAAAAGGGTGGGAGAAGCCCTCCTGTAAGCCCTGGCTGTGCCCTGGAGCCATCCTGCCTTTGCAGTTTGGCAAAACATGTGATTTGTTGGGGAGTCATCGAGGCTGTGTTGCTGCTGGGGATTAATTTTGCACAGCTTTGGTGACAGCAGTGCCCCTGTTCTCCTCCCTGCTCCTCCAGTTCTCACCCCTTGCTGGTTTTAGGGCTTAAAGGTGATTTGGTGTGGTCACATAATCATCCCACTTTTGTCAGGTAGAAAAACATTGCAGTACTGATATTTGAGGACTGGGAGAATGTTTGTTAATTTTAAGCAAAGCACCCAAGGTGTTTGTTATGCTGGACACAGCAGCAGCTCTGGGATCTGCCTGGCCATGGGGGACATGGGAGCACAGCTCAGCTCCTGAGAACACACTGGTTTTAAACTGAAACTTGGAGACAAAGGCAGATTGAGCAGCAAAATCCTTGCAGTCAGCCATCTTCTCCTCCCAGCTCCTGCAGCCTCTGCAGCAGCTCTTCCTTGCAGGCTGTGCTCTGATAAATGATGCTAGAGTGGGAAATGAGGTGCAGTGCCCAGAGTCACTGTGCAAATGATGTGATTTATGGCTTAATGTTGGTAGAAAACACGACAGTATTGATAGAAAGCATATCAATATTGAGGGAAAACCTGAAAATATTGAGGGGAAGCCTGTAAGGCAGTGCAGGGGCTGTCAGGAGCCTGCAGCTCTGGATCAGCTCCTGGCAGCAGGAGCCTGCTGGGCCAGACCCTGGATTTAACATCTTGCCTGCTGTTCCCTGTGCTGGCTGCCAGCTCTCCAGGCCCTGGCTGGCACAGGTGGGTAGCACTGGCTTTTCCTGGAAGTCTGGAAGGTTCTCAGCTCATTTTCTACTCACACTGTGGCCCAGCTTCTCACAGGGCTGAGGCTCTTTCTGTCTGCTCTGTCTGCTGTGGAGCCTCTTTCGAGGAATCGTGTTCCTTGTGGTGTAGCTGCTCTTGTTTTATTTAAATCCACCACAGCGTGGAGAACCTGGGAATCCCTCCTCTGTTCCACAAATGACCAGTTCATTTTCTGCCTGATGCTGGTTGCCCAGTTTATGCTTTGCATCACCCCATTATTCCTACAAAAAGACAGAAAAACCCCTCTGTGTGGATACAGCAGGATTGTTTAGGTTATTTTAAAGTCAGCATTGTGGATTTGGGATGCCCAGATTTATCCTGAGGACCAAACTCTTTACCCCTTTTCCCATGGAGCTCCTTACTCCACGTGGCTGTCGGGGCAGCCTTAGATGTCTTGGAGTGTTTTCCTGTCTCCCCCCAGGCAGGGTTAGCTCTGCTCAGGTTTGTTTGGCTTTGTTTGTTGTGTGCAGCTTTGAAGGTTCTTGCCATGAGGCTCTGCTTCGAGCCCCTGCTGCACACTTCAAACTTGGCTTATTTTTCTAAACTTTCTCTTTTGTGGGGGATTGTGTGGGAGAGTTTCAGCAGGGCCACCACCTCAGAGAGGTTTGTGTTGCTCATTTCCCTGCTTTGAAATGACATAATTGCCTTTGAAATCCTGGAAAACACAACTTGGCCATGTGACCTGTTACCTGCAAATGCTTTTCCAAAAAGTCTGCAAGATGTGGCTCCAAAATCCAGCTCCAAAATCCCTGGCAGATCAAGAGTCTCAGTAGCCATTTTAAACACAGTTGCCTGGCAAGGACAGAATGGAAATGTCTGACCTTCCTATGTGTTCTAGCCTGATTTAAAAACATAAGTAAATTCTTGTTTATTTTTTGATGGCTGTTTAGATTAAATTAACTACTTTAGAATGTATTAAAATAAAAGTTATTTATGTAATAAAGAATTTAATGAGCTAAAAAGCCAGCTGTACCCTGGGCTGGTTTACTGGAAGGTGGAAGGGGGTGGAATGAGATGGGCTTCAAGGTCTCCTCCAACCTAAACCTTTTTGGGATTTAAATGATGACAACTTTTCCCTTGATCCCTCTGAATGCATTGCATGTATCAGGATCCAGGACTGGTGTTGGTTTTTTTTTTTTTTCCAACACAGCAATGTCTCCCCCTCATTTGGAACTCAGCCCCTTTGTCTTGGGAGAGCTCATTGGTAGCAATATCCTGTTTGAAGTTGTTTTAAAAGAATGACCTTGTAGGGCTTGTTTCCTGCACTCTCTTGATGGGATTTCCTTTTTATTAAACAGGAAATAGTCTGATTACATAAAAGTGTGAGAATGACAGGTTTTTCCTTCCCAGCAAGGGTTGTTCATGTTAATTCTATTCAGAAAATGCTCAACTGCCAAAGCAGCTGAAGTTAATTTACTTTGCCTCAAACCATTGTTTACACCCAGAAGTTCCTCCTGGTGTGTTGCTGAGGCATTGTCTCAGCCTGAGCAGGTTTCCTGGAGCAGTCTGTGTCCAGGGTTCTGGAGCAGATCCTTGTTCTCACGCCTGGAAGGTGGCAGGAGTTCAGGGCTATGAGGTGTGTTCTGCTGAGTTTCTAAGATCTGGTTCTGCAGCTTTTTTTTAGTCTTTTTCTGGGTTTTTTCCCCTCCTTGAGCTGGAGCTCTGAATTGCAGTGGAAGTGGCAGAGCTGGTGTTTCCTTACCTGGCAGCAAAGGTGCACTTGAAATGGCTGTTCCTGCTCTTTCAGCCTTGTCCTCAGCATCACCAACTGACCTGGAGTCAGGAATTTGAGTCCAAGCTCTTCTGGATGACCAGGAGGATGAGTAGGAGTCAAGTCCTGTGCTAGGAGGAAGCACAGTGGCAAACTGTGGCTGGGGATGGCCTGGCAGGCACTGGTTGCTGTCCCAAGGCCTCTGAGGATGAATGCAGTTCACATTCCCTATTTAGGCATGGCTTTCTGGTGGTTTTACATGGACTGGATGCCTGGGGGAAAGGAATTCTGCTTCCTCCTGGAGAGGGCCAAACCCTTGGGATGTCACAGAGGATGGGGCAGGCACCATCCCACTTGTGGAACTGAGGTGGCTCATGCAGCTTCATTTATTTCCAGTATGAGTTTGGTCTGTTGGCAGATGAGAATTTTCAAGATAAACCATCTGAAAAACCCTGGAAATCTTGTGCTTGTTTTTGTTTTGCAAGTTGAATTTTGACTTCTGTAGGTAGATTCCTTTGGGTAATTAGTGCAAATCTTTTCATATCCTACTGGCAAATCACTGTTTCCCCAGTAAAGCCTGGGATTTCAGTGTCTCCACAGTGTAACTCCCAAATGTCTGACACTGTTACAGCTGGCCTGGAACCTAATTGGACTGGTATGTTGGAAAGTTTCTGGAGCAAGTCTCTTTGGCTGTGAGCTTTGTGCCAGTGAAATGATGAAGTGCAGCAGGATGACTCTAATGAACGAGCTTTGTTTAAAGAGCTGCACAACAGTATTAGTGTTGTTTTAAGTTTCCATCTCTGCTCGTGGATGTATTGCAAGTAGATTTAATAAGCACAGTGTCTCATTGTTCTTTGGGACAGTCTGTAGCCAGTTGAGAGTGTTAGTTAAGAGTTTGTCTTGCTGGGAGGTGGCAGATCAGAACCTGAACTTCTCCAGAGCAGAATTACCCTGGAATAAAAAATACTGTTTCAAGAAAACCTGCCACAAAGCATGTATATGGCAAATCCCTCCTGGGAAAAGAGTTTAATCATTTTTCTTATTCACAAAAGTCTGTCCTTTTGTGCAGTCCTTTCCTAAGGGGTTTTAAGTTTAATATGTTTAATTTAATATAGGCTTTTATTGTGCTTATACAACCTCTTCTGAACCAAAAGTAGCCAAGTGCTGGCTTCAGAGCTGAACTCCTCAGTGCTTACTGCTAAAGTGACAAACAGTGGGGCTGAGAATCTGTGCTCAGGCAATTGCACATAAACAGTGCAGTGGGAGTTTGTGGACATGTACTTGTTGTTAGTGACAGAACTGCAGGGACAGGCAAGGCCAAAGGCACCAGGATAACTAAACTGGGGTATTTCTGCAAAGGATGGAGGTGCTGAGCAGCATCTGGGTGTTTCAGCCTGAGCTGTGAGCACTGTGCAGTGAGCTGACACTGAGAGTGATGCTGTGTCCAGTGCTGATGAGTGTTTGGTGTGCAAGCACAATGCATCAGAGCAGGGAGAGGCAGTGGCTGCAGCAAGGAGTGTGGCAGTGCCTCGGTGCCACTGCTGCTGGCATTTCCAGGGCTGTGTGCACGGGGCTGAGGGGAAAGCAAGCAGTGAGTGGTTGCCTGGGGTGTGTGAGGCACATTCTCTGCCCCATCAGCTGTGCTCTGCTCTCCACAGGTGCTGCTGGTGAGCAGCAGTCGCCACCCAGACCGATGGATCGTGCCCGGGGGTGGCATGGAGCCCGAGGAGGAGCCCGGCGTGGCCGCCGTGCGCGAGGTCTGTGAGGAGGTGAGTGCCTTCCCCTGCCCTGGGCCTTGCTTTTCATCCCCCTCCTGCTTCTCCTCCACGTGGAGGGGGAGACAGGGTCACTGGGGATAGCCCCGTGCCACGTGGGAGAAAAGCTGAGTCCTAAATAAAGAGAATATGGGGATGTTATTAAACGTCTCAGTTGGAATGAACTCGTCCTTGCTTGGTACCTTTAACTGAAAATAAAGTTCAGCTCTAGTCACTTCAATGTATATATAGTCCCTGCTTCATTTTCTCTGTAGGAGAACTTCAAAATTCAGCTGTGCCTTTGTGGACCTGTCTAGGTGGAAATAAATCCTTAGGAGCCACTAAATGCACTCCAAATATAGGGGCCTAAGTGTTTTGGTTTAGAATACATAGTGAGGTTTTATGTGAATAAGTGAAATTGGCCATAAGTTACCAGCAGCAATTCCTAAACTGTGCAGGGGTTGGTTGGTTAATTTTCTCTTTTTTGCTTGAAGCTGTTTCAGGAAGGAGATCAAACAGCAGATCAAACACAGATCAATGGGCTGTAGGGAGAAGGCACATTTTTCTCTTAAAGCTGGAAGAACAATTTTTTTCTTTATAAGAAGCGTAAAGGCAGCAAATGGCAGTTGACTGTAGTGTATGTAAAATATGTTTTTAGAATTTGCTTCTGAATATGAACCAATTGGGGAGATGCTTAGGTTCAGAAATGATTGCATGATTACAGATGGAATGGCCAAGTAGGTTCACAGTTACATAAGGCAGGATTAAAAATGCTTTTGATGGGGTTGTAAATCTTTAGGCTCTGTGCAGAACAGAAAGCAAGAGCTAATTGATGGCACTTGGGAGGAAGCTTCTCCTGTAGCTTTTATTGAATTGTCTGGTATTCTGAATTATTTGGAAGTACCTGCTGCTAACAAAACCCTGAATATTCAGACTGTTGGACTAACCAAATGTGGCAGATCTCAAGCCGTGTGTTTCTCTTTGGATGTTTTTATAATCTAGCAGTTTATCAGAAAGAGATTATACAGTCAAAGTTTATTTTTAAGTGTCTTTAGGTCTCTCTAATACTGGGAATTGCTGCTCACAAATTTTATTTCCAGCTTGTAACCCAGCTCCTGCTTTTCCAGTAACTCGGCAACCTTTCAACTACTTCACAAGCCAAAGTGAGCGTAACCAGAACAATAGAAATATTTTTAGCTGCAGACTCCTGCTTTTCAGCCCAAGCATTATTAATAATGAAGTGATTTGATACAGAAGTGCAGGGTTCATTGAGGAGGTGCAGAGCTTTGCCTCTCAACCCTTAAAATAAACGTGCAGGGGCACTCCTGGCAGTGCCTGGGGAGAGCCGCGCTCCTTCCATGCCAGCACTGCTGGAGGGGAGCCCTGGCAGAGCTCCCAGTGTGCAGGAACTGGTTTGGGCTGGCTGAGATCAGCCTGGTTTGGGCTGGCTGAGATCAGCCTGGATTGGGCTGGCTGAGATCACCCTGGATTGGGCTGGCTGAGATCACTCTGGATTGGGCTGGCTGAGATCAGCCTGGATTGGGCTGGCTGAGATCACCCTGGATTGGGCTGGCTGAGATCAGCCTGGATTGGGCTGGCTGAGATCACTCTGGATTGGGCTGGCTGAGATCACCCTGGATTGGGCTGGCTGAGATCAGCCTGGATTGGGCTGGCTGAGATCACTCTGGATTGGGCTGGTGCTCCCTGCTCACGTGGAGCTCTGCCCACTGTGCTTCCAGTGTAACTCCAGCCCTGCTCAGAGAGTCACCTCTGCCTGCTGTGCCCAGCATGGCATGGCAGCAGCTGGCAGTGCCAGAGCAGCCAGGAACCACCTGGGAACTACCTGGGCACCCCCTGCTCACCTGGGAATCACCTGGGCACTCCTGACTCACCTGGGCACCTGGGAATCACCTGGGCACCTCCTGCTCACCTGGGCACTCCTGACTCACCTGGGCACCTGGGAATCACCTGGGCACCCCCTGCTCACCTGGGCATTCCTGACTCACCTGGGCACTCATGGTTCACCTGGGGTACTCATAGCTCACCTGGGCATGCCTAGCTTACCTGGGCACTTGTGGCTCACCTGAGCACCCCTCACTCACCTGGACACCCCCAGGCCTGGAGGAGCTGACACTCTTGTCTGCCATGAGCCCCCTGCAGCTCCCAGTGGTGCTGGCAGAGCTTTAGGGCTGCCAGGCTCCCCAGCTGGGCTGTGCTGGTGAGCTGCTGCTGAGGCTGTGCACACTGAGCTATCCCACACCCCTGCCTCGAGTTCCAGGAGCTGTTTGCTTCCTGCAGGGGGGTGTTGGAGCACAGCAGGAGTTTGGGAAAGGAGCACCCACCTTCCCAGTCTGTGCTGCTGGTTTGGCAGGAAGGGTTTCAGGAGGCTGCTGGGAGCCCTTGCTCTCCCTTCCATGTGAATCCAGGTGTTTGGGGGTCAGTTGCTGAGGCTGATTTTTGGGTAGGTTTGAGTTCTTTGCTTCTCTCCTGGGACACAGGTTAGCTGAGCAGTTCCAGTTCATTGCTCCAGGTGGGAGAGGGAAAATCCAGTTTTCCCCATGTCACTAAGCAATGCTGCTCAAAGCTGTGGGAGAAATGTGTGGGGTTTCTTTCCTTGGCTTTGATATGCCTTTTCCAGTTTTTAATAAGAGCCAGCTGGAAGAGCTGTTAGAACTTGTGACCCTTCCTGTTGCTTGTGGCTTTTGAGGATGACAATAGGCTGTCTCTTCTCAATTCATTCTCTTTTGCATAGTGTGCATTTTTTTTTTCAAACATTCTTCCCTCAACCAACATTTTAACTTCTGTTTTCACTGTTTAAATTTTACTGACTATGTGTTTGTGTTTATCCATGTTATTGCTGGAATAATTATCATCTAAAGTTACCTAACTTTTCCCTATTTCTGTTCCAAAAATGAAATTATTCTGAGTGAAGGCTCTCCCTGTTTGAGTTCAAGTCCTTGTCCTAATTTGAGCTAGTCCTTATCTGTATTAGTCTGTACTAGCACAAGTATTAAAGCAGACAGGTACCAACACTTGTCATGCTTGCTGTTGTCTGCATGAAATTGGAAGTGACTGGGGTTGTTGGGCACTGTTTGTGCAGAGTGACAGCAGACACACAGCAGCTCTGGGTCAGAGCAGCCTCTTCAGAATAAATCCTTTTATTTTTGACAGGTTGCTGAGAAGTGCTGTAGTTTTACAGAGCTGGGAACTCCATGTGTGTTCCAAAGTTCCCCTTGTGGAAGGTGTGTGCCCTTTTCAAACAGGTCTTGGTGCTCATGGAGTGTGTTCTGTCCTTAGGAATAAGGTGTTTTTATGGGTGTGAGCAACTGGTGAACATCATGGTTTAGAAATAAATGCCTTAAACTTATTCTAGAGTGACTTTGAAAAAAGCCTCCACACTCATCTGTGAACCTCAGCACCAGTTCATTTTTCACTTAGAGCATTCTTCACATCCTGACCTTTAAATACTTAGTAAATGTCCAATTTTATAACACTGCAGGAGTGTTGGTTGTGCTTTTCTTCATGGGAGTCAAAAGCCAGATAATCTGTGCTTGATCTGTGATCAAACAGGCAATTGGTGCCAATATCAGGAGCAGTCCATCATGGCTGTACTTTGATCTGGTTGCTGAAAGGTTTTTTTCCCCTCTTCTAAACATCCTTTATAGATAATCTTTCCTATTCCATGCATTTTGTTAGTGATTTAGAACACAGATATTGATACCTTTCAGTGCTAAAATAAGATTTTTTTAAAAAAAAGTACTGCAGGGCCCAGAGATGAATGATGAGATGATGGCCTTGAACATCTCCTGGCTGGTCATACCCAGTGCAGATGGTGGCTCAAAGTCATTGTCCCTTACCCTGTGTACTCAGACTTCACAAAAACAACTGCAGTGTCTGAAAGTTCTTCATTCTGACATGGAATTTCATTTCTATTTCACAAGTGTAGAAGCAAATAAAGGTGCCATGAAGTACAGAATTAGATGAATGAGTCTGACCCTCTCAGAGATGGCAGAGTTTCCCCAGCTGGCCTGGAATCAGCATCCTTCAAACATGTCCACAGCCCTCCTGGGTGGGATTTGCACCTTCAGTAGTGCAGGGCTTGGAGCAAAGATTTGGGTGTTCCACAACAGTCCTCTTGCCCAGCAGTAATCTGTAGTAGATGCAGGCTTTGAGCCTAATAGAGCAAAGTAAAATAGCTGAAATTCCAACCCACATTTTCCTTAGCTCAGATGGAAGGAAATAAAAGCTGTCCCGAGGAACAGATGGTGTTGCTGCAGGCTGCTTTTTGCATCTGACCCCAACTTATTTTCAGCTTTGAAACCTGAACCTGCTGTTCTTGGATGTCTTCAGTAATTTTTCTTTATTAAAACAAGTTGTTCCATGAGCAGCAGAACTAGTAAAGCTTCATTTCCTCCGGGTTTTTGTTTCTTGTCCTGAGCTCCCAGCCCACCCCTCTGGGAGCAGTGGAGTTTGAAGTGTGTGCTGGGCAGGCAGCTGCCTCTGATGAGCTCTTGCCAGAGCTGCCTTTTCCTCCTCTGGACCCTGGGCACTGATTTGGATCAGCAGAGCAGGAAAAAAAGCTCATTTTGCCAGCTCAGTGTGTCCTCTTGTACCTGAGTGTGTCTCTCCTGTTGTGTGGTTGCCTTGCCTTGTTTTCACACCTGCTGCTGGAACAGTTAGTGCTGGTGCTCTCCTGCCCCTGCTCATGGCTTCAGGAGCATCCTCCTGGGATCTTCCTGGGATTCTCCATGTACTCTGAGGATTGCAGCACTTCCAGTGCTTAAAGTGGCACAAAATCAATTGTGCTGCCTCTGCCTCACTCACTGTTCAGGCCCAGGAGGGCACAGCATTCTCAATTCATTTACTATTGAGAGGAAAATTCCTGACTCATCTGCTGCAAATTAAGATTTAGAGCCTGCTGCAGTTCTGTGTGAGCCTGGGACTGTGCTTTAATCTCCAAGAAAATGCCCATGGCCCATATGAGCTTGGCCAGAGAGGAGCCTGCCAGTTCTCTTGCTGGTTACCAAGCTTGACTTGTTAGTGGCAACAGCTGTAGGTGATTTTCTCAGGTGTCTTGGGCAATTTCTATGTTAGAAATTTGTGTGGGACTGTGAATTCCACTTGCATGTTTGTTTATTCCATTGTACAGAGACCAACTCTCCTGCTGGTGTGGGAGTTTAGTGCTCTAACAAAAACAGGTGTATGACAATCCTGTTGGTGTTGGGTGTCCTGTATGTTGTTTTTAAAATCCACTGTACCTGGAAAATGGGCTGAGAGAGGCATTGGCCTCCAGGAGCAGTGGCTGATGTGTTTTGCTTTATAAAATCAGCCCAGTGTTGTGGTTTTTTTTGACCAAACTATTCTTTTATGTCACCATTTACAACTGCACATGAGAAGTTGGTTCATGAAGCAAAGCCTAGAGCTTTCTCCAGTTGTCTGAGGATAATTCAACATGATTTTTCTACAAGACATGTTTGTCTTGGCATCGATTTTTGTGCATTTTTGGGCAAATGAGACCAGGCAAGACAGAGCAGGAGGATCCTGGTTTGCAGACAGCATTCTTTCCATCATCTCTTTACCAGCACAGAAGGAAGGGCTCCTCACCTCCCTCTTCTACTTCCAGCACAGTCCTAGAGCTGGGATAAACTGCCTGGGAGGCTGCTTGAGCAGAATTCATCCTTCATCTCCAGGTTGGCCAGTTGCCTGGAGATAAATTTATTTCTAGTCAGACTTTGAGAGTTCACTAAACCATCACAACAAAATCCTTGGCTTCTGATTCAGTGCCTACAGGTAGGGAGAGCAGAAACTCAACAACCTTTTCCAGGAACCAGTGCAGCATTGGTTTAAGACAGTTATTTACCAGAAATATTTGATTATGCTTCACTTTTTACTGCATTCATGTCTGTGTGTTTTGAAGGTGGGGGCCTCCAGTTCCTCCCTGTGTTACTGCTGCCTGTTGAACACAGCTTAGCTAAAAATAAATCCCAGTGCTGAAGGAGTTCCTTGAGGGAAATGCATTTGAAGCATTTGCATTCCAGATGCCTTGAGAAGGCTGAGCCCAGGTCAGCAGGGTTGGCACAGGAGGAGGAATTGCTCACCCCCAAAGGTCAGGCAGGCTCTGCCTGGTCCATCCTGGGCACGTGGGCACCGACCTCCGTGGAATTCCTGCTGCTCCTCCATGGAATTGCTGCTCCATGGAATTGCTGCTCCTCCATGGAGTTCCTGCTGCTCCATGGAGCTGCTGCTCCTCCATGGAATTCCTGCTGCTCCTCTATGGAATTGCTGCTGCTCCATGGAATTGCTGCTCCTCCATGGAATTGCTGCTCCTCCATGGAATTGCTGCTCTTCCATGGAATTGCTGCTCCTCCATGGAATTGCTGCTCCTCCATGGAATTGCTGCTCCTCCATGGAATTGCTGCTCTTCCATGGAATTGCTGCTGCTCCTCTATGGAATTGCTGCTCCTCCATGGAATTGCTGCTGCTCCTCCATGGAATTGCTGCTCCTCTATGGAATTGCTGCTCCTCCATGGAGCTGCTGCTCCTCCATGGAATTGCTGCTGCTCCATGGAATTGCTGCTGCTCACTCCAGACTCCCCTGGAGTCACAGTCAGGAGGAACCTCTGGGCTGAGCAGGATGTCACAAGTGCTGGTGAGACAATAGAGTTTGTGTCTAAAAGTGAAATAGAAGATTCAGTTGATTCAGTTCCTAGAAGTGGAGCTGAGTGAGTGTGGTACCAAGAGGATTTACAGATTTCTGTGACTGCTTGTAGTGAAGGAGCTCCAAACCCTTTGCTCCTGGGGCAATTCCACATCAGCACCCTTTGGAAGCAGGACTGAGGTGTGCTCTGGCTGGCTTGTTTGGTGCCTGTTCATGCAGGAGGCTGGAACTTAACCAGGAAAATTGTCTCATTAAAGAAAGTTCTTCCTTTCTGACAGCACAAGACTGTGCAGCAGCTGCTCAGTAGGGCAGAGAATTTGCCCTACTGAGAATTAATGTGACTCAAACATCCTTTTTTTTTTTTTAAAAAAAGAGAAGCCTGGCATAATCAGATCTCTGTATCACATTTACAAGAGGCACAATTTCCCTGGGCTGTTCATGGGATGTGTTCCAGCTGCTGGAGACAGAGCTGACTCTACCTCCCAGTTGTGGCTGGGTCGTGTGCCAGGCTGTGTGGGTTGCTTCAGACCTGTTAAATCATGGAGCAAGATCTCATCTTGTCTGTAGCACTTGAGTTCCAACCATTTACAGTCATAAAACAGAGGGAATATAAAGCAAGGGCAGGAGAGTGGGCTGGGATTTTGCACAGAGAGCTGAGAAGGGTGGGGAGGGAGCGAGGAGAGAGGTACCAAAAGGGCACCAAATATGATGGAGTGCTACATCCTCAGTAGTATTCAAACAGACAAAACTGTTGCTTAGATCTCTTGATTTTTTTCTGCTTGATTCAAGAGCCTTATTACAGCATAAATCTCCCCTTTGTGTTATATCCAAAGCCCTCTTGTTCCTGCTGCTGGGGCACAGCATTCTGTGTTTATATTCAGGACACCCCTGAAATAGCTGGGAGCTGTCATGTCACTTGGGGTGTAAGTGAATGTCCTACACATACTTTATTTCCTTAAACTCTGATTTTGAAGGGGTAAAACTACCAAACCCCAAAGCCAATGCTCCCCATGCTCAGGCTGTAATAACCTGCAGAGGAGATTCTGGTCACGAGGGATATATTGGTATGCACAGAGTAACTCCTCAAATATTTCTTCTTCCTCCAGATTGAATTCAAAATTTTTTGAGTGTAAGAAAACAAGAAAAAAATAAAAGCCAACCCTGGGAATGCTTGAATGTTGAGGGCTTGGGATACATTTCTCTTTTGCCTTGTGACTGTGTTGGTTTAAGACAAGCAGAATTTTAGAGCATTTGCTTCCTGTCCTAAAGGAACTGGTCCTGCACACCAAGTAGGAAACACTACTGAGCTGTTGTTAAAGCATGTTTCTTTTCTCTTTGAACTTCCCTAGGCTGGAGTGAAAGGGACGTTAGGAAGACTAGTGGGAATTTTTGAGGTAAGTTTCAGACACGGGTGCTGTGAAATTTTGCTGCAAAAAATCATCTTGCAGTAAGGATGGCTCTGCAGGGTTGTGGAGTGAGGGGATGGTGGTAAATAAAAAGCACCCACTCAGCAATTCTCATCTTTGCAATGGGCACTTCAGTGCAATCAAGGTGATAACTGGTGTGGCTGAATATTCTTGGTGCTGCCAAAACCTGGGGAGTGGGATCCTCCCTTCATTTTTAGCACTCACAGCCACAGCTGGCACAGTCAGCAGGTACCAGACACAGCTCTTCTTGCTGCTGTTCTGTCACTGACTCCTTCAAACTCATGTCAAATAGGTCAGAGCCTTCCCAGCTGGACTCATTTGTAAGCACATCCACAAACCACTGCTCCACAGATCAGGAACTACACTTTTGGGTGTCCCTGTTAACACTTTCAGACCTCTCTGATTTACAGCACAACAGTTTTTAGTAGCTGAGGGTGAGTTGTGCTGTGGGAATAGCTGCACCCAGGGTGGGCAGTTTGCATCTTGCAGTGTCCCAGTGCCCTCCTGCCTGAGAATGTTTGTTGTTTCTGTTGGTTGGATGTTACTTTGTCCCCTTTGCCTTCCAGAACCGGGACAGGAAGCACAGGACTTATGTTTACGTACTCATCGTCACCGAAGTGTTGGAGGACTGGGAGGACTCTGTCAATATTGGTAAGTTGGTGCAATCTGCATTAACTGGTGGGGTCAAACCACAGGTCAGCTCAGCATCCCTCTGGGACCTGGAGTCTGTGTGAGTGTCATTGGGAAAAGTTGTAGTTTGGGAAAAAAACTGTGGTGAAATTGATGCTTTTGTCACCTCTGTAGCCCAGGAGAAGCCAAGTAAGTGTCCAGCTGCCTCTGCAGCAATTTTGTGTTTAATTTTTACACTGTAAAGTACCAAGCAAAGAGCATGAAGAATTGTCCTGTCTGAGACTAGAGGAAATACATGTGGGCAGAGTGGCTTAATAATTCCCATGAAATCTCTGTGTTTAAATTGGATTCTCAAGTGGAAATGAACCTGTTGTTGCCACAAGGTTTGTGACTGCACTGCAGCAAATGAAACATGACTCCCCTCAGGCTCTTTATGGAAAGAGTAAGAACTGAGAGCTGAAAAGAAAAGCTACTGAAGTCCACCTGCCAACTGGTGGAAATTGGGTGGTGCTTGATGTGTGTGTTGTGATTTGCTGTAAAATGAGCATCTGGCTTGAACAGAGATCACAGAAATAGCAAAACAATGTTGTTGGGTTTTTTTTTAATTAAGAACTGCAGGACAGGGAATGTACTGCCCTAAACAAACACCTGTCCCTGGGGATGGGGAGCTCTCAGTGTGGGGTTGGAGTGGGAGACCAATGAGACCAGAGAACATCCTCCTGTTGCATCTCCTGATTTCTCTCTTTGCCCTCAGGAAGGAAAAGGGAATGGTTTAAGATAGAGGATGCCATAAAAGTTCTGCAGTATCATAAACCAGTGCAGGCCTCATATTTTGAGACCTTGAGGCAAGGCTGCCTGGCCAACAACGGCACCCCGGTGATGAGCACGCCCTACTCCGAGAGCTCCGTGTCCGACATCAGATGACTGACGAGGTCCCTGCCAGAGCAATTCCCAAAAGCAGACTGAGACCTGGATTTCCCTCCCCTCCCTGTTCCCATGCCTCCTCCCTCACACCAGGCATGGGCAGCTGCCTGGGGCAGAGCAAGTGTTCAGAGTGCTGCGATTTAGTGCAAGGTGGGATGATTTTTTTTTTTTTTCGTTGGCTTTTTTTGAAATTTTTTTTTTTTTTCTGGATCTGTATTTTGTAAAGTACATTTTGTGCATGAAGTGCCCCTTTCCTGGTACTCCACTCCACAGCCTGGAGGCTGCCAGCCCTGCCTCTGCCTTGTGCTCTGAAGTGTCCCAAGTGTCCCCTTCGTGTCACCCCAGCCAGAGCCACTTTTTTTTTTCTTTTTTTAAGTAAAAGACTTCCAATGTGAGATCAGCTTTTCAAGTCTTAGTCTGTACTGTAAGGTGCTGCTCAGACCCATGTGGGGATCACTTGCAGCACATCTGTATAAACTTTTTTTTAGATGGAGGATCTAACATTTTAATTTTGCGGGAGTTCGTTTTTTTTTTTTAATCCTGGTCTGCTTCTGAAAAGAAGGGTTCATAATTAATCTGTTTGCCTTTTGTTCTGTTTTTTAAAAACACACATTCTGTGACAGTGCTAGTGGCTGGGCCAGTTCACTCCCCAATGCAGTATCTCCTGATTTAGTGCAGTGACACTTGAAGTTGAGGGCAGAGTTGGGATCACCTGCAGAATCCCCGCGGCCTCTCCGACGTTTCTGCCTTTCCACCCTGGGCTGGAACCGCTGGCCAAAACCAGCCTGAGCAGCTGTGACAGCACCCTGATGGCACCCTGCAGTGGGAGCTGGGGCTGCAGGGGCTCGGACAGACAGACAGACAGACACAGCCAGCCTGCAGTGTGGCTCACCAACGCTGTCCCTGCTCCCTGCTCGCGTCTCTCTTGTCCACATGCCTTACGCCGTGCTGAGCTGGACACTTCGTGCTCACCGCAGAACCACCAGGCCCTGAAGAGAAGAGGGGAGGGGGGAAATTCAGGTGTTCAGTCTCTTTGTCCTGTGGTTCTGCAGCACTTGGGGTGGCAGCGTGGAGTGTGCTGGAGGTGTGCCCTCCCTGAAAGGTACAGCTGCCTCCTGCAGGCAGATTCCCTGGGGAGCAGCACAGCAGAGCTCCCCGCTGCGTTGGCACACTTCACACGGGGTTTGTTGTTTTATTGCTGTAAGTTTCATGCTGTCTTGATTTGCCAACAGTGTTGTCTAGTTGGGAAATAAAATGGGAAGGGTTGGGGTTGGGGGGGGGCGGGGTGGGTTGGGACAGGTACAAGTTTTGGGAGGGGCATTAATTAATCCCTGGCTTGGGACAAGAAGTGGTTGCTGAGTTCAGTAACTTCTCCTTTGTCAGAGCAGAGCCAAGATGTGAAATTAAATCTGCAGTACTTTTTTTTTTTTTTCCTTTTTTTTTTCCTGCTCTTTATTTAACAGAAAATATTCTAATAAACACTCACTGTTCTGGAGTTTTCTCTCTTCCTGAGAAGCGCTTACAATATGAAAATCTGATAGAAATATCCATGGAGCCTGGGACAAGGGGGAATGGTATCCTTGCTGGTTTGGCAAGAAGCTGTTGATTTTAAGATCCTCCTCTGTTCCTTTCCTTGTTCTCCCTGCTTTCATCGGTGTGGAGTAGCAAGGCCAAAAGCAGTGCCAGTGATCGCTGACATGGAAAACCACGTGTAAGGAACAGCCCATTATTCAAGGAGTAGCTCAAACCCAAGCGTCTGGAATTGAGCCTAAATTACACCAGTTCAGCTCACTTCAACTTAGAGACGAATGTACAATCCTTTCTCACTATGTGCTGGTCAGCCTGAACCAAACTCTCAAAAGGGCTTGAATATTCTATCTGGAAGTGTCCAAGAAATTCCCAGAGTTACTGTCCCCGTGCCCTGCGAGGCACTGACAGCCATCTACTGCCTTCAACGAGTCTTGGTCTCTACTGTACAGATTAGTATGTTGGAAATGCTTTGCAACAAAACAGCTGGTACTCCTGAAAGAGTAACTGCAGTTTTAATATCAGCAGCATGCACACTTTTGTTTTTAAACTAAAAATGTTTTTACAGGGCTGTTAAACTGACAATTTAGGGTAGAATATTGTTAATGACTTGCTAATGGCTTCTTTGTTTGGGTCAGAAAAAATAAATTGTGCCAAGAAAGTGTTTTAATGTGGCATGGATTGATGCTGTTACCACAGAGTGGCTGATGTTATGCCTTGTAACTGGAAATGGCTCCTGGGGCAGGAATAGCCTAGATTGAAGAGATGCAAATTTCAGACCAAGCCTGAGCCCTGTGCTCCCTGAGCCTCTTCCTGCATCACACAATTCCCATCTTCCACAGCATCTGAGATTCTCTCTAGAGCTGGTGCAGCTGCACCCCCAGCAGTTGGAGTGGTTTTATCTAAACTGGTGTTAACTGGTTTGGGATTGATTGCCCTGTCTGTGTGAGGCTCAGGGGAGGGTGGCTCTGGTTCTGCAGCCCTGATGGTGCTGCTCAGTCTCACTGCTGGGACCACTGTCCTGAATGTGCTGAACCCCAGGGGATGAGCCTGTGCTAAAGCTTTTAGCTCCCAGCTGTGCTGAAACTGCTGCTGTTCCAAGCTGGTAGCAGTGGATAGTGGATCTTTACCCCAGCTGGCCTGGCCCTTATGGGGAGCATCACTGTGTCTCAGCATCCATGGGAGCAGTTCTTAGCTGGCTCTCAGCCTGGCACTGCTGGGAGCTGAGTATGACACAGGGTGTCCCCAGCCAGCCAGTGAGGTGCAGCAGCTGTCCTGACAAGTCCCAAATGCTTTTTGGGGGTATGAGCAGGGTGCAGGTGAGGAGGGACTGCTGCTCTTCATCACCTCTGGGCTCTGGGGGTCCCTCTGAAGTTCCTTAGGGGCACAGTGATGTCACTAATGGGGTCACTTCTCTTGCCTCTTTCCATTCCTGTGGCCAAGGACACCCCACTCCTGGTACACCAGCAAGGGGCAGGGAATTCTCCACCAGTTTGGTGACTCCAGAATGGGATCAGGAGAAGACACCCCTGGAGCACCTTGTGTCTGAGTACTGTTTGATCTTTCCAGCAGGATTTGTCAGATCCCAAACCTCTGTGATGGTCTTACATGTGTGTAAAGTGCAGAGAGAGCTGAGTGTAATGAAACCCAGCAGGGCTGGAATTGTGGGGCTCTTGTTTTGGGGAGTCTCTCCCAGACAAGGGTTTGTTGTGGTGGAAAAGGGATTTTGGTTCTTTGGTTATTGGCAGCTTGGAAATCGTGTGGCAGGAACCACACAGCCCTTGGCTGAGCTGGTTGCTGTTGGGTGTGTTGGGTTTCAGATGTGGCTCTGCTCACACTGAGGTTGTTCAAAGGCACATTTCAGAGGGAGGAATCCCTTTGCAGTGCAGCTGGGGATTGGGGGATTTCCCTGCTGGGTGGTGGGTGCTGCTTGGCTGAGCCACTGCTGGGCCTGCGAGGTGCTGCCTTTTCCTGGGAGAGAAGACTGAAAGCAGGGAGGGTTTTTTTTTTTGCCTCCCCTATCTCAGGGCAGTGTTGCCACTCCCCAGCAGCTCTGGCCAAGCTCTCCATGCTCTGTGTGGTCAGCAGGGCCAGCACACCCCAGCTCAGAACTGCTGTGGCACTGAGAATTCTGAGCCATTGGCAATCACCTCTCCAGGTACAGCATTAGGCAGAACATTCCCTGGATGTGTAACAGCCACTGTGCAAACTGAAAAGATTATTTTTTTTCAAATTGAAAACATTAAACCTCAAGCTGTAAAACCTCCCCAGAACTGAGGCAGTGACAGCAGGGAGGGGACATGGTGACAGTCTCCTCAGGTTGGTTTGCTTCCAGCTTAGCCAGGTGTTTTGGGAATAGAGGAAAGGCTGCATGTCACCCATGGGTGCTGGGGAGGCAGCACCCAAACCTGCTGCTGTCAAAAAACCCTGGTGCTGGGGGAAGGAGGGAGCTGGGTTTGGGGGCTGGAAGGAGCAGCAGTATCAGCATTCCCAGCAGCTCTGTTCCTGTGTAGATGGATGCTGTGAGCTCTTCCCTTTTGTCCTGCCCAGCACCGAGGCAGCTCATTCAGCCTCAGCTGGAATGTGCCTTAAAGCAAACTCTGTAAAGGGGAAAATGAAAAGGGATTGGAATCTGCAAGTGTTGCTTTTTCCCTTGTGCGGCCACAAAGTATTCAGTGGCTAAAAATGTGGGTAGGGAATGTCAGGAATCCTCAGTTCCCTTCCCAGATCTAGCAGGGGCTTTGGGCCTTTGCCTCAGCTTTTCCATGCACAAGCTGTGTTCAGCATTCCACAGCGAGTGGGGATCAGAGGCTGGAGGCTGCCCAGCTCCAGCAGGTTCCCCTTGTACAAGAGCTGGAGGTTTTCCTGCCTGTTCTCTCTGTTTTATCCCAAACTGCTGTGTTTGTGTTTTCACACCCATCCCTGTGCAGGGCATACAGGAAGCACTGGGGGTTGGTGGGGGGTTGCTTTGGGGTTTGACTCGATCTGGTGCTGGGGGGGGGGCAGAGCTGCATTTTCTGCCAAACCTGCCCCAAGCAGGGACTGGTGCAGTGTGAGGAGCTTTTCCCTCTGGCTGACCCAGTGATTCCCAGGCTGGGTTTTCCCTCCTGGATCAGTTCTCCTGCTCAATAAGGCATCATCAGGTGGCTGCAGCCCTTCAGGGACGTGGTGACATCATGGCTGGAGTGTCCCTCAGCTGCTCCCTGAGTCCCTGACACACACAGGGTGTGATCCTTATTTTCCTGACCTTGGAATGAACTAATCCAGCTGCAGAGATCCTGGAGTGCTGTTCTAGGGTAGTGTCAGGGGTCTGTACATAACTAAGGTGTAGCTGGTGAAAAAGAAACTGAACTGGACTGAAGTTGTATTTAGGAGATTTATACATCTCTCTGGTGCTAGTCCATAGAGGTTTGGTTTTTTTCTTGTTTTTTTTTTCTTTTTTTTTGGTGGGAAGATGGGAATTTTGATGTTATACTTGATGAATTTGCTCTAGAATTGCCTCAGAAACCTGGGGAGGTCTGAGAGTATTTGTTGAATTTCCTGTGTGTCCTATTTTATATTTATTAAATCAGAAAATCTGGAATGATCACTTTGCATTTGCTGCTCAGTCCTTCCATGAGCTCTGGGTACATGGGGGGCTCCTGGCAGTGCCCCCAAATCAGGGGGAGGGGACCCCAGACCCCAGCTGAGGGATGAATGACCAGTGTCCACTGTCCAGCCTCCTGTCCATGGCTGTGTTTGCCTGAGGCTTCTTCATTCCTCCCCAAAACAAGGAATTCCCATGGCAAGTCAGGGCTGTGGGGCTTTGACTGTCTCTGGTTTGTGTCTGAGCTGGAACCTTCGACCTCACCCCCACAACTGAGGGTGGGACTGACCTTGGTGTGAGGAAAAACAGGTTCTGAATCCAGATACTGATCCAAGTCACCCAAACATCCAGGCCTGGAGTGGGGCCTGATGCTGAGGGATCCCTGGGTGTTGTGCTCCATGTGATGGTGGGGTCAGCTGGGATGTGGTGGGATGTCTCATGGACGTTCTTGTGCTGCTCCTGCCACCTGGCTTTCACAGGGAAGTGTCAGCAAGTTTGCAGAAGGAAAACTGATGTAGAGAATGAACTTGCTGATTTATTAGGATTAAAAGAGGCCTGGTATTTCCAGTGATTTTCAATGAGTTGCAAGAGAAATATTCAACTCTCTGTGAATTCAAGATGGTTTTGTACTTGTAATTCCCATAATCTGTTTGGGTTTATTTTCCTGGCTGCAGATCTCTGTTCCTCACTCCAGCATTTGGTGTTTCTAATCTCCTGGTGAGCTACACATGGGAGGGTTACAATAAATTACACAGCTTGCAGAAACACTTTGCAACTGCAAAGGCCCTTTGGAAATGGAGCATTGCAGTGGATGCTTTTTGTCTTTTTTACTGACTCATTCTTACAACACCTTTGTTCAAAGTCCCACACGTGAGGTAGAAAACACGTTCTGTTTCCTTTGGGGCTGTGTCTCAGCTGGAGCCTCTGGGTAATGCAGGTGTAGGACATCCCTGCATGAGTCTGATATTTCATTTTGTGTCTCCACAAAGGCTGGAGGGCTCTCTGTGTGGCAGGGTCCTGTCACAAGGGGTTTTTTTCTGCTGAGTTTGTGTGAGAGGGAGGCCATTGCTGTCTTTAAAAGAGTAAAAAATTGAAAACAATTAAATTGGTGGATGCCAGTTTGTGAGAGTGTGGGCTGTAATCTAGTGCCAACAATAAACACACCAGTATTTCACACGGCTCTGCCTCCTGCCTGGTCTCTCCATCCCACTGCTTTTCTCTGTGTATGTGAACTCAGAAATCAGGCAATGGTGTCACCCGAGGAGAAAACCCTCCCTGCAGTGGCTTGGGGACAGTCACAGCCTGCAAGAGGAGCTGCAGGGACATCCCCAACAGCCTGCTGTTGAGATGGGGCATGCAGTCTGTAATAAAAAGGGACATTTTAAGGAAAGAGCCTCGTGGAGCCTCCGAATGTGCTCCCACCTCTCACAAAACCCTTCGCAAGGGAGCAGCTGTGGGAGAGGCTGCACAGAGACCCCCAGCACCCCCGGCCGTGCCACAGAACGGTGAGGAAGGTGAGCTCGCTGCGGAGACCCATCCCTAAGCGAGCCTCCGCAAATTCCCTTTGGGACCGGGATGTTTTCCTGCTGAAAACCCGGCGGCTGGTGCAGCACAGCCTCGGTCGCAGCTGCGGCGCGGAGCCCAGGGCAGAATTAATCCGTACTGACGGCGGCGTTAATGCCTGAGCAGAGGCAGAGTCCCCCCGCGGGGACCCCCGGCCCGGCGTTTCTGGGCGGATGAGCAGCCGGGGGGATGCGCTGGCTGGAAATCCGGCCACTTGCGCTCAGCTGCTTAAACGGGAGCTTAGCGGCTCAGCAAAGCTGTCCCCAATTATGTGCTGG
The DNA here is from genome assembly GCF_903797595.1 of Erithacus rubecula. Classification (NCBI taxonomy): domain Eukaryota; kingdom Metazoa; phylum Chordata; class Aves; order Passeriformes; family Muscicapidae; genus Erithacus; species Erithacus rubecula. The sequence goes on from NC_136678.1 coordinate 3,363,712, forward strand.
GGGCCAAGCGGCGCAGGGGAGGGGGCTGATGTCTCACAGCGGGGTTTGGGGCAGGAATGAATAGTCTGTGTTGTTATTTCAGCTTTTCCCCGCTGCCTGACGCCCCTTACGCCCAATCACGACGGTGCCTTGTCCCCAGGGTGGGTGGAGATGCTGCCTCAGCCCCCCCAACATCCTTCCCCACCCCAAGGCAAGCAAGGGGGAGATTTCTCCAGGGATGAGCAGGTCTTGTGCTGCCCCGGCTTTAACTCCCTTTCGCCCCTAATTTGGGTACTCTGGGAAACAGTGGATTGGGGAAAAAAATGGGATGTGTGGATGCTGCAGGTGTCCTGGGCTGGCTGTGGCCATGAGGGGCTTGGTGACCCCCGGTCTCTTCCCAGGATGTTGCTTCCCCTGGACCACGCATGCTCCTCCTGGGCATGTGCTCCCACTCGCTCATGCTCTCCAAGGAGCTTTCCTAGAAATGGATGGAGTTATTTTTAGCCGTGGCACAGCAGGGTTCAGCTGGGAGGGGATGGCAGCAGTGGACGGTGGCAGCATGGAAGGCCCCGAGGTGACACTGCTGGGCTGGGGAGGATTGGGGGTCCTGTCCCACTCTGTGGTTCCCCCATTGCCGTGGTGAAAGGGGCTGGGGCTGGTTTGGGAAGGGGCTCTGGGGCCGGGGGAGACTTCCACTGTTGAGGAAAGTGGGTTCCCCCTGGGGACAATGGGACACTGGGAACAGCAGCTGTTGGCCCCTCTTGGGACAGCTGGTGCCCTTTTCTGCTCTGGATAGGGGAAAATGCCCTGCATAGGGTGGGCAGGAGGTGAGGGCAGCAGTGCAGGGACTAGCAGTGGTTCAGGCAGCAATATGGGCAGGGTGCAGGGAGCACTGCAGGCAAAGGTTCAGGCAGAGGCACAGGCAGAGGTGCAGGCAGAGTCCAGGGTACAACCGACTGTGCCATGGCCAGGTCCATCCCAGACTGTTGCTGCTCTTTCCCACCACCTCAGGAGGCTCTGGATGCTCTGCAGTGGCCAAGCCCTGCCCTGCTGCCACTCCAGGGGCTGTGTCCCCCCATCTCCTCCCTGTCCAGGCTCCTCTTTCACCTGACCCCACGGGGTGATTGTTTTCTGTAGCTGTTGGAAGCGCAGTGGGGCCAGCGCTGCGCGGTGTCCCCGCTCCTGCCTGACCCACTTAGCGGCACCATCTGCTCCCTGCGGGCAAAGCGGATTAGCCCCGCGGCGGGATCAGGGCTGGGGCGCCGCCACCCCTGTGGGTGACACTGCTGTCACCAGCATAGCCCCTGCCTGGAGCCCCCAGGGTGCAGCCACAGCAGGAGCCCCTGGCCAGGGACCCACACCCAGTGTGGATGAGCCTGCCCGTGTTCCTGAATCCAGCCCTGTGGGTTGCTTGTCTCACACCACACCTACATATCCATCATCCATCCATCCATCCATCCATCCATCCATCCATCCATCCATCCATCCATCCATCCATCCATCCATCCATCCATCCATCCATCCATCCATCCATCCCTCTTCTCCTACCCACACCCCAGCTGTGCACTCACCTGCCAGATGTGCAACTCCCCCATCCCTCCCTCCATCTCTCTGCCCACCACTCCACTCTCTCCCTGCCTCCCAGAGACCTTTACTTCCTTTTTTCCCCATTTTTCCCTTCTTCCCTTTCCTGGTTCCCCGTTTTTCCATTTTCCCTGTCTCTCCTTTCCCTGTTCCCTTGTTTCCCATTTTCCCTGGCTCTCCTTGTCTGGTTCCCCATTTTTCCATTTTCCCTGTCTCTCTTTGCCCAGTTCCCTTGTTTCCCATTTTCCCTGGCTCTCCTTGTCTGGTTCTCCATTTTTCCATTTTCCCTGTCTCTCTTTGCCCAGTTCCCCATTATTCCATTTATTTTTTCCATTTTCCCTGTCTCTCTTTACCCAGTTCCCCAATTTTCCATTTTCCCCGTCTCTCTTTCCCTGGTTCCCCATTTTCCCCATCTCTCCTTGCCCGGTTCCCCATTTTTCCATTTCCCCTGTTTCTCTTTGCCCGGTTCCCCATTTTCCCTGTTTCTCTTTCCCCGGTTCCCCATTTTCCCATTTTCCCCATCTCTCCTTGCCCGGTTCCCCATTTTTTCCATTTCCCCTGTTTCTCTTTGCCCGGTTCCCCATTTCCCCTGTTTCTCTTTGCCCGGTTCCCCATTTTCCCCGTCTCCCTTTGCCCGTTTTCCCGTTTGTTTTTCCCTTTTCCCCGCCTTTCCTTACCCGGCTCCCTCCGCTCCCCTCGCGCGTTTTCCCGCCCCCCCGCCCGGTCTTTGCTGCCCCCTGCCGGCCGCGCGCCGCCACCGCCCCTTCTAACAAAGCCCCGCCCCCTTCTCCACAAGCTCCGCCCCTTTTTCCTCTCACCACGCCCCCTTCCCGCGCGCTCGCTCGGCCCCACCCCCGCGCCCGTCACGCGCCGCGCGGGTTCCGGGTGCGGGCGGCGCGCGCAGGTGGGCGGGGCGGGGCGGGGCGCGCGCGCGGGGATCCCCAGAGTGGGGGGTGTGGGGGGGAGCCCGGGGCAACCCGAACCCGAACGAGGAGGAAAGGGGGGGAATTGGGGTGGGGATCGGGGATCTGGGGTATCCCGGGCAGAGCCCAGTGCGGGGGACCCGCAGGTGGAGGCGGATCCCCCCCAGCCCCAGCTCTGCGGGGAGGGGAGTGCGGGGTGACCCCCCCCCACGGGGTGATACAGCGCGGGGGATCATTAGCGGGTAGTTGGTTATTAGCGGGCGGGAGGTGGGTTATTACCTGCGCGCTGGTCATTCCTGGGTGGTGAATTCCCGGGGTGGGGGTCATTCCCGGGTGGTGAATTCCCGGGGTGGGGGTCATTCCCGGGTGGTGAATTACCGGGGTGAGGGTCATTCCTGGCAGTGAATTCCCGAGGTGAGGGTCATTCCCGGGAGGTGAACTCCCGGGGTGGGGGTCATTCCCGGGCGGTGAATTCCCGAGGTGGGGGTCATTCCCGGGAGGTGAACTCCCGGGGTGAGGGTCATTCCCGGCCGCTGAATTCCCGGGGTGAGGGTCACTCCCGAGGCCGGTGGGTCACTCCCGAGGCTGTGGCTTGCAGAGCTCCGGTCCGTGGGGCCGGCCAGGCGCGTCCCCCCCATGCGGGCAGGAGCCGGCGCTGGGCCATGAGCAACGCCACGGCCCCCACGGCCCCGGGCGCGGCGGGGGACTCGCTGGTGGGCTCCGTGCTGGGACCCTTCCTCCTCCTCACCCTCCTCGGCGCCCTCCTGGCCGCGGTGAGTGGGCGGGCAGGGGGCACTGGGGGGCAGCGAGCCCAGCGCCGAGCCCCGCGCTGCTGATGCCTTTCCCCGCAGGTGATGTACGTCAAGAAGAAGCGCAGGTGAGCGGGGATGCGGCGCTGGGGGCCTTGGGGGGCTGCGGGCTCACCGCTCACCGCTGACCCCCGGCAGGTCCGACCGGCTGCGGCACCGGCTGCTGCCCATGTACAGCTACGACCCGGCGGAGGAGCCGCCCGAGTCGGAGCAGGAGCTGCTGGTGGAGGCTGAGGAGGCTCAGGTGAGTGGCTGTGGTAGGAATTGGCGTTTATCCTGATTTTTTTTTCTATGAAAAATTGAAGCAGCAGCAAGTGAGGCGCCTGTCCCGAGGGAGCTGTGGGAATCGTGGGAAAGACCTCCAAGAACGTTGAGTCCAACCTGGAGGGAGTGGGGCTTTGGGTGTAATCCAGAGGTTTTTGGGAGGGTTGGGCTGCGTGGGCAGTGCCCTTCCCCACCCGCCACGCCGCCCTGGGCTGCAGGTGTGTCCCTCTGTGTTGCAGGTGGTGCCCGGCTGGGGGGGACCCTCTCCCCCCTGGCCCCCACGCAGGGACTGGAGGGCCTGACCCCGCCTGGAGCACCGGGACCGGATCCTGCCCGCTGGAGGGAACGGAGGACGGTGTCAGCACTGGTACCACCAGCCAAAACGGGCAGGATGTGCCACGGTGGTGCTACAGCCACTGCCCCCACCTCTGAGCACTGACCAGGACATCTCCCACCTCAGTGCCTGATTTTGCCTTTTTTTTTTTTTTCGCTTGAACTGCTCCAGCAGCCCCTTGGAAAGCGCCAGGAGGGCGCACAGGGGCTGGGGCAGTGGCAGGGAGCAGCAGGCTGCTGGCACGGGATGCCCGGGGAAAGTGGGATAAATAAACGTCTCTGCCTTGGCCCCGAGGCTCGGTGTGGGGCTGGGGGTCCCCGACCTTGGGCGGGATTTTGGGGGACAAAAGGGCTTTGCCTGTTTGTGTTTCCATCGGTAGCTCATCCCCGTGGATGGCTGGTGGCTGCCACCAGCACGGATGTCCCTGTGGAGATGCCCTGGGAGGAGCCATCCCTGCCCCACCCAGCCGAGGACAGAGGCGACACAAACATCCATAAAATGTTTTATTCAAGTAACTGCAAATAGGAACCCAAAAGGTCGTTAACAGTGAACCAAAAAAGAAACCCAAACCAAACCCCGATTCTCTCCCGCCGGGGCCGCCCGGCACCGACCTCCGGTCCCGCTGCAGCCGTCGTGCCGGGGCAGAGGGGCAAGGGGAGCATCCCATGGTCCCCCCACACCTCTGCCCTGCCAGCCTCGATCCCTTGAAGCAGCAGAGCGAACTAGACCTCAAATTAACGATTTAAAAAAAAAAAAGAAAAATGGAGCCTAAAAAAAAAGGGGAAAAAAAAAAAATACCCCACAGCCCCCAGCAACACCCCGAAAACAGGAACCACCGAGCCCACGGTGCCCCAGCAGCGCATCTGTGAGTTCAGAGAGTGGAACTTAAATATCCAGAGGTAGTTGTGAATGAAAGGAAAAAAAGTACTCAACAAAAAAAAAATATTTATACCAGAACCTATGAGGAAAGGGGTGCTCGGGCACCTCTGGGGACTGGCACCCCCGGGGACGGGCACCCCAGGGATGGGCACCGGGCCCCGGCAGCGCTGCGGGAGCTGCTCCCACACACAGTGCAGTCACCCAGGACTGGGGGGACAAAGGGGTTGCCCAGGGTAGCAGCAGGGCCAGAGCAAAGGTCTAATGCATTTGGGGGGGGTCTCACCTTCACTGCCCCCCCATCTCTTCCCTGCAGAGGCCCCAGTGCTGGGGGGGGGGCAGCCAGCACCCACTTTGGTGGGGTGAGATCACTGCATGGGGGGCAGCGAAGGTGGGGGGTGCCAGCCCAGCTCTCTGCCGTGATCCCCCTTTCCAGTGGGGCTGCTCCGAAGGCCAGGGCTGGGGAGGGGGAGCTGGGGCAGGTGCCCCCCCCGGGCGGGGGCTGTGGGGGCCGCCCGGGTTGGGCCATTTTCCAGTGCTGCCGTTGTCTGAGGGTGAGGAGGGAGCGGAGGAGGGAGGAGGAGGAGGAAGCCAGGGCGGCACAGTGGGTCTCTCCCCGTCCCTCTCCCCCGGCCGCTGCGGGGCCGTCGGGCGATGAGGTAGCGCCGGTTCGGGAGGTGTCACTGCTCCTCCTCGGATGACTCCTGGGAAATGTTCACCTCCTCCTCGTCCTGCTGCTGCAAGGCAAAGGAATGTGGCCGGGGGGTGTCAGGGGGTGCAGACTCATTTCACTGCTCCCGAACAAAGAGCTGGCCAGAACCATCACACCCTTTGTGCAACGAGGGAAACTGAGGCACAGCACCCTCTTGAATTAAAATTAACTTCAGTTTAGCACTTAAATCCCAGGTGAGAAACCCCAAGGATGGGCTCACAGTGAGGAAATCACAACACTGAGTGTAGAACCGCTGTCCCCAGTGGCCACCGGGGGGGTGGTGGCAGCCGTGGCTGTCCCTGTCCAGTCCCGGGTGTCCCCAGGCCGGGGTGGGCGGCCCTGACCCCGCAGGCGGCGGTGACTCAGGGCTGAGTGAGCCTGAGTCACAGCAGCCCCCGCTTCCTCCCGCTTCATTCACAAAAACGCCACCGCGCCTGCCAGAGCGGGACATGGTGTCCCCGGCACGGGACAGGCTCCTCCTACACCCACCCCCACCCTGGCGTCCCCAAATGGCTCCTGGCACCGTGACACCGGCACAGGAGACCCCAGGATGCCACCTCGGGTTTTGCAGGTTCCCAAACCCTCGGCTGTGCAAGGAATTTCAGTGGGAAAAGGAGTAAAATCTGGGACAGGTAGGCAAAGGAGATGGAACCGTCCGGGTACCTGGCAGCAGCCTGAGCTGCGAACTGAGGGGGAAAGGAGGAAAAAAGGGAATGGAGGAGGGAAAGGAGGGGGTGGCTGCACCCGCGGGCTGCAGGAATGCTGTGCAGGGACCTGGGCAGGCTTGTGCCAGCACGTCCCCAGGGCAGGACCAGCCACCCAACGCTGCTCTTGGGCCCATGGGGAGATGGGGGGGCCAGGATTCCTCAAAGCCCCAGCCCTAGGGGGCTCAGAGCCCACCCAGTGCTGTGTCCTACCCACTCAACTCCTCTGAGCTCCCCCAACCCGACAGCATCCCCCCACACTCATGGGGCTCTATGGGGAGCTGCTGTGCCCCCAAAGTGCCCAGCAGCCTGCCAGGCTGGATGGGGAAAGGAAAAGCCCACTCACCGATTTTTTGGGTCGCCCTCGAGGTTTCCTCCCTGGCGTGACTGCAGCTTTCTGAGGCAGGACAACAAAAAAAGGCATTTTGATCAGGCTGTCCCCAGGATGCTGGCAGGGGTGGGCGGTGTTCTCCTTCCTCCCACCCGTGGCTGCCAGATTCATCACCCCAGTGGCATCTCCTGGGGTGCTCCTGCCAGCCCCCCGAGCCCCCCAGCCCCAGGATGCCCCGTGAGTCACGAGGTGGGTGCAGGATGTGACTCGTGTGCTTTGCAAACAGGTTTATCTGGGGTGTCCTGATGCTGACACAGCTCCCCCACCCTCCGTGGGCCAGAATCACTCCCCCCATCCCCACATCCGAGGCAGATCTGTCCTGAATTATCCATGATTGAGCTCAAACCAGACCTGGAGCAGCCCCATCCCTGGGTACCTACCCTGCCCTTTGTGGTGGCCTTGTTTTTACTGCCCTTCGGCCGTCCACGGGGTCTCTTGGGGGTCGGGGCCTCGCTGGGCTCCTGCTGGAGGGAGAGCAGAGGGGGTTGCATGCTCACAGTGGCTTCCAGTGCACCCCAGGATGCTCCAGCCTGGGAGCCCCATTGTGCCCTGCCAGGGCAGAGATGCTCTTTTCCATGTGCCACTGGGAGCACTGGTCACACTGGGATTGGTGATCAGACAGCAGGCACAGGCTCCTGTGTGTCCTTCAGCTGGGCATACATGACCTTTCCCACCCCCAGCATCACCCACTCAGCTCACATGGATGGTCCCCTCAGCCCAGACCCTGCCCACTGCTGGTGTCACAGCCCAGGAAGCCACAAATCACATTTTCTACAGGAAAACGAGGTGCACAAACCCCACCTGCCTCGGGGGGGCTGAGTGGGGTTTGGTACTATAAAGGCTCCAGCAGCATCTTATCTCTCTGAGCAGCTTTTGCTAATGGGGCTTTAATTAGCCCGTCTGCAAAGGCAGGTTCAGCAGGGCCTGGGGAGGGGCAGCAGAGCCCCCAGCCACGGCCAGGAGCTCTGGGGGGGGGCTCTGGAGCCCCCCATGAGGGTTGTGCTGGGGAGGTGCTGCCCAAAGGGGCAGCAGGGCTGCAATGGGGGTGTCCCCAGCCTAGGGGGGTGTGGGTGGGGGGGTTTCCTTCTGCCCCACACCCTGGGGGTGCCCAGTCCCTCCTGCCTCACAGGGGACCCCACGTACCTGCGGCTTCTTCCTGGGCCGCCCTCGGCCCCTCTTCTCAGACACGTCTTTCTCCCCTTTGGAGGCCAGGGGCTGGCTGGATTTGGCGCTGGATTCACTCATTGTCTGTCCCAGGAGGGAGGAAGGTCAGTCAGCCACGGCTCTGGCTCACCATGCCAGTGTGACATCCCCCAGCCCTCACCCTGGGCCAGGTGAGATGCCCCCTGCATGCTCCTGGCACTGGCTGGGGAGCAAAATGCACTGGCTGCATTTTGGGGGACTGCAGGGCAGTGCCCCAAGCCCATGGCATGGCCACCCTGCAGCTCCTGGGGTGCCCTCAGGCATTTGGGGAGCAGCAGCTTCATCCTGCAGAGCCTGGCCCCTTTCCTCAAAAAGAGGAGAGTGGCTCCAGATTTAATCTGAAATCCCATCTGTGCTGCTGGCACCCACGAGTTGAGACAGGATGAGTGGTGGCACTGGGGACCTTGGCTGTCCCCAGGGGGGTGCCAAGGCCCTGGAGTGGGGTTCAGGGTCCCACAGCCCAGGGTAGCTGCTGCACCCCTGCCCCTGCTACTGAGCTGGGATTAGGGACAGACACTCTGACCTGGGGACACTGGGTTTTCACCTCCCCTGTGTATGTCCCAAAGGGCTGGGCAGCTCTCCCTGGCTCTTGGAGCAATTCCACAGAGGAAAAGGCTCCATCTTCCCCTCTCCACCTTGCTGCTTGCCAGGGGCACAGGGAAAACCTGCTTTTCCAGAGCTGTGGGGGTGGCTCCATGCCTGTCTGCCAGGGAGGATGCACTCAGGGTGGCAAGGAGCAGGATTGCTGCCACAGCCCTGCTGCTTGCTGGTGTCCCCACACAGGGGTGATCATGTCCATGCCCAGAGTGGGGATCTGAGGCTTCCCAGCAGGAACAGAGGCACATCCCAGGCTGTGTATCCCCTCTGTGTGTGCTGATGGAGGCACCCCTTTACCTCTGGGATATAATGCTCAGTTTTGAGGAACTGGTCCAGAGCATCTGGGATAGCAGGGCTGTGAGGGCAGAGGGTGCTGAGCCCCCTGGGACACTGATCCTCACTGGGGAGGGTGTGGGCAGGACATGCAGCCTGAGGAGCCACACTCAGACCTCTGAGCCTTTTCAAAAAACAGGCGTCAGCTCCTGCTCCCCTCTGGAAGTGACTCATGAGTGCAGAACAACAACAACAAAAACCACCCTCGGAGTATTTTTTTTTTTTTTGGGAGACAGAAACCATGCCGTAGTGTAAACACCCCGAAAATATTACTCACAGCATCCCAGAGCCCATCAAGGAGTCTCTTAGGAAAAAAAAAAGAAGTATGGTTTAGATTTAGGCCAGCAAAGGGCCGGCTGCTGGTCGGGCTGGGACGGGGTTTTGTCTCTTTTTAAGTCAATCTCTGTCAGAGCAGCCTCGAGCTGCTGCGTGCCCCCTCCTGCAGCTGGAAACAGATGGGCTCAGCATGGCCCCCACCCTGCTGTGCTCTCCTCCCCTGGAGGAGGGACCAGACCCCACAACAGCTCAGCTGGGAATGCCAAGGGGACCCTCCGTGGGATGGGGATGCCGCTGGGTCTGCCCCCAACCCCCATCAGCTCCTGCTGCTGCAAAGTTGTTGGTGCTGGGGAAAGCACGTGCACCTCCCACCCATCCCTCTGCATCCCACCTCATCCCACCCCTCCAGCACCTCCGAGCTTTCCCCAGGGGCTGCAGAGCTGGGGGGACTCAGGGAGCCCCTCTCTGGCAGAGGGGGTTGGGAGGAGGATGCTGCAAACGGGGGATGCTTCTCTCCCATCCCAGCACGATCCCAGCCAACCCCCCCGTTCCCGAGAGCAGCCCCAGCTCCCCGCAGTGCCCCCAGCACCTGCCGGGGCCCCGGTGTGCTCCCCGCCCGCGGGACGATGCCGGGCACATGGCGGGAGCAGCTCCGGCCCTGCTCACACGCACCAGAGCCATGGAGGGAGGGAGGGAGCAGCTGGGTTGCCATGGAGGAGAGGAAGCAGCTGAGGGAGAAACCTTTCCAGGCAGGGAGGAATCAGTGGGGGACGCGGGTAGGGGCTGCCCGGCTCCCCGCGGCCGGAGAGGGCGGGAAAAAAAACATCTCTGCACGGTTTGGAGGTGGAGGGGCCACATCTGCCTCTCGATTGATGGAGCTGGGGGAAGGAAACCTCCTCCCCTCGCCATCCCTATGGATGCTGGGCCGCCGGGCTCTCCTCCCCCAGCCCCATCGCTCCCTCTGCTCCCAGCCTGAGCTGGGCTGTGCTCAGCAGCCACCTCTGGGCTGCACAAGCCCAGCCTGTCCGCTCGGAACCGCTCTCCCGGCTGCTCCTGGGCCTGGTCCTGCCTTCCCAGCCGCCTGCGCTGGCTTAGGCTGCTCCGTGCAGATAACCCCATAAATCCCCCGCTCCTACCACCTACTCTTAGATTAAACAAAACTGGCCCAGGAGAAGCGGGGAGATAGGCGGGGGCTCAGGTATTTAAAAAAATTTAAATATATATATACATATATATATACATATAATATATATGTATAAAATCTCTTCACGCCCAGAAAATCCAGCCTGATGGCAGCTGGAGAAGGATCCCAGCCGCACCTCCTGGCAGAGGGATGGGGAAGGAGGAGGGGAAGGAATCGTGGAGCAGAAGTTGAAGAGCCTGTTGGGCAGGGGTGCGGGGCCGGGAGGGATGTGCGGGCTCCTCCTTAGCACAGACCCGCCGCGGGGCTGCTCTGAACCCCACCCCGGGGCTGCCATTGAGGAAAGTCCCCCCCTTCCTTCCTGGGATGCATAATAAAAGGAAGTGATAAAGGAAAGGAAGGAGGGAGGTGGAGGAGAAAGAAAAGAGGCAGGAAGGGCACCATCAGGGCTTTGTGAAGCCCCTGTCCTTGAGGGGGGGGGTGGGTAATAAAACCCCTCGTGGAGCCCGCGCTGCTGGCGGGATGCGGGGCTGGCGGGATGCGGGGGCGCCATGCGGGGGGCGGCTGAGCCCCAGCACCGCAACTTCGCCCCGAGAGCCGCGTGTGCGCGTTCCCGCTGAGCCGGGCTCGGCCTCGCACCGGCCCCGGCCCCAAGGCCGGCCCCGCTCCCACGCCCGTGCACCGGCCGCGGCCCCACGCACCTTGCACGGCCCCGGCCCCGCGGGCCGTCCCGGGGCCGTCCCGGGCCCGTGCGGGCCCCTGCGCTCGCTGCGGGCCGTTTGCATCACCCGCTAACCCAGTGAGCGCGGCAAAGTCGCTCGGCGACCCCCGCCCGTCCCCCCCCCACTCCGCCAGGTGCATCACCCCGCTATTAACAATAATTAATACCGATAATAAAGCCGAGCACCGCCAGCCGCATGCAGCCCTGCAAACCCCGATCGCGCCCCGCATGCGGCCAGGGGAAGCAAAACCCTCCGCGCCCCCCGCAGCAGAAGGAAGAGGAAGGTGGCACTCACAGTCAGCTTGATCCCGGAGCCGGGTGCTCGCCGTGGGGTTTTGGGGGCGGTTCGATGGTTTTGTTTTTCCCGGCGGGTCTGTGTTGCGGAGCCAAAGGACCCCCCGCCCGCGGCGACTGCGGATCTGCAAGGAGAAGAGAGAGGCTGCGGCTCAGCCCCGCATCCCCGGCCCCGCCAGGCCCCGCGTATTTATATAAATAATAAAGAGAGAGAGAGAGAAAAAAAAAATTGCTCCAGGAGGAAGGAAGCTGGGTCAAAATCATTTGCAGAGAACGAAGGGGGGGGAAAAAAAATGAGGGAGGGGGGGAAAGGGGGGAGAGGGGAAAATAAAAAAACCGGAGCGAGCTCCTAGCCTTACTGGAGGGGATCCAGCTGCTAAAAATAGCAAAATCACACTCGAAATTAAATAAGGGCAAACAGGCGAAGGGAGCTCCCAGCGCGGCGGAGCGGGGGAGGCGGAGCCGGGGCCGCATCACGGCGGGGGCGGCGCGGGGCGGCGCGGCCGGGAGCGATAGGGCCGTTCAAAGGGCTGCGGCGGCGGCGGCTGCGCCCCCGGCCCTGCCCGCCCCGGGGCCCTGCGGCCACATGGAGCCTCCTCTGGGAGGGGTGGAACAGCCTCGTGGTGCCGCTTTGGGAGAGCTCCCGGATGGGGCTGTGCGGGGAAAGGGGGGGTGCACCCCACATTGGTGACCCCCCACAATAGGAATATCCCCGGCTCTCCGCTTTTTGTGCTTTGGGTTGGTGTCCTCCCCCCCCCGCCGTGGGGGCAATCACGGGCCATGTGCTCATGGCCACAGCACATGCTGCTGTTTGCTGCCTCCTCACCAGGTCAACCCCCAACAAAAAAAAAAGGTTCTGGTCTCCATCTGAGGGCAGCAGCAGTGGGGGCTCCCTCCTCGGGGCTCCTAGGGATGCCTGCATTGTGTCACGATATTAATTTAATATTTTACTGCTGAAAAGAGAGGCTGTGGGAGCAGGTCCTGCTCAGAGCACAGTGGGGTTTGGGGAGCTAATTCTGCTCAGCACAGTGGGGGTTTGGGGAGTAAATTCTGCTCAGCTCAGTGAGATTTGGGGGCAGATCCTACTCAGCACAGTGGGGTTTAGGGGAGCTAATCCTGCTCGGCACGGTGCAGTTTGGGGAGCAGGTTTTGTTCAGCACAGTGGGGTTTGGGGAGCAGGTCCTGCTCAGCACAGTGGGGTTTGGGGGCAGATCCTGCTCAGAGCACAGTGGGGTTTGGGGAGCTAATCCTGCTCGGCACAGTGCAGTTTTGGGGAGTAAGTTCTGCTCAGCTCAGTGAGATTTGGGGACAGATCCTACTCAGTACAGTGGGGTTTAGGGGGGCAGATCCTACTCAGTACAGTGGGGTTTAGGGGGGCAGATCCTACTCAGTACAGTGGGGTTTAGGGGGGCAGATCCTACTCAGTACAGTGGGGTTTAGGGGGGCAGGTCCTACTCAGCACAGTGGGGTTTGGGGCAGATCCTGCTAAGCACAATGAGGTTTGGGGGACTTGTGAGCAGCCCTGAGGCTCTCCTGGGCTTTAAGCAGATGCTGGGCCCAGTCTGCAATAAAAACCTTTGTTCAGAATTCCTCTGGTCGGTTTGCAATTGGTTTGGGTCGGTCTGGAACCAGCTGAGATCAGTTCTTGGATAAGATACCCCAAAACCCAGGTTCCACTGTGTCAGGGCAGTGTTTCTAAAACATGTTGAACATTTGGGGTCTTGCAGTTGTTTTCCTTGATGAGATACCAGGAAATCCAGAGCTCAGGATCCCATTGTGTGAAGTTTCTGCCAACTGTGAAAACAACAATCACAAATCTAATAGAAACTCTGATTTAGGTGCTTTTGACCATCCTGACTCTAACGGTTGAACTCTGAAGTGAGGATCTGAACTTCAGATTGCAGGATTTAAGTTTCATGCAAGTTTCTATTAAAAAAAAAAAAAAAAAAAAGGACCTTTAAAAAGAGGAAATGTGAAAGCATCAATATCTGCCTGTGCAAAACGGCTCTGGCAGGGACGGTTTGTGATGCAAAACAAACCAAACCCAGCCAGGCTTGGGGCACTTGTTTCTGCTAATTGTTATTTGGATTTTTCAAATCCCCTGCAAATTCCCCCGCCTAAAACACAATCAGAGCAGTGTCCCTTTCTGACAGTTAAAAATGAAAGCAAAGAGGGGGAAGAAGCCTCCTGCAAGAGAGTTTCTGTTCCCAAACACCTGCAGGAAGTGCAGGCACCACCCTGCCTGCACCCATGCAGCTCCTGGGTGGGTCTCCCCCATCCCAGGGCCTCAAGTCTGGGTTGTTTGCAGACCCCAAGTATTATATTTTTTTCCCCCTAAAATTAGTGTTTCCCCACCTGCAGACAGCTCTGCCTGAATTTGGATGTGCCTTTTACCCCAACGCTGCTTCTCAGGCTTCCCCTTTGCCCTGAGCCCAACAAGGAACTCAGTTTGTGTCCTGGCAGAGGCTCGTTGTTATTAATATCCCTCGTTATTTACTGTGCAGTGCCGGTGAATGGCAGCAGCCTGAGTCCTGCAAACGACCGGGGCTGCTCTGCTTTAATCCCTCAAAGTTTTGGCTCTCTGAGCCCACACCAGAGCCCCCCCACACTGGGTTCACCCATGGCGTGACCGCTTGGTCTTAAAAAAAAAAAAAAATAGAGCTGTGGTGCTGCCCCAGAACTAGAGGGAGATGGCCTAGGAGCCAGGTACAGACACACAGCCACGTGCAAGGAGGGGAGAACAGGGGAAAAACTGAGCTGGAGCAGAGCCCAGGGAGGAACATTTTCACTTTTGTTTCTGCATTTTGCCTCCTGATTTACAGCTCGCGGCGGATGGTTTTGGGGGCAGGACTGGGCAAGCTCCCCCATCCCGCGGTTGAGTTCTGCAGCCAGAGAAGAAGCTGAAAATGGCTGGAAAGGGGGAAACAAATGATTTATTATCCCCCCACGGCAGCTGAGCCCAGCGCGGGGCACGGCGGAGCAGCCGGTGCCGTGCCGGGCTCGCTGCCGGGTGCAGCCCCGGTGTCCCGGGCTCCGAGCGGGCCGGGAACCCTCCGGGATCCGGGATGCGAGCAGGGATGTCCTGGGGGCTCACAGGGCAGCCCGGCCATGGCGCGGGAGCACAGGGACAGGGACGTGGCCTTTGTTTCCCCCTCCCGGCTTTGTTTCCCCGATGGCCCCATTGATGAAGCCCCATGTGGCCAAACAGCTCCGGACCCACCCCAAAACAGGCCTGTTAATTTGATTAAATGGCTGCTTCCTCCTTCTCACCCCTGGAGCGGATTGAGCTCTCACCAGGGCAGCGTTTTCTTGCAGCCCCATTCTGGGGACAAATTCCTAAATAACTTACAGGCTTAACGCTGCCGGTTTGAGCCCGGGGTTTGCAGGAGGCAGCCCAGGCCAGCGCCGTGGGGTGTACGAGCTGCAAATGGGGCGTGCACGCATGAATTATTTCGCATCTCGATTTATTTAGCCAATTTCAAGCCCGGGAGAAACCCTGATGGAGAAACGGGTGCCCAGTATTTGGAAAAAGCTGCACCTCTGGAAAGTGCCCTGAAAAAAAAAAAGGTGCTTGAAATCACCCCCAGCTCCTTGGACTCCTCGGAACCGCCGGTGCTGATCGGTTGTCCCGAAAAGCATCCAGGGGGGACATGGGGGACCAGAGGGTGGCCCCGAGTGGCACTTATCTTATCTTGCCTGCCCTGCGTCCTGGCACTGCCACCGAGCCCCGCAAAGCTGCGTTTGGGATTTGGGCGCCTAATTCCTGCTAATTTCTTTGGGAAAGGGGAAACCCGATCCTCTGAGTCAGCTCAGGTTGTTGGGTGGTTGGAAGGGCCACCTGGCAAATTACAGCGGGTGTGTTTGTCACCTCCAGAACCCTCTGGAAGAGCGGTTAATGGGGCGTGGCGGGGGTTGGATCCCCCGACTGGGAGCTGGCGATTCAGATAATTCGGTGGCGGGGGAAGGCAGAAGGTTTTGGAGGTGCTCTCTGCTCCGGGGTGCTTGGGGCTGCAATAAGCACAGCCCCCGCACAGGGAAATGCACATAAATAACTCCCTGTACCCTGATGATCCCGAGACAGCATAGGCTGATCCATGGCGCCCGCAGGGCGAGCAGGATCAGCCGGTGGGGCTGGAAAGCAGCTCAGGCTCAGCCACCCCTCACCTGCACGTCCTGACCTGCGGGGACATGTCCCTGCTCGGTGCCAGCAGGGTCTGGTTTAGTGCCACTCCTGTCCCCTGGGGTGGAGAGGATGCATTTTGGTGGGGTGGGCGTGGGTGAGGGGCCGTGTCTGGGGTGCTGTGGATTGGGGATTCCATGCTGGAGCATCCCAAGAGTTTTGGGGAGCCGCTCGGACCCCCTGTGCTCCTCGGCCACCGGCTGTGCCACCTCCTGGACCTGGGGTGTTTGCTGGCTCTGGCAGGGAGCGGGATGCTCTGGGGCTGCAGCCATCGCTGCGCCGCTGCACAATGGCCTTTTGTCTGCGGGGCTGCCCCGGGAACATCCCGCCATCCCAGTTTCCCAGTAACATGAAACCTCCTCGGGGCTGCCTGCCGGGAGCACAAAGCCTGGGGCTGCGGCGGGGGGCAGCGCTGGCCCCGTTCCCGACCCCCCTCCCCACACTTCGGCACATGTGCACCGAGCGTGCCGGGGCTCAGCTGGGTGGGGGGAGGCTGCCAGCCCGGCCGGGGTCCCTCCCGCCGGCAGCGATCAGGGAAGCGCCAGGGATGGAGCCATGTGCGTCCCCTCTGTGCAGGGATGCGCCTGACCCATGGCTGGGGGTGCTGGCAACTTCCTCACCTCCGGTGTCCCCACGCAGGGAATGTGCCGGGAGGGGGGGGAGAAAATCCCTGCGGGGGCTCCAAGCAGCCCCTTCCCCCCTTCTCTGGCCTGGGGGTGCGGGGGGGGGAGGGAGGGAAGGAGGGAAGGAGGGGACAGGCCGGGGAGGAGCCGCTGTAAATCATTAACGGGGACGCGGTGGAGGGGAATGCGAGGGTCATTAATCGCGGGCTTTCTGGCGCGCTCGCAGGGGAGTCTGGCCGTTTGGTATTTTTTTAATCAAGGTATTTTATTGCACATCAAATCCGAACAGGGCAGTGAAGGAAGTTGTGGCTGCCGGCAGCATCCAAAGAGGGGTGGGGGGATGCATTGCAAGGAGCTGGAGGACAGCTACGCGGTGCAAGGGACAGGGGATTTTTCCCTGCTTTTCCCAGCCTTTCCTAGCTCCTCCATGGCCTGGAATCTCTCCATATGATAGGGAAGGAGCCCCCCACTCCCTGTCTAACTGCGGGTTCACTGTGGCAAAGGGGATGCAGCAGAGAGGCTGCTCCTTATCGGGGCTCCAAGAAAACACTTTTTTTTTTTTTTTTTTTTTCCCAGCCAAATTCCTTGACACTTTCCCGTTTACTCAGCTCCGGTTGGAAAAGCATCGAGCACCGGGGGACTTCCCTCGTCCCCGTGACTCAGGTGCTGGTCACCGGGGTGACTCAGCTGCTGGCACAGCCCCGGCTCCGGGGGGCTCGGGGTGACACAGAGGCGGGGGAATGGGAACGGGAGGCGATGCCGGAGGTGACGGGATGGGGAGTAGGGCCAAGCTGGCTGCTGGTGAAAGGGAGGGAGCGGGAGCCCCTCTCGTGTCCCCTCCATGGCCTGGGGGTTTGACCCCAGGCTTTGGGAGGAGGTGGGTCAGGGCGGTCATTCACCTAATGGCCAGTGAATGACCCGAAGCTGCAGCCAGGGCGGGATGGAGAGTCCTGGGATGGAAGCGGCAGGTTTTCCCGCGGGGAACGCTCTCCCACGTAGCCAGGATCAGAATTATGGAATAATTTAGGGTGGAAAAGCCAACGTTGCGGTTTCCTGCTGCCACCTAACGGGGAGAGGCTGCGGCTGTGGAGCGGGATGGAGGGAGAGCTCCGCATCCTCCCTCCCCCCGCCCGGCCCTGGATGGGTTCCAGCATCCTTCACCGGCAGCAGGACGGTGTTGGGGACAAAGTGGGGCCGCCCAGGGCTGAGTTCCCCTCTCTCCCCCTGGCAGTGCCCGCGGGGAGGTGCTTGGTCCCCTGGGAGGGACATTCGGGGGGTGCTGGTGACCCGGCTCAGGGCCGAGCCCTCCACGTGCTGCTCGCTTTGTCCCCAGACCTCGGGGCTCAGGGACAGCGGGTTTGTCCCTATGGGGACCCCCAGGCACACGGCGTGTCCCTGTCTTTGCGGCGCGACTCTCCCGTTCCTGGGGAATGTGACACCGAGCCCTGCCGGGATTAGGGGCGGCTATAACGGGCCGGGGGTCACCGCTCCCTGCCGGCTCCGGTTACTCGGTGCCTGGCCCGGGGCTCATCTTTCAAATGGCAGGGACAGGCTGGCAGGGCGGCTGTGGGGGCTCAGGGGGGGAAGAGCACCCCAGCTCTCCATGCCCCCAAACCCACGCCGGGGGGAGCAGGCTGTGGTTATCCTGCCCAGGAAAATCACCTTTATCACCTTCAATGTTTGAGGGGGCAGCATGTTCCTGGTACCCTGGTACCCTCCACCCATCATGAGAGCAGCGGGGTGGGAGTTTGCCAGGCTGTCACCCACCTTCCCAGCCAGCTCCGGGCCCGCGGAACGGCTCCCTTGGCAACTGCTCGTCCGTGGGAAGGAGCGGAGCCGCACGCGTGGCTCCCCTCGAGGGGAGCGTCACGACACGGCTGGGGGGCGGCTCCCCGTGACTCGGAGCTGGGGGAGGACAGCGCTGTTCCCATCCCTGACGAGCGGTCCCAGAGTCCCTGCGGGGTGGGAGAGAACACCCCCGAACGAGCCCAACCCGGCACCCACTTGTCGCCCTTAAATAGAATAAGTGGCTTCTTGGAGAGTCTCGGCTCCCCAGCACCTGTGGAAAGAGGTTTGGGGTGCATCGGCTGGAGCAGGGATCTACCCTGAGGATTTAGGGAAGACCCTGGGGGTTTGTGGGGGTGTTTCATCTGCTGTGAGGTGATGGCAGGCTGATGCACAGGAGCTCAGGCTGTGCCACACCTTTGCACGTGGGACAGGAGGGGGCAGTCCCCACTTTAGGACAACGATTGTTCAGATTCCTTTTCCCCATGGGATCCCCCGTGCCGGGTCCGTTCCGCTGCTCGGCTGCAGTGAGCGCGGCTACCACGGGAAGGCAGTGCTGGCCTTCGCTGGGGATGCTGAGCCCGGCTCTGGGAGCCGAGCGCCGGCGCAGGAGGGTGGGCTGGGGTCTGCGGCAGCCGGGGGTCCCCGGGGCTGGCAGCCCTGGCCGAGGCTGACTCCGATCCTGGCTGCACTGGTTGCTCCAGGTTGTGTTTCACTACACAATCCTTGTGAGTCCCCCTCCCCTCAAATATCATCTCCCAGAGCACTGTTGGGGTGCTCTGTGTCCCTGGGACCCACAGCCCCCTCCTCTCCTTCCCCACCGCTGAGCCCCCTTGAAGCTGAGTGATGCACCCACTTCCATCTCCCCCTAGTCCCAAGGGATGGGGATTTGTTGGCCAGGGGAACCTCTGGAACTCTTTGCCTGGGGCTTGGGAAACGGTGGGACAGAGAGAAAAAAAAAAAAAAAAAAAAAAAAAAAGATTTTGAATATTGTGCAGTGAAATGGGGCTGGAGCCTCTGCTGAGCTCTGCAAAAGCAGGGAAACAGGAAGGAGCTCTGAGTGGATTGACAGCATCCAAACTGGGAGCAGAAAGAGGCTGGGGGGACTGGAGGGGTTTGGGGGGTGGCTGTTGGAGGGTGCATGAGCCTGTGGTGTGTGAGGGGTGGTGGATGTGACTGGGATGGATCTGGATGGGATCCAGGGTGCTGCTGGAGGAGCTGCTCCCTCTTGGGACAAATTTGCTGGCACAAAGACTCAGCCACGAGGATGGGAAACCTCTTGGGATGCTGCTGCACAGTGCAGGATCCTTCCTCTCTTCCCCCAAACCCTTCTGTGACTTTTCCAAAAGCCATTTTCTGCCACGGGGAGGGGGGATCACACCAGCACTGTGTGTGGGGCCCCTCCCAGCACAGCCCCTCACTGCAGCACCTGATCAATGACCAACATAATTACTCCTGCAAAGGCAAATCCGTGCTGGCCTCGGCTGCTTGGTTGCACTCCAAGGAAGACAGTGTTTCCTTGCAAGGATGAGGCCATGAATATTTTATATCCGAGGAGGATATTTCTTTCAGGAGGTTGTTGCATGAATTATGGAAAAGTTGGGAGGAGAAGACGGGTGCTGCTGGCCGGGGTCGGCTCCGAGCTGGAGGCTGCGCTGGCACCGTGGGGTTTTACCTCGAGTTCCTTTCCCTGGCTGCTGGGCAAGGTTGTGCCCCTCACTCCCCACCACAGCAGCAATCAGGGCGTGCTGGAGGAGCCTCTGGTGCAAATCCATCCCAGTTTGGGGCAGTTTCTCCAGCAGAGCAGGTTGGTGCATGCAGAGTGAGTGGGGCAGTTCTGGCACGGGGTTGGACGTGGGATGGGTGCTCAGCTGCCAATCTGGAGGTGTGTGAGGGGGGTTCAGCAGCTTCCCTGGGCACCTGGAGGGGACAAGCAAGGAAAGGAGCCTTTTCCTCCCCTTCCCCATCTCCTTATGCCAGGATGGGTGCTTGAGATGCTGGTGCTTGTTGCTGGGCCCACCCAGCATCCTGCAGCTTTCCAGTGCCCATCCCTCACTGCTGCTCTCCTGTCCCTTCTGCCCTGTGCCCTGCCCGTATCCTGCATCCCAGGTGCTGCTGTCACCTTGCTCTGCAGCAAGGCTGGTTGGGAAAAACGAGGGGGTTGTTTTCCATGCCATCCCTGCCTTCTGTGTTAGTTAATGTATAAAGATTTTCCTCTAATTGTCCTGTGGGTGCAGAGGGAGTGTGTGCTGCCTGGCCGTCACAGTTAATTTTACCACCAAATGTTCTCTCTCCTTCCCTATTCTCCTTTTATTTTTTTTTTTTTTTTTGAGATTTAAAGAAAACATTTCCAGCTGCTCACGATCCCTGTGGGTGGATAAAAATCCCCTCCAGCACACAAATGGAAACACAGACAGAGCTGTCTGTCCCTCTTTCCTTTCCCAGTGCTGGGTTTGAGGGACAGGATTGTGCCTTTGGGTTGTTGCTCTGGGGACAGGGGGACATCTCTGGCTTTAAGGACAGAATTGGTGAGAGAACAGGGAGGTTGGTCCATGGGAGCAGGGTGGCACCACTGGTGCCTCTGAGGGTGCTGGTTTAGGAGCAGGTCCTGCTCTCTCTGAAGCATCAGCACAAAAATCTGCTGATGGTGCAGGACTAGGGATTTCCAGGAGAACATTGTGCCAAAGCTTTTCAAGTTTCTGTTTTGTTTAAACCCCAAATCTGGAGTAATCACTGCCCAAAATAACCTCTGACCACTCAGCACATCCCTGGGCCTGAGCCTTTTCCTCCTCTTCTATAAAACATGAGCTCCTAACTGGGATGGGACCAGTTCACCAGTTGCACTGAGTGGATCAGCCTGGAGGGCACACCCTGCAGCAGCCCTGGTGTTCTCCTGTGAGCAGCAGAGTGGGGTGCAGGGCTGGGCTCCAAGGCTCCCAAATCCTCAGTTCCTTCCCAGCACTGCAGGAGGGAGGCAGGACATGGCCCTGAGCATGGAGCTGACAAAACTCCCCGGATTTTGGAGATGCTGGAGCCGCCTCAGGGATTGGTGCAGAAGCAAACAAAGCTTCTCCTTTACTGGGGGCTGAGGCTGGAGGGTCCATCTCTGTGCTGAGCTGTGCTGGCCTCTGCCCTGCTCTGCCTGGGCTGTCCCCAGCCGCCCTGCCCTGCCCTGGGCTGGTGTCTCAGCAGCTCTCTCACCATTAGGTGGAAGTGTTGTAGAGGAGAACAGGGACAGCGCTGCCGACTTCAGTCTGCACAAGTGGTCACAACCAGGCACGGGTCCTTTGTCCTCCTGTCGCGGCAGCAGTGAGGTGCAGAGGGGAATTTTCAGGCTGGATACACCCAAAAAAGAGGAATAACCCCTCGGGAAAGGCTCTGAGGCTGCAGCAAGAGGAGGTTTGGTAGGAGAGAGGCATTGGCTCCATGGCAGCTCCCCAGTGTGCTCCATCCCCTCATTCTGCTGTGGGGGAAAAGCCCAGAAGTGCAGGAAATGTCCCCCTTGGTGGCCTCTGAGAGGCAGAGCTGGTCCTGTGATATCACCCGGGGTTTCTCTGGGGGTCCCACCTCAGCTGGGGGATGTGGGTGCCTGGGATGCAGGAAAGCCTCTGGTGGGTGCTTGGCACCCCCCAAAGTGTGTGAAGAGCTGCCAGGGAGCTGGCACAGCTGCAGGAGCCTTCCTCACCAGGAGGAGGAGGAGGAGTTGTCATCACTCCCAGCCTGCAGCCGAATCATCCCTCGTTCATTGCTAATTCCTCCCCGCAAGCCTGGATGGGCTTTTTTCTTTTTTTTTTTTTTTTTTTTTTTTCCCCAGCGTTTCTTTAAAATGCAACTTTTCCCATCAAGATCTGTTAGTCATGAGGTGTATAATGAGTTTTATATATATATAAGTGGTCTGACATTCGGCATCCCATTATCCCCACTCCTGGAGAGAGGCACGGACCCGATGTGTGAATGTCAAGCCCATGTGAGCACAGGCAGTGCTGCTCCTGCTCTCCAAAGATCCAGCTCTATTACCCACGTTCATGTGCTGGGCTGTGTGGGAGTCCCTTTCTTTGGGAAAGAAATCCAAGGCTGCTGCTTTTTTTTTTCCTTTTTTTTCTTTTTTTTTTTTTTTTTTTACCTCCTTGGCCTATTATTCAGGTTGTGGTTTTTTTTTTGTTTTTTTTTTTTTTTTTGGAGCGGCTGAGCTGAATTATTCTAATTATTCTGCTGGTTTTATTGTTCAGTTTTGTTTGTCCCTTTGGTAGGTGCCCAGCTCAGGGTGAGCTGATGGCTTTTTGCAAACGGCTCCTGCAATTCCTGCTGGAAAAAGTCTGTGGGGGCTTGAGCCAGGGTCACCCTGTTCATTCCCTGTCAACTTCCACAGAGACTTTTCCCATCCCCATCCTCTTGCTACGACTCTGCCTGACATCACAAAATCTTCTCTTTGCTACAAAATCCCCAAGGAGCAGGACAAAAGCGTCATCATCTTTCTTTCTTTTTCTCCTCAAATCCTTCTTCTGCTCTTTTCTTTTCTTCCAGCCTGTCCTTTTATTTCTTCTTTTATTTCTTCATTGCAGGACCAGTGTCCCTGTGCTGCTGCTTCTCCCTCAGACAATTGGGACACCAGAAAAGCATCCCCAGCCACCCCCACCCCTTAGCCAGCAAAGTTGTTTTTTTCTTTAAATACACATGAAAATAGCTCCTGCCAGGCCTCCTGCTTTTTAATTGTGTAGATATTACAGCTAATTACGGTTCTATTAATATTTCACTTTGAATTAAAGATTTATTTTCTGCACCCTTCTCTCCAGGAGGGAATTGAATCCACACCCAAGGCAATTGCAGCCCCCAGATGAAAAGGGCCGGGTGTGATTCCTGAGCCTCCATCTCTTTGACAGGAGTGACCCACGAGGAGGAAGGAGGAGGTGGTGGCTCAGCCATAAATTATTCAAAACCCTTTTGCAGAGCTGAGCCGGAATGTCCAGTCCATAAGATGCGGTTTCAAGTTTTCCTATATTAAAAAAAAAAAAAAAAAAAATCAGATTGCAAGGAGTTGTGTCTCCTGGATGGCGCTGGGTGGCCTCAGCAGTGGACACAGTGACCTTCCCAGCTGGCCAGGTGCCAGGGCAGAGGGAGGCTGGAGCTGTGAGCCCAGAGCTGTGCCTGCCTGGGGATAGCTGTGGGATGAGCAGGCTCAGGGCACCCAGAGCCTCCTGCATGGATCCTGTGAGTTCAGAGAGCAGGAAAAGGCTGCTGGGGGCTCTGGAGGTGCTGGGGCACCCTGGGTGAACAGGAACACAGAGCTGTGGCCCCAGCCCTGCCCTCGGGACGGGAGAGGCAGCGACTGGCTCAGCTCCTCTGGCTCTGTGCCTGCCAAAGGAGGGGATATCGATCCTGGCAGCCTTCTCCGTGTCCATTTGCTGATGGCATGGAACTCTCCTGGAGGATTTGATCAGCTCTGACCCAGGCACTGAGCAGGAACCCTCGTGGTGACCTTTGTGGGGTTTGCAGAGCTGCTCTGGGGGTAACCCCACACACAGTGCTGCACCCTTGGGATCACTGGGGTGTCTCCCATCCTACCCCCCATCCTCTCCCCACGCCTTGGCCTTTCCCGTTGTGCCTCAGCTGGATTTCCAAATGTTAATTGGGCTCTGATGTTCCTGGTGGTGACACGAGCGCCGTGCTGGTATTTTGGGTTCTGGCTGACGGCTGGCAGAGGGCTGTGAGAAGGGGAGATGAGCAGCCCTGAGGCTTGGAGAGGAGAAGGGAGGCACTGCCAGCTCAGCCGTTGTGGGGAGAGCATCCTGCAGTCCCTGGGATTCAGGTTCCCAAGACTTTGGGATTATGATTTTCCACTGGAGCCAGGGCAGCAGTGAGACACTCCTGAATGAGCTGGCTGCTGAAGCAGCTCAGCTGGTGCTTCAGCCAAAATTCTCCATAATTTATCCCAAACACCTTTCCCCAGGGATTCTTTGGGACCTGGGACCAGACTGTGAGCACAGCCACCCTTGTTTCTCCTTGAAGGCAGACACGTGTCTTAGAAATCTCCAGGAGCTGAGAGCTTCACCCGATCTGGAGCAGGGACCTTGACCTTAGGGTGCCATTAAAAGCTACTTTTGGCAAGGGATTTGTGCCTGGCTTATCCTATGCTGTCTGGAGCCCCTTCAGCCCTGGCTTGGGGCAATCCTGTCCTACCAGGGGCTTGGTCTTTATGTCCCTCCCCCATCGACCACAGTGCAGATTTCCCTTTGCTTCAATTCCTGGCATCAGCGCTGCCAAGGCTGAGGCTGCTCACACGGGGGGTGGTGAGGCTGTGCCCCCCTGCTCTGTCCCACCAGAGCAGAGGAACAACAAACACCACAGCCACTCTTGTTCTTGCTGTAAATAAAATCACTGCAACAGCCTGGTCGCTGTGCAGGAGCCACATCCTGTGAGCACCTGGATCCACGGGAATATTCCAATGGCAGGAGGGTGGCTGGGCAGCTTTTCAGGACATGCATCTCACTGGGGAGGCTGCAGCTCTCTCAAAGGCTCAGCCGGGGCATTGAGCTGGAGTTGGGCAACCCCCAGTGCTTCTGCAAAACCTGCTCCTCTCCAGCCTCCTACCCAGGATTTGGGTGCAAAGGAACCTTTCCCAAGGGCATCCAGCCCGCCTGGACCCCGGTTGACCCTCACCAGGGCTGGGATTTCGCTGTTACAAACGAGAAACACAAGTCACCCTTTAGGGAAGGTGAGGTTGGAATTGTGTGTTTGTGGTTCGTGTTTGGTTCTTTGGTGCTGGGAGGGGGCAGAGAGCCCTCCCCACAGCCAGACCCCGCTTCTTAGCGCGGATGGGTCCCCCCAGGAGGGGCTGGGAGCCCGGGCAGCCCCGGCGTGCCCGCAGGTGAGCGCCAGGGTGTGCCCTAATTGCTCCGGTGACCGAGCAATCACCACCGTGTCATTACCGTGATGGATCGCAGCAGTTAGTGTGTCAATGGCCATTACCAGGGGGTTGTGTTTTCTCTGGATTAATGAATCGACACAGCACGACGGGCTCCTCGGAGCCGCGGGGCCCGGCGGGGGGGGATTGATGGGGAAAGCAGGAGAGGCAGGAGCCGAGCTCCGCGGGGCGGGGGGTTGGCAGCGGGCGGTGGGAGGGAGAAGGGCAACGGCTTGGGGTGACGAGCATCCTCCCTCGCCGCTGCTTGCAGGAGCTGTTCCCACCTGGGAAAGGCAGTTTGAGGATGGCTGTCACTGCAGGGAGCTGGAGACCCTCAGCAGCCTGGCGGGGAGACCCTTCGGCCAGGAGCCGGGGGTCCGCCGGGGCGGGGGTCCCCGCGCTGCGCTAGTGCTTTAAGAGGCTGGCAAAGCCGGCGGCGGGCTTCCCAGCTCCTCTTCATGCAAAACTTCCCCGGCCCCGGCTCTCCTCCTCCTCCTTTTCCCCCTCCTCCTCCCCCTTCTCCACCTCTTCCTCCTCCTCCTCCTCCTCGCCGCGGCTGCGGTGCGCGGAGCGCGGCGGGTCCCGCCCGGCTGCGGCTCGCTCGGCTCCCGGGCCGGGCCGGGGCTGGGGGGGGCCGGGGCCGCCCCCGCCGCACACCGCAGGGCCCCCCCGGGCTGCCCGCGCCCCCGGGCCGGATCGCGGCACCGGGCACCGGGCGGAGACGGGGCCAGCGGCGCCGCCAACTTGGCACTGCCCGCGGGTAAGTGCGGGCGGCGCGGGGGGAGCATCCCCGGGACGCCCGGTGCCCCCGCACCTTCCCCCGGGGCCGGAGTGCCCCCCGCTCCCCCTCCCTGCAGCCTCGCCGCTCCCCCCCCCTCCACAACGCTCCGGCGAATTTTCCGCCTTTCCTTCTTATTTTTGAGCTGGGGGGGCTGCGACAGCGGGGGCTGCAGCCCGGAGCCCCCAGCTCTCCCCCCCCCCTCTCGCACTCATCGCATTATTTATTCATTGTTGGGGACTGCGGAGCGCTGTCCCCTCCTCGCCCCGCTGCTCCCCTCCGCGAGGGGCACGGAGGGAACCCCTTGCCCCGGTCCCCAAGCTGCCACCTTTGTCCCCAGAGCTGCCCACTGCCCGGCGAGGGCTCCGGGAGGGGAGCGGGGGGGCTCGTCCGGCCGGAGTGGGCTGGCAGGGGTCGGCGGGCAGGGGCGGGTGGCCGTGACCGTGGTCGAGCCGCCGGCGGGGGCTGCCCTCGCCTCGCCGCAGAGCCGCCGCAGGGCAGGGCAGGGGGGACAGGAGAGCGGAGAAGGGCTGAAGGCGCTTCCCCTGCCAGCTCGGAGGGGCTGTGGGGGACACGACCCTTCCCTGGCGCCGGAGCCACCCCTCGGAGGCAGCCCTGGACCAGGCAGAGCCGCGCTCCAGCACGGGCTCGGTTTCCTCTCCGGAGCGTTCTCCCGCTCCTTGGCGCTCTCCGGGCGAGCGGATCCGAGGCGTCGGGAGCCGCTGGGGAAGTTGGCAGCCGTGAGAAAAAACCGGAGAACTCTCCCACTGCCTGCCGGGGTGCAGCCCCGCCAGCCCTCCTCCTCCTCCTCCTCCCCTCGGTGTGATGAGTTTGCCGTGCTCTGCCAGCCGGGTGATTTTCCGTGGGCTGCTCCGGCGCTGGGGGATGCCCGCTGCCTTCGGCGGCGGCTGCGACGGAGAGGCTGCGGGTGAGTCACTGCCTTTGCCATCGCCATCGCGCTGCAGGTGACCTGTGGCTCGGGGCTCGGCGGGGGTGGCACCAGGCAGGGCTGGCGGTCACCTCAGGAGCCACCGGCAGTGGCCGTGTGCCCCGGGCACGGCTCGGGGAGGGACGGAAGGATGAAGGGAAGGAGCGGAGCTGATCTGTTGAATGCAGCGAGGAGCTCGGGAAAACACCACGAGAACTGCCAAAAGAAAAAGCTCGTTTCCTTCGCTGCCTCTGCGCCCTGTAAGCAGCGTTTATCCGCACCAGGCAGAGGGGGAAGCGCCGGGGGATGTGCTGGGCAAGGCTGTGGTGGGGGGACAGCTGGGACAAGACCCTTTTCCCTGTGACCTGCCAGCTCTGCGCCGGGAGGCTCGGTCCGGTGGGATGTGCCGAGATCCCACCTGATGTTGGCCAGCCCGGGCGAGCTGGAGGGGCAGTGCTGGGGGCCCTGGTGAGGGACGTCCCTCTCTATGATGGCAGAGGGTCCCCATGGGGGCAGTGGTGGCTCCAGCTGCCCCAGGCTGGGGGGCTACAGGCAAAGCCCTTCTGAGGACAGCATCGGGCTCTGGGTAAGGGGTGCTGAGCTGCACCCCGGCGTGTCGGAGCAGCCTCAAGGCGATTTTCCCGTGGGAACCCAAGCTCGAGTGGAGCCGTGGCCTGGCCCCGCATGCCAGGGGCCAGCATTGCCCTGCGGAGGAGCCTAACGGCACCCCAAAAAAGAGCATCACGTGCTTCAACTTTGGCATCAGGCAGGAGGAGGATGGATTTGTCAGCTCAGCCACCCCCTTCCAGCTCTTCCCAGAAAGGCAACGGCTTCAAGAAGTGGCAGGTCCTAATTATAACATACGTGAACCCGCGCCCGCCGCCCTCCCCGGCTTCGCGTCCGCTGCGGGCACCGGCTCTTTCTCCCGGGCGCTGCGTCTCAGGGAGGATTTTCCTCCCTGCAGTTCCCTGGATGGCCCCGCACCGAGCCTGGCTCAGGATGGGGAGCTCTGGAGTCACCGCCGGGGGGGTGTGGGCAGGGGCTGGCTCTGCCAGACCGCAGTGTCGGGGCGTAGGTGTGATGGGGAGCGGGGACACCGCGCACCGCCGCGGGCACTGCCGGGCACGGGAGGTCAGGCCGCGCTCTCGCTCGGAGCCAGCACCGTCCCAAATTGCAGATGGCGATAAAAAATTAATTGCGGGATTGTGCTGCACGTGGCAGGAGCGGGGACGAGCGGCGGCTCCATCCCTCCCTTGCAGCCGCTCCCGCTGGAGCTCCGCGCCGGCTGCCGGCGGAGACCCCGCGCCGCCTGCCCGCAAGGTGAGCCGCTGTTCTTTCTCCGCTTGCTCCGGGGCTGGATCCTGCTCACCTTCCCCCCCTGCCGCGCCATCCCATCCTTCAAAGTGAGGGATTAGCCCTGACCTGCTTGGCAGCGGGAGGGAGGCGGAAGGAGAGGGCTTGCTGCAGTTAAGGGCATATATAAATATGGTGTGATAAATATTCCCTGGATCTCATCTGCACCCTCATCTGCACTTTTGTTTGGACTTCAGCATCCTTCAGGAGATGCTCTGGAGCACGGAGGTGGATGGTTGTACCCAGCTTTTCCCCACCGTGGGGCTCTGAGCCGGGTACTGGCAGGACCTGGCTGTGGAGAGGACACTTTGGTGATGGGCTTGGGCTCGTTTGAGCATCGTGGTGTTGGTTTATGCATTGATCGAGGGGTTGTGGGGGCAGGGGCTGTGTTTTGGAGCTCACTGGGGGGGTTTGGATGGCACAATCCGGGGTCTCTGCTCACGGCTGCCTGCTGAGCCGTGGCCTTGGTTCTCCCAAGCGAACGCTGGGGTACTGGACCTGAATACTTAAGGTTTTGCCTGTCGGGAAAGAACTTAACCTGGCATCCCCTCCTTCTGTCGACATCTCAATTCTGCTCTACTTCATGGAGTTTTTGCAATTAAAACGACCAGGAGCCAAGCAAAGTACCCTGTAGCTGCTTGTGAGCGGGAAGAGTGAGTGTACACTAATTGGGATATTGTGCTGCCTGCTGGCTGGCCCTGCTTGCTGGAGGAAGAGCAGGTGGGGAAAGAAATAGCCTTGATTTTCAAAAAGATGCTGTGGAGCTGGTAGGAGCCAGTGTGACTTAAACTGGCACAGCCCTCCCAGTGCCAGGGTTGGACTGGAGTCTCGGGTGCTGGTGGAGCTTTCCTTGGCAGCTGGGGATGGGGATGTGCAGGTGAGTGCTGGGTGCTCTTGGCTGATAATTGCTGCATTTCCTGGGCCGTGTAACCAGCTCAGCTTCTGCTGGGTTTAAGGAGCCCCAGAAAACGTCCTGGCTCTGAACTGGGAGATGATGGATGTGCTGCAGGCAGAGCTCTGGGGAGTGGGGTCTGTCCGGAGTGTCCCACCACTGCTCAGGCCGGGCAGTGCTTGTGGGGACGTGCAGGAGGAGCTGTGGGAAGGAGCCACAGAGGTGATGCCTGGGGTGGCTGGCTGCTCCTCCGGGCACTGGAGAGGGTTTTGCAGCAGATCTCTGTGATGCGGGGGAGTTTTTAATCACTTTGATTCATGGAATCACAGAATGGTTCGGGTTGGAAAGGACCTTAACGCTGCTGCAGTTCCAGCCCTTGAAATGAGCAGGGACACCTTCCCCTAGACCAGGTCGCCCCAAGGGGGGCTCGCCTGCCCTGCTGAGCCCTCTCCTGTTCCTTCCAGGGCCCTCCGTGGCTGGCGGTGCCGGTAGCCCGATGGCCACCGCTAGAGGGGGGCAGGATGCCACCGTGCTGCCCGGCCCCGTGTCCGGGGCGCCGGGACCCGCAGGGCTCTGCTGTCCCGGGGCAGCAGCGGCTCCCTCTGCCCTGGGCTGCCCAGCCCAGCCTGGCTCGGGCAGGGCAGGACCCGAGCTCTGGAGATCTCGATTTGGTTGGTGCTTGTGCCACCTCCCAGATCTCGATGGGGCTGCGGCACAGCCGGGATGAGGGCGGTGAGGAGGCTCCGTGCCCACCGAGGCTGTGCTGGTGCAAGGGGCAGAAAGCAGAATTGCTCCTTTCTTCGGGGCTGGGGTAAGCACCACACTGATGACGATGATCCACCCTGTTATCCCCACTCTTGGGGTGCATCTGTGGAGCCGTGCAGGTGGAGCAGGAGGGCAGCTGTGGTCCCTTGCTGCCCAGAGCATGTGGATAAGGGAATTCTTTGCTCCACGAGCACCTGCTGTAGGCAGGTGTCTTCCAGATGTGCATCTCCCTCCAGATGTGCCCCTGGTGGAGCAGCTGCTTTGGGGAGGCTCAGGCATGGTGGATGCAAGGTCTGGGCTGTGTGGAAGGAGTGACTTGTGTGGCTGAGGGGTTGCTGGGGGCAGGTGGAGGGGACGGGGGTGCTCATCTGTCACCCTTTCCTGGGCCGTTTGCAGCAGGGGCTTATCGGGCAACTCCAGCTCCATCTCCCCCAATGAATCCGTGAGGGTTCTGAACCGGTTCCCTCCTCCTCTCCCCATTATTTGTGCTTTCTTCTTGCCTGCCGTGATATTTTTACCTTCAGTTCGTTCAGATTATATGATCAAAGGAGCCACAAAGGGGAGAGAACAGAGAGGGAAAAAGCTTAAAAGAAGAAAGGGAAAGGCAGTGGGCTCTGGGGGCACTGCCAGCTCAGCGGGAGCTGCCGTGGGCTCTGAGGGTTTTCCTGGGAGCGGGTCCATGGTGTGAGCATCCCACCTTTGATGGGCAGAAATGTTGCAGCTCCAGGGATGAGGGTGGGAGAGGTGACCTGCTTTTGGCTGGTGCGGGGCTGTGAGGGCGGCTGTGGTGTCTGAGCCTCCCTTCATCCCCCCATCCTCCTCCTCCTCCCCGGCACGGGCAGAGCCTGACCCGCTCCCCGGCCGTGCCAGGAGCCGCATTCCCCTGCTCCGTGCCCACTGGTGATGCGTGGGGTGGTCCTTGCAGAGGGGACAGGACCGTGCAGAGGCTGATCCCTGTCCCTAATCCCCAAGGGGCTCTCCTGGCAGGCTGGGGCGGGGGTTTTGCTGCAGCATTCCCAACCTCCTGCCTTTGGAAGCACAGAGCTGGGCACCGAGTAATTCTGGTTCCTTAAAAGCCCCGGCTGTCAGAATCGCTTTGGAGATGGGCCTTCAAGCGCTGCGGCGAGCGGGGAGGTGCATAATTTATGGAGGTGAGTTGAAGCCAGGGTCCTCCTGGCTGGGATGGCAGCGGAGCGGGAGCACCCTCAGGGCCGGTGAGGTTCTGTCCGGCTGCCGTGGGCTTGGGTGCCGGCTCTGGGCTTGAGCTGAGATTAATTTAAGCTGTTTCCTCGGTCTCACTGTTGCTGCCCGTCCTGCCTGGGGAATGCATTTCCCTGCTCGGCTCCGCGCTGCTTTTGGTGCCTGCATTAATCATGCGCTGCCCTCAGCATCCATCAGCGGCTGCCGGGAGGCGGCGGGGATGGGCGGGAGGGGGAACCTGCCTCGGGGGGAAACTGAGGCAGGGGCTGTGTGCTGGGCCGGGGGCAGCTCAGGTGCTGTCGATATCTGCTGCTGGAAGCTGTCGATAACGGAAGCAGCTGCTGGTTCTGGAATCAGTGGCTTGAAGGGAGAGCAGCGGGAGTGCAGTGCTTTGGGTTGTGACTCGGGTTTTGGCAGTGCCTGGCTCTAGCTGAGGATGCAGATCTCAGCTTGTGGGGCTGAAGACAAGTGGGCTTGAGGAAGGTGACTAAAAAACCTGTTGGGAAAAAGCAGAGGTGTTTTAGGCAGGGACCAGGGTTGGGGTGTGTGTAAGGTTTGCCCCACTCTGAGCAGTGTCTTGGGATTTGTCCCACCCCTGCAGTTCCCTTAGGAAGGGACAGGTTGGGACAGGGTCTCAGGGCCCCCTCTGAGCTGTCCTGTCCTGCTCTGCGGGGCACAGTGTCCCCGTGGCCTGACCAGCCCCTCTGCCTGGATGCAGTTTGGGCTAAACCAAAACCCCAGGCGTGAATCAAAGACCCAGTGAATCCCAAATCTATTTTTTGCAATAATTTCCCCCAACTCCCTGATGAAAGCCGGAATAGCCAATGTCATCTTCCTGCTCCTGCCTAATTTTCTCTCTCCCCTTTTCCTCTGTCCTTAAGGTCTCCGGAGGAATCACCCGAAGCTTTATGCAGGCTCGTGTCTCTGCCTCTCCTCCCTGGTGTAGCCATGCAGAGCCCGGCACCCTCCTGCATCCCGACCTCCCTCTGCCCCCCGGGGGCCGGCAGCCCCGTGGGGCGCCGCTGACGGTGCCGAGCGGGATCCCAGCGGAGCCATGCCGCCCTCCCGGCCCGACCCGGCTCCCTGAGCGCCGCCTTCCCGGCCCCAGCTCTGCCCCAGCACGGCCTCGGCGATGAGCGGGGCTCACTTTTGCATGGAGCGTTTGTCCTTCTGCCTCCTCCTGAGTGCCTGCAGCTGGGGGTGGGCGCCCGGGGGTGCCGCCAAGCCCAAAGGCCAGGGCTACCCGCACATGAACTCCATCCGCATCGACGGCGACATCACGCTCGGGGGGCTCTTCCCCGTGCACGGCCGCGGCGCCGAGGGCAGAGCCTGCGGGGAGCTGAAGAAGGAGAAGGGCATCCACCGCCTGGAGGCCATGCTGTTCGCCCTGGACCGCATCAACAACGACCCCGAGCTGCTGCCCAACATCACGCTGGGCGCGCGCATCCTGGACACGTGCTCGCGGGACACGCACGCGCTGGAGCAGTCGCTGACCTTCGTGCAGGCGCTGATCGAGAAGGACAGCACCGAGGTGCGCTGTGTCAGCGGGGGGCCCCCCATCATCACCAAGCCCGAGAGGGTGGTCGGCGTCATCGGCGCCTCGGGCAGCTCCGTGTCCATCATGGTGGCCAACATCCTGCGGCTCTTCAAGGTAGGGCTGGGCCAGGTGGAGAGAAACCGTCGGCAA
Organism: Erithacus rubecula; assembly: GCF_903797595.1. Taxonomy (NCBI): domain Eukaryota; kingdom Metazoa; phylum Chordata; class Aves; order Passeriformes; family Muscicapidae; genus Erithacus; species Erithacus rubecula. Next base: position 3,395,945 of record NC_136678.1, read on the forward strand.
ACCCCGCTGCAGGTGCTTTGGTGGTGTTTCTCCATCAGTTTCATCCTCCGCAGCTGGGGGGAGGCAGAGCTGGTGTTGTTAAAATGCTTCTCCTGCCTCCCCCAGGTCCCTGGGGATCTTTTCCTCCATCCCCCTGCAGTGACGACACTCGGAGCAGGATTTCTGTCTCATCTCCTCCGGCTTTGTGGTGCTGGTGCTCCCACCCCGTGATGGGGGCTGGATGGGAGGAGGGCTGAGGGTGGTTCTGGGGGATGCCCAAAATGTAAATCCCACCTGAGCCAGGGTGGCTGGAGGCCTCGATGGCCAATGGCAGGGCACAGCTCTTCTCCAGCCTGGGGACATCAGCCAGGCTGGGGACACTTGTGCTGTGCCACCAGCCCCAGGGCTCTCCCTCCTGCTCTGTGCCAGCCACAGGAATGCTGAGGAGTTGATAATTCCTCTCCTTCTTGCTGTACATTTATTTATCCACAACCACATCCCTGGACTGCAGAGTGTGTGAACAAGGGTTCCTCTGCAGAAATGAGGGAGAAATGTAAATATTCTGCATCCCCAGTGGCAATGGGGACCCCATCCCATCTTGGCCTTCTCCCAGCACCCTGAAACCCCCTGTGTTCTGCAGGATTGGTGCTGTTTCCCCCTCTCTCTTCCCCCTCCTCTTCCTTTGCCAGCCCAGCGTGCTGAGAGCTGGGTCCCCTCCTGGGAGGGCTGGAAGCTGTTAGCAAAGACAGAAAAACCAGATCGCTGATGGAGTTTGATTTTTCTGGGTCCCTTTTTTTAAAAAATGTGTTAATGTTCCAGGCGACGAGTGTGAGGGCTATTCAATAATTAAAATAATATAAATTAGAGGGAGTGGGAGGAACTTAAAAGCTATTTGCCAAGACAAAAAAGACTGAATACTTGCTCTGGAGAGGAGGAGGGATGCTGGCAGTGTGGAAGGAGGCAGGAGAGTGACAGTCAGGATAGTGAGAGACATGTGAAGTCTTTCTAGGTTTTTTCTTTTTTCCCCTCACCCTTCTCCTCCAGTTTTAGTCCTTGGTCAGCCCTGGTCCAGCTGAGCAGCCAGGCACTGGTGCTGCTGTTGGTGCATCCAGAGCCTCAGAAGTTTTAATCCAGAGCTGATCCCAGCCCAACAGGGCAGAGAAGAAATGCAAATGGAGGGGGATAAACAGATAGAGGATGAAGACCTCAAAATCCTTTGGGAGAGGAGAATAAGGAAAATCTCAGCATTTCCTGGACAGCAGTGAATCGCAGTGTGGGGGTTGGTGGCCTCCTCAGTGTTCCCAGCACAGGAACACTGTTCCCATGGGATTGGGAATCCCATCCCACCCATCTGGGCACAGCCATTCCTGCAGCAGGCGGGGACTGAGGGTTTGGGGGTTTTGGAGGCTTTTCCCACCCGAGTGCTTCTGCTGCTCTTTGTTATTCAAACACTGCTTTTATGGCAGGGACATGCTTAAAATGAGAATAAGGCACTTCCATTTCACACCGCCGCTGACCTTTAAGCGTGGGTGACTCTGCTCCGAGGTTCAGCAAAGCACTGACTGCCTCAGGCACAGGCAGCTGCCTCTGCCCATTCCCTGGGGCACGGCACTGCCTCTGCTGTGTCACTCCTGTCCCCCTCGCTGCTGCCCCAGCACGGTGACACTGGTGGAAAGTGCTGGGACCTGGGGCAGGGGACCCTTCCTGTGGGGTGTTCCAAGTGCCCTCTGGTTTCTGGAGTGCTCAAGTGGTTCTCAGCACATCTGGAAAGACTCCAGAACATCTGGGAGAGCTCCAGCATATCCAGCAAGCAGCATGGAATGAATTAGAGTCCAGCAAGGTGAGGAGTCTGCACAAGTCCTGCAGATCCCTGGCTGGGAGCGGGGCACAGCAGCCCCCCCATTTTCCCCCTTCTCTCCTGTCACCATGAGTGCACTGCAGGTGGCTGTTCCTGCCTCAAAATGATGCTCACCCTGCTGTGATCCCCTTGTACCATCCCACACACCTTCCTGTGCTCCATCCCCTGCACAGCCCCCAGCCCTCCCTGCCAGGCCAGCCTTGCTCCTCCCTGCCAGGGCTTTTGTTGCTCCTGCACTACATAAATAAATAACGGGTCCTTCGTTAGCTGCCGCCTCCTAATTAAAGCTGTACATCAGTGGAACAACTTGCAGATGCGGCATCCTCTGTCCAAGCTGCTTTCATCACTCCTCATCTCTCTGCCTGCAGAAAATCCTTTCCCCAAACCCGTGTGATAGCATCTCTGTGGCGTCACTGCCAGAGAGCTCTGGCACCTTCCAGCTGCTTCCCACCCCTTGCTGCTGCCTCTCCAGCCCCAGCTCTACCCACCACAGTGCTGATGGTGCCAAGGAAACCAGGATCCCTCCTGCAAATGGGATCCCCTAAAAGCTGCTCTGGGGTCTGAGGTGTGGTTTTTTTTTGTCCCCACCCAAAAAGAGCTGTGCCAAGGTGGGGTGAGCAGCCAGAGGCTGGGTTTGACACGTGCCAGGCACTTTGAGGTGTTTCCTCAGTGGCAGCTGCTCTCTGCAGCACAGGGCTGTTGTACAACATGAATAATTCACCTGGGGACGGCGCTGCAGCCGCACCTGCAGGTGCACGAGGCTGTGCTGGCCTGGGGCTGGCAGGGGCAGAGCTGGGGCAGCCCTGGGTTCTGAGACCCCCCTCATGGCAGTGCTGAGCCCCCCTGGCAGTTCTGAGCTCCCCAGCCAGTGCTGAGCCCCCCCATGGCAGTGCTGAGTCCCCATGGCCGTGCTGAGCTCCCCTGGCAGTTCTGAACCCCCCTCTGGCAGTGCTGAACTCCTTATGTGAGTTCTGAGCCCCTCATGGCAGTGCTGAGCCCTCCATGGCAGTTCTGAATCCCCCCCTGTCAGTGCTGAGCCCCTCCTGTCCATGCTGAGCCCCCCCGTCAGTGCTAACCCCCCCTGTCAGTTCTGAACCCCCCATGGCAGTGCTGAGCCCCCTCCTGTCAGTACTGAGCCCCCCTGGCTCACGCTGGGGTACCCCAAGGCTGTGGGGGCAGTGGGCTGGAGTGATTGAGGACACGCTTCCCCCCTCAGCAGGTAAATCACCTTCACTGAGCAGGAAGGTGGCGGCTGGCTGGGGATGCTCTGATTAATCTCCCTCTGCTGCCACTTCAATTCTTTGCTCTTCACTTATTGAAACAAATCGAGGCTGCCTGGCTCCCCTGGGCTGCCCTGAGCTGTGAGGGGTCCCTGGGCACAGCTGGTTGAGGAGTGGGATGGCACAGGTGATGGCAGAGATCAGGGACAGCATTCTGTGCACCTGCTGTGCTTCCTGGAGTTTTATCTCTTCTTTTTCCCTCTCCAGGGAGATGCTGAGGGCAGGATCCTGGGCCTGACCCCGTGCCCAAGGATGGGACTGCTGCTCCTTCCATCCCAGCTCTGAGTTCTGAGCAGCCCTGCTTGCTGCTCCAGCCCCTGCGGTGCTTAACGCTCTCCCTAATTAAAAGCTGCCATCCAAATGGCTCGATGATGGAAATTCTAATTAAATCAATTCCATCTTGTCGGCGAACCAGGGGTTTGCATAAGATATGCGTGAAATTAATAATTATGGGGAGGGAATTAGCTGCTCCTGACCCTGTTTCTGGCACTGGGGGTTGGTGCAGGAGCCCCTGTTCATGGGGTGCTCCTGACCAGTGTGCCCAGCTCTGGCTCTGCAGTGGTTTTGGGGTTTTTGGTTGGTTTTTGGTTGGTTTTTGGTTCTTCTTTCCTTTCCTGCTCAGCCTCATGTTGACATCAGTGGTTTCAGCCTGTGCTGGGATGTGCTGAAATCTCCACCTTTGCCTAATTCTTCCCAATCTGGGGGGATTCTGTCTCCTGCTGGTGGAGAAAACACCACAGCAGCTGCTGAGGCACGTTGGTGATGGGTGATGATGGCAGGTACCAAATGCAGCTTTCCCATCTGAAGTCAGCCACACCAGTCCATGGACCCAGGGGGAGCAGGATGATACCCCCAACCCCACCTCCCACCTCTCTCTTACCCCATGGGACATTTCTCTAGGCTTGGATGCTTCTGGGTGATGGTTTTTGATTCAAAACAAAACAAGAAAGGTTTTACCCCCTGCCCTGGGATCACTTTACACTTTTAGTGGGACAAGAAACTCTTTGGGTGCAGGAGAGCTACTAATTTCTGTTGCAATTTCCTCAACACAGTGTTTGTCCCAGGCTGGAGATGAGCCAGACAAGAGACCACCAGTGCCCAACTTTGCAACTGAGAGAGGTTTCCAGCTCCCTCTTCCCACTTCATCTTTCTTTCTAAGAACCTTGAATTCCCTGCCTGCATTTTGCTTTTATGTACCTAAAAGGACTTTTGTCTTTTATCTGAGAAAATAGCTGGTGCCAGGAGTTGGGCTATCAAAAAGGCAGAGGGGGGAAAAGGCAGAAGAAATCTATGAAATGGTCATTTGGGAACTGGTATTTTATTTTCACTTTCATCCAAGGCAGAGGAGCGAGACAAAAAAACCCTTTTCCTTTTGTTTATTAAAATACAGCTTCCAGTCCATAGCCTGAGGATCAACAGGTATTTTCTGGGCTTTGTTATTCCAGCTGAGGCTGGAGCAGGATGTGCAGGGCAGGGTTTAATCCCAAGATGCTGGAGCTTGGATGGGATGGTGGTGACATGGGGAATAGCTGGGAACTCGCCAGTGCCCTGCGGAAGGGGTTGAACCAAAACTCTTGGCAGGGGGAAAATCATTTTGGGATCATCCCTGCTCCCAAATTGCCTTTGACATGGGCACTGCTGCCTGTGCCTCCTTCCTGAGCTGTGGCCATCCTGCAGGTTTGGCAGGGAAGAGCAGGGGCTGTGCTGGGAGCAGCCCCCCTGCTCCCCCCGGGATGAGCGATTGCCAGGCCAGTGCCTCACCTGCTGAGCAGAATTTTAATGGAGCCTCATGCACCAGGCTGCAGCCAGAGATCCCCAACGAGCAGATCAGAGCCCCTCAGAACGGAGCACAAAGCAAATTGTCACGGGGAGTAATCCTGTTTGTGCCTTGATAAAGATTCCTTCCTCTCCCTCTCCCACTCCTGCTCCATCTCTCCCTTTTTTCATCTCCTGTTTTGCAGGCAGGTAGGAGGGTGGCTGCTCCTTTCCAGGGCCCTTTTAGCATTCAGGTGCTGTTGTGGGTTTATAACACCAGAATCACATTTAATAGACAGAGGCAGGAGTGGGAGAGGGGAAATCACAGGGAAACAAAGGAGGAGCTGGAGATGCAGGACTGGAGGAGGGTGGAGTGGGGCCAGGAGGGTTGGGACACCCAGGAGGGTCTGTGGGGTGTTCCTGGTGCACATCTCATCCCTGGGATGTAGCTCCCAGCTGGGCTCCCAGCGAGGTGGCTGGGGCTTATTACACCAATTCAGATTCCCACAGCTGCTGGGGAGAACCTGGGCTTGATAATTTAATAAGCCTTTTCCATCTTTAAGATAAATGAGAATGTGTGGTGCATTTTGGAGATGGAAAGTGCTGTGTAAGTGTTAAACATTGCCTGATCCTGTGGTGCTAAATCATTCCAATGTGCCAGGAGAGGGTGCAGGGCTCTGGTTAATTTAAGGGGCTTATTTAGGGCTGGGGAGGGGGGGCAGGATGGGTTGGATCTGTCCTTCCTGGGGAGGAAGCCAAGGGGAGACCCTGGCAGTGCTGACCAGGACAGAATTATGGTTTTTTCTTTAGTTTCCCTCTGCAGAAACCATTTTTGGTGTCCTGACCTGCAGGTGATCCCCAAACCCCAACATCCCCTGGATAAGTGGCACATACTCCCCTTACCCCGTGCTCATCCTCACTTCCCACCTCCCTGTCCCCCAGAGCAGAGCTTTAGGAACATGAACATATCTGTGGGGTGGAGACCATCCCCTCCTTGCCCTGATTGTGTGCCTTTCCTTTCTCCATCCCAGATCCCCCAGATCAGCTATGCCTCCACAGCACCCGACCTGAGTGACAACAGCCGCTACGACTTCTTCTCGCGCGTCGTCCCCTCGGACACCTACCAGGCCCAGGCCATGGTGGACATTGTCAAAGCCCTCAAGTGGAATTATGTCTCCACCTTGGCCTCAGAGGGCAGCTATGGTGAAAGTGGGGTGGAGGCCTTCATCCAGAAGTCCAGGGAGGATGGTGAGTGGATTTTTCTGAGAAAGGAGGTGAAAAGGATGGGGTGGAGGGAAGTGTTTGGTTGGATTCCTTGGGGTGGAGGGAAGTGTCTGGTTGGATTCCTTGGGGTGAGTGGGGTGATGGATGGTGTGGTTTGGGGGTGCAGTGTGGGATTTGGGGTTGCCTGAACAAAGATCCAAGTTTTCCAGCAAGTTTTGGGACCAGCAGTCCTGGCTGCCTTCACTCTGCAGGGCAGGATGCTTTGGGGAAGCATCTCAAGATCCCATTCCCTGCTCCACAGAGCTGGTCTCACCCCTCCCTCTCTGAGCCACGGCGCCTTCCAGGAGACAAGACTTTTACAAATACTCCCAGGTTTTAATAGAAAATCAAGCTGGCACCACCACGAGCTGCACCCAATTTTAGTGGAATTATCCCCAGGGCAGGTGCTTTAATTTGTCTATGGGCTTTGGACAGGCAGAAAGTCCATGCTCAGCAAAACTCTTTGGGAGGATTTGTCTGGAAGCAGAAAGCATTTTGCTGATGGGAGCTCTGGGATGCTTAGGGGGGATTAGCAGCCTTGGGAGCAGCACAGGAGCTTGTGGGGACCCAGAATCAACCCCAGGATGGGTGAGGAGCCCTGGGAATTGTGCTGTGGGTGCTGCTGCCACAAACTCAGAGCTGCTCCAGGACCCCACGGAGGGGCTGGCACAGCACTGGGGTCACTCCTGGCTCTGGCATCACCTCAGCCCCCCAGCACAGGGTGGGACAGGAGCTAAAGGGTGTTTCTGGAGACAGTTAAACCCCTGCAGGGTGCAGGCTGCTGCTTATTACAGGCTTAAGTGTGTCTGAATGGCACATTAGGTTCTGGCAAAGTCGGTGGGACACCAACCTATCTGGAGCCAGTCAAACTGTGTTATGGCCTTATAAATGGATAAAGGGAATAAAAACTTGGAGGTGATGAGCTCCTAATCAAAGCCCTATAAATAGGAACAGCCTTAATTCCATCTCTCGTGCGTGTGCCCTGGCACAGGAGCTGGCTGTGCTTTTAGTATGCAGAGAAACCCATCTGGGGATCCAGCTTGGGAGCTGCTCTTCAGGATTTTCACTCGAAAAGCAGAATATTTTTCACGGGGCTGTGGCTTGGCAAGGAGCAGCGCGTGGGGATGCTCTGAGTGGTGGCTGCAGGGGGGTGTGGAGCTGCAAAGGGGCTGTGCTGGGTGTGTGTAACAGTGCCTGGCAGTTTTGGGGAGGGGCTGGGGGATGCTCTGCTGCCCCATCCATGGGTGCATCCCCCTGGGATCACGACAGGCACGATTCAAACCCACGCTCCTCCTGCACTAAGCACCAGTAAGGAGTGGTGGTTGTGACTGGTGGTCCTGCTGTGGCTTGAGCTGTTTTTCTTGGAGATACCTGTGGTTACCAGGAGCTCCTCTAACCAGATGTTAGTGATCTGACAGTCTAATTGCAGAGTGAAGGAGCACACATGGAGCCAAAGCAGCCCCGTGTGAATCCAGGGCTGTGGCACTCCTGTAATTTGGGTATCCACATAACCCGGTGATTTTGTGCATTAGTGATAATTTAGTTATCAAAAAGCAGATTTCCACGGTGCCTGCAGTGTGAGGGCAGTCCGTGTGGTGCCAGTGGTGACGCTGTGTCCGTGACATGCTGCAGGATGGAGATTTTTGGGAACTGTCTGTGTGGGGCCCTGGGTGGACTCTGAGCTGCTCCCTGGAGCATCTCCCTTGGGAGCGAGTGTGGGGTGTCACCCACACTGCTTTGCCCATGGAAGTAGAGCCACAGTCATCACTAATGGTGAGGCTGGATCAAAACCACGCTTTTCAATTTTTTTTCCTTTATTTTATTTATTTAACCCCCCCCCCCCCCCAGCCCTTCCACCTGTGGTGGCAATGCCAGGCTGGAGAAAGAGCCATGCTCTGCCCACTTCACCTCTCTGTCTTCCCCTGAGCAAAGGTCTCTGCTGGCATCAAACACCTTGCCACAAGCACAGATTCATTGGGAAAGGGTGAAGGATGTGGGATATTCCTGGCTCTCAGTTGCATTTCTCCAGCAGCCTGAAGGATCCTGCAGATTTGTCACTGCTTCCAGGCGCCTCCAGCCCATCAGAGGGACAGACAGGGCTGTGAGCTGAGCGAGGATCTGGCCTGTGCCAGGGGCTGGCTGGCTGGAAGATCCCCTGTGGGGGTGTTTATGCTGGGGGAACAGGCAGGAACAGTCTCAGTCCCATCCCCAGCCCCCAAGGGCTCCTCACCCACCCGGCTCACGGCGAGCAGCTCCCGCTCTCCTCCCCACAGCGCTCCGCTTCATTTCTCATGCCAAGCCTGAGCCTTCAGAGTCGGGTTTTATTTCCATCAGGCAATAATGCTCATTGCTGTCGTTAGCAGCTCGCACTCAAGCTGTTTGCTTTCTGATGCATTATCAACTTGACCTTCAGTTTCAATTTTTAGCAGAGCCTCACGTTGAAGCTTCGCAGCGCAGTGGAAAACGGTTCTGCTTGAGGCACAAAGCGACCTCCGACAGCGATGCAGGGAGGAAACTGGCCCTGGAGAGGGGTTATTCTTGCAGCTGGGGCTGACCCTGGGCTACCACGACAGACTGACCTGGGTGGCTGTTACATCTTTATTCATTTATCTTTTTATCTTTATCCATATTTGCAGTCGCTCTGGCGATGATGCTCTTGGCCCCTGGAGGTTGCTGGTGGCTGCACTGGTGGCTTGGAGAGTCCTTATTTGCTGGAGTGCTGCTGTTTGGTTTTTAGCATTGCAGAGATGTTCAGTCTGCAAAGGATGCGTTTTCTTCAGCCATTTTTAAGCGTTTTAAGTGTATTCTGCTCCCCAAATCCATCCTACCCCCCAGAGCATCCTGCACTGCAGTGGCTGTCAGTTGGATTTCCACTGAAGGAGGTGTCCCTGCTGTCCCAACCTCCAGCCCCTCTGTCCATCATTTCCCAACACCCCTGACCTGTGGCATCATTTTGGTGGTCAGACAGACCCACCTAGCATCCTCTGGTGTCCTTGAGGTCTCTGCTGTCTCCAAGCTCTTGGGGAGAAGGCCTGGGGTGGATATTTGTCAAACAGAGCTGGTGTGTGCCACACCTTGTGTCTGTGCAAACAGGAATATTCCCAGCCCAACACAGGATTCCTGATTTGTGTACCTGGATCAATTTTGCTGCCGTTTTCGTCCCCTCCATTGTTTCATCCTTCACTAAGTTTTCCTTATTTTTAGTTGAGAGCCTGATGTATATTTGTGATGTGTTTGCTCAGCCCCATGTGACATCCCTGGCTGTCTCTTTCTGGTTCCAGCCGGGTTCATTACTCGCGGTGGCTGCACCAGGAGGTCGCCCCCAAAAAGCCACTCCCAAATTCTTGAGGCAGGAGGTTTGACTGCAGCGTTTCACCACACACAGATCTCTGTCCCTGATTGCTTCTCCTATAATCAGTTAGTTCCTCGAGGCTTTGAAGTGACACAATGAGTCCCAGGCCGGGGTCTTCTTTGCCCCTTCCCCAGTCCCTGCTTGCTGCCAGCTTGGCTGGCTCTGCAGGAACCCTGGCAGAACCCCCTAAGCCAGGAGCTAATTAAGCAGCAGCAATCAAGAGGGGAAGCTGGAGTGGCTGTGCTCCCACCGAGCTGTAATGGTGGAGATTAAACCCTGATCTGTGTTTGACAACAGGAGCTTCCCTGGTGGCACTGGGAGAGCCCCTGGGGCTGTGGCAGTGCTGGGGGAGGAGAGACCCCAGAGGGATGGGGGGGATACAGCTACTAGCCTGAGGATGGCACTGGAAGGGGGCTCAGGCTGGGTGTTTCAGGCTGGGTTTTCCAGGTTGGGTTTTCCTGGCTGTTCCTTGCTGTGGGTGCCCTGCATCCTGTGCCACCAGTGATGAAACGTGCAGGATCTCCTCTGAGCATCCCCCCACTGTCTGGCCCCAAACAGCTCCAGCAGCTGCCTGTGGGATGTTCCCCCTCATCCCCAGTATTCCTGCTCCTCTTTGGTCCTTTTCCAAGCTGGGGGAGGAGGAGAGGGGTCCCCACACTTCACCTGCTGCCTTCTCCCAGAGTCACACCTTGTCCCAAGTCAGGGAGCAGTGCTGTGCCATCCTACTGGAACAGAGAGAGTGGTCGCCTCCTCCCCATCACTGCCACCTCCTCACTTTGATTTCTGGCTTTAGAGGAGTGTTTTGACTAAATGGATTTTTGTGTGAAGACAGTGGGAGCATCACTTGGCAAATCCTGTCCGCCTGTGCTGCTGGGGGTGTGAATAATGCAGGTTTGAGACACAGCTCCCCAAAGCACACAGCCCCTGCCCCCCTGACACCCTGGACTTACTCAATTATATTTTCATTAATTAAGAAGACAAAACCATTGCCAGCATCTGCTGTGGGAACCAGGGGCTCCCTGGCCCTGCAGGCTGTCACCTGGAGGAGCCGTGCTCCTCGTTAGTTTGATTTAACGGAGCAGCTGAGTAACATCACGGTCGTTTCTGAGCTGCCATCGATTTAACCTCTTTTCTTGGTTATTTATGGGCCCATCTCCTCTGCCACGTGTGCAGGGAGCTGTTTCCTGGCTCCAGTGCCTGGTGGCACTCAGGTGTGTGCCCGTGCCAGCCCCCAGCTGCCACTGGGTGTGCGCGCTCCCGCCTGGCCCTGCCGGGGCTTTTGGAAAGCTCTCAGTGTTTGCAAACTGCTGTTTTTGTTGGATTTTCTCCATTGATTGCCATGGAAACTGTAATTAAGCTGCACGGTGGCCCCTGGCAGTGTGCTGTGACACCCTGGCCTGGCTGGGGGCTCGGTGGTGACCAGGGTGAGTGTCCCCAGGCTGGGACATTCCTGCCCTGCTGGCGCTGCCGGCTGCTGCCCGCCTCGCCTGGCTGATCTGTCTGTTTATCCAACTCCCTCCTCTCCATCCATCTGGCTCCCCATATGGGAAACAAACAGCAAATTAGCCCAATTTTTTACCACAGGAAAACAAACCCCTAAAAACACCCCTGGAAAGCCCTGGCCAGTGAGGGCAGGGTGGTGATGCTGTGCCTGATCCCTGCATCCCTCCCTGCCTGCTCAGCATCCAGCACATTGCCCTGCTCTTGGGTTTTTCCCATTTTTTCTGCAGCCCCAGGTAGGGAGGGAAGTCTCCTGGAGCCTGTCCCTACCCTGTTCTGTCCTGCTCCTCTCCAGGGCTGTGCTCTGGGAGTCTCTCCCAGCCCTGGGTGTTAATTATGCTGACCTTTGCTTAAGCTGTGATCTGTTAGTGGCAGGAGGCATCAGCCGTGTCATTTACTATGCAAATTGGGACCATCAATTGCATCCAGAAAGTCCCACAATGTTTAATTTTCTCTCCCATCTCTCTCTTTATTGGCATCTGCAGAAATGCAGGAGCAGGAGGGCTCTGGCATTTTGGAGCTGGAGGTTGGGAGCCCAGCAGTGAAGTGTGGGGGCTCTTCCAATTGATCTTCCAATTGTCTCTTTTAATTTTAATTACCTGCTTTTGCAGCGGCTCCTTGGAAAGCTGGGCTGAAACTTGGCCAGTGCTATGGGGATGGAATAAACCCCTCTGCAGGTCCTGGCTGCCCTTCCCATGGGATGGTTTTGCCAGGGTTTGACCATTCTGTGTGCAGAACTCTGCAAATCCTGGGCTGAGGAGGTGCTGGTGCTTGAAACTGGCTGGAAAATCTGGGATGGGACTGTGTGTCTGTCCTGGGGACATTTGGAGTGTGATGTGGTGGTGTCTGAAGGTGACAGGTGCCAGAGGAGTGGGTGGGAGGCAGAGAGGAGCTGCAGAGATACAGATGGGAGGGAATGTGGTGCAGAAGGGCTGAGCTGAGGGAAGAGAGGAGTGAAGGCAGTGACCTGGGAGAGGAGGGGTAAGGGGAGGGGGACATGTCCCAGGGGGCTGGGTGGTGGCCAGGAGGTCTGGGCTGAGGAGCCCTGGGAGAGGGGCTATCCCCAGGCAATGGGGACTCGTGGGGTGTCCCAGTGCCAGGCTCTCTGTGCCACAGGTGGGGTCTGCGTGGCCCAGTCCGTGAAGATCCCCAGGGAGCCCAAACCGGGCGAGTTTGACAAGATCATCCGCCGGCTGCTGGAGACCTCCCACGCCAGAGCTGTCATCATCTTCGCCAACGAGGACGATATCAGGTGGGGAGGGGCTTGCCTGGCTGGGAGGGATGCACTGGGGTACACTGGGATGCACTGGGACACACTGGGATGTACTGGGATGCACTGGGATGTACTGGGGTGCACTGGGCTGCACTGAGTTGCACTGGGCTGCACTGAGTTGCACTGGTTTACACTGGGATGCACTGAGTTGCACTGGGTTGTACTGGGATGTGTCTGCAGTGGGGAGAGGATGCACTGCATGGCATGGCAGGGAATGTCTGCAGTGGAGACCCACTCAGAGTGGCCACCTGGCAAGTGGCTGCCATCCAACCACAGCCACACTGAGCCCAACAAAGGGAAATCCCACTTTCCATCAGTTTTGGAATTCCTGGATATCATGAGCTGCTGCTTCACACCACACAGGGGCTGCTCCAAACTGGCCAGGGCAGGACCCAGGCACTGACTGTGCTCTGCAGAGCAGCCCCAGCCCTAGTGAGGCAGAGGAACAGATCCTGGGGACCTTTCAGGGACTTTTTGGGGACCTCCCCATCACTTTGTGCCCAGCAGAGCTGGGGCTGTGGCTGCACTTGAGGGTGATGAGCTGCTCTGCAGGCGAAGCGGCGGCTGCAGCTCTGTTGTTTATGGAGCAGAATGATTCACATGGAGCTACCCCTGATTTCCTAAGTGTCTAATTTATTAATCAGCAAACATTATGTAAATGTGGGTAAACTGCAAGTTTAAATCAGTTTACATCAGATGTGCAAACTCTCCCAGTTTCTTTTTTTCCTGCCTTAATAGAAATGTCTGCGGAGCCGACATCGAGTGGGGGTGAGAGGGAAAAGGGATTTACCTTGCAGGATAAATGGCAGCTCCTGTTATCAGGGCTCTGGAATTTATCCATCCAAATGGGATTGCAGCCCTGGGCAGTGGGGTTCTGCAGCCTCCTTTAGCCCAGGAGTGGGGTTCTCCATGATCCTGGATTGTGGAGCCTGGGAGATGGGAAGGACAAAATGGGAAGGTTGTAGCTGGAATTTTTGCCTGGCTCAGTTTGGGTGTAAATCACTGATCCTACAGGAATGTCCTGCGGAGATCCTGCCCTGCACAGGGGCCAGGGGCAGCTGGAGGTGCTGCTGTCACAGAGTGGGGCAGGGGCTGTGACTGTCCTAGGGTGGGATGTGCCCAGATCCCAGGCATGAACATCCCAGTGCCCTGGGATGAGCACAGAGCAGCCTGCACAGCTCCCACTGCAGGCCTGCCTCTTCCCATCTCGTCTGCACTCTCTGCTGGATTTCTATGAGCCTTTTTTCCTTTATTTCACATTTTAAACACCATCTGGACTTGAAATGATCAGCTCTGACTCGGGGGGTGAGTCACAACCTGCCTCAGCTCTGCACAGAGAGATGGAGCTGCCCTGGGCCCCACTCCCACACGGCTGGGGACCCACAGGAGCCCCAAGGGGACAGAGCCTGGAGGGTCACATCCAGGAACGCTCCATTCCCATCCTCCCACCGAGTTTCTGACCTGGCTGGCACTGGAGGAGTGTGCAGGCGTGTCTGAGTGTCTGGCACCAGCAGGGATGCTCAGCAGGACCGATGGCATCTCTGCTCCCAACTGCTGCTCAGCTGCCAGTTTAGCCCAGGAGAGCCCAGTTGAGCCCAGGAGAGCCCAGTTTAGCTCCATTCTGGGTGCTGGCAGCACTGGCTGATCCTCTCCCAGGGCTGGCCATGCTGGGAACACGTGCTCTCCACACTGCTGCTTTCCCTGCCTGCTGCGGCATAACCTGATTCTTTTTTTTTTCCATTCTTAATGTTGGGTAATTAAGGGGAAATTCAATTACCAGTCAGCAAATATGCAAATGAAGCAGGAGAAGCAGCCTGTATGCCCAGGCTGGGAGGACAGAGGGTGTGGGAGCTGAGTGGCACCACTGGGTTTTGTTGTGTCCATGTACACTGGGTTGTGCCTGGAGCAGGAGATGCCACCAGCACTGTGCCAGCATCCCCACATCCCTGGGGCCAGACAAGGATTTGGTGGCTCAGACAAGGATTTGGTGGCCCAGCCTCTGTTGCTTCTTTCCACAGAAGGGTGCTGGAGGCGGCCAAGAGGGCGAACCAGACGGGGCACTTCATCTGGATGGGCTCGGACAGCTGGGGCTCCAAAATTGCCCCAGTCCTGCACCTGGAGGAGGTGGCCGAGGGCTCTGTCACCATCCTGCCCAAGAGGGTCTCAGTCAGAGGTATGGGCTGTGCTCCATAGGCCCCTGAGCTTGTCCTCAACTGCAGGTTTTGGCTGTGAGACCATCATGGCATCACAGAATGGTTTGGGTTGGAAGGGATCTTAAAGACCTGTTGATTTCCCCACCTATCATCTCCTCATTTTCCACATGCCTTGTACTCTCTCTTTGTCACCAGTGTACCTAGAAAGGCATTTCCTGTTGCTCTCAAAGTCCCATAAAGTCTCTGCTGTGCAGAGGATCTTCCCTGAGTGGATTTTCCACTCACATCTCTGCCCAAGTGGCACTTTGGACACAATCCCACCACACTCTGCATCCCCATCACTCACAACACCTCCCTTCCCCTCTGCCTGGGGAATTTGGGAATGTGTGATCCATCTCTGTGCCATCCTTGGGATTTATCCCCTCTGTCCACTTTCTCCCTGGGCAGGTTTCGACCGCTACTTCTCCAGCAGGACCCTGGACAACAACCGCCGGAACATCTGGTTTGCCGAGTTCTGGGAGGAGAATTTCCACTGCAAGCTGAGCCGGCACGCGCTGAGGAAGGGCAGCAGCATCAAGAAATGCACCAGTAAGAGCTGGGGGGCTGCTCTGGGAGGGTGGGGGGCTCATGGAGGGTGCAGTTCTGGCTGTGAGCATAGAGCTCTTTGCTTGGTGGGGATCCTGTCAGAGCTCAATTCCAGATTCCCAACCCTTTCCTCAAGCCCCACTGTGCATTTTGAGTCATTTCCAGCCAAAAGAGGCTTTAGGGACGAGTGCAGTAAACAAGGCAGCCGGGGATCTGTCTTGCTGACAGCGCTGCTGTCAGGTGATGGTTGGAGGCTCAGGGAGGTGACATGTTTACTGAGAGATGGGAGAGATTTACTGCCTGCCTGGCACCGGCTGAAGACAGATGACGGCGCCGTGGCTCGCGGGCTGCGACATGGCAGGACTTGGGGACATTGGCACATCCCTTGGTCCCCTTGGGAGGGATGTCTTTTGAAGCCATCCGTCAGACAGAGGGACCTGGCTGTGCCTGCAAAGTTCGATTCTGAAAGTTGTGATTTTCCCCCTGTTTTCACCACTGAGGATGAGTGAGATGGTGCTCCCACATCCCTGTCCTTGCAGGCATTCCCCAAAGATTCAGCTGGTGATTGGATGGTGCTCCCACATCCCTGTCCTTGAAGGCATTCCCCAAAGGTTCAGGTGGTGAGTGAGATGGTGCTCCCACATCCCTGCCCTTGCAGGCATTCCCCAAAGATTCAGCTGGTGATTGGGATGGTGCTTCCACATCCCTGTCCTTGCAGGCGTTCCCCAGATGTTCAGCTGGTGATTTGGATGGTGTTCCCACATCCCTGTCCTTGCAGGAATTCCCCAGATGCTCAGCTGATGATCTGAGTGGGTGAGAGCTGGACAAGCAGCAAGGGCACACCAGAAAACTGGCCAGTGGCCATGGCTTTGGGTAGCCAAGAGCTCCTCATCCTTCCCCAGAGCACCACAGAACCCTGAGCACCAGGAGATGCATGAGCAGGCCCTGGGAGTGCTGATCTCCTCATCTCCACTGTGATGTAGCTTTTAAACAGGTGATATTTCAGGGCTAAGGTGTCAGTGGAAGCAGCTGAAACTACGACGTGGCAAATGTCCTAGGAGCTGTCTTTAAATCATGGGAATTTGTCAGCAAATAAACCATTTCCCGCGTGATTGCTTGGCAGATAGAGCAGGGAACTAACGCCTGGTGAAGCAAATCTCCTGCCCCTGCAGATCCACGAGCTCCTGCCTTGCAGGGCTCATGCAAATGCCCAGTTTGGGGCTGTTTTCCTCAGGTTTGGGTAGAGTCCAACATGACCAAGAAACGCCAGCTTGGCTTGTTTATTCCACCCCAAAAACCAAACCAGAGGGTTCCACCCTGAACCTGGCTCCTGTTCCTGACTGGGAGGGCTGGAGGAAGATGAGGGTTGAGCTGATGGAATTCCTGGTGGTGCTGCCTGTGTTACCCCTGACACCAACCCCAGCACCCATCAGATGTTTGTGGAGGGACTGTCCCTGCTCCCAGCTGGGCTCACCCAGCCCAAAAACACAGCAAGCCATGCTGGGTGCTGCCACCAGCACCCACAAGATTTGGAGATTCTCTATCCCAGCTCCCCACAGATGTGCTGGGAGCAATTTTGATTAACTCCTGCCAAAAGCCAGGACCAGGGTGTGCTGGGAATTGATTCTAATCCCATCTCATCCTCCGCTGGGGAAGAGCTGCATCCCTCCTCCGAGGGGGCCGCCGAGCCTCGTCACGCTCTTGGAAATTAATTACCAGCGCTGTAGAACGATGCACGACCCTGCTATTATAATCAGCAGGTCACTTCCCTTCTGTGGCCCTCATCTATTGGAGCTTGGCAGAGATTTATTGTCTCCAGGTTGGGAACAAGCCTCGGCTGTCTGCTCCTCATTGCCCCTCTGTGCACCTGCCTAATTCCCGTCTGGAAAAAAGCAGCTGGGGCTGGGGCAAGGTGCTGACAGACAGATGGACAGCCCCAGGGATGTCTCCTTATCTGCACTGCTCAGCCTTGGCACGGGGATGCAAATCCAGCCTCCACAGCCTGTGCTGTTGTGGCGGGTTGGATTTTGGGGTGTGAGCAGGATGGAGGTGGCTGAGGGAAGCTGAGGAGCTGTAAAGGAACAGCCCTGGTCCTGTGTGTCCCCTGGGTGGATGTGGATGGTGGCAGGGCTGTGACATCCCCACGGGCTCAGCTCCCCTGGACAGTCTATTACAGCTCCTCTTTTAATGGGTAATTATCTTGACAAGACAGAGTGGCCTGTCTGTGCCTTGGGAGATGAATATGGGGAAGGGCCTGAAGTTGAGGGGGAAGATTAATGGCTCCTGTCAATAATGTGGAAGGAGGGATCACCTGCAGGGCTTTGCATGAGTAATCTCCACCTTCCAAAAGTGTTTTTATAACTTTGAAGGATGGGCTATGAATTCACCTCCCCGATATCATCTTTTCCTGTCGGTCAGTTTGTTATCAATTCATTTTAGTGTCATGTTGGTGGCACAGGTCCCAGCATGGGGACCTCCAGTGCTGCTCCCTCTCACTGGAGCTTCATCCCATCCCCCACAGCAGGGAAGGAAGGGATCAGGTGTGAATCCCACCTCTGAACCCCACCTGGCAGCAGGGTGCGTCCCTGCCTGGTGGAGCTGCAGTCAATTTTGGCCATCCTGGCGTGGCTTTCTAGGCTGTGCAGCCTCTCCAGAGGAGGGAGGTGGTGCCCTCGGCTCCCTGACAAACCCTCCTTGGCTTTGGAGAGCTGGCAGGATGCCCAGCCATGCCTCGGGGCAGGGATGGAGGGGCAGAGGCCGGGGCTCTCCATAGCGGCGCTGCCCCCTGGGAGATGCTCTCTTAGCTGTAATTAACAGAATGCTGCGTTAATCGGTGTCTTCTGCTAAGTGATAAACATGTCTGTGGTCCCATTAATGGTGCTTATGACAGGGGGGAAGGCAGCTGTCACTGGTAATTGCCAGATCCTTGCAGGATCCTGCCAGCCGGGGAGGCTGTGGGGTCAGCAAGGCAGGAGGGTGACGAGCGGAGTGGGGTGACAGGAGGCTTTGGCAATGGGGTGAGGCACAGGCAGGCAGTGATGGAAGCTGCTTGGGCAGTCCTTGGCACCCCTGGTAGAGCCTGAGCTGGTGGAAACTCCCAGGAGATGAAGGAGGAATGAAACACTCAGGGGTGAGGGTAGGTCACAGCCCAGCCTGTGTCCTGCTGGGGGATCTGGGAGTTCAGGGATGGCACAGGGATGTGACATCCCAAGGGCTTTTGGAAGCACAGCAGGGTGCCAGCACCCACACTTTCAGAACCACCTGATGGGGAGGTCAGCTGGATGTTCCCCAAGGAATGTGTTTGGCAATGGGGTTGGAATTTCCAGTTCCTCCAGCCCAGGATGGGCTCGTTTGCAGCAGACACATCCTGGGGGGGACAGCTGGGGCACAGGAGGTGGAACCCCCTTCCCCTGTCCCCACAGACCGGGAGAGGATCGGCCAGGACTCCTCCTACGAGCAGGAGGGGAAGGTGCAGTTTGTCATCGACGCTGTCTACGCCATGGGACACGCCCTGCACAACATGCACAAGAACCTGTGCCCTGGCAAGGTGGGGCTGTGCCCCCGCATGGACCCGGTGGATGGCGTGGAGCTGCTCAAATACATCCGAAACGTCAACTTCTCAGGTGTGCTGTGAGCTCCTCAGGTGTGCTGTGAACTCCTCAGGTGTGCTGTGCCCTGGCTGTCCCCAGTGTGGGTCACAAAGCAACACCCACAGTTTATTTTGTGGTGCCATTTGGCAGCTGCTGCACCGTGAGTGCAGCGTGGAGGGAGGGCAGAGGATCAGCAGGTGAGGAAGTCTGAGCTTCCACATCTCCTGAGAGCCTTTGGAGTGTAAATCTGGCAGCAATCCTGTTCTCACCCTGCCTTCACCTGCTGTCCTGCCTTCACCCTGCCCTGCCCTCACCCTGCCCTCACCTGCTGTCCTGCCCAGCCTCTCCTCCTTCCAGCTCCTCCCTCCCAACTGGCACAGGTCCCACTGTCTCCTGCTGCTCTGCCCTTGTCTGCCTCAGATCTCATCTGGAAGCCCATCTTTTCCTCTGCCCTCTCTCCTTAATAAACATTTTCTGTCTGGTCCCCTTATTATTTCTATTTATCTCCACCCTCTGATCTCCTCCACAGTGTCTCTTTTATTTATTTTCCCCTCTCGCTTGATTCTTCTCTTCCTCGCTTTCATTAGTGTTTATCTCCAGAATTCACTTGATTTAACTTCTAAAGCTGCTTTTGCCCCTTTCTTAAAAGAAGCAGTGAGGGGGGAGCATCAAGCCAGAGCCCCCCTGGAGTCCATCAGCAGGGTGGGGGCTGCTGGGGGTGCCGTGGGTGCTGACCCCCCCCTTTCCTGCAGGCATTGCTGGGACTCCTGTGACATTCAATGAGAATGGAGATGCTCCAGGGCGTTATGACATCTACCAGTACCAGATCAGGAACTCCACCCCCGAGTACAAAGTCATTGGGCAGTGGACAGACCACCTGTACCTCAAGGTAAGGGTGTGGTCCAAGGGGAAGGTCCTGCAGGTTTTTCTTCTCACTACACAGAGTCTGGGAGCCCATGGGTGCAAAGGCAGGCAGCCAAAGGTGGCAGGGGCAGGGGGAAGGTGTCCCCTTGTGCCTCAGCACGTGTGACCACATCCTAGAGACTCTGGGTATGGGACAGGAGACAGGAGCCAGAGCAGAGCAGCTGGGGTTTCCTTAGTGAAGGAGGGACTTCATTTTGAGTTCCTGGTGTTGAATCTTCCCAAATGACCAATAGAAAGTTTCACCACCTCCCTCTCCCCATGCCAGCTTGGGCTGGGACCCTCTGTGGGATGCACTGATGGGTTGAGAGTCCAGATCCAAACAGGGCAGGACAGGGCATCCCCTGTGCCCAGGTGTGCCCTCAGCATGGCTGGTGCCATCTGCCCTGCAGGTGGAGAACATGCTGTGGCCAGGGGGTGGGAGCCAGCAGCCCAGCTCCATCTGCAGCCTGCCCTGCAAGCCGGGAGAGAGGAAGAAGCTGGTGAAGGGCATCCCGTGCTGCTGGCACTGCGAGCGCTGCGACGGCTACCAGTACCAGCTGGACGAGTTCCACTGCAAGCGCTGCCACTTCAACGAGCGGCCCAACGAGAACCACACCAGCTGCACGCCCATCCCCATCATCAAGCTGGAGTGGAGCTCCCCCTGGGCCGTGGTGCCCGTGTTCATCGCCATCGTGGGCATCATCGCCACGCTGTTCGTGGTGATCACCTTCGTGCGCTACAACGACACGCCCATCGTCAAGGCGTCGGGGCGGGAGCTCAGCTACGTGCTGCTCACGGGCATCTTCCTGTGCTACGCCACCACCTTCCTGATGATCGCCGAGCCCGACCTGAGCACCTGCTCTCTGCGGCGCATCTTCCTGGGGCTGGGCATGAGCATCAGCTACGCCGCGCTGCTCACCAAGACCAACCGCATCTACCGCATCTTCGAGCAGGGCAAGAAGTCGGTGAGCGCGCCGCGCTTCATCAGCCCTGCCTCGCAGCTGGTCATCACCTTCAGCCTCATCTCCCTGCAGCTCGTCGGCGTCTGCATCTGGTTCATCGTGGACCCGTCCCACTCCGTCATTGACTACGAGGACCAGCGGACTACAAACCCCCACTTTGCCCGGGGCATCCTCAAATGTGACATTTCGGACCTGTCCCTCATCTGTTTGCTCGGGTACAGCATGCTCCTCATGGTCACCTGCACTGTGTACGCCATTAAGACCCGCGGGGTCCCGGAGACCTTTAACGAAGCCAAGCCCATTGGGTTCACCATGTACACCACTTGCATTGTGTGGTTGGCTTTCATCCCGATATTTTTTGGGACGTCGCAATCGGCGGAAAAGGTAAGGGAGGAAGGGAGAGGCCTGGCCCTGGTCAGCTTGGGAATTGGGGTGGTGTAAGAGCCTAAAATGAGGGTTATGGAACTCCAGGAGGGCTCTTTAAAATGCTGTTTATTGTATCCAAATGATGCAGCAATTCACAGGTCGTGGGTGACGAGAGCCAAACCCACAGCCAGTCAGCCACAGCTGTGGGTTCGTCTGAAAGCTTCTTCTAGTTCTGGTTACAATACATTAAATACTTTTCATTACAGAGCATCTTAAAACATGACAACCAATCAATACCTATAGCCTATCACAACTACTAACATTACCATATTCATGTTACTATTTTCCAATTACAAAGACTTAGTACGTTACAGTTTAAGCTAGAAGTTGTTTTTCAGTTCTCTTGCAGTGGAAAATCTTGAGATCTTTTCTCTACTTGCAACATGGCATTTTTATTTGTCTGGGAAGATCTTTTTGCTTGGTAAAAACATCTTTTGTTTGAGGTGGATTTATCCTTTGTTCTAAGTCATAAAAGCCCCTTCCAACTCACTTGCTCTTTGCCTTCTTGGATACCCAGTAAGACTGGCTCAGCAATTCTTCTCTTCTCCATCAAAATTTGCTATCATTTCTATACCTTCTTCAGATTCTACACTCAAAAATCTTTCTGTTATACATACACATCTGTGAGACCTTCCTGTCAATTCTTGTCCTTCCCAACAGGGTGGGAAGTTCTCCATGCTCTGTTGGCCCCCCTGCCCCTTGTGGATGGCAGGTCCAGGCTGCTGCTGTGTGGGCTGGAGAGGGGATGAGTCCCCAGGGCAGTCCCCAGAGTCATGGGCACAATTTCTGCACAGAAAGGGACCTGGTATTGCCCAGACAGCCCCTGTTCCCAGTGCAGAGTTCCCATGGGAGCAAGGCCAGCCTGGATGAGATTCGTGCTCAAGTGTGAGGGATTAAGAACAAAGAATAAAAATCCCATGAATGACACCCAAATCCTTTTGCCTGCCAGCCAAAACAGGAATCATCTCATTTCTGTCAAACAGCTCCTGCCTGCCAGCCCAGCACTGCTCTGATGAGCAAACCTTGGAGCTGCTGGAGATCCCTGGGGTCTCCCAGCACCCAAACCCCTCTCTGGATCCCCCGAGTGTGTCCCCATGCTGCTGACACCATGGCTTTAGAACACACCTCTTGCAAAAGTTTGCTGAGGGAGCTTTTGCTGTGGACACCTGAGTTTGTCATGTCCTGGAGCATCTCTTCTCAGAACATCCATCCCTGAGTCTGCCCAGCCACCCCTGACCTTGGCTCAACCAAACAGCCCCACCAGGCCTTCTCTGGCTGGAAGTGTGAAGGAGAATTAAAGGAAATAAATGGAGCCTTTTGCAGCATTTCCATTTTGATGAGATGGCAGGGGAGATACTAACAAGAAAGCAGGTTTTTAAAGAAATTATTGCAAAACAAAAGCTCCCTGAAAGCCTCCTTAATGTGCTTGGCATACTGTGGGTAATAAAGATGGAAATGATAATGATTGTAGATTATGCGCAAGGTTGCTCACCTCTTCACTGCAGCTTGTCACGGGATAATTTAGGGCTGCTGAACGCTGCCTGTCAGGCAGAGCTCCACAATAGGCTGTGCCTCTCGTTGGGGGTTGTAATGCACAGGCCTGCTCTGTTATTAGGCTGCTAACAAGCTGATTAGAGGCGGAAAAAGTGATGTTCAAAACTCCCCTCGGACGCGGAGCTCTGTCTCACAGCCCAGCCCTGCTGAGCCAGCCCGGAGGGGCTTTGGGATTCCAGCCTGGAGATCTGCTCTGCTGATGTGGGAATGAGCTCTGAGTGTCCCCTGGACATGGGAATGGGCTCTGAGTGTCCCCAAACCATGGGAATGGGCTCTGAGTGTCCCCTGGACATGGGAATGGGCTTTGAGTGTCCCCAAACCATGGGAATGGGCTCTGAGTGTCCCTGAGCCATGGGAGTGGGCTCTGAGTGTCCCCAAACCATGGGAATGGGCTCTGAGTGTCCCTGAGCCATGGGAATGGGCTCTGAATGTCCCCAAACCATGGGAGTGGGCTCTGAGTGTCCCAGGCTGTGGGAATGGGCTCTGAGTGTCCCTGAGCCATGAGAATGGGCTCTGAATGTCCCCAAACCAGGGTGTCCCCAGGCCATGGGAATGGGCTCTGGGGGTCCTCAAGCTATAAAAATGTGGTTTTGAGTGTCCCTGACCCACAGCTGATGGGTGATGGATGTGCTCAAATGAGGCTGCAGGGAGCAGATGATTTGGGATCCCTCAGTGCTTTAGTTGTTGGTTTGCACTCTTGGGGAGAAGAAGGTTGAAAAGGAGCTGTTGCACATCCTGCATGGATGATGTGGCTCTGAGTGTGTCCTTGGGGTGACAGCTGGTGGCACTGGCACTGGCATCACCCACAGGGAACCCCCAATTCACCATGGGAGGGATCCCACCACCTTCACCCCACTGCTGTGGGACTGAAGGCTCTTGGGCTCCGTGGAGTCTGAACCCTTGGGAAAAAAAAAAATCCAGGAGAATTGTCTGGGCTGTTTCTGAAGTCCTGAGGATGCCACAGGGCAAACCCACACCTGTGAGCCCCTGGCACTTCTGCCCTGACCCCAGCTGAGGCTGCAGGGCTGCAGCCAAGGCTCTGCAGGAGTTGATGATAATCCCCATTTCTACTTTTATTTTATTTGCTTTACCCCGTGCCCACAACTTTGCATGGAGGTGGCACATTATTGTAACAAGTCCCCCAAGCCTTTTCTGAAAAGAACCTCTTATCCCCGCCGATCCCGGCGGATTACAGGAATAGCAATAACAGAGGATCTAAAGAAAGAGACAATTTCCTGAGCTGATAAGGTGGCAGCAGAACAGTGGAGTCATTGTCTGCTTCCCTGTTTATCACATTTGCTTTTAGCCAGGGAAAAGAGGGAGAGGGAAGGAGTGAGAGGGACTGTCCAGTGGTGTTTGGAGTGCTGAGTGGGTTTGTCCTTCCCCAGCACCCACCACGGTGCAAAACCCCTTGTGGAAGGGCCAGGCGTGGATTGAGAGTGGGAACAGCTTCCCATTGATGCAGAAATTTAATGTCTGGACAGGCACAAGCCTGGGCTGCTCCCTTGGGCAGGATGAGCTCATCAAAGCTTGGGCAAAGCTGGGATTGGGGCTGGTGTGGGGTCATTTTGGGTAACTGCTGTCCCTTATTGCCTGAGCCAGGGCTGGCTGTGCTCTTTGATCCAGCCCACGAGGCAGCGGGAGCTGGAAGTTCCTCAATAAGCACAGCTCACACCTCCCAGGGCTCTGGAGGAAGCTCCAGTGTCATTAGTGGAGGGGCAAAGCAGAGTCCTGGGCTGGAAGCCAATTAAGAGAGTAGGAAGTGAAACTGTGAGAAATGGTCATTTTTTTTCACAGTGGCAAAAGGTTAACTGAGCAGAGCTCCACGGCTGTGTGGAGTCTCCAGGCTAAAAATATTCCTGTCTGAGCTGGTGAGGGGTTTGCTGTGGTGAGATGCAGCTGCAGAGGCTGGAGGGGGCAGAAAATGCTTCCTGCAAACACATCCTGGGGGGAAAGGTGCCACAGGGGCTCTGTGAGACCCCAAAAGTGCTGCAGGGGGCAGAGAGTGGGATGTGGAGCTGGGGCTGGTGCCAGTGGGGTCTCAGCACAGGGAGAACTGGCCTGGGAGAGAGGGGGAGCACACATGGAGGTGTCTGAGCTCAGCTCAGCTCAGTTCAACTCTCTCCCTCCTCCCTGAAACGCCCCCAAGGCACAGGGATGGGGGGACTCTGCAGAAGCACAAAATATGGAAATTGCTGGGTTGGCAAGGGAAGGCAGGGAGAGGAGGGGTGCTGAGTTCAGCTGTGCCCCATGGGTTCACTCTGTGTTGGTCCTCAGGCAGGGCTTGGGGTGCCTGGAGTTGGGGTCTGGGTGTTTCCCTCATTCCTGGCCAGTCCAGGACACCCATGGCAGAGCCTGGAGAGTTGGAGTGGGGGGAAAAAAAAAAAAAAAAAAGGAAGAAATAAAAAAGCGCACATATTCTGGCACAGAGATGTGTTTTGACTTTGCTTGATGAAATGACATTTTTATTTCCAAAAACTGCCTAGAGAGAGAAGGTGGAACAAACAAACTGGCGCGTGTGACAGCAGGAGGTTTTATTCTGGGGACAAACCAAAGCTTTTCAGTTGACTCAGAACAAGCTTGGTGGCATTTTCCCTTCTGGGCCAGGTGCTGCTTGACTTTGTGGGGTCACAGGTGGGACCTGTGGGTTCTGGAGGGGTCCTGGAGCAGCTGTGCCCCACCAGCTCTCACTTTTGGGATCTGTGCAGAGCCTCTGCCTCAGAGTGTTCTCTCCTCACCTTTTCACTTCAGAAAGCCTCAGGTGAAATGTGTGCCCCTGGGGAAATGGGAAACCATCCTCTGGCTGCTGTTACACCCCCCCAGGCTTCCCTGGCTCCTGCAAGTGCTGCCTCCTCACAGGACATGAAATCCCACCTGGGAAACACCTGCAGGGGGATCCCTGGACACTGAGTCACAGGTGGAGTTCAAGAACTGCTTTAAGGCTCCCTCTAAAGCCTTGACCTGCACACAAAGTGTGCAAAGACATCTGGAGACCCAGAGCCCCCTCCCTGCTCATCCCCAGAGCCTGATGGAGAAGGGGATGCTGGAGAGGAAGGAGCCAGGTGCTGGCAGAGCAGGGATGCCCACAGAGCAGGGAATTGCCCTCCCAGCCTCCCCAAGAGGTGAGATGGACAGAGGGAGGGGGTCTCTGCCTCTACTTGCCACCTGCTTCAGATGCCCCGGCTTGAGAGGAGCCTGCCAACTGCTCTCCATAGAAAAATGGATTATTCTACAGTCAGATTAATGGGCTTTCATTTTGCAAAACATCTGTCACTGTTAGTCCTGGACAGTGAGCGTGAAATTAGTTTTGACTGCAAAAAGGCAGCGTCGGTGTGTAATATGTGACTTACATGACAAGAGCCCAGGAGTCAGCTGGGGAATGGGAATTACCTGTTGAAGGGAGAAGGGCAGTGGGGTGTGCCATGGGATCAGGTGTCCTTGCTGTGCCCAGCACCAGCCTTGCAGCTCCTGCCCTGAGGCTGGTGGAGCATCAAACCCCATGTTGAACACTCAGCACTGCCAACATTCCAGAACTGCCTCCCCACTGCATTCATTTAACTCCAACTTTCCCTTGTTTCCCCATTTCCTCCTTTCCCTTTTGTCCTGTTTTGGAGGACAGGTATCTGCCAATAAAGGCAGGAGTTTCTCTTTGAAATGGAGAATGTAAACCCTCTTCCTGCAAATTATTATTATAATTTTGAAATTAATGGGCTCTCAGGCAAAGATATGGGAATTAGGAATAACAGTTCTTTACTAGGAAAATTAAAGTAGAAATACAGTATTACAAAGAACAATCCCAAAACACTGCCAGAGTCAGCATCCAAGCTGACACCCGTCAGTCAGTCAGGGTGGTGGCACAGTCCCATTCAATGGTGGCTGCATCCTCCTGCAGGGGCAGATGTGGTTCAGCTGGAGCAGTGCTCCTGGAGAAGGTGCAGTTTCCTCTGAAGGTGCAGGGATGATGTGGAAAGGTCTGGCTTTCCTCTGGAATCCAGTGGGAAAGGTGCTCTGGTGTTCCAAATCTCAGTTTTTATCTGGGTAGGAAAGGCTTGGCTCCTCCCCTGGCTGGAGCATCTCCCAGTGGGATGATGGAATTTTATCAGTCATGCACTGGGACTCACTGGCCATGAACAGGAGATATCTCCTGGAGGGAGGATGGGCTGTGGGAAAGATAAAGATGATTGCCCCAGCTGGTTTAAAGATGGCCCATTAGCAGATAATGTGTGCCAGGAGATAAAGATCACTGCCACACCCGGTTTTAAACAATGTCCCATTAACAGGAGGTAATTCCCACAGAGATAAGAATCGCTGCCACACCCAGTTTCAAACAATGGCCCATTAACAGGTGATACCTCCTGGATGAAGGGTGGGTCATGGGAAAGATAAATATGATTGTCCCGGCTGGTTTAAAGATGGCCCATTAGCAGAGAATATGTGCCAGGAGATCAGGGTCACTGCCCCACCCGGCTGCAGCAGATGGGGACATTTCTGGTCACATCCTGTATTACAGCCCAAGACACCTTTTGGAGCCCAGGGGCTTGGGGCAGCTCTTAGCTGGTGGCCTTGTGTCTTGCAGATGTACATCCAGACCACGACGCTCACCATCTCGGTGAGTCTGAGTGCCTCGGTGTCCCTGGGCATGCTCTACATGCCCAAGGTGTACATCATCCTCTTCCACCCGGAGCAGAACGTCCCCAAGCGCAAGCGCAGCCTCAAGGCCGTGGTGACAGCGGCCACCATGTCCAACAAGTTCTCTCAGAAGGGAGGATTCCGCCCCAACGGAGAGGCCAAGTCGGAGCTCTGTGAAAACCTGGAAACACAAGGTGAGGTGGATGCTGCAGGGGCTCCCAGTGCGATCCTCTGGGGAACTTAAACACAGGGAACAGGGAGAGCTGAGCTTCATTTGCACATCCCTGGGTCCAGTGGGTGCCACAGGGGGCAGGGGGTGAGCAGAATTGGCAGCTGTGGTGGTGCCCAGGGAGGGAATGGGCACATCCCTCACTCCAGTGGGTGCCACAGGGGGCAGAGGGAACTCAGGGTGAGCTGGGCTGTGGTGCCCAGGGAGGGAATGGGCACATCTCTGAGTCCAATGGGTGCCACACAGGGGCTGGAGGAGCTTGGAGTGACCAGGGCTGGCAGCTCTGCTAGTGCCAAGATAGGGAATGGACACATCCCTGACTCCAGTGGTTGCCACGGGGGGCAAAGGGTGAGCAGAATTGGCAGCTGTGGTGGTGCCCAGGGAGGGAATGGGCACATCCCTGAATCCACTGGGTGCCACACAGGGCTGGGGGAGCTCAGGGTGAGCTGGGCTATGGTGCCCAGGGAGGGAATGGGCACAGCAGAGCTGCAGGGGGACGTCAGCACAGCACCGAGGGGACATTTTTCACTCTGTCACTGCCGGGTCACGTATCCTTAAATAAACAACAGAATAAATAATTCACAGGGCTTTGATACGGGCAGATCAGCTACGAAAACATCGCAGCTAACAAATAGCTCTGTCAGCTCCAATTGCTTCTGCTCTATCTAATTGTTATCTGGGAACACCAGTTGGAACCTGCAGCAAGGTTCCCCTGCCAGCCAGGCACCATCAGCTGCCCGTGTCCCCTCCCTGTGGGCTCCATGGGGACATGTTTGGGCCACTCAGGCTGTGCCAGCTGTGCCAGCACTTGCCCATACCCTTGGCTGGAAGGTATCCCTGTGCCTGCTGACCCTGTGGTACCTGGGGACCTCGTGGGGGTCTCAGCAGAGCGTTGTCCCCACCAGGGGCAGTGGAACAGAGCTGCAGGGAGTGGGGATTTCATTGCTCTGTGGCTTTTGCTGTGTCTCCCAGTGCCACTCTGGGACATGTGGTGGCTTTGGAGCCACTGCTGCCTCCTCTCCTGGTGTGTCTGAGGGCTGGGGAAGCTGGGGGGTGGCACAGGGCTGTGTCCCTGTGGCACCCTCTGGTTGAGGGGCATCCAGGATGATTGATTTTGTACCCAGCTGGGACCCCAAAACCCCTTGGGACCCCATGGTTTGTCCCAGGCTGAGCTTTGGGAAGGCTCAGCAGCTCTGGGTCTGTCTGCAGGAGGTTGCTGAGGGAACACATGTGGTTCCTGAGGCCACATTCCCACCGCTCATGGCACATCCTGGGTGCTCTCTTTGGGGTGAAGCCCCTTCAGGACCACCCAAAGGGGCTCAGGGAAGGATCCCACTGTCCAGATCCCTGAGCAAACCCTGCCATAGCTCTGCTGTCACCCCCTGGCACAACCAGGGGAGCAGGACACGGGGCAGGAGGGGAAGGTGGCCCTGCTGATGGTTCTCATGGGCTCTGTGTCTCCTTGCAGCACTGGCCACCAAGCAGACCTACGTCAGCTACAGCAACCACGCCATTTAGCTCCAGGAGCTGCTGGCAGGGACAGAGGCACAGCACAGCAAGGTGGCAGCTGGGGGACACACCCCAGGGGAAAAACCCCATCAACAGCAGCAAAAAAATCCATAAAAAAAACACTGAAACTCTTCCAGTGCCCACGGTGGCAATGCATGGCTCCCACAGAGGGACAGCGAGCGCGGGGACGGAGACGGGACAGACTTCAGCAAGTTTTTGGGTTTTGTTTATTTCTCCTGTATTTTGGCAAAAAAAAAAAAAAAAAAAAGGGAGAAAAAAATAATAGCCCCAACATTTTCCCTTTTCTGGAATTTGTGAGATTGTTTGTGGTTGTGCAGAACCTTCTGTTTCCACTTTTTGTTTTTTTTTAATCCTCCGTTTTCTTTCGTTCCTGTCTTCCTCTGTCCCTCTTCACTCTCTACCCCCATATCCTACCAAATTCTGTATGTTGCAAAAAGGAAAAATAAATAAAAATACTTAAAATTTACATTTAAAGAAAAAACAGACAGCAGAATAAAATAAAATAAAACCTAGACTGTGTTCAAAGTGCTGATTTCTATAGGTGGTTCCTTAATGTATGTGATGACCATATGGATTGAAATATGTCTGCTTTATGTACTGACCAGTCAAAAAACAAAAACACACAAAAAAACAAAGTTCAGTGCCTGGATGTTTATGAATTATTCGATGACTGTGTAGAGCATGATCATTTTTATACGAGGAGATTTCTAATAAAAGACCCTGGTTTTGCACTCGGCGTTTGCTGTCTCTTGGTGACTTGGTTTTGGGGGGTGCCAGGGAAGGTTTTGGGAGAGGTCAGGGCTTGGTGTTCTTCCTCTGCAGGCTTTTCTGGAGATCCCAGGCAAACTGAGAGAGAGGGGATGGAGCAGAGGGGAGTTTTCCCAGGGCTTCCCACACCTTCAGGCAGCACTGGAGGGGTTAATTTAAAAAGTGTGTAGGTGTGGCCATGGGAACATGATTGCCTTGGCTTTGCTGGGTTGGGGGGTGGACTGAAGGGTCTCAGAGGGTTTTTCCAACCTGAAGGATCCTGGGCTGACAAGGACCAACCAAAGCAGCTCTGCCTTATGGAGAGGGTTCCCCTTCCTGCCTCCAGCCCATCCTTGGGATGGCACAACTGTGTGAGGGATGTGCTTGTGCCCAGAGTCTGGGATGGCACAACTGTGTGTGAGGGATGTGCTTGTCCCCAGAGTCTGGGTTGTGCCTTTTTTTGGCACTTTGGTGCCTTGGCTGCTGCTGTTTCTGTCTCTGGCCTGGGCATTCCAAGTGTTTCCCTCTTGGTTTGGGGCTGGTTGTGATTGTTGTTTGCTGGGTCAGGAGAGGAGAATCCAAACCTGTCTTTTTTTTTGGGAAAGGGGGAAAGGAGGCAGAGAGATGCTGGGTGTTCCAGCTGCCCAATAAAATGTTGGAGCTGGCCTGGGATGGGGTGCTGGGATGGCTCCCTGTTCCCCCAACCCCAAAGTGCTGCTATTTCCCTCTCTCTGAGCCTGTGTGATGTCACCCCAGCATTTTACACATTTTTAGAGCTGTTTGTGTGTTGATCCCAGCTCTGCTCTCACCCTGGGGTGTGTGGGGGACACCTGGGTGCCCTGAGCCCCAGAGAAACCTCAGGCAGGAATTGGTGCCAGAGGAAATCACAACCTCTCCCTGCCTGTGCACAGAGGACAGAGCCTGGCTTGAAGGCAGGAGTTAAAAAAGGAAAAAAAAAAAAAAAAAGCAGTGTAATGAAAAGCTGGAAACTTTGATAAGATCATACTTGTCAAAAGAGCTTCTCAGGAGAAAAAGCTGCTCCGTTCCCAGCGCATCCATCACTGTCAGATGGGATGTGAGGCAGTGCCTGGTTCAGAGGGCTCTGAGAAAACCTGAGCTGATGCCTCTGGTGCAGCTTCTGGCTCGGGGATTCTGCTCCCACGGTGTCACGAGCAGCTTTCACCCTGAATTCTGCTGGATAATGGCTGGAAAGGCTGATTCTGGCTTAATTACAGCCTCCACCTGCTCCCCTTGGGAGGGGGGTGTTCTAAACCCTCCTGTTCTTGTCACCCCAAACCTGAGCTGCTGAAGGATCCCTGTCCCTCCCAGCCCATCCCAGGGGTGGATGCAGTGACCTCCCAACACAGCTGGTGGATTTTATCCAGCACCTCATGATACAGTGCTGTTTAATTCTAACAACCTCTTTGATTATGGGAGCTAATTAAAAGGGAGCAGCCTGTGAGCCATTGAGATGGATGGCGATCCAGCCAGGCTCTACTGTGGATGTTGCAGCAGGGACCTATGAGGATCCAGATTCTGCTTTTCTGCTTTGCTCAATATTTTTGAGAGTAGCTCTGCCTGTGGCTGGGGAGAAGAGCAGATTGGATACTGAGTCCTGGATATCAGATTCCTTTAGTTTTTTTGGTTGTTTTGGGTATATATATTTTTTTTCAATTAGGTACCTGGAAATTGTTGCCATCGTTTTTCCTCCTTGCCTCCCTTAGAGCTTTAAAAGCACTTGTCTGATTTTCTCTTATTTCTGTGAAGGGCTGTTGAATTTAAACAACAATAATTGCCTGAGTTCCCTGAGTGCTTGACCTGCAGATTTTTCACTTTTTCTGGGACTTTGAGAAATGGCAAGGAAAAAAACCTGGGTTGGTGCCAGCTCCCTCCATCCCCTGCTTGGATCTTCCTTTCTCCTGGAACTTTCTGTTGTCCTTGGCTGCTGTTCCAAATTTCCAGCTCTTTTACTGATTCCCTTCTCTGGGGACAAGCAGGAACTTTTGGGGTTCCAGGGCACAGCTGGGGGCTGGAGTGGGAGCTGTGCCCCTGCCTGGAGCAGCAGCAGCCTGGAACCAGTCATTAACTCTCTTCTGTGAGAGGCAAATTACAGACTTCAGTGGCATAATTAGGCCAACTCGATGGGAAATGGAAAAACAAGATAATTTCCCTGTGAATTTTCCAGCCTGCCTGCCACCTCGTGCCTACCTTCCTGTGTCCTGGGGAAAATCAGCTCCCTCTGGGCCTGGAGATCTCCTGTAGCAGCTCCTTGGGGAGGGAATCTGGAGGAAGGGGATGGGAAGAACAAGGGTGAGTTTAGACAGGACAGGACAGGGCTCCATTCAGCTCCTCTGCCACCAGGAGAGCCCCAAGGACCCATTTTCACCCAGTGGGGCTCAGAGTGAGGTGGATTTGGGTTCATAGCAAAGGCAGCAAAGTCAATGTGGGTGCTGTGATTCCTTTCATAGCACAGGACCAGCTCTGGATAAAACTGAAGCTCATTTTTCTGCTCCAAAGCATTGGAGGAACTGTGCTGAGCCCCTCAATGCTGCTGGGAAGGTGGGCAGTGCCTCTGGGTTGGGTTGAGGGGACAATGGGTGCCCTGGAGGGAGGTGGCAGCACCCAGCCCTGCTGGTCCAGCAGCAGTGGAGCCTCTGGAGCTCCCTTTGGAGCAATCCCAGTGGCTGCAGCCATGGATAGAGGCACGAGATAAATATCCAAAGGGCTCTCCCCAGCCCCAATGTTCTCTTGTAGGGCCCAATGAGTCAATGGTGGTCTGTGTTGAAATCTCACTTCAATGGTGAAAGCTGCAATTAGCATTTAATGAAGCTTCTTGCTTTTATTTTTAGGTAACCTCCGATTCCCTGACTGTGTAATTTAGTCCTCCATTGCTTGGAGATAATTAAAGTATGTCACTATAATTTGCTTTTTTTAAAAGCCTGTAATTATGTTTTTATTGAGAATAAAAAACGGGGGGGGGGGGGGGGGGGGGAAACGAAAACAATGTTAGGGGAGGAGAAACTTTGGATGGGCAAGGGGACTTCTTCCAGCTTGAAGGGTTGGGAGCTCGTTCCTGGATGCTGGGTAGGCTGGGGACAGAGGAAAAGTTCCTGGTTTGGGTTGGAAATAGTGAGGTGAGGTGTTTGAAGAGGAGGGACCAGCCGGGCTTCCTCTGCTGCCTCGCTGCTGCTCCTTGGCATCCTTCTCCTCCCTCACCTGCTCCCCAAACGCCAGGCTCAGGAATTGGGGTTGGACTCCCAAAATCGCCCTTCACAGCCCAGCAAACATCTGTGGGCACTCAGAGCTTCATCCAGCTGCAGCTTCTGCCCCCAGCGACCAAACCCGAGCGGCTCTGCCCTCCCTGCGCAGCCCCGAATTAACAGGGAGGAATTAATTGTCTCTTGCCAGGGCTGACAGCGCCGCGCAGCCCTCGGGGGATGCTCGGGCTCCATTTGCATCTGCGAACGCGGCTGCTGCATGTCACAGAGCCGCTGTCCCCGCGGTCCCCCCGCTGCTGTCTGACGCCCAACGTGACACCACGAGTGTCCTGCCTCTCTGGTGGCCCCGGGCCAGCAGAGCTTCTGAGCAAACCAGTGAAACCAGTGCCTGCAAACTGGTTTGGAAGGAGAGCGCAGCCGCGGCCCCAGGAGCCGCTCACCTGCAATTCTCAGCCTGGAAATTGGCTGTTGGAGAGAAGTTGAATAACGAATAAATTCGAGATAATTGATTGGCCTGTGGCCAGTTCACAGTCGGGGAGAGCTGAAATGAGTTGGATTGTTGGCTTTTTCTTTAAGTTAGTCTCACTCAAAAATGTGAGCGCTAAGAGGTTACATTTAGTTTGGAATATATTTAATTCATTAAAATGTTGATCTCTGCTGCAGAGTTCAGATCTGATTCCAGGCTTTATTCCTTATCTAAATGCAAAGATTTCTTGCCAGAAATACAGAGCAGAAAAGAAATCTCTGTGCTCAGGAAAAGTGACATGATGGAAGGAGCTGGGGCTGGACTGCGCCGCACTGCGGGGACTGGAGCTGCCACCCTCACCTGGCCAGGGCTGCTTTCCTCCTTCACACACTGGGGTGCAGCATTTAGGGTCCCATCCCACCGTGTCCCCATGTCCCAGGGTCCCATCCACCATGTCCCAGGGTCCCCATCCCACCGTGTCCCCATATCCCAGGGTCTCCATCCCACCATGTCCTAGGATCCCATCCCACGGTGTCCCCATGTCCCAAGGTCCCCATCCCATCGTGTCCCCATGTCCCGAGGTGCTGCAGGCGTCACCCCGAGCTCCCTGCAGCCAGTCCCTCCTCAGGGCTCTGGGATGCTGTGGGATTTGCTGCAGTCCCCTTCAAAACTTCCCTCTGGAGCTGCCGCCTCCTCACGGAGCTGAGGCCAAAGTGACTCAGGAAAGTTTTGGATAGAGCAGCATCAGGCCAGGGATTTCTGTTCAAGTGCGTCCTCAGCCCCCAAATCGCTGCTCCCCTCTCGGGTACCTGAGCTGGTGGCACTGGGGGCGGGCTCAGACCCCTGCCACGCTCACAGCTCGTTTGTCCCCTACCCCTGCTGCGCAGAAATGTCCCTCCCCAGCCCGGTGTCACCGCACCTTCCTCGCAGAGCCTTTGTGATCTGCAGGGGATGACAAAGGGGAGGAACAGCACTTAAAACCCACTAAAACCCACACACCATCACCAGCTTTTGTACCGGTTGCTATGGGAACCCCATACGTGCACCGGAAACGCTGGAGTATGCAAATGAGCTTCTTAATTAGTTCTCCTCAGCCTTTCATGCTCGCGGTGCAGCAATTTGATCATTAGATGAACATGCCACTTCATTATCGGCAGCTTAACCAAACACGAGCTGGGGCGACCTTTGGGGTGGGCAGGGAGCTGCCTGAGGAGGATGATGATGGGGACCAGCGGCTGCACGGAGCTGGGAACCTTCTCCAGCAGCTGCCAGAGCGGTGGGAGCTGCCGGTGTGGGTCCTGCTGCCCTTGGAGAGGAGCAGGGAGGTGGGGGCTGTGTCTCCAGACTCGGAGCTGGGATGCTCTGCTCGGCTTGAGCTGCAGCACTGAACTCCCGGAGAGGAGGCACAGCTGGAAAAGCCGAGCCCTGAGCCCCACTCGAGCCCTGCGGGGCCGGTGCCAGTGTCACCCTGCTGTGCTGGCCTTGGGGACAGGCGCTGGACGCCTCCAGCCCCACGTGCCAGATGCCAGCCGGCTGCACGCGTGAGCCCGCGCTGTAAATGCTATGAGTTTTTCACCAAACAAGCTTCATTAATCGTCTAATAACCGGATTAATTAAGGACACTGAAAGTAAACAGCAAGAATGTAATTTGCCTCTGATTGCCATGTAATTGCGGGAGTATGGTCCTATTTGCATATGCAGAAAGTGTTGTTGACAGTGGTGCTGGGACAGAGAAAACAATGGATGGAGGGCAAACGTGTCCTTGGGGTGGCCAGATCCCCTCAGCCGGGCTCTTCCCTGCCTTTAGTGTTGCCTGCGTGTGTTTTGCTCTGTGCTTCTCTGCCTTCCTCCCAATTAACCAGCCCTCCTGCTATTTGGGGAGCTTTCCCAGCTATTTGCTTAGGCAAACATTGATGCTCCAAATAGACTGACAGATCTGCTTGGGAACTCTTCTGTGTCCTGGGAGACAGCAGGAATAGCTGGGGAGGAGCCCCTGTCTGTCTGTCTGTCTGTCCTGGATGGGGTTAGGGCCAGGTCTCCCTTTTTGGCCCTGGGGGGACTTGGGGATTTTGGTTGTGCTTGCAAGAACTTGCCCTTGGCAAACTCCAGAGAGCTTCCAGTGCCCCGAGGGGAGTGGGAGGTGAATCAGGACGTGCAGAAAGGGAAGAAGAGGCTGTGTGGATTTGGGGCAGAGCCAGGGGCTGAATTCCAGCGTGGAATCCCCACACTGTCCTGCACCTCTCATGTCCTCCACTCCTCGTCAGCTGCTTCATTTCCCAGGAAACACAGATCTCTGGTGGTGACTAATCTTCCAACTCTCTGCCTCCCGTTAGCCCAGGGTGAGTTTTCTTCTTGCTGCTGACCTTGTCAGCACCAGCTGTACTCAAGGAGGGAGCACACGGTGCTCTGCCAAGGTGACAACGCACTCCCCCCACCACACACACGTGCCTGTGCCCACAGGGGAGAATTCAGAGAATTCCATCCTGGAGAGCCTCAGGCCTGTGCTTTTCTCTCTCCCTGACAGCCAAGACTTGGATTAAGCCCACAACAAGGAGGGATGTGACCTTCCAGGAGCAGCTTGGGGTGTCTGTGGCAGGCACGATTTTGAAGTGGATGCCTTTGTTTTCCTGGTGGCTCCAGTTCTTCCCCCTGTTCTCCACGTGCAGATGGACTTGGATTAAACCATTGTGCACTGTTGGCTCCAGACAGGCACCTGCTGCTCACTTGTGTGAATTCCTGCTCAGGCAGGATAACAAAAGGTGAGGACGATCCTTGGAGCAATTGTTTTGGAACAGAGCTGGCAGGCAAGATGGACGGGGGCCTGTTTGCCAGCAGAACGCTGCTGACAAATATCTGTGAAGAAAAACAGGGCCTTGGGACCCCCCTGCCTGTCTGTGGGCATCCTTCCCATCAGCTTTTTTGTTTCCTTGCAGTTCCTGAATGTTTTGGGCCAGTTTCCCACTGCTTGAAGTGCCGTACCTGTCCCCACCAGCTGCCAACCTCCATTCATCACAGGCAGCATTTTGTTTTCCTCTTCTGGAAACTTGAAACGTTTAGAAGGGAAATCAAGTTTTCCCTTGGAGATCTGGGTGGGAGAGGGGTGGAAGGCAGGTAGCCTCTTGTTTATTTTGCACTGCCTTTCTGTAAGCTGCTATAAACAACCTGTCAGCCTTCCTCCAGTGAGGCTGCTGAACAGGCTCCCCCGGTGCTGGGCTTGGTTTCTTGCCATGCAAGGTCTCGTTAGAGGTGCTGTTTGCTGCTGCTTAGCCATGGACTCCCTTTGAGCTTGAAGAGCAAGACAGGGAAACAGCAACAATTATGAATAGGGTTTTATTTGGAGCTCCTAAACGTTCCATTTCCCGCGGTGAGCAACATCCGCGAGCGGCTGGAGGCTGCACCCCGCCAGTGCTTCACAGTGGATTTTTTCAGAGATAAACAAGGGAAGCAATCAGCCCCTCTGGAATGCTGGGGGGTGTGGGTGGTGCTGCCTGCTGTGCTTTTGAGACCTCTCCTGTTGTCACTTCAGGAGCCCAGGCCAGCGCCAGGGCCTCTGCCAGGTTGCAGTTGTGTCTGAGCTTCTAGAGCTTCCCTGGAAGAACCCGGACTTGCTCCTGGAGAAGAATTATTGTTCCAGTCTTGGGTGAGCCAGTGCATCCCAGTTTTGAGCTTCAGGCTTTGTTCCCTCTGCATCTTGGCTCCTGAACATCGAGTGTTTGGTGGGACTTCAATTGAGACCGTGAGTTGCTCATTGAGGCTCTTCCCCCTTGTATCTCCTTCCCCTGTGCTCTGGGTGTGAGGGAGTGTCCTGGTTTGAATGACAATTGTCTCTCAAGAAAGGCAGGAGCTTCTCTTTCCGGTGGAGAATGTAAATCCCCTTCCTCCAAATTATTATTATAATTTTGAAATTAAAGTGCCCTCAGACAAAGAGATGGGAATTAGGAATAATAGTTCTTTACTAGGAAAATTAAAATAGAAATACAGGATTACAAAGAACAATCCCAAAACACTGCCAGAGTCAGAATCCAAGCTGACACCCGTCAGTCAGTCAGGGTGGTGGCAGCAGTCCCATTCAATGGTGGCTGCATCCTCCTGCAGGGGCAGATGTGGTTCAGCTGGAGCAGTGCTCCTGGAGAAGGTGCAGTTTCCTCTGAAGGTCCAGGGATGATGTGGAAAGGTCTGGCTTTCCTCTGGAATCCAGTGGGAAAGGTGCTCTGGTGTTCCAAATCTCAGTGTTCATCTGGGTAGGAAAGGCTTGGCTCCTGCCGTGGCTGGAGCATCTCCCAGTGGGATGATGGAATTTTATCAGTCATGCACTGGGACTCACTGACCATGAACAGGAGATACCTCTTGGAGGGAGGATGGGCTGTGGAAAGATAAAGATGATTGTCCCAGCTGGTTTAAAGATGGCCCATTAGCAGATAATGTGTGCCAGGAGATAAAGATCATTGCCACACCCAGTTTGTAACAATGTCCCATTAACAGGAGATATCTCCCACAGAGATAAGAATCGCTGCCACACCCAGTTTGTAACAATGGCCCATTAACAGGTGATACCTCCTGGATGAAGGGTGGGTCATGGGAAAGGTAAAGATGATTGCCCCAGCTGGTTTAAAGATGGCCCATTAGCAGATAATATGTGTCAGGAGATAAAGATCACTGCCACACCCAGTTTTAAACAATGTCCCATTAACAGGAGGTAATTCCCACAGAGATAAGAATCGCTGCCACACCCAGTTTGTAACAATGGCCCATTAACAGGTGATACCTCCTGGATGAAGGATGGGTCATAGGAAAGGTAAAGATGATTGCCCCAGCTGGTGTAAAGATGGCCCATTAGCAGAGAATATGTGCCAGGAGATCAGGGTCACTGCCCCACCCGGCTGCAACAGATGGGGACATTTCTGGTCACATCCTGTATTGCAACCCAAGACATGGACCTGCAAGACCTGGCCCTGGTGAGCCCCAAGGGATGGATGTGGAGCCACATTGCTGTGGTCTGGCTGGAGCAGACTCTGGCTTTGAGGATACCGAGATTCCAATTCCATCCCCATATATCCTTGGCACGAGCAATTCATCTTTCCCTATCTCACCCTGAAATCCCTTTCCTTCCAAGCAGGTTCTGCATTCCAGTGCTGTTTTTCAAGGCTGATGGGGAAGCTGCCTCTGCTCTGATTGTCAGTGTTGCTGTTTTTCTATTATTTTTCAGATGCCTTGTGTTTTGGGGGAAAAAAAAGTCCCAAACCCTGCTTTGTGATTTTTCTCTTCTCTTCTCTGTAATTAGATGGAGCAGTGATCAAAATATGTTGCATTGCACTGCAAGCTTCTCCAGGCAGATGTTTCATCACCGGAGGAGAGATGACTTCCTCATTTACATTTGGGGAAAATTAAAGGAGAGGAAGAAAGAAGAAGGCAAAGAGGAATGCTGGATTTCCTGTTGTGTGAATAAAACTTGCAAGGCTTTGGGAGAGTGACGTGTGAGAGAAGAACCAGGGCCAGGAGGGAGAGGGAGGCTGGACTTTTTTCCACCCTGCTGGCATTCAGATCTTGAGTCTGCACCCCTTGGTGTTTATTTTGCTGCAAACCCCAGGGATGCTGGCTGAGGCTCATTCTGCTGCTCCCTTGGAGAAGGGTTTTGAGACCAAGGCTCTCTGTTATCCCCATCTTTGGAATTTCAGGAGTGCACAGAGCTCCTCAGCTGCTGCCTCCCCTCTCCAGCTCTTACAAAAGAGATTTCAGAGCTGCTGGGGGGGTGACACCAAATCCACCTTCTGTCCTTACCTGGAACTCTTTGGTGCACAAGGCTTTGTGTTGGTAGTCAGAACAGATTAATACCCCAAATATGACCAATGAAGCAGAGGAAAAGATGGGAAAATGCCCATTCTGGGGCATTCTGGTACCAAACACCACCAGGTCTGGGACAGAGACTTGGACCTGACTGGAAGGAGGCTGAGGGAACAGGGAAAACCTCCCCCACACTGGGAACATAATTCCTCATACTCAGCTCAATAAGAGAGCCATCAAAAGTAAAAATGACAGCAATTCTGCAGTCAATATAATGTGGCTGCGGGTTAAATAAATAATGTTTGAATGATAATAATTGCAAAATGATACTATTTCATCCACCACAAACATGTGGTTAAGCTCTCATTAGCTGAGGCTGGAGCTTTGCGGGAAGCAGAGGCTCTTTGAAAGCAGATCTTTGGATTATGCTGCTGTAGAAATTCCTGGACTGCTCCTGCAATGTTTAATAAGGCCTGTGAGTTCACTCATGGGATTGAGAGGAGGATCAGGAAAGGTGGCACCCCAAAGTGAAGCTGGATTTTTATTTATTTATTGGAGGGTTCTTGGGGGCTGAAAACAATGGATTTTTAGTTAGCAGGCTCTAGTATAATCTTTAGGCTCTGTTGGGGGGAAAATATATTTATTTTTCTACAGAATTTTTAACATATAGATGGGTTTATTTAAAAATTTGTGTGTACAGGCAACTCCTCCCACATCTGGCAGAGTTTTGTCTGAACTTCAAACTCAGATACAAACTGCTCTGTCTTGTCCCAGCTCCTTCCTCTATCTCCATCCCCGTGAATGCCTCCCAGAGCTGCTGCTCAACCCCAAACTGGGGAAACTGGTGTGCTCAGCACCTTGCCAGACAGAGCTGATTTCAGACTTGGCTGCAATATTGATCCTCACTTAACATAGTAATGAGAATCTGCTTCCCTAATCAGCGAGGGAAAAATCTTATTTTCCAGCTGCTGAATGGAAATGAGCTTTGTTGGGTTGTGGTGGCTGTGGGGTGGCACAGGGAGGGGTGGCACTGCCTGGGTATCACCACAGCACCGTGAGCCTTGTGTCCTTCTCCCTTTACTCCCCAATATTTGGGGACAGCATCCTGTAACCCTGCTTGGATTTTTGGGATGAACCCCACCAAAACTGCTCCTTGAACTCCCTGCTCCTTTCCAACCACAAACAGCCATGTCCATGCCAGCCCCTCAAAGCCCATCCTGTGCCTCACCTTCCTCATCCAGCGTTTTTTTGAGGAGGCAAAGCCGTGTTTCCCCACGAGTCCCGGATCTCCGGATCCGCGGGCGCGCAGCCGCTGCTCCCGGCCGGGCTCCTCTCCGGCCCGTCTGCCTCACGGCAAATTGTTTTTTGATGGCTGCCTCGGTATAACTGAACTCAATTTGCCTTTCAAAAGCAGCTAATAGTCGCATTAAAAAATCCATTTTCACTTGTGATTGAATTTGACGGCGGCTCAATCAATAAGCGAGTGGAGTGTTTCACACGCGGTACCCAGCGCCTGTCACCATGGGAACGCTGGTGGTGAATCCCTCCGATCGCTGTCACCTGAGTTGTCACCCCGAGCTGTCACCCGAGCTGTCACCCCTAACAGGTGCCCTGCTGGCAAGGGATGCCCTCCTGGAAATGATGTCAGTGGAATTTTCTTCCTCCTCCTCTTTGGGTGGGATGAGCGCTTCTCCACGGCTCCAGCCTGACAGAGGTGGCCCTTTGGTGTCACTGGGAATGGTGGCACTGAGATGGTGGCATTGGGATGGTGGTACTGGAATGGTGGCACTGGGAATGGTGGCACTGAGATGGTGGCATTGGGATGGTGGTACTGGAATGGTGGCACTGGAATGGTGGCAGCAAGAATGGTGGTACTGGAATGGTGGCACTGGGAATGGTGGCACTGGAATGGTGGCACTGGAATGGTGGTACTGGAATGGTGGCACTGGAATGGTGGCAGCAGGAATGGTGGTACTGGAATGGTGGCACTGGAATGGTGGCATTGGGATGGTGGTACTGGAATGGTGGCACTGGGAATGGTGGCACTGGGAATGGTGGCACTGGAATGGTGGCATTGGAACTATGGTCCTTTGGT
The DNA here is from genome assembly GCF_903797595.1 of Erithacus rubecula. Taxonomy (NCBI): domain Eukaryota; kingdom Metazoa; phylum Chordata; class Aves; order Passeriformes; family Muscicapidae; genus Erithacus; species Erithacus rubecula. The sequence continues at coordinate 3,437,073 of NC_136678.1, forward strand.
GGCACTAGGAATGGCAGCACTTGAATGGTGGACCTGGAATGGTGGCACTGGGATGGTGGCATTGGAATGGTGGCATTGGAACTGTGGTCCTTTGGTGGCACTAGGAATGGTAGCACTGGAATGGTGGCACTGGGAATGGTGGCCCTTTGGTGGCACCAGGAATAGTGGCCCTGGAATGTCCATTTCTTTCCCAAATTTCCAGTCTAGGGAGAGAAGCCTGAGCATTTCTGAGCCTGTGCAGGCCAGCACGGCTGGGAGGGAGCTGCAATGAGCTGTCCTGAGGTCCTGGGTTTTTATGTTTTGGTTTTGTTTTTGTTTTTTTGGGGGGGAGGGGAGATGGGGAGATAATGAGGTGAGGAAATTGATATATTTATATTTTAATTTTTTTTTTTCAATCGGGTCACCCATGTTTGATGAAAACGAGCATGGTGGCACTTTGCTTCCCCACAATCAAGCTGCTTCCTCTCAGCCATTGTTTGCTCTCTTCCTATTGTGGTGTAAAATGGAAATGAAACAGCTCAGGCAGGAACTTTGCAATTGAGATATGGTTGTTTTTTATTTTTTTTTTCCTAATTATTTTTTTCTTTCTATTATTTCTTTCCAAAGCCGCTTTCTGAGGGTTTTTTAATTAGAAACACACCCTCTGCATGCTCTGCTGTCGAGGCAGGGAAGCTCACCTGCAGGCTGAGGTGATGCCAGCATGGGGCAGTGCCCCCTACACGGTGCCCCCCTGCCCTCACCTCCAGGCTCCCCTCACCTCGAGGGGGTCCAAAATTAAAGGAAAAATCTGCTTTACACCACGGCGGTGTTTTCGCTGCAGGGAGCTTGCCTGGGGCTCCAGGATGCCTTTAGTTTCTTTAAACTGCATCTCTAAGCATATTCCAACAATGTGCCCTGTCTTGGAGCTCATTTCCATGGATTGATCCATGCTAGAGGAAGAAAGGAGGAATCTGTGCTGAGTTTGAGCTAAAAGAGGGAAGCCAGGCACCCTGGGCTCTGTTTGAGCTGGTGACTGGAGCTCACCACACCGAGCACTGGATGTGATTGAACTTTGCTGGGTGAAATCTGAGTCCTTTGGCTACTTTGGGTTAAATCCTTTTCCTCCCCAGCTCACCTTCCAGCCCTCATGGCCACTGTGTCAGACCCAGTGTTTGCCCTGGGCCAGGGATGGTTCTTGGCCATGACATGTGTTTTTCATATATTGGAGAAAGGAGCTGGGGCTGGAGCTGGTTTGGGAGAGGGGAGGGAGCTGCAGCCTGTTCCAGCTGTGAACACAGCAGTGACAGGGACAGGGACCCTCCTGCTCCTGGAAAGCAGCCAAGCATTTCCCACCAAGATAAAAAACTGAGAGTTTGGACAGAAAGATACCCTCTTTCCACTGGATTCCAGAGGAAAGCCAGACCTTTCCACATCATCCCTGCACCTTCAGATGAAACTGCACCTTCTCCAGGAGCACTGCTCCAGCTGAACCACATCTGCCCCTGCAGGAGGATGCAGCCACCATTGAATGGGACTGCTGCCAACACCCTGACTGACTGACGGGTGTCAGCTTGGATTCTGACTCTGGCTCTGTTTGGGATTGTTCTTTGTAATCCTGTATTTCTATTTTAATTTTCCTAGTACAGAACTGTTATTCCTAATTCCCATATCTTTGCCTGAGAGCCCCTTAACTCCAAAATTATAATAATAATTTGGAAGGAGGGGGTTTACATTCTCCATTTCAAAGAGAAGCTCCTGCCTTTATTGGTAGACCAGGACACCTTGTTCCCACACTTCACTGAAAGCTGAGGGTGTAACTTCACCCCCCAAATCCTCCTGTTCCCTTGCTGGGGGAGAAGCTGCTGACCCCACTCAGGCTGTTGATGGATACTTGCCTTTCCTCCAGCGAATAGAATCCTTCTCCTGGTGGAAAGCTGCCAGCACAGAGCCTGGTGAGATATCTGTGGGCTCCTTCCCTGCCCTGCACAGACCCCTCTGTGGCAGATAAGGAGCCCCTGACAAAGCAGGGTCTGTGTTTATCTCAGCTCCCTGCTCTCAAAGGCTGCTCCAGCGCTGCCTGAGATGGTTCCTGGTGTTCCTTTTTCCCTGATACAAAGCTGTTGAGGTGTAATAAGCCGGGGGGAAGGCGATAAGCTGCTCGGTCAGCTCCGCGTGCCGCCGCAGCACGTGTGCTGTCAGCAGCCTTGGGGGCTGCAGCTCAGGGACAGCTCACTGGGGAATTAATCCTCACTGCTGCAGCTCCACTGGGGAGCAGGGACAGCATCCTCACCACTCTGATGCATTTTTGGGGCTAGCTAAAAATATGGGCTAGTAAAATAAAGGTTATATTAATTGAAGTGCATTTCAGGCAGTCAAAGTGCCCCCCCACCCCCCCCCCCCCCCAAGGGCTACACACAAAAAAATGGGTAATGGGTTTCCACATTTTTATAAGTTTGGACCATTTGTATATTAGGGGTTAATCTTCCCATCACAGCTTCAGGAAATGAAGTCGTTTACCCCAAATTTGCTTCTCCTCAAGTCACTGTTGTTTCCATCTCTCAGGGCCTGAGGCAGTGAGGTGTCCTTGATTCCCAGCCCTGGAGAGGAATTGTTTTATCAAAATGGGAAAGCAGCAGCCAGCACTGTATATAGAGTTTAGAGTTATACACTAAAGAATTACAGGATTACCAATATATGAAAAATATAAAAGCTAAAATCCTAAGGCATCAATGGCTGGGCCCCATCAGCTTGGCTGGGGACCCCCAGTGCCAGCCACTAAATCTGGGGTTGGTCTTTATCCCAGGGGAACAGAGGAGGAATGAACCCTTGGAGAAAACAGGGAGCAGGGATTAAATGATTTGCTGGAGTCGTGCAGAGATCTCCCAACGCTTGGGTGGCGAGCTCGGGGCGGTGGCAGAGCTGGGGGTTGAGGTTTACAGTTTGTGATGAGCCTTAACAAGCTGGGCTGGAAGGGCTCAGAGGAGGGAAATGGCATCACAGAGGGTGTGAGTGTGGAGCTCTGAACTAAATCCAGCCAGACTGAGCTGTGCCACGTTCTGGGCCACGCCGTGCCAGGCCAGAGGCTCCTGCAGATGGGAACTGGCCCAGGTCTGCTGAATCCACTTAAGGAGACTTTGCTCCTGGGCCTGACTGTTCCCAGTGCTGCTGTCGAGCTGCAGAGGAGCTGTGTGACAAGGGATAAACCTTCCCTGATGCCAGCTGGCATCCCTCCATCAAAGTCAGCCAGGATAAAGGATGTTCTTCCCAGAGCACAGGCTCCAGGCTCCCCTGAAATACCTGTCTCCCACCTCTGGCATCCATCCTGCAGCCAATTGATTTGTGTGTGTTTACATGATCAAAGAGAGCCTCAGGACCTGATGTGGGCAATGATTTCCTGTCTTACACGGCCCTGGGATAACTTCCAGATCTTTCCCTTTTGCAGTTTCTTGGAGAGAAGTTAACTCATGGGTCTGGCAATAATACAGCAATAAATTAAATAAATTAACGTGGGAGGAGTGGGAAAGGTTGGGCAGTGTTGGCACTGGGATTAATTAGTGGTCAGCTCTTGCTGTGTGTGACAGGGAATTGTCCTGTGTGAATGCTGATGCAGGGAAAGCCTGGGACAAGCTGCCAGTGGAGCAGGAAAGCATCAATCCCAGCAGGCATTTTCCTTCTGTCTTCCTCACTGCTACCCTCTGCCTGGGGCTTGTCTATGTGCCAAAGGGCTCCTTGGCCATTAATAGAGCTTCCAGGAGAAATGAGGCCCTGGTGATTGCATTCCATCCCTCTCCCCTGCCCTTTCCACCCCAATAATCTCCTAATGCATCAGCCAATTTGAGCCACACTGAAGGAAGGAATCTTGGGAATGTGCTGTTGGTAACTTAGCCCAGTCCTTCTGTTGACAGCAGAGAAAGGGGAGTTGATCTCCAAGGTCACTGGGCCAACAGGAGTAGTTTCCCTGTTTCAGAGTTGTTCCACAGCCAGGGATGAGTGCAAGTTGTCTGCTGATATCCATGGTCATATCAAATAAATTGATAACAAAGGGCTAAGAAAGAAGATAATTTGGAAATTAAGGGTAATTTCCTTTCCTCTCTCTCCTGACAATCCCTGCCACAATCCTTCCAACCAAAATCAGCTGATGACTCCTGACCAGGCAGCCTTTAGCTCCTGTGTTAGCAGGATGAATGCCTGGCTCCAGAGCCCCTTTCCCTGAAGCTGCAGCCTGTGCTTTTGCCAGCAGAACCCTCACAAAAACCCAGAGAAAAGCATATTTTTGGCAATTCCTCCAGGACACCCTTGCTGAGGAGGAAGAGCTGTTCCTCAGAGTGTTTTATTCCTCCCTGGAACGCGTCAGCCTTCAGCAAGTGGGCTGGAGATGACGTCTGGGCGCTGAGGAGCAGCAAGCACACATGGAGACTGCTCCTTCCCTGTGTCCCCAGATCCTGGGGACGTGCCAGGCTCTGGCAGGGCTCTGAGCCTGGTGACTCAAGGCTTTGGCACCTGCCTCCTGCTCCCAGCCTGGCTGCAGAGCCATGGCAGAGGGGACATGCTTGGAGGCAGAGGAGGAAGGGAGTTATCTCTTGTGAGGGATGCTCAGGCAGCCCTGCTGGACCTGCAGGCTGTCCTACAGCCAGGCAGCTCAGACAGGAGAGCTCTTCCACTTTTCTGAGCTGTTTTTTTTTGTGGCTGCTGGCCATGGGGTTGGTGAGAGCAGAAATGTTTTCTTGGGACAGGGAAAAGCCTGGTGTTGACTGAGATTTCTGGACAGCCAAATAAATCCTGCTGCCCATCAACCCCATCACCCAAACCCCAATAAACCAGGGGAGTTTTAGCTTCCTGCAGCCCTCCACAGACAGGAGACCCACACACAGATGTTTGCCAGCTGTGTTAAAACACCACAGCTCCTTGGTTTAGCTCCTGGCTGGCTGCAGGGCTGTGAAGTGTCTGCTGCTGCTGCCTGCTGTGCCTTTGCCTTCTGTTTTCTGCAGAAGTGCTGGGAAAGGAGCTGGAATGAGCTCCTGGAGTGTGTTTGTGTGGGGAGGACTGAGACCTCACAGCTCTAATTGTGCTGTTAATGGCGAGAGAAAGAAAACATTTTTGGGGACCTTTTCATTAATACAAACACAGGAGAATTTATCTCTGCCACTAAATGCCTTAAACCATGTCTGGGGGAGGAGGAAGAGGAGGAGGCTGGGCAGTTCCAAATGGCAGTGCTGGCATGTCCAGCTGCTGGCTAGCAGCTTAGCAGGGGCCGTGCCATTCAGATGATGTTCTGTACTGCATCCTTGGCTGCTGGAGCTGAACAGCTCTGAGCAATCCATGAAGCACTGCTGGCTGCGTGTCTGTGCTGGGTATAAACTCTCCCCAGGGGCAGCAGAGTGTGTTTGAATGCCTTGTTTTGATAGGGCGTCGCTGCTGGGTTTTAGCATGCAGCCTGTGCCTGGGATCTGCCTTTGTGCACGATCAAGAGACACCAACCACCCTCTTTTGTGAGCTCCAGGAAAGGAGGCCTGCCTGGTTTTGTGCTTCTGTGTGTGCTCTGTGAGTGTGGGAAGGGATTGTTGTTATTTTTATTTACTATTCCTAGTTAAGCACTGGTCAAAGATCTGGGTTTTCTTGTTTTTTTATGGTTTTGTTGGTTTTTTTTTGCATGCCTAGTCCTAATTACAGCATGGGCACGTTTGTTTTCTGTGAGAGGCTAGGCTCTAAAGCAATTTTCATCTGTGCCTTTGTTTTCATCACCCTGCAATGTGAGAGATCTGAGCAGCTGTCTCGGGTGTTTTGCTCAAAGTGAAGAACAAGCCCTAGTGAGAAGGGCAGCTGGAAAGAGAGATTAATTAACCTGGCCTTGGTTGGCCTTGTAAACAGGGGGAGAAATCTCTCTCAAACTGCTTGTTGCTTATTTAGCTTGTAAAAAGCTGCCTGATCTCACACTCAGTCTTAATCCAATCCTCCTTCCCAAAGCTAATTGCCAAGAATGGGCCTGCACATCTCTGGTGTCCTTCTCTTCCTGGTAGCTCTGCCAGCTGAGGGCCAAGGTGATGGAGAAATCCCCGTGTCCTTTCCTTGGCTGGAGAACAGACAGCAAAATGCCACTCATCAAGGCCATTTATCTTGATAATCTGGTGTCTTGGGTTGCAATACAGGATGTGGCCAGAAATGTGGATTCTGTCCCCATCTGTTGCAGCCAGGTGGGGCAGTGACCCTGATCTCCTGGCACATATTCTCTGCTAATGGGCCATCTTTAAACCAGCTGGGGCAATCATCTTTACCTTTCCCATGACCCACCCTTCATCCAGGAGCTATCACCTGTTAATGGGCCATTGTTAAAAACTGGGTGTGGCAGCGATTCTTATCTCTGTGGGAGATATCTCCTGTTAATGAGCCATTGTTTGAAACTGGGTGTGGCAGTGATCTTTTTCTCCTGGCACACATTATCTGCTAATGGGCCATCTTTAAACCAGCTGGGACAATCATCTTTATCTTTCCCACATCCCATCCTCCCTCCAGGAGATATCTCCTGTTCATGGCCATTGAGTCCCAGTGCATGACTGATAAAATTCCATCATCCCACTGGGAGATGCTCCAGCCAGGGCAGGAGCCAAGCCTTTCCTACCCAGATAAAAACTGAGATTTGGAACACCAGATCAGCCTTTCCCACTGGATTCCAGAGGAAAGCCAGACCTTTCCACATCATCCCTGGACCTGCAGAGGAAACTGCACCTTCTCCAGGAGCACTGCTCCAGCTGAACCACATCTGCCCCTGCAGGAGGATGCAGTCACCATTGAATGGGACTGCTGCCACCACCCTGACTGACTGACAGGGTGTCAGCTTGGATTCTGACTCTGGCAGGGTTTTGGGATTGTTCTTTGTGATACAGTATTTTCTATTTTAATTTTCCTAGTAAAGAACTGTTATTCCTAATTCCCATCTCTTTGCCTGTGCGCCCCTTAATTTCTAAATTATAATAATAATTATAATAATATTTTGGAGGAAGGGGGTTTGCATTCTCCATTTCAAAGAGAAGCTCCTGCCTTTCTTGGCAGACACCTGACCTTCAAACCAGGACATGCTGGGAAGATGCTTGTGCAAAACTGGAGAAAGTAGCAGAGGTGGTGGTGGGGACTGTCCCTGCTCTGCTCCCGCTGGATTTACAGCGTGATGTAATTAAATGGAGGCTGGGTATTCAGAGCCATTGATTTTCATCAGAGGCAACCTTGCTGTGTTATCAGAAGTGAGTAATCCCTCCTCTGGAGAGCAGACATTGATAGATCAATAGGAAAGAACATGCTGTACCTCCTGGCAGCTCCATCAACCTTGGAGTCAGAGCTATCAAGGGCACCTGTGCTCCTGTTCCTCTGCTCCCAAAGCCTCCTGTCTTCCTTCCCTGCACTTCCTGCACCTTTTCCATCCTTGGTCTGAGGTTCTCATCAGCCCCAGCCTGAGATTCCTATTTTCCCTAGAAGTTCTGGTGTTTCCTTCCTTCCCTATGGGACGATCTCTTATTTCCAAGGGCACCAGAGAGCTCTTTCTACACTTGGACAGGCTTTATAATGTCTTTTTGGACAAGACCCATGGAAAAAAGAAGGGAGGACCTGGACCAGGACATTTTACCAGTGGAAAGACTTTGGTGATGGTGGAAGGAATGAATTTTGTGTATGGTTTGAGCAGATTCTGGCATCCTCCTGGAAAACAGGGCTCTGGAAGCTTGGTTGAGACTGAAGGCTTGTAGGACAGCAAGCTGAGATGGTTATTGATTTTGATTTTTAGTAAACAAACCTAAAGAGCAGGTTTTTATCCAAAGATGGGAGTCAGCAGAAGTTTCAATGCCATTAAGTGCTGGATACACAACTTGGCTGTGGCAATGCACAGCCACATCTCCCAGAGGAAGATGCTTGGGACAGGAGGGAAAGGCGGTGGGGTGAGAAGAATTAAAGACTATCAAGGCTGTTACAACCCCCTCCGAGCTCTGCTGTTGAGACTTGAGATAACAGAGTTGTTTTTGAAGATTTCATGCAAAGCTGCTCCTGGCTGGGGAGTGAGAAGATGCTATGCTGGCTGCAAATTGTCTTGATGGAAAATAGTGGTACTTTGGCCATTAGCTGCATGAACAACCACTTTGTTCTGCTCTCTAATCGCTTTGCCTATACATAATTTGGTGCCTAACACACCACTGCAAATACTGTGATTATTCTTAACAGTCATATACAGTACATATAATTTGAGGGTGAATGTGGGAGCTGTCAGGAGGAAGTGTCTGGGCTGTGAGCAACTGAAGGTCATGTCACTGCAGTGGTAACTCTTTCTTGTGCTGGGTGTTGGGAATGAGAGCAAATCCTCTGTGCCAGGACATCTTGATCCATGTGGGGAAAACAGGGAGGAAAATGGAGAGGACATGTGGCAGGAGCTGTGGGACATCAGTGTCTGCTTCCATCTGTGCCTGCTTTGGAGAAAGTTTTGCTCTTGGAAATGTCAGCTGTGGCTTTCTGGCAGGATGTGTGTGACCAGGCTGTAAGGACAGCTCTGTCCCCTCGTGGGTGGCATTTCCCTGGCACAGCACTGGCTTCCACAGTGTGGGATTGTGCCATGAGCACGGGCAGCTGGAGCTTCCCTCTGCCTCAGGAATAGAGAAGTTGTTCAAGCCTTGCCTGGAATTAAAACTGGACAAAGAATCAGCTTTGCCTTATTGTCACAAAATCAATTAGGTTGAAAAGAACCTCCAATATCATTGAGTAACCATTGAGTTTATAGGAGAGTGCTGTGTCTATCCCAGACATTATTCCTCCCTCTGCTCGTGGAGCACATGAATGAAATGCTGCCATCCAGGGGGTAGAGTCCTGGGAAGCATCAAAACCCTGACAGCATCCTCCCTTCCCTCACCAGCCACAGGGAGACAATCAAAGGCAGTGCCATGCTCAGGCTGCAGTCTGACACCATCCCCCTGCAGAGGGTACAAAGGAGCCTGGAGTGGTTCCCTGCCTCAGTAACACTTTTCCTCTTGCTTTGAAACATTCCAGCAGGGACTGAGCAGCTGGTGGGACCTGCTGGGATGTCACACAGAGCCCATCCCCCTTTTTCTCCTGCCTCTGGGAAACCTGGCAGGGATCAAACATCACCAGCAACCTGCAAATTCTTTGGAAGCAAATCCAGTTTTGCCTTGTCTCAGCCACAGCTGGAAAATGAAACTTTGGGAAGGTACCTGATCCTGTGGCTCCTGGAGAACTGGAGGAGGCTCCCACTAGGATTGACTGACTGCTTGGTGTTTCTGCAGCACAACAACCAAAAAGTTCCTGTGGCTCCTCTGTCCAGCCCAGAGCTTCAGCCTGAGCCTTCAAAACATCACCCATCATGTTATGGAGCTGTGACAAGGAAGAATCACCCCCACACCTCCATGCACCCCCTCTCCTCTCCTCATTCTGGATGTCCCTTGTTCCCAAGAGAGCTTTGCAGGCAAAGTCCTTCCTGTGCTGGGGTTGTGCATCCCTCCCTGGCCCCACTGGCTGTGCAGGGTGGGATTCTGGATCAAACAGTTCTCCTTCAGCATCAGGTGTGCCTGGTGAAGGTGAGATCTGAGAAGGGTGGATGTGGAGACTGAGTAATTGGAGGCCAAGAGGCAAAAAAGTGTCTGACAGAACAGGATTGATTTGAAGCTTTTCACTGGAACACTTGCAAAAAAAAAAAAAATCAATGCTTATTCCCTGGACTTGAGAGTGTGTTTACTGTATTCAGCAGCCAGCATTAAAAGTGAATTCCAGCAATTGCAATTACAGCTTTCTCCTTCGTTGCCATCCCCCCTCTCCCCTCAGTCCCTCTTCCCCCCCCTTGCTGCTTGGCTTTCGTCGTGTTTTGGAGCCTAAGGCAAAGCTAATGCAGTCAAACTGAGAGTGGGTTTATAAATTGTAAATCCCACCTTCCCCCTTCCTCCCCTTTCCCTGGGGATTTGCTTTTCCCAAGTGCTGTCAGAGCCCATTCAGGGAGGTGCCCGGCCTGGGGGCTGTGGATGGAGCTTGGCTCAGGGAGGAGGGACAGGCTGGTCCCAGTGCTCCCTGGGGAAATTTCCATCCTGGAGCCTGGGACATGGAGTGTTGGGGCTGGGGGAGCCCTGGGGGGCAGCAGAGCAGGGGATGGAAATGGGGGTAAGATGGGGATGGGGATGGGGATGGGGATGGGGATGGGGATGGGGATGGGGATGGGGATGGGAATGGGAATGGGGATAGGGATGGGATAATGGGATGAGATGGGATAATGGTGGGATGGGATGGGATGGGATGGGATGGGATGGCATGGCATGGGATGGGATGGCATGGCATGGCATGGCATGGCATGGCATGGGATCCATGGGATGGGGATGGGATGGGATAATGGGATGGGATGGGATGGCATGGCATGGCATGGCATGGCATGGCATGGGATCCATGGGATGGGATGGAGGAGCCTGTGCAGCAGGACTCACTGAGCAGGTACCGCTCCTCTCCCACACCCAGCAGGGTGCCCAGTGCTCCCCCACTGACCCTTCTGACTGGTCCCAGTAGAGGGCACTGATGTCTGTGCTCTGGGCACGCTCATTAACCTTTAATTAACTCGCGAGTGCCGCTGGTGCCAGCTCTGAGCAGGACCCGGTGAATGGAGCACAGGGAAAGCATCGGGGACACTGTCCCAGGCACAAAAATGAACTTGGCTGGGTTTCGGTTTCTATTCCAGCTGCAGCTGCCGAGGAGGGAACTGGAGCCCCCCTGCCCAGTTTGGGGCAGCTCTGGGGTGGGAGGCTCGGGTTGGGCTTAGGGTGTGAAGGCAAAGAGCTCAGCTTGAGCTGGGGGGGCAAAGAGCCCTCGCTGGGGCTTGGAAACTGAGTGGGTTTGATCTGGAAGTCGCTGGTGGGGAAAATAAAATATGGGAAATCAAGAAATCATTGTTCCTGTTCTGCTTTTCTGACTATAATTTTTTTTTGTTTAGGCAATTTAATTTTTTTTTTTTTTTTTTTTAATATGAGGTTGTGTGGAATAAAACAAGGGACTGCTGCCTGTGTGCTGCCTGTGCTTTCCATCTTTGTATTGATCTAATCTGCCTTTCAGAAGTGCTTCCAAAAGTGCATGAACCTGCTGCTTCTGGGTGTAACAGAAGCTTCTGATTTTTATTGCTGTTGTAGTTTTGGTCTTTGTTTTTTCGTGGTTTTTTTTTTTTTGTTTTTTTTTTTTTTTGTTTTTTTTTTTTTTTAATTAATGTTTCTGCCAGTTTAATCCTAAATCTGGAGCTGCTTCACTCAGCCCATGGAATTCCCAGGGGTGCAGCCAAGACCCTGCTCAGCCCTTCAGGAAAACCCACCAGGAGAGGTGGGAAATTCTGTGGGAAGGGAAGAATCTCTGTGCAAAGGAGAGGAAGGAGTTGGGAAAAGCCAGGATGCTGCTGTGGAAATGTGCTCTGAAAGTGAGATGTGATCTGCAGCTCCCAAACCATCGCCAGGCAGGATTTTGGGAGCACAGGGAAGGCTCTGGCAGCTGGGACTGCCCGAGGCAGCCTTGGACAGGCAGCACTTGGAGCCTTCAGCCCCTTCCTTGCCTCTGCTCTGGGCTCTGAGTGCTTTGCATTCACTCAATTTCAAACCCAGAGCTTGAGGGAAATGTTTTTCCTCTTGATTTTGAGGGAGGTGCAGCCAGGCACTGGGAAATGGACTCGGTGATGGCCTGATGTGAATGAATTCCGTGCCCCGTTTTCCTTGGGGAAGCGGTGGAGATGGAAAAATCCTGCTGAGCTTTCAGAGAGAGGCCGTGGTGCCCATTTGCATGTGAGAAGCATCAATCACTCAGGGCTGGGGCTGCAGCCCCTTCTGCTCGCTTACATTGCCAGTCCTGAGCAGACAACACACATTGTGCTGGTCTTGGTGGCTTCAGGCACGTCCCCAGGCTGATGGTGACAGTGCCACGGGCTCCAGAGATTTCCAAGAGCAGCTCCAGCTCCAGAGCTTTCCCCAGGAAAAATGGAGATGGTGCTAAGCCAAACCCTGCCTTTCCCAGGCACTGTGTGCAGTGTTTGTTTTCCTGAGTTTGTTTTCCTGACTGAAGTTGCCTATACAGTGAATAAATATTGACTTAAACTCAGCTGCTGAGACAAGACCCTGGTGAAGCCGAGGAATTCCTTTTTCCAGCTGTTTGCAAGAGCAGGGAATGGATGTAGAGGAGGGGGAGCTGCTGCAGGAGCCCCTTTTCAGTGCCCTCATCTCCTCTCTGCCTCTCTCAGGCTGTGACAGAACAGTGCTGCAGGAAAAAAACAAATCAGTCCAATGGTTAAATCCCATTTTGGCTTGGAAAAAACATCTTCATTTGTCTTGAGAGGAAAAAACAGATTCGGGTTTGAGTTTCTCTGCCAGGAACAAAACTCCCTGAGCACAGATCTGGTGACTGCCCACCTGCCACGGATCCTTCCCTTCCCAGGGATGCTCCTGCTCCCTCCTGGAGAAGTTTAGTGGCAGAGAGCACACAGAGCCGATCCCTGGAGTCTGAGCACACAGAAACTGATGTTTGCTGGCTCTGGAATGGATCAGGGAGGGATTTAGGGACTCAGAGATCCCCCTGCACGTCCGGCAGCCTCTTTGCTGACACCGCCTTTCTCTGCAGGTCCTGCTGCTCCACCTCTGCATCCCGAGATAAATCCCTTCCTGCTGTAATTACAAAAACTCATTTGCCTGTGATTAAGCAGTTTGGTGGAAGGTGTTGGAAAGGTGGGAGCTGAGCTCTGCCAGGTTGTGCTTTAATTAGGATAAAAGGGCTTCTCCCTCCCGCAGCTCCCCTGGCCCTGCCTTAGGTCTGATGGAGACAAGTTGCTGTTGGCTTGACCCGCTGTTGCTGACTGAAACGAGTTCATCCAGGGCAGTGCAAGCTGTGGGGTGTAAATGTGCTGTAATTATTGGTGTTTGTACTGGCAGGATCACCTCGTGCCTGCTGGGCAGCAGCTCCCTGCTGGTCACCTCTCCAGGAATGGAGGAAGGGACAAACCAGTGGATTTAGGGGATGAAAGGATGGCCTAGGGCTTTGGGGTATGGTGAAATTGCAATGAAGGTTCTACCCTTCCCATCAATTGCTTGGACAAATTCTTTATCAAGTCCTAAAGCCAGGAGGGAAGTTGAGGGTGTCTGTGGGATCAATGGAGTGGTGTCCTGCTGAGCTCCAGGAGCACAGCTGGATTTTCGGAATACAACGAGTGGGACTGTCCTGCCTGCTCTCCTGGGGTGGACAGAGACCGTGAGGACGATGGGCAGGGCTGGGAATCAAAGAACAGCCCCAGCCTGACAAAACTGGAGTGTGGAAAGAACCCCCTGAGAAGGAACAAGCCCAGATCCTCCTGCAGGATAATTCCCTGAGAAGCGGGAGCAGTCTCACGAGCAAGGAGAAAACACCGATCTACCGGTGTCAACAAACTAATCGGAGTTTGTGTGGTTGCAGAGCTTGTTCCCTTTAATGTCCCCCACTCCCCGGTGGGAGCCCGGCGACGTTAATTGCTTGCGAAGGTTCTCTGAAGTGTTCTGCTGGGAGGATGTGTTTGCGTGATCTGCGAGCAGCACTTGTGAGAAGCGGCGATCCGAGCCGCCTGATTCATCCCCGATCGATGGGAGCCTGCCGAGCCCGAGCGGGGGAAGGGGACGGGACATGGCAGGGGGATGGGGACAGCAAGGGGACAGACGGGGGACAGGATCGCTCCGGGATGCGCTGGGGAAGTTGCTGGTGCTCAGGAGGGAAGTGAGTTGTGACTGCTCTGGGTCGCTTGGATTTTGTTTCTCTCTCAGGTTTCCATCTGGGCGCCCCTCTAGGATGGAGACTGTGTGATTTAAACTGAAAGGAGCTGCTGGGATGAGCAGAACGATGTTCTGCAGAGCCTCATCTCCGAGGATGGGCTGCACCGGCCTGGGAGGTGCTTCTGTGTCTCCCAGTTCACATCTGGCCTATGTGGGCAGCTTTCCCTGGTGTTCATCCCCCTGCAAAGCCATTTGACTTTCCAAGCTGATAAAACCCGTGTTTTATGAGAGGGGAGCAGTTGTTTCCCCTCCTCCCCGAGCCTTGGAGGGCTGTGCTGGCTGAGCTCTGCTGACGAGCGGGGGATGCTCCGTGCCACAGTCGGTGCCTCTGCAGAACTCATCTGCAGAGGGCTGGAGTTTGGACTCGTGCAGGGCTGGGAGCTGCTGGGCAGTGCCGTGAAACACTCCCAGACTTTTGTGGGAACTTCCAGACCTGGGCAGAGCTGTCTAAGGAGGGGAGAGATCAGATCACCCTGGGCAGAACAGCAGGACAATGTCCCAAGCAATGCAAGGACCCTGGGAAATTATTTTCACCTCTCCAGCTCTTAAATTTCCCTTACCCTGTATGCTGGCCATGAGGGCAGCCTTTATCCATGAAAAGCTCTGGGATTGAGCTCTCAGCCTTTGGGGACAAGACCCAGTCCCCCCTGCTCTGTCAGTGTGGGCTGTGTGCTGTGCCAGCCAGGGCTGGTGGCTGCAGCCTGCTGGTGCCACTGGCCCTGCTGAGCCAGCTGTCGGTGCCAGGAGAGGCTCTGGCTCCTCGGGAGCCTTTGGCAGAGCAGCTGGAGCGACTTGCTCTGCAAGGCAGGGGACCTGAGAGTGGCTGCTCCAAACCTGCAGGATCAGCCCTGGGTTCTCAGCTCCCAGCAGGAGTGCAGGGCTGGAGCAGTCAGGCTTGCAAATGCAAGAGAGCTTAAAGCAAACCTGACTGGAAGCTGCTAGGGCAAGGATGGCTCTGGTAAAACCACCCAAAGCTGGGCTGCTCCTCAGTACCAATTAGTCAGCAGCAGAGCCTCTTTCATCCCCTGACATGCTTTTAGCAATTTGTGGTTAACTTTCAATTCATCTGAAGGCAGGAGTGTGTTCTCTGCATCCTGGCGTGCCCTCGGAATCAGGCTGGGCTGCTGCTGCCCTGGGATTGGGAATTCTGGCTGCTCCTGGCAGATCTGCAGCAAGACCCTGCCCCTCTGCCTGAGGCTAGTTGGTCTCAGGGATGGGGAGGAAACCACCCCAGGGAACGTTCTTGCCCTTTATTTTCCTTTTTATTTTTATTACTGATTTCACTGCAGGGATGAGACTCCCTCAGACTGGAGCTGTCTGTGCTGGGCAGGCTCTGAGCTCTCAGTCGGTGTGGAAGATGCTGCAGTCTGGAGGGACAAGGAGAACAAACGCAGGATGAGAGCAAAGCTGAGGGACAGCAGATCGGTGACAAAGCCGGGACGTGACCCTCAGCTGAATCTCTGCCTCCAGCTGCCTGTTCTAGCCCAGCTGCCAGCATGGGAAGGTCCTGCTCATGCCTTGGAGCTGAGCTTAAGCTGAGCTGCTCTTCCCCCTCCTCCTGCCTCAATCCTGGCCTCATTCAGTCTTACCCAAGAGGAGTTTCTCAGTGGTGAGTGTGGGGGTGACAGAGGCACTGGTGTCACCTTCCTGCATCACCCACAGCCTCTTCCTTCCCCGAGCTGCTCCTGGCAGGGACTTGGGCACTGCCCGGGACTGTGAGATGGTGCCAGGATGTCCCCTGAGGAATCTTTGTGTGTCCCACCAGCCCATGGGGATGGGATGGGATCCATGGGATGCGATCCATGGGATGGGGTCCATGGGATGGGATCCATGGGATGGGGTCCATGGGATGGAATCCATGGGATGGGACGGGATGGGATGGGGTGGGGTGGGATGATATTGGGGTGGGATCCCCCATGGCAGCGTTTCCCCTTGCCAGTCCCGCTCCTGCCAGCCCATGCCATAGGATCCCATCCGTGCCGTCATGGTGGCCTCAGGCTGGCTCTGTCCCTCTTGTCCATTCCAGGGGATGTTAGAATGACACCTTAAATAACTTTATCTTTGGCTCCTGTCCCTTTTCCCGGCTCTAAAGCGATGGCGCGGAGAGAATGGGCGGTTGTTTGTGAAAACAAAGAGCGCCCGGAATGGGCAATCACCAGAGGAACAAGGGGCCGGTGAAACGCCCATAAATCTCCAATCTGTGTTTAAATGGAGCAGGATTTGTTTTTTAATGCCGCTCTTTGTTCCTTCAGTGAGGATTATATCCTAACAGATGGGCAGCTCCAACTGCTCCATCAGTCACCGGGACCGAGCAAGGGCACGGGTTTTGTTCAATACCTCCAAACTGGATCCCAGTAGCTCGATAATTTCTCTCTTTCCCTCCTTCCCTCTCTCCCTTTGGTGGGTGCAGAAAGGAATTTCCCGCAGGAAAAAGCCGTCGGTGAGGCTGCCCCTGGAAATCTCCGGTAGGAAAAATCCCACCTGCACCGGGAGGGTCCCTTCTCACCTGGAGCGCTGCTCTCTCCCTGGGCTGCACTGGTGGAAGAGATTCAGAGCATCTGGAAATCTCATCCTGCTGCCTCTTAAGCATGAATCAGTTGTAGGAGGCTTGCAGCAGCTTTGGCAAGAGATTATTTGATTCCTGGCTTTCCTTTCTTCCTCCCTGACTGTTTTATTCTCCCATAAGCATTCATCTGGAAATTCCCGCTGGCCAAGGCTGGATGGATGGCCCTGGGACAGCCCGTTGCGTTCTGCTGCTCTTGGTGCTTTTGAAAGCTGTAAAGTTGGGTCCTTGAAGTGCTGTCAGTAATCATTTTTATAGTGGTCAGATCGCTCATTAGCACATTTGTTTTCAGATGTTTAAGCTGGAAAGAAATCCATAGTCCTTGCATTTTTAACTTGATAACCACTCAATAGAACAAATAGAGTTGGAAATTAGAGCAGGCTGGACTGGAACTGAGCCCTGAATACTCACCTTTTACTTCAAAGGTTTTGGAGGCGAGATTCTCCTACAGCTTGGGGAATCACAGCCATTCCAGCCCGCAGAGAGTTCAGAACAGCTCCGGGTTACTGTGGTGATTAACCTGGAGGTGGATCAGGATTTGGAGGTTGCCCTAAACCAGGTCTGTTGAAAGCTTCTGCTCCGAGCTCATGAGGAAACGAAGGGCCGGATCAAAACTTTCATTTTTAGGTCACATGCCAAAAGAATCTGTTCAAGAGCTCCTAAATGATGGTTCCCATAGCTGGGAGGTAACTGGCTGGAAAAAAATCCGAGGATGCCATGCAGGAGGGGCTTTTCCAAATAGATCCTGGTGTGCATTTTGGGATTGTCCTGATGGTGCTCAGGCCCTGAGCTGGGAGCGCTCCCCACACCCTCCTTCAGTGCTGGCAATAAACCAGCAAAGGGCTGCAGGACCGTGCTGGGATCATTTCATTTTTTGTAAAGCATTTCGGGATTCAGTTGGAGGCAAGGTGCTGTGCAGATGCGAGCTCGTTAGAAGATCATTATCATTATTTACCTGCTGTGTCTGTCTGTCTCTAAATAGCATTAACTGCCAGCCTATTTATCCACGTTCCCCTCTCACCCTCACAGTGGCGAACACCAGCTCGCCCAGTTCGCCGGCCCCTTGCTCCTCGTCCCTCTCCAGTTCCCACTGGTCGCCTTGGGCTGTGTGTTATGGGAGCCTGAGGGAAAAATCGGCGCTTTTTTTTTGAAGTTTTGAAATGCAGGGAGCGTGCCCAGGCAGAGCGTGTCCCCCTCGCAGCCTAGGGCGGGGGGGCTCGGTGCCGCTGTGTCACAGCGCTGTCGTGGTACTCAGAGGAGATAATTAGGATGAGGAAGCTAAAAATTTTGCCTTGCACTTTTTTACAGCATCTAACCCTATTAGTCAGGTCATTTGGAGTCCGGGGAGGGTTGTTTCTTGCCAGAATAGATTGCAAATGAATTGAGTTCCATTACATTGTTAATTAAGAGGAATAGAAGGGGGAAAAAAAAGAAAAAAGGAGAGGAGGAGGTGGAGAAGCAAAAGTGATGGAGCTGGGTGAAACTTTGGAAGGAAAATGAAAACCTCCTGGGGATTTTCCACAGGTTCTCCCACAGATGTTGCCTTGGTTCTTCATCCACCTTACGGTTTTTGCTCTTTTTTGGGCACTGCCACTCCCCTGGGAACCCTGAGGGATTCATACCTCAGAGTGGCACCCAGGGCTCAGGCAGGGAGAGCAGACCCCAGGCCGGGTTTGGGGAGCCGCTCCCACCTCCCCGCTCATCCCGGCACCTCAGCTGGATTCCCCAGTGCCCACAGTGCCCAGAGCTGCGCCAGGGACAACATCAGGGACAGCACCAGGGACAACATCAGAGACAACATCAGGGACAGCACCAGGGACAACACCAGGGACAGAATCAGGGACAGCACCAGAACAGCAACAGGGACAGCACCAAAACTGCACCTGGGACAGAACCAGGGACAGCACCAGGGACAGAATCAGGGACAGCAACAGGGACAACACCAGGGACAGCACCAGGGACAGCACCAAAACTGCACCAGGGACAACACCAGGGCTGCCCAGAACTGCACCATTCTGCACCGGGGGCAGCACCAGGGCTGCCCAGAGCGCCCGTTCTGCACCACTGTCCTGCTGCCCGTGATGTGCCAGGCGTGGCTGGGGTGTCTGAGGAGCCGGGTGATCTCTTATCAGCCACTCGCACTGTCTCAGAACCTTCTGCTGAGCGCCTTTTGTCCCCTAATAAACTGATAAAGGCCTGTAATCCGCCAGGGGCTGGTGGCAGGGCAGCCCTGCGCTGCTGTATCAGCTCAGATAAGGCAGCTCCGTGCCAGCAGGGATCACCAGCAGCCGGGATGGGGCTGATCCGGCTGTCCCTGCCTTGTGCTGGGACAGGGGGTGAGACTCGGTGACAAAGTGGTGAGGATGGGCTTGTCCAGCCTCTCTCTCCACCTGGTGTGGGGTTTTGCAGTGGTCAGGCAGACAGGCTCCTGTCCTGGATCTGTCCCATGGAACACAGGCACACCTTGCCCTCCCAAAGCCCACAGTGATGCCAGGGGTGTCCGAGCCACACAAGGCACCAACGAACCTTTTGAGCCACGTGTGCACATGCTGGAGTTGTTCAATTTGCCAAGCAATGAGCAGGGAGGAGGGAAAAGAGGTTTAATTCCGTGGTTTTACCATCTTGTCAGCGCTCTCTTTGGGGGGTGGCTGATCTCTGACCCGGTGTAGCCACAGTCCTTGTTTAGCAGAGTCTGGGCTTGTTCTCCTGGTTCCTTACAGTGGAAAACAACTCATTAGCACGAGCAATGAGCAGCCCTGGAGACTCTCCTCCTGCTTTTTTTTGCACAACACAAGGATGGAGTCTCTTTCTCCTGGCGCTGAGCAGCATTGCGGGCTTACCTCCATGTCCTCCTCCTCCTCTGCCCCTCTGTTCCAGGGTTAAAACCAGCTTCTCCCTCCCTTTGATGCCTGGTGTGGAGCTGGGGGCAGCAAATCAAAAGCAGGATCAAATTTCCCCTGCCTTCCCTCCTTAATTGTGTGCATTTATGTATTTGTTTGCTGGTGCAGGAGCGAGCGGGCTCAGCCCACAGCCCGCTGTGTGGGGATGGGAAATGAAGCACCAGGACGGTGCTGACAGCGGCTGGCGAGGGCCTGATCAATCAGGATGTAATAGAAAAATGGCTCTGGCTCCTGAAGGGAAGGGAAGCAAAGGATTTGATTAAAAAGTAAGGCAGTGACTGGTTGGAAGGGACGTGGCGGAGGCGGATGAATCATCAGAGAGTTGAAGGGGGAGGTTTGGGTCTGGGAGCAAAGTGAGGGGCTCTGTCACTCCCCTGGGCTGACCTCTCCCATCACCATCTCTCCTGGCTCTCACTGCCCTTTTCCTGATGGGAATCTTGGGCTCCTGAAAGCAAAGCTGTGATGGGGAATGGCTCAGGGAGTTGGAAGTGGGACTGCCCCTTACTCAGAGCGATGCTGCCCAGGATGGACTCTGGGAAACATCAAGCCCAAGGCCTGAATTCACTTAAAGAAGAGATAAATTGTACCCAGATGGCAAATCCTGGTGTCTGAGTTAGTTGTGTGTCCCTGCTCCTGCCTGTGAGCTCCTGAGCTGCTCCAGGCTCCTTTCAAAGGCTGGGTGCAGGTGCTGGTAGTGGCCCTGCTGGCATTTGGTGTGGGCAAATAGGCATGAAAAAATCGGCAGCACATCGATCCAAGGTCACCCATGCCAGGGTGTGATCGATAGGAACGGACAGCTGAGTGCTTCTGTAATGAAGTGCCTTCACCTTCGTGGATTTGGGAGAGAGCGAGGGTATGGGAGATTAAATCCTCCTGCCATCGACAGCTCATCAAGCAAGAGAAGTATTAGTGAAGAAAAATTATGCTTGCTGAGCCCTGAGGGGAAGAATTGAGCTGCTGGGAACTGTTTGTGCTCTTTGGGGGAACATCGAACAGGGGAGCAGCTCTGCTGCCTCCCAGCACCCTGCTCCCAGCAGGACTGGTGGGAACTTCCTGAGCAGCTTCGAGGGCTTTGAAGGGATTAGGGAATCAGAGAGAGAATTTGCAACGGCTGCTGGTGAGGATCTGGCTGTGCCATGCTAAAAGCCACTGATGTCCTTCCAGGCTGGCAGGCTGTGACAGCAGGAAGGGGCACTGTGCCCACCTGTCCTGGAGCTCTCAGGGGACACAGAGAGGCTGGGAAACACCGATTTCCCAGCAGATTCCAGGATGCCACAAACAGAGGGGAGGATCTGGCAGTCTCTGGAAGGTCAGTTGAGATCAATCTGGTGGCGTCTGAAGCAGAGAAATGAAAGGAGCAGGGTTAGATCCTGCATTTCCAGTCCTTTCCCTGGCTGGCAGCAGGAATGGGAGGAAGTGAATAACGCTCAAAGCCCTAGAGGACCTGCAGTGACAGCATCCCCTGACACCTCCCCACCTGTTTTCCCAGACAAACTTTGAGCCGTGATCCACACGTTGCTTTATTGAGCTCTATTTCCTGCAGTCTAACTGCAGCCAGGAATTGGCAGCAGCCACTCTGGCCGGCGGCACCGAGCGGCCGCGGGGCCCCCGGGGTTTTATTGCCCTGCCAAGACCCTACATCACGGTGACAAGGACATAATTACATATTGGACCGGGGAGGATGAAGCGCCCGGCACCTCCTAAACGTGTCAACATGATTTGAGAGGTTTGGGCTCGGCTGGACTTGGCAGGCATTGGATTGTAGACTCCAATCACACAGGCATCCGGGGGATCAATAGCCTCACACCTCCAGGCTCTGGCTGCAAGGTGAGGGACGGGGGCGCCGGGTGGCAGGGACATCGATTATGTTGATTTATGGTTTGGGTTTGGGGTTAGTCACTCTGCCTTCTTTCTGGGAAGAGGAAATCTTGTGGGCAGCTCCATCCCAGCTGGCAGCAGGACAGGACCCATGGACCCTTTCCCCACCCTCTCACCTCCTGACTCTCAGCTGGGAAAAGCCTGAACTTGTCACTCATCCCACTCCATTCCCTGTGTCCTTCTCTGTCCCCATATCCCTCTCTGTCCCCCAAGTCCCCCCATAGGACCAGGGTCTCCCCTCCACACCACCACATGCTGGAGGCTGCTCAGATCAGCCCCTTTCTGTCCCCACTCGTTTAAGGTGACAAATGAATTTCCCAGTGCCCCAGCCCCAGGACTCTCCTGGAACGTCCCACACTGGCCCCAGAATGTGGCACCTGGGGCTCCCCTGCCAGCTCCCATTAGCTGGTGCCACTTAAGAGGAAAACACCTGCAAACAAATTGAATGTTTCTAAGTGCAAATTGGTTTTTCAACTGCTTGAGATTTTAAGTGGCACTACTGCAAAATAACATTATTTTAGGGCTGGTGTCCTTGGAATACAGATACTGTTTTCTCTCTGGTTGTCCTGGAGGAATGTGGGGAAGGGAAGGGAGATGAGAAGAGGCACATCCCTTGTGGGGTGCAGGAAGTTTTTACCTGGATCCTGGCACTGTGCAAGGCAGGCAGGACCTGGGAGGATGGTTGGTCTTGGGCTTGGGTTTCATCTGGAATAGCCAGTGGGTTAGGATCAGGTTTAGGATCAGGGTTAAGATTAGGGTTAGGGTTAGAATCAGGGTTAGAATCAGGGTTAAGATTAGGGTTAGAATTAGGGTTAGGGCTAGGATCAGGGTTAGGGTTAGGGCTAAGGTTAGAATCAGGGTTAGGATTAGGGTTAGGGTTAGGGCTAGGATTAAGGATAGGGCTAGATCTCATACCTGCACTACTCTCCTGATGCTCACATGGCAGGCAAGAGAGGACACACAGCGCCTGCAACACAGATCTGAGAGTTTCCTGTGCAGGTCCCTCCTGTCCAGGGGGAGGAGATGATCCCTACGCCATGGGTTGGCTCAGACCTTAAAGCTGATGGATCCAAAGTGATGGTTCCCACCCTGGGTTCCTGGCGAGGCTGTGAGCCATGCTCAGCACCCTCCAGAGCCCCCCTCCCCTCTCTGCAGGCTGCTTTTCCACTCCATCACCTCTCTCGGCGGGAGCAGAGCCGCGCTGCGAGCGCCAGGGTTGATCTTTTCTGACATTTAGCACCACTCCTGGCGGCTGTGCCTGTTTAATTCACCTGTTGCTCTGCCCTCTGTCAATCACTGTCAGTGCTGGAGCAGCTCTGACACGGGGGGATGGCAGGGAGGAGTGTGGGGGGGTTGGGGGAGACCCCCTCAGTTTTTTGGGGGTGGGAACATCCATGTGGAATCTTTGCTGTTGGTCCCTGTCCCAGTGTGCCTCAGCCTGCTGGGTTCTTCAGCAAATCTGCTGTATTTTATTGATTATTGATATTGATTTGCTGTCTCAGCTCCTCATCCCCCACCCAGCAACCCACCCCGAGTTTTGGGGAACTGATGAGGTTCAAGCTGTGGAGCTTGGCAGGGTTTTGTGGCAGTTCCCATCCCACCAGCTCCTGAAGCAACCCAAAAATCTCAGCAGCAGAGCAAATGAAGACAAAGCAGCCTGAGGTCTCACTTGTTGCCCTTTGTAAGAAGAAATTACATGAGTACACCTGCGAGCCTGGGTGTAATAACAAAGCTGAAATTCCACAAATTTGGGTGCAGGAGGGGCTGAGCTGGCTGCTCCTGTCATGAGCCAGGGCTTTGATTGATCTTCCAGCACTGAGAGGGAAATGCAGCAGCTCTGTGTGAGTGGTTTTTGTGGGGATGGTTTGCACAGTGCTGCTGCAGCTCTGAGCAGGGTTGGGCCACAGAGGGGACACCCAGCCCTGTGTTCCCACCCCAAACCTCCTCCTGGGGTGTTTGTAGCTCAGTGGCTCAGGACTGAGCCATTCCCTGGGATGCAGCCCCACAGGATCTGCACTGGCAGCTGCTGGGAGCAGTGCTGGACTAGCTGTTGGGGCTGTGGGACCAGCCCTGAGCTGGTGTGTGGCTTTTGGGGCAGGAACAGGTGTTTTGTGCACTTGCAGATGTTCTGAGCAAATCTCTAATGCTCACAGCTGAGCTTTGAACCTCCAGGGCTGCTCTCACTTCATTGGTGATGTGATCCAAGCCTTGGCTTGGAAGTGAGGCTGGCTTGGGGATGAGGTCATGAGGATTTCTGCTGGGATTTGGGGTCTTTGACCCTCTGGGAGTGGTGGCTTCTCCTTCACCCCCCAGTCCCAAGACACAAATTCACCACTGTTTCTATATAAATCTCAGTTTTCCTTCCAGAAAGGAAGAAAAGTATTTGCAGAAGCAGGAAAGGCTCTCCAGCCTGGGAAGGGGGAGGCCGTGGGCTCAAAGGGGTGGCTGGAGCAAGTGCTCCCAGCTGATTCCCTAAACCCTGGAACACGAGGATTTATAAGGGAACGGCTACAGAGCAGGAGCCAGCAGGGTGAATGGAGCTGCTCTAATGGATATTAAGTGATTTGCAGGCCTGCTGCTTGCAAACACAGCTGTAAATAGCAAAGGGGAGGGGGAGCAGATGAAGGAGGCTCAGACTCTTTAGCGGCAGCATGTGAAAAATGGGGAGAGGTTCCTGGGCAGGGCTGGAGCAGCCGGAGAAACAAAAGCTGCAGCATCTATTTTCATATCTTTTATGTCTTCCTTGCACTTCATCTTGTTTAGCTCCACAATTAAATTTTAAGACGCATAAGAGTGTTCGCTTACACACTTGGATTCTCCGCAGATTGAATTATTTAATAGAGTGTGGAGCGGCTCCATGATCTCGGAGCTGTGGCAGCGAGAGCAGCCAAGCAGAAAATTAATAAACACTGGCTGCTGCCGCCGCCTGCCGCCCCCTCCCCACCCCTGCTCCAGCCTTCCCAACAGGATTTCCTCCTTCCTTCCCCTCTGCTGCCTGCTTTGCTGTGGCCATTCCTCCTCCTCCTCCATGCCCTGGGGTGCAGGGTGAGCAGGGATGTCCATCCCACCCTGCTCCAGGGATCAACCCTGTGGCAGCTCCATCCCCACCACCCCTCTCTGGGAATCTGTGCCTTCCTGCAATGGCATCCCTTGCCCTGGAATAAACCACGTTTCAAATGCCATCAGCTTTCTCTCTCCCTTGTTCCCCCACCAACAAAGTTGTCCTCCTGTCCCTTTCTTTTCTTTCCTGGTAACCTTTCCAGGCAACAAATTGCAGGGGGCAATTATGCCGTGTGCTAAAGAGAACATTAAGGCAGCCACAATTTCAGTGGAGGATGTTGCTCGGCAAGCAGCGACACAAAAGCGGGGCTGAAATTCATCAAATTGCCGGTTGGCTGGAGCACACATTTACAATGCACCCAGAGCCCCAGCAAATTATCTGAAATCAGTTTGTTATTTCTTCCCCTTTTATTTTCCCCTTTTTACAAGGAACCAAATAAAAAGGTTTGAAAATTGCTGTTGAAGAAAGGGTCTGGCCTCTCTCTCCTTGGAGACTCTGGCGGTTTTCCTCCATCGATTCTGGGCTGGAATGTGCTGGGGTTTGCTGGAATCACTGAATCCTCAACTGGTTTAGGTTGGAAGGGACCTTAAAGCCCATCCTGCCATGGGCAGGGACATCCTCCAGGGTGTTCAAAGCCCCATCCAACTTCTTCTTCTTCCCACAGAGCCTTCCCTCACTGGTGGCAGCTCTTGGACACTGTGGTGACATTTTGTGGGGCCAGCCCTCCAAAACTGTGGGTGACAGTAACAGAGGCATCGGCAGGTCCCTGTCCCTGTGTCCAACACCACTCTGTGATCCCAACCCCTCTCCTCATCCTTCCCTTCCTAAAAGCCACAGGGTGAAGCTTCCTGCTGGACTGACCCGAGATTATTTCTTCTCCTTTCCAGCCGATTTTTCTTTTTCCGAGTGCTGCCTTCCCCACTCTTCCCCGAGGCTTTTTGGCAAGCCTGGGGGCAGGGGGGTCAGGCAGTGCTGCTTTCCTGGCCCCCACTGCTGGGTGGAAATAGCTCTTGTGGAATTGAAATTCTGGAGGGAACAACGGACACAGCAGAGAAGCAGCTAAAACACCTCTCTAATTGCTAATCGATAACCTAAAGAAACGCTGCCCTGCCTGAAACCTGCTCCGGGGAAAAAGAACAGAAATCCCCATGATTTGTTTCGTGAGTCGAATGAGGGGTTTATTTGTCTGGTTTCTGCTTTGCTGCTCCTGTTCTTGCATTCTTTGGAGCCCCCACACCGCGGGTTGGGGGTTTATGAAGCCGTCACCTGCCCCTCGCTTCCAAACCTTGTGGAGGAACTTTGGGCTCTGCAGCCAGACTGGCACTAATCCCCTGTAATTGAATCATCCTCTGGATATTATTTGGCGGCTCCGAAACTGTTCTGTTCTCCAGTCATATTTTTATTAGCTTTGGTGTGGCTGCAGAGCAGGGTTTTTTAGCTGTAATATCATTTCCTTGCTTCTCCCGCCGGCTGCAGCGCTGCTCTTTATTGATGTGTTGCAGGGATTTTGGGGCTGTCCTAAAAAAAAAAAAAAAAATTCCCCGAAGGTGTTCAGAGAGGTGAATTCCCAGTTCCTAATAGGGGCTGTGGTCTCTCCAAGGAGGAGAATTAAGGGACAAGACCGAGGAGGAGCTGCTTGCAGGGACAGCTCAGCAGGGTCATCACCATCCCCTGGGTGGGATTTCCTCCATCCTTTGGGAACGGGAAGGGAGATTTATGGGACACTCTTAACCCTGAAGGATCTATGCAACCAAAATTCAGCTCCATTACAAGGGAAAGGCAATCTGAATTAGCTCCAGGGATTTCTCCTGGGGAAGAAAAAATCCTGGATCAGAGTGGGAAGGAGCCAGGGGGGAGCCGGGGTCGGGCTGAGCTGCGGGAGGGATTTGTTGAATCCTGAAATTGCCTGAATTCCTTTCGATTATTGGCAGCGCTTCTCTACAGAACTAAATAAAGTAAAATAAATCAGGGAAGCAGAAGGCAATCCTGGAGCAGTTAGAGGGGATCAGTGGCGAATTGAATAATTCATTCAGGAGAGAAAAGGAGCTATTTGCCGTGTCACTCTTATCTTGATTGTATTTACAGACAGGAACTTTTGACAAGGAAATTACCTGTAAATTCTCCTTTTTACTTTTTTTTTTTTCCCTTTCTTCAATCTAGAAAATAACAGACAGGAAAATTTCCTACAGGGTTTTGTTTTGTTTGTTTTTTTTTTTTTTTTTCCTCAGGCGATTTGATGGATTTTTGTAAAAAACCCAGAATCTTGTGACCTCCCCAGGAGCCCATGGAAAGCTGCTGCTGGGATGGAAACAGAGCTAATGGTAGCTAAAAATCAGGAAGGAGACGAGGAGAAACAGGAGAAAACTGTTCCTTGGTGCTTCCCAAAAGAGATGGAGGTTGGAAGTTGGAGCTGGGGGTGGAGCAGGAGGGTCTCAGAGTGGGAACTGGGGTGG
Organism: Erithacus rubecula; assembly: GCF_903797595.1. NCBI lineage: Eukaryota > Metazoa > Chordata > Aves > Passeriformes > Muscicapidae > Erithacus > Erithacus rubecula. Next base: position 3,463,694 of record NC_136678.1, read on the forward strand.
TTGGAAGTCACAGCTCAGAGTTTCCATCTCTTGGAAGAGGAGATTTTGGGGTTTGGAGTTTGGCAAGGAGGATTCTGCAGGACAATCTGGGAATGTGGAGGTGCTCAGGGTGCCCAACCTCCTGCAGAGCCAGCAGGGTCACTTGATTTCCAAAGACATCATCTGGAGTGAAAGATGACTCAAAAAATATTAATCCAGCAGAGTTCCTTCAGCAGAGACAGACCCACAGGCTTTAAAATGAATTTACAGCTCTTGTACCTCATGTTTACTTCCCCTTCCTGAGAGATGGGGCACTCTGGGGTCAAATTCTCCTTTTCCACCCTAAAGAGTGGCCCTGGAGGGAGCTCACAGAAACCCAGCTCGGGGCAGACCGTGTCACAGAGAAGCTCCAGTTCTGCCTCTGTTGCTGTTATTAGTTTTATGGGCAGTGCTGGGAAAGCTCCAGCTGTTCCTGTTGCTCCCATTTCCAGTTTGGGGGAAGCTCCAATTGTTCCTGTTCTTCCCATTTCCAGTTTTGGGGAAGCTCCAGCTGTTCCTGTTCCTCCCATTTCCAGTTTGGAAGAAGCTCCAGCTGTTCCCAATCCTCCCATTCCCAGTTTGGAGGACACTCCAGCTGTTCCCAACCCTCCCATTCCCAGTTTTGGGGAAGCTCCAGCTGTTCCCCATCCTTCCTTTTGCAGGGAGGGAATGTTGTGACGGGAGCAGAGCACGAAGAAGCACTCGTGGGGAGCTCTTGTCTCTAGAGCTCAGCCTCGTGGATAATTGAGTTGTTGTAATGAAGTCTGGGTTTGCTTCTTCAAGAAGAAATTTGTTTTGGAAAGAGACTCTCAACTTAATTTAGATTTCACGCTTGTTCCCAGCTCTTGCTGCTGGTGCTGGAGGTTTGATGGGCCAACTGGGTAATTCCTGGAGGCTGAGTGGGACCAGGATGTGGCTCTCCAAGGAGTTTATGGACGGAATAACCAGCCTGTGGTCCTGTGGCAGCAGTCACTGGGGGTCTGAGCATAGATCCGACCCCGCAGAAAACCGCCATAGGGTGGTGACATCCTGGAGTCCCCAGGGAGCTGGGGGCTGGATGTTGGGATTGCGTGGTTATTGAGGCTGGGAAAAGAGGATTTCCCCAGTTCTGTTCCAGCTGAAATGGAGGAAATACAGGGCTGGACCTGCCAGTGCCTCTTTACCCAGAGGGACATAAACCAACTGGGTAATTCCTGGGAGTTGAGTGGGACCAGGGTGAGGCTTTCTGTCCTGGTTTAAAGGACAGGTGTCTGCCAATAAAGGCAGAAGATTCTCTTTAAAATGGAGAATGTAAACCCCCTTCCTCCAAATTATTGTTATAATTTAGAAATTAAGGGGCTCTCAGACAAAGATATGGGAATTAGGAATAACAGTTCTTTACTAGGAAAATATAAATAGAAATACAGTATTACAAAGAACAGTCCCAAAACACTGCCAGAGTCGAATCCAAGCTGACACCCGTCAGTCAGTCAGGGTGGTGGCAACAGTCCCATTCAATGGTGGCTGCATCCTCCTGCAGGGGCAGATGTGGTTCAGCTGGAGCAGTGCTCCTGGAGAAGGTGCAGTTTCCTCTGAAGGTGCAGGGATGATGTGGAAAGGTCTGGCTTTCCTCTGGAATCCAGTGGGAAAGGTGCTCTGGTGTTCCAAATCTCAGTTTTTATCTGGGTAGGAAAGGCTTGGCTCCTCCCCCAGGCTGGAGCATCTCCCAGTGGGAAGATGGAATTTTATCAGTCATGCACTGGGACTCAGTGGCCATGAACAGGAGATATCTCCTGGAGGGAGGATGGGCTGTGGGAAGATAAAGATGATTGCCCCAGCTGGTTTAAAGATGGCCCATTAGCAGATAATATGTACCAGGAGATAAAGATCACTGCCACACCCAGTTTTAAACAATGGCCCATTAACAGGAGATATCTCCCACAGGGATAAGAATCGTTGCCACACCCAGTTTTAAACAATGGCCCATTAGCAGGTGATACCTTCTGGATGAAGGGTGGGTCATGGGAAAGATAATGATGATTGCCCCAGCTGGTTTAAAGATGGCCCATTAGCAGAGAATATGTGCCAGGAGATCAGGGTCACTGCCCCACCCGGCTGCAACAGATGGGGACAGAATCCACATTGCTGGCCGTGTCCTGTATTGCAACACAAGACACTCTCCAAGGAGTTTGGGATAATCCTGTGGTCCTTTGGCAGAAGTCACTGAGCTGCAGAGGCTCTGAACTCAGGCAGCTCCAGCCACAGACAGGGCTTAGCCCAGGTGTGACCCTGTGGGAGCTGCCACATCCATGGGGTGGTGACATCCTGGAGTCCCCAGGGGCTGGAGGCTGGATGTTTGGTTTCCCTGTTTGTTGAGGCTGGGAAAAGAAAGATTTTCTCTGTTCTGTTCCAGCTGAAATGGAGGAAATACAAGGCTGGACCTGTCCAGGGAGACACAAACCATTTCCAACCAGAATTTCTCCTCTGCTGCTCCCTGGGAGATTCTCCTCCTTTGTACTGGATGGATCCTTCAAAGGCTCCATAACTCATCTCTGTGAACACATTAAAGCAACAAGCAAACATCTTCCTTTCCCTTAGTTTGCGAGTTTTAGTTTTAAACAATACATTTCCAGGGATAAATGTTGGCAGCACTTGAAATAAGTTGTATTAATTAATGAACGAAGCACTTAATTTCAGTTTAATGGGCTAATCCTTTGCTGCATGTTACATAAATAGTAATTGAATATTAAGAATGTGTTGAACAGGATTTCACTACTGGGAGAGATGGAGTTTATGGCATCCCTGTTATTGCTCAGCTCCAGTCTGGTCTCAGCGTGGGAAATGTGGATTCGAAGGCTCTGCAAGTCAATGCAGAAATGCTCTGAGGTGTGAGTGGAGCTCAGTGTGAGAAATTCAAGCTTTTGTTCTTCCCCAATCAATGATCTTACCCAAACCAGGGCTGGGCAGCAGGGGCTTCCTTGCACTGATCCAGATCCCAAACTCTGTGAGGATGAAAAGAACCCCTGGTGTGGGCGTTTGCTTTGGCTGCTCTACTGGGTCAGGATGGGTCCTTGACATCTCTTTTCAGCTCAAGCTGGGGAAAATCTGTCCCAGGGCACCCTCTGGAATCTCTGGAACTAACTCCCCACTCCTGAGAAATGCTGTCCCACTCCCTTCCTTGCTCCTGGCTGGAAACAGCTGCTTTCCTTTTACTCTAGGGTTTATTTATTTATTGCCACTCAAATACATCATTGCAAAGTGTGAGTGATAAACCCCTCCAATTACAGCTCATCCTTGTTTGAGGAATAATTAGTGAGCTCCAAACACTGAGCGGTTCCTCACGATGGGAAATTCAGCCTCCAAGGATATTTCCCCTGCAATTCCTGCTGCATAATTCAGCACTGATTACACAAGAGTTTTGTTCTCTCTGGCCCTAAAACTCTCCCTCCTTTCCACATCTCAGCACTGAACAGTGAAGGTGCTGCAGGACCTGCTCAGGGCACCAGCCCAGGGCTGTTCCAGCAGCTCTGGAAATGATCTTGTGTCCCTAAATCCTGCCCTGCTGGATGCTCCCACTGCTCCCTCCCTACATCTCTGCCATCTTCATCAAACCCCAAAATGCAGCTTCTCTGGGCTCAACCCAACCTTGGCACTGGGAGTTGAGTTGTTCACAAAGTTTCTCTGGCTCTTAATTGCTGTTATCCTTATTTTTAATTGTTTTTATCCTAGAAAATGGTTTCAAACCTCTCCCCTTTGTGTCCCTGCAGCCTGGCTGGGTGATGGAGCAGCAGGAGGGAGGTGATGTAGTTATTGCTCCCCACCAGGTGCAGGGAAATGGGGAGGATGGAGACACATCTCACTCGTGACTCAGCTCCTGCCACCTGGGAGTGACACCTGGCTGTGACAGGCGAGGAGCTGCACAATCCATCCCCTGAGCTGCACAATCCATCCCCTGAGCTGCACAATTAATCAACAAGCTGGGGATTCACAGCAAATACAGTTTGGAGCATCTCTGCTCTACCTGGGGACGTTGGTTTGGGTGGCACGGGGGGGTTTGGGTGTGAGGAGAGGGGGAATGAGCTGGGGGAGCCCCTGCCCATCCTGCTGCTGCTGTTCCTGTGGCGGCTCCACCGCTGCTCCCTGCACAGCCCAGTTCTCTCTCTGTGCTAATTAAATGGGACAGGAACACGGACCTGGCTCTGCTGGATGAGAAATCAACTGGAAGGTGGCTCCTTTCCCGAGCCCTGCTGCTTCAGCAGCCGGACTGGAGGGAAGGTGGGAGGAGGAGAACATCCCTGGATTAAACGTAATGAAAATAAATTCATCAGCTCTGCAAGCAGCAGACGGGACCCGATTAGGGAGCAGAGAGTCCTGCTCATTCCTCAGGAGCTGAAACTTGGGCGCTGGCTCAGAGCCTGCTCCGTGGCTTGGTGGCTTTTTGGGAGGGGCAGGAATGATGCCCGGGAGGCAGGAGAGACAGCTTGGGAGACAATGATGGATGAAGTGATGCTTCACGACGCTGGCACAATGCCTGACGATGAGGCAGCTATGCTGGATGCTAAACTCCAAATGGTGATTAAATGGTGCTGGAGCTGAAGGACCGGGCTAGAGGATGGAGGATGTGACCTCTTGGATTTGCTCGGCAAAACTTCCTCCAGAGTTTCAGAGATGTGTGGAGACTTCGTGGTGTTGTTTGGGTTTGTCACAAGTGAATTTTTAGATGTCTTAAGAGAATGAGCATTTCTCTAAAGTGTTGAAATGAAAATGTTCTGGTCTCTCTCGTGGTTTGCTCAGCACCCAGCACTGGTTGCTGCCCATGGTGGGAGACCAGCACCTGCCTCCTCTCCCCATTCCTGCTCCTCCTCCTGAAATCCTGGGAGGTGGAAGATGTGAGAGACAGAAGGTGACTGCCCCCAGCCCAGGCTGAGAGACCTGTCCCTGCCCTCAAGGAGGGATTTGTGTGGGTCCTGCCAGTCTCTCCCTGGCCATTCTGTTCTCTCCCTGGCCATTCTGTTCTCTCCCTGGCCATGCTGGTCTCTCCCTGGCCATCCTGTTCTCTCCCTAGCCATCCTGATCTCTCCCTGGCCATGCTGGTCTCTCCCTGGCCATGCTGGTCTCTCCCTAGCCATCCTGATCTCTCCCTGGCCATGCTGGTCTCTCCCTGGCTGTTCTGGTCTCTCCCTGGCTGCCCTGGCCAGCGCTCAGGGCTGTTTACAGGCAGGGTTTGGTTTCAGGTCTGTCTCAGCCCTGCCGTGCCTCACAGTGACATTTCCCGTGGTGAGGATCAGAACAGGGATGCTTGAAAGCCACGGCAGGGAAGGACAGAGCGGGAGATGCGGGATGAAGGATGGGAAAGGCTGGAGGAGAGGATTAGGGGAACAGTAATAGGAAGTGAAAGGAAAACAAAGTTCAAGTCAGGCCCCATGGACGAATAAATACCAGGACGGTTGGGTGGTCAGGAAGCTCCAGCAGAGGCTGTGGGATCCCTCAAAAGGCAATTAAATGCTCTCCTGGGGGAATGGGCTTACTGGAGAGGATAACCACTCGGGGCTTTTCCAGTCCCTGCTACCCTCAATAATCTTCCAGCAACTTGAGCCAGCTGGTGGCTGAAGGCAACAGTCAGGAGTGCCTGGAGGAGTTGGGCAAGTGGAGGATCCCAGTGTCACACAGGATGGGGGTTATGGGGAGCTGCAAGGGAGGAATCAGCCCTGATTCTCTGCCTTAGGCTCCAAGTGTCCCAAAAAATCCCAATTCCTCACTGTCCCAGGGAGGAACAGAGAGGCATGGCCGCCTTTATTTTGTTATTTTCCTTTTTCTGTTCCTACAGGAACAAATTTTGTGAGGAGATCTTGGGAAATGGGGAAATTATTATTCCCTTCAGCACAGCACTTTGGGGACAGCTGATCTCAGGAAGCTGCAGCTGAGTGACACCTCTCACAATGTGAAATGTGCAGGAGACAGAGGGCTGGAAATGACTTCCCTGGCACAGCCTGGCCATGGCCCCCTGTCCCATGGGCCTTGCTGTACCCTGTCCCCCCAAAACACCAAGGTGGTGGCTCAGGATGTGGCTGCTGCCAGCACCAGGACACCCCGGGGCTGTGGGGAACGACTTGAAGTGCAATTTCCATTTTAATAAAGGAAGTTGTGTTTTTTCACTCATTTGCATTTAAATCACCCGTGTTTCATAACCCAGTGTCCCTCTTAAAGGGGCGCTCCAGGCTCTGCTGAGCACCCGGGGGGGGGTTTCACTGCTCACACTGGGGGCTGATAATGGCACTTTTTGGCTTGCAGGTGGCACCTGCTGACCCTCAGCCATGGGGGCTGGAGCATCTCACACCCCTCCATGGTGCTGGGCAGCCCTGGGATGAACAGCAGGGTGGAGGTGGCACAGAGGGGATTTGGAGGGGCTCCTGTCACCCCTGAGCAGAACTGGGGCAGCTGCAGAGGTGTCCAGCCTGGGTGACAGCAGGAAACTGCAGCAGAAAGGAGAGTTTATAGCGCAGTGCATGGAAGGGAATTATAAATTTTTAAACCTGTTTTGGATGGACTCGAGTATTCTGTTCTTAGCTAGTTTAAAGCTTTTCTCCTTTTTGTCCTAACCCCATGCAGGCTCCAGCACAAAAAGCAAGATCCTGATGAGAGCTGGCACTTGTGAAGGCAAACCAGGAGGAGATGCTCTGCTCTGAGCACCTGCAAAGCTTCTCCTGTTCTACTTGGGATGAACTTTTACTGCTGTTGACCTGTGTCCTGGTGTCTGCCAATAAAGGCAGAAGACTCTCTTTGAAATGGAGAATGTAAAACCCCTCCCTCCAAATTATTATTATAATTGTGAAATTAAGGGGCTCTCAGGCAAAGAGATTGGAATTAGGAATAACAGTTCTTTAGTAGGAAAATTAACATAGAAATACACTATATTACAAAGAACAATCCCAAAACACTGCCAGAGTCAGAACACAACTTGTCAGTCAGTCAGGGTGGTGGCAGCAGTCCCATTAAATGGTGGCTGCATCCTCCTGCAGTGGCAGATGTAGAAAAGATAAAAGATGACTGCCCCACCTTGTCTTAAAGATGGCCCATTAGCAGATAATATGTGCCACGGAGATAAAGAAATCACCTTTCCCCCCCCCCCCCCCCGCCCCCCTCCGGCTTCAATAGATGGTGATAGAATACAGATAATTTTCTGGCCACATCAACCCAACACAACCAGGTCCTATAAAAAGCCAGTGCAAAAAAATTTTGCATTTTCCAGTGCAAGAACCATGACACCAGAGCCAATTCTGCTGCATCTCTGGGCTCTGCTCTCTCCCCTCCTCATTACCTGGGGGATCCTTTGCAAGGTGCCACAGCCCCACATCCCTTTTGTTTGCAGTCACGGAGTTTTCCATCAAAGCCACCATTGCTTTTCATCCCCAGGTAGAGCTGCCTGTGGCACAGCCTTTCCCCGGCTGCCTGAGCACCGGGAGCCTCCCATGGTCCTGATTTTATCCCGGCAATGGGGCAGCTCTCCTGCCATCCCATGGGGTGCAGCTTGTCATGGGATACTGCTGGGAACCAGGGAAAAAGCGGCCTTGAAGCCTTGGGTTCCTTAGGGTGCACAAGGATAAGAAGTTATAACAATGATTAAACACCTGCAGGGTGTGTGAGAGCCGTGTCAGTGTCTTGTGATGTTTTGCATAAAGCATGTTTTCAAAGAGGTGTTGCCTTCTTGGACCAATGAGTCTTTTCTATTTTGTTTTTCAACTACTACCCTATATAAAGTGTAATGTTTCTTTAAATAAAGCTCTCTCTCTCTTTTACTTCTCCTTTACACTAGGAACTCTGTTGCATTATCCTTTTTTGCCACTCTCCTATAGCCTAAAATGCAACAGCAGCTCGTGCTTCTCCCTGGGGAGCAAATCCTGCCGGGATGAGCAGCTCAGTCCTCAGAGGGCACAGAGCTCGAGCGTTAATTGGAAATTAATGTTCCTCTGTGAGGTGGAGACAGAGGGAGGAGAGGGATTTGGATCACTCAGGATTTAAAAACCTTTGTGAGATGCCTGGGGCTCCAGGTGAGAGGATCACAGGCTCAATCCCACCCTAATTAACCTCCAAATTTAGCATGGGGGGGATGGTTTGGAGGGAAGCTCTCACAGCATCGCCTGGGCTGAAGTGACAGCAGAGCTGAGTGGCCACCAGCCAGGAGGTGATGGCTACGAGGATGTGGCCTGGCTGTCCCCTCCTGCTGCTGTGGGGACACTGAGCTGCCACACGGGGCTGTGCCACCCCTGCTCCTCCCTCTGGAGGATGGGAGAGGCGAGGGGGGGCTGAGGAACAGCGGGGATAATTCAGTTTGATTTCTTCCCAGCCTCTTCATTTGCTGAACATGTCACCAGCCATGTTGTATATGGGCTGCTCTGTATCAATTTCCCGTGATGCCAGGCCATAAATAAAGAAAATAAATGTTGGGCCTGTTAATCAGTTGCTGCTCATCCAAATGAGTTCCCTCTGCATTTCCCTGTTCTATAATTACTTGTCACCTCTTGCTGGTTTGCAACTTCTCGCTCTGTGATTCTGTTGGGTGCCTTTTTCCTGCTTCTGACAGGATCAATCGCTTTGGTGCAGGGCTGGGGTTTAGCTTGTTGTGTTTTTTCTTTTCTCTTTTTGGGTTTCGTTTGGCTTTTTTTGGGGTTTTGCTTGATGCAGAGTGTCAAAAACCTCAGTTGATTGTATCGAATTTAGTTGCAGGTGAGGAGTTGAGGGAAAACACCTCCACTGGAGCTGGGATTTTAATTTCCAGAGCAGGTGATGCCAGCTGCTGCCTCTGCAATTCCTGCAATCTGACTTTTTGCCAACCCACACCCACTGCTCCAGGTGGCTGCAGCAGAGTCACAGGGGCAGGTGCTGAGTGCTGTCCCCTCTGTCCTTCTGTCTGTTTTCTGCAGCTTTCCCATGCCCTGGAGAAGCAGATTCTTCCTCCCAACCCTGCTCTGCATCCCCTCCCGGGCAGGGATCTCTGCTCCCGGCCCCAGGCTGGGGCAGGAGGTGCAGGAATCCCCCGGGTCTCTTTAAAGAACCACTTTACAGCAGACAAGTGGAATGGCTGAGGAACAGCTGGAGCAGCTCGGTGTCATTTTTCAGCCGGGCTGGGATCCAGCGCTGCCTCCCCCTCCCTTCCCTGAGCGTGGAAATAATTCTAATTTACACACCAAAGAGCCAGGCGAGCTGGAGCAGCCCTGGCAGCGAGCATTTCACTGCAGAGCCACCCAGGGATGGGTTAGGGGATGGAGGGATGCTGCTGAGGTGGATTTTTGGGGAAAACTCAGGGAAAACCAGCACAGGTTGAACTCATCCCTTGTGCATCTCTGGGCTGGCACTGAGAGATGCCTCAAGCTTTAAATCCTTTAAAACCTGCCCAGTAGCAGCAAAGACAAAATTCTGACTCAGGAAAGGCTAAAAAACCACAATGGGGCAGCTGGACCAGGAGAGGGAGTGGGTTTTAGGGGGATTCCTCTGCTCCCAGAGGGAAAAGTCCATCTCAACAGTGGGGCAGGGGATGGGACTGAATTCCCCTCTTTGCAGGGTGGGTCAGGTTTCCATAGGGAAAGGTGAGGATTCACCCATTGGGGGGTCACAGAGCCCAGCTGGAGCCACCCAGTGAAAGGATTGAGGGATTTGTCTTTATAAACAAATTGGGGTCTGCTGATAAATCCAATTGGATACTGAGAGATGAAAAAAACAATGGGAAGAATCATAAATCCCATAGGAATTCCACTGATTGATTCAAGGGAAAAGGAAAAAGGGGAGGGGGTACACATTCCAAGGGGGTTTAGGAATTTGGGTTTTGGGGAGTCTGTACTTCTCAAGTAACTCAGACCCCCTGGGGAAAAAGAGAGGGAAATGCAGATGGGAAATCAGGATCAAAAGGAGGCTGTGTCCCCTAAAAATCTGACAGACCCCAGGGGAATGCCCCATGGCCTCTCCCTTTTTTTCCAATAAAGTTACAGAACTCCTCTGTCCCCATTTTGGACATAAATGTCTGGTGTTGGTGAATTAATTTTCCTGGGATGCTGGCACTGGTTCCTGTAAGGAATTCCTGCTTCACTTTCCTCCATCTCAGGCTCTGCCCTGGGTTTTTCAGGCAGCTCAGAATCTCATCTTTGCCCTGGCTCCCAGTCCCCACCCTGTCCTGTCCAGCTGCCCAGCAGTGAGCCAGCACAGAGCTTTTGTCTATGCCTTAAAAATCCTGCAGGACCTGGGGGTGACAGCTGCAGGTCCAGGCTCTGGTGGCATCGGGAAGGATCCATCCCCAGCATCCATCTGGCTGTGACACACAGCCCTCAAACCGCCCCAGGCCTTGGCTACTCCAAAACCACAGCATTCTTCTGGAAGGATGTGGGATGGAGAATTGTTATTTGTGTTCAGAGAGGCTGGAAATCAGCTGGGGGGGCCCAGGGGCTGAGGCTGATTGAGGCAGACAGCGCTGTGCAGCAGGCAGGCTCAGGACAGGCCTTGTTGCCAGCCCTACATTTCCTCACCAATTATTTATCAGCATAAAAAAAAATAATTTGTCAGGATAAATAAAAAATTATTTATCAGGATAAATAATTCTATCTGAGGGTCACAGTGGATGCAAATGATTTAATTAATAGTGCACGCTTTGAGAGGAATTTGCAATTTAAAGGGCTGTATGAAAGCCCAGTATTAGCAATACTTATTTTTATTAATTAATTGCTGTCTCTGCGAATCTCCATGGTGAATAATTTCCTCCATGTTTTAAAATTTAAATTTATTTCTGTGGCTCTGGGAAGAGGTAAGGACACTTTGCAGGGAGCTTGGAGGGAAGGGGTGGGAATGGGGGTCACTGGCCCCTTGACCAGGCTGTGGCTTTGTTTGCTCAGCCTTCAGTGCTGGAAATTTGGGGATGGAGCTCTGTGGGATCTGGGCTCTGTGCTTTTATCTACAGTTTTAATCTTCTCAAACAATTTCTGTTCACTTTTACACCTGGTGCCCATCCCCAGGGATTGCCTTGCTGCTTTTTTTGAGTGGTGTGTTTGTCCCGTTCTCATTGGAACTGTTTCCAAAATCAGGATGTGGAGCTTGTGCTGGTCCCTTCAGCACTGCAAGAAGAGACCCTGGGTGGGATTTTTGCCTTGGGAAGAGCTCTTGGCCTCTTCCTCCAAGCACAGAGAGCAGGGCTCCAACCTGGCCCAGGACATCAGAGCTGCTGGGAGGGGCTGAGCAGGAGTTCCTGGGCTCCTTTCCCCTTTCAAAGGCAGGGAATGAGAGCAGAGGGGGCTGCTGTCCCTCCTGGCACCCCTGGGCTGGGACTGAGCAGGAATTCCTGGGCTCCTTTCCCCTTTCAAAGGCTGCTCCTGCTCCTGCTCCTGTTCTTGCTCCTGTTCATGGTCCTATGGCCCCATGGCCTGTGGGAGAACAGGGCCCCTCCTGATCCAAGCCCCTGTGTCTTCAGGACCCACATTCATCACCTCCCGGGCAATATTTTCTTCTCCTGCACTGCCAGTGCCTTGGTGTGGTTTTACCTGGTGGATTTTGGTCTGGTTGGTGAGCCCCTGATGAAGCCTGGAGAGGTGGATCTGTCCAAGACCAGCAAGACTCAGAACTCCAAAAATCCAGAAACCATCCCCAGCTGTTTTTTGGCAGTGGGGATATTGCATTTTGGCAGAAAGGATAATGCAACATAGTTCTTCATGTAATGTGAAAGCAGAAGAGAGAGCTTTATTTAAGGAAACATTACACTTATATAGGGTAGATCGTGCAACAGAACAGAAAAGGCTCATTGGTCCAGGAAGGCAACACCTTTTTGAAATCATGCTTTCTGCAAAACATCATGTCTCCAGCAGGTGTTTAATCATTGTTATAATTTCTTTTCCTTGAGCAGGCTAAGAAACTCAAGGCTTCATGGTTGCTTTTTCCCTGGTTCCCATCAGTATCCAACGACATGGGGAAGGTGATTCCTCTCCCGTGACTGCTCCAGCAGAGATCAAGGAAAGTCTCTTTTAAAGAAAATTGGCTTTGCCCATCCCAACTTTTTGAGGCTGGAAGCTCAGCCAGGTTTCTGCAGGAGTTTTTAAATTCTGCAGCCCATCTTTGGGAGCTGGGACCTCTTGGCTGGATCCTTCTCCTGATCCATCACCCTCCAAGGCCATGTCTGCCTCTAATCAGTCATTACTGCATTACTGCTCCCAGGGTGGCCACGTGGCCCCTTCTTCAGGGGCCACACCTGGGAGGGACACAGGGGACAGAGCAGCCCATTCCTCTTCATCACCACCAGCACATCAGAGCAAAGCAGTTTAGCAACAACTTTAATAAATTGATTCAATTTGGCGAGGCAAAAACCAAGTGAAAGAGAAGGAGAGATTAAAACGTGAAGGAGGAAATTACCCAGAGTGCTCCCAGCAATTGTGCTGGATGGTAAATCTCTTCTTTATTACTCCTTTATTATTTCCAGAATCTGAAGTTTAAATAATTAAGCAGAATAAATGGTGGATGAATATTTTTTGTTCAAGTTTTATTTATTGGTTCTGGCAGGACAGATGTGCAGAGAGGCCCAGGCAGAGAGGGAGCCAGTTCCTCCCGTGGTGTAAATCAGGGCAGGATCATTAACACAGGTGTCACTTAGAGGAGATTTACCCCAGCTGAGCATCCAACCTCCTCATTTTGGGAGGAAAATGTGGAAAGCTACGTAGATTTTAATAATTCTCTCCTCTGTCTCCAGTGTGATTAATTTATTTTCCAATTTAAAATCACATCAGGTTTGGGTTTGAATTGGTTTTTTTTTTCTTTTTTAATTTAAATACATTTGTTGACAGTGCTGCTCACTCTGAAGGTTTTTTTGGGAGCCTGGGACTGGAGAGGCTCTGAGTGCCTGAGGGTTTGTGCCCAGAGCATCTGCCAGGCTGGGCTGGTGCCTTGGCAGGGGAAAAGGTGCTGGAACCCAGAGCTGGATCCTCCACAACATCCTGGGGACTCTCACCTGGTCAAGCTCAGGGCCTGGGGGCATTTACAGAGCCTGGGCAAGGTTTAATTCCTGATTTCACCCACTTGTCCAGTGCATTTATTCTTTTAAAAATTAAAGAAAAGCCTCAGAGGCTTGGAGTGCATCCCTCAGTGCATCCTAATGTTCCAGGATGATTTGGGGTGAACATCTTGTGGTGCTCTTGCTGTTCTTAATGGCAAATTCAGTTCTGGGGGCCTCAGCTTCTGCAGATCTTCAGCTCTGGGATGTTTGGGACGGGAGGGATGGAAGGAAAAGGGGAGGGAGGTGGTGGCTGCTGCAGGAGGGGAACAGGAGCCTCAGAGAAGAAGAGGCTTTGAGCTGGTACTAACAGTGGGGCCAATTAGGGAGAGCAGGAATCAAGAAAATCTGCCACCTGTGATTAAATTTGTGCTACTCAGTGAGTGACAGGGACAGAACAGCCCCATGAGGTGATTACAGGGGCTTCCCTTTGTTATCCAGAGCTGCCCAGTGTGTTAAAACCAGGAGCTGCTGACGATGCCCAGCGGGGGCACTGCCAGGAGTCCCCAGCTCCATTGGCAAAGTCTCAGCATCACCTGGAGGAGTTTCCTGTGCCAGGAATGCCAGCCTGGGAGGGCAGCTCCAGCTTTGGTGGCTTCATTCTCCACTGAGGAGCTGGATGGAGTTGTGGGAGGCTCCCTGGAGCTGTGGAAGTTTCCTTGCCCACAGTATGGGCTTGGAATGAGGTGATCTTTAGGATCCCTTCCAAACCATTCTGTGCTTCTGGGATTCCATGAAGTTGTTTTGTCCCAGCAGGATGGGGGAGAGTCTTGGGTTTCAGGAGCTTGAATTGGGTCCTTTCCCACCTATCACCAGCCTGGAAATTAAAAATCTGTCTGTGGCAGCAATTGCAGCAGGGCAGGAAAGCATCTCCACTCCCTTGATCTCTGTTTGTTCCACACTCTTGACAAAACAAACCATTGGATTTTGGGGAATTGAGAGGGGCTGGCCATGGCTTTCCCAGCTGTACCTGCATTACACTGAATGACCAGGTCAGGGTGAGCAACTGGAGGAAAATTAGGGAGTTGGAAAGGTTTCAGAGCAACGCCTGGAATTTGGGAACCACAGCTGGGTTCATTAGGCACTAAATGAAGGAGGGTCCCTGTTGTCCTTGGGCTCGTTATCCCAGCCTGGCTGGGAGGGCAGGAGGCTGGGCTGGGATCCTGCCTCTGCCAAACGATGCCAAATTAACCTCACTGGGAAAATTCCTGCCCAGCTTTAAAATTGGGACAGCTCCCCTGCCTTTTTTCAGGGGAGTTGGTGCTTTTCAGCGTGGGTTGGAGATTCCATGCTCACAGCAGGGTGAGGTTTGGGCCTTCAAAATGCCACTCAATAAACAACAAGTGATGACAAACACCTATTGTTACTCCCCTGTTGTGTTTGTGGGAGTAGCTGGTATTTCTAAGTGACCCAGGATTCATTTCACCCTTTTAAACAGCAAGAATCTTGTTTAGTTCATGGCTTTTATTTGTAGGTTTGGGCCCCTCCAGTTCCTCTCCTGGCTGGCTGCTGCTCAGGGAGAGTGTCCAGCCAGAGCCTCTCTCCAGGGAGAGCTTTGGGGATGCTGTGGTGGCAGGAATTCTATGCCCTGAGCACAGATCTGGCTGTGGCAGGAGCTGAGGTGTGTGAAGTTGGGAGAACATTAATCAGATTAATGAGGATGTGTTTTAAAATCATGAGAAAACATTTGGGGGGTGCTGCAGGGGCAGAGTGGGGTGAATTAGCAGGGAAAGGCAGGCCTGGGACAAAATCCCAACCCTGTGTCCCAAAAACAGCTCAGGGTCATGATCCCCTCCCTGCTTAAACTTCTGGAAGTCAGAGGGCTCTGGGCAAAGCAGCCCGAAGAAATAAAAAGTTCTTTCACCAGGCAGCAACTAACAGAAAAAGAAGACACAGTCTCAAGCTGTGCCAAGGGAGATACAGGTTGGATATCAGGAAAAAGGTTTTCATGGAAAGAGTGATAAAGTACTGGAATGATCTGCTTGGGGAGGTGGTGGAGTCACATCCCTGGCTGTGTTTGAAATCCCTGGATGTGGCACTGGGTGCCATGGTCTAGTTGAGGTGTCAGGGCTGGGTTGGACTCGATGAGCTTGAAGGTCTCTTCCAGCCTGGTCATTCTGTGAATTCTGTGAGAAGGAGAGGCAGCAAAGGGAGGGAGCTGCAGCCTGAGGGACGATAGAGGGTTTAGAGAGGATGGTTGTGAAGAGAGTAATCCCAGCAAATTAAGCAGGGCCAGGCTGAAGGTGGAGGCTGGGAGGGTGGTGTGGCTGTGCCAGCACTGTCACCGCTGAGCTGGGCAGGGCTGGGAGCGACAGCAGAGCTGGAGCAGCAGGTGACACAGGTGACATGGGTCTGAGGACAGCAGGGACCAGCTCTGGGCTGAAAAAGCATCACAAATGCAAGGGCTGCAGGAGGAGGATGTTAATTCCTGCCTGGAAAAGCAGCGCTGCACACACACCAGCCCAGGGCAAAGATGAGATTCTGAGCTGCCTGAAAAACCCAGGGCAGAGCCTGAGATGGAGGAAAGTGAAGCAGGAATTCCTTACAGGAACCAGTGCCAGCATCCCAGGAAAATAATCCACAAACACCAGAGGTTTATGTTGAAAATGGAGACAGAGGAGTTCTGTAACTTTATTGGAATAAAGGGAGAGGCCATGGGGCATTCTCCTGGGGTCTGTCAGATTTTTAGGGGACACAGCCTCCTTTTGATCCTGATTTCCCATCTGCACTTCCCTCTCTTTTTCCCCATGGGCTGAGGTACTTGAGAGATTCCCCAAAACCCAAATTCCTAAGACCCCCTTGTAATGTGTACCCCCTCCTCTTTTTCTTCTGTCAGTCAGTGGAATTCCTATGGATTTTATGGTTCTTTCCATTGTTTTTTTAATCTCTCAGTATCCAATTGGATTTATCAGCAGACCCCAATTTGTTTATAAAACAAATCCAAAGGAGCTTTTCTGCCTCTGGTTTTCCTTCCAGTGATGAAACATCCAGTGTGGAAAAAGCTCTGTAAGGGACAGAACACTCGAGGCACCAACAGCTGCCACGAACTGGGCAGCTCCTGCAGCTGGAAAAAGCCATGGGAGATGATGGATGTGCCATTCCCAGCACTCACCTTGCCCTGGGATCTCTGGAGATGCTGGAGGACTGATCCTTGCAGTGCCAACACAGGGCTGGAATTTGGGGATGGATGGGGGTTCTCCCCCAAATCTCCCAAATCCCAGCAGTGTTGTTGTTTTGGTGAGGGAGAGGAGACCAGATCCTGGGAGTTCTCCAGCTCCTGGGAAGTTGCTGATCCTAAAAATCCTTCCCTAGAAATTGCTGGCAGCCTGTGGGAGCCCTGGCAGGGTCACAGCAGCGCTGTCGTGTTTGTCACACGTGCCACGTCTCAGGAAGGATGAGGAGCAGCCAGGAGAGCCCAGGAGTTCAGCACAGCCTCCTCTGGAATTCTGCTGCTGGAGGGACGAGCCTGGCCCCTTCTCCCACTGATACCTTCTCCTACCACCCCTTCTTAAAAATTAGGGAAGAATTAAATCCCATCTATGGCTTTTAAAAGCCAACTGAAAATGCCCTTTATTAAATTACCACCCTATTGATCTCACACTTGTCCAGGAGGGGATTGATTGAGGGCTTAAACAGACTCACAGCCAGGCCAGACACTCAATTAATGTGCATAAACGGGCAGTGGAGAAGCAATTTCCAGAGCAAGTCAAGCAAAAGACCAGGCCAGCTCTGCCTTCCATGCCAAAGTTGCTTCTGTATTTATTTTCATGTTATTTCAATTTTTTTTTTATTCTCCTGTCCCTCTCATGATAAGAGAAATGTTGAGAGGCAGCTCTCAAAGCACAGCTCGTGAAGCTCAGGGAGCCACAGCTCCATTGGAGAGGGCAAAACTGCAGGAGGGTTGGGGGAAGTCACATTCCATGAAGGTCTTCCACATGAGGGGCTTTGGAGTCCTGTGAATGAAAGCCAAGTTCTGCTTTAATTCCCGCAGCAGCAGAGCCATCCCCTGCTTTGAACATTCCTGTCCTGAAAGCAGAGGGAATCACTGTGGGGCAAATCCCTGCCATGGGTCTGTGAGCAAAGCACAGGAAACTCCATGGTGTCCTGGTTTGAAGGACAGGTGTCTGCCAATAAAGGCAGGAGCTTCTCTTTGAAGTGGAGAATGTAACCCCCCTCCCTTCAAATTATTATTATAATTTTGAAATTAAGGGGCTCTCAGGCAAAGATATGGGAATTAGGAATAACAGTTCATCACTAGGAAAATTAAAATAGAAATACAGTATTACAAAGAACAGTCCCAAAACACTGAGTCAGAATCCAAGCTGACACCCGTCAGTCAGTCAGGGTGGTGGCAGCAGTCCCATTCAATGGTGGCTGCATCCTCCTGCAGGGGCAGATGTGGTTCAGCTGGAGAGGTGCTCCTGGAGAAGGTGCAGTTTCCTCTGAAGGTCCAGGGATGATGTGGAAAGGTCTGGCTTTCCTCTGGAATCCAGTGGAAAGAGGGTACCTTGCTGTCCAAACTCTCAGTTTTTCTCTGAGTAGGAAAGGCTTGGCTCCTCCCCTGGCTGGAGCATCTCCCAGTGGGATGATGGAATTTTATCAGTCATGCACTGGGACTCACTGGCCATGAAAAGGAGATATCTCCTGGAGGGAGGATGGGCTGTGGGAAAGATAAAGATGATTGCCCCAGCTGGTTTAAAGATGGCCCATTAGCAGATAATATGTGTCAGGAGATAAAGATCACTGCCACACCCAGTTTGTAACAATGGCCCATTAACAGGAGATATCTCCCACAGGGATAAGAATCGCTGCCACACCCAGTTTGTAACAATGGCCCATTAACAGGTGATAGCTCCTGGATGAAGGGTGGGTCATGGGAAAGGTAAAGATGATTGCCCCAGCTGGTTTAAAGATGGCCCATTAGCAGAGAATATGTGCCAGGAGATCAGGGTCACTGCCCCACCCGGCTGCAACAGATGGGGACAGAATCCACATTTCTGGCCACATCCTGTATTGCAACCCAAGACACATGGGTGGCTTTTTTTCTCTGGACTCAGCAAGAATCCTGATAAACTCTGTCCTCTAAGGCCACCAGCTCTGGCAGCTCCAGGGTTTGGCTCCTTGAAGCCAGGGGTGGGTGGCACCACCCTGCGCACACAGAGAGGTCACCTATGGTTTGGAGTGGTGCAAGGAGAGCCTGGAGTGAGGGGAAAATCCTCCTCCCTTTGCCTGTGGAGTCCCCAGAGTCTGCGCAAACAGAGAAGAGGAGGCCACTGTCCCATCTGTGCAAAACAAGGTTCATTTTCCTGGTACATTTTATAAAAGGTTTTATAAAAGACAATAAGAGACAAACTATAAAGCAAAAGGTTATATGGCCAGGGTCAACATGTTGCATATTCATAGATTTTCATGTATTATTCAAAATCATCCCCCCCAGCCTATAAATCAACATTTTTCTATTTCTCCTTGTGGCTCCCTCCTATTGGTACTCCCTGATAATGGACTATCAATAAATTCCTTCCCTGTGGTTCTGGTGAACGATAATCCTAGGAATATGATGAATTTCCTGATTATAAATTTTTTCACCATTCTCTGATTTAGCTACATGAACAAAAGCTTTTCACATCACCATGTTGTAGTCCAAGGAAAATATGTATTTATCATGCTTCTAAGTTGTTTTAATAATAGAACTAAAATTATATTCATATAGCAAACTTTTCCAACATTATACATATAGCATTCATTTTAATATTCGTGAGAAATTAATAATATGTACTTATATATTATACATATGTAAGTATATCATACTATTACATTATATTGCCTGGTGTGTCCCCAGTGCCACAGGGGTAACATATTCCAAGCTGCAGCCACAATTAGCAGGAACTTCTCTAAAAATGCTGACATCAAAACCTGTTCATTCCTTCCCCCACCCTTTTTTATTAGTTTTTTAGTTCCCTAAAATAATTATTTTCTCGCTCAGGTGCTCCCCACAACTCCACGACCCAGCACAGGCAGGGGGTTGGATAGTCCCTGTTAAATCCAGGACTGCCCAGCAGTTAAAAAGCATTTCTTGTGTTTGTTTTTGAATTTTTAATGCCTCTGCTTTGGGGATCTTTCAGAGCCATGATTTTAGTTTAGCGCATTACTTTGTCCCTGCTTGTACAGGCTGTAATTTAGTGATTCTGCATTAATAAGAGATAATTCCTCCTTCCTCTCTCACTTGTCCTTCCTTTGGTAATAATCAGATAAATGGAGCGTGTCAGGAGGGGGCTGAGCACTCCAGAGAGTGTCTGAGGCCACGGGACCCCGCTCGTTCCCTTTTCCTGTATCTTCACAGCACTTGGGTGGGTTTTTTCCCCCAAAATTTTGTCCCTGCAGCATTCCCAATCCAGAGAGCCAGAGCACTTGGCTTGGTGATCAGCTCTGCACAATCTGGGTTTTGGGGTTTATCCTGCACATTCCAACCCCCGAATGGGGGATGGGGAGTGTGGGGGGCTGATTTGGGGGCTGCTCATCACCCTGGCAGCACCAAAGTCACTGCTGGGGACAACCCTCTGTGCCAGGGTGTGCTCGGGCTGCTGAGACCATCCCGAGCTGGCAAACAACGAGATCGCTTCCCTTTGGAAATCAAACTCACCAGAGCAGCATCAGATCGGGGGGCTGGGGCAGAGAAGTGATTTACGCTGATTTTATTTGCATTTTAAATCACACTCTCTGCCAAACGAACGGACCCCCTATTTATAGCTGACTCCAGCCTAAAGTGACTGCTAATTACTACAATTAATACAGCGCAGAGGCTTTGCAGCCGACTCCACTGCCAAGCGAGTCGCCTACTCATTTTCAATTAAGGCGCATTGACAGGGAGAATACGCAGTCATTAACGGCACAGGCCCGGGGTGTAATTACTTTTTGCCAAGGTCATTAATCTCCTGCAACCACCTGGGTGTGCCCCCGAGGGGCGAGGGGCGGTGTGGGGGCAATTCGGAGGGACAGGTGAATAAAGGTGTGGGGTTTTCCTGATGTTCCCTGGGGCTGTGGGTACCCCCTGAGTGCCAGCCCCGTTGTGCTGCACTCGTGTTTTAGGGTCAGCCAGAGTAATATTCATGTAGTTTTCTTTCTCTGAGTTGGGCTGGACAAAACCGTGTTCAGGGGAACGAGGAATTCTGATGAGGGCAGATCTTGGTTTAGGGGAAGCCGGCATTGAGATGTATCTTTCCTGATGACTCTGATTATCTTAATTATGGGTACTTGTCGGGTGCTCATTGCTTGGGTGTTTCCTGGGCAGTTTCCGAGAGAGGCATCTCCTTGGGGCTACGTCTATTCACTTGTTAATCCGAATTCTTCAGCTTTTTTTGGCGGTAACAAGGTTGCGATGAAGCAATCTCGGTCCCTCTGTCCGCGGTCTTTGGTTTCCGAGTTCTTATTCTTCTATTCATACAAACATTATTTATTCTACATTAATTTACGAACTAACACGAATTACATCATAACATATATTACAGGAGCAGCAGCTGCTGTCCTGGAAGGGGATGACAGGAATCCCATCCAGACAGGGCAGGGTCAGAGTTCTCCATCCACCCGCCTCCCTCCTGCTCCTGTCCCTTCCCACCGCCTTGCAGGAGCTCTGGATTCACTCGGATTTATTGTAGGAAGCGCTGCCTTTTGCCTGCTAAATTCCCAACATCTCCCCAGGGCTCAGCTCCATGGCTTGACTGACACCAAAGCGTTCCAGCATCACACACTGAGAGAGACAAATGAGCAATTTGCCGGGAAATTATCCTTTGGGATTCCTCCTCTCTCCACTCGGTTTAATTGGGTGAACTCAGGGTGGCTTTAATTGCTGCACTCCCAGCACAGCCTCACCCCCTCCTCGCTTTTGTGTCTCCCATCTCCTTCCTTCCTGGGGCCATTTATCTTCCTCCTCTTCCTCGTTTTTTCCCCCCCAATATCTCCTGGAAATGGTGACAAGTTGAAATGTTCGAGCCCCTCACGCCGGACAGGTTCTTTAAGACTTTGGTGCCTCTCAGAGGGTGATGAACGGGCTGGGGATCCCTTGGGTTCCCCGGGAATTTGGGATGGCTGCATTCCAGAGGGACATCCCATGGGATGAGGGCTCTGTCTTCACCTCCTTGTGCCCAGCACCTCCCAAACCTGTCCCAGGACAACCCAGGGTGGCACTGGGAGCTGCTGGAGCCTGGAGGATGCTCCTTTCCCTGCTCCTGCTTCCCAAATCGCTGATCTGATTTAAAGGGTTTGGAGAACACCTGAGCTTCCTTGGCAC
This sequence comes from Erithacus rubecula, assembly GCF_903797595.1. Classification (NCBI taxonomy): domain Eukaryota; kingdom Metazoa; phylum Chordata; class Aves; order Passeriformes; family Muscicapidae; genus Erithacus; species Erithacus rubecula. Next base: position 3,484,990 of record NC_136678.1, read on the forward strand.
TGGGCACCTGTGGAGCACAAATTGCATCCTCTTGATGTGTCCTGGCTTTTGTGTGGTCTCATCCCAGAGTTACCTTCAGGGCATTTTATGGGCCCCATTCTCAGTGATTTAACTGAGAGCATTGAGAGTGTCCAGTCTCATTCCAGAGTTACCTTCACGGCCACATTTCCATAAAACTGGGAGCATTGGGAGTATCCAGGGAGCTCCAGAGAAGCAAAGGAGGGCTGAGGGGAGCAGGAAAAATGGAGAGAGACAACCAGAGTTCATCTCCACTCCATCCCAAGAGGCCTGGAGTCCTCTCCCAAACATCTCCTCCTCCCTCCCCACCTTCCCCAGGAGATTCCTTCCTCTCCCAGCCCAGCTTGGCTGCTGCCCATGGAGGCAAAACTCATTTTGGGGGAGTTCACAGCGTGTTCCAGCTCAGTGCCTGGATTTTATGCAGTGTATGGGAAAGAGGGAATAAACAAGCCAAGTCCCTGGCCAGGAAACAGCAGATTTGTGGCTCTCCCGTGGTCCCCAAGGACCCAGCACAGGTATCCAAGCAGCACACGGTGATGAATGAGGGATAATTCCAAACGGCAGCTGAAGTCCAAATTCTGGCGGTAATAAACACATAAACTAGTTAAAAATAAATTGATTAACCAAGGATATCCTCTTAGCACTCTTTAAACTTGAACATCTGCTTGTAATAAATAATTCAGCTGTGGATATTAATGAGAGGCTGGGCTGGGTATGGAAGCTGCACAGAGTTCTGTGGGGACATGAGGTGTCCATGAACTTCCCTGGGGATTTGAGGTGTGTCCATATCCTTCCCTGGGACATTCTGGGATTTCAGGTGTGTCCGTGTGGGGTTTGGACATCCCTGGATCCCTGTGGGGTTTGGATATCCCCATCCCTGGATCCCTGTGGGGTTGGACATCCCCATCCCTGAATCCCTGTGAGGTTGGACATCCCTGGATCTCTGTGGGGTTTGGATATCCCCATCCCTGGATCCCTGTGGGGTTGGACATCCCTGGATCCCTGTGGGGTTTGGACATCTCTATCCTGTTCCCTTTGGGATGTGAACCTTTCAGGCACCGTTGCTGTGGGAAGTGCACATTTGCATTTTCTGCATTATCCCTGAAGGATCCAAGGAGGAATTGGGGATCCAGCCCTGCCCCTGCCCTGTCCCCAGCAGCAGCAGGGGCTGTCACAGCCTGGTAATTGCTGAGTTTCCCTGTTTTTAATCAGCACCAGCAGCTGCTGTGCCCAATGCTCCAGGGGCTGCTCCTGGCACAGCCCAGCAGCCAGCTGGACCCAGAGCAGGGCTGGGAGTCAGAAACACTCGGGGGGTACCAGCAGCTCCAGACAGGGCAGGGCTGCAGCCAAGGTCCCAGCCAAGCTGTGATGGCATCTCTGCCTCTGGGAAAACATCCCAGTGGATGCAGCAGGAGAGGAGTCCAGCTCCCAGTTTAACCAGTTCCACGCTGCTCCTGCAGGCAGAGCAGGGAGGGAAGGGCCAGGGCTGGCACATCAGCTCGGGGAAGGAGCCCTGTGATGCCTCCCTGGAGCACCAGGCGTGCCAGGCTCTGTGTTTGATGGGATAAATGGGAGAGAAGAGGATGGGAAAAAATGATGGAAGGATTTTAATCCTGCCCATCAACCTCTGGGAAGGAGCCAGACCTGGGAGATGGTCAGAGGGGCGGTGTGGGCAGGAGGGAGAGGGGCTTGGTGAGTGGCTGTCACCTCCTGTCCGCTCTCAGTTCCTCCACCCTCCAGTCTCTGCTGCTCCACCCTCTGCCAAAATATCTCCCTGAGCTCCTGAGGCCACGATGAGGTGCTGGGCTCATTAATCACCCCCTCCCATCGGTGTCTGCCCAGGAATTAAACTCATTTGTCACTGCTGCCCTGCTCCCAGCCGCTCCTCGCAGGGCTCGTGGCCGCCCTGGGGCCGATGTGTCCCCAACACCACGGGCCTTGCTGTGCCTCCAGCTGCCCAGAAACGCCCCAGGCCATGCACAGAGCTTTTTCATGTCCCTTCAGATTGGGATTCCAGAGCTGGATGTGATCAGAGGCAGCCCCAGACACTGATGTACCAGGGCTGAACAAGGGGTGACCCCTTTGCTCCACCAAACCCTGCTGGCAGTCACCACTGAGCCTCTTCCATCCTCTCCAAACCTCTTCCATCCTTCTCTTCAAACCTCTTCCATCCTCCTCTTCAAACCTCTTCCATCCTCCTTTTCAAACCTCTTCCATCCTCCTTTTCCCAGATTTTGGGTGGCCAAAACCCCAAACGGTGCCCAGCCCGTGTCCCTTCCCTGCCCCAGGCTCTGGCAGAGCTGTGTCCATTCCCAGCCCCTCCATCCCCCCCGTGCTGCTTCCTGCACACTCCCCCTGAGCTCTGCTCGGCTCCAGCTTCCAGCACGGCCCGGGAATGGGATGAGAATGACCTGGGAATGGGCTGGGAATGATGTGGGAATGGGCTGGAAATGGGCTGGGAATGTGCTGGGAATGGGCTGGGAATGATCTGGGAATGGGCTGAGAATGTGCTGGGAATGGGCTGAGAATGTGCTGGGAATGGGCTGGGAATGCTGCTGGGAATGGACTGGGAATGTGCTGGGAATGCTGCTGGGAATTATCTGGGAATGGGCTGGGAATGATCTGGGAATGCTGCTGGGAATGATGTGGGAATGGGCTGGGAATGCTGCTGGGATTATTCTGGGAATGCTCTGGGATTGCTCTCGGATTGTGCTGGGAATGCTCTGAGAATACTGTTGGGAATGCTGCTGGGAATGCTCGCTCTGGGAATGCTGCTGGGATTGTGCTGGGAATGCTCTGGGAATACTGCTGGGATTATTCTGGGAATGCTCTGGCATCCTGCTGCTAATGAGCCTCCAATCCCTGGAGCACCCGGCAATAACCCACGGCCCTGCCTATTAACTACCTGCGAGTAATCACCGAGGCTCCGGTAAAACGGGACGGAACGAGCCCCTGGTCGCGTTGTTAGCAATCATTTTCCTGCCTGTTAACCTGCTCCCCTGCTCTCATTTTCCCCCCGAGAAGCTCCAGATGCGGTGGGGAGGGAGCAGCCAAGCGCAGCTCCACATCCAGCGGCTCCCGCTCCTCCCTGCCCACCCCCCCGTGACGGATTTGGGGGTTTATTTATCAGAAGGTTTGTTTATCCACGTGGGTCTGTGCAAGAGACCCGTCCCACACGGAGGAGCTGAGCACAGGCTGCAGATTGCCGTGAAAACGCTGGGAAATGGGAATGACGGCAATTAGGATTTTCTGTTCGCCCTAAAAATCCCATCTGGGTTTGAGGAACGCAGCCCCTGCCCTGAATCAGCGCACAGCTCGGGGAATCACGATGCTGTCAGCACCATCAGCCGTGCTGGCTCTTCCCAGGAGATTCCTGTTTTCCTGTAAATCCCAACACGCCGAAAAATCCTCTCCCTGATGGGAGCCTGAGCCCCGCGCAAAGCCCCGAGGCTCTGCGGCTTAGCGTGGCGAATGTAATGTTCTTAGTCAGCCTCATCGCGGCAAATCTCCATATTCACAGGGATAAACACTCACCTCTCCTCGCCAGCTCCTGCTTTAGGCCTGAATTTCCCCTCTGGAGGGGTGTGAGGCCATGGGAGAAGTCCTGACCACCATCCCGCCCTCTCTCATGGGGGGTTCCCCATCTAGTGAGTTTTGTAAACAGATTTTTCCTTAAAGTGAGGAGGTTTTGCAAAGAATGGAAACCCTGAGAACCTTCCAGCTCCTCCTGGGAATGGAGGATCCCGTGCCATGGACATGGAAATGCTGAGCTGGGCAGTGGGAGCTCCCTGGGATCCTGGTGACTGCCACATCTGCCCAGCCCCAAATCCGTGGGTGGACAAGAGGGAAGAGAGATGCTGGTGGAAGGAGAGAGATTGGGGAACTGAAGGGAGGAGGAGAGAGACAGGCAGGGATTGTTCCTAAAGCACTGGGGGGGATGAGGATGTAGATCACCAGAATTGGCGGGGGACAGGCCATAAAGCAAAAATAAAAAGGTATTATAATTTATGATGCACAGTAAAAATATCCTGGGAACTGGTTTATGAAGAAGAATTCATTCTCTCTCGCCAACTCTGCGTATCTTTAAAGATGATAAACGACGTTATGATTCTTCCTTGTATCCGAGGGCTGGAAAATTCACTCTGCCTTGGAGCTGCTGTCACATCCCCTCTGTGTTGCTCCTGTTCCCCAAAACACGAGGGGGGCTGCTGGGGACACGGGGAGGGTCCTGGGGCAGAGCCAGGACCTGTTCCCCCTCCCTGCTCTGAGCTGTGTGTGGGACAGGGCTGCAGCCAGCACCTCTGCCACCACTTTGGGGTGTTTTCTGTCCCCCCATTCCCTCCTGCCTGTTGTGAGTGGCTGCTGCTGTCCCTTCCCTCTGAGCATCCCCAGATGTCACAACAGAGCCCCTGGTCACATCTCATGCGCAGGGTGGTGTTTGGGGTGGATGGAGAGAGAAAATTTCTTTATGCTGTGGGTCCATGGGATCTGTGAGCCGGGATCCCGAGCCAGGGCAGAGCTGAGGGTGATGGACTAGAGCTGCTGGGACAGGAGGGTTTGGCTCTGCCCAGCTGAGCCCTGCAGACACACGGCTGAACGCGGATTAGATCTTCACAGCGTGGATTCAAAGAGCTGCGAGAGGAGGGCGAAGCCCAAACTTTCTTCCAGGCAGCTTTGGCATCTCTCCCTCCCCTCTGCACGGAGCCAGCCCCGCTGGGTTCGTGCTTTGATAAGAGCCCTTGATGCTTTCGCGCCTCCAGGCACCGAATAAAAGGTTTAATTACCCGGTGCCAGCTCCGCAGCGCTGCTGACAGCCGGGAGGAGCCTCCAGCCCACACCTGGGGGGGAGAAAGGGAGAAACTCCCCCCAGCCAGAGCCATTCCCAAATCCCCGTTCCATGAGCTGAGCACTCACCGGTCCCTCTGCACCTGCAGACCCGCAGGGCAGGGAGGTGAGCTCAGATCACGGAATTTCACCTCCCCAGGGCTTTCTTTGCCCTTCCTAAAGGATGTGGCTTGGCCCAGAGGCTCCTGCCAGCTCCTGGCACGGCTCTGCAGGGCCCCCGGTGTGGGTGGCTCCTTATGGGGGATACCAAGTCCTGTAAAGCCGTGGGGATTCCTCCGGCCCCGATGTCCTGGGCACGGACACGTCCACGGGAGCTCTCCAGCAGCTCTGTGTGTGGCACTGCAGCCAAGCCTTGGGCTCCTGGTGCCATTCCCAGGAGAGGTTTTTTGGCAGGAGGAGTGGGGTGAGATGGAGCCTGAACCCCACAGCTGCATCACCCCAAATTCTCCAGCCCTAGCAATGCCAGGTCACCCCTGCCTGGCCATGTGGGTGCTCAGGGCTCTCCTGTTTTCCACCAAAAACCCGTGTTAGGGATGAAGAGAGATTCTCATTCTGTGGTTCCAGCTGAGCTGCAAAGGTCAGTGCTGCCCCTGGGGCTGGCTGCAGGCTGGGCTCCCTCACACCTGGAGCTTTCCAGCCTTTCCCAGGCTGGGAACAGCTCTCCAAGCTACAGCTCCAGCTGTGTGAGGTGCTCTCTGTCCCATGATGGGTGAAGGATTTACCTCTGGGAATCCTCATGGGCACCAAGCTCTGCTGCCTCCAGCCCCCTGGGCTCTGCTGGCTCCCCTGCTCAGCTCCTGCAATCATGGAATTATTAATCCTGGAAGCAGCTCCAGCATTCCCCAGCGGAGCTCTTAACCAGGGTCTGGTATCAGGTGTTCCTTTACAAGGGCTTGGGAAGCCTTTGGGAACAACAGGAGGGGGATTGCTCGGCTCCAGCCGTGCACAGGTTGATTTGCACAGCGGGATGGCCAAGTGCCACATCCCATAAACTCCCCAAATCCCACAGGAGCTGCCTGCTCCGGGCCCAGCTGCAGCGGGACCGCCTGCCCAGCCCGCTCTGCCAGCCCTGCCTGTCATTTCTTAATCGAGTTCTGGAATATTTTATTACTCCCGGCTCTAGCTGCTCCTTCCTCCCCCCTCTCCTCTCCTCTCCCAGTTTTGAGCTGCTCTTGCCCAGGGCTGCTCCACCCTCTGCTGTGCCCTCCTGTCCCTGGGTGGGATCCTCCAGGGGATGCTCTGCCCTCAGGCATTGAAATCCAGGAGGCTTCGGGTGCTGTCTCTGCAAGTTTGGCATTTTCAGGGTGAGCTCAGCACCTTTGGGGTGAGTTCAGCACCCTCAGGATTAGTTCAGCACCTTTGGGGTCAGTTCAGCACCTTTGGGGTGAGTTCAGCATCCCCTGGGTTAGTTCAGGACCTTTAGGGTGAGCTCAGCACGTGAGTTGAGCACTTTGGGGTTGATTCAGCACCTTTGGGGTGAGTTCAGCACCTTTGGGGTGAGTTCAGCACCTTTGGGGAAAGTTCAGCACACCCAGAGTGAGTTCAGCACCTTTTGGGTAAGTTCAGCACCTTTAGGGTGAGTTCAGCAGCCCCGGGATGGGTTCATCCCCCCAGGAGGAGCAGCCCGGACCATCTGCCGGCAGAATCGGTGTTTCCCGAGCTGTATCAAAGAATCTGCTCCTTTCCCCGCAGCTCTCCTCTTTAAAAAAGTCTTTATTTCCAAACAAGTGATGGATGTGACAGCCGGAATGTCCCCCACTGCCTTCCCTGCCTCGAGCTTTTCCTGTGCCTTTGTCCATCTGCCACAACGAGGGGGCTGCGGCCGCTTTTCTGCCGAGAAAATCGGATAATTCGGGGGGAGTTTTGTGCCTTTTTACGAACTGGAATTGTCGCTGAAGACGCGGGGGGAAGGAAGACAGGAGGATGTTTGGCAGCGAGCTCACACCCCCTTCCCACCTCCCAACAGCTTCTCAGCCACAGAGATTGGAGAATTTGATTTCATTTTGCGGTCACCAGTAAAACACACGTGGAGGGGGATGGAGGGAGGGGACAGAGGGATTTGGGAGCTGAGGATGTGGAACAGCCCCATTCGCAAGTAAAGAAAGACTGAGCAATAAACAGGGGTGGGGATATTTGCCAAGATAAATGGCCCTCAGAAAATCTGCTCCTCGCAAACTTCGTGGGGATAAAAATGATTTAGGGAGACGCTGTCAAGATAAAAATCATATCTATTCAAGAACAACTCCTTACAAGTGTTATTAATAGCGCTGGGGATGGTTAGGCTGGGAAGGACTTTAAAATATTGTGTTTGCTTTGGGCTGCCGGCGCTGCCTGGTGTAATTCCCGCAGGGTGTAATTCCTGCAGGGTGTAATTCCTGCTGGACAGCGCGGGAAGTGGGAAAAACCCGAGAGACAGCGGGGCCAGGAGAGCGCTGGGCTCCCTGAATCTGCCTCCTCAGCATCCTCGGGGATGTGGGTTTGCGGTGCAGTGCATTTCCCTGCCCTGTGTTCCCAAAAACTCCATGGGGATGCTGGGGCCGGACAGAAGCTGCTGTGGCGATCCCGATGCTGATGCTGCCAAATCCTCTCCCCTCTGTGCCCCATAACCAGCGCCAGGCTGGGCTGAGACATCTCCAAAGCCCGCAGGCTCTGGAGCCTTCCCGCATCCCTCGACTGTGGCAGAGGATGAAAAGCTCCTCCGGAATTGGAGCTTTCCTCAGCAGGGTTTAATCACCGAGCCGATCCTGCCCTCGGCTCCGGCATCGAGGGTTCTGCTGCCCCCGGTGATCCCTGCGGGGCAGGAACTGGGGGCAAGGAGGGGGAATTGGGGAGGGCAGAAGGGAATTGGGGGGAAGGAATAGGGAATTGGGGGGTGGAGAAAGGAATTGGGGAGTGAAGGGAATTGGGGGGAAGGAATGGGGAATTGGGAAGCGAAGGGAATTGGGGAGCGGGGTGGGGAATTGGGAAGGAATGGGGAACTGGGGAATGGGGAATTGGGGAGTGGAGAAGGGAACTGGAGAGCAGAGCGGGGAGTTGGGGAGTGGAGAAGAGAATTGGGGGATGGAGAAGAAAACTGGGGAGTGGAGAAGGGAATTGGGGGGGCAGAACAGGGAATCGGGGGGAGGAGTGGGGAATTGACGGGCAGAGAAGGGAGTTGGAGAGTGGAGAAAAGAATCGGGGAGCGGAACAGAAAATTGGGGAGCGGACCAGGGAATTGGGTAGTGGAGAAGGGAATTGGGGGGAAGGAGCGGGGAATTGGGGAGCAGAACAGGGAAATTGGGGAGCAGAACAGGGAATTGGGGAGTGGAGAAGGGAACTGGGGAACAAAGAAGGGAATTGGGGAGCTCTGGAGCTCCCCTGCCTGCTGAACCCTCCCCATCCACCCCAATCCCTCCATCCCTGACCCCAGGGACAGATTGTTCCTCTCCCCTTTCCCTCCAATCTCCTCCCTTTGCAGCCCCCCATCATTCCTGCCGCTCTCCCCGGGCTCATTCCCGGCACTTGACACATCTCAGCCGCACGAAGATTCATTTTCCCCGCTGGGATGCCTGGAAAGGGAAGGGGAGGTCACTGCTGTGCTTCGAGCTGGTTTGGAAGCTGGGAGAGCAGAGAGGATTTAATGGCACCTTAAATATACGGCTGATTGTTGGGTCCAATTCTCATTTGAAAGCAAATACAGGCCTGGGAATTAAGGGGGAAGATGAGTTTCACTAGAAAGTAAATAAAAATTAACTGGTGGTGATATAAACATACCTGGGTACAAATGCAGGCGTGTGGGGTTTGAAATACACTCAATTAGAGAAACGAGAGTTTGGGGTTATTTTTAATAAAAGCTTCATGGCAAAATTTCAAGGACTTACAAACAATAAAAACACCCCCAGCTCCACATCCAGCTCGGGATGTTTATGGCTGTTTAGTGCTCTGAGCATAAAATAAAAGCACCATCACAAATTAGCTGGTTGTTTTTGCCACCTCTTGTCCCCTGATCTCTGCAGGTGCCTGCAGACCCTGGCTGAGGGTGAGGAGGGGACCAGGACACCCCGGGATGCCTCTGGAAATGTGTCAGGCTTGCTGTCCAAGCTGGGAAATGGGGGAGGATGGAGTAATTAGAGGAATTAATTAGGCAGGGCGGCCCTTTGGTGGCATTTTGGGGTATGGGTGCAATTAAGCATCACCCTGACGTTGCTTTCACAGGGTCTGTTTATTCCCGAGGGTGTTGGTGCTGCTGGAGCAAATGTGGGGTGTGATAAAACTGGGCTGAGGCAGCTTTTGAGCAGCTAAACTTGCACTTTGTGTGGGCAGCGCTGCTCTGGTTTGGGAACCGAGCTGGGGTCGATGAATCCACCCAGAAAATCCCTAAAATGAGGCAGGAAGAGAGAGAAAAGAGAAAACAAGGAGGGAAAAAGCTCCTGCTGGACGCCTGTGGTTGTTCCCAAACTTCTCGCAAACAGGGAACAACAAAGAAGTGAAACGAGGAGATAATTAAGGACGTAATTGCACACACACAACTGCTTAATTAAGCTTTTCCTCTTTAAACCTGGCAGGATCTGCTTACAAGGTGCGAGCACGAGGGGAGGCTGCCCATATGCTGGGCCATCTGTACCACAGGCGGGAGAGGGAGGAGGAGAACGAGGAAAAGGAGGAAAAACAGAAAAAAAAAAAATTAAAGAGGAAAAGGAGGTGGTGGGTGCTGCCCTCAAAAAAAAAAAAAAAAAAAAAAAAAAAAAAAAAAAAAAAAAGCATCAGTTCTGTTCTGGCCATGTGCCAGTGGCTGTGCCTTGGTCCCTCCCTGTGCCCATGGCATGGATTTATCCAGCCCCCTGAGCTGCCTCTGCTCAGGATTTCCTGGCTTTAGGAGCTCCAGGATTCCCCAGAACTCGGGGCAGGGCAGGATGAGACCCATCCCTTACTTCTTTGGGATAGGAAATAGGAAAAACTGTATTTTTTTGTTCGTTTAAACAAGCAGGACTCAGTAATGCTCAGGATTTTTGTCCCAGCTCGGTCCTAAAGGTTTTTCTCCTCTCTGACCCTTGGGTATAAATCCAAATAAACCCTCTGGAATATCACTGGCTCTAATCAGGCCCTAAATTCAGGTGCCAGCCCCTCCTCACCACAGCCCTCAGTGAGGGCAGAGAAGGGGCTCAGTCCCTGGGCCTGGGGTCCCTCCTGGCTGCAGTCCCAGCTCCTCTTCCCCTGTTTCAGGACACATTATTAATGTTATTAATTAATGTTATTAATGCTCCTCCCTGCCTCCTTTTAAAGGCTGGACAGCAGGGCCCCCTCTGGCAGGGATTTTGGGGGAAAAAGAGTTCCCTAAAGCATTTTTAATTTGATAATTGTGTGCTGAGCCTCATCAGGCACCTGAAGGGGCTGAGATTGGGTTTGGAATTATGAGTGAGGGGTGCATGAGCAGGACAAGTTGTGACAAGATCCATGTGTTCCCTGAAAGGACCAGCAGAGAAAACCAAATTAAACCCCCAAACCTGAGCTCAGCTTGGCTGCTGTGGGGGTGTCCAGGGATGCAGCACAGAACCAAACACGGGGCACAGAGGAGTCTCAGCCACCCCTGACACAGATATAATTACAGAAAAAAATTCACAGAATGGCCAGGTTGGAAGAGACCTTGAAGATCGTCGAGTCCAACCCACCTCAAGTAGAGCATGGCACCAGGTGCTATATCCAGGATTTATTTAAACACACCCGGGGATGGTGACTCCAGCACCTCCCTGGGCAGACACATCCCAGCTCGGGGCAGGAGGAGAAGGGGGTGAAGCTGCTGTAAAAAAAAACACTTCGGGGCTGGGGGTGAAGCTGATTTAAAACCTGAGTTCGGGGCTGCGCTGGGTGCGGCAGGGATCGGGGTCGGAGCTGTCACATCCCTGCAAGGAACAGGCTCTGCTGCCATCTACCTCCGCTGGATCCGCGGGGCTCGGGGCTGCCCCGCTGCTCTGGGGAGCCCAAAATATCCCGAGCTGAGGATGGAAAGTGCTGGGAGCTCACAGCAGGAGCACTTGGACTCTCCTCTCCCACCTCTGCTCTTGCTCCGTGCTCTCCCTCCCAGGGATTCCTCGCTGGGAATGCTGCCCTGATCCCAGCAGAGGAGGAGGAAAGGAGGTGGAAACATCCCCTTGGCACCACATTTCAACAATATTCTGCTGCCAAAATCTTGTGTCCCTTCAGCTCGGCCCCCGAAGGCACCAGGCAGTGACAATTTGGGGCATCAGCATCCTCTGACACCTTCTTCCCTTCCCTCCCTGCTCCCCGGGTCATCCTTCCCTTTGGAGGGGCAGGACAGCCCTGCACATCTGCATGGCACAGCTGGCAGGGCACATCTGGACGGGATATTCCTCAAAAGTCGTGGCTGTGCTGATCCTGGTCCTTCCTCCCCTGGCATGTCCCGATCCTTCCCTTCCCGACACGTCCCGATCCTTCCCTTCCCTGCTCCAGGCCATCCCCTCCCTCTTTTTGTGCCCAATTTGCACTTTCGTGTCACTTCCCCCTCCCAAATCCCCGCTCCCGCTGATGTTCTCTAGACCTTAAAGAATATTTAACCATCTGGTAAATTATTTATCCCTCGGAGGTTCGGTGCGCTCGGGGCAGCTCGGGGCCCTCCTGGAGAATTAACGAGAGCCATAAATCAAAGAGACATCGGAGAAATTTCCCATTCCCGGGCTGGGCCCCCAAATGCCACTCGCAGGGTGGGAGCCGGGCGCTGCCACTTGATGCTGCTGCTTGTTTAGGAGCTTGTTAAATTTAGAAGTTAAATAGACTCCAGGAAGCGGATGAGACACAGCAATCGCCGGCTGAGGGGGGAATTGGGTGGCTGCCACCTCCTAATGCTCCTTTTGAAGGTGGTTTTTTTTATTATTATTATTTTTTTCCCCGGCTTTGCAAAGCCATTAATGCAGGTCTGGGGGAGGAGGAGCGGAGGGGGATGGGGACAGTGGCGGTGCTGGGGCTGGCCAGGCTGTGCTGGGGGTGGCACAGGGGACAGCAGTGCCCCAGGGGCTCCTGGCAGCGCTGGGAGTGGAAAAGCTCCGTGTTTTTTTTTTCCTTTTGTCTTTCAGATGGGGTGGGATGGGGATGGAGCGAGGTCTCTGCATCCCGCTGGATGTTCCTGCACTGCTCAGGTGCCTCCTGCCCAAGGGACAGCGACACATCCTGTCCTGGCTGTGCTGAGAGCCCCCAGAAAGGATTTGGGAGGAGCTGGAACAGCTTTCCCTCCATCCCCAAACCCTCCTGCTCCCCCTGCACCCTCAGCAGGGTTTGTCCTTGTTCCCACCCTTCAGCAAAGCTCAGGCTCACCCCGAGGGGCACAGAACTGGGGTCCCTCCTCCCCCTCCAAAACACAAACCCCAGCTCCCCTTCAGTAATAAATGAATTAATTTATGTCCCCGTGGGATGGTGTGAAGCTGCAGCCAGGCCCCCGAGGTGGGAGCTTCACCCCTCCCAGCCTGCCTGAGCCCTGCTGCTGATTCCCCACAGAAATGTGAATTTGGGTTTATCACGTCTGCCTGGCAGGCAGCAGGAGCTGCACAGCGAGCTGGGGGAAAGCACAAGGTAATAGAGGTATTTATTAAAGCAGGGAGGAAATTTATATGCTATTCCTGCTTTTTCAGCTCTCAGTCATTGCTGAGGGGAGAGGAGGAGTGGGCAGCCTGTGCAGGAAATCGCCAGGAGTCTGTTTTCTGCCCATTTGTCAGTCTGATGAACAAGAAAAATTTGGGCATGCTGGGTGAAGGAGAAATGGAGAGTCTGGAGGAGGCTGGAGAGCACTTCTGCACGGCCAGGAGCAGCCCCAGGTGCCTGGAAAAACCTCCCCAGATCCCTCTGGAGATTGGGAATTGTGTCACCAAGGGGTTGGGGTCCTGAGGGTCCCGTGGCAGAGAGCTGAGAATGGGAGGGTGGGGAGGGGGAGATGGGAGAGGGGGTGTGGGGAGGAGAAAAGGGATTTGGGATGGGATGGGGTGGAGGAGAAAAGGGATTTGGGATGGGATGGGGTGGAGGAGAAAAGGGATTTGGGATGGGATGGGGTGGGATTTGGGATGGAGGAGAAAAGGGATTCTGGAACGGAAAGTCTGGAGGAGAAAAAGGGGTTCTGGAGAGGATGAGAAAGAGAAGGAAAGAGAAAAGGGGCTCAGGATGGGATGGGATATGATGGGATGAAGGAGAAAAGGGATTCTGGAGAGGACAGGCTGGAGGAGAAAAGGGGTTCTGGATGGAACAAGCTGGAGGAAAAAAGTGTTCTGGAAAGGGCAGACTGGAAAGAGAAAAGGGGCTGGGGATGGGATGGAGGAGAAAAGGGATTTGGGATGGGATGGGATTTGGGATGGAGGAGAAAAGGGCTCTGGGAGGGAAAGTCTGGAGGATAAAAGGGGTTCTGGAGAGGATGGATCAGAGGAGAAAACGAGCTGTGGAAAGGACAGTCTGGAGGAGAAAAAGGGCTCTTGAGGGGCTGGGCTGCAGGTGAATGGGTTCAGGAAAGGACAGGCTGGAGCAGACAAGGGATTCTATCAGGGCTGGGCTGGGGCAGGGCCCTGGCAGTGGGGTGAGGTCGATGCCAGTGTCCAAAGCCATCACCCCAATCCCTGCAGCCCCCCTTGGCAGGGCCCTCCCAGCTGCTGGAGCGTTTGGCCCTTCCTGGAGAGGAGCACTGGGGAGTGCAAACCCAGCCAGTATTAAGTGCTAATAATTCCTCCCTTTCATTTGCAGTTATCCACCTCCATGTGAGAGGCTGGGATTTTGCTGACACTTTCTGACTGGGAATTGAATGCTGCCTGAATCATCCAGCCAGGGCCATTTGTTCATAAAAGTAAGGAATTGCTGTTTGAATCCTTTTATTGCTGCTAACGTGACACAGGCAGCCGTGATGGATTCGGGCTGGGGATGTGACACAAAGGTGGCCGTGCTGGGAAGTGACACAAATGTGGGGGCTCCTGAACCCTCCTGGGTGGGAGGCAAACACTGCCTGAGTCTCCCTGGGCTGCTGGGGCTGTGCAAAATCCCCCTGGCACTGTCAGGGGCACTCCCAAGCTGTAATCCCAGCAGTTTTTCCCTTAAGGAGCAGCTTTTCCCCCTGGCATCAGTGTCTGTGTGTGATGGCACAGAGGGAAGAGGGGAGTGCTGGAGGGTTTTAATCTTGTTCCTGGAGCTGCTGGAGTGGCTGGACAAGGAGATGTTTTTCCTTTGGCAGAGACAAATGGGCAGAGCCAGACCCTCTGGCACGGAGCTGCTCCTTCTGCACTGATGGGATCAAAAAGAAATCCAGGCAGTGCCACTGCCGCCTGGAGAGATCAGCCTGGGCAGGATCAGGATTGTGGGGAGCAGCACAGGACCCTGGTTTGGCCCTTTTGGGGGGCTCTGTCTGTGCCCAGGGCTGTGGGGCAGAGACCAAGAGCACCTCAGTGAGATTTACCCTCATCCCTGAGGATGCTCCAAATCAGGATGTGATTAACTCCGAGCTGCTTTTCCCCCAGTGCTGCTTGCACAAACGAGAACTGATTTAAAATGAATCGAGCCAATTACTGCAGTTTTCCCAAACCAGCTGACAGCAGTTCTGGGATGAGGAGGAACAGTCCCAGCTGCAGAAGGGTGGGAGTCAGACACTGAAATGCCCTTTGGGCCTGAGATTCCAGCTGTCTCCATTCCCTGGATAAGTCTGGCTGCTTTCCTCTGTTTGAATCTGAATTTAGGTGGCAGCAGTGCCAGGCCAGTGGTGCTGGAGCAGCTGGTGGTGCCTGCTCTGAGTGGGTGATGCCAGGATGGTCCCTGCTGGTTGCAAATGCAGTGCCTGGATATATCTGTGTATTTATGGAAAAGTGGAAAGAAAGAACTCCTGGGTGATTTTTCAAGAGGAACTTTTGAATGAGATGCTTTCTGCCATGGGAGGGTTGGGTCTGTTGGGCTGGGCGAGGTTTGGGGTTTTGGTTATCTGGTGGCTTTCCCCATGGTTTGAAGAAATCAGTCGTGAGCTTGGATATTTTGGGGTTTTTTAGGGATTTGGTCAGTGGCTGGGCAGTGAGAACTGTGCTCTGTCTCTTTTTTCCTCTAAACACCTTTGATGCCCAGCTAATGGGGCTGTCACCTTGTGGGGAATGGTGTCACCCACAGATCCCCCTTCTTTTGGGATTTTGGGACTTTGCATGTTTGTGTCTCCAGGAGCATCATCTTTTTCCCCCCACTGACCACCAGCATCTCATCCCCACAGCCCAAGAGAAAGGACAAGGACTGAGCATCTGTGTTTTTCTCTGTGCTGCTTCTGTTTATTGTGTGGTTTTTTTTTAAATCCCTACTCCTTGACTGCAGACATCCTTGTGCTGACATGAGATTATTTATTTATAAATATGTACAGGAAAGCGCCCGGGTCCCAGCCCCTCCCTCCAAGGTTGGCTGTGCCTGTCCAGCCAGAGCAGAAGTGGAAGGGGAATTTCTCTGCTTTGGAGTTGGGATGAGGAAAAGAAAGGAAAGGGCTGAGAGGGATGGAGACTTCAAAGGACGTGAGCAAATATTTACAGGTTCCAAGACAAAAAAATATATCTACAGTGTTGTCT
Organism: Erithacus rubecula; assembly: GCF_903797595.1. NCBI lineage: Eukaryota > Metazoa > Chordata > Aves > Passeriformes > Muscicapidae > Erithacus > Erithacus rubecula. Next base: position 3,500,403 of record NC_136678.1, read on the forward strand.
TGGGGATAGAGGGAGTTGGGCTGGGAGCAGAGCCCGCTCGAGGCTCCGTTTGTTACATTGATTTATAGAGAGTGCAGGAATCGATTCCTGGTGGGAATCCCAGTGGAAGCACGGCTCCAGAGAACTCCAGGCTCAGGGTCCTGCTCCTGGGGCTTAGCCAGAATATTTAGATTTTTGCAAATGAGGCCTGGATGCTGCTGTGACACTCCCAGGAGCCCAAGGAAGGGCGATGCTGGTGGGGAGCAGGATTCAGGCAGGAGAAGGTTTGGGGTCCCCACTGCTGTTTGAACTCAAAGGGGACAGGTAGGGACAGTCCCCCAGAGGTGAGGTGCTCCTGGGAGCTGGGATAAGAGTGGCAGAGCTCAGAGTGCCACCTGTGGGTCCCCATGGAAGTGTGGGTGGGGTGTGCACAGGACAGGCTATGGCAGGACAGGCACAGCTAAATTCTGCTGCAGGGGAGGGGCTGGGGCACGAGGGAGAGGCTGAGGGGCGTCTGCCTGGGTCCCCGAGCTCTGCAGGTCACCCCAGTGTCAACTGTCCATGCTCTATGCGGGTGATACTTGGCTGGAGGAGACGGAGGAGACCTCAGTCTTGCTCTGGGACACGCTGGAGGAGGTGTCTTCATCCCCAAAGGGGTTCTTGCCACAGCAGATCGTGGTGATCATGCAGTTACGGAACTGGGGAGGGGAGATAAATGAGAATGTGGCACTGGGGGGCCAGCAGGAATCCCTGCAGGGACTGAGATCCAGCCCCTCCTGGGAAGGATAAGGTGCTGCAGGAATTCCTGCAGGGACTGAGATCCAGCCCCTCCTGGGAAGGATACAGTGCTACAGGAATTCCTGCAGGGACTGAGATCCAGCCCCTCCTGGGAAGGATAAGGTGCTACAGGAATTCCTGCAGGGACTGAGATCCAGCCCCTCCTGGGAAGAATAAGGTGCTGCAGGAATTCCTGCAGGGACTGAGATCCAGCCCCTCCTGGGAAGGATAAGGTGCTACAGGAATCCATGTAGGGACTGAGATCCAGCCTCTCCTGGGAAGGATACAGTGCTACAGGAATTCCTGCAGGGACTGAGATCCAGCCCCTCCTGGGAAGAATAAGGTGCAGCAGGAATTCCTGCAGGGACTGAGATCCAGCCCCTCCTGGGAAGGATAAGGTGCTACAGGAATTCCTGCAGGGACTGAGATCCAGCCCCTCCTGGGAAGGATAAGGTGCAGCAGGAATTCCTGCAGGGACTGAGATCCAGCCCCTCCTGGGAAGGATAAGTTGCCCGTGGAGCCCCCAGAGGTGCTGCCCATCCCGGGGCGCCTCACCTGTTTGTTCATGAGCACGTAGATGATGGGGTTGTAGAGGGAGGAGCTCTTGGAGAAGAAGGCAGGCACTGCCATCAGCGTGGCCGTGAAGTCGGCGCCCTTGTTGGTGAAGATCCAGAACGCCACCACGGCGTAGGGCGTCCAGGCCAGCATGAAGCCCAGCACCATGAGGATCACCATCCGCGTCACCTCCTTCTCCGCCTTCTGCGTCGTGGCTGATTCCTGCTGCTGGGCAGCTGCCTGTGGGCACAGAGGGTGCTGAGGGGCAGCTCCCCATCCCCAACCCACGTCCCCTGTCCTGCCTGAGCCACTGCTGTCGCAGGACGCTGAGAGTCGCATGTCGCAGTGGCTTCCTGAGTGTGAGAAGCTAAAGAAGCACTTCATTAAAAAACCAGACCATATTTATAGAGTGGTTCACATGTCTCAAACAGGACAGTAATTCATTGGACAACAGGAGAAAACATCTCCTGTCACATACAGCACAAAACTGTTTCTCAGTCAACACCAGGTGTTAATCTCTATTTATTAACTCCTTTCTGTTTACCAGAAAGTTATCCTGGGAAAAGCTGAGAAACTGAGAAAGTTTCCCAGCCTGAGAAAAAGAGCTCAGACCCCGAAAAAGGCCTGGCAAACCCTGGCTGGGCCTTCAGTGGTGTCCACAGGCTGCCCTGTCCCCGTCAGTCCCCTGCGGCCGTTACCTCGCGGACTTTGCAGACGAGGCGCCCGTAGGAGAAGAAGATGATGATGACGGGGATGATGAAGTGGATGACGAACATGTAGAGCACGTAGGACTCGTTGTGGAAGTCGGGGTTGTGGGTGTAGTAGTCAGGCCCGCAGGAGCACTGCATCCCCTCCGGGATGTACCTGGTGGGGAAAAGGTCGGGATCTGCTCCTTGGGTGGAATTCCCTGAGCATGGGGGATGCTGCAAGGGTGGCACTCATGGTTTAGTGCACTCCAGCACGCAGTGCCAGCTTGCTGTGACACTCCCTCCCATGGAATGGGACACTCATTCCCCTCCTCTGAGGCTGAGCATTCCCGTTGGGAGCCGCCTGCTGTCCCTGTGTGGATGGAGGGATCTGGGAGCTGCTGCAGGAGGGACCCTGGGGCTCACCTGGACCAGCCGAAGAGCGGCGGGGCGGCGCAGGAGATGGCCATGACCCAGGTGAAGGCGATGCCCATCATGGCGTGGCTGGCCGAGAAGCGGAAGTTGCCCATGGGCTTGCAGATGACGATGTAGCGCTCGATGGCCAGGACAACCAGCGACCACAGGGCGACCTGGCCTGAGGGGAGGAGGGGGACAGCCCATGGAGAGGTCAGAGCTCCTTGGGCTCCTGCTTGCTGCTTCCAGACATGGGGATCAGCGTGGGATAAGCAGCATCCTGCTAAAAAACTGGGAATCCTCCACTCATCACATGCAGAAGCTCTGGGAGCTGAGGGGATGCTGGGGGCGGAGGAGGAATCACCGTGGGGGTTTTAATTAATTAAAAATCAAGGGGGTGAATCCCACCTGGGCGTGGGGAAGCACAATTGCAGGCAATGCTGCCAGATGTCTCCAAACCTGTTGATTCCTTTAAATGTGCATTTCACGAGCCTTCCACTGGCGCTGGAACAGGGGGAGGTGTGGGGAGGGCTGTGTGGGTGGGTAAACGTGCACATGTATTTCTGAGGGATAATTAAACTTTGGGGGATTTGGGAGCGTTCAGTCGGTGCTGTAAGCCTGCTAATGCCCCCAGCTGTGATAAGCTGCTGATAACGACACCCTGTGCTGGGATTCGCTGGGGACCTGCTGCTTCCCAGCCAACTCCCTTCCCTGGGAACAGGAGCCTCCTCCTCCCCTGAGAGGTGCAAACATTGAAAAGGCAAAATAATGCCACCCAAGGCTCACTGAGTGGGGATGGGGCAGACTTTGGGATCTTCTGACCCCAAAGCCAAGCCTTTCCTTGCTCCTTGGCTTGGATCAGCATTCAGCTGTGCCTTTGGCAGAATATCCACGTTTTTAAAATAAGTATTTTTAGAAGAGCATCATGGCCTTGTTTAGAGGAATGAAAGCACAGTCCTTGTGGTGGCTCTGGGTGTCTCCAAGGACTGTTGGCTGTCAGATCCATCATGAGGTGTGGCGTGGGCAGGGCTGGTTGCGTGGGCTCTGGCTGCTGAGTGAATTCTCCCTGTTTTTCCACAGGGCAAAATGTTGTTGTCCCTGAGAAATGCCTCAAGGAAAATCCCAAGGGCATCCAAATCTGGTGCAGCTGGGACAGAGCTGAGCCATCCCTGCAGAGCCTGGGAACAGCCTGGATCCTCCTCCCCTTCCTTTTGCCCCTGGATAAGCTCTGAGCCCTCTCATCTCTCCATGCCTCTAGCTCTTCTGTGAGGTTCCCTTCCTGGGGGATTTCTGTTCCCCTTCTAAACCCTCCATTTCCCCAAAAAGGGAAGCCTTTGGGCAAAGGAATAATCATGGAATAGTGAAGGTTGGGAATAGACCTCTAAGGTGATCAAGCTGGTCTGAGCTGCTTGGCATTGATTGGGGAACACGCTGTGGTCACCCCTGGCAGGTCTCTGGTAACCACCTTGATGTGACACCCCCAGTGACCAGCAGGGCCAGGTGACCCCAAGCTGGATCCTGCAAACGAGGATCCCATTCCAAACTTCCTTTCCCTGCCACAATGCCATGGAGGTTTCTTTCTATCGACGCCAAACACGCAGAAATCTGCAGTTTTAAGCACAGGGTGAGGGCGAACAACGCTGCACACCCCAAGAGTGCCACGAAGGGATGGAACCAGACTCCCAAAGCCCTGCAGAAGGAATACCCAAGCCCCCACCCCCAGCCCTTACCTCCCAGCGTGGCAAAGAATCCCTCCACGGCGCAGCCGATGGGGCCGAACACGAAGTAGCCGTTCCAGGCGGTGTAGAAGGTGACGGTGAAGCCAAAGCAGGCCATGCACAGATCAGCCACAGCCAGGTTCACCAGGATGTAATTCAGTGGCTGCCGCAGCTTCTTGTGCTTGAAGGTGACCAGGAGGGTGAGGAAGTTGATGGGGAAGCCGGTGGAGATGAGGAAGAAGATGTAGCAGCAGACGAGGCGATATTTCCAGGGCTCGGCCAGGTAGTACTGCGGGTACTCGAAGGGGCTGCGCACCACGCCCGTCTTGTTGGACATAGGCACGTAAAAATTGATCCCCTCCGTCCCGTTCATGCTGCCCTGGCTACGGGAGCTGCACTGCCTCAGGGGTTTGCTGCAACGAATTGAGTTCCCACCCTGGTTAATGGAAAAAGGGAAACCCCACCCCACCCCACACCCAGTGAGAGGATTCCCCTCCGGTCTAAAAAGTGGAGTGACAGGGAGCAGCAGAAGTTGGGATGGAGGTGGTGCCCTGCCCTGCGCCGTGCTGCCCCCGGGGTGGTTTTATACCCTCCGGCCTCCTCGGGGGAGGGGGCAGCCTGACGAGGGGCTCGGCTAACTTTGTGTGACAAGGGCAACGGGATTGAGAGGGGTTGATGGTTTAAGCACCCTCTAAGCAGCCAGTTGGCCCCAAAACCTGCATTAAAGCGTATTAATTGCCATTAAGTGTTTAATGTTGTTTAAGGTGTTGGGGGCAGGAAGGGATGGGGTGGGGAGCGCTTGGGAAGAGGGACAAAGGTGGGAGGAGCAGTGGGGAGTTTGGGAGTGGCTGATGTGGTTATGGGGCTGTGCTGGGGTCCACAGGTTTGGGGTGTCCCTGGGTGGCTGAAAGACCCTTTGAGACCATTTGGGGACTGGGGAGTGGCCAGCTGTGCCCCACTAACCTTGGGGAGGTCACTGGAGGAAGACTGGACTGAGCTTTGTGGGTCTGAGCTATTGGCTGGGCTCTGTTTCAGTGCCTGGTTCAGTGTGGGGGCTGCTGGGGTCCCCATCCCAGGGCAAATCCAGGCTCTGCTGCAACAGCCAAGGGCCTGGAGCTGGGCAAAGGTAGGAGGGGAAGCCACTTCCCATCCCAAAGGTAATGCAGTTGGTAATTTTTTGGTTTTGGGGCAGGGCTCTTGGTTGTGTGACTCTGATCACACCCCTGGTTGTGCCACGGGGCAAAGGACAGCAAAGATGTCCTGAACTCCCTGCAGAGAGTGCAGAGAGACCAGCCCAGCCTGGGAGAGCCAGAGGGATGGAAGGCAGGCTCAGCCTCCCAGGCTCTCAGCACGGAGTGTGGGATCCCCATCCCAGCATGGCCAGTGCCAGTGCTCCATCTCATCCACCTTCCTCTTCCCCATTTCCTCCTTCTGGGTCATGGGTGCTCCTTCTCCAGGGGACCTGCCTAAGGCGCCTTAGGGAAGCTCTTCCATTAATCCTGGGGATGTGGGGCGTTAAGGGAGCTGATCGGATAACGAGGTAAGCTGGGCCTCCTCCTCCTCCTCCTCGCTGCCCTCCCCAAGGCACAGCCCATGGAAAAAGTCACCGTTGTCCCGTGGGATGAGCGAGGTCTCCTGCACGCCTGGCGCGTCTCTGAGCTGGAGGCCGTGAGCGGAAGGCTGAGGGGGTGTTGGGGTGGATGCTGTCCTAATCCCTGATCCCTGCGTGCATCCAGCAGCAGCAGAAGTAGGACATGGAGCAGGGATATGGGTCAGGACAGCCTCAGGTGCCCCCCATGAGGGCTCCCCCTGGGGTGGATGTGACCCTTGGAATCATCACACTGTGAAACCAACACTCACCAAATTACTGATCCACATCTTCTGCGAGGGGATGAGTGGAAAGTGGAGGAGTCCCATGGCCTTGCTTCTTACAGAGATTTCCTTGGAGGAATTTCCTGCCTCTCCTGGCCATGGTTGGGCTCCAGGTGTATAAAAATCGAGAGCATTGTCACAGGATGAGTTGAATATCAAAGGAGATCTCCCTCAAGCTGCATCAAGGGAAAATTAAGTTGGATATTAGGAAAAAGTTTTTTATGGAAAGAGCGGTAAAGTATTGGAATGATCTGCCCAGGGAGGTGGTGGAGTCACCATCCCTGGATGTGTTTAAAAAGAGACTGGATGTGACACTTGGTGCCATGGTCTAATTGAGGTACATGGGTTGGACTCGATGATCTTGAAGGTCTCTTCCAACCCAAAATTCTGTGAATTCTGTGTGAATTCTGAGATCCCAGAAATTCTAATCCACAAAACCAGCAGTGTATCCATCTCAATTCCAGTGTGCACCTCCCAGCTCCATTATTTTAACATGACCCACCTTCAAAAGAGAAGACAAGTCTTCAGCTCCAAAATTTGTCTTCAAAGACACCTGGGCCTCGCTGCCAGCACCAGCAGCATCCCAAAGCTCTGGTGCTTCTCCAAGGTTTTGCATGTGGACACGGGTATCCCATGGGAAAGTTAATGGTCACCCCCAATCCCTTCCTGGCTCCCCTTTGGGGTGTCCTGCCCTCCCCTAAAGTCAAGAGTGGTGCAAAGGAAGCTGTGGGGGGAAGAGGGACACTGAGTGCTGGGCTGCACTTTTTGGGAGAGGGACCTTTCCTGGCTCAGCAGATCCCCTCTCTCACCCTGGCAGCTGAGTGTGGAGGAGATTTGGCTTCCCCAGGCACCTTTCAAAGGGACAGCTGGGCTGAGAAGGTTTCAAGTGGCCACCAGCAAGGACAGGCCCTTCCCCCACTCTGGGGAATCAGGTAAGAGCAGGTAAGGCTGAGCCACCCGTGCTGTGTGAGAGCTGTCCCCTCTGTCCCCAGCTGTCCCCTTGGGTCACTGCTGGTGGATTTAGAGCTGTCTGCAGCCAGAGCAATGGCCAAGGCCTCGAGTAAACCCAGAGCAGGGAAATGACACCAGGGAGGGTGGCTGGTCCCTCCAGGACGTGTCCTGAATACACCCTTGAAAAGATAAGGATTTCATTTGGTGTCTGTTAGCAGGGAAAGTTTATGAGCTGCTCTCTCTCCTGGAGAGCTCCTGTGCTGACTCTATGACAACAGCAAATTCCTAATGCAGGAGGAGAGCTTTGCTGCTCTCAAGAAAAGGCTTTTCTCACCCCTTGCAGGTTTTCCTGCTTTGCCAAGTGCTCTGAGCTGGGATTGTCTCTCTCTCATTGTTTGTTCGTGACGGGGCCCTGAGCTGCTCTGGGCTTTCATGTCCTGTGTAAAGCAAGGGATGATAATTATAATCAAATAACCAGCTTGCACAGAGCCTGGTTCACAGGGATCAGCCACAGGCAGGGCTCACACAGGGAGGGGGCTCCTGGAGCCCTTTGTGGTGCCCATGCCCAGCCCTGCTGGGCACAGCAGCCACTGGAGCCTCTTGCCCAGGGGCACCCAGGGAACACCTGGCAGAGCAAGGTGGAGGGAAATGCAAAAGCACAACAAATCAGACATGAAGGGAACATCTGTGCTGAGCTCCTGGTGCTGGGCTGGTGCACAGCTGAGCTCACTCCTGTGCTCCTGACTGCTTTTGTAACAAGTGCTGCCCCAAATCTCCCTCCTGTGGGGGCTCATTCCTCCCCAGTGGGCAGGAAAAGAGGGAGGAATGTGCCTCTGGGTGCCCTGGGAAGACCCCATATCCTGTATCACATAGCAGCCACCCCTGGCCACGGTGCTGAGCCGCTTAGGCTGGGCTTGGGAGCTCCCACACCAGGAAAGGGGTTAAGGCAAGATAAAGCCAGAGCGTTATAGAGACCATATGGAGGGGAAGAAAACCCTTTATCCTGTAATTGGATTCTCTGTGTGCTGGAGGTGAGGCTGAGTGGAGCTGACAGGCCGTGATGGGCGAGGCGCTGCCAGCTGCCCGTCCAAAGCAGGATGTGTGTGCACAAACTTGTAGATCAATCCATTAGAGTGGATCAAATAGATTTAAACGTGTGGCAGGGAGAAGGAGGACACTGATGTATTTACAATTTGGCTCACTGGGCTGCCCTCCCCCCAGCAGGGATTACCTAGGCACCATCCAGGGCAGGGGGTGCACGGGGAGGTGCCCTTGCTTCTCTCCCAAAAATTAAGAGTGCACAGCAGGCTGCCTGCACAAAATTGAAGCAGGAGGGGCACCAGCTCCCATTTTCCATGCAGGTTCTCCATCTGCTCCAGGGTCTCCCCCCCAAGCCATACAGCAGCTGGGATGCAGACACAGCTCCTCCTTACCCAATCTCTTCTCTAAATACCTCTTCTGGTGGCATTTTCACTTGCTGCCAGCTCACATTTTCCATGCAGGTTCTCCATCTCCATCCTGCCCTAGTCTCTCCCACAAGCCATGAAGCAGTTGGGATGCAGACAGAGCTCCCCCTAACCCAACCATTTTTCCAAATACCTCTTCTGGTGGTATTTGCACACTCTGCCAGCTCACATTTTCCATGCAGGTTCTCCATCTCCATCCTGCCCTAGCCTCTCCCTCAAGCCATGAAGCAGCTGGGATGCAGACAGAGCCCTCCCTTACCCAACCTCTTCTCCGAATACCTCTTCTGGTGTTATTTGCACACTCTGCCAGCTCCCAGCCTTTCCCCCGTGCAGGTAAAGTCTCTCCAGGCTCTGCAGGATTTCCTTGCAGAGGCAGGCACTCCTCAGGCCCTGCATTTCCCTGCCAGGAGCTGAGCAATCCTGGCTCAGCTGTGAACCTGCTCCTCTCCGTGTGGTGCTGTCAACACTTCTCCCTTGGTGACAACCCAGGGCTGTGGCAGAGTGGGCAGGTGTGCAAGACTCTCCCCCAGCCCTGCAGCAAGGAGCAGGCAGCAAATCTCTGCTCCAGCAAAAACACAGCTCTGAGCTTCCTGATTTACAAACTGGAGCCAGTCTGGATTTCAGTCTGGTTTCTGGTGTTGGGAAAGAGTTACCAGGGGGAGATGGGGGTCAGGGATCTGTGTGCAGCTGTTTTAGTGGTGGGAGTTTTGCACTGCTTAATTAATGGTTTGTCTCAGTCTCTTCTGTCTTCACTCGGAGCTAGGATTTAAAAAATACACGAAGGAAAAGGATTTTCTCGTGTTCGGGCTTGGTTGTTTATTAAATTTTATCAAAAAGTACAGAGTGTACAACAGCACTTCCAGCTACCTGCTAGAAGTGAGGAAAATGGAGCAAAATCCAGCTGCTACAAGGTTTCTTAAAGCTCAACAGTCCAATAGAGAATTAACACCTATATTATTTATCCTTTTAACCAAATAACTGAATTCCCATGACCCTCAGTGTGACACTGACCAACCAACCAGAAACTACTGCCTGAAATCATTAAGAAGGAAAATGAGCACTGAGACACCACCCAAAAATCCTCCATCTTGTCCCATACCTATTATTATATTCAAAACCATTCAAATTTAAAACCCATCACCATGTGAAAGCACACACCTCTGTTTCACTACACCTGTGATTTTAACTCCATCACTCAAATTTGGAAACTTCTACAAGGTCTCATGTCAAAAGCAGTGTTCCCTAGTGCTAGAAAGCACAGAAAGCTCAAAACCCCAGATTTTTGGGATCCAACATGCAGCTCTCCTCCTTCTCCTGACCAGGGGCAGGTGTTGGGCTGCAAAGTCAGAGAGGCAAAGGAAAGGCTTTTCCCAAATTCTTCATTTTTCACCCTACAGTGTCCACTTGAGCCTGGCTGAGAGCCAGGAATGGGGGGTCAGGCACACAGAAACCACCCAGCACTTTTATTTTTAATTTGTAAATCTCTTTTGAAGTGGAATCCTGTTACTCCTGAGGGCCTTGTGGCTGCTCATGGGCTTCCACAGCGATGCCCTGAACGTGCTGCTTCGTTTTGTCATAACTGGGTCAATTTATTTTTTTTTTTTTCTCTTTCTAATACAAGCCCTTATTTTTCTCAGTGGAAATCTGGAGCCTGCTGTGACACGGGCAGCTGGGTTATAATCTTATGGGGATCAGCACAGAGGAAATTTGGGGGTTGCCTGCTTGTTTCCTCTTTCCAGCAGGGCTGTTCCCTGCTGCCTGGCTGGGCTGGTTCCTCACTCCAACATCCCCAGGAACAGCCAAACTGGTGTCCCAGCCCCCAGCTGCCACATCCTGGCAGAGTGTGTTGGGTTGATGTGGCCAGAAATGTGGATTCTATCATCATCTGTGGCACATATTCTCTGCTAATGGGCCATCTTTAAACCAGCTGGGCAATCATCTTTATCTTTCCCATGACCCACCCTTCATCCAGGAGGTATCACCTGTTAATGGGCCATTGTTAAAAACTGGGTGTGGCAGCGATTCTTATCCCTGTGGGAGATATCTCCTGTTAATGGGCCATTGTTACAAACTGGGTGTGGCAGCGATTCTTATCTCTGTGGGAGATATCTCCTGTTAATGAGCCATTGTTACAAACTGGGTGTGGCAGTGATCTTCATCTCCTGGCACACATTATCTGCTAATGGGCCATCTTTAAACCAGCTGGGACAATCATCTTTATCTTTCCACATCCCATCCTCCCTCCAGGAGATATCTCCTGTTCATGGCCATTCAGTCCCAGTGCATGACTGATAAAATTCCATCATCCCACTGGGAGATGCTCCAGCCAGGGGAGGAGCCAAGCCTTTCCTACCCAGATAAAAACTGAGATTTGGAACACCAGAGCACCTTTCCCACTGGATTCCAGAGGAAAGCCAGAGCTTTCCATATCATCCCTGAACCTTCAGAGTAAACTGCACCTTCTCCAGGAGCACTGCTCCAGCTGAACCACATCTGCCCCTGCAGGAGGATGCAGCCACCATTGAATGGGACTGTGCCACCACCCTGACTGACTGACAGGGTGTCAGCTTGGATTCTGACTCTGGCAGTGTTTTGGGATTGTTCTTTGTAATACTGTATTTCTATTTTAATTTTCCTAGTAAATAACTGTTATTCCTAATTCCCATATCTTTGCCTGAGAACCCCTTAATTTCCAAATGATAATAATATGGAGGGAGGGGGTTTACATTCTCTATTTCAAAGAGAGGCTCCTGCCTTTCTTGGCAGACACCTGTCCTCCAAACCAGGACAGAGTTTCTGCCCCAGCCAGGTGCAGAGCCCCATTGCTGCCTCTGCCCAGTTCCAATCCCCCCAGCTCCTCTGGCTGGTGGTCGTGTGTCCTGCACTGCAGTTTCTCTCCTTGCTGTCTCTGCTTTAAAGCCTTTTAGGGATTTGCTGCAGACCAAATGTGTCCATCCTCTCTCTCCCTGTGCCCTTCATCCTGTAATTGGATTCATTTCCTCCATCCAGCCCAGGTTGGGCTGCTCCCCATCCCTTTATGTAACAGTGCTGGCTCTGGGTTTGACCTGCAGCCACTGACACCCAGTGCAGGGTTTGCTGAACACTGAATCCCTTATTTGCTGTTTTTTTTGGCAGTTCCTGCTCCCTTTCCCCTCTCTCATGGGATGTGGGCTCTCTCCAGGCTCTGTGTGGCTCGTGCCATCCCAGTTCCATCCCAGTTCCATCCTAGTTCCATCCCAGAACGTGCAGCTCCTGCCCCACAGAGCCATAAATGCAACAGCCCCGTGCAGAGGAGCACGGGCAGGACTGCCTGGAGAAATGATGGATTTTCCCACCCCTTTCATTAATATTTATTCTCCTTAATTCCCAATCTTTACTGTTTAGCCCTCTAAAGCCTTTGTGGTTGAGAGGCTTTAGCTGAGGTTTGCTATTCCACTCCTAAGCAAACAGCCACGGATTAAAACGGGCATTTGATCAAAAGTGAGCCCTGTGCTGGGATCAGGCCTGGCTGCTCAGGCCCCCAGGCTCTGCAGATCTTCCTGCTGCTGTCACAATTTTCCATTCTGGTTTTCCCATATCCCAGCTGGGATGGATGTGCTGTTGCTCCTTCTCCCCAGTCTCACCCAGGATCACTGACCTGCCACATGTGAGTCTCTTTTTCACCCCAGAGCCATCCAGCTCTGTCTCCTTGTTCCTCCCAGGATGAATTGGTGCCTTGAGAGCCTGAACCCTTCTCCTGCATGGCAGATAAATGGCCACTGATTGCTGAGGGGTGCTGGGATGAACAGGGAGACTCTGTGAGAGCACCAATAAATCCTGGGAACCTGACATCATCCAGTCTTGGGCAATCTGCTGGCAGCTGCACTGCTGAGCACAACCTGGAGCCTTTCTGTCCCCCCTCTTCTTTATTTCCCTCCTTTTATTCTCCCCCTGCTTGTTTTCCGTGCTCTTCTTTGCCTCTCTTATTTATTTCCCTCCTCCTCTTCTTCCCAATTGTTTCCCCTGCTCTTCTTTCATTCCCTTCTCTTCCTCCTCCTGCTTGTTTTCCCTGCTCTTCTTCCCCCTCTTCTGTTTCTTACCTTCCTTTTATCCTCCCTTGCTTGCTTTCCTTTCCCTCTCTTTTTTTCCTCTCCTCTTCTTCCACTCCTAATCCCCTTCCTTCCTTCCTTCCTTCCTTCCTTCCTTCCTTCCTTCCTTCCTTCCTTCCTTCCCTTCCTCTCCTTCCTTCCTTCCTTCCTTCCTTCCTTCCTTCCTTCCTTCCTTCCTTCCTTCCTTCCTTCCTTCCTTCCTTCCTTCCTTCCTTCCTTCCTTCCTTCCTTCCCTTCCCTTCCCTTCCCTTCCCTTCCCTTCCCTTCCCTTCCCTTCCCTTCCCTTCCCTTCCCTTCCCTTCCCTTCCCTTCCCTTCCCTTCCCTTCCCTTCCCTTCCCTTCCCTTCCCTTCCTCCCCTTCCTTCCTCCCCTTCCTTCCTTCCTCCCCTTCCCACCTAAACCTTCCCTGAACCCTTCACCTACACAGGGCTGGACTTTGCAGGAGAGCAAAGGAATATCCTCCTTCTGCTGATGGGATGGTGTGAGAAGCCCCAAAAAAAAAACATTTGGGGCTTTTTCAGATGCCTTGGTTGTGCTGTCTTGCAGTGCTCAACCTGATCCACTGGAGTTTGATACAGGGCAGGGAGGGAATGAGGCAGTGAAAGGTCAGAGGGTGCCTGGAGTGAGGAAAAGCTGAATTCCTGCTCATCAAAGCAAACAAATATCCCCTGTGAGCAGGGCAGGGACCTCTTGGGCTGAAATCTGAGTGATTTCCCTGCCTCTGTGCTCAGCCCAGGGCTTGGCTGGGCTCTCCCATCACCTGCTGGGGTCAGAGCACCCCAAAAGCACAGTGGGGTGCCCAGGGACATCCCCCAGCCCCTCTCTGGGTGTCAGGCTGCAATTTGTTCCATTCCTAAAAATATTCCTGATCCCTCAAGTGAAAACCGGGTGGCTCAGATTTGAAAAACCAAAATGGGAACAGCTGAGCTGAATCCTGTCGTGTTTTCTCACCTCCTCTCCTTTCTCTCTTCACTTCTTCCAGATCGGGGAGAGGGTGGCAAAGGAGTGACCAAAAAATGTAGAGAAACGAGGCAAGGAAACATTTTTCTCCTGTTTATTTCTTTCCTTATTTGAGAGAAGAGAAAGTTTTTATAAGCACAGACATTTATTTTATTAGAAAAAGGGATTTTAAAAAATGTTTTGGGTTTTTTTTTTTTTTTTAATCCCAGTGGAAGAGGATTGTTATGGGATAAGACATTTTGGTCAGTGCTTGTCCCCTCCATCTCTTGCAGAGAAGCCAAATCCACCCAGGCTCTGTTCAGAAAAACATTTTCCCTCTCTTTTATTCTTTAATGGAGAAACTGAGGCAACAGGCAGAATTTCCCCAGTTTTGGGGTGCCCAGGTCACCTCAGGGCTGGTTTCTAGAGAGGCTTTGGTGTGAATTTTGGGCTGTAAATCCCAATCCCAGAGCTGCTGCAGTGGAGCTGCTCCTCAGGGAGCTCTGGGAGCTGCAGGTGGGGCCACAAGAGGAGGTAAAAGTGAGATTAAAGTGATATAAAAGTGAGATTAAAGTGAGATCACTGCCCCTGACAGGCTCCTGAGCCTCTGCTGCTCCCCCAGACCTTCCCTGTGTCTGCAGCCCCTGGAGCCTCCAGAGTGGGAGAGGCAGAAACTCCATGAGACAAATTCCCATTAATCTGAGACCAGCCTGAACTGTCAGAACCAGGAGCTGAACTGGGCTGGGGAGGCAACAGGAGGTGAATCCTCCCTATTGCTCCTCACCCAGCCAGGAATTGCCAGGAATGATCTGGAATTCCACCAGAGGTGGGAGTGGGATGGGAACAGGAAGGGGCAAATCCAGACCCTTAAAATATTCCCACTGCAAATGAAGAAGTGCTTTAAGCCTGTGATTCTGTAAATGAGTACCTGGCATTAATATTTGGAAAACTGCATTAAAATCTGCCTGAGGAGCCTGTGAAATCTGTGCCACATCCATGCAGGGGCAGCAGCTGGAGGATCTGCCTGGGCTGGAAAAGATTTCCTGAGCAGGAGCCCAAAGTGACCCACACTGACCTCACTGTGTGACCTCAGTCCTTCAACCCCTGCTGGGTTTTGGGCCCATCTGACCCCAAGCCAAAATAATTCCATGGGAATGGGGTGAGAGTGGATTCCTATGGGCTCCAGGAAGGGAACCAGAGGTAGGGGGTGGGATTTTTTCAATCCCAATTTCCTAATGGTGGGTCTGGCAGGGCTGTGGGAGCAACTGGTGCTGCACAAAATCCTGTCCCCCATTCCCAGCTCCACCCAAGCAGTTGTTGGATATTGGGGAAAAGGGGATGTGGCCCCTGGTGATGCTCAACCCCAAACTGGAAGCTTTGCTGTGACCCCCCACTGCCTGCCTGGGTGGGATCCTCAAAATTCCACAAATTCCACATCAGGCTCTGATCTCCTGCATCCCTCTGCCAAACACCCTGAGCTTGGAGCAGCTTGGAGGGGAGAAGCTCGTGCTGCTGGCACAGGCAGCTCATTCTGCCCCTTGTTCCTTGACACTGCAGCTGCTCCCAGCCCAATGGCTGCACTTCCACTGCCAGTTTCCTGGGAAAACGACCCCCAGCCATGCCAAACGTTCAACTTTCAGACCAAGCAGGACTGCACCCAAACCCATCCTGCACATCATGTTTCTGTTGAGCCTCTAACCTCTGCTGCCATTTGGCACTGGAGCCCAAAGAGGGGATTAAGGGCTGCAGGTTGCAAACTGTGCCAGGGATGCAGCAGGATGGAATTTTGGAATTATAATGCTGGCAGCGAGACCTCCAGCTGGGATTTTTTTTTATTTTCATTTATCCTTGTTTTGCAGCCAGGAGGTGCCAAAAGCTGAGTTTATAGACTGGGCTGAGCCAGAGCCAGGAGGTGCCTGTTGCTCCCACCTGCCCTGGCACTTCCAGATCCTTTATTTTCAGCTGCACCATTCCTTCCTGTCGGAGCACTCTTGCATAATGAAGAGGTGAAGCTGGCAGGCTGCATGCAGCTAATGCAGATATGATTAATTTTCATCCCTCTGTTTGATTTGGAAGGTTGTCCTTCCCGAGGCAGAAGGCTCCATCCCAGGTGGAGGGACAGAGGGACAAGACACGGGAAAGCTGAGCTTTGGAAAAGTGACCTTTCTTGGTAACTAATTTGTCACTTCCCAGCACCATCTGCTGACTCGTCAGCTGCATCCATCATAAGCATGCGAAGAAAAGGACTGGAAAAGTCAATTCAAACGGGAATCGGGTGGGGTTTGTGCAAATTGTTTAGGGAAGGGAGGGGACAACCCCACATTGTGTGGGTGACATCCTTTCCATCACCCCATTCCCAGGGAGGTTTCCAGGGAGCAAAGCTGTGCTGGAGGCTGTGGGAGCTTGGCAGGGGTGATAAGTGGGGAGGATGCTCAGGGATCTGGGAAGTGCCTGAGTGCTGGGCAGGAGGGTTTGCAGGAGGGCTCTGTCCCAAATCGAGCGTTATTGACGGGCTGGGACAGCAGCGGGTCCAGGTGACACCTGAGTGCCCGAGTCCTATTGACTGGCTGCGGTGGGGCCAGGCGACAAATGCCATTCCCAAGTGACAAATGGCATTCCTGGGTGACAATGCCATTCCCGGGTGACAATGCCATGCCCAAATGACAAATGGTATTCCCAATGACAATGCCATTCCCAGGTGATAATGCCATTCCCAAGTGACAAATGCCATTCCCAAGTGACAAATGGCATTCCTGGGTGACAATGCCATTCTCAGGTGACAAATGCCATTCCCAGGTGATAAATGCTATTCCCAGGTGACAATTCCATTCCCAATGACAATTCCATTCCCGTGACAATGCCATTCCCAATGACAATGCCATTCCCAGGTGACAATGTCATTCCCAGGTGACAAATGCCATTCCCAAGTGACAAATGGCATTCCTGGGTGACAATGCCATTCCCAGGTGATAATGCCATTCCCAAGAGACAAATGCCATTCCCAGGTGACAAATGCTATTCCCGGGTGACAGTGCCATTCCCAATGACAATGCCATTGCCAGGTGACAAATGCTATTCCCAGGTGACAGTGTCATTCCCAATGACAATGCCATTCCCAATGACAATGCCATTCCCAATGACAATACCATTCCCAGGTGACAAATGCCATTCTCTGTGACAGTGCCATTCCCAATGACAATGCCATTCCCAATGACAATGCCATTCCCAGGTGACAAATGTCATACCCAGGTGACAAATGCCATTCCACTTGACAAACGGCATTCCCAATGACAATGCCATTCCCGGGTGACAATCCCATTCCCGGGTGACAGTGCCATTCCCAATGACAATGCCATTCCCAATGACAATACCATTCCCAGGTGACAAATGCCATTCTCTGTGACAGTGCCATTCCCAATGACAATGCCATTCCCAATGACAATGCCATTCCCAGGTGACAAATGCCATACCCAGGTGACAAATGCCATTCCACTTGACAAACGGCATTCCCAATGACAATGCCATTCCCGGGTGACAATCCCATTCCCGGGTGACAGTGCCATTCCCAATGACAATGCCATTCCCAGGTGACAGCGCCATTCCACTTGACAAACGGCATTCCCAATGACAATGCCATTCCCAGGTGACAGTGCCATTCCCAGGTGACAAGTGCCATTCCCAATGACAGTGCCATTCCCGGCTGGGCAATGGCTGTTCCCCATATCCCTCCCCAGCCATGCAGAACGCTGCTGCTCCCACTCCCAGCACACAGATCCCGTTGGTTGCAGGAGGATTTCATGGTTTCCCAACTCGTTTTTCCCTCCTGCCCCTCGCCTGGCACCGGGATGTGCCTGGCCAGATCCCAAACCCGCTGGCATCAGCTCCCGGCTGATGAGCACAGATGAGTTCTTGCACAATCCCCTCCCTCTCTCAGCACCTCGTTTGTCTGCAGAGGGATGACAGTGCAGGGTTTGTGTTCCCGAGGGGGATCACTGTGCCAGCGAGGATCAGTCAGGATGGGAGAAGGGGCCACTCAAAGACTCCAAGTGCCAATTTTGATATTATTGTGATTTGCAATTACAGTAGAAATATAATTGACACAGGTGTCACTTTAGTGCTGGGGCATTCACATCCTAAAAACCTTGTCCTGCAGGCTTAGGATGTAAAAACACAAACCAGGAGAGAGGAATTTATCTCAGAGGTGGGAAAACTGAGGCAGCAGCAGATCTCATCTGTGGGACACAGGGAACAGAGGGAGCAGAGGGGCTCTGCCTGGAAACGAGAAATTCAGAACACTCCAGTGCAGATAACAACATTCCCCACCTGGGAAAGCTGTTTCCATGCAGGCCAGGCAGCTGGACAGGCCCACAGGTGAGTGATGCAGTGCCTGGATGGGTTTATAAAGGGAGGGGAGCCAGCAGGAGCACCCAGGTGTGACAGGAGGGAGAAGAGCTCTGAGCTCCAGTGTCCTGTGGCTGCACCCCCAGGTAGGTCTTGGCACCTTTTGCCCACAGCAGAGCCAGCTCAGAGGAGCAGGAGGGAACAAAACTGTTGCTGAGCAAGGGGGAAGGTGCTTTTGGCTCATCCCCATCTTGAGTGCATTGATCTCAGCAGCTCCTGCCTCCTGTGGGCATCCAGCAGAGCTGGGGGAGTGCTCTGAGCAGGCAGAAAACCACCCTCAGACAGGTCCTAGTGCCAGGAATGGTTGGATTTTTTTGGGAGACAGCTCAGCAGGTGAATGTCCCCTCCTGCCCCCACTTGGCATTGACTGGGTTTGGGGGGTGAGCAGAGCTGTCCCAGCTCCGTGTGCCCACAGTGCTGATGCTGAACTTGGCCCTCCTGCTTTATTCTTTTCCCTGTGGAGTAGGGAAGCAAATCCACCAAGTGCTGTCTGCCTGGAGAGGTGCTGAGCTGGAATACAGGTCCTGCCCAAGCAGGGCAAGGCTTTCAGCAGGGAGATTTCTGAGTGGAGAAGCCTGTGTGGGTGTTTTTCTGGGAGGGGAGGGAGAGAATCAATCCCAAAGGGATGAGCCAAGAAGAGATGAAGGAGGTGACTGGGTTTATTTTCTTTGTATTCAGCAGTATTTTATTTATTTATATATTTACTGCAGTGATAGAACAAATGAAAAAGCACCAAAGATTGATGCTGCTGAGGTTGCATTGCAAGGGGAGAGCTTGAGAATTCCTGCCTGGATCCCTGCAGGAAACAGGGCAGGGACACCCTGGGATGTCCCAGGGCAGGAGGAGGCTCTGGTGGCCCAGGGGAGATGGCAGCAGTGCCCAGGGAAGGGAGAGGAGAGATGTGACTGACAGGTGCTATGGAAAGGGAATATTTATTAACTTCCACTGGCCCTCAGTTCAATCCCAGCTGATACTTATGGGAAATCTAATTCAGGAGTCAAATCTGACCTAACAATGTCTTCTCAATAATGTCCAAACCAAGAGGTTGCTGAAACTAATTAAGGATCAGGCTCCAATCAGGTGGAGAAGTTAAGCTGTAGGACCAGACTTCATTAAGCCTGTCCAGAGAGAATATTTTAATATTTAAAGAGAACATTCAATGTTTACATAAGTCCTTTCCTGATGTGAAGTCGCAGTTAGATCACTTTAGAGGTGGTTTTTAAAGCCCTTTATTCCAGGCTCAGACAGAGCCAGGCTGGAAAATGCCTTTCCCATCTCCCTTGGACTCAATGAAGCTTCTTAAAAGATCCAGTCCATCCAGGAAGGTGAGAAAATCAAAAAGAAAAGTTAACAAAACCTGTGCAGGTTTTTCTCTTTGCAGCATCTCTGTCTCCCGTGCTGGTGCTGGGATTGATGGGTTTGCTCTGGATGTGTTCAGGTCTTAAACCAAGAGAGCTGCAGGGCTGTGAGAACTCAGGGAGGCTCCAGCAGTCCTGGAGGGCTGGGCTTGAAATCTCTGAAGGTGTTGCTCAAGAACAAATCTGTTTACACAAACAGCTTTGAGAAGAGAATTGTCAGTCAAGGCACTTCTATTCTCAGCTCAGGAGCAACTGGAAGAGTAAATATCCCTCTGGTGGGCTGGGGCTGAGCTGGATTGCAGCTGGTGCAGAGCCAAAGGTGTTTTTGTCAAAGTTCCCTCCCCACTCCTGCCCTGGTGTCTCCTTTCAGTGTTGTCCCGGCTCTCAGGATGGTTTCGAGGAAGGTGGTGGCCAGTTTGCTGCTGGTGTCCCTGCTGTCCGTGCTGGCTGAGCACACCCAAGGCTTCATGCCCTTTTTCACCCAGAGTGACTTCCAGAAAATGCAGGTAACCCCTGTGGAATGAATCAACCAGCAAAGCATCCCCCAAACGAGACACTGTGATATCCTTCTCCCCAAATCCACTTTGGGGGGGAAGCAGAGGGAATTTTTAAGGTGTGAGATAGAAAGGAAGAGCCTGGACCCTTCTGCCACACCTGTGGGGATGTCACCTGCAGTCCCTGCGGGTTCTTTCCCTTTCCTCAGTGATGGAATTCTTGCAGAGCAGCCGCAGCCTCCCATCAGCTCAGTGATGGCTCTTTTGTTGTAACAAATAATTAACCATCCCCCGGCTGGTTGTCACCTCTGGGACGCGCTGAGAGAACGTTTTTGCTTTTGAAGTGAAACAAATAGCGCTGAAAGGTGTCAGGCAGGCTCAGGCTCTGCAGCTTCAGAATCGCAGCCCCGGTGAGCTCCCCCTGCAGCGGCAGAAATCCCATTTCCAGCACCCAGCCCTGGGTAACAATTGCTTTTTGTGGGGAGCACGGGTATCCTTTTGTGTTCTTGAGGAGGATGGGGACCCACTCGGGCTGTGTTTGTACCCCCCAGTTCTTGTCGCTCTGAGTTTGCCAGGGATTGGATTTTTTTTTTTTGGATGGGGAAAGGGGAAATCTGTCCCCCAAATAGTCCCTGCTCCTCCTGTGCTCTCAGGCTGGACACTGAGCGTGGCCTGTGCCACATTTGACACGTCCTACTGCATCTGTCACATTCCCAAGCACCTCTGGCTTTTTCCAGAGGGTCCTGAAGGCAACTTTAGCCCCATAAATGGGAACGGGCTGACATTGCAGACCTGCAGAAAGGCTGAGAAAACGTGACCTCTGCACGGGGCTTTGGGCAGGGCTTGGTTTTATTTCCCAGAACAGAGCCAGGCCAAGTTCTGTGGGACAGCTGGGTGAGGTCCCAGTGCTGCCAGCTCCCATGGCCTGTGCACAGGGTTTCCCCACCACACGTGGGTCTTGTTTACTGCAGACCTTCACACCCTGCCCCGTAACCTGACCTTGCACTGCAGTCCCCAAAGGCCACTCAGGGCACAGCTGAGGGACCTTTCCCAGGAGGATTCCTTCATCCCTCAGTCCCTAAAAGCCACTCAGGGCACAGCTGATTCCAGGAGGATTCCCCCATCCCTCAGTCCCTAAAAGCCACTCAGGACACAGCTGATTCCAGGATTCCCCCATCCCTCAATCCCTAAAAGCCACTCAGGGCACAGATAATTCCAGTATTCTACCATCCCTTAGTCCCTAAAAGCCACCCAGGACACAGCTGATTTCAGGAGGATTCCCCCATCCCTCAATCCCTAAAAGCCACTCAGGGCACAGATAATTCCAGTATTCTACCATCCCTCAGTCCCTAAAAGCCACTCAGGGCACAGCTGATTCCAGGATTCCCCCATCCCCTGGTCCTGTGCCTATTTTTGTGGGTTCCTGGCTGCAGGGACAGCACAGAGTGGGTTTGCTGTTCATCCCAGCATCACCAGCTGCCCCCTCTGCTCTCTGCAGGAAAGGGAGAGGAACAAGGCAGGGCAGAAGAAATCCCTGAGCTCGCTGCAGCAGCTGGAGGAGGAAGGTTTCTCTGAGCAATCTGGTGTGGATGTCAACACAGCCAAGACCCTGCAGGTAAGTGAAGCCTCAGAGAAGCCCATGAGGACATGCAGGGGACAAGGAGTCCAAGAGATGTCCTCTGCCAGCCTGCCTGCTTACATCAGAGACAAGTTTTAGCTCCACCCCACAAATTATCTTGGTTGTTCAGCAGCCAGGTCACCCCTGAGACCCAACTGCTTCTCCCTGAGGAAGATGGGAACAGCTCAAGGTGCCTTTGCCAGGCAGTGAAGCTCAGCCAGGTGCAAGGCAGGAACTCCCAGTTCTGCTCAGCTCCTGCTCAGTGTCACCTCTGACCCCACAGTTCTCTGCACTGGTTAGGGCTTATTTAAAAACCTGGGCCCAAAGTCTGGACACAGAGCAGAAAATGGGCAATTTTAGGGATTGAAGTGCCAGGCTAAGCCCTCAAAGGCAGATTTACCTGGTGAGCCAAGTCTGAAAACTGTGCTTTTCCACTTGAGCACAGGGAACTTTTCCCTCCTGCCGGGATCTTGGCTGTTCTCTGCCAGCAAAAGGAGGGTGCAGGTCCCCCCAGACAGGGACAGACCCAGTGAGGCAGGCAGCAGGACCAATTTGGCCAAGGCACAGCTTAATGTGCAACTCCTCTTGCACTTGTGATGCACCAACACCCAGTTTAAACAGGATTTAAACAGCAAAAAAGCCCAGTTCAGTGTGAAATAGCCAGCACATCCCCACAGCTGACCAGCACCAGGACAGAGCTCTTTGCTTTGGGCACAGCTGGCTCCAAGCCCAGCAGGCTGGAGCAGGACCACAGCTCGTCCTCAGCTCTTGCTGGGGCAGGAGCTCTGCAGGCTCAGGCTGGAAGGGTTGATGTGCCACACAGTGGAGGATTAAAAGGTTCAGAAATTATTTTCTTCGCAGTCCCTGCTGCCAGGAGGTGCCTTTATCTGGATTTCTGAGCCAGCCCACGCGTTATGCAACAGCACTCTGAACAACTCAAGAGTGTGTTGCCTTCAAAATGTTGCTTTTCCCTATATGAGAATCATTCTCTTCCCTCCAAATCCACCCTAAACTCTCCACCAGCTCGATCCAAGTGGGATCAAAGCACCTCAACTTCCCTCCCTCTGCTCCCCTCACCTTTTCATTCTGACTTCTCTGGTTTCCTCCACAGCAGACCCTTCCTGCCAGAGCTTGGCTCACCCCAAGGCAGCTGGAAAAATACCAAGATGTCCTGGAGAAACTGCTGGCAGAGCTGTTACAGGACACCCCAGACGGTACTGTCACAGGGTTGATTTCTGCCTTGGGAATTCTGCCTTTCCTTCTTCTCACCAGCTCATCAGCATGGAGATATTTATATTCCCCAGCAGGGTTTTTGTGTCATGCTTGCTCAGTCTGTGGAGCCCTCAGACCCCAGCCTCTCCTGTCTGCACCTTTCTAGGGGTGCTGCCTGTGCCCCAGAGCTGATATTGAGTGGCAGCAGCAGCACAACCCTTCCCAACAGCTCTGTTTGCACTTCCCTCCTCCTCCTCCCAAAAAGTCCTCAGTCTCCAGGGAACAATTTCCAGCAGAGCTTATAACAGCAGCTGTACCTGTGAGGCAGCTCAGCACGTGCACCAGCTCAGAACACCTCACTGCCTGCACGGGGGCTTAACACTGACACTTAATTACACTCCAATTTGCTGCAAATCCTCCTTTTCCTTTGGGAAATGGTGTGTGGGAATTGCAGCAGCAAATATCCAAGGGCAGGATATTGTGCCTGCAGGTTGAGGGATGGTTGGGTGGGGCTGTCCCTGCACCTTTGCCTTTTCTGGGATGTTTAAGGCCAGGAAAAGGGTCCTGCTGTCCCTGTGGATTGCTCTGCTCTGCCAATCCCAGTTTGCCTCTGAGCTTTCAGCTGGGGAGCTGAGGAGGAGGCAGCAACACATAAAGCTCTGGAAAGACTGAATGCCAGATTTAAGGACACTTGTGCTTTTCTCTCTTTTCTATTTAGCTGACTGATATCTGCAGGATCAGAAGAGAAAGCGCTGGAGCTGCTCAAGCTGAAAGCCTCCACTTATGTAAACGAAATCTGTGAGAGAGATTAACAAAATTTGAGGTGAGATAATAAATGTGCAGCGTAATTAAAAGGAGGATTTGTGTCTTCTGTCCCATGAGCCTCTCAAACAGACAGGGAGTGCCCAGTGTGGGAAAGAAGAGAGGGGAAAGGCTCCAGGGTCTGGAGAAAATCCCAATTTCCTGAGCACGGCTCTGGAGGGTCCTGTGAGGAGCTGAGGGAGCTGGGAAAGGGGCTCAGCCTGGAGAAAAGGGGATCAATGGGAATTTCTGGCTCTGCACAACTCCCTGACAGGAGAGGGCAGCTGGGGGGGATTTGGGATCTCATCCCAGGGAACAGGGACAGGAGGAGAGGGAACGGCTCAGGCTGGGCCGGGGGAGGTTCTGTGTGGACACCAGCAGGAATTTCTCCATGGAAAGTGTGGTCAGGGATGTGGCACTCAGTGCTCTGGGCTGGACACAAGGTGGGGACTTGGCACAGCTTGGAGTCAATGATCCTGAAGGGTTTTTCCAGCCTCAAGGATTCTGGGATTTGGTGGAAGTGTGTGGCAAAGGCTGAGGAATCAATCTTTGAGGAGTACTAAGTCTTAGCCCTCCCTTTGGGCAATGAGGGAAACCGAGGCAAACCTTTACCAGATCTCCTGGCCAAACTGGTGACATGAGGGGGGGACCTGGATGTCCCTAACCCGGATACCTGCTCTGGCACATTCCCACACTGTGGAGAATGCAGGAGCCCTTCCCTGTGCCCAAACCCTTCTATCAGCCTGGTGCTGTAAATCCACCAGCAGGGTGAGGAGCAGCTGTGCCAGGCACAGTGTGAGGGAACAGCACTCTGCCCTTTCTCCTGCCTCTCCAACACACCCCGAGGTGAAATCCTAATTCCACTTGAACATCCTGCTCTCCATTTCCATACCTTTGGCTTATCTGAGAGCTACTCCTCTCTGCTGGCAGCAGGAAATCCAACATATGTAAAGTACGGATGGATGAGATCAATGGTATGTACGTGAATATATCCAATTCCAATCCAATTTTATCCTCCCAAGCTAACAGGAGTTCTGTTCTCACTGAGCTCATTCCAAGAGCTCTGTTTGTGCTGGAACAACACCCCTCAGAGCACTCTGCTGTAAGCAGCCCTCAGGAGGGGAGAGAGCTCCCAATGGATAATGGAACAGGCAGCGTGCAGTGGATTACAGCTCGAATGTTTGATCCAAAGGCACACTCCTTGTCCAGGGACTGATCAGCTCCAGGAAGCTCTCCCAGCCTTGCTGAGGCAGTGTGGAAGCTCTGTAATGACTCTGAGTGGGAGGGAGATGGGAAATTGCACATTCCATTAGGCTGGGAGTGAGAGCAGTCTGGGCTGCAGGAGCTCCATCTGCAGAGGGTGATGCCCATGCAAGAGCTGGCATGGGAGCTGTGCCACATTTACACCAGTGTGCAGCAAGGTCAGACTCCTGTTCCCTTCAGAGGGCACCTCTTGCCTTGTTACTTCAGAGACACCCAAACCTTTACTCCAGGTTTAATTCTGCCACATGAAAACAAAGAATTCCCCCTCAAGGGGCAAACTGCTCCCAAACTCCCTCCCCCAGCTCCACTGTGGGTCAGAGCTGTCCCTCCTGTGTGCCCTTGCCCAGCTCCTTCACTCCCATCGTTTTCCAGGCTAACACCTCCCCTGAGCCACCCAGGAAGGAAAGTTTTCCAGTGATGGAAAGAAGGAAAGTGAACATGAGCCTCTTGGATTTGCTTCCTGGACCATTTCCCACCGGGGTGATGGTGGGGCTGATGCTGTGGAAAATTCCAGAGGGAAATCCAGCAGCAGGACTCTGCTCTTCCCCTTGGACCCAGACAAGCTGCATCAGCAAGGGCCAGCATTGACCCCAGCCATGGATTCTGCCAGTGGCTCTTCCCAGTTGTCCCAGTTATAAATGAGCTCAGGATGTAATGGCAGGTTGTAACAGAGACCACAGGAACCCCTGGCCTGTCCTGCAGCACCAACTGTGATGTCCAAACATGCACCAAAGTACACCTTCAACTTTTGGGAGTAAATTCCTTCTACCCTCAGCAGCCTGAGCAGGAGAAGCAGAAGTGTTTTCACTGGAATGAGGTGGAGGGACCCCAACCAGCCCCCTCCAGGCTGTCAGGGCTCTGGGTGAGAAGGAAATGATCTCCAGGTTTCAGAACAGATCCATTTTCCCCGTGTCCTGGAAGGTGCTTTGGCAGCCAGCAGCACCCAGCAGGCAGGCAGGAAGAATCTGCTGCTCCAGAAACCAAACAAGAATTCCATGGTGGGATGAACATGTCAGGGGGACAGAGGCAGGGAAAGAGGAGGGAAGGGAATGGAGTCACCTCTGACTTCCCAAGGTGCTGAGCAGCCCCAGGACGGGCAGGATGAGAGCTCTGGGGTGACAGCTGTGAGTGACAGGGTGACAAACAGGCACACTCAGGTGCCATGGGCAGGGCTGACACCCAAAACCCACGGATGAGGAGGTGGGTGGGGATGTGGGGTTCAGCACTGGAAGGGTTCAGCTGCAGGGTTTGGGTGCTGCATTCCCAGGCTCTGCTCACACCAGCCCTGTCCTCAGGCTGCCAGAACAGGAGCAGTGTCTGCTCCTCTGGCATTGCTGCTGCTGCCAGCAGCTCTGAGGCAGCTTCTGGGCTCGCAGGGAAGGTGGAGGCTGTCCCTCCACGCTCTCCCAGCTTCCCAGTTCTGGCTGTTTCCAGCCAAAAATCGCTTTTTGCCGAGCCCATCTGCAGCCTCGGCAGCGCTCGGTGCTCCCAGAGCCACCAGGATGATGGAGGAGCTGCAAAAATAGAAAATCCACTGTCAAATTCAGCATTGGGACTGTGGGCAGGGGATGGGAACGATGATTGCCCGTGGGGATAGAGGGTCTGACACGTCTGTTCCTGCTGCTTTCCCTTCCAGGGAAGGCAGGGATTTCTCTCCACAAAGAACAGAATAACCTGATCCTGCTGAGCTTTGGTGCTGCCAAGCTCCTCCTGAGGAGGAATCACAGCTTTGCCCCATCCTCCAGTTGTCCAACATCAATCCCATGTCCTCCCCTCCAAAGATTGTGCAATGAGGCTGCTGGGCCTGGGGTAATTCTGCTGATTGGACAGAATCACAAAGTTGAAAGGATGGGTTTGGGCTTTTTTTGCTGTTTTCTCCAGAACAAGGTGTGTTCATATAATTCCCAGGCTTGCACCAGCTCAGCCAGCACGTATCTGCATGTCCAGGCAGAGCTTCTGCAAAGTGAGAGCTGTGAGCTCACAGGATCTGTGTGAGAGGAGCAAATTGGAATTTTTTATTTACATTAGACCCCTCTCCACATCATGAGCTGGCAGTGGAGCAGAGAGGAGGCTCAGCTTAGCACGTTCACACTTCCCAGCACAGCTGAGTTTGCTCTTTTAATGGGCTCCCTGGCCTCTGCTGAGGATGTATTTGCTGCTGCCAACCTGACAAACAAATCTCAGCATCTTGTTGCTGCTTCCTTGGATAAATTGAGAAAAGCAAGATGAGCTTTGGGGACTTGCTAAGGAAGAGGGTTCCTGAAAGAAGGATTAGTGACAGGACAAGAGGATATATCTCAGGTTGGACATCAGGAGGAATTTCTCCATGGAAAGGGTTGTTAAACATTGTTAAACATTGTTAAACATTGCAAGGGGCTGCTCAGAGAGGTTTGGAGTCCCCATCCCTGAGGTGTCCAAAGAAGACTGGACATGGCACTGGAGTGGGCATCGCTCACAATGGCGCTGGAGGGATTTTCCACCCTCTTTGCCTCTGGGATTCTGTGATTTATGTCGGGATTTATGTCCCTCTCCCCACAGTGCCATTCCCGAGGGACCACGGCGTGTCCCTCACTGCAGTGTCACATTTGTCACCAGTGTGACACATCTGTCACCAGTGTCACACATCCATCACCTCACCCAGCACACACCAGCCCTCAGCACCTCCAGCACCGCTGCTCCATTTCCTTTAA
Organism: Erithacus rubecula; assembly: GCF_903797595.1. Lineage (NCBI taxonomy): Eukaryota > Metazoa > Chordata > Aves > Passeriformes > Muscicapidae > Erithacus > Erithacus rubecula. The sequence continues at coordinate 3,527,685 of NC_136678.1, forward strand.
TTAAATTCCGACATTACCCCACCGTATTTCAGCCGCTTTCATCGCTTTCTTTAGCGGCGGCGGCAGGAAAAAGCAATTACTGTTCATCACAGCCGTGCCAAAATAAATTTACAAGTCGCTGCTTGGGTTTGCTGTTTTAGGTGTGGGGGGTGGAGGGACCCCCCTTCTCGGGAAATATTTCATGGATGTGGATCCTGGCCCTGCCTGAGGTTCTGGCAGAGCTCAGATGATGGAAATGCGTGTGGGGGTGGCAGGTGGGTGGGAAAAGGATTTTCTTGGGAGAATGGTCCTAAAAGTGTCGGAACTCACTGGGGGTGAGTGAGGCAGGAGCTGCTCCAGGAGCATCCCCACACAGCGATGGGGCCAACCCTTCATGGAGACCAGCTCATGCCGCAGATGAGGCAGTTTCTGCCGTTTGTTTTCCCCATTTCTCCCCTTTTTCCCGGGTCCTCAGGGAGCAGAGCTGCCGCTCCCTCAGGGCACGGCGGGAGCCCACACCGTCCCTGACCTTCTCAACATGGCGCCCGCCCCGCGCCCTTTCCCCACACGCCCCGCGCCCTCCCCAAGATGGCGGCGCCAGGGGCGCGCGGGGCCCCTCCCAAGATGGCGGCGCCGCTTCCCGCCCGCGGGGCGCTTCCGGCGGGGCCTGGCGCGGCCATGGCGGAGCTGACGGACGCGGAGCTCCGCAAGGAGCTGCTGGCGCTCGGCTACCGCCCGGGGCCCATCACCGCCACCACCCGCAAGGTCTACATCAAGAAGCTGGGCTGCCTGCGGGCCGAGGTGGCGGCGGCCCGGCGCAGCGGCCGCACCGCGCCGCCCAGCCCGGGCCGCTCTTCCGCAGGGCCGCCGCAGGCCTCGCCCTCGCGGCAGCGCTCCGGCTTCACCGGCGGGGCCGCCCGTGAGAGTGAGGAGGAGGATGAGGAGGAGGAAGAGGAGGAGGAAGTGGGGCGGCCGCCCGCGTCCCGCTGGGGGCCGTCGGGAGAGAGCGGCGGGCAGGCCTGGGGGGACCCGCGGGGATCCCCGCCGGGCCGCGGCGGAGGCGCCAGGGCTGAGGGCGGCTTGTCCCGGGACAACCTCGGGAGGCTGAGCCCTTCCGAGCAGTGGGGGACGACTGTGCAGAGAGGGGGCGGTGGGCTGGGGGCGTCCCTGGCCGGGCACGGGGGGTTCGGCTCCCCCTCGCAGTGGGACACGTCCATAGAGAGGAGCGGGGGGCTGGGGGCGGACAGGGCCGGGGGAATGAGCTCTGCGTCCCCCTGGGACACATCCAGAGACGCGGCAGAGCACGGCCGGGGGCTCAGCCAGGGGCTGGGGGCCACCCTGGATGGCTTTCGGGGCTCTTCGCTGCAGTGGGGCGCCTCAGAGAGGAGCGGGGGGCTCAGCAGTGGCCTGAGACCCACCCTGGACAGGTTCCGGGGCTCCAACTCCACATCGCAGTGGAGCCCCGCGGCAGAGAGGAGCGGGGGGCTCGGCAGCCGGGCTGCCTCGGGCTTGGATGGGCTGGGGGGGCTGAGCTCCACACCCTACTGGGGCTCCTCGGCAGCCCCCAAACCCCTTCCCAGCGAGGAGAAGCCCAGGAGCCACTGGGGGACATCGGGAGGCGGAATTGGGGTGCAGAGCTCCCGGGGTGCGGCCGCAGAGAGGAAGGGACTCTCCTCCAACACCTGGTGGAGAAAGGAGAGCGAGGTGACCCCCAGCACCCAGTGGGGCTCCTCAGCCGCCCCGGGGAGGTTCAGCAGCTTCTTCAGGAGAGGCAAGGAGGAGCTGGCGAGCAGCATTGGGAGGGAGGCCGAGCAGGAGGCGGGCAGCAGGGCTGGGGGGCTGATCCGGCGCTTCCCGTGGCGAGCGGCCAGCGATGGGGGCCAGGCAGTGACCCCGCGCTCGGCCCTGCTGCGCTCGGCGCCCAGGCAGCAGCAGGAGGGCAGGAGGAAAGGTTTGGAGTATTACCTGTCCCAGTTCCTGTGCCTCGCCAGCTTGGTGCTGCTCCTCATTTTTCTGGGCATCCTGGTGGTGAAGATGGCTGGGTCAGGCTGGCTGGACGGGACAGAGGAGACATGTACGTGCACTGGTTTAATTTTCATTTAACTTCGTTCCTTACCTTTTGTCCTGCTTTCCCTTTCACATTTATCATCCTCACTGCCATTACCTGTTTCTGTCCCTCTTCCTATCTCCACTTTCCTATGGGAAACCTTGTAAGGCATGGGAGGCAAATCAAAAGTTTGTTTTTTCCAAACGAGTTTGGCCTTCACTCCCTCAGAACCATGGGGTTTATGTGGAGTGCCATTCCTGCTGGGCCAAGGATGGATTTTATGGATTCCTGCTGGGCCAAGGATGGATTTTACAATGTGACACGATGTCTGTGCAGCACCTGGGATGTGTTTTTGATGTTCCCTCTGCCAGCACTGCCCTTCCCAGCCTTTATTCTGTCCAAGGGGGAAGTGCAGCACTTTAATTCAGCACTTAAGGTGTGGCAGTTTCTTTTTCAGTGAGAAATGAAAAGGGGTTTCCCCAGCAGCCGGTTTTTAAAGCAGAGTTCCCCAGCTGGAACAGCTGGAAATGGGGATATTTCAAGCTTTGAGCTGAACAAAGAAGAGTTTTGGGGCTGTTTGGGGAAGGTGCTGCTCCTGAGGCTGGGCACACTGTGCCCTTGGTGTGGGCTGGGAAAGCTGCTGCATTCCCAAAATAAAACTGCCCATTGTCACTGGATTGTCCTGTGCAGCTGTGACAGGAGTTGTGGAGGCAGCACAGGGCACTGGGATGTGCAGCAGGAGCAATTCCCCCCTCCAGGAGGGTTCATCTCCCTCCCTGGCTGTGCTGGGATGTTTCAGGTGACCTGAGGCAGCACTGGAGTGTAAAGATCAGCCTGAAGCTTCTCCTCAAACAGGAGCTGCTGAAAGTTTTCACTCCCCAGCTGAGGACATTGATCAGCTCCATCCTTGGTGTGTTTTTCCTCCCAGAGCAGCTCCTGGAGGGGCTGTTTGCATCTCCAGGTGCTGCCAGGGGGAGATGAGCAACAGCAGAACCTTTAAGTTGAGCCTGCTTTTAAAAAGATAATTATTTTCTTGATCAGAGCTCTTGTTTGCAGCCAGCTAACTCACCCTCTTCTCTTTCCTAGTTAATCTCTTGCCTGTGGATTGTGACAAAAACACGGATGATGTAAGCATTTATTTATTTATCCTCAATCTTGTGAGCTCTCACAGAACAGTGATTATTCCAGGTATTCAATTCCACCCATAACAGTATCACTGTAAAATGATTAATTCTATCGTTTTACAGAAAAATTGGGACTTGATGAGTTGGAATTAATGGGCCAGATTAAGTTAGGAGTGTGTATGAGACTCTAAAAGATAAAAATTTAAATTCCCAATTATGTGAATCAATTTCTTTTTAACAGTTGTACCAGCAGTGGTATTGGTTTGCAATAAAGCTGTTTTCAGCTTTAACAGTACAAGATGTAATCCAGCTAATTCCCTGAGCTCCACTGTGGAGTTCCTGCACAGCCCTGCTCCCTGTCAGGATGGATTTTTGGAAAAGCTGGGGCTGCCCCATCCCTGGAAGTTCCCAAGGCTGGGTTGGATGTGGATAAAATGCAGCCTGGGATAATGGGATTGGATGATCCCTTCCAACCCAAACCATTCCAGGATTCCATGTGCTGGTTTGGATGGGATTTTGGGAATAATTCCCTCTCTGTGAGTGTGGGGAGGGGCTGGGCTGGGATTCCCAGGGAAGCTGTGGCTGCCCCATCCCTGGAAGTGCCCAGGGCCAGGTTGGAGCAGCCTGGGACAGGGGAAGGTGTTGGGGTGGAGCTGGGTGAGCTTTAAAGGTCCCTCCCAACCCAAAAATTCCATGAGGAGCAGGGAGCAGGTTTCCTGTTGGATTCTGGGTTCTGCTGGGCTGGGGGGTTCTGGAGGTGGGTCTGAGGCTGGTGCTGCAGCCTGGCCTGGGGGTTGGTAGCACTTTATAAAATCCCAGAATCCCAAACTGGTTTGGGTGGGAAGGGACCTTAAAACTCACCCAGTTCCTCTGGGCAGTGAGAAGATGCTCTGTGTCACCTGTGTGTGGGATGTTCTCTGCTGAGGAGGTTTGGGTGGAGCTGGTGGTGCTGTGGCTGTCTGGAGCTGCACTCCCACTGTCCCCATGTCCCCATGCTGATGTGTGTCCCTGTCTGTGCCCTGCAGTTCTGCCAGGCCAAGCACAAGGATGTGACCATGGCTGTGCTGCATGAGCTCTACAATTACCTGTCTGTGCAGGCAGGTGAGTGCCAGCCCCTCCCCAGCCCTGCTGACCTGCAGGAGCTGCCTCTCCCAGCCCTGCTGCTTTCTGCCACATCCTGAAGAGGTTTTTTGGAGCAGGCAGTTCCAGGGAATAGGAAAACAAGGAAAGAGAGGTTTATTTTTATTCTGAGTGCTGCTTGGCTAATGCAGTCCTGTCACCCTACCCGGGTGAGTGGGCTTTGTTTGTACTTGAAGTGTTGGGAGTTTCAGGTAGGATTGGTTGGGTTTGTTATTCTTTTCTACCAACAGCTTGAAATTGTCTTCAAGATAGAGCCAGGAGTGTAAGCTGATGTGTTCTTACACATGAGGTGACCTAAGAAATTGTAATTTCTGCTGAAATGTGGTGGCAGATGTGTGAGTGCCTCTCCTTTTCCTCACCACAGAGTGGGACAGGTTCTCTGAGATGAGGAGCTGACCCAGCACAGTCCCTACTCCAGGAATAAATCCACCCCATACTGGTATTTTAGGTGGAGCATGCTGCTAGAAATCCACTGTCTGAGCAGGGACTTGTTCAGCAGGATTCACAGCAGTGCTGATCAGTAAAAGGGTTTCAGTTCCATTTTCTGCATTTCAGACCTCAAGGCTGAAGCCTTTGGATACTGAAGCTGCACAGAATTCTTAAATCTTTTCAAATCTAACTTTGGATTTCCACTAGATTTACTTAGCACATTTGTTTAGTCAACTTGGTGAGGCAAGATTTAGAGGATTTAGTGCCTTGCCAGCATTTCTCTGCCTGGGTTAGAGGCAGAGCTGTGATTTCAGCTCCTTGGAGGCATTTGCACCACTGATCATTAGCTCCACACCTGATACCTGGTGGCAGCTGGGCTGCTGTGCTCTGCAAGGGGCAGGAGCAATACTTTTCCCCCTCATTGTGTGTTCAGCAGCTCTGAAGTGTCAGCTTTGATTGCCCTTATCCAGCAGCAGCAGCTCTGAAGTGAGAGGTTTGATTGCCTTTATCCAACCTCCATGCAGTGGCTGAGCATTTTATTAATAGTCATAATCTGATCTGCCTGCAATATAAATCTCACCCTGGAATCATTTTGCTCAGGGCTGGGGCTGATTGGAAAGGAGAGAATTTCTTGGTGTGCATTCAGAGCCTGGTTCTAAACTCTTCAAGGGCTTTTTTACAAACATAATTTTTCTATTTGACTTTTCTTACCAGGTAATTTTGAATGTGGAAACCCTGAGAACCTAAAAAGCAAATGCATTTGGATTAGTGAGGCAAAGGATCACGTGCTGGTGAGTGGGCTCTGAGCAGCTTTGTTATAACCCAGTGCTTAGTCTTTTATAAAGCAATAAATAATAGACACTAAAACAATTCACCATCCATTTTGCTTCCTCATCCTGCTTTGATTCCCTCCCCTATCTCTTGCTTCCCCTTTGGCCAGTCCTGTTCTCAGCAGTTCTTCTGAAAATCATTTTCTCTTCCATCTCTGATTCACCCCCTGTAAATCTTAATGGTTTGTTGTTTCACTGGAGCCATCAGTCTTGTGCAACCAGAAATTTCCCTGGATTGAGGGCTGGGCTGAAGAAGGATTTTTCTCTGCTGCAGAGTGTCAGGAGACAGACTGCTCTGATCCAGCATTCCATTTCTTTCCTGGTAACCTGTCAGTAAGATTATGTTGTATTTAGTGGTTAGCCCTAACAGTCTGGGATGGTGTTATTTCACAGAGTTCTTCATGCATCATCTCCCCAGTCAGAAGACTTTAGGCCAGGCAGACCTTCAGGCTTAGTTCTTCTCCTTCCAGTTTGCAGAATCCTGATAAGAATTAACCTGGGGACAGCCCCTGTGGAGTGAATTCTCCCACTGCTGTAATGAAATCATGTTGGTCAGTATTTGAAATGAATGGAGGGCTAATCTTCTTATGGCTTCCTTTGCACAGAATGTAACTGGCAGTTCCACAAAGAAGTTTAAAGCTGCCCTGGACTGGATACTGAACAGCAACAAGGACTTGGGAATTCGGTGAGCAAAAACCTTCTGTGTCAAAGTCAGGGATCTGCTGATACTGAGCAACAACAGGGATTTAGAAATTGGGTGAGCAGAAACCTTCTGTGTCAAAGTCAGGGATCTGCTGATACTGAGCAACACAGGGATTTGGGAATTGGGTGAGCAGAAACCTTCTGTGTCAAAGTCAGGGATCTGCTGGTACTGAGCAGCAACAGGGATTTGGGAATTGGGTGGGCAGGAGCCCACTGTGTCAAAGTTGGGGATCTGATGATACTGAGCAACACAGGGATTTGGGAATTGGGTGAGCAGGAGCCCACTGTGTCAAAGTTGGGGCTCTGGGTGTTGGCTGGGGTGGAATTTGACAGGGTCAGTGGTGCCCTTTAGCTCCCAGAGCTCTCAGCAGATAGGCTGGGTTTGGCTGTGGCAGAGCTTGCTGGGCACACTTCCAAGGAGAAGCAAACCCTGCAGCAGGAGGGGAGTTATCTCCCTCTTCATTCCCAGCCCAGGCTGTGGCACTGTGTCCAGGGATGTGTTGCAGGTGAGATGGGAGTGGGAGCTCAGGGCTGTTTGTGCCTCCTGTGGGGTGATCCTGGTGTCCTGCCCGTGGGCCTGTGCCTGCAGCTCTGCCTTAACTTGCCCACCTGGTCACTTTTCCCAGGATCACCTCTCTCCAGAGTGTTTGTGCATTTGTGGAGTTTTGGAGCAGGGGGTTATTGGCCAGCCCTGTGTGCAGTGGGGGCTGTCACCCACACTTTGGGGTCCTCTGGAGCAAATCCTGAGGAGCAGGAGAGGGAAAGGGGTGTTGAGTGATACCTGCAGTGCTGGTTGTGTCTGACAGAGCACAGTAAATCCCAGAATTACTGAGTCTGGAAAATCCTTCTGGGGTCACCAACCTGTGGCTGATCCCCCCCTGGACAACCCCACCAGAGCACTGAGTGTCACATCCAAGTGAAAACTTCCAGAGGTGGCAATTCCATCACTTTTCCAGCCCCTGCCAGTGCTGACCACCCTTTTCATGGAGTAATTCCTCCTGAATGGATGGTCTGACTGATGTGGGTGCTGCTGGGACACTGAGGGGGCATTTTTCAGGCTCCATCCTTGAGAAAGAACAGCAATACTGAGTTTTGAGGGCAAAGCCAGCCCATAACCTACAGAAAGAGTGTTACCCAGAGTCAGCAGCCATCATCACCTTCCTCTGGGAAGCGTGGGCTGCCTCCAGTCTGCTCAGACTCTAAAGCCTGAACAGTTGTTTGCATTTTCACGTTGCTAAATGTGTCTCTGATTAAGTGAATTGCAGCAAGTCGTGGTGCTGGGGTTGGTGGGCCAGGCTTGTAGGAATTCCCACTGCTCCATTTGCTCTTAAATATTTCTGCAGCTGCTGCTGTGATCCACAGATCAGACAGCATCTGCTGCTTTGATTCCTGGGGTGTGCAAATTCCCAGGACAGGGCACAGCTTCCTTAGGGGCAGGGTTGGATTTGTAGGTGGGCTGGGATGCAGAGTTTTTAAATCTTGTATTTTTATACTCCAGCACATTTCCAGTCAGAAGCCATGGGTTACAATATCCTCCCACTTTTTATTTTGTTAATTAGCAGCTCTGCTGGCTGGTCCCCAAACAGCTCTGCATCCCCAGAGCTGGTGTGGCATCCCCAAAACCCTGCCCCTGGCAGTTTTAGCTACATGAGATTATTTTTTAGTTGCTAGTCTGAGAGGCAGAACTGAAAATGAGCTTTGCACTGGGTGATTCTGCTATACAGGTTTTATATATTTCTGTGGAATTTGGGTTGTAAATAAGCCAAAGGGGTGGGAAACTCCTGCAGAACCCAGGACTGGGCTGAGCTCTGTGTGATTTGTGAGCTGTAAATTGAGCAAACCTCTTTGTCTAATGGGTTGTTCATAATTAGGAGCTTAAAAACTACAGTCCCCTTTGGTCCAGCTCCCCTGGATCTGAGCATCCCCTGATTCCTGTGAGCTCTGGGGATGGCTCAGTGTGGAGTGAGCCTGGTTTTAGGAGCAGCAGTGCTGCAGGGGGGGCTGGGGGCTCTGTGCTGATGCTCTGTCACTCTTTGAGCTGCTCCTGCTCCCACTGCTGGGGCTGAGCAGTGCCTCTGCCTCAGGAACATTTCCATCTCCGTGCTGGGAGGGGGGAATCCAATTCTGAGTTTAATCTTGTGCACGCTGAGAGGGGCTGTCAGAGGAACAGGGCAGGGATTCTCAGTGTGCCAGTGGGAGCTGCAGCCCTGCTGCTTCCTGAAGCCACAGCCATCCCTGGCTGAGCCAGTCCCAGCTCAGCCAGTCCCCAAATGTGGCAGGAGGCTGTGCTGGCTCTGGGGACATTTCCTGCTGCATCTGCAGTTTGATTAAAGACTGCAGTTGCAGCCTGCTCTCTTCAGTGAGATTTTCTGCCTCTTCCTCTCAGGTTGAAAGGCAGGGACATGTCAGAGCCAGTTTCCAGTGTGGAGGAAGTGTTCTGCCTGGAATCTGCTCACCCCCAGATGGGGCTGGGCTGCCGCTTCCGCCGGGCCGTGCTCACGGCCATCACCAACGTCTTCCTGTTCTTCTGGGGTGAGTGGCTCCCCTGTGATCACACATTCCTCAGCCAGGGGAAATGCCTAACTGAGGTGAAAGAAATCTGCTGATGAGTTAATGTCTAATTAACCTTTGTTCTGGCAGCACAGGAGACCCACAGCCCTCCTCTTGTGCTGTGAGTGCTTAAAAGTTGCTTTAAATCAGGCAGCTGATGAGCTCTCTGGGTATTCCTCAAGTGCCCATTATTATGGGCTGCAGAATAAGTGTGTTAACTTACCTTAAGGAGTCAGTTTTTCTTTTTTTCTTGCTCTAAGCTCCCAAGTCCTCCTGCCTCTTTAATGATGACTTGTAGCATTTCAGGGTTGGAGGTTTTATTGGAATAGTCTGTCACGCCTCAGCTGAGACAGGGGTTTTACCCAGCAAGGTGATAACGAGAGCTGTGTGACTGCAGGAGCTTCTAATCCAGCCTGACAGGGAGGGGGTGACAAGGGACACTTCTGTTTATTGCAGACACTGAAGTCCTTCTGGGGGCAATGGAAGTACTAAACCTTCCATACACATCTCCTGCATTTTGGGCTGCCTCTGGAGCCCCAGGCTTTATTTCTCTGCCCAGCAGCTCTCCATGAAGCAGTGAAACCTGACAGTTTTCCAGAGTGATCCTGGTGGGGGAGGCCTCTGGGATTTGCAGAACTGGGGCTCTGTGGTTGTGCTGAGGTTTCTTGTGTGAGGGCAGCTCCATGCTGAGGCTTTCACCTCATCCCACAGCCACAGGTGCTGGGGGCAGCACCCAGGGGGTGAATCACTGGGATTCAATTCCAAACAGGCTCACAATGTCAGAACTAAACTGCATCCAGCCAGCAGACAGCTGTGAGTCCCTGAATTCCCTTTGTTTTTATTCCCCCAGGTCTGATAACCCTTTGGGGGATCCTGCTCTACCTCCGGTACCGCTGGCGGAAGATGGAGGAGGAGGAACAAGCCATGTATGACATGGTGAAGAAGATCATAGGTAGGAGCTGAGGGAGCTGTGGGAGCTGTGGGATCCCTGCTCTGCTCCTGCAGGCTCAGCCCTCACTCTGTGTCCCCCCACCCCCAGCTGTTGTCCAGGACCACTACAAGGAGTGGGAGCGGAATCTGGAGCGTTACCCCTACGTCGGCATCTTCCACGTCAGGGACAGCCTGATCCCTCCTCAGAGCAGGTGAGCTGGTTCTGGGCACTCTGCAGGGCTGGAAGCAGCAGGAGGGGACTCAGCACAGCTCCAAAATGCATCCCTGGAGCTGCTCTGCAGCATGAGGCTGCAGCCTTTGGGTTGGGGAAAGCTTGGACACAGCTCAGGCTGCAGGTCAGTGTGGCAGCCCTGGGGCTGCTGCCTGTGCAGTGCCACAGGTGTGTTGTCACTTGTGGTGTGGTTTTGTTCTGTCCATCAGTGCCTGGGTTGGGTTGGGTTTGGTTTGGTTTGGTTTGCTTGAACCTGGAGCATCAGGTGTCCCCTTTCCCAGCCATCCCAGGCTCTCCAAACCAGACCAGAGCAATTCCCATGAGCTGAGCAGGAGGATATTGGGGCTCTTCTGCAGTGATTGTGTCCATCTCAGCTGGACTGAGATGATTTTGGTTTGGGGCTTCCTCAGGTTGGGTTTGGTGTTTCCTCAGGTTGGATTTGGTTCTTTCTCAGACAGGAAGTGTGCTTGAGGTCATTACCCTGTAGGTGGTGGGGCTGAAGGGCTGCAGGGCTGGATCCTGGTGCTTTGTTCCATCTCTGCAGGGTTATTTTCTTGTGTTTTGGTTAAATGGAGCTGCCTTGTCCTCCTGTGAAGTGTAAAACATCCTCCCTCTGTATCAGACACAGGATTCCTTTTCCTACAAGGGATGACTGCAGCTCTTTGAGCCATCCCTGGGTGTGAGATGCTCAGAACTGCTGGATCCAAAGCTGGGGTGAACATCAGGGTGTGCTCCTGGCTGAGATCTCTGTGTGCAGGACAGGGGAGGGCAGTTTGCTCATTGAGTCCCTTTGCAGCACAAACAGGCAGAAATTCAGGCACTGACTGAGCCTCTCATCCTCCCCCCAGGCAGGATTTATGTGGCCATGCCCTGGCCTGGAATCTCTAAACCAGCTTTTGTTTGATGCCTGCACAGGGAACAGGAGGCAGCCAGACCCACAGGCACACTTGAAGCACAACCAGCTTGGGATATCCTCATTTCTTTTCTTGCTGTTCCTTGCAGAAAAAAGATGAAGAGGGTGTGGGAGAGAGCTGTGGATTTCCTGGCCTCCAACGAGTCAAGGATCCAGACAGAATCCCACAGGGTGGCAGGGGAGGACATGCTGGTGTGGAGATGGACTCAGCCCTCCTACCTGTCAGACTCAGAGCACTGAGGGCAGCAGCAGGAGCAGCCATGGGTCAGGCTGGGGCCGTGGAGCCTGTGCAGGGCTCAGGTGGGAGGAGCAGGGCCTGGCCTGAGGGTTGGATTTGCACGGCTCTGTTTGCTCTCACTGCTGAAACTCTCCAAACAACAAACGTTCAGGGCAATACTGGCTTGGAAAGAAGATGGGCTTGAGCTGGTGGGAAGCTGGAATTGCACCAAAGTGAGCCTTCCACAGAGACCTGGCTCCCGTGGCAAGCAAACAACAACCTGCAAAGAACAACTGCACACCCCTCTCCAGGGCTGGGGGTGCAACATTTCACCTCAGTTCTGCCGAGGCCAACGGTGGCAGAGCCCATCTGCAAGAGAAACATTTCCCATGGAAACATTAGGGTGGCAGTGCAGGCGTGTCTTTGTTTGTGTTTGTTTCAATCAGTGCAAAGACAGCGAGGAAGCACTTGCTGCTTCCCAGCCAGGAAAAATGTTTTGTGTTGGTATCATCCATCCAAAATTGGGGAGAGGGGGAACTGGGGGAAGCTGGGCCTGGAGAGAGGGGGGAGCCTGACGTGCCTTGGTGGTTTGGGCTGGGCTGGGGGTGCTGGAGGAGAGTTTGTGACCCTGTTACACTTGTAAGTCTGCAGTCTGTGTGCTTTATTATTTTCTGGGGGCATATGGGGGGAGGGATTTGGGTGGAAAATAAAGGATATAGGAAGCTTCTAAAGGTGCTTTTCTGTGGCTGCAGGAGGGCTCTGTTGGTGTTTGAGCTGGGCAGCTGCAGTGTCTGTGTTTGTGTCAGAGCTCTGGGGCTGGTGCTGCTCCTGCAGCCCCCCGAGGCTCCCAGGAGCAGCCTGGCTCCATCCCAGCCCTGCTGCATTGTATCTCGTGTCTGTAATCACTTGGTTACTTCAGCTTCTCTTTCTGTCCAGCAGAGGAATGTTTGTTTCCCAGGAAATGGCACCAGTGTGTGGCAGCACACAGGAGCTGCTGCTCTGCTCTTCCCTGGGCTCTGCAGCAGCTCCTGAGGCTGCAGGACCCAAACCCTTTGCAGAGTGAAGCCAGCAGTGCTTTGAGCCCTGCAGCCCCTGGATGTTCTCCTGGATTGCAGGTGGTGCCACTTCCAGGTGTGTTCCTTGTGCCTGCTCACCTGGAGTCTGCAGCTCTGGGCACCAGGGATGGAGCAGAGCTCTCCCATTCCCATGAAATGGGGAACATCCTGCATGGAGGTGGCTCTGACCCCAAATTTTGGGGTGTGAGTGTTTGGGCAGACGACTCAACAGCTCTTGGAGGCAAAGACCAGCCCTTGCACTGTAATAAAGGCAACCTTGATTCTTCCTAAATGTGTCAAGATCATCACTGCTGCCAGAGAAATTCTCTCAAACACTGGTGCCTCTGTTCTTAAACCTTTTTAAACTCTTGCTGGGGTTTGGGTGAGCTTTTTTAACCGTCCAGAAGTGCAGAGTCAGGCATTGCTGTCATCCTTTTGTATTAAACCTGGTTTTTGTAGAACAAACTTCAATGGCTTGGTGCTGTTTCTATGTTCCATTTAGCTCTGTAAACAATCAATATCAAAAATAAATTTATTATCAATAATTTACTACTTTTATTTGTGCTCAGGCATCACAGACTGTCCCAAGTGCTTTAGTTTGGATCAGGTCGAGTTCCTGCTTCTCTCAGGTTCTGGGGTGTGGCAGGAGTGGTTTCCCCACTGCTGGGGAAAGGGGTGACTCACACTGGATTAATTCATCTCTTCCTGTGGCTCTGGGTGGCAGAGGGGATTTCCAGTGGCACAGGAAGGGGGTGGCTCTGTGGCCAGCAGGAGCTGCAGTTGCTGTTGAGCTTTGGGAGCAGAAGGGAATCAGTGCAAGGCTGATTCTCCTCAGATCCCACGTTCCTGGTGGGATGCTCTTACCCAGGTGAGGTTGCTAAGTTACAGCTGGAATCCATTCCAGGTTAGGAAATGGTGCTGCTTGCAGCCATTCTGTGTGCCAGGGGCTGCTGTCTGTCTGTCTGTCTGTGACTGTCACCCCCACGTGTCCCCTGTTCCACCTCCTCCCCCCAGGGCAGAGCAGCCCCATTCCATCCAGACTGCACTGGCAATTCCAGCAGTGCCAGCAGTTTTCCTGGGAAAAGCAGGTTCTGTCCCCCTCCCAAGCAGAGCTGCTGAGGGCCCTCTCCCAATTTCTTGCTAAGTAAATTTCTATAATTAACCACATTTCTATAAATAGCTTCTCCAGTGGAGCAGTTGTGTGCCCTCCCTGTCAGGAGGCAAACGTGGCCCAACTAAAGCAGCTCTTTGCCTTTTCCTCTCCTGCTTCCATTTAAAGCCCTTCCCACAGGATGTTGGTGCTGCTGACACGACAGCTGATGCTGCACCTATGGATGGGCAGGGAGTCAGGGCATGGGGCCAGCCCTGGGAATGTCCAGGGGAGCTGGGGGGGATGGGCATAGGGACAGGGAGTGAGTCCTGCCTGGAGCTGCTCCCTCAGCACAGCCCCATCCATCCGTCCATCCGTCCATCCGTCCATCCATCATCCATCCATCCATCCATCCATCATCCATCCATCCATCCATCCATCATCCATCCATCCATCCATCCATCCATCCATCCATCCATCCATCCATCCATCATCCATCCATCTATCATCCACCCATCCATCCATCCATCCGTCCGTCCATCCATCCATCCATCATCCATCCATCATCCATCCATCCATCATCCACCCATCCATCCATCCATCCATCCATCCGTCCATCCATCCGTCCATCCATCCATCCATCCATCCATCCGTCCATCCATCCGTCCATCCATCCATCATACATCCATCCATCATCCACCCATCCATCCATCCACCCATCCATCCATCCATCCATCATCCACACATCCATCCATCCATCCATCCATCCATCCATCCATCCATCCATCCATCCATCCATCCATCCATCCATCCATCCATCCATCATCCACACATCCATCCATCCATCCATCCATCCATCCATCCATCCATCCATCCATCCATCCATCCATCCATCCATCCATCCATCCCTCATCTGTCTATCCACTGCCAGGGAAAGATGGGCTTTTCTACAATGGAAATATGAAATGATTAATGAAATATGGGATGAAATATGGGCTTTGCCTGAATGGGAAGTGGGCTCTGCCATGGGGAAGGTGGGCATTGCCAGGTGGGCATTGCCAGGTGGGCATTGCCAGGATGAAAGGTGAGCTTTGGCAGGATGGAGGGTGGGCTCTGCCAGGGGGGCTGTGCTGGTGTCCCAGGGCACACCTGGCTGCTCTCACTGAGCCCCAGGGACCCCCAGCATGAGCCTGGCCCCTCCTGACCAGCCCTGGGCTGGCTGCATTGACAGCCTGGCACGTTTGGAGCCTGGCTGCCCTTTGGGGGCTGTTGGAGCTGAGAGTGAGGGACAGAACAAGTGCAGGGATGTCAGGACCTGCTGGGCACGGGGAGAGGAGCTGGGCTGGAGCCTGCCCTGCCCTGGAGAGGGAGGAGGAAACTCAGTTGGACTCGGGGGACAGGAGAAGAGGAAGCAGAAACCCAAGTGTGGCTGTGCAGAGTGCTCAGATCAGCTCTTTCTCCTTCAGAAATCAGCCTAATAAAAAAGAAACAAATAAAGAAGTGTTTTCCTGAGCTCAGATTGTAGCATGAAGCAAGGTGAAGCCAGGCCTTGGTAATCTGGGTCTTTCTTTCATCCTTGTCCTTAATCTCAGCCTCTGCCCCCACCTCTGCTTGATCCCTCTGCTTCTCCTGAGCCTGGTTTCCCCCTCCAGGAATTCCCATTTCCCTGGGGGAATTTCCACATCCACCACTCCTTTTCCTAACTGTGATTTTTTTTCTTGCCTGGCATTCACCCCTGGAAATTCCCTGGGCATGGCTGTGCAGAAATCCTCAGGCTCCTGCTGGGGACTGGGAGTGAGGAGTGGGCACCGACCCCTCCTTGTCCTGGGTGCTGCCCAGGCTGGGTGTTCCCGGTGATTCCCTGAAAAACACACGGGTCCCATTTTCTGGGGGTGCAGGAGGCTGGCAGGAGCCCTTGGCACAGGCTGGGGGGGGCACACGGTGTCCTTGGGTGGCAGCAGGGGACAGGGTGGCCCTGGCAGGAGCTCCCTGGGACTTTTCCATTCCCCACACGCCTCCCGAGCTCTGACGTGTCTCTTTTCCCCTTGGCAGCGCTGGAGCTCTGGATCCACTCATCTCCTGCCCACTTTGGGCAAAGCCCAGCATTTCCTCCGCTTTGCCCAACACCTTTTCTCTGTCACAAAGGGGGATTTGGTGTCCCCCAGCCCCTGTCACACCCTGGGCTGTTTTTCCCGGTGGTTTGGAAGCTCCATCCCTCTCCCAGTGTCAGCCCATTCTGTAGGGAGGTGACAAACCCGGCGGGGGCCGAGCCGGGAGGGGGGAATTCCGTGGCAAACAGATGGACAAATCCCCAGTTGTTTTCCTGGAGAGCCGATTTCCCAAGCCCACGGCCGGCTCCTCTCGTCCTGTTCCGAGCCCTCTCACGCTCCCTGGGTGTTTCTCCCAGCACAGCCCCGCTGGAATGTCAGCTGGACATTCCGGGCTGCTGCCAGCGCCGACGCACTCGGGCCATGCCCAGAAGTTCGCTCATTCCTCGCTCCGGAGCCGCAGCGAGCACAGGCAGCGCCCCGAGGCTCGGGCGCGGCACCCGGAGCGCACCTGCAGCCGCAGGTGAGGCTGGGCTGGGCTCCGGGCAGGGGGATGGGGATGGGCACGGGTTTGGGGCGCTGCTCTGGGGAGGGTCTGGCTGGAGGGAAGGGACAGGAGGCACCTGGGGCTGGGGGGGGGTGTCTGCAGGGAGCTGGTTTCTCCATGGTGCTCGTGGAATGGATGAAAGTGTTGGGGTGGGAGGGGAGGGAGGTGCTGTGGAGAAAGGGAGCAGGGGAGTGAAGGAACCTGTGCCCTTTTCTGCAGAGTGGAGGCACCGGGTCTGTGGTGGCACCATGTCCATGGTGGTACTGGGTCCATGGTGGCACTGGGTCCATGGTGGCACTGGGTCCGTGGTGGCACTGTGTCTGAGGTGGTTTCAGGTCCATGGTGGCACTGGGTTTCTGGTGGCACTGTGTCTGTGGTGGTTCCAGGTCCATGGTGGCACTGGGTTTGTGCTGGTTCCAGGTCCATGGTGGCACCATGTCCGTGGTGGCACCATGTCCGTGGTGGCACTGGGTTTCTGGTGACACTGGTCCATGGTGGCACTGTGTCTGTGGTGGTTCCAGGTCCATGGTGGCACCAGGTGCCCGCTCTGGGTTCCATGCAGGGTTGGTTGTGCCTCCAGGTGAGCTCCAGCAGCAATCTCAGCCACCTTCTCCTCTTGCCTTTTAATGAAGCCAAGAACCTCCTCAGAACTCACCCCTGGAGCTCTGAGAGGCTCCTGGAGCAGGGAGGTGGCACTGAGGAGTGACACTGAGGAGTGGCCAGGAGGGGTGGCACTGACAGCACAGAGCTCTTGTTTTTAAAGGGATTTTACATTTTGATATTCCCGGGTGTTTCTGCACAAGGACCCAGCTCAGCCTGGCTGTGCATTTCCCTCCAGCCCTGTTTGGGATGGGATGGGGCAGGTGCCACTCATATTTTAGAGAATTGACCCTGCCTGGTTCCTTTTGGCTCAGTTTGGAGTCGGGGATGCACAGCCTGTTTAGCTGGGACTCCTTTGACCTTTGGCCCTGCCTGGGAGCAGTGACAATGCCAGGGGAGCAGCACTGTCCCAGCTCTGGGGCAGAACTCATCCAGCTCCAGCCCTGCCAGCAGCAGGGACACTTCCACAGCTTCTCCAAAGCCTCATCCCTTTCCTGCAGAATGGAATATTTCTCTTCTGTGCTGAGGAAAATTCTCCATATCCTCCTCCTCCTCTCCACCTGCAGCACCTGAGCTGCTTTTCCTGTAGCTGAGAGAAAAACGCTGATGGATCCTGGTTTTGCTCGGAGGGTCTGGATTTATCTGTAATTCTGTGTATTTTTAGTGACGTAAATATCTCCTGGCATTTGTGATACCTTGAGCCAGTGGAAGTGATTTATTCCCAGTGTCTTGTTTCAGGGGAGCTCAGTGTTCTCAGGAACATTTATCTGCTCCGAATGGATGAGCTGCTTCCCAGCAGAAACTCCCAGAAAAGAACCTCCTTCTCCTGCTGCAAATCCTGCCCCGAGTCTTGCTTGGGAGAAAACATTCGGGAGCTTTATCAAATTGTGGATTTTTTTCCCCAACTCCCTTTGCAATGCTGAGGTTGCCAGAGCTGTCAGGGGGTTGTGCAGCCTTGGACTGTCTCAGAAACAAGAAAGGATTTAAGTTGTGTTGTTCCCTGCTCCTAAGAGGTGTTATGACAAATCCGCTTGCTTTTGGCTTTTCTCCTTCTTTTTAAGGATGGGAGGAAGGGAGGGGAGAAGCTGCACAAAACAAACCTGCGGTTCCCGAGGCAGAAAATCCTCTTTAAAAATTGCCACAACTTAACAAAATGCTTTTATTAACGCTCCGAGGAGTTGCTTTCTTCCCGGCTGGAAAACGCCCGGCTCGGGAGCCTGGCTTTGTTCCTCCAGGGAAGGAAATTGTAGAGCAGGAATTCCTGTCAAAAGAGGAATAATGAGAGGGGGGAAAACCCATCCTGGGGGAGATGAAGGAGCTACTGGTGCGTTCCGAGGTGGGAGTGGCTCTTCCATCCCACTCCATCCCACTGCTCCAGGTGGGAACAAAGCAGGGACCTGAGCCAGGAGCTTCTCCCTTGGGCAGGGGAAGGGGAGATCTGAGCATCACAGAACATCCCGAGCTGGAAGGGACCCCGAGGGATCATCCTGAGCTCTGGATCCTTCCTGCAGGATGGGAAATTTGCTCTGAGCCAGCGGATCCAGCTCCGGGTCAGTGCTGGCTCAGTTCCTGCCCACCAGGGAAGCTCCAGGTGCTCCCAGGAGGTGCCACCACCCCTCTGCTGTGTCCTGGCTCCTGCACCAGGAGGGTGACAGGGTCACATCTGTCCCGTGGGGCTGCCAGGGGTGGAGCTGCTCACCTGGAGGCTTTCCTGGCAGAACTGGGTCTTGCAAAGGCATCACTGACCCCTGGCAGAAACTGCAAAGCTCCCCAGGTTGTGCTGAAGCTGGAGCACTCAGAAGAAAGAGCCTGTGCTGCCACGGACCCACCCTCAAATGATGATTTTAATATTTTTTCCCATCCCTGTGAGTCTGGGATGTGGAGTGTCCACGTCTGCTATTCCAGCTCCTTTCTGCTGTCCCTGGTGCCTGTGGGATTCAGTTCCTGATGTCCCAGAGCCATCCATGGGTTTCTTGAGAGGAATGGGGGAAGGAGCAGATGCTGCTGGGGATGCACCACGGATGTGCTCTGTGATTTCCCTTCACTGCAGCTTTAGAGCCGAGACTTGTTGCTGTCAGAATCAAGGAGAAATTTCTGGAATCAGGCATGGATCCATTGCTGGGTGCAGAGTGGAAAGCTGGGTATGAACCCTGCTGTGACACATCCACATCCCCTGGGTGTGTCTGACAGCCTGGGAAGGAAATGCTCCTGCTGCTGTTCTGGTGTTAAATGACAGGGAATGTCCCAAACTGAGTTTTTTGGAAGGTGTAGAAGTTGTTGCTCACCCCACCCGCAGTGTTGTAAGGCAAGGGAGTGCCTGGGGGCTTGTAGGGTCTTTATAACAACACAAGGAATGTCCCAGGGAAGCCTGAGGCCACCCTAACACAGCATCACAGCATCAGTGCAGTGTGTTAATAATCTGTCCATGGAATCCCTGATCTTGCTGCCTTGATGTCACTCACAGCTCTTCTTGATCTCTGTTTCTTGTCCCCACACAAGGAAACTGGGACATTCCTGGACTCTGTGTCAGGCTGGGGCTCCCTGCCAGCCCCTGAGCACTGACAGATCTTACCCCCCACCCCAGCTGCTGGGTGTTCCTTCTCCTCTAACTCCTTGGCTTGGGTTGCAATACAGGATGTGGCCAGAAATGTGGATTCTGTCCCCATCTGTTGCAGCCGGGTGGGGCAGTGACCCTGATCTCCTGGCACATATTCTCTGCTAATGGGCCATTTTTAAACCAGCTGGGGCAATCATCTTTACCTTTCCCATGACCCACCCTTCATCCAGGAGGTATCTCCTGTTAATGGGCCATTGTTACAAACTGGCAGTGATCTTTATCTCCTGGCACACATTCTCTGCTAATGGGCCATCTTTAAACTAGCTGGGGCAATCATCTTTATCTTTCTCACAGCCCATCCTCCCTCCAGGAGATATCTCCTGTTCATGGCCATTGAGTCCCAGTGCATGACTGATAAAATTCCATCATCCCACTGGGAGATGCTCCAGCCAGGGGAGGAGCCAAGCCTTTCCTACCCAGATAAAAACTGACATTTGGAACACCAGAGCACCTTTCCCACTGGATTCCAGAGGAAAGCCAGACCTTTCCACATCATCCCTGGAGCTTCAGAGGAAACTGCACCTTCTCCAGGAGCACTGCTCCAGCTGAACCACATCTGCCACTGCAGGAGGATGCAGCCACCATTGAATGGGACTGCTGCCACCACCCTGACTGACTGACGGGTGTCAGCTTGGATTCTGACTCTGGCAGTGTTTTGGGATTGTTCTTTGTAATACTGTATTTCTATTTTAATTTTCCTAGTAAAGAACTGTTATTCCTAATTCCCATCTCTTTGTCTGAGGGCACCTTAATTTCAAAATTATAATAATAATTTGAAGGAAGGGGGTTTTACATTCTCCTTTTCAAAGACAAGCTTTTGCCTTTATTGACAGATACCTGTCCTCCAAACCAGGACACTCCTTAATTCCCTCTGTTTTACAGATTCCATTGGTGAAAAACCAGCGTGGAGGAAAACCCAGCATTGGGAAAACACCGGAGTGGGTGAAAACTGTCCTGGCACTGCCCATCCCAACCTGTGCTTCCCACCTCTGAGTGCTGCTGCTGAAGGAGTGCCTGGCACCATGGTGGGGCAGAACCCTGGCGAGGGCAGGGCTGCTGTGCTCCTGCAGCCCTTTGTGCACCAGGTGGGCGGCCACACCAGCATGCTGACCTACGACGAGCACACCATCTGCAAGC
Organism: Erithacus rubecula; assembly: GCF_903797595.1. Lineage (NCBI taxonomy): Eukaryota > Metazoa > Chordata > Aves > Passeriformes > Muscicapidae > Erithacus > Erithacus rubecula. The sequence goes on from NC_136678.1 coordinate 3,547,872, forward strand.
CCCTGGTGTCGCAGGAGCTGAGCTTCTACGAGTCCCTGCCCCTGGCCATGAGGCAGTTCACACCTCAGTACAAAGGTAAGGGCAGCTCCAGAGCTCTCAGCTTCCTCAAAAGCATCCCCAGCTGTAGGAGAGTGTTGGATGTGACGTGGTCAGGAGGGTGGTGAGGGATGGAGGGATTTTTATAAGGCACGTCTTGAAACTTTTGGTTTATTGCACAGGGTGTGGATAAAAAGGGCCCTGCAACAGCTCAGAGCAGGGCAGAAAGAGAGAGGGGGTAGTGAGAGTTCTAAGACATAAAAGAGTGGTAAGAGAGGGAGGAAGAGAAGGAAGTAAGAGAGTGATTTTCTCGTTTACAATACAATAAATCTTCTATGTTGAATATTCTAATTTCCACTACCCAATCTAATACAAGATACAAATCCTACAGCATTTACATACAGCCTATAAGAATCATTACATTACCATAATGTGGTGTACTTTAAACCCTAAAAATGACTCTGGAGCCCTTTCTGCCAAGCTAGCAGGGTCTTCTCTGACCTTTGGACCATTGTTCTATCAATAGGGGATTACTTTTGGCCAGCCATCCTATTGTCTTCTAGTTATTTACTAACTAAGGTTTGGTATCTCAAGGATGGCTTTCATTTCAATCTTGCTTATGGTTTCCATATTCTCAAAATCTTTTGCTAGCCAGTCATATTTGTAAGGTTTTCCTGATTCATCCTTCCCAGTACCCAGCTGCTGCAGGTGAGGCCTTTGCAGGCACAGAGGATTTTCCTGCCTGTCCCTGTGCTTGCTGCTCCATCCCTGATCCCCATTGCCAGCCCCTGGAAAGCAGCACTGGGATTTTTTTAAGGCATCCTCCCTTCCCTTTCTTATTCCTTCAGTATTTTGTGCTTTTACTGCCAGACTTGTGCTGCTCATAAAGCTCCTGACCCTGGCTTTTGGGGGAGGCGAGAAGCTGGGTTGTCACGTAAAAACTTAAAATATCTCCTGGTCCTTCAGCATTGCAGCAAAGAGCTCAGTCAGCCATGGCTCTTCCAGCCCAATTCTCCCTTTCCCAGAAAGTCGGGGGCCTCTGCAGATTTATGGGACAATATTAAAAAGATGCTTAAGGGAGAAAAGTTTCCTGTGAGCGGTTTCCTCTGGCGGGAGCTGGGTGCTGCAGTGCAGCTGATCAAGCTGTTAAACAGTCCCAGTTTAACCAGTCCAGGGGTGCCCTGGTTATTCAAACCTTTTTGTCTTTTCCTCTGCTGTTTCAAACCCCAGTGAGTTTTATGATGAGGGGAAATCGAAAAGAAATTCCTGCATTGGGCTCACAGGTTTATTCCTCTGTCTGCTGGGCCAGGCAACTCCAGAGGTGGGACAATTTCCTGTGAGGATGATGAGGGGCATGAGCGACCCAGGGGGATGATCCTGGTGGCTCCATCCCCCATTCACACGTGTCCATGTGCCTAATCTCTATTTCTGGGCTGTGGGAACAGCCCTGGGACCATTATGTAATGGTGACATTCTCCACAATGGGGATCAAATATCATCCAAGCCTCACCCTGAGCCCGTGGTTTTCCTGCTTGCCTCACCCATATCAGGCAGTTTGCTGACCTTGGGACCAGCTTTTATCCCTTTTGAAGGCCCAGTTGAGTTCTCAGGGGGATGCTGGGCTTGTTTTCCAGCCCAGTTCTGCTCAGGTTCCCAGTGCCCTCGGCAGGAGATGAATATGCTTGTAAACACAAAAATAAACCCACCAGGGCAGAGTTACAGAGTGAAACCTCCTGAGATGCCACCAGCATGGTGACAGCACCCAGAAATACCCTCTGGCTCCTCACTAGGGGATTGGGGTGTCAGTGACCCCAAAAGCCAGCACAGGCAGGATCCCAAGGCTGTGCAGAGATGTTTGTTCACTGCAGCAAAGGAGGAGCTCTGGGGGTGTCTGCCACACACAGGTCATGGCAGGACACCTGCAAACCCCCGTGGAATCCCCCCAAGAAACAAAAAACACTTTTCAGGCTGAGCTGTAGGTATTTTTGAAGATTGAATTTCCAGCTGGGAGGAGGGAGAGGATGACATTCCCTTCCAATTTAACGCTCTGTTCTCGCCTTTGAAAATCTCCCCATTAATTTTCATATTAATGGCTGATATTTAACAACTCTTACTTTCACGCTATATAGAAGTTTTTTTTTGGGGCCAGCCCGTCAGCACTATGCAAATGAACACAGCCCTGCTGATTGCAGGCAGGAACTGGGACAGTTTTTAAGGTTATGGTGTTTGCAATCGAGGCTCTGGTCGCCTCCCTGTGACTTTTTAAAATGAAAAAGGCTTTGATTTAGGCAAAAGACACGATGTTTTTTTTTTTTTGTTTTTTTTTTTCTTTCCCATGCCTACATCCCCTGAAAATGTGAAGCAGTCATCCAGGCTGAGAGGAGATTTGTTTGCTCTTAGAAATATGGATTTTTAAAGAATGGGACTCGGGGAAAAGGCATGAGGAAGATGGAACTCCCTGAGTTCACCACAGAGGGCTGGGAAGGCTAAAAATATTCCTTTTCCTCCTGATGAAGGTGTGCAAAAATATTTCTTTTGCCCCTGATGAAGGTCTGAAAAACTATTTCTTTCCCCCCCTGATGAAGGTTTGCAAAAATATTTCTTTTCCCCCGATGAAGGTCTGAAAAAATATTTCTTTTCCCCCCTGATGAAGGTGTGCAAAAATATTCCTTTTCCCCCTGATGAAGGTTTGCAGCCCCTCAGAGCAGCCTGGGTAGATTTTCCCCCATTTCTGTGCAAAATCAGCCCATTTAACCCAGCCTGTTCACAGTAATGCTGATAGAACAGCAGAAGCGACCAGCAATGCTTGTGGTGAGGGGAAAAACCCAAAATTTTGGGGTGCAGGACCCAGGGAGGGACTGGGGAGGGATGGCTCCCCCAGTGGGGGTGGCTGCAGGGCCAGTTCAGGTGGGGAAACCCCCCTGAGGCAGCAGAACTCGACAGGCACGGGAGGCAAAGCCTCTGCTCAGTGTTTGCTGCCTGGAACCAAGTGTGAAATGGAGAGAAGGAGCTTTGCACGTTTGTTTGCTTTGGCACCTCTGCTGGGAGAGCAGAGCTGTTTGCTGAGCTGCTGAGATCATCTCCCACACGCCCAGCAGACCTGGGGAGGATGCCCTGGGCACAGCTGGATCCAACCCAGCTCCCCAAATGCCCAGCAAACCCCTGGGAACATCTGGATCCAGCCCAGCTCCCCAAATGCCCAGCAAACCCCAGGGCACATCTGGATCTAACTCATCTTCCTAAATGCCCAGCAAATCGCTGGGCACATCAGGATCCAGCCCAGCTCCCCAAATGCCCAGCAAACCCCAGGGCACATCTGGATCTAACTCATCTTCCTAAATGCCCAGCAAATCGCTGGGCACATCAGGATCCAGCCCAGCTCCCCAAATGCCCAGCAAACCCCTGGGCACATCTGGATCCAGCCCAGTCCCCCAAATGCCCATCAGACCCCTGGGCACATCTGGATCCAGCCCAGTCCCCCAAATGCCCATCAGACCCCTGGGCACATCTGGATCCAGCCCAGTCCCCCAAATGCTCATCAGACCTCCTGGGCCCAGCTGGATCTAACTCATCTTCCTAAATGTCCAGCAAATCGCTGGGCACATCTGGATCCAACCCAGTCCCCCAAATGCCCATCAAACCCCTGGGCACATCTGGATCCATCCCAGCTCCCCAAATGCCCATCAGGCCTGCTGGGCACATCTGGATCCAGCCCAGTCCCCCAAATGCCCAGCAAACCCCTGGGCACATCTGGATCCAGCCCAGCTCCCTGTATGCCCAGCTGGGCTCCTTCCTTTGCTTTGGCTGCTCCCACTGCCCTGTCCCTGATCCCTGTCCTCTCTGGGAGCTGGCAGCCCCCTGAGCCCCAAATCACAGATTGAACCAGACTGGAAAAACCTTTGAGATCACTGAGTCCAGCCTCTGACCTGACACCTCCCCTGGCACTGAGTGCCACATCCAGGCCCTTTTGGACAGACAATTCCAGTGCCAAATTTCTTCCAGCAAAGAATTTTTTTTTTTTTTTCCCCTGACATTTAACCTAAACTTCCCGTGGTGCAGCTTAAGGCTGTGCTGGAAGAAGGAGCGTGGGGAGGCTCAGGCGGCCGTGGCGGGGCGGGCTGGCGTTATCAGCCTTTCCCAGAAAGGTCAGAGCCCGCGGCGGTGACATCGGTGACATTCCTGCATGTCACTTGAGACGCGCACTCAGCCCAGCCCCGTGCCAGGGCTGGGCTAAATCCGTGCTGGGCTGGCTGGCATTTGAGCCCTGTGATTCCTGTCAGAGTCAGGGAAAATTGCAATGTTCAAATGCAGAGTGGTGTTTTAAGCATTCAGGGTGGAAAAAAATAACCTCTGCTCACAGTGCTGGTGTCTGTCATGCACAAACAGCGGGGGTGTGACACTGCAGCCCCCTGTGGGGTGTCTGGGTGCTGGTTCCTGGTGCTGGGGGGAAGGACACGAGCATGACAATGAGTGGCAGCAGTGCCAGCCCAGGGCCACATCCCTGCCCTGCTCCTGGAGCTCTCCAAATAAAAGGAGCTGTTGGCACCCTGGGCGTCCTTGGAAAATGTCTTGTCCCCAACCCTCCCTTTGCTTCCTGCCAATGAAAAGTGTTTCCAGCCTCGTGCTGTCTTTAAAAAGCACTTAAATCCCTTGTGATAAGTAAGCTGGGAGCCCCTGATCTGGAGCAGGGGCTTTTCTGGGTCACCTGGGGCACAGCAGAGCTTGGAGAGATGGGGGACAGAGGAGGCAGGTTTCAAACTCAGCTCCAGAGGGGGAACACTTGAAAATCATGAGAGTATTTTCCAGAATCCCAGCCTAATGATGCTTTATTTGGCTTGAAATCAGAGTGGGATCACCAAAACACGAGGTGGTGGCAAACTGGTGGCCAGGACTCTGATACATCATGGGCTCATGTGTCTTGTTTGTTTTCCTATTTCCCAGGTATTGTGTCTGTGCACCTCAAGAAGGACAGTCTGGGCAACCTGACCCTGATTGCCAGCCCTGGCCTGGGCCAGCCAGACAGTGCTGGTGGTGACCCTGCTGTCACCTTGTGGCACAAGTGCAAGTGGAGCCACACCCAGGTCACCAAGACCTTCAAAGACAGGTGAGGGTCTGTCAGTCCCTGCAATTCCCCTGGTTGGCATCGGCCACTTGGGTGGGGTTGGAATGGGTTTGGGATGGGGTTGGGATGGGTTCAGTGGCAAAAGCAGCCCAGCCAGGTGAACAACAGCAAAGCCAAGGTCTGTGTGTGTGGTTCTGCTCTTCCCTGGCATGGGGATGGAGTGGGGTGGATCTGGGATGTTGTTGCTCAAATATGTGCCTCAAATTCTGCTCCAAACCCCATTCCTTGGAGCACAGCACGCTCCAGGAGAGGAGAGGCCATGGGAGAACAGTCACTGAGCATGGAACGTCCCTTTGTTGGCAACAGAGGGACATCAGTTCCATCCCATCCCATCCCATCTCATCCCAGGTAGAGCTCTCCCAGGAAGGCTCCCAGTGCTCCCAGCAGGACACCCTTCATCCCAAACTGGTTCAGAGCAGCCATGGGACTGAAGGTGGACTGTCCCTGCCATGGAGCTGCTGCCTTTGGAGTGGTGGATTGGGATGAGTGAGGCCAAGGAATGACCCCCAAGGAGAACAGATCTCCTCATCACTTTTTCCCTCCCTCCCCTCCTTGGAGCCAGCCCCTCCAAATTGGGAATCATTCCCATTGTTGGACCATTTGCCTGTGCTGTGCCCATTAGTTGGATAAATAGAGATCCCTGGCAGCTGGGGCTGTGAATGGCTTTTCAAAGGAGCCAGCACACTTTAAATTATAATGAAAAAAAAAGTATTGGCAGGCAGCAGTAGCTGGCTTTCTGAAAATTACTGTTATGGAGTAACAAAGGATCTCTGCAGGTTGGACATGATCAATATTGTTCCTTTGAGAGTCCCTGAAAATCCACCTTATCAAGTTTGAGGCTCTATAGAAAAAAAAAAAAAAAAAAAAGAGGGAAGGGAATATTCTCCTCTGGAACTTAAAAACCTGACATGTCCCTTTGTGTGCTTTGTCTAGCTGCCCTGGGAAGATGCTTTTGAGGACAGACCTTCAGTACCACACAGATTCCCTTTTGGAAGATGCAAATGGGAAGCAGGCAGAAAGGAAGAGCTACAACCCCTGGGGGCTGCACTGTCACCGGCAGCACCTGAACCGCATGTCCTCCAAGCACAGCGAGAACAAACTCCACCGTATCCTTTCTGCTCTCCCCTCTCCAGCACACTCCTGGCTGCAGAAAACAGCTGGAATTCAGTGCAGGGTTTATTGCATCCCCTCCTCTGCACAGACCCTGGGAAAAAAAGGAATATTTCTGTTATCTTCTCTCGCTGTTAAAAAAAGAAGAAAAAAAAAACCGTTTCCCATAAAGAGTTCTCAGCAGAAGTCAAAGATCCCCTTGGCATACATTTAAAAACACAACTATACAGGAATTAGCAGCTGCCTCGCCTTTTATTTTCCTATTACACTTCATTACCCACCAGTCATGTGAGTAATAGAGTTTAACAACTTCCCCCACCCACCGGAGCCAGCTCGGCACCCAGGGAAGGTGTCGGAGTGACAGCCCAGGGCTACAGTGTCACTGGAGAATGGAGCTGTTGGGGCTTTAATTGGTAGGGTTGTAGTACAGTAAATTAACTGGAATTGGCAGCGAGAGGCCCATAGCAATGACACGTTGGAGAAATTGGCTCAGAAAGTCTCATTACAGTTGTGAGCTGTTATGGAGAGTGTCAGCAGTTGCTTTGATTTAAGGCCTCTTTCAATTAGAATTTAAAAGTATTGGGTTTCCCTTAAGTCACGCTCCAGAGTTTCTCCTGCTGGAAAACGTGGTGTCCAAGTGCAGCTATCCCTGCATCCTGGACCTGAAGATGGGCACTCGGCAGCACGGGGATGATGCCTCGGAGGAGAAGAAAGCTCGGCACATCAAGAAGTGTGAGCAGAGCACCTCGGCCTCGCTGGGCGTGCGCATCTGCGGCATGCAGGTACGGCCTCCGCCCCCTCCTCCCTGGGCCAGGAAAATTAAACACAAACTCCGGAGGTTGACGTCCAAAAAGGAGGCAGAGGAGCCTTTTGATTTGTTTGAATAAAGGGAGAGGCCATGGGGTATTGCTCTGGGGTCTGTCAGATTTTTGGAGGATGCAGCCTCATTTTTATCCTGATTTCCCTCTCTCTTTCCCCATGGGCTGAGGTATTTGAGAGGCACAGAATTCCCAGAACCCTTGATACCTGAGATTCCCCTCTAATATACAATCCTCCCTTTTAATTTGTAATTCTTATAGAATCATGTTTTTTCCCCATTGCTTCTTTCAATATCCAGTTTCATTTATCAGTAAACCTGCAGTTTGTCTGTAAAGGCAAATATCTTTTTCGCCCCCATTCATCAATAAGTGGAATCCTTCCCATTTGTTTTACCTCTCAGTGCTGGTTTTATCTACCAGCAGACCCACAGCTCGTTTGTAAAGACAAATCCTTCATTTCCCTCAGTTGGAACCAAGCTGGAATCTCCAGGGGCTCTTGGCTGGTGTGAATTGAAGGAATTTTTTCTCTTTCCACCCCAAACTGTAAAAAGTGGCCTCTCAGAGAGGGTGTAAAATATGGCACATTTAGGGTGACCCTTTCTCTGTGCCACTGCCACAGTGTGAGCAGCTGGAACCCCTCACCCCTTCTGAGATGCTGCTTTTACACACAGATTCCTGCTCAGCTCTTGGCTGCTGCACAGAAAATCCCCAAAAGCAACAGATTGCCCCATTTGTGCTTTCACTGAGCCACCCCATCTCAGAGCTGTGAGAGCCAGGGGTTCATTTTGGACTAAATTTCTCCTGCTGGGAATCACCATCTTTCCTCCTGGAAACCCAAATCTTGTCTTTCCCTCACTCACTATTCTCAAGCAGGTTTCAAAACCCTGCCTGAAGGATAATATGAGAGTTAAGAGAATAGAATATAAAGCAAAATGATAAATCAAGTTAAAACCCCACGTGCTTTTCTGATCTCTGGCATCTTGCTATGGGCAGAGTTAAACTTTAGTGGTCATAGTGATGCCTTGGAGTGGTGCCTAGAAAAGAGGCTAGACAGAGTTAAGAGAATAAAGTGAGGATTTATTAAAGGCCTTCAATAGATACACCTTGGGCAGTCAAAGCCTCCCAGAGGCTACACCCAAGATGGACCATGGTGATGAGTCTTTCAGACAGATACAAGTTTGCTCTGTTTGCATTTCAGGGGTTAATTCTCCAATTACAGCTCCAGGTAATGAAGTCACATTCCCTCATTTCTCTCCTCCCCAATTCACTTTTGTTTGTACTTTTCAGGGCCTGAGGCTGTAGGGTGTCCTTGGGTCCCAAGCCCAGAGGAATTGTTTTGTCTGACCAAAGTGTGCCAGTGTCAAATGTTAACTTGTAGTTAACACTTTATGTGAAATTAATATGAAGTTTAGAGTTATGCAGTAATGCAGTGCAGGATTTGAAAAATATAAAGCCTAAAATCTTAAAGCACTATTCCTTGATCCCTTGCAGCTCAGGATATTCTGATTTTATGGATTATTCATCTGTCTAGTTTGAAGGACAGGTGTCTGCTAAGAAAGACAGAAGCCTCTCTTTAAAATGGAGAATGTAAAACCCCTCCCTCCAAATTATTATAATTTTGAAATTAAAGGGCTCTCAGGCAAAGATATGGGAATTAGGAATAACAGTTCTTTACTAGGAAAATTAAAATAGAAATGCAGTATTACAAAGAACAATCCCAAACCCTGCCAGAGTCAGAATCCAAGCTGACACCCGTCAGTCAGTCAGGGTGGTGGCAGCAGTCCCATTCCATGGTGGCTGCATCCTCCTGCAGGGGCAGATGTGGTTCAGCTGGAGCAGTGCTCCTGGAGAAGGTGCAGTTTCCTCTGAAGGTCCAGGGATGATGTGGAAAGGTCTGGCTTTCCTCTGGAATCCAGTGGGAAAGGTGCTCTGGTGTTCCAAATCTCAGTTTTTATCTGGGTAGGAAAGGCTTGGCTCCTCCCCTGGCTGGAGCATCTCCCAGTGGGATGATGGAATTTTATCAGTCATGCACTGGGACTCAATGGCCATGAACAGGAGATATCTCCTGGAGGGAGGATGGGCTGTGGGAAGATAAAGATGATTGCCCCAGCTGGTTTAAAGATGGCCCATTAGCAGATAATGTGTGCCAGGAGATAAAGATCACTGCCACACCCAGTTTGTAACAATGGCCCATTAACAGGAGATATCTCCCACAGAGATAAGAATCGCTGCCACACCCAGTTTGTAACAATGGCCCATTAACAGGTGATAGCTCCTGGATGAAGGGTGGGTCATGGGAAAGGTAAAGATGATTGCCCAGCTGGTTTAAAGATGGCCCATTAGCAGAGAATATCTCCCACAGAGATAAGAGTCACTATTTTCAGCAGGTGGTGATAGAAATCATACTTTTAGTCCTGTACTGCAACCTAAGACATCCTCCCTTCCCTTGCAGGTTTACCAGGCAGACACTGGGCATTTCCTGTGCAAAGACAAATACTTTGGCAGGAAGCTGTCGGCGGAGGGGTTCCGGCAGACGCTGCGGCAGTTCCTGTGCAGCGGGAACCAGCTGCGCACGGAGCTGCTGGAGCCCATCATCCTGCGCCTCAAGGCCCTGCTGGCCGTCATCAGGAAGCAAAGCTCCTACAGGTTCTACTCCAGCTCCCTCCTCATCATTTACGACGGGCAGGAGCACAAGGAGAGCGCGGATCATCACCTGCCCTTCCCCAAAAGTCACGGCACGAACCCCTCCAGGGTGGATGTGAGGATGATTGACTTTGCCCACACCACCTTCAAAGGCTCTAAGAGTAACCCCAGCTCTACCCTGTACGACGGGCCCGACCACGGCTACATCTTTGGCCTGGAGAACCTGATTAAAATCCTTCAGAGCCTGTCAGAAGGGAAGTGAGAATTTCTGTGAAACGGCCTGGATTTCCTAGTGACTGATAGCCCTGAAAATCCTGCCTGGGGTCGGCTGCGTGGGACCCTCTGGCTGCTGGATATGGCATGGAATTAGCATGGATAAATCAGGAAGTGCTGAAAATTCTCCGTGTGCCATCGCTGAACTGAAGTGTGGAAAGCAGAGAGCTGGAAGAATCTGCTCTCTCTGCCATCCATCAGAAGATTTATTTTCCTTTCTGGTTTTACTGCTGTCCTTGATTTATTTGTGAGCCGAAGAAAGCATTACTTGGGAAGAGTCTTAATGATAAACCAGGAGCTGCTCGCCCTGCAGATGAGCAGGTTTGGGGCAGGAATGAACAGATGGAGTTTTCCTTTGGAGTTTCCCTTCTTGCTCCTGCTCAGGTGGGAGGGTAAAACACCCTCCAACATTCCCAGTGCCCCTGGTCAGGATTCTCTGTGCATGTGTTCAGACCAAGAGCTGCGCCTCTCCAAGCTTTAACATCCCTGTGAGGTTATAACAGGGGATTTTCCATGGATTTTCTAGGAAAGAAGCTTCATTTGGGCTGGAAGCGTGGGAATGCGAGGACTCTGTCAGGTACCAGCCACAAAAGAACATTCACATCAAGGGATTTTTGCTTAAAAAACAAATACAAGGAAAAAAAAAGTAAAAAAAGTGTGAGATTGAGTCAAGGACTGGACGTCAAAGGTCACCCAGAAATTCTTTGATACAAATACTGTGTGTGTGTGTATGTGTGTGTGTGTGTGCGTGTGTGTTTGGAGACAGTAACAAAAGACTCTAAAAATAATGTTTACAGCTTTTGTGGACTGATTTTATTGTTATGACGGAACAAATACAATTCCTTCCTGCATGGTGTGGGAAATCTGAAGGAAAAGTCTTTGCACAAGGAATGGAGCTACAGAACTCCACTACCGGGGAGTGGGGATATAAATAAAATTGTGGAAGTAACTCCCGCTGTTGTCCATCTCTTTTTCCCTCCTGAGCATCCTTGAGCTACATTATCCTTTGTTTAAGCCTGTAATTTTTTAAGAGAGCCACAGGTTTAAACACCAGATCCCAAGGGAGACGCTTCACTTGGATTTCCAGCAGAAAGCTGGGGAGTTTCTGCAATTTATAGCAGGAAAATTTAAGACATCTGGCCCAGCTGTGTATTTTGCTTGGCCCAGAATCCACTTGGGAAGATTCTTGTTCAGAGTCTTGGGTTATTGCTTGACCACAAACTGTAAAAAAAAGCCGCAAAAACCCAATTTCAGCAGGAATTGAGCCACGGGTTGTCCTGGGTCACATCAAAAATCTGTGATAAGACTTTGTGGCTTTGTGGGTGAGTTTGTGCAGGACACAGGGTGGATGAGAAGAGTCTGTGACACCACAGCCAGAGCTCCTCTTTGGGCAGCCCCTCACTCTTCACTGCTGCACAAAAAACAACTTGTTGGTTGAATAATTAGAAAAATTATTTTCTATAATTTTTCTTCCCTTTTTACCCCTCATACACCTGCACAATGTGGCTGCCTCATCCCTGGGAGTGTCCAAGGATGAGACAGTGGGAGGTGTCCCTGCCCATGGCAGGGGTGGGATGAGATGGGATTTAAGGTCCCTTCAACTCAAATCATCCTAAATCCTGTGAAGGGAGGCTGAGGGACCTGGGAAGGGTTTGGAGAATTGTGAGGGAGCTGGGAAAGGGGCTCAGCCTGGAGAAAAAGAGGCTCAGGGGGAATTTCTGGCTCTGCACAACTCCCTGACAGGAGGGGACAGCCGGGGGGCGTCAGGCTCTGCTCCCAAGGGACATGACAAGGGAAAACGGCCTCAAGCTGAGTGAGGGGAGATTCAGGTTGGAATTTCCTCACGGAAAGGGCAGTCGGCTTTGGAAAGAGCTGCCCAGGGCGGTGTAGGAATCTCCATTCCGTGAGGTGTCACACTCAGTGCTCTGCGGTGGGGACCGGGCGCAGTTTAGGATCCGCCACCCCCGGCAGGGCTCTGTCCCCTCGGACATTCCAGGCAGGGATCGGGCGCAGTTCGGGACCCGCCGCCCCTCACAGCGCTCTCTCCTCTCAGTGTGGAGCAGTTCGGGACCCGCCGCCCCTCACAGCGCTCTCTCCCCTCAGTGTGGAGCAGTTCGGGACCCGCCGCGCCTCACAGCGCTCTCTCCCCTCAGTGTGGAGCAGTTCGGGACCCGCCGCCCCTCACAGCGCTCTCTCCCCTCAGGCGTTCCCGCCCTGCCGCGCCCCACGTGACCCGGCGGCGGCGCCACGTGAGCGGCGCACGTGACCCGGCGCCATGGCCGCCAGCCGCTACCGCCGCTTCCTGCGGCTCTGCGAGGAGTGGCCGGTGGAGGACAGCAAGTGGCAGCGGGACCTGGGCTCGGTGCTGCGGCAGAGGGTGGCACAGGCCTTCCGTGAGGGCGAGAACACGCCGGTGAGCGGCGGGAGGGCGGCACCTTGGCGGCACCGGCCTGGGAGGGCGCGGGGGGGCGGCCGGCGGTGACTCTGAGGGGACTCTGAGGTGACTCTGCGGGAGTTCTGAGGTGGCCCTGGGGGGAATCTGAGGGAATTCTGAGGTGGCTCTGGGAGGGTTCTGAGGTGGCTCTGAGGGGGCTATGGAGGGGCTATGAGATGGTTCTGAGGGGAATCTGAGAGGAATCTGAAGTGACACTGAGGTGATCCTGAGGTGGCTCTGAGGGGAATCTGAGGTGACCCTGAGGTGGCTCTGAGGGGAATCTGAGGGCTCAGGGTTGGAGCGCGGGGTTTGGGGCTCACACACGGCTCCGTCTCAGAGCTCCGTGGAGATTCATGAAATTTTAGGACATCCTGAGCTGGGAGGGAACAGGGAGCGCAGGGGTGATGGAGTTCTGCTGCCCCCAGCTCCTCCCCAGGAGTGTGAGCACTCGGTAACTTTGGAACACACATCCTGGGAAGCCTTTGGGATACAGACCAGGGGCTTGTGTCTCCAGGAGACAAACTGCAGGTTTGGGACACCTGGATTGTACCTGGGACTAATAATTGGTACCCAGGACAGCGGGTTTGTACCCAGGATAAATGATTCTTGCCCAGGACACCTGGTTGGTTCCCTGGACAAATGGTTTGTACCCAGGACAGCTGTTTTATCCTGGTTTATACCCAGTTCTTGCACCTTTTACACCATGTATTTTGGAGACCCCCATTGCTGTGGTTGTGGGAGTGGTGTATGGAGGTTTGGGAATTCCAGCTGTGCTGGGATCCAGATAATTCCTGTGTCTCATCTCCAGGATGGGATGCTGGGATGCTGCAGCACTGCCTGACACTGATGGAATGCAGCAGTTGTACAATTGAATTCCGCCTCCAGCTGTAATTCTGTTGGAGTTTGGGCTTTGCTGCTGAAATAAATTAAGGAATCTGATGCCTGACTTGGCTGCAGACCTTCCCAGGCACGGAGGTGTTGCTGCAGAATGCAAATGTGCCCTTTCTTAGCATAAAAACATTGTTCCAGAGATGTGTTTTCGACCTCAAGGGGCCATTATAGGCTCCTAATCCTGTACTGGTGACCAGAATAGTCTGCAGCAGGCATTTTGGGAAGGGTTTTATTGCTTTTCCATATGCTCAGGACAGCTTAATGTCTTGCACCAGTTGGCTCCAAGATCCCAAAGCTGCCACTGATTGTGGAAATCTGAATTGATGCTTGCAGCAGCAGTGGCATTTCTGTGCAGAGTGGCTGAAATGTGCTGGCAGGAGGCAGGAGGAGCTTCTGAGAGGGGAGCCAGAGCCACAAGGTCTCTTCAGCCATCTGATGGAATGAGATTTTGCTGGATTTCCAGGGGAGGGATGCTGTTTGTGCCACCCTTTTAATGGCTGGAGCCTTGGCAGGGGGTGTTGGGCACAGGTGGGGATCACCTGCAGGAGGATGTGGCTGTCCCTGTGTCCTCTCTCCTGCAGCCCTGCTGAACAAAGAGAGCTTTGCCTTACTCTTCCTGCTTCATCCTTTCTGTTGATGTTATTTTTACTCTTGACCTGTTTTAACCACACATGAAGCAGCCACATTGAGTTCTGGGGTGAGCTGAGCTCACTGTACCACAAAAAATAAATCAGGAAAAACATTGTAGGCTTGGAAAAGGAGCAGATCAGGGGCTGTGCCAGCAGAGACACCTGGCACAGGTTGGGGATGAGCCGGATCTTCCAACTGAAATAGAAATCCAGTTACCCTTCAAGCTGTTCCCTGTCATTTGTGCTGATTTCCCTCATCAATTACAGGCTATTTTTAGCACCCTACAGGGAACTTCCAAGGTCCAGCCTGGCACCTTGTCCTGTGTGATTCCCTCCCATGAGGCAGGTGACAGAAGTGGCCTCACAGCAGGAGGGGCCACAGATTTCCCAGCAGCAGGCAGTGATGTTCTCTGTGGCTGTGCATTCACTGTCAGGTCTTGTTGATGCAGTTTCAGATCCATCCTGGAAATTCCAAGTGTTGTTCCTGCTGCAGGGATATGGGAGATGGAGATGGGCTCCTGGAGCAGGACAGCACATGGACATTGTCCAGCAGTGCACTGGGAGTTCTGAGCTGCTCCCTCACAGCCATTGTCCCTTGGAACAAGCAGGGTTTTTGCTGGGGATGTGTAAAACCAGACTTGTGTGCCACTTGTGTCCCCTGCAGATCTCTGACCCCGAGGCCTGTGACCAAATGTACGAGAGCTTAGTCAGGATCCACTCCAACTACTACAAGAACAAGGTGAGAGCTGTGCCACTGGCCACTGCCCCTCTCTTTGGGGGGATTCACCAATCCTGCTGCAGCATTGCTGGGAATGCCTGAGCAACAGCTCAGGGGTGGATGCAGCAGTGCCTGTGCTCACCCAGGGCAGCTCCACACCTGGTTCTTGGTGTGGAGGAACAGAATCCCAGCTGGAAACACACTCAGGCTGTGCCAGCTGTGACACTTGGATCTTTAACATGCACTGCAAGTGATTTCTTTGTCTCTCTCCCTCCTTTTCCTGCTCTCCTGGGAAGTACCCACGCCTGAAGGACACCACCTTTACTGGGGTGACACAGGAGGATTGCAGGATGATTTTGGCCACAGGTACTGCATGGTCTGACAGGGCAGGGCAGGGGGAAAGGGACTTTCTGATCTTTGGGGTGCTCCCTTGCATCCCTCCTCAGCCCCTGGGGCTGGAGGGCACTGAGGGGCTGCCTGCAATTCTGTGAAGGTGTTGGATGAGGAGTAAGCTCAGGAATAATTCAATTGAGGAGCAACTCGGTATATTGGGCTGAAGAATCAGTTGGATTTTGCAGTGTCAGGAACAACAGAGGGTTTGCAAAGGCTCTGTGGGGTCTCAGCAGAATCTGTGTGGAAGGAACACATTTGTTACATCACCCCAACACTGAGCTCAGCTGCTCTTGCACCATTTTCAATTCCCTTCATATTCCTCGTGTGTCAGACCTTGGGAAGGAGCCCCACACATCTCAGCACATCATTTATGAGGGGCAGAGCTGGCAGCCAGAGCAGTTTTGTTCTGCTCCAGTTCCTAACTTTGATTGCAGTACATGGAAACTGGGTATCAGTTGTTGGTGATAAGAGACAAACCAGCCTCGCCTCGGGCCTGGAATGAAAATTCATTAAGATGAAAACTCAGGAAAGGAAATTAGATGGAAGGCAGAGCTGTTTTAAGAGGGTTTCATTTCTCTGCTCTCCTGCTTATCTTCCTCTGGCCCCATCTCTGTCTCCCCTTTTCCTTTTGCAGACATTCTGAAACAGATGGAAGACATGAAAAAAGGGACGTGGAAAAGACTGCGGGAAAAGTTCTCTGCCAAGAAACCCGAGGAGGACTCGAAGTGAGGGCCCAGCTCTCAGCTTCTCCACTGTACATATCCCTGAAGCTCTGTGTGTTGCCATGATGAATAAAACCACTTATTCCTCTTAGCAACAGCATTTTTGTTCAGCTCTACATTCTTCATATTTAGTGCCTCCTTTTTTTTCTCTGTTGAGAATCTGGGGCAGAGCTTAACACATCCATGCTGGAGCAATGGAGGGAAGGGAACTTTGTGGTGTCAGACCTGGCCTTTTGTATCTCAAAAAATGGAACAAGCAGGAGCTGCCCAGAGGGAGGATGTGCAGCTTTAAATGTTCTTGTGAAGAGAACAGAGAGGATGTGAAAAAACCTCTCTGTGCTTGTGTTTGTGTGTTAGCCCAGGGACCAGGGCAGTGCAGGGAGGGAGAACTTTAATCATCACATTTATTTTCCTTCGGAGGAGACAGAGAGGACAGAGGGTGACTTTGCCATGGTGACAGTGGAGCACTGCACGAGTTTAATTGAGGTTTTAATCAGCTGCTGCAGGGCTGCTGCTGCTGGAGGAACCAGCTCTGTGCAGATCCCCCCAGCCTGAGCAGAGGGATGTGTGGGTTAGTGCAGAGCTGAGGGTGACATGCTGCTAGATGGGGCCATAAACACATTTCAAATGCTCTGCAACTTCACTGTTATGGGCTTTTTTACTCCTGTTTAGAGCTTTACTGCTTTCAGCAGTGTCTGTTCGTGGGCTTGGAGCTGGGGCTGGTTTGGGAAGGATGAGTGTCTGCAGCAGAGCTGTGCCAGGGCTCCACAGCACCAACAGCTGCTCCTTTTTATGGCTTTCAGCAGTGATTTCCTGGCAGGCAGTGAAAGAGTTTGAAACTGCAGCAGGCTCTGGTCCAGAGCTCCAGGAACCAAGGCTGGTGCTGCTGGTGGCTCTTCCTGGCAGAGTTTGGCAGGGGATGTGCAGCACCTGGGGCTGGGGAACACCTTGGGTGCCAGCCCTGCTGTGGGTTCTGCTCCTGGACTTGTGCTGTGCTTCTGTTCCACAGCCCCATCACACACCAGAGGGCACAGGAAAGGGACTTTCTTTACCACGTTGAAGTTTTTATTATAACATGATTCTGTGTTTAATTTAGTTAAGGCAATTTACACTTCAGTTCTTAAGTAACAACGGTAACAACTAAAAAAAAAAAAAAAATTAAAAAAAAAAAGTAAAACATGACACCAGAGATGAAACTAAAACACAGGACACCCCTTCACAGTGAACTCCTGTAAACCTGCAGGCTCCTACTACTGCTTCCCAAAGATCCTTGGTCCACAGAAGGCAAAAGACTTTTAGTTCCCACCAGGACAAGCTCAGCTCCTCATCTGGAGAGTTAAGTTAAATCCACCTCCTTGAGTTCAGCTGCTCTTTACTGCACCACGGGATGAAGAGAATTGTGGAAATGGAGAGGGGTCAGCGTGGAGCAGGCACAGCAGATAACGAGGGCTGAGTGGCAGACAGCCACAGGGACAAGTGGCACTGGGAATAAGTTAAATAGTGCGGCCCTACAGCTACTTCCCCCACAGCCGAGGGGCTGGAGCACATGGAGATAAAGGTACAACCCTCCACAGTTGCAAAATAAAGAGTTATTGCAATGAGGAATGAAAGTCCTACGAGGGTGTTAGAAAAGCACCTGGGCCCAGGTGTGGGGAGGGCTCGGGCCAGTCCCTGCTCCTGGGATTGCTTACAAGCGCTCTAAGGGAGGGGCTGCACGTTCCGTGTGCTCCATTGTCCCCAGCCAGTGACAATCCGTGCCTGGAGCCCGGGGAGGAGCTGAGCAGCCTCCTCAGCTGGCACAGGTGCAGTCCCTCGGTGGCTGGAGCTGTGTCTCAGTGGTTCATGGTGTTCTGCACATCCACAAACCCCATCCTCTGCCTGCGCTTCCGCTGCTCCGTCATCTGCAATTCCAACAAGGACAAGCTCAGGCAATTCCAGGCCCTCCTGCTCTTGGATGTGCTTCCCGAGGGTCTGACTGAGCTGCTTTGAGCCTCTGCCAGCAAACTCTGAGCTGATGAGGCACTACCCAAACCCACGTGTCCCCAGTGTCCCAAATTCCCCCCCAAAAAGAGCTGCAGGAGCCTTGTGCTTTGTACTGTTGTGTCCTGCCTCCTGCTCCCTGCCCTCAGTGGCTATTTTGGGAAGGACAGAGGCTTCCTGCAGGGGATTTCCCATTTCCCATACCTGTTCCTTCAGCTCATTCAGCTGGGAGGTGAGGTGGGACACGAGCTTCATGGTGGTGTTGAGTTTGTCCTGCAGGTTGCGGATCTCGTTCTGCTCGCCTTCCCCTTCATTGCTGACCAGAGACATGGCTCGCATCCGGGGGAACCAGTCCAGGTTCTTGTTCTGGGAACATGAGCATGGACAAGGGGAGTTGGGGTGAGGGGTCAGAGGGGAGGAGGGAAGATGGGCTTTAACAGGCTGTGCTTAGGAATTAAAGAAATCCTGTTTGCAATAATCTCCAATTTTTCCATGTGTGCTCCATTTCTAGGTTGGTTCATGGGCTCAGGTGCAGCAGTTTTTCTTTCCTTGCTTTCCTTTCCCTCCCTTGCCTCAAAACCCCCTTGAAGCCCCACTCCCTGCTTGCTTCAATCCTTCAACTCACAGGACAAACCCTCCAACAGACCACGTGGAAAAAACCAGCAAAGGAAGACCACAAGCATTGCACCATTAAGCAATATTTTCCAAAAAGATTTCCCAGAGCTGTTTTTCCTTGGCCAGCCCCTTGTTCCTGATCTCCCTGGGGCAGGCAGGGTGGGATGGCCAAGGAGCTGCCCCTGTACCTTGATCATCTGTGCCACGTAGCTCTCGGGCCCGGTGTAGTCAGTCTTGTTCTTCACCCTCACCAGCACGATGAAGTACAGGTAGTTCCACATGTTGTGCTCATATTTGATGTGCTCCTCAAAGGACACAGTCTTGTTGTCAAACTTGTCCCTTTCCAGCCCTGGGAAAGGCAGGGAAGGATGGAGGAGGACAGGGATGGGGAGGAGGTGAGTGAGCAGCAAACACATGGGAAGAAACTCAGTGCATCCCCTCCCAAATGTGACATTCAAGTGCTTTTAATAATTACTTGGCATTTAGCACCTAAACATCCAAACCAGGGGGCAACAACCCAGCTGGGGCTTCAGAAGACTTCTGTTTAAAATCACAGAAGCAGAGAAGCATGGAATGGGTTGGTTTGGAAGGGACCTTCCATCCCCTGGGCAGGGACACCTTCCCTTATCCCAGATTGCTCCAAGCCCTGTCCAGCCTGGCCTTGGGCACTTCCAGGGATCCAGGGGCAGCCACAGCTGCTCTGGCTTCCCCACCCTCACAGGGAACAATTTCCTGCTGGCTTTGCCTCTGCCCAGTAAAATAAACCCAGAAGATCTTTAAAGGAAAAAACAGAGAGATTTACTAGGGTTTTCTATTTTTTTTTAAATGCCTACTGCTGACTGAAAGGATTTCAGAGCATTTTCTCTATTATATTTCTCCAGTGATATGCTGCTTTTTTTTCCCCACAAGCCAAGGGAAGGTCTCAGTAGTGAGATGCACAGCGACAAGAATCCCACAATGTGGTTTTAGTTTAACACCTCATTAGCAGGGTGAGGAACAACACTGAGAATTTCCCTCCAGCTGTGTCCTTGTTTAAACCCCTCCCAGTGCAATGACCCCTTGCTGAATAGATTCAAGTTTTGCAGCAATAAATAAAAACCAGAATCCAGCTGAAATTCTTTTCCTTCCCTCAAGCTTAAAAAGGAAGAAGAGCTTTGGGGCAATTCCTGTATTCCCAGTGCTCACCACAAATAAAACAGGTGGTCTTCAGGATCTCTTCCTTCTTCTGTTTCTCACTCCTCAGATCAGCAAAAGTGTCAATGATGACCCCAAAGATGAGGTTGAGGACGATGATGATGACAATGAAGAAGAAGAGGAGGTCATAGACAACTCGAGCAGGGAACAGGGACTCCTGTAATGGATGAGAGGGAGAACTGGGTGTCTGGCACAGCTCTGCTCCAGCCACCCCAGCACCAGAGGAGGAGCAGAACGTCAGGGATGGAGCTGGATGTGTCACAGCTCCCAGGCAGGAGGGCCAGCAGTGATTGCAGCAGGGTTCAGCAGAAGAAAGAGGTGTCAGGTGCTGTCCCCACTCACATCCTTGGAGGGTTTCCTCAGGATGTCCCCCACGCCGCCGCCGTTGCGCAGCCCGTGGTTGAGGACGGTGACAATGCACATGAGCAGCGTGTCACAGGCACGTTCCCACTGCTCTGGGTCAGCTTCTGGGGAGGAGAGCAGAGCAGGGCTCAGAGCCTGCCCCTGGGGTGCTTCCAGCTGCAGTGACACAGGAGCAGCTGCCTCTTGTGATGTCCCAGCAGCCGAACGCTGCTCCCACCTCATTTCTGATTAAATTAATCCACCCCAACGTTTTTTACGCCAGGGTCAGTGCAAAATTCACAGGCCTTTTGCTCAGGAAGTGGATTTAGTTTCTACCTTGGAAAATCTGGGGTTTTCCTCAAATCCACACTGCCACACAGAGCTGGCATTTCCACAGGGCTCTCTTACCTTCCAAGGCAGTGGGTGCAGCAGAGCAGCTGATTTTGTCACTGCTGCACGACTCCACAAAGGTCTCCACGTTCCTTTGCATCCCCAAGGGATCATCTGCAAGGAGGAGAGCCCAGCCCTGTGATGGCAGCACCTCTCCCCAGCAAACCACTGCCATGGGCTCCCAGGAAGATGCCAACCTTCTCTGGGATAAAGTTGCTTCACATTCTACTTTTTCCAGACCCTGAAGCTTTTTCTCAGAGTTGAGACCCTGCAGTGCTGACCATTCATTTTTAGCTCTGTGTCCCCTTCTAACCCCAAACCCTGCTATGTGCTGTCCTCTGTGTGACCCCAAAACCAGCGCTCCAAAAACCCACCCTGAGATGCGTGTGAGGGTCCCCCAGTGCCCCACCACCCCATGATGCCCAACCTTTGGCTTTGCTGTCCGGCAGCCTGTCCACCTCGAGGATGAAGTCATCCTTCAGGAAGAGGAAGCCCACGATGGAGAAGAGGTAGACGAGGATGAGGGCCAGCAGGGCTGTCAGCAGGATGGAGCGCCCGTTCCGCGTCACGCTCTTGATGACATTAAACAAGGTCTCCTCACGGTAGATCAAGTCAAACAGCTGAAAGGACCCAGGAGCAAAGAAATGCTGCAGGGTGCTTCTCTTGATAATGCCTGGCCTATCTATATCTCCTTTTATCCTGAGATCTTGGATCGCTCAGCAGACCTTGACTAACTTTTCTCACAAAGCCTTTAAGTTTCCCAGCTCACTGAAGGGAAGCAGAGAAGAATGGAGTGACTTATGCACAGCAGGAGAGCCAAGAATAGGCCACATGTACCCTGGCTCTGCCCTCACCAGCTCACGTTGCCTCCCAGCTGACCCAGATAAATCACACATAAAGCAGATTAGAAGGAGAGATACAGCCCAGGACCAGCAGAGAGACAGCAATAGATACTGTCAGGAGGCAGAAAGCTGAGCCCATACAAAGATTAGAGCACAGGGAATTGTTCTCTCCACCATCAATCAGCCCCTGGAAGGTGTCACAGCTCCTAAAGCAGCAACCAATCCGCCTTGTGCCCCAAGCCAGCTGAATTTCTCCTACCAGGATGCTGTAGAAGAGCTCGTGCACGAAGAGCCCCAGCACACTGGTCACGATGTAGCCAACATGGTACAGGAACTCCACATCCATGATCATGGCCTTGTAGCCACGGATGAAGGTGCCTCGGTTTCCCACAAAGCTCACCACGAACACGATCTTGTTGGTCAGCTGGGGACAGCCAGAAACAGGAGGGAGTGGGGTTTGGAACCCAGGACAGCCTCCTGCTCCCCAGCAGGTGGAACACTCACGTTGAGAGCTCCCAGGATGTTGAGGGTGAGCCCGATGCCCAGGTAGTAGATGGAGCGCAGGATCAGCGCCACCAGCAGCGGCCTCACCCCGTAGCGCCTGGTGAACAGGGCCATGATGGAGAAGCAGATCAGGATCCAGAAGAGCAGGGAGATCAGTGGGGAATCCAGCACTCCTGGGAGGGGAACATGTGGGTGTTAAAGGCACTGCTGCTGCCAGGCTGTCCGTGCTGATGAGCTAATATCAGAATTGCTGCTGCTGCGCTGTGAGGATTTGTGTTGGCCCCATGTGGACACCACTGAAGGCCCAGGCAGGGTTTGCCAGGTCTTTTTCAGGTTCTGAGTTCTTTTTCTCTTTCTCAGGTTGGGAGGCTTTTCCCAGGCTGAGGCAGTTTCTCAGCCTTTCCCAGGATGATAACTTTCAGGTAAACAGAAAGGAGTTAATAAACAGAGATTAACACCTGGTGTTGACTGAGAACCAGTTTTGTGTTGTACATGACAGGAGATGTTTTCTCCTGTTGTCCAATGAATTGCTGTCCTGTTTGAGACTTGTGAACCACTCTCTAAATATGGTTCAGTTTTTTAATAAAGTGCTTCTTTAGCTTCTCATGCTTAAGAAGTCATTGTTGTTATTACATGTGACTCTCTGTGTACAGCGACACTGCACTGTGAGCATTTGTGTTGGTCCCAGTGGTTTTTACTGATACATTTTCTAACATCTTTTATCCAAGAGCTCAGAGCCACTGGAGGTGATGGAGGCTTTGCCCAACAACAGGAATGTATCCATCTCATCACTGCTTCCCACATTGTACAAACAGGGGAAGAGAGGTTTTCCTGGGAAGGAAAGGGTAGCAGGGCTGGAAACTGAAATCCTGATTAATTCTTTATCCAGCAGAAAGGGCTGTAGGAGCCCAAAGGAGCCCAAGGATGAGGGCAGTGCCAGTTTTCCTGCATGTAAAAATCCCTTTCCCTTCCACCCTGAGGAGCAGCAGCTGTGGGGGCACTTACCCATGGAAGTGGCTTCCACATAGGGGTAGAAGAAAGCAATGATGATGTTGATGAAGACAGCCAGGTTGAAGGAAATGCTTCCCCAGAGAGTCATTCTGCGGGAGAACCAGTACATCAGCGGCATGCCTGGGGGGAGAGGAGGCAACACACAAACCTCAGCCAGCCTCGTGCCAACCGGGTCCTCCTGGAGCCCCTGTGTCCTTCCTGAACCCCTTGTGTCATCCCAGACCCCCTGTGTGCTTTCTGAACCCCTTGTGTCATCTCAGACCCCCTGTGTGCTTTCTGAACCCCTTGTGTCATCCCAGACCCCCTGTGTCCTCCTGAACCCCCTGTATGATCCCAGACCCTCTGTGCCATCCCTGTGTCCTTCCTGAATTCCCTGTGTCATCCCAGACCCCCTGTGTCATCCCTGTGTCCTTTCTGAACCCCCTGTGTCCTCCTGGAGCCCCTGTGTCATCCCAGACCCTCTGTGCCATCCCTGTGTCCTTCCTGAATTCCCTGTGTCATCCCAGACCCCCTGTGCCATCCCTGTGTCCTTCCTGAAACCCTTGTGTTATCCCAGACCCCCCGTGTCCTCCTGGAGCCCCTGTGTCATCCCAGACCCCCTGTGTGATCCCAGACCCCCTGTGTCCTCCTGGAGCTCCTGTGTCATCCCAGACCCCCTGTGTGATCCCAGACCCCCTGTGTCCTCCTGAACCCCCTGTGTCATCCCTGTGTCCCCCTGGGTCACCTCCCAGACCCTTAGGGACTCTGCAGCTGCTGGCCCCAGACTGACCCAGCTCCCAACTCCTTCAAACCCTTCATGAGGTGTTTTGAAAACATTCCTGCTCATCTGCTGGAAGAGGAGTGCACTTTCTAAGTGTTTCTGCTCGCATTCCTTGGTTTCCCAGCCCTCTGGAGATCTACTCTGACTCCTGGAATGGTTGGCTCTGTCCTCCCTCAGAGCTCCTCAGCTGCATCCCAGTGTCCCCAGTGTGATCACAGTGTAAATCCCATCAGTTCCTGGGATTTACAGCTAGGATTTCCACCCTGGAAGCCCCTGAGCAGATCTGCAGGGGGCAGAGAAACAGGATTTATTTCCCATGTGCAGCTACAAGACTCTGCCTTAGGGAAAGGGCTTTCCAGGGAAAACACCTCAGCTGGAATCCCAGGGAATGTGAGCAAGGTGCACCTTGGACTGTGGAGGAACTGCACTGACAGCACAGAGCTGGGATTTCATCCCTCACTCCCTGCACTCTGCTGGGTGTGGGTGCTCTGCAGAGCAGTGGCAGCTCAGCCACGCCATTCCCAGCTGGAATGTCCCCCAGTTTGACCCAGTTTGACCCAGTTTGGCTCTGGCTTGTTCTTACTGCGCAGCTTCTTCTGCCACTCCATCTCGTTGTGCAGGAAGGAGGACTGGTCGAAGAAGTCGCTGACTTTGCTGCCCTGCTCGTCCTGCTCCGTGGTGGTGAAGAGCCGGTACTTGGTCTCCTTGGTGAGGAACTCGCAGATGCCAGGCACAGGGAAGATGATCTGCTCCATGCTCCGGTCCAGCCGCACGATCTGCGGGAAGCACAGCCCTCAGATCCCGCCCTGATGAGGGTTTTTCCTCCTTCTCCTCCTCCCTCCCACTCCACAGCATCCAAATGTTGTCAGCCACTCGTTTAAAAGCTTCCAAACTGCCCTGAGAAGAGGCAGCCCAGGCTGGGTAACTGGGAATGGGGGATCCATGCCAAGGATGAGGCTGCTGGATCAGCTGCATCCCACTGATGCTGGGAGAGAAGGGATGGTCCAGGGGTGCTCATCCCTCAGATCCTGGAGCTAATGCTGCTGCCAGCATGGGGATGGGAAGGAGGGACAAAATAATCAGAGATGAGGCATCTGGAGCCAGGTGGGATTTGTGGGCCATGAGCTGTTGGAAAGCCAAGAGGTCTTGCCTCGATTTGGGATGTGTGTTTTTCATAATAAGCCAGTGGATCCTCCTCTTCCTCCTGCACTGGGGCCGTGGATTTCAGCATCTGCGACAGCTGCTTGTTGTTGAGGCTGAGCTGGATGGGGAGAGGGAAAGGGAGAGCATGAGGATCTGACTGTTCCCACAACGTGCCTCAACATCTCCCACAGCTGATGAGGTTTTCAGGGAAGAGCAAATGAATTAAAGCTTCCATAAGGGGTGCGAGTGCTCCCCGCAGTGACAGACAATCGATTCCCTGCAATAATTACATCCAAGTGCTGCTAATCCACAAATTACAAACCAGTGCTCACAAAACCCCCGGGGAAATCACATTCCTGCTGAATCTTGTCAGGATCTGAGGTACCCAAGCAAGGAACAGCAGCAAAGGACTCAGCCCTTCCTTTCTGAAGGGAAGGGGGGATGTGGGTGAGAGCAGAACCCCCCAGGGCCACCAGCCTGTGTCACCCCACAATGGGGCACACACACCTTTGGGCTTCTACCTCTGCCTAAAAGGACATGGAGGTGTCTCTCACTCTTTAATCCCCTGGGGACCACCAAAATCCATCAAATCCTGAACAGCAAATCCCAGGAGGGCTCTGCAAGGGCTCTTTGCAGCCTCAGCTGAGGGCACTTTGTGGGGGCTCCATCCCCAAGGCCTCTCCATACCATGGATGAGATTCCCTCCTCCTCCTCCTCCTGGATTCGCTTCACTGGCTTCAGGAGCTGCTGCAGGGACTTGTTGTGTCTGGAGAGCTGGCAGGGGGACAGGGATGGTGACAGTGAGAACAGAGAGCCACCAGCAGTCCCAGGGAGGGTCAGGGGACACAGGGGTGCAGGATGTGCTCCCCACAGCACATTTGGCTCCCCAGAGTGACCAATCTGGCTGGAGGAAATGTGCATAAATAAGGAGAAAAAAGTGCAGCGTGTGAGCACAGCCTGGCAAGATGCTCTTACAGCTCCATACCTGCAGTGCCAGGATATAAATGTTGTGCCCAACTTCCCGGGGGGAAACCTCAGCGTTCTCACACTCCTCCTCCTGCAGATAGGCTTTCTTAATCACATCCACCTGCAAGGCAGCACAGGGCACAGAGCTGATTCCTCCTCCAGCCAGGATGATGTTATAAGTACATATTATATTATTGGCTTTTCACAAATATTAAAATGAATGCTGTATGTATAATGTTGGAAAATTGTGCTGAATAAATATAGTTTTTTTTTTTAGTTCTGCTATTAACAAAACTTAGAAATTGTAGTATAACAATTATGTATTTTTTTTATTGGAGTATAACATGGTGATGTAAACAGCTTTTGTTCATGTAACTAATTCAGAGGATGGTAAAAAGACAATCAGAAAATTCTGCACATTCTTGGATTATCCTGTCTGGATGAAGACAGGGGTGACGATCACCAGAACTCCAAAGAAGGAATTTATTGATCTCTGTTATTGGGGAGTGCGCCAATAAGAAGAAGCCACAATGAAAAAGAAAAGTTGATTTACAGGCTGGGGGGCTGATTTTGAATAATGGATAAAAGTCTATAAATATGCAACAAGTTGATGCATTTAACAAAGTGTTTTCTGAGTTAAGGTGTGCTCTTAGCAGAATGCCAAGCACCCAGCCATTATAAACTTCTACTTTATTGTCTCTTATTGTCCTTTATTAAACTTTTTAAAATCTACCAAGGAAGTGAACCTCATTTTTCACAAGGAGCAGCAGTGGGGCAAGGGAGGCGGTTCTTGGGTGCAAAGCAGAAACTGCAACACAGTGTCCTAGGTTACAATGTAAAGATGTGCCCAAAAGTCTGCATTCTATCACCATCTGCTGAAACCAGGTGGGGCAGTGATTCTTATCTCCATGGGAGATATCTCCTGTTAATGGGCCATCTAAAAACCATCCTCCCTCCAGGAGATATCTCCTGTTAATGGGCCATCTAAAACCCATCCTCCCTCCAGGAGATATCTCCTGTTCATGGCCAGTGAGTCCCAGTGCATGACTGATAAAATTCCATCATCCCCCTGGGAGATGCTCCAGCCAGGGGAGGAGCCAAGCCTTTCCTACCCAGATAAAAACTGAGATTTGGAACACCAGAGCACCTTTTCCACTGGATTCCAGAGGAGAAAAGATATCAGACCTTTCTACAGGATAATGCTTCAAGCAGACCACTTCATCTGGACTGCTACCACCACCTTAACTAGCAGGGTGTCAGGTTGTATTCTGACTGTCAGTGGGGTTTTTTGTACTTTTGTTTCTTTTGTATTTTATTTTTTTCCCTTGATTTTCCTATTAAATCCCTATATAAATTTCCTATTAAATTCTTATATAAAATTTCCTATTATATTTTCCTATTATATTCTATTTCTGACTTGGATTCTCTCATCGGTTTTGCTTTCAAAACCACTACAACGAGCCAGGGCAGGGGATGTTCAGCCATGGGCTGGGGGCTCAGTGGGACATTCCCAGTCCCCTCACCAGTTCCTGGGGACGGAGGCTGATGAGGATCCTCTCGGCGTTCTCGCTGTCGTGCCTGCTCTCCATGAGGGCCAGCAGGAGCTTGGAGGCATTGTCCTGGTGAGGAGAAACCTTTGGTGAGGGGAGCTCTGCCCTGCCAGCACCTGGGCTTTGGGGTGGGCAGAATTACCCCCACCAAATCCCCGGTGCCAGAGATGTCTGAGTGGTGGAGATGCCCCAGCTGTAGCAAGTGCGCCAGCCAAAATATATTTAGCTGTTTTTCTACATTTCTTAGTTTAAACCATTGTTTATAGCAAGTACATTGAATGAGCCATATTTATGTGTTTTTCTGCAGTCTATCCAACTTTCTAAAACTCTTCAAAGTTACTAAAGCATGAATTGGGCTAAATTAAGAAAGAAAAAGCTAAAAAACAGAATACCAAAATTAGAAAAACCCAAAATGAAAGTAAGCACTAATGTACTGAACTACAACCAATCATT
Organism: Erithacus rubecula; assembly: GCF_903797595.1. NCBI lineage: Eukaryota > Metazoa > Chordata > Aves > Passeriformes > Muscicapidae > Erithacus > Erithacus rubecula. The sequence goes on from NC_136678.1 coordinate 3,575,411, forward strand.
TTACCTGCAAAACTCATACAAAGCATGTCAACAAAATAAAAGCAAATAAAAAAATACGTAATCAAAATGTAATAAGTAAAACAAAATACGTAATACAAAACCAATCAAAAAATACGTAATCAGGTAGACAGCAGATTTAAAATGTATAAATAAAAGTAAACAATAAATCAACTTCTACATAATCATATTAGTTTGTTGTCCAAAAGTCCTTTGTTTCTGCACCCAGCCCTGTGTGCCCACACAGGCAGGGTCCCCTCTACAGTGACCACACACCCCGTGCCCTGCCAGTGAGTTCTTGCAGTGACACAGTGACACAGTGACACAAAGTGACACACAGACTCATCCCCTCCACCCCAGCCCAGCCCACCTTGAGCTGCAGGACCAGGTCCATGCGGTACTTGCAGAGGGGGCTGATGTCGTTGAGGATCAGGGCTGTGATGATGTCGATCCCGTTGGACTCGTGGGTCACGATGCAGCTCTGGGGTGTTGGGCAAAGGGTTATCCCACAGATCCTGCCAGTCCTCCCAGCTTTACTCTGAAACACTGCCCTGCCTCTAGCCCTGAGCCCCCAAACCTCCCTTCTCCCTGCAAAGAGGGGAATTATTTACCCCCATCTGCATTCACCACATTTTGCAGCAGCTGGTTACCTGTGCAGGAGCCCTGTGACCTCTGCTGCCCACATTCTGCTTCTGCTCACACTCTGAACCCAAAATCCACCCCCTACATCCCCCCCCAAACCTCCCCTGGTCCGTGATGAGGTTTGGGGAATGAGGCCAGACCTGGTTCTCATGGCAGGGCCCCTGGCAGTACTCGGTCAGGGTCTCCAGGGTCTGGGTGATGAGAGCCACGTTGTACTCGTTGATGTAGAGGCCGAGCAGCCCCAGCCCGCCCGTGGTGCTGCCACACATGATGTCCAGGAACTGCAGCGTCTCACACACCAGGTTGTAGTTGGTTTTGTTGTTTTGGCACCGCAGGAAGTTCTGTGGAGCAGAGCCCAGGGATGGGGTCCTGATCTCTCTCTTCCCACACCCCTCCAGCTGCAGTCTGAGGGATATTTGGGCTGGAACTGCCCCTGTAACCTCAGCCCCACAGCCATGAACTCCACCCACAGGTTATCCACAAGGCACAGTGCACTGCACATGGGGAAACTGAGGCACAGAACTGCTGCTGCCACAGCATTTTGGGGCCATACTGGGACAGATCCCACCCCTTCCCCAATCCTTAACCCACAGCTGACCCCCAGAGCCCAGCACCGACCTGCAGGTCGCGGTTGTGGTTCTCGCAGAGCAGCTGCAGGAAGCGCAGGATGGGCTCCATGATCAGCACTGTCACCCCCATCTCGTTGTTCTGGCCCTGCTCCCCGGGCTCGTGGCCCTTCCTGAACCCCACGGCCATCGGGTACCGCGTGGGGGTGCCGGGCAGCAGGAAGGTGTCCCCTCGTCCTGGAGGGAATTGTGCCCTCATCACTCAACTGTCACCCAGCCCTGCTGAGGGGACAAAGGGACAAAGCCCTCACCTTTGTTGCCAGGGTCTGGCTCGTCCTTGTCCTCGCGGGGTTTGTTCCCGATGTCGCTCATGTTCACCGACACTGTGGACTTGGTCTCCTGCTGCGCCTTCTTCATCCGGTCGTGCAGAACCTTGAAGAACTTCTCGGACTTCTTGTCGCTCGTCATGAGGTTGTAAAAGGATTTCTGGTGAAAAAAATGCTCGTTCAGGTCGCCACCACAGTGTCCAAAATGTCCCTGCCTGTCCCTTTGAGTGGCAGCCTTGGCACTCAGACATTGCCCAGGATAACCTGGCTTTTGCACACACCATTTTTCAGCTTCCCTGTGACAAAGGGTTTGGGATGCAGGTGCCCCACAAGAGCTGCAGCCCTGAGCCATTTTAGGAATTCCCGGCAGAGGGCATCAGCAGAACTCCAGAAACAACCTGGAACCACCTGCCCCTCCTGCAGCCTCCAGCCCTTCATCCAGCCATAGGGCTGAGAAACTCAAATCATCGATTTCAGCACAAACAAGAAGTATTTTGGCCAAACCCACTTCCCAGGACTGACCACTGGACCCTCACACTGCCCACACCAACCCCTGGCAGCCCAAACCCCCTCAGCACCTGGATCTCGGTGTTGCCACCATCCAGCAGGCGGATGGCCAGCAGGATGCTCTCCTGGAAGATCTTCTCATTCTTGGTGTTCATGATGAGGTCAGCCACCAGCTTGGTGGCCCCTTCACGGTCCAGCCGGCACTGGACAGCTGCAATGGCTGACCAGTCCTGGTCCTGGCCTGCGTGGGGACACCAGGGGTGTGATGCTGTGTTAGCACAGAGCCAGCACAGCTCCACAACTGCCAGGGCATCTCAGAGCCATCCCTTCACTCCCCCAAATCTTCTGCTCCCGTGGAGGTGGGGACGTGGCAACCAGCCACAGACCTGGTCCCATCACTGCTTGGGAGGATTTGTGGGGAAGGGGCAGAAGAGGGGCACTCACCTCCCCCAGCAGCATCCCCCATCTCCCCCTTGGAGCTGGACCTCTTGTTCTGCAGGTAATTGTTCATGAGCATTTTCCGCAGCAGGTTGCCCTGCCAAGGCAAACAAACGTCACCAGTGTCCCCTGCCAAGGCCAGGGCTGAGGCAGAACAGGCTGAGCACCCCTGGGTGCCCTGGGTGGGCTCTGCCAGCCCAGGAGCAGGGCCCACATGGGCACAGATCACAGTGCTCACCCTCTCTCCATACTTATTCCTCTTCACCAGCATCTGCTGCAGCGTCCTCAGCACCTTGATGCAGAGCTTCTCCTCCGTCTCCATCAGGTCCTTGGTGTGCTGCACCAGCCTGGCACAGCAAAGCCATTGTCACACGCTGGGAGGGATCCCTGAGGGAACCACCCTGCAGGCTGCAGGCACACGGGATGAGGGTCCCAACCCCTCCCCAGCACCCCCAAACCAGCCTCACTTGGACAGGAACCCCCCGCTCTCGCATCGCTGGAACGCCTCCGTCCCCTCCATGAACAGCAGCTCCGGCCGGTGCAGGACATCCACCAGCACGGACAGCTCAGCCTCCACCAGCGGCTTCAGGCGATCCTCCAGGGCGTTGATGATGTCCTACAAGCCACAGCACCCCCCTTCAGAGCCAGGGGGACACACAGCAGAGGGACCCTGCCACGCCAGCACCCTCCTGCCACCCGAGCCCCGCCACGCCCTGCCCTGCACCTGCAGCTTCTCGATGATGTTCTTGTAGTCCCACTGGTTTGGGGTGGTGGACACGCGGGGGAAGGTTCGTGTGGCTGCCTTGTAGCTGGAGGTGTTCCTCTGCACCGTGCTGGTGGAGCTGCTGTTGAGCAGGGAGCTCACGTGGGCGTCCAGGTCCATGGGCAGCGCGATGGAGCGGCTCTTGGCTGCGAACAGGGGGGTGTGTTGAGTCAGGGAGTCAGGGGTCTCTGAATTCCTCAGAGAGAAATCAGAGTGCAGGGATTGAATTGAATTAAAGTCTGTGGATGGATTGATTGAAGTGTGTTAAACCACTCACAGATAAAGTAGACATTTAAGTAGAAGTAATTCAGTAATTTAGAGTGAGTTCTAATGCTTTTAGTAAGTGAAAGGTTTCAAATGCCACAGTAGCAGTGAGTGTTCTAGTGAAGGTTGAAATGTACTGATATCTTCAATAGAGGCTCCAGGCCCACAGTTGTAGACAAGAATTAGACATGATAGAGGTATAGTATGAATATTGCTGACATTTTTTAGATAGAACAAGATAGATTGTACGCATAGTTCTATACATAACCTGGTGTGCTAAGAAACTAGAATTCTAATAGCTTAAGGAGTGTGGTCTGAGTTTGCATCTTGGCTTGTTGGAAAAGTCCTATATAAGACTGTGTATTCAGGAGTGTTGTTGCTTTTAGCCATTGGCTTTTGCCAGGGCTTTAAGCCATTAGCTCTTTGCCAGGTTTTTGCTTTGCTACTGCCACTGCCTTTGCCATTGCTTTTTGCTATTGCTTGTCTGTGGACTGCTGAGACTGATGTGCTTGTAATAAGATGTGCTTTGTAATAAATAACCTTTTAACTATTAACTGCTTTGCTTATTTTAGATAACCAAATGAATCAGGACCCTAAGAGCTCCAGAGTTGTGCCTAGAGCACTGGAGGTCCCAAGAACCTCCACAGGGTTGGGACAGCCAGCACCCAGCTGGGTCCCACCATCTATCTGGGCACCCCTTTACCAGCGTTCACCTCATTTGCAGCAGAGATTTGGGGTAAATGCACGAGTAAACTCCTGCAGGCCAGTATGGGCTGGAGTGTTCCCACACACCCCAACAGCCACAGCCCCACACAGGGTGGAAACAAGCCCCAGTCCTGGTTTCTGGCTGGGGAGGCTGCTAGCAGCCTGCCTGGAATTCCAAAGGGAAATCCCCACCCAGAGCCCAGCCACCAGCAAGGCTTTGCACGGTGACTCAGTGTTAACAGCCTGAGTCAGGCACACCGAGGGCAAAGTCCTGCCCAGGGAAAACCACAGTCACTGTTGGCTTTGTGTCCGGGCTGGGACACCCCAGGGAGCTCCCAGCCAAACCCAGGCTCTGGTTATCCCCACATTATCCTGGGTGTGCTGAGATGAAGCTCACAAGGAAGCACATCCTGGAGCTGAATGTCCCCATCCCCAGCTGGCAGCCCCTCACCGTGGTGTCCTGCCACCCCCAAAGGAGGGACAGGGTGTCCTGGTCACTGCTGGGCAGGGACAGCCCAGGATCTCTGTCCCCAGCAGTGGCTCCTTACCGACCATGGCCAGCGTGCGGATGCAGGACTCCACTGAGCTCTTGTGCTGCTGCTGCAGCCACGGGCACTCCAGCAGCCTCATGGTGGACTGGAGCAGCTGCACCACGATGGTCTGGTGGGTCTGCAGGAGACAGCAGTGTCACACACACATCCAAACCGTGTTCTGGGGGCTGGCTGAGGCACTGTCCTCCCCCTGCCACCCTGCCCAGCTCATGACCTGCAGAGAGGTGCTGTTCTCTGAGAAGGGCGAGCTGAAGAAGGCGTTGATGGTGTCCAGCACCACTGTCAGCACATACTTCTCCAGCGTGGCGTCCGGCAGCCGCTTCTCCCGCTTCTTGCACATCTGTGAGGGCAGGGAGGGCGCTGATGGCATGGGCTGAGCTCAGAGGCTGCTGCCACCACACTGAGCTGAGGGATGTGGATGGTGACACAGCTCCTGTGGTCACACCAGGCAGCCCTGGCCATGCCCCAGCCCCCAGTGTGGCAGCTGTGTCCATGCCCTGCAGAAGGCTTCAAGGGACCCTTGGTGACATCACCCTGTGTCCCTCCCACCCAACCCTCCCCATGCACCTGCGCCATGTCCAGGGTGAAGTTCTCAAAGAGGGTCCAGATGTGGTTGCTGGTGTAGATCTCCTTCATCTCCACCTCCGTGTCCACGTAGCAGTGGTTCACAAAGTTCACATAGGCCATTTTCACCTGCCAGGGAGTGGGGAAGAAGCAGGGACAGTGTCAGGGGACGATCCCTGCAGAGCCCCATGTCCTCCTGGCTGCCACCCCGTACCTCTGTGATGCAGTCCTCGTGTGTCACCACACGCACCACATCCTCCAGGGGCAGCAGGGACGTGCACTTGATCTCGGTGTAGACGTTCTTGCCCTCAGCACAGGCAGCCAGCAGGTCCACCAGGGAGATGTGGTACATCAGGGGGCTGTTCTCCTCCACCCCATCCCTGGCTGCTGTCATCATCTCCAGCAGGGTGGCCAGCGAAGCCTTGTCGTTGTAGAAAACCACCACGTCGTCCCCTGCGTTGGTGAGCTGCAGGGAAGGGTCAGTGCTCAGTGGTCACCACTCTGAAAAAGGAGGGTCAGAACCTCCAAGGACAATGGTGTCCCCTCTGCTGTGGGGGATGAGAAGTGGCAGGGAAGGGGCACAAGGATTTGTGTTTACAGGGAAAATCAGGCATTTGCAGCACAATCAAAAATTGTGGGACTCCCAAACTGGCTCTTGGACCTCGCATTGATCCCCTGGAGATGGCTGATGGCCACTCGAGACGGCCACCAGCACTGGGGCTGGCTGGTTCCAGGGAGGATCCAGCACAGCTGGAAGGCTCTTCTCAAGGGAAAAGCCAACAGTGCAGCTTCTGAGAGCCTTGTCCTGCTTCCCCCCACTCCTGACCCACAGGAGATGTCCTCACCTCAGTCATGATCATGTCCTGGCACTTCTTGACATACTTGCCCTCGGCCTTGATGATGGTGTGCAGGAAGTCGAGGTACTGGACGTGGCGGCCGTGGGTGGCCACGCAGTGGATGAAGTGCTGTGGCACCGTCTCGTTGATCTCTGAGCACAGCTGGTAGTTGTTGAGGAAGATGTGCTGCATGGTCTCTGCCTCCAGCAGCTGGGGACAACAGGCAGAGTGAGCTCAGGGGGATGCAGGAGCTGTCCCCAACTCCTGGTGTCTCCTCCTGGCTTTGCCATCCCCTGCTCTCAGCCCCAGCAGCGATGCTGAATTCCCTCCCTGTGCTGCTGCCCCTCCGTGTCCTCTCCTCACCCCTGGGGTCAGGAACAGGTTGAGGTGTTTATGCAGCAGGGCCTGGTTCTCCTGATTGCCAGCACAAAACTTCTGCAGGAACTGGTGGGTGAACTTGAGGATCTCCATCATCTTGGCATCCCCCTGAGGAGGGGAGAGAGGAGAAACCCGTGGAGCTGAGAGGGATGGCAGTGGCAGGAGGCCACTCAGGGGGTCCCTGTGTGCCATCTCTTCCCTGGGTGCTCAGGATCAGTTGGTTTCTGCCCACCCACCTTCTCATAGGGGATCTGCAGCAGGTCCAGCATCACTTTGTGGGCATCCATGTTCTTCAGCAGGCGCTGCTGCTTCTTGCGCACCTGCTCCCCCACCCCGCACATCTTGTTGAGTCGCTCCAGGATCTGGGGACAGAGGGACCAGGGCAGGCAGGGATTGAGCCTGGAGACACTCAGGATGGTCAGCAGCACTGGGGCTGGTTTGCATTCCTAATGCTCCCTCTGTAATCCTGGGTGTTCCCTGCTTTGCTCACAAACCTTGGGGATCATCCCTGCTGCACCATGCAGAGCCCTTGTAGCCATCACCCACCCAGTCCACCCCAGTAAAGGATGTGACAGCTTTTCCCTGTGCTGAGCTAGCAGGAGCAAGCCAGGCTTGGATTTGTTTCTACTGAAGCACAGAATTTGGAAATCCCCCCAGGATTTCACCCCTTTCCTTCCTGCTGGTTTGCTGGGGTTTGGTCTCACTCACCCCCTTCACTATCTGGTAGTTCTCGCTGCTCTTCTCTCCCGGAGCAATGACCTCCTCGTCAGCACCGTGCTGCAGGGGACACAACAGCACTGGGGTCACACTGTGCCCCTCCAACCACACCCCACAGGACCCTCCTGGAGCCATCGAGAGGCATCAGGTGTTGAGTTAAAGTGAGCAGCCCCCCTGCCTCCCAATCCTTTCCCACCCTGGATCCCAGTGTCTTGCTCAGGGCTCTCACCTCCTTCTTCTCCTTCTTGTTCCCCTCCCCTGTGCTCTCCCCTTTGTTGCTGCCCTTCTTGTCCACCCAGAGCTCTGATTTCTCCACCATCGTGCGGAGTTTGTCCAGCTCTGACTTGATCACCTTGTAGTTCTCCACATCCTGGGCTGAGATCAGGAGCTGGACCTGCAGTGACAATCCCAGGGGTTTCCAGTTCGAGGCACAAATCCCACTCCCAGCTCTCCCTCCCAAGGAATGGTCAAGGCTCCACCCCATGCCCCCCACCCACAGCCAGGCATGGGGTGCTCCAGGTGCCCTCACCTGTTTGAAGGTGTGCAGGACCTCCTGCCTCTGGCTGAAGTGCTTGAAGAGGAGCTGCAGGGAGTCGGAGATGAGCGGGGGGTAGTCGTGCATGGTCAGGTGGATCAGCACCCGCAGGAACATCCTCCCTCCCTCGTCATCCACCTCCAGCATGCTGCTGGACTTCCTGGGGTGGGATGGAGGCATTAACAGGAGCTTAGAGGCTGATAGGGGCAGCTTTAGAGCCTTAGAGCCTCAGCCTCCTCATCACCTGCAGCTCCAGCCTGGGTGGGATGGGCAGGAGGGGAAGGGGAGCTATGGGGAGCAGGGACTCACCCCACACCAAACATGGCCTCAGCATGTTCCCCAATCCGGTCCAGGTTCATGGCTGCAGCTGCAGGGAGAGGAAGGGAGTGACAAGGGTGGACAATGCCAGCACTTTGTCTTGGCAGGAACCCACAGGAACCAACCAAGCTCCCTGATCCTGTTCCCACCAAAACACAAACTCCATCCCTCCCTGCCCCCTGCCAGCAGCAGCTGCTGGAGATGTCACTTCTGAGATGTCAGTCCTGCTGGAGATGTCAGTCCTGCTGGAGATGTCACCTCTGCCCCCCGTGTCCCCCTGGCCCCTGGGGTTTGCTGAGCTGGGGGTGTACCAGGAGCAAAGTGGGAGAGTTACTTGTGGAGTCAAAGGCTGGAGCTGTGCCATCAGCTGCGCTGTCCTGCATGGGATAAACCTCCACAAACTCCTTCTTGAAAACAGACAGCAGGTAGGAGATCCTGTAGTCCAGCCGCACATTCAGGATGAACTGGAAGCAGCAGGGAAGGAGAAAGCAGAAGTGACTGAGTGCCTTCTTCACACCAACTGTGCCCCTGCTGGAGAAAATCCCATTACACACCCCCATCCCACAGATCCCACAACTCCATCGGCTCCAACCTGCAAGATCTTCAGGATCTTCAGCTTGGTCTCCATCACCACAATGTTCTCGTTCTCAATGCTCCTCCCTCTGTCCACTTGCTCTGGGGCAGAGCCGGTGCTGAGGCTGGGGGCACTGAAGATGGACTGCTTCCTGCTCAGCACCATGGTGGACATCATCTGCCCCACGCCCTGGATCGACCTCCGCACGTTCTTCCCTGTGGGTTCAGCCACAGTTAGTGTGGGTGGAGAGGGAGGTGGCAGAGGAGCAAGGAAGGACCCACTTGGACAGGAATATGCTCTAGATTTAATCAGAGAATGAGCAGAAGGCACCGAGTATTTCTTCCAGCATGCCCAAGGGCTCACCACCCTATGTCCTACAGCACACCCAGCCACAGCAGCAAGCCAGTGTCTGGTTTTCTTGCCACAAGAACTGGAAAACACTGGGCAGGTCATGGATAGCACTGGGCAGGCCATGGAAGGCACTGGGTAAACCATGGAAAGCACTGGGCAGGCCATGGAAAGCACTGAGCAGGCCATGGAAAGCACGGGGTAAACCATGGAAAGCACTGGGCAAGTCATGGAAAGCACTGGCAGGCCATGGAAAGCACTGGGCAGGCCATGGAAGGCACTGGGCAGGCCATGGATAGCACTGGGGAGACCGTTGAAAGCACTGGGCAGGCCATGAAAAGCACTGGGCAAACCATAGAAAGCACTGGGGAGACCATGGAAAGCACTGGCAGACCATGGAAAGCACTGGGGAGACCATGGAAAGCACTGGGGAGATCATGGACAACACTGGGCAGGCCATGGACAGCACTGGCAGACCATGGAAAGCACTGGGCAGGCCATGGATAGCACTGGCAAACCATGGAAAGCACTGGGGAGACCATGGACAGCACTGGGCAGGCCATGGACAGCACTGGCAGACCATGGAAAGCACTGGGCAAACCATGGACAGCACTGGGCAGGCCATGGACAGCACCTCCCTGGCCATGAGCAGGGACTCACCTGTCACCTCGTCGTTGTAGACCGCCTGCATCATCAGCTGCGGGTTCTGGACGCAGTCGATGATGCCCAGCAGGGTCCGTGTCAGCCGCAGCAGCTCGCTGAAGCTGTAGAAGCCGAAGTAGATGAGGTTGTGGGCAAGGCTGACGACCTGGGGGAGGACAAGGCAGCTCCAGACCTCGCCGTGGCAGGGGGCTGAGCAGAGTCCGTGGTGGGGGACAGTGACATGGCAGGGACAGCAGCACCCAGGGCGTGTCACACCCCACAAGGTGCCGGTGACACCATGGTGCCCGCACCTCGGAGGTGAGCTTGTTCTTCTCCTCGTTGGCGAAGGGCACGGCCTCGCTCACCACGTTGTTGAGATAGTCCTCCACGAACTCCATGGTGCTGGCAAACTTGTTCTTCTTGTCGTCACGCGAGGCGTTGAGGTTGGAGTCGTAGCTGCAGGGGGACACGTCAGGGTGAGCTGGGGACAGTGGGTGTCCTCACACCCTGCTGGCAGGAGCGCTGTCCAGGTGGCTCCTGAGCTACCATGACCAGCAGTGACGCTGTATGAGGAGTTGATGTGGCCAGAAAATGTATATTCTGTCACCATCTGTTAAAACTGGTGGGGTAGTGATTTCTTATCTCTATGGCACATATTCTCTGCTAATGGGCCATCTTTAAACCAGCTGGGGCAATCATCTCTATCTTTCCCATAGCCCATCCTCCCTCCAGGAGATATCTCCTGTTCATGGCCATTGAGTCCCAGTGCATGACTGATAAAATTCCATCATCCCACTGGGAGATGCTCCAGCCAGGGGAGGAGCCAAGCCTTTCCTACCCAGATGAAAAAACCGAGATTTTGGACGGCAAGTCACAGTCTTTCCACTGGATTCCAGAGGAAAACCAGACCTTTCCACATCATCCCTGGACATTCAGAGGAAACTGCACCTTCTCCAGGAGCACTGCTCCAGCTGAACCACGTCTGCCACTGCAGGAGGATGCAGCCACCATTGAATGGGACTGCTGCCACCACCCTGACTGACTGACGGGTGTCAGCTTGGATTCTGACTCTGTCAAAGTTGAGATTGTTCTTTGTAATACTGTATTTCTATTTTAATTTTCCTAGTAAAGAACTATCATTCCTAATTCCCATATTTTTGCCTGAGAGCCCCTTAATTATAATAATTTGGAAGGAGGGACTTTACATTCTCTATTTCAAAGAGAAGCTTCTGCCTTTATTGGCAGATACCCGTCCTTCAAACCAAGACATGACTCCATGACAGATGGACCCCATTTTCTTTTGAGGGCTCAGACCTACCCAAGTCTGCACAAGCACTCCCCCGCCACAGCATCTGCCACCCCTTGTCCCCCAAAGCCATCCCCAGCCCCTGTGTGTCTCACTCTTTGATGGTGATGGCTGTGGGGATCTCCGTCCAGAGCCGTGCAAACTTCACAGGCATCACCAGCTCCTGGGGGTCCCTGTCCACGTGCACGTGCAGCATGAGGTGGCAGAAGGAGGCACGCAGGTCGAAGGGCAGCATCTCATCTGCCATGCACAGGAAGATCAGGTCCACCCCCAGCTGCTGGGAGATCTCCTTGATGGCCAAGTACTGGCGGTCCAGGCACATGCGGGCAAAGAGCTTCAGCTGGTACCTGCCCGGGGTGAGGGGAAGAGGGAGTGAGGCCATGCAACCCTCACAGCCTCACCTGGGCAGGAGGTGCCACAGGAGCATCACCTGTAGTAGCTGAGGACGTTCTCGTCGTGGGCATTGCCAGCCCGGGCCTCCTGTGCCAGCTGCCGGATGCTTTTCTCGTGGTGGTCGTTGTTCTTGTCCGTCCAGGTGAGCCAGACCTCCTCCTCCGAGTACTCGATGCTCAGGTACTCGTGGGTCTGGGACATCTCCTTCACTGGCCTCAGCCTGTGATGGGAAAGGGGAAACCTGGAGATGCTCCCATGGGTGGAGGGGCTGCACCTCGAGGGGTGACAGAGCTTCAGTGGGACCAGGACCACCCTGTACTGGGTTTCTTGTAGGGTGGGGAGGAGGTATTTATAAGGGTTCTATTTAACTCATTATCCTGCTCTGATTTAGTTAAGAATAAATTTCATTCATATCCCTAACTACAGCCGGTTTCACCTGTGATTGTATTTGATGAGCAATTTCTCCTGGTTCTTATCCCAACCCATGAACCCTTCGATAAATTTTTTCTGCCAGCTGCAGAGTGAGCAGCTCTGACACCCTGACATGTGGAATACCTCTCCCTCAGCCACTCACTCAGTTTTGATGAGGATGTCGCTGTTTTTAGAGTCCAGCACACACTTGCAGATCAGCTCCTGGGTGACAGGGATGGCGATGTGGTTGGACACACATAGATCCGAGAGATAATCCAGAAACCTGCCGGGGAGAGGCAGCTCTGCTGTGAGAAGGGGGTTCCCCAGGGCTCCACCTTCCCTTCCCACCCCAAAGAGCCCTGTGTTAGGTTGGTGTGGCCAGAAATGTGGATTCTGTCCCCATCTGTTGCGGCCGGGTGGGGCAGTGACCCTGATCTCCTGGCACATATTCTCTGCTAATGGGCCATCTTTAAACCAGCTGGGGCAATCATCTTTACCTTTCCCATGACCCACCCTTCATCCAGGAGGTATCACCTGTTAATGGGCCATTGTTACAAACTGGGTGTGGCAGCGATGCTTATCTCTGTGGGAGATATCTCCTGTTAATGGGCCATTGTTACAAACTGGGTGTGGCAGTGATCTTTATCTCCTGGCACATATTATCTGCTAATGGGCCATCTTTAAACCAGCTGGGCAATCATCTTTATCTTTCCCACAGCCCATCCTCCCTCCAGGAGATATCTCCTGTTAATGGTCATTGAGTCCCAGTGCATGACTGATAAAATTTCATCATCCCACTGGGAGATGTTCCAGCCAGGGCAGGAGCCAAGCCTTTCCTACCCAGATAAAAACTGAGATTTGGAACACCAGAGCACCTTTCCCACTGGATCCCAGAAGAAAGCCAGACCTTCCCACATCATCCCTGGACATTCAGAGAAAAACTGCACTTTCTACAGGAGCACTGCTCCAGCTGAACCACATCTGCCACTGCAGGAGAATGCAGCAACCATTGAATGGGACTGCTGCCACCACCCTGACTGACTGACGGGTGTCAGCTTGGATTCTGACTCTGTCAAATTTGATATTGTTCTTTGTAATACTGTATTTCTATTTTAATTTGCTTAGTAAAGGGACTTTACATTCTCCATTTCAAAGAGTAGCTCCTGCCTTTCTTGGCAGACACCTGTCCTCCAAAGCAGGACGAGCCCCCACACGCACCGTGGCTCGCGGTTCTTGCGCACCAGGCTGACAAAGGTCTCCACCTCGGTCTTGGTGATGTGCTTCTCCAGCAGCTTGCGGTTGTTGTGCAGCAGGGCCGTGATGGTGTCCTCGGCCAGGATGTCGTAGCCGATCTGGGACTGCATCATCCCGAACTGCTTGGCAATGTGCTCCTGCAGGGGCACAGAGGGGCTGTGAGCGGTGCCCCCCTGTCCCCCCCGGGGCTCCACGGGGAGGGGGAGGCGCCCCCCGGCACCTGGTTCTTGCGGTAATCCTCCTGCGAGTGCCGGAGCACGCGGTAGCACAGGCGGAACATGTACTGGTAGGGAGCATTCTTCTGGTCCGACAACTCTTCCAGCCTCACCAGGGGCCCTTCCCCGCCCTTGTCCTTGAAAGGGGCTTTCAGGATCCCAAAGATCTGCCAAAAAAAGAGATCAGGGCTGTGTCCTGCTCCACACCAGCCCCCTGTGCCGGTCATGGTCATGACCATGGCTGGACACCATGACTTGAGACCATGCCCGGTGGGATTTTCCATCCCTCTGCCCCTAAAGTGAGCAGGACAGGACACCTCCACGTCTCCACATCCCTTGCTGGGATGCAGGGCCCCAGGGCCACCCACCTGCTTCAGGATGTTCTGTTCTCTCATCAGCTTCTGCCGCTCCCTGTTGGGTTTGGTCACCACGATGTCCAGCACGTTCTGGCCATTGTTGGGGACATCGCTGACAAAAAACACCAAGTCCTCCAGCAGCTGGATCACAAACCTGCCAAGGGACATGAGGTGAGCGGGCTGGGGACTGTTCACCTGCCCAGACTCAGGTCCCTGCAGTGATGCTGGTGGGTTTTGGGGAGCAAAGAGCCTCAGAAACCTGCCAGGGGAGCTGCTGGCCGATCCTGCTCTGCCTGCTGGACATCAATGCCTAGATTTTCAGCCCCTATGGATCCTATACCTGTCAGGGGGAATATCTGAGGGGCTTTGCTTGTGGCTTACACCAGGGATTCTGCATTTAGCACTGCTGCCCCTGTGGCCACCCCTGTGGGGCCCATGTGGGCTAGGCTGGCAGGACGGCAGCCGCTCGCTCTGTCCCACAGGGATCTGTGTTTGCTCAGGAAGCACCAGGAACCCACCCACCTAAAAATAATACAGTGACTAAGGCAGCTGCCCCTATCGTGGGGCCATCTCCCAGCCCCTCAGATATTTTTCTAGGATATTTTTCTAGGATATTTTTCTAGGATATTTTTCTAGGAGGGGCCAGAGCCGTTATCTGGTTTCCTCGCCAGGCTCCTGGGAGAAGTAGGAGTGGATTAGGGTTGTGGGTGGCACCAGCACCAGGCAGGAGCCTCATCCTGCTGGGGAGTCCCTGGAGGAGCCCAGCACAGCCCCATCTCCCAGGGGCTTTTTTACCTGCGATCATTCTGGCTGAGGAAACCCTCGTTCATCTTCTCCACCACGTTGGCCAGCATGGAGCTGGCGTCGTTGGCAAAGTCCAGGTCCCGGATCTCAGACACGGGCACAGAGACAATGGCAAAAGCTTCTTTGTCCTCTTTGGTGGGGCACGTGCCCAGCTGGGAAGCAACAGAGAAGCAGCATCACACAGATAGGGCCATGCAGGGGTGTCCCCAACATCTGCCACCACCCCTGCTGGCATCAGTGACCCAGTTTGTCCCCATCAGAGGGGCTGGGGCGGGCTCTGGGTGACTAGAGGGGGCTCTGGGTGACTAGAGGGGGCTCTGGGTGACTGGGATGGGCTCTGGATGACTGGGGTGGGCTCTGGGTGACTAGAGGGGACTCTGGGTGACTGGGGTGAGCTCTGGATGACTGGGGTGAGCTCTGGATGACTGGGGTGGGCTCTAGCTGACTGACGTGGACTCTGGATGACTGGAGTGGGCTCAGGGTGACTGAGATGGGCTTAGGGTGACTGGGGTGGGCTCTGGGTGACTGGGATGAGCTCTGGGTGACTGAGATGGACTCAGGGTGACTGGGATCAGCTCTGGGTGACTGGGATGGGCTCTGACTGACTGGGGTGGGCTCTGACTGACTGGGGTGGGCTCCAGGCTGGTGTCCACCCACCCCAGGGTGTTTCAGGGTTCCAGTCACTATCCAGGGCACTGGGAGGGAAGGAGCACCCACAGAGCTGTCAGGGAGCAGGCAACAAGCCCAGGGGGAGAGGAGGGAGCTGTACCATGAGGCGGATGGGCCGCTCCTCATCGATGTCGATGGGCACGTTGGTGCTCTGGATCCAGGTGTTGGTGCACAGGTGGCGCAGCCTCACGTAGGAGTTCCTGCCAACAGCAGGGTGTCCTGGTGAGTGACCCCCATGTGGACACTGCCCTGCCCAGCACTCAGCCTCCCCTGACCCCCAGCCGTACCGTGGCACGAAGGAATCTGTTTTCTGCAGCGTGGTGGGGTCCAGCTCGAAGAGGGAGGCGATGTCGTTGCCGTGGGGCACGGCCACCAGCCGGTACTTGATCTTCTCCCCGGTGTTCCTGCGGCTGGCACGGCTGCTGCCCCCCTGCACGGTGGGGAGGGGTCTCTGAGCCCGGCTCGGGGGTCCCCAGTGTGGGGACACAGCAAAGCTTTGCCAGGGCTGAGCTTGAGCGGAGCACAAGCGGCGTGGATGCACCTGAGCTACGAGACCTCCCCCTGATCCAAACCTCACCAACAGCACTGAAAAACCCCCCTGAGCATCCAGCTCTCTCATCTACCAAGCATTTCCCTGTGGCCTGGGAGCCAACATCCAACTGGGATGGTTTTGGCAGGGTCCTCTCAGGGTGGGACACTGCTCTAAGTGCGGGTGGGGGGTGCTGTGCTGGCACAGTGGGACAGATTCTGCTGCAGCCCCCTCAGGGGCTCTGTTTTGGGGCATTTCCCTGCTTTCAGGCCCTGGCTGAGAGCTGGCGTGGTTGGGGCAGCGGCAGCAGCGGTTCTGCTCACCGTGGGCGCTGCTTTGGGCTCAGCCACGTCTCCTTTATAACTTGGGTTTTCCTGAAAAGTTAAAGAGGGAGATGAAAAGGCAGCTGTCAGTCCTCCCGCTCGGTCCCTCCAAACCCCTGGGGATGGATGGATGGATGGATGGATGGATGGATGGATGGATGGATGGATGGATGGATGGTGTGTGATCCCTACTCCTGCCTTCCCTGAGCACAGCACGGAGAGGAAACCTGCCCAGGTGGGGCTGGAGGGTGTGACCTGAGCCCAGTGCACGGTGTCCCAGCCCTGGGGGAGCCCAGGGGAGCAGACCTGGGCTCTGTGTGGTAGCAAGAACCCCCTGGAGGCTCCAGGCTGAGCTCCCAGTGAGCAGCACCAGCCCAGGATGGGCTCAGTTCCAGATCTTCTTTCCTGTTCAGGTGTCAACTGAGTGACTTTGGGTTTAAAGCACCCATTTCAGAGCCCCAGTGTTTGCTGTTTTTCCATCCTGCAGTGAAGGAAGGGGCCTGAGGTTTGCCCTTGGGTGTCTTCTCCAGCTGGGGAGCATCCCCAGGATGTCCCTGCTGCCCTGGCACCAAGCACAGCCCAGGTCCTGGCAGTGCCAAACACACCCCAGTACCCAAGAGCAGCAACTCTATCAGGAGGCCTCAATCTGGCCTTAAAAGGGAGAAGAAAATCCTGGCAGATGCTGCTTCCAGACCAGCTTTGCCCCCACCCTCTGCCAGGTGAGGACAGCAGGATGAGTCATGTCCCACTCCCAGGCTGTGCCAGTCAGTCCCTTGGCATGGGGTGAGCACAGAAACGCCCCAGCCACCCCCTCCCATCCTCCTGGGCCAGAAAAAGAGCCAAACCAGCCATCTGAGCAAGTGAACCCCTTCACTGGGGGACTCCAGGGGGAAAGTTTGGTCCTAAACAAGGTAAATGATGATGGTGATCAGGTGTCAACATTTGCAAACAAGGAGGAGTCACTGGGGCTACCAGAGCAGACCGGAGGAAACGCTCCCTGCCCGAGGTGGGCACTGCCTTTGCAAGGGGTGCCACAGCCCCAGGGCACGTCCCTGCACCCCTGTGCCACCCCCTCACCTCAGCTGCCAGGTAGTTGCCCGTGGCGAGGTGCTTGAAGCGGTACAAGCCATTCCAGTGGCCGGCGCCCCCTCGGCACGGGTCGTGGTGAACCACCTGGGGAGGCAGGGGAGAGAGAGCTCAGCCACGGCACAGGAGGGGCTGGGACATCCCCAAACGCCCCCTCCACAGCCTCCCTGCTCACCTCCACCTCCCACAGGGCGTTGGAGCTGGTGGCCGAGGTGGCTGACTGGCGCAGGGTGGTGCGGAGGAACACGTGCAGCTTGCCCTTGTACTCGTCACAGGTGAGGAACTTCTCCTGCTCGGCGTGGAACAGCCTCACCACGTCCCCCTGCACCACAGGGACATGGGGGTGAGGGACAGGTTCAAAGAATCCTGCAGTCTTTCAGGTGGGAAAAGACCTCCAAGATCGTTAAGTTCAATCTTTCACCACGATGGCCACTAAAGCATGTCCTGAAGTCTGTCTGCTCATTTTTTAACACTTCCAGGGTTTCTGACTGTCCTGGGGAGTCTGTTCCTATGTTTAACCACTCAGGCAATGGAGAAATTTCTCCATGGCTCTCCTGCAGTGCATTTCCTCTTGTGACCCCTCATGCTGCAAAGGGGACAGGATTCCTCCTGGACACAGCTCCCAGCTGCATGGCAGGACTGTGGGACAGGGCACTGTCACCTCTTTCCACCCAACCTCCCTGAGCTCTGCCAACACCTGCCCCAGGCAGCACAAATGCTGCTCTGAGCCCAGGGGACAGGGCACAGGCACCCTGCACTGCTACCACTGCCCTGATCCACGCAGTGACCCCTCTGCTTCCACCCCCAGGGGATAAAATGACTGAATCCATCCCTTTCCACCCTGCAGCAGGCAGAGGCTCCACTCCCCGACGTGATTAAGGCATTAACACCCCAGCAAGGAGGATGTGGGGAGCTGGGAGAAGCACAGAGCCTGGGGATGAAGGGCTGTAAGATCCTATCAATCCACATCCATCCAGCTGCTTCCTGGAGCACGAACAATAGCTCAGCAGGGAAAGTTCCTTTCCCAGGCAGCAGCCACCCTGCTGCAGGGCTGAGCAGTGGAATTGTCCCCAAACAAGGAGCCACTGCTGGCACTGCGTGGGCCTGGGGTTGTCCCCAAAAGTTAATTTAACACCCTGAGGTCGGTAATTTGTGCCAGCAGATCCTAAAATATCCCACTCAGCCTCACTGTGCTGTTCTCCAGGTGACGAATTCTCCCAGGAATTGCAGCCCTCAGGGCAGGACCTCTTGTTTGCCCTTGTCACAGAGCCAGGTGGCTGCTCACACGTCCTGTCCCCCCGGGTCCTGCACAGCCAAACCTCCTCCCTTACCCCCTTCAGCACTTCCTCCAAGTGGTCGCAGAACTGCATGAACAGGTTGATTTTCCAGCTGGTGTTACAATTGACCGAATTCACCTACAGAGTGAGAGAGCGCGGTCACGACCCCAGAACAAAGGGAAAAAAAGGAAAAAGGAGGAAGAAAGCCAAGCCCTCCTGTACCTCCTTGCAGCCAGCATTGTCAGCCAGCTCGTAGTTGCTGGCGTGCAGCGGCTGCCCGGCGTTCACAGGGTTCAGGATCACTTTGTCTCCCACGACTACCTGGGGAGCAAAATGGGAAAAGGGCAGCGAGGATGAGAGCGAGTGCCAGGCACAGAGCTGTGCACAGCCCTTCAGGGACTGCTGGGCCCCACACTCACGTTATCCCCGTTGCTCCTGAGCTTCCAGAAGGGCTGGATGAAGAGCCAGGAGCCCTCGTTGCCGGTGGCATCCAGGGTGACGCGCATGGCGTTTTTCTCCAGCAGCGCCGGCAGCCGCTTGTTCACCGTCAGGTACTTGTTGCTCTTCATGTGCAGCAGCTGGAGGAGCCAAGGGTGGGAGAGATGAGACCCCCAAGGCTCCCCCAAAGCCCACCAGTCCCTTCCCAGGTGTGCTGGATCCCTGCTGGATCCGTACCTGGATGACGCTCCCGTACTTCACCACGTCCCCATGCACCTTCTTGTTCTCTGTCTCGTTCTGCTTCTGCTCCATCTGGGCAGCGTGCTGTTCCAAAAGGAGAAGAGCTGAGTGTGCAGCAGCACCCTCCTCCCTCCCCAGGAGCTAATCCCAGCAGGATTCTCACAGCCTGGGCTTTGGGAAGGGCTGGGATCAGGGTCAGCATCCCTCTGTCCTCCAGGGCCACAACAGGGAGCACCCAAGAGCTCCATGGTGTTACCCTGACCAGCCCTGGGAAGTCCTTAAATTGAAGACTTTAAAAATTAGGGCAGGGACAAAACCACACCAAAATTCCTCCAGGACAGCAGGATTTGGGGTAACACCGAATGAGGGCTGGGCTCAGGGTGGGGATGGGGTAAAACACCCAAAATAGGGGCTGTGGGGGCTGAGGGCTCTCAGCAGCACCAAAAGGAGCCAAAGGCACCGTGCCAGCAGTGCTGTGCCCAGAAATGGAGCAGGCAGGGACCTGCTGCTGCAGGATGTGTCCCCAGGAGTGGAGCTCAGCAGCCCATCTCCAAAACCACAGAGATTTTCCATGTGCTGGCTCTGGCAGTGATGGGATGCTGACACATGTCAGCGAGGCAGGAACTGTTCCCACGGCACATCGGGGAAGGGCGAGTGAGCACCAACAGCCCCGGGGCCAGGCTGGGCACAGCCCCGGCAGCTCCAGCCCAGGCTCCCCCAAAGCTGGGATGGGAACAGCGAGGGATGGAGCAGGGAGAGCCTCTGCCCTTTCCCATCCTGCTCTCACCCCTTTCACCTGAGGGCAGAGGGATTGGGAGGAGCCAAGAATTTCCTACCCAGATAAAAACTGAGATTTGGAACACCAGAGCACCTTTCCCATTGGATTCCAGAGGAAAGCCAGACCTTTCCACATCATCCCTGAACCTTCAGAGGAAACTGCACCTTCTCCAGGAGCACTGCTCCAGCTGAACCACATCTGCCCCTGCAGGAGGATGCAGCCACCATTGAATGGGACTGCTGCCACCACCCTGACTGACTGACGGGTGTCAGCTTGGATTCTGACTCTGGCAGTGTTTGGGATTGTTCTTTGTAATACTGCATTTCTATTTTAATTTTCCTAGTAAAGAACTGTTATGCCTAATTCCCATATCTGAGGGATTTGTCTTTGCAAACAAGTTGTAGATCTGCTGGTAGATAAAATCAGCACTAAGAGATAAAAAAAACAATGGGATGGATTCCACTGATTGATGAATGGAAAAAAAAGATATTTGCCTTTACAAACAAACTGCAGATAAATGAAATTGGATATCAGAAGAAACAATGAGGAAAAACTATGAGTTCTATAAGAATTAAAAATTTAAAGGGAGGGGAATCTCAGGTATCAGGTGTTCTGGGAATTCTGTGCCTCTCAAGTGCCTCAGCCCACAGGGAAAGAAAGAGGGAAATCAGGATAAAAAGGAGGCTGCATCCTCCCAAAATTCTAGAGATCCCAGGGGAATGCCCCATGGCCTCTCCCTTTATTCAAATAAATCAAAAGGCTCCTCTGCCTCCTTTTTGGACATTAACCTCTGGTGTTTGTGCATTAATTTTCCTGACACTACCACGGGCATGGTGAGCAGGACTTCTCCACTCCAGACCTGGCTGCTGCTGCCTCAGGAGATGCTCCCAGCCCTGGGAGATGCTCCCAGCCCTGGGAGATGCTCTCAGCCCTGGGAGATGCTCCCAGCCCTGGGAGATGCTCTCAGCTGTCCCAGGCTGGAGCCTGGCAGGGCTGGGCTGAGCTCTGGCCGTGAAGGGGAACAGCAGGAGCAGCAGAAAGGAGGGAGGAAATGGCAGAATCTCTCTGTAAGACAAGCCCAAACCAAGGTGCAATCAATCAGGCTCAGAAATGAGCTCTGGGTCCACTCGTGGCCAGCACACTGTGACGTTACAGCCCCGACTAAGGGAGCAGGAAAATGGAAAAAAAATGGGGGAAAAAAGGGAAAAAATGGGGAAAAAATGGGGAAAAATGGGGAAAAAATGGGAAATGGGGGTTCTGTGTGCCAGTGACCACACAGGGCTAGACCTGGCAGCTGGCACTGCCCCTGTCCTGGCCGAGCAGAGCTGGGGTGAGGGGCTGGCTCAGGGCCCCATTAGATGATTTTCAGTGAAATCTCTCCCCAGCCTCGGTTTTATGAATCATCCTCGGGCCTCGCCAGCTGCCTCAGGCCATTGTGCAATGTTTGATGTGGGCCCTGGCCAAGGCTGGGGGAAGCCAACGGGAGCCTTTCCCTTCCCCAGCCCTTTGGAGCACGGCCTGGGATCAGGGCTCTCCCTGCATGGGTGCCCTGGGGTGTTCTGGGGTGTCCTGGGGTGCCCTGGGGTGCTCTGAGGTCCTGAGGGGTGTCCTGGGGTGTCCTACAGAGCCCTGGGGTGTCCTGGGGTGCCCTGGGGTGCTCTGATGTGCTGAGGGGTGTCCTGGGGTGTTTTTGACAGTGTCCTGGGGTGTCCTGAAGTGCTGAAGGGTGTCCTGGGGTGTTTTGGGGTGTCCTGAAGTGCTGAAGTGTATCCTGAGCTGCTGAGGGGTGCCCTGGGGTGCTGAAGGGTGTCCTGGGGAGCCCTGGTGTGCAGGGCTGTGCTCCCAGAGCTCCTGTCCCACTGCACCTCAGCACAAGAAGCATGGGGAGGGTGACACAGCAATGGCTGGGCAGGGGACAAGGGTGAGAACACAGCTGGAAATCCTTTCTCATCCCAAAGCAGCGTCACCAGAGGGCTGGATGCCATCACCCACCCAGCTCTGGGCCTCACCTGGAGCTTCTGCAGCAGCACCACGTCTGCAATCTTGTCCTTGTCCTGCTTGGTTTGTTTGGCCTTCCAGTACTGCTTCTGGGCAGAGTAGCGGTTCATGGGACACACCTTGAAGAGGCAGTCTGGGGACAGAGCAGAGCCTGTGAGGCTGCAGGGTGTCCCCAGTGTCCCCACGGGGCAGGGACACTCCTGGAATGGAGTGTTGGGAAGGATGAATCAGGAAAACCTTATAAATATGATTGGCTAGCAAAAGAGAATATGGAAACCATAAGAAAGATTGAAATGAAAGCCATCCTTGAGATACCAAACCTTAACTGCTAAATAACTAGAAGACAATAGGATGGCTGGCCAAAAGTAATCCCCTCTTGATAGAACAATGGTCCAAAGGTCAGAGAAGACCCTGCTAGCTTGGCAGAAAGGGCTCCAAAGAGCAGTTTTTAGGGTTTAAAGTACAACACATTATGGTAATGTAATAATTCTTATAGGCTGTATGTAAATGCTGTAGGATTTGTATCTTGTATTAGATTGGGTAGTGGAAATTAGAATATTCAACATAGAAGAAGATTTATTGTATTGTAAAGGGGGAAATCGTGCTCCTACCTCTCTTCCTTCCCTCTCTTACCTCTTAGAACTCTCACTGCCCCCCACTCTCTCTCTGCCCTGCTCCAGCTGCAGCTGGCAGCTCCCAGCAGGGCCCTTTTCACCCATGCCCTGTGCAATAAACCACAAGTTTCAAGACCAGAAAATAGAGAGTGCCTGAGTTTGTCCTGACCATCGTAGACTCTCCTGCAGACCAGGTCCCCCCATAGACCAGGGAGACACAGCAGGGGCTGCTGGGGTCACATCACATCAGCTGCTGGGCCAGCTTTAAATCAGGATAAATAACGAGTCCAGGAATGACTGCACTGCTTGGACTCGTGGTTAGAAGTGTTCCCATCGGAAATGGCTGTGCTGTTCGGGAAGGGAAGCTTCAGGGGGGAGCAGAGCTCTGATGGAGCCCAGCTGCACCACAGGAGGAGAGGATCCCGGCAGGCTGGGACAAAATCAGCCACCTCCACGTCCCTTGTCACCCACGGGACACCCTGAGCGGGCAGAAGGTGTGGGAGGGACCTGTGGTGGCCGTGCCATGGGGACACACACACCCCTCCCTCCGTGACCTGCATCACCAGCCCTGGATGCTCCCGAAATCTCCGTGTCAGCAGCTCTATTTTGAGATCCTAAAGGATGCACAAGATGCATCCCAGCTCCTCCGAGCTCCCCCTGCACTGCAGATCGGCCTGACCCGCCTGTTTTTCCCCCAGGATGGTGGGTGGGAAGTGCAGACATCCCCGGCCAGGCTCGGGGAGCAGGAGAGCAGATGTCTGCAGACAACGAGGCTCTCACATCTCCCAGCCCCCTTCCCGTGCAGGAAGGGCTCTGCAGCCTCAATCACCCTCATTATGCCTGAAATAGCAGCCCAGAAAGTTCAGACACAAAAAAGAAAACGAAAAAAAATTTAAAAAAAAATCCCTTCCCTGTCTGGCGGCGGGCCCGAGTCGCTGGCGAGCTCGTGTTTATTTACCTGGGAGTGCCGCTGGGGCAGCGCCGAGCGCGGCTCTCACCGGCAGCGCTGCGGCAGCGCCGCCTTCACATTTCGATTCACAGCCCCGCTTGCCAGTGCTACAGCCCGGTTTGCCCATGGCACAGCCCCGTTTGCCCATGGCACAGCCCCGTTTGCCCATGGCACAGCCCAATTTGCCAGTGCCACAGCTCGGTTTGCCCATGGCACAGCCTGGTTTGCCCATGGCACAGCCCGGTTTCCCCATGGCACAGCCCCATTTACCAGTGCCACAGCTCGGTTTGCCCATGGCACAGCCCCGTTTGCCAGTGGCACAGCCCCATTTGTCAGTGCCACAGCTCGGTTTGCCCATGGCACAGCCCGGTTTGCCCATGGCACAACCTGGTTCGCCCATGGCACAGCCTGGTTTGGCAATGACAAAGCCCAGTTTGCTGACAGCACAGCTCGGTTTGCCAGTGGCACAGCCCAATTTGCCCATGGCACAGACAAATTTGCCCGTGGCACAGCCCAATTTGCCAATGGCACAGCCTGGTTTGCCCATGGCACAGCCCAATTTGCCCATGGCACAGCCCAATTTGCCCGTGGCACAGCCCAATTTGCCCGTGGCACAGCTCAATTTGCCCGTGGCACAGCCCAATTTGCCAATGGCACAGCCCAATTTGCCCATGGCACAGCCCAATTTGCCAATGGCACAACCTGGTTTGCCCATGGCACAGCTCAGTTTGCCAATGGCACAGCCCGTGCCAAGCAGCTGGAGCAGCCATGTGCCCCAGCACCTGCAGTGCTCTCCGTTAAATATGAATTAATGGGAAATGCTGCAAAAGCTGCTGGTGGGAAGGGGGAGGTAAAAAAAGAATAAAAATCCAGCGCAGTGACTCTAAAGCCTGGCTGTGAGCATGCCCTGAGCAGGTTTTGCCAGGAGGGAAACTGAGGCACGGCGGGGCTTGCGTGCAGAAAATCGGCAGCACAGCTTGGGCTGGGAGCTCGAGATTTTGGTATTTGGTCTGAAGAATTGCCAGATTTATGAAATGTGGATTGGAGTGGAAAACAGGGAAGGTGAAGGAAGCTCCTGCCCAACACTGCCCAGAGGGAGCAGCTCGGTGGGGCTGACCTGCCAAGACCCAGAGTGGCTTTGGGGACAAAAATTCCCATCCAGAGAGACTTTGAGGGCAAAAATTCTCATCCAAAGTGGCTTTGGGGGGCAAAACCCAAAAGAGTGACTTTGGAGATAAAACTTCCTGTCCAGAGAGGCTTTGGGGGGTAAAACTTCCCATCCAGAGTGGCCTGGAGGGCAAAATGTCCAGGTGACCCTTTTTTGGGGACAGCAGTGGCACAGCTGGGGGTCCCGCTGCCCCCTTGCCTGGCAGGGTGGAAGATTTTCCTGACATGCCTGAACTGGGCTGGGAAGCGCCTCAGCAAGGAAAGAAACCGGGAAAAAAAAAATGCAAATAACGGAGAGGTGTCGAGCGTCTCTCCGAGGAGCCGCGGGCAGGAGCAGCTCCCAGGTGGGTTGTGGCATTTCCAAAGAACTTTTTGGAGCTGAACTCGGCAGGAGGGTCCCGTTTTCCCAGCGGGAAGCCCCGGCACGACCCGTGTGCGCCTCAGGATAGGGCAGGGTCCGGCCACAGGATGTGGGGACGGCGACAGCGCATGAAAATCCCCTGCAGCCCCAGCCCTTGTTTCCACCTCGCTGCAGGCGATGGCTATCGAGCAGGGAGAGCTCTACCTTTCCGGCCATTAAAACAAACGCCTGGATATCCTGATAGCGAGAGCAGCGAGCAGGGCTGAGCCCAAAAAACCTGCGGCTGGAAAAGAGATTGAAGGCACAAGCACATGGCCGGGCAGGCTGCTCATCCCAGAAATTTGGGAATGGAGCTGGGCAGGGCTGGGGGGTGCTGGAGATGCTGGATGGGTGCTAATTAGACTCATGAATAAATTAACGGCAGTAACTCCCATGGAGAGCCGGTTTAATGCTTGGTGGAAAAATATCTTGAGATATTTTGGGGTGTTGGGGGAGAGGAGGGATAGGTGCTGTTAAAATCACTCTGAGAAAAAGGTGGAGGCACAAGGCAGAGTGGGGAACTTAAAAGTCTTATTTAAGAGAAGACATAAAATGACAACAGGGGGGATGAAAGGAGCAGCTGCCCTAAACCAACCCCAAATCCAGCACCACAGGCAGGGGTTTGGGGAGATTTCCCAGCTCTCTAGGCCCTGGCTGTGTGATCCAGGCACTGAGATCCTGCTGGGATAGACCCTTCCCTGAGTGTAGAGCATCCTGGGGCGGTCAGGAACAGGCCAGCACTTCCCAGCTGGGTGCAGGGCAGAGCTGTGCCCCTGTCCCATCCCTGCTGTGGATGCTCAGGGCCAGGATTGACCCCAAAGCTGCCCCATCTCACCTCGGAATTTCTTGGGGGGGTTGTCCAGGTCTCCAGCCGCCGGCTCCACCACGCACCGATCGTCCACCAGCCTGAGGGGGACAAAAAGCAGGGTGAGGAACAGCAGGATGGCAGCAGCAATGAGTGGTTGTGCCACCATCACCTGGCCCTGAGTGACAAATCCAAAGCTGCACCTCCTGTTTCCCACCTGGAAATATTTTTCAGGAGCTGAGCACCCCTTCCCTCGGCTCCCAGTGCTTCCGGCTGTTTTCCATGCTGCTCCCCAGGGTTTGTGCAGCAGTGAAGGACCAGGGAAGGTTTGTGGCCATCACTCCAGGCCTTTTGCTCTGTGACTTGTGCCAGAGGGGATCCTGCCCTGCCCAGCTCCCTCCTGGCACACAGAGCTCTGTTATTGCACCCTTAATCCAGCAAAAACGGGAGGAGTCCAGCTTGCATTCACCAGCTCTCCTTGTCTGGCTGGGAACTCTTCCCACAGGGACAGGGAAGGTGCAGGAGCTGAGGATGGAGGTGGCAGGGCCCCCCAAACCCAGTTATTAATTATTATCTGATCAGAGCTGCAGGCTCTGCCCATCAGATCAAGGCTCCGTGTCTCCTCCCTGCCCACCTCTGTTTTCCCAGCGCTGAGCAAAATCCCTCGGGCTTGGGGCTGGGGAACTGATCAGTTGGGGGCTGATTTTGGGATGGATGGTTGTTTTTCAGAGTTACCGAGAACAGCCAAGCAGAGCCCGGCAGGGGGATCTGCCCGGAGCACAGAGGGGCGAGCACGGCCCGAAGGGCTCCGTGTGCTGGGAGCTCCTGCGAGGCTCCCGGGGGAACCGGCTGCTCCAGCAGGACAGGCTGGACCCGCCCGCCCGCTTTCCCAGCCCCGGGAAGGCAGGAGGAGCTGGGAGCGAGAGGGGAGCGTGTCCCCATCTGCCAATGTGCCTCCTGGAGGGAGAGAGCATGGTGGGACAGGGGACAGTGCCAGCCGGGAGCAGTGAGGTGCGACAAAGGCAAAGCGCATCCTGCGCTCTCCCCGCCGCCCCCGAATCACTCTCGGGGTGCCCAAGAAACCAAACGACCCGAAAATCGCTGGAGATGGGCGCGCTGCTCTGTAAAGGGATAAAAATCAGGCAGATCCATCCCACTCGCAGATCCAGCCTCCTTCCCTCTGAAGAGGGAGGATTCCTTTCGCTCGGCAGAAAGGAATTTGGCCTCGTTGCTGATGGATGGGGACCCGGGACCCTGGTGCTGCCGTGTCCTCGGTGAGGAGGCTGGGCTGGCACCGGGCTCTGACACCCCTGTGCTCATCAAGGGAAGAGCAGCCTCAGATTTCACATCAAGACAGAAAAGCAATTTGCCTGGTGGCAGCAGAAGCTTCAAAACAATTAGCAAAGACCTGGAAGGTTGGAAAAACCCCAAAGCCACGAGCTGCGGCCAGACAGGGCTGCCCTGGATTTCCAAATGCCCGTGGGCAGCAGCGTAGGGGATTTAGGTCTGTCCAAACTCCTTTTCCTTGGGTCATGACAGCAGGGAAGTAGCCTGGGACATTCCCAAATCCCTGCAGGGCACGGAGCCTTGGGAGGGCAGGGAAGGAGGGAAAGGGGAAAACCAGAGCGGCTGCAGCAGCACAAGGGACATGCAGAGCCCCAGGCCAGCCCTGGTGTCACTCGGGGGCAGTTTTGGTTTTTGTTCTGCTATTTTAATGGGGTCAGGGCAGAACAAACCCTTGGGATGTGCATGGGAGCAAAAACCACCGAGGGCTGAGGACACCAAGTTTCACCAGGAGTGAAACCCTGATCCTCAGCACATCCCCAGCTCCCATCAGCTCCCATAGAGGCAGAAGGGATTAATTAATTCATTTATCTCTGCATTTTAACCCCAAAATCCTTCACTCTTATTGCTGGAGGAAGCGCCTGACCTGTCGGGTTTATTTTCAGCACTGAAGAAAACAGCACGGGAGCCTCTCGCTGCTGCACCGGGCAGGATTAGTGACAGTGACCTGCCAGCCTGGAAATCTTAATTAGTTAACGATCTCAAGGCACTTTCAGCGTCTTTAATCCCAGGATTACACACTCGGCAGGAACGCGAAGTGCTCTTTTTATTAAACTGATACTTTGGGCGAACTTTCCTCAGTTAAAAAAATTGCTGAAAATAATAATAAAAAAATAAGGGTTCTGACAGAGTGGACATGAGTCACCTGGAAGGCTGCTGGGGCCAGGCCACGCTCCCGCTGAAAACCGGAATTCCCGCAGTGGGATGGGCCAGGGGAGCTCCCTAAAGAGCAGCGGGAATGTGCGAGGGCACTTTTTAATGGGAAAGCGGTGTCCGAGCACCGGGAGGAGATCCTGAGCGGGGCAGGAGGCGGGATGCACCCACGGAATGTCATTTTGCCATCCCAAATTCCCCCCCCTCGGGAGCAGGAGGGGCGGGATCCAGCTCTGATGAGCCCCTCAAGGCGCTGGCGAGCATCTGGCTGGCTCTTAGCCCCGGAGTCCTCGCCGAGCTTCCAGCGGGGCTTCCTGGGGCTTCCAAAAGCCGAGCACAAAGTGATTCCCTGGCCCGGGGCCAGCGCGCTTGGACTCGTGCGAGGCAGAGCTTTCCCCGAGGTCAGGGCAGCAGGAGCTCGGCCAGAGCTGCAAAATCCGGGGCAGTCGGACCCTCCCGACCCCTCCCCGGGGATGAGCCCCAGCTGGAGCTCGATGGATTGAGCAAAAACCTCCCCCAGACGTGGCACAGACGATGCCAAGGGGAGCTGAGGCACGCCGGGGTCCAGGGAGGGCTCTGGGAGAAAGGAAACCCCACCAGAGCCGGGAGAACCCCAATACAGAGCCCAGCGATCGCTGAGGTGAGGAAAAGGAGGAGGAGGAAGAGGAGGGTGATGAGAGCTCAGCTCAGCTCCTCTGGCACCCGCAGGGTGGGCGCTGCCCCAGGGAGGAGAGAGGAAAGTGAGCGGGGCAGCCACAAAATTGCAGCTTTTTGGTGCTGTCGCGGTGCCAGGAGGGCTCGGACTCCTCCTCCTCCTCGTCTTCCTCCCCCCGGCAGGGACGGGTTCATCCTGACCCGGCGGAGCTGGAGTTACCCTTTAACCAACTGCATCTCCCCGAGCTGCTCCACCCCGAAATCCACCTGCAACCACAGGTACAGGTGTTGTTTCACCTGGAACAGCTGCCCTGCACCCAGCTGGGTTTGTCACCGACCCTTCCCCTCTGCGAGTGCCCGTTCTGAGCCCCTGAAGGGTTTTAGGAGCCTGGCGGGGATGGAGCAGTACAAAATCCTCCTGGGCAACTTCCCGTGTTCCCAAAACCACTCCAACCTGCCCATCCCGTGTCCCAGCCCCCCAAGGGTCACTCCCAGGCCGCTGTGACCAGCTCTGAGCCCTTCCCAGGGCGCTGCTTTGGGCTGACTCGACCATTTCAGCTGGTTTGGGTATCTTGGCTCGTCATTCCCACCGAGCTCAGCTCCACGCCCGGCCCGGGATGTTTTTCCTGCTCACACCCGCTGCAGAGAGGGGGTGAAAGGGAGGATTCGTGCCCTGATCCGGGAAGCAGAGGAGCCCCAGGTGGGGCTGCAGGGCTCCCCCCACCTCCACCCCACACCCTGGAGACCCCAGAGATGCTCCACAGGGATGTGACAACAGCCACCCTAAATGTGACACTGGTGATCAACACCTGGGACACCCCGTGTCACCCCATAAAGGGAGGATCCCATGCAGACCCCAGGCGATCCCACAGCCCCTGCACAAGGAAGGATGTCAGGAACTCTTCCGCAGGGCGCCCGCGTGGGCCGGCAGAGCTGTTTGCCTTGCAAATGAGCTGAGGAAGGTCCCTGTGGCAGGAGAGCACTCTCGGTGAGTCACCTGGTCCCTTATCACAGGAGTGATTTAAGGTGTGGTTGGGTCTCCCAGGTCGCAAGGCACCAGGGAAAACAATTTTAGGAGGGGGGGGGGGGGGGGGGAAGAACCTGCAGGGAGCAGAAGCCTGGGAAAGTGGGGCTGCCCAGCAGAGGATGTGCTGGGCCAGAAGAGGCTCCTGCTCTTCAGGGGCTTCTGAGGAAGTCTGGAAAAACACCTGGCAAAAAGGGGGATGTGAGGGCCAGAGCTCTGAAAAAGCCACACGTTTCTAGCTGAGCCACTGGAATGTGTTCTGGGGACAAGAACCAGCGCTGGGTCCCTGCAGAGCCTCCTGCAGATCCCATTTCCAAGAGGCTGCAGGGGTGCTCAGCATCTGGGACAGCTGCAAGGAAACCTCTGCAAAACCACCCGTGGGGATGCAGGAAGGGCTGGCGCAGACAGGCTGCACCTGCAGGAGCTGCTGCCTGACACTGTGGCTGTGCCCACGGGGATTTCAGGCACTCTGCACCCCATTTCTGGGCAGCCAGGTGGAGGGAGCCCCGGTGGGCAGCCCCCAGCGGCCACACGTGGCCGGCGGTGGGTGAGGAAGGCGTGTGGGCGCAGGTATGTGCGGCTCGGCTGGGGCACAGGCATGTGGGAGCAAGTGCATTCAGCGCAGATTATAGAGCCGGCAGCTCCTGCCCCAGGAATCCCATCCAAGTCAGCATTCCTGCCTGAGCTCAGCCTCTCCTACACGCAGCAGCGTGGGGCAGGAGCGCTGGCACGGCCCCACATCCCCCCTGCCCGCAGCTGCGGGCACATTTTGGGGTCCTGAGGAAGGGTAAGGAAAAACCCACCCGTGCCCCAGGGGGGTGACAGAGCCTCCCTGTCACCCACCCTGTCCCCGTGCCAGCGGGCAAACATTCCCGGTGGGAGCAGGCTGGAGGATGCAGAGGGCAGCGTTGGCCTGGCAGTGCCACCGTTGGCTTGCACGGACACAGGTGTGACACGGGACAGGTCCCCAAGGTTGGGCAGAGACTCCCCCGGCCCAGGGAGCTGTCACAGCCCAGAGCTGGCACTGCCCTGTCCCTCAGCCCCTGACAGCCCTTGGTAGCCACGGGCAGCCCGGCTTGGTGACCTGCAGAGATTCCCGCTGGCCACCGGCTGTGTGGGACACTGAGGGGACAGCAGGAGCCAGCACTGCGTGTGCAGGGCCAGCAGCCTGCAGCCACGCTGCACAGGGCTGGCAGCACCGAATGACCCAGGGGGGCTCCGAGCTGTCACCTTCGCATGTCCCCGTCCTCACCCCACCGAACCCGCACGCTGCCCAAACCCATTTCACCCCAGCCCCTCACTGGGGGGAAGCAGCTTCTGGCCAGGGGAAGGAGAGCTGGGGGTCCCTCCAGGGTCACATCCCGCCCTTGACAGCGGCTGGAGCCGGGGGCGAGCTCGGGGACACAACTGGGGACACATCTGGGGACACACCTGGGGACACCCTGTCCCCACGTCCAGCACTTCTCCCCGTCCCCGCTGCAGCAGCCGGAGCTTCCCCGCTCCTTTTCCCACCGCGCTCCAGCTCAGCCGCCCCGTCCCGTCCCGTCCATCCCAGAATCACCGCCGGGAGCCCCCCTGGCTCACCCCAAGGTGCTGATGAAGCCATTGACGGAGCCCTCGGCGTACAGGGAGACGATGTCCCCGATGTGCAGGAAACTCGACATCTCATTCATGGTTACCCTGACCCGGCGCGGCGCCGCTTCCTCCTGCAGTCAGTCACCTTCCCGGGCCGAAATCCAGCATGGGCCAGCGGAGCCGGGGGGTCGCTGCTCCGGGGGGCCGGAGGGGGGTCTCTGCCCCGCGGGGGGACGGTCCCAGCCCGGCTCCTGCCGCCGGCAGCACCGGCAGCGGGACGGGAGCGGAGCGCGCACAAGTTTTACATGTGCTGGGCAGGAAGGGAGCCGGGCAGGGAGGGAGGAGGAAGAAGAGGAGGAGGACGGGGGGGCGGGGGATGAAGCTCAGCGAAGGGTCCGCATGGGCTCTGTCCGTCTGTCCGTGCCCCGTCCCGCACCGCCGCGCTACCTGCGGCCAATGCAGCGGGATCAGGAAGTCGCGCCGGCAGCAGCGTGCGGGGAGGGGACCCGGGGCCGCCCGGGACGGGGGGGGGACGGCGAGAGGCCCCACCCCAGCACCGCCTCCCGCCGGGGGGGGGCCCGGTACCCGCGGGCAGCCCCGGCTCCGCTCCCCGACTCGGCTCCGCGACCCCCGGTCCCCGGCACGGAGCCCCCCGGCCCCCGGGGACAGCCCCGGCTCCGCTCCCCTGACTCGGCTCCGCGACCCTCGGCCCCCGGCACGGAGCCCCCCAGCCCCTCTCGGAGCCCGGGGGTCGCGCCCCGCTTGGAGCGGCACCGGGAACTCGGGGGGTCGCGGGGAGCCCCCCACCCATAGCCCGCAGCCATCGGGCACTG
The DNA here is from genome assembly GCF_903797595.1 of Erithacus rubecula. NCBI lineage: Eukaryota > Metazoa > Chordata > Aves > Passeriformes > Muscicapidae > Erithacus > Erithacus rubecula. The sequence continues at coordinate 3,607,397 of NC_136678.1, forward strand.
CCGGGACTCCTTCCCTGTCCCCGCGGCTGCAGCCCCCTCCTCAGGTGACATCTCCTGTCACTGTCCCTTCCCTGTCGCTGTCGCCGTCCCTGCCCGTGTCCCTGCGGCCCCAGCTGAGGCCAAGGCGGCTCTGGGTGGATTTTTCTGCCCCGGGCGAGCACTTGCGGCTTCCTGAAGCTCAGGTGGCTCCTGCCGCTCCCAGCTCGCACCTGCTTTGCCTCTCACCAGCGCCGTCCCCTCCTGTCCCAGAGCCAAACCCTGCCTGGCCCTGAGAGCGGCACAAAGTGCCACATCCCACCCCTCCATCACCGCCAGCAGGAGAGACCCCCACCCGCTCCTCCAGAGCCCACCCTGCACTCCTTGAAGGAGCTTTTAACACCTCCAGGCTGGCCCAGCTGCTCTGGGCTCCCAAATGAACACTGGTGGGAAAGGACCACGTCCTCAGAGCATCTTCTGGACAGCACAAGCGACCCAGTTCTTCACTTTAATTAAAACTTGCCTGCTGTAAAAACAATATTGGGAGGGGAAAAAAAAAAAGCCAGCATGATGCTTTTCTCATTTATTTCCCTCCTGTCCTCTTTTCTTGCAAACAAACACAGGTTTCGGGAATATAAACCTTGCCCTAAATAGTGATTTTTTTTTTTTTTTCTTTCCACTAGGAAACGGACAGGTCCCCTGGCAGAACAAAGGGAAAAAAAAATTAGTGCAATTCCTCTGGGGGGGAGATGTGAATTCAGGTCCATCAGGATTAGCTGCGTTTTCAGCACAGGACAAATTTAGCAGCCTTTATCTCAGGGCAACAGAGGGGGAAAAGAGAAGATCATGAGAAAAAAAATAAAAAGCCAAAAAACAACTCACTGCTTTTAGAAACAAATTAAGGTTTCACAACAGGAGCTCAAGGAAAGCCCCAAGGAACCAAGGACCAAAATTTCATGCCTGGATCTGAGCAGAGACACGAGTGATGTCTCAGCTCAGGGGCACTGTGGCTGTGCCATGGCAGTGCCACCAACCTCACTGGGCATGGCTGGGCAAGGAAAACCCTCTGGGAGTGAAAAAAAAACAAACAAAAAAACAACAAAACCATGGGGTTTTGTGCAAAAAACATGGCACTGGACAAACAGGCACCTGGCCTGGCTTCTGCCACTCAGGAGGATGGAGAACAGCAGGATGGAGACTCTGGAAGGCTCCATCCCACCCATGGCACCATGGCGTGGTGACAGCACCCAGGGCTGGATGTCCCAGCTCAGCTGAGGGTGGGAAACCCAAAATATTCCAGGGGTGTCGCTCTGCCCACTGAGAACCCTGGGAATGGTGACACAGCATCCCCAAATCTGAGCTGGGTGGAGATGGGAGGGATGAAACCCTTCCCATCCTCCAGCCAGGACAGGAGAGTTCTGTCCTTTGGGGGGGCACAAACAGGGACCCCAGGATTGGTGACAGCTCTGTCCTTGTGAGGGGCAAAAGGGAGACCCCCAGCAACCCAGGAATGGTGACAGCTCTGTCCTTTTGGGGGGGCACAAACAGGAACCCCAGGATTGGTGACAGCTCTGTCCTTGTGAGGGGCAAAAGGGAGACCCCCATATACCCAGGAATGATGACAGCTCTGTCCTTTTGGGGGACACAAATAAGGACACCCAATACCCCACAAATGGTGACAGCTCTGTCCTTTTGGGGGACACAAACAGGGACACCCAGCAACCCAGGAATGGTGACAGCTCTGTCCTTTTGGGGACACAGACAGGAACCCCCAGCACCCCAGGATTGGTGACAGCTCTGTCCTTGTGGATGGCACAAACAGGGACCCCCCACCAAGGTTTGTCCCACACCAGCAGCACGAGCAGGTGGCCTCAAGGCAAAAACCCGGACTTTCCCTGGGGCTCAGTGGCTCTCAGGTGCCCTGGGCGTGGCTGTGCCCACCTTGAGCCACCCCCTGCCCACCCTGCGTGTCCCCACTCTGTCCCTCGAGCACTCCCAGGTGCGGGGACACTCCGTGCACGGGCTCAGAGCCCGTGGGGAGCTGCCAGCAGCCCGCAGTGCTCAGGTGAGGGGGAGCCCTGGCCACAGGGATGCTCCTGGTGGCCACCTCGCCGTGCCAGCGCTGGCCCGGGCCCCGGGGAGACCGAGGAGTTTAAATTAAGAACATTTCCTTCCTTCGCCCCTACTTTAAGCCGTGTGATAAATAAAAACTGCGAGTTTCTGCCTGGCGGAGAGGAAGCGGCTGCGAGGAGGCAGCCAGTGAGTCAGGCCAGCAGAAATCATCGCTGCTCCTGAGGCACAGCCTCCATCCCATCCCATCCCATCCCTGGCAGGGCCGGCAGCCACATTCCTTTCTCATGCTGAAATTGCTGCTTTGAAGGAGCTGCAGGGTCCCCTCCCTGCCCCAGGCCCCCGCCCTGCCCGCGGGATGCTCCCTTGGCAAAGCTCCCCTTACCTGCCCGCCCTCGGCACGGGGAGCCTGGCAGGGCTCGTTCCCTGAGCTGGGATGGGGTTGGATCCCAGAACTGGTTGTATCTTCACCCCCAAAGCTCCCTCGAGATTTTCCAGAAGCTTTGGGAGCAATCCCATGTGGATGGAGGGGATAGAGCAGGTGTGCTAGATGGGGAGGGCAGGTGGCTGCTGGTGCCCAAATTTCCAGCGCCCTGCCAGGACCCCCTCAGGGGCTTCTGGTCCCCTCAGGAATCCCAAATCAAGGCCGGCAACTCAAGGGTGAAACTACTTGGAAGAAGAAGGAGAAAAATAACTGTGGCTGTCTTTGTTCGAGGAGGAGGAGGGAGACACTCAGTCCCTTGTGCTGGGCACAGGGAGAGGGGGCTCAGCTGAGGGTCAGGCACGGCAGGGGGGCTCTGGGGCCAGGAGGGGAATTTGCCCCCTCACCCTGCTGCCTCTGGGTGCTGCCTGACCCCGCTGCTGCCCCCAGACCCAGCACAAAATCCGGTGCTGCTCGTCCTCCCAACCGAGAAACAACGTCAGGGCTGGGATGGATGAAAGCAAAACTGACCCCAGGCCAATAAAAAAAGGGTTGTTTCAATCCCATTTCTCCTTCTGACTGAGGATTTCAGAGCCCAGAGCAGCCACCACTGAACAAAATCGCTGCACAGGCATGAGGATGAACCCCCAAATCCTCTCCGAGCTGCAAACCCAAACCTCCCCTTGCGGCAGCCGCTTGAAAGGCGCCCCAAGGTCTGCGGGGGAAGGGCTGAGCCCCCCGGGGCGGTTTCATTAGCGGAGGAGACGGGGGCAGCTCCCTCCTGGCCGTCCCATCTGTGCCCGGCCGGCTCCGGCGGCGGCGCTCCCCCGAAATAGCTCACCCTGAGTGACTTTGGCCCACATCCTCAAAGGTGGGGTTACCTCGGGGCACCTGAGCCCTCCCCACACACACACACACCCAGGAGGAGATTTGGGTCTGGCAGAGGGAAAACCGAAAGAAGTGCCAGAGGGATTGAGGGTAAATCCCTCAAATCCCACATTTCTTGCTGTCCGTGTGTTCAAACCCATCCTGCTCCGAGCAGGAGATGAGAAAAAGGAAATAACTCCCCCCACACTCTCCTTTCCTCCCACTCTCCCTCCTGGGAAGGGTTAAACGGCGCTGGCGTGGAAGACACTTTGTACTTGGATTTAAAAATACAGCCAAAGCCCCGGTGGCCCAGCGCCATGCAAGGCACAGGTATATTTCCACACTCGAGCCAATAACCTTCCCCGAGGGAAATTTAGGCTTTTTATGATTAAAAGGGGAAAAAATAATAGTGGGGAATTAAATATAGTACAGAGCGCGAGAACAATTAGCAGTTGCCGTTAGCGACACCGGGCCAAGTTTGGGACAAACGGCGGGGGTTGGGGACAGCCAGCGGGTGACACGGCGCTGGCTGTGACACCGGGGATGCTCGGGTCTCGGCTGGTGGTCCCGGGAGCCCCCGCTCGCCCCGGCTCCCGGGGAGGAGCCTGCGGGGCTCGGCCACACCTCACGGGCAGGGGCTCTTATCCCCGCGCTTTATCGGAAGCAAATGGAAGTGTTTGCACAGGCTTGTGACTTCCTTAATAAGCAAACATGGGTTAATTGGGGGGTGGAGCAGGGGATGGGGCTGCCAGCTGTACCCTCAGCCCGGGTCAGGATGGGTGAGGGAAGAGCCCTGATCATCATTCCCCATCCCTTCCCTCATTTATCTTCCCTCATTCCCCATCCTTTCCTCGTTTCCCATCCTTTCCTTCATTCCCCATCCCTTCCCTAATACCCCATCCCTCATTCCCCATCCTTTCCTTCATTCCCCATCCCTTCCCTCATTTCTCATCCCTCCCCACATTTCCCACCCCTCCCATCCCTTCCCTCATACCCCATCCCTCTCCTCATTTCCCTCCCCTCATTTCCCTATCCCTTCCCTTGTTTCCCATCCTTCCCCTCATTCCCCAAGAGGTTTTTGCACTGCCCAGCCCTCCTGGCTTGCTCAGGTGTCACCTGTGTGTACCCACCTCCAAAATCCCCAAATCTGCTGCTTTTTTGCCTGAGTGAGAGCAGCACTGATGGCTGCTCAACCCCCCAAACCATTTCAATCCCAGGAATAATCTCCTTTATCACCCTTCTCCTGCACATCAGGGCAGGACCCAGACTGCTCCCAAACCAATCTGTGATTCCAGATTTTCTATGCAGAGCTGGAATTCAATCCTACAGCGTGCTCAGCCCATGGAGAAACCCAAAATGCTCCATCACAGCCCCTTCTGCAGCAGCCAGGCACAGCCCCTGCTCCAGCAGCTCCTTGCAGAGGCACTGCCAGGCCAAGCCACGTTTCCTCTGCTCCCAAGTGGGCCACGCCGGCCCTCTCATGTGGCCTGTGGTCAGCACACAGCCGTGAATGAAAGCACATCTTATCAGAGCTGGGCAGGAAATGTGCTCCAGCTCCAGCCTGGCATGCTGCCCTGCCAGCACCAGGGCAGCTCAGCTCCATCCCAGCCCCAGCTGGGCCTTGGAGATGCTGTGTCAGGCAGATTTGGAGCAGGGGGTACAAGAGTGATGCTGATCTTGGGGGTGGTCTGCTCTGAAAGGAATGCTTGGTCTGCTGACTGAGAGCAGGGACAGAGGCAGCCCTGCCCTGGCTGCATTTCTCCCAGTAAAATCCCACATAAAATGGCTGAGCTGCAGCTTTTCCCCTCCTCCCTGGTGTTTTGAGGCAAGTTAGTGCCAATCAGCCTAATTACAGCCCTTGCTGAGCAAACCACATGCCTTCCTTCCTGCTGAGTGTCAGCCTGGGGAGAGAGTGGCCCAGGGCCTGCTGCCTCCCTGGCAGGGCCAGCCACCACCTCTGTCACTCTGGGATGTCCCCAAGGTGTGGGGGACAGGCAAAGGCTGCTCCCCTTGCAGCACACCCTGCCTGGGCTCCTCCAGGTGACAATGTCAGGAAAGTGGTGCCATCCTGCTGGGATGGTACCAGAGATGCTCAGGGCAAAGCTGGAAGGGACCCTGTGCCCTGCTGGACCCTGTGCCCTGCTGGACCCTGGGCCCTGCTGGACCCTGGGCCCTGCTGGACCCTGTGCCCTGCTAGACCCCATCCAGCACGGCCAGGAGTGCCCTGGGCACCCTGCACATCCTGCTGCTACAGGATCAGGGATGGGCTGGGAGGATCTTAAAGCCCATCCCATTCCACACCCTGCCACAGCAGGGACACCTTCCACTGTCCCAGGGTGCTCCAAACCCTGTCCAGCCTGGCTTTGGATCCACCTTGGATCCCTGCCAAGGATCCAGGGATCCACCACAGCTTCTCTGGGCACCCTGTGCCACAGCCTCCCCACCCTCAGAGGCAGGAATTCCTTCCATATTATTCCTTCTGTGTACATATTCCATTACCTCAAACTGGGCACTACAAAGCCTCATCAGACACGCTTCCACCCTCAGGGGGTGGCTGTCCCTCCCAGGGTAGAGGAATCCTCACTCCCAAAGCCAGGTGAAAGAAATTCTAACTCCCAAACCCAAGTGAGGGGAATTCTGACTCCCAAATCCAGGTGAGAGGAATCCTGGGGGGTGGCTGTCCCTCCCAGGTGAGAGGAATCCTCATTCCCAAACCCAGGTGAAGGAAATTCTAACTCCCAAACCCAAGTGAGGGGAATTCTGACTCCCAAACTCAGGTGAGAGGAATCCTCAGTCCCAAGCACACCGTATAGTGCTGGAGCATGAGGACAAGCTAAGTACAAACCCCAGCAGAGCCAGACAAACCCTCTGGAGAGGAAACAACCCAAGCAGCTGGGGAGGACGGGCAGTTCCCTGCGGGGATGTGATTTCAACAGCCCCAGCACAGCTCCCGCACCCTGCGGGTGAGATGGGGGAGCGCAGGAGGAGCCGAGCCCTGCACCGGGACGGACATCACCTCCCGGGGACGAACATCACCTCCCCGGGAGGGACATCACCTCCCCGGGGTGAGTCCCGGGACAGACATCACCTCTCCGGTGTGGACAACACCTCCCCGGTGTGAGTCCCGGTGTGGACATCACCTCCCCGGGGTGAGTCCCGATGTGGACATCACCTCTCCGGTGTGGGCATCACCTCCCCGGGACGAGTCCCGGGACAGACATCACCTCCCCGGGAGGGACATCACCTTCCCAGGACGGACATCACCTCCCCAGGACGGACATCACCTCCCCGGGGTGAGTCAGTGCCAGGGCGGATCCCGGCAGCTCCCAGCAGCGCGGAGCGAGGCGCCGGACAAAGCCCGGGATCGCTGTTTGCTGCTCAGGGAAGAGTTAGTCATGTTTGTCTGAGTCACCGCGGCCGGGACAGGGGACCGAGGGACAGCGCGGGCTGGCAGCGACTCTGTTGACACCGTGAATCAATCGCCAGCTTGTGACGATGCCATAAACCAGGACAGGCACAGGCGGAGGGGGAAGAGCCAGAGCCGGGCGGGATTTACAGCCGGGAAAGAAAAAAGGGAAGCGCATAAACGCTTTATTTTAAGAATTATAGGTGATGTTACAGTGTATTTCACATCCCAGCAGCAGAGCCCGAAGCTGTTTGCTGCGCTGAGCAGGGCTGGATGTGTGGATGCAGCAGCTGGGGATGGTCCAGCCCTGGAAATATTCTAGGAGAGGTTGGACAGACCTTAAAGATCCAATTCCATCCTCTGCCATGGGCCAGGACACCTTCCACCAGTCCAGCTTGCTCCAGCCTCCCCTGAAACACTTCCAGGGATGGAATAGGTGGATCTGGGGTCTGCAAAGGGGTTCAGGTCACTCCCAAATGTGAAGCAGGAATGATATCTGCCTGGAAAAGCAGCCCCAGCTCCCAGCAGAGCCGCTCAGCCCATGACAGGAGAATTTCCTACCCACGGCTCCTCGGCTGCCCTCGCCAGAGCTTGAATCATTTCTGTTCTCCAGGCAGAAAGTCAGAGGATTTCCTTGAAAATAGAGCCTTTGTTTGGCAAATATTTCTCCCATCTGCTCCGGGGCTGTGAGTGCCCTTTGTTGCTTTGGTGATGGTGCCTTCCTCAGCCAGAGCAGTGCCAGTGGCACAGAGGGGACACTGTGACTCCAGGGCAGTGCCAGTGGCACAGAGGGGACCCTGAGACCCCAGAGCAGTGCCAGGGGCACAGAGGGGACACTGTGAATCCAGAGCAGTGCCAGTGGCACAGAGGGGACCCTGAGACCCCAGAGCAGTGCCAGGGGCACAGAGGGGACACTGTGAATCCAGAGCAGTGCCAGTGGCACAGAGGGGACCCTGAGACCCCAGAGCAGTGCCAGGGGCACAGAGGGGACACTGTGAATCCAGAGCAGTGCCAGTGGCACAGAGGGGACCCCAGGGCAGTGCCAGTGGCACAGAGGGGACCCTGAGACCCCAGGGCAGTGCCAGTGGCACAGAGGGGACACTGTGACTCCAGAGCAGTGCCAGTGGCACTGAGGGGACAGCGTGGCCTCAGGGCAGTGCCAGTGGCACAGAGTGCACCCTGTGTCCCCAGGGCAGTGCCAGTGGCACAGAGGGGACAGTGTGGCCCCAGAGTAGTTCCAGTGGCACAGAGGGGTCCGCATTGCCTCAGGACACTGCCAGTGGTACAGAGGGAACCCAGTGACCCCAGGGCAGTGCCAGTGGCACAGAGGGGACACTGTGACTCCAGGGCAGTGCCAGTGGCACAGAGGGGACCCTGTGGCCTGTCTGAGCTGCCAGGGCAGGGAGGAGCAGCTGCCTGTGTCAGAGCCCAGGTTTGGTGTGTCAGAAATACCAGGCTACATCCTTAGCGGTTTGGAATTTGGGGCACAGATCTTGGAGCTGTTCTGTGCTTTTAGAGCAGCTGAAAAAAAACCCAAAACTGGGATCTGAAGCTGGAGGCGACCGCCTGGAGCCTCCCGGCCCCATCATCCTACAAATGGGTCATAATAAAAAATAAATCAGTGTGAGTCCACAGAAGGCAGCAGAGCTCTATCGCTTTCACAGGCTGAGGATCCCCATGAATATTTCATTTAAAATATTCTTCTCTGCTGGCTCGGATCACTGGAATATCCCAGTGGCTCACATTTGTAATGCAACTTTACAGCAGCTTCATGAACCCTATGAATCTCAGCCTGGACATTATTCCACCCCTCCATGTTGCTGCAGCATCCTGCACAGAGGAGCCCACGAGTGGGGATTTGTGGAGGTGCAGGAAGAGCAGGGTGACACAAACGGGATGGAGCCATCTCTGTGTCTGGGAGAGCTCTCCAGTGCTGCATCCTGGTTTTCCACGGGCACAGGGAGAAGCCAGCGAGGCTGGAGGAGGCTTTTCCACCATCCGCGGTCCCTGAGCAGCTTCCCCTGCTCTCTGTTTGCAAACAGCAGCCTGAAAACGCGGCCAGCAGGATGTGTCACGTGCAGGGTGACAAGTGTGACCTCGCAGGGCACAGCCCAGGTGTCTCCTGGGACCAGGAGCGCGGTGACACCGTGGAAAATCCCTGCCAGGCTCCTCTCTCAGCAGATAACGCTGCCTGCTTCCCTCAGGGGTGCCAGAACCCCGAAAGGAGCTGCCCTGCAGTGACTCAGCCGGGTCAAACCCTTCCTCCCGACACCTCTGTGGTGTTCGACCCTTGCCCTGGCACAGGCTGAGCTCTAATAATAACCCCCACACTCTCTCCAGCCCTCGGCTTCGGGAAATCTCGGGCGGCTTTGCACAGCGCTGGAGTCTATTTGGAGCTCAAGGCTCCGAAGGATGTGTCAAGGACGGGGAGTTTTGGCACCCAGGGAAGGGGCTGCTGCTGAACCACACCAGCAGGAAAACAAGGATGAATTTACCACTGTCAGGGTGCAGATTAAACACCCAGGGCGCGCGTTTCACTCCCAGCCCCGGTTTCAGGCTGCCCAGGGCGGTTTGGGTGCTGCATCCCCGTTCTGTGACATTCCCCAGGGAGCGGCTGGCAGAGCATCCAGCACGGCGTCAGCAGCCTCTGTCCCCACACCTGGAGCAGGTGCCCAACCCCCGGGGAGGGGCCAGGCAAAGCCCTGGGAGGCTCCAAAGCCGCCCTGGGGCGCTCGGGGGGAAGCCCGGGGAGCGCTGAGCGCGGCTTTGTCCCGGCAGCTCGGCTGGGCTGGGTGTGCATTTCCTGGCATACAATTCCCAGATTAGCAGGCCCGTGAGCGCGGCGCTGGGAATGCTCTGAGGTCACCAGAGCTGTGACCAGCAGGGCACGGCCGGGCTGGGGATGTGGGGACGGGACACTCCTGCACCCCAGGGAAAATGAAGGGGCGTTTCATAAAGGTTTGGATCAGGAGGGACCCTAAATTTTGTTCTGCTTCCTGCCATGGGTAGGGACATCTTCCCCTATCCCAGGTTGCTCCAAATCCCGTCCAGGGATGAGGCAGCCACAGCTTCCCCAGCCCACGGGGACAGGAACCAACCCCTCTCCCAAACCCCTGGAAGGCTTTGACCCCATGGGATGGAGATCACCCCCTGCCAAACTGATCCCACTGATCCTTTTTGCCGTGTGGGAGGGACAGAGGCCTCTCCTCACCATGAAATTAATGAATAAAGCCCTCAAAAGCCGCAGAGGATAAATAATAAAAAAGCTGGAGGGAGGAAGGGTTGGGAAGGGAGGAAAAATAATTCAACACAGAACTGTTTAATAAGGGAAAGGGAATAATCAAGAGGCAGACGGGAGATCATTTTAGTCACACTAAACGCCTCATCTAAGAAAAAAAAAAAATCCAGGCTGTGGCAGTCAAGGTGGGGGGAGACTCAAGGGTCCGTCCCCAGGTATGGGAAAACAAAAAGCAAAATGGGAAACCAAAAATGCACGCGGTATTTTCATTAAGCCGAGGGAAAAGAAGAGACGAGCTGGAGCTGAGCAGCACCTGGGCCCGAGCCGAACCGCGGGCGGTGCCGGCGCGGGGAGCGAGGCAGAGGCACCGAGCCCGGCCCCGGCTCCGGGAGGGACTGGAGCCGCTCCCCGCCTCTCCCGGGGGCTGGATCGGGGCAGGGAGGGAGGGAAGGACGCGCCTCAGGGCTGGCACCGCCTGGCACCGTGTTCCTGTGCCACTGCCACCCCCGCCAGCGCTGCCACAGCGGGCACGGGGCACACGGGCACGGCAGGGATGCCCAGGGCTGGCACCCCGATACCCCAGGGATGCCCAGGGATGGCACCCCGACACCCCAGGGATGCCCAGCTTCTGGCACCCCAGGGATGCCCAGCGCTGGCACTCCGATACCCCAGGGATACCCAGTGCTGACACCAGAGGGATGCCCAGCTGCTGGACCCCGGGCACCCCAGGGATTCTCAGCTCCTGGCACCCCAGGGATGCCTATGCTGGACTCTGGGCACCCCAGAGATGCCCAGCGCTGGCACCCCGATACCCCAGGGATGCCCAGCGCTGGCACCCCGATACCCCAGGGATTCTCAGCTCCTGGCACCCCAGGGATGTCCAGGGCTGGCATCCCGATACCCAAGGGATGCCCAGTGCTGACACCAGAGGGATGCCCAGCTGCTGGACCCCGGGCACCCCAGGGATTCTCAGCTCCTGGCACCCCAGGGATGCCCAGCGCTGGCACCCCGCCGGCCTCCAGCCCCTTCTGCTGCTGGGACAGGCTGGACACCAGCGGTTCGCAGCGGTCCCGGCTCCGGGAGCCGCGCCAGGCGCGTCCCCGCTGTTATCAGTGAATGGGGATCTGTTGAGCGCAGACGCCCCGCGGCTGAAAGGAGCCTCTGTGCGCAGCGGGGCTGGGGGGGTCACGCCGGGAAACACCCCCGGAACTCCGGGAGCGCTTTCCAAAAGCCCTCCGAGCCTGCCCTGCCCACGCACTGCCGAGCCAGGAGCGGGGCACGGGGGGAGAATCTCTCGGAGAAACCCCCCGAGACCCCCGGGCTCCGCTTCTCGATGGTTTTGGGGATGCCCCCACCCCTGGATGCGGCGGCTGGAGACACCAGAGCGCGGCTGGTGCTGGCAGGAGGGAGAAACCGGGAGATGGGGAACCCCCAGACAGAGGTGGGGCACCCATCCCAGCCCCCTCCCCAGCGCCAGCCGGGCACAGAGCCCCCTCCCCAGCTCCAGCCGGGCTCTTCCCTCCCTGCCTGCAGAAGGAGCGTGCTGGGGGCTGAGGGCAGCCAGGCTCTGGAATTCCCCACGGGCATGGAGAGTTTCCTTAGCCAGAGGGTTGATCCTGCCCAAAGCCCCCGGTTCAGCCTGAAATTCAGAATTTTGAGTGCCTGGAACAAGTCCAGCACTGAGCCATGTAATGCTTTGGAAGGTGCTGTGTAACCCCCCGGAGGAAAGGGGAAGCTGAGGCAGGGAGTGCTGATCCAATCTCCTCACAGGGCAGCTCCAAACTGGGCTCGTTTATAAAAAAAAAAAAAAATAAACGACTGAAACGTGGGTTTGTCAGCTTTTCTGAAAAGGATTTATGGCCCTGACGCTGCAATTTTCAGCACATTGGCCCAGGTGGAGCCACGGTGAGTCGGTGGAGGAGGCAGAACTGGAGCTGTGAGCAGGGCACACCAGGGGGACACAGAGAGGTGTCCCAGGTCACAGCTCCTGTGGCGTTTTTCCCTCTTGGACTCACCTCAGCCCTTTCCAGAGGCTCCACCTGCTCCTAGCTGAGCCCAGCATCTCCCAAAGCAGCCAAAATCTTCTGCTGCTCCATCCACCCTCAGGAAACCTCGGGGAGGGGAGAGAGACCCATCAGAGATAGCCAGGGTGAGGAAAAGCACATTGCAGTGGCACTCCCAGCCTGTCCTCCCAGCTGGGGTCCACCAGGACACCGAGGGGCTGCTCACATCCCCACCGACCTGGCCAAGCTTGTCCCAAACCTCCTTCCTCTGCCTTTCCAGCCCTTCCAGGCTGCTGAGCCTCAGGACTCACCCCCAGCACAGAATGGTTTGGGTTTCCTACCTGAGTGGATTTTTCAGCCCTCCCACAGCCACCCCTGCCTCCCTGTGTTTGTTCAGCAGATTATCAAAGTGGATTTGTAAGGAATTTTGTCCTAAACAGCCTGGCAATGCCTGGAAAATGTGATCTGGCTGTTCTGGACCACCAAACACAGCTCTGGACCACCAAACACAGCTCTGGACTCCCAAACCCAGCTCTGGATTCTCAAACACAGCTCTGGACTGCCAAACCCAGCTCTGGACCACCATCCAGAGCTCTGGACACCCAAACAGAGCTGTGGACCCCAAACACAGCTCTGGACTCCCAAACCCAGCTCTGGACCACCATCCAGAGCTCTGGACACCCAAACAGAGCTGTGGACCCCAAACACAGCTCTGGACTCCCAAACACAGCTCTGGACCACCAAACAGAGCTCTAGACCACCAAACCCAGCTCTGGACCCCCAAACACAGAGTGCTGAATGCCCAGCTTGCTCCAGGAGCTGTCACAGGAGCCAGGCCGGGTCTGGGGGGGTTTCATCAATTTGATCAATCTGCTGCCTGTGAGAAGCTTTGCTTTTTCCAAACCTCACGTCCTGTGCTCCTGCAGAGCCCAGAGCCAGCTCAGGGTGACAGCCCGGCCTGGGGACACAGGTGGCACCACGGCAAAGGTGTCCTGTCCCCCCTTGGGACTCCCAGAGGGAACAGGGAGGAAACCCTGGGACAAAACCTGGTTTGCTGGGTGGGGTTTTTTTACGATTCTGGGATTTGCTGAGGGTACAGGAGGTGAATTCACCCACCCAAAAAATCCCCTGGAAAACCCCTCTGAGGCGGCCCCTCGCTGTCCCACCGTGCTGTCCCCGCTGTCCCCTGGTCCCCGCGGTGTCTGTCTCCCCGCCGGCTCAGCCCGGCTCGGCTCGGCTCGCTGGGAAGTCGGACAGTGCCACCTGGTGCTCCGAGCAGATTCAGAACCACGGAATGCTCGGATTGTCCGGGCTGCAATGGACCTTAAAGCTCATCCAGTGCCAGGGTAAGGACACCTCCCGCTGTCCCAGGCTGCTCCAGGTGCCTTGGGCAATTCCAGGGATCCTGGAGCTTCTCAGGAATTGGCCACCCTCTTCCTACTAAAATCCTGTCGAACCCTGCCCCCCGTGTCTCCTGGCTCACTCCTGGCCGGCAGGGCTGTGCAGGGCCATCAGCAGCCCCGCTCAGAAGCGACTCCTCCCTTCCCATCACACTTCCCAGGGCTTGAGCCTGCCGTGGGAATTAAAAAAAAAAAAAATCGGGGAGGGATGATGTCAGTGCTGACAAAGTGTCTCTGTACCACAGCTCGGTTCTGATGTAACTGAGACCAGCAGCTGAGCTGGGAAAAAAAAACACCAAACCTTTCCCTCTGCCCCACCCTGCTGTGCCATTTTATCACCCAGAGCTGCTGGAATTCTCTGTGGCACGGAGCAGATGTCCCCTGGCTCTGATGGCAAACTGGTGCAAGCAGCCCCAAAAGTCAAGTGCTGTTCACTGCTGAACAGGAGCATCCCAAAATTATTCCCTCCTCAACTGGGCAGGACCATGGAGGGATGGAAGAACATCCAGGACACCCATGGCAGGGCTGGGATCAGTTTTGCTCATGGTTCTTACATTTTTCCCAAGGCCTGGGGGCACTGGGACCCTTCTGAGCAGCATCAGAGATGTTCAGGGGGGCTCAGAGAGGCTGAGGAAGGCTCAGAAAGGCTCAGGGAGGCTGAGGAAGGCTCAGGAAAGCTCCTCCAGCAGCCAAAGGGAGCAGATAAAATCTCCTCCATCGTGGCACTGGGTTCCTGTCCCGACTCTGCCACCCTCCCTCACCCCTCAGCTCTGCTGAGCCCCAGGACTTTCCCCAGGCTCAGCCTTGCCTCGGGAGGTGCTGTGGTGCAGAATGTTGGGTTTTTTTACCCTCAAACTCCTCATCTAAAAGTGCCATGTCCCCCTGGCTGCTCAATCCCGAGATTCTCCCCCCTTGCAGCTGCATCCCCCGTTCCCATCCCCTGCCCTGCTCTCACCTCGGGAGGACTGGGGATGCTCAGCTGAGCACAAATCCCTTTTCCCAGCCCTTTTCCCACCCTCAGCACAGATTTAGGCACCACCAAGCACATTCTGAATCCATGAGGATCCCAAATCCTGTGGCTCCATCCTCACATTTCCACCAGCAAATAATTTTTTTTTTTTTTTTTTTAATATTTTTATTTATTTCCCCTATTTATTTCAGCCTAAGGAGCTGCTGAAAGCTGGGAACATTCCACAGCAGCAGCGGTGATCACAAAGCCAGGGAGGCAGAACCAGCTGGGAATTGTTGATTCCACACCCCCAGGGCTCTGCAGCAGCACGGGCTGGCTGCTCAGAGGAGCTGCACTCAGGATTTCCAGAGCTCCTCCAGCATCTCCTGGATGTTTCCTTCTGAGAGGAATGTCAGATTTGTCTTTACAAACGAGCTGTGGATCTGCTGGTAGATAAAACCAGCACTGAGAGATTAAAGAAACAATGGGATGCATTCCACTGATTGATGAATGGGAAAAAAAAAGATATTTGCCTTTACAAACAAACTGGAGGTTTGCTGATAAATGAAATTGGATATCAGAAGAAGCAATGGGGGAAAAAAACCCATGAATTCTGTAAGAATTAAAAATTGAAAAGGAGGGTTGTACATTAGAGGGGAACCTCAGGTATCAGGTGTTTGGGAATTCTGTGCCTCTCAAGTATCTCAGCCCATGGGGAAAGAGAGAGGGAAATCAGGATAAAAGGAGGCTGCAGCCTCCAAAAATTTGAGGGATCCCAGGGCAATGCCCCATGGCCTCTCCCTTTATTGAAATAAAGCAAAAGGACTCCTATGTCTCCTTTTTGGACATAAACGTCTGGAGTTTGTGGATTAATTTTCCTGAAAATTTCCATACTGGCCATTCCCACACAGATCTGGTCCTTTCCAACCAGTTTCCCTTTATCCCTGGGACCTCCAGCAGCCTTTGGCAGACACGGGGAGCCCCCACAAACTCTGCACTCACAACTGCCCAACAATCCCACACAATTCATTTTCCACACTTTTTGCTGCTCGACGGGAGCAGCAGGAACCCTGTCAGAGTCGTTTTTAGAGGAATTCTGGTTTCCAGCTGGAAACTTCTGCATGGATGCACCACAAAAAGAGCTGCCTGTGGCAGAGGTGGCTCACACCGAGGAATTACTCAGGAATTGGCTGCTCAGTGCCTCTTTCCCAGCTGGTTTTCCACAGCCACAGCACACTCGAGGTGGCAGGGAAGTGGTTTGCAGGGAGGAAGGGTTGAGATGGGATTTGTGACTGCAGAAGTTCTCCCCAGGGATGCCAAATCTGAACTGGTGGAGCGGGATAGAGAGAAATAGCCCAGATGGATGTGAGGGGGTGGGCAGAGGCACAGGGCTGGTTCTGCAGGAGTCAACAGAGCTCAAAGCTGGGCACGGCTCACCCTGGCTGTGCACCACCAGAGTCAGGGGCATCAGGCCCAAATAGCCCCATTCATGCCCAAAACTCACCCCAAGAATTAAAACTGGTGGTGGGACCTCGACCCCCCACTCAGAACCTTCTCTGTGGGAGCAGGGCAGCTCCTTTGCTGCCAGCCCGGTGGGCACAGTCCCCATGAGCTGATTCCTCTCTATGTGATTGTGTTGGGTTGATGTGACCAGAAATGTGAATTCTGTCCCCATCTGCTGCAGCCGGGTGGGACAGTCACCCTGATCTCCTAGCACATATTCTCTGCTAATGGGCCATCTTTAAACCAGCTGGGGCAATCATCTTTACCTTTCCCATGACCCACCCTTCATCCAGGAGGTATCACCTGTTAATGGGCCATTGTTACAAACTGGGTGTGGCAGCGATTCTTATCTCTGTGGGAGATATCTCCTGTTAATGGGCCATTGTTACAAACTGGGTGTGGCAGCGATTCTTATCCCTGTGGGAGATATCTCCTGTTAATGGGCCATTGTTACAAACTGGGTGTGGCAGTGATCTTTATCTCCTGGCACACATTATCTGCTAATGGGCCATCTTTAAACCAGCTGGGACAATCATCTTTATCTTCCCACAGCCCATCCTCCCTCCAGGAGATATCTCCTGTTCATGGCCAGTGAGTCCCAGTGCATGACTGATAAAATTCCATCATCCCACTGGGAGATGCTCCAGCCACGGCAGGAGCCAAGCCTTTCCTACCCAGATAAAAACTGAGATTTGGAACACCAGAGCACCTTTCCCACTGGATTCCAGAGGAAAGCCAGACCTTTCCACATCATCCCTGCACCTTCAGAGGAAACTGCACCTTCTCCAGGAGCACTGCTCCAGCTGAACCACATCTGCCACTGCAGGAGGATGCAGCCACCATTGAATGGGACTGCTGCCACCACCCTGACTGACTGACGGGTGTCAGCTTGGATTCTGACTCTGGCAGGGTTTGGGGATCGTTCTTTGTAATCCTGTATTTCTATTTTAATTTTCCTAGTAAAGAACTGTTATTCCTAATTCCCATCTCTTTGCCTGAGAGCCCCTTAACTTCCAAATTATAATAACTTGGAGGGAGGGGGTTTACATTCTCCATTTCAAAGAGAATCTTCTGCCTTTATTGGCAGACACCTGTCCTCCAAACCAGGACAATGATGATCTTCCCTCCCTGAAGGCCAGCTCTGACCTCTCCCCACTCCCTGTTCTCATAGCCACTGTGAAAATCCTTTTTTTTCACCCTCCAGCAGCTGCTTTTCCCCTCCAGCGCAGCCTCACCCTCAGCAGGGCGTGCCCAGCAGCCCAAATCTCCAGAGCAGGACCCTCTGCAGCCCGGGGCCGCTTTTCCCTGGAAAAGCTCAGTTAACCAAGAATTCCCAAATCCCTGTCTGCGGGGCAGATCCCGTGGGGCAGACAAGCGATGCGATAATCAGCAGCCAGGCGTCTGCCCAGCCCCAAAGCTCTGCTTATCTGGCATTTTCCAGCCCCAGCAGCGCCCCTGGCAGCGGCCCAAGGAGCGAGGAGAGGAAAAGCAGCTGGGCCAGATTGCTGAACCCTCCAGGGCTGAATCTACCTCTCCTGGAGCTGCTGGGGTTTCCCCAAATCTCAGCGATTTCCAGTTCCCAAAGGCGCTCGGTGGGAGCCTCCTCTACACCCGTGACTTGATTTTATTTATTTATTTTTTAAAATATTTGATCCACACAAGTTCCGTCCCAGAAACCAGCAACTCTCAAATCGTTTCTTTTTCTGCTCTCGGCCGGGTAGCAGGCAGAGGGAGAATTTAAGGTCCAGCCGTTTAAGGAAAAGCTCCGCGATCCTCTGGAGGAGCCGGAGATTTCCAGGAAAGCCCCGCAAGGAGGGTGCGGGGGTGACAACGACCCGGCGATGCTTCAGCTCCCCCAGAACCCCCCAAAAATCCCCCGCTGCTCCGCCCGGGGTTGGTGCCTCTAGAGGGAGCTGAGTCCTGCGCGGCTCCGCGCCCGCGACTATCTATGGTCAGCGGGGTTGGGTTTCTATTTGATTTTTTTTTTTCTTTCCTTCTTCTTTTCCCTCCTCCTGCGCGGCCCCGCGCGTTTCCTTTGCGCAGAAGGGAGCGGCCGGAGGGATGGAGCGGATCCCGGCAGGGATGCGATAGCTGCGACCCGCTGCTCCCCGCCGGGACGCGGTGAGTGGATGGGTACCCCCGTTTCCCCCTCCCCAAACTCCTCTGGGACGGGTTATCCCCGTTCTCCGGGCAGGATGAGGGGCGGGTGACAGCGACAAAGATTCTCAAAGTGCAGGAAATCGCCGTTGTCAAGATTTGGGTCCTGCTCCGGGCGGGTCGCTGCGCCAAAAAAGGGAATTAGCTGCCCTAAAAAGGGGATTTCCCCTCGTTTAACTGAGCTTTCTCCGGTCGCGTTTTCACGCGGTGACAGCCGCCCGCGGCATCAGGCAGGGCCTGAGGGGACACCGGGCAGAGCTGTCCCCAATGAACAGCGGGGGACACCCGGGCTGTGACCTGGGCACGGGTGGCTCTGCTGGCCCCGCCGGGGGCGACCGCGGCTGGAGGGATGCTGGGGGTCGTTTGCCCATCCTGGGGCCGTGCGACCCCCAAAGTGGGGAAACCCCAAAGTAGGGAAACCCCAAACTGAGCAAAGTCCCCATTTTGCTACCCTGGGTAGGGGGAGGGGAGC
The DNA here is from genome assembly GCF_903797595.1 of Erithacus rubecula. Taxonomy (NCBI): domain Eukaryota; kingdom Metazoa; phylum Chordata; class Aves; order Passeriformes; family Muscicapidae; genus Erithacus; species Erithacus rubecula. Next base: position 3,625,859 of record NC_136678.1, read on the forward strand.
GGCTCTGGCTCTGATCTGGCTGGGCAGGGATGGGATCAGGAATCCTGTGGGATCTCTGTCCCAGGCAGGGATGGGATCAGGAATCCTGTGGGATCTCTGTCCCAGGAGGGATGGGATCAGTTCTGCAGGATTTCTGTCCCTGGCAGGGATGGGATCAGGAATCCTGTGGGATCTCTGTCCCTGGCAGGGATGGGATCAGGAATCCTGTGGGATCTCTGTCCCAGGCAGGGATGGGATCAGGAATCCTGCAGGATGTCTGTTCCAGGAGGGATGGGATCAGGAGTTCTGCAGGATTTCTGTCCCTGGCAGGGATGGGATCAGGAATCCTGTGGGATCTCTGTCCCAGGAGGGATGGGATCAGGAGTTCTGCAGGATCTCTGTCCCAGCTGGGATTGCTGCCCTGCACAGCCTGATGGAGTCACTGCCACACACCAGAGCTGCCAAAATCTCATCCCAGGGGATGCTCCATCGATTTCCTGGCATTCACAGCACATTCACTCCAGAGCCTGTGGCTGGGCTTGGATATGGGGATTGCAGCTGCTCTTGTGGATCCTCATGGATCTGCTTCCCTTCCCACCATCTTCCCTGAACCAGGGCTCAGGAACTTTGCTCTGGAGAAAAGCTGGGAGAAGTGATGAGTGGTGAGTGTGACAAAAGACACAGGAAATGTGCCTGAGACCTCTAGGAGGAGATGGAAAGAGGGGGAAATGAGGAGTTGTGGCCTTTGTTTGTTTGGGGAGGGCTGGGGGGTCCCAGGAAGGTTCATTCTTGGCATGGCAGGTGCTGCTGATAAAGGTAAGAGCCCTGTTCCACCTTGGAGGTGCAGCTAAATTCTGGAAAGTTCTGGCTGCTGCTTTTAACACTTTGCAGCCTCCCACAAACCATTGTAGGGTGAATCAGACCCTGCAGCTTCCCTGACACCCTTCTTTGAGCCTTGACTCAAATCTTGGAGGGTTTTCATTTCCTGCAGCCCTGGGCTGTCTCTGGGTGTCATCTCCTCCTTCACACCTTGCCCTGTTCTCCAGCACCCTGTTCCCATAACAAAGGGAGAACAGGGAAGGTGGGAAGCAGGAGGAGCACAGACAGCAGCTCTGGAACCTGGGCAGGATGATCTGAGGCACTCTGACCCCTGCAGAGACAGGCAGTGAACTCTTTTGGGGCATTTGGGGACAGCAGTGACAGGGCTGCAGCGTCCTGTGTCACAGGAACACATCCTGTGTGTGCCAGGGCCCAGAAGGAAACTGAAAACAAAAGTTCATGCAGTGCTTAAAACGAAATGCAAGCTGAAAATCATGAGTCATCTGCCTCTGATGAGTGTCCTCACTCTGACAGCCCTCCCTCATTCCAGGAAGGAAAAGTCCCTGTCACCCATGGGCAGCCCTGGGTCGCTGTGGGACACAGCCCTGCTGCCCCACAGGCCCAGCTGGGAAAGCTCCAGAGGCTCCTGGAGCTCTTTGCTGGGTGCACTCACACCCTCCCAGCACCCTGTGCCACTGTGGGGTGCAGAGGAAACTCCCACTGGTGCCAGTTCCCACAGCTCCAGGGAGCTGCTCCCAGTGCAGGTGGGCTCAGCATGGGCTGGGATGGCACAGGAGGCTCCTCAGAGGAGGAGGGGATGGACACCATCCCAGGGGATGGAATCCACAGGATCTGCACATCCCAGGGGATGGAATCCACAGGATCTGCACATCCCAGGGGATGGAATCTGGGGGATGGACACCATACCAGGGGATGGAATCCACAGGATCTGCACATCCCAGGGGATGGAATCCACACAGGATCTGCACATCCCAGGGGATGGACACCATACCAGGGGATCTGCACCATTCCAGGAGATCTTCACCAGCCCTGGGGGATCTGCACATCCCAGGGGATCTGCTAATCCCAGGCATGGAATCCAAAGGATCTGCACCATCCCAGGGAATTTGAACATCCCAGGAGATGGAATCCAAAGATCTGCACCATCCCAAGGGATCTGCATATCCCAGGGGATGGACACTCCCCAGGGCTGGGAATTCTGTGATTTTGAGGGTCAGGAGAGGCAGTTCTAGAGCTGATCTGGGTTTGTGGCCAGCAGCTCTCCCCAGGGATTGACCCCTGGTCCCAGCTGATGATCCTCACTGCATTCTCAGCTCTTCCTTGGATGGGGTGTTTGAGTTTGGGGAGGAAGGGGGAAATCCTGTCCTCCCACCTTCAGAATGTGGGAAAAAGCATCATTTCCATCCTGGTCACCAGCCTCAGGCCCCTGAGTGCAGCTGTGCCAGCAGCTGATTTTCTGAGCCACTTTGCACTTCCAGGCCCCATCCCAGGGAAAACAAGCTGTACTTCCTGCCCCACATTGATTTTCCCTCCTGAACAATGTCCAGTGTGAATCCATGAGCTTGAACCACGTTGTGCACTTCACCCATAGCAGTGGGTGTTTATTTATCCCTTTATTTTTGTCCAGGATGCAACTTAATTTTCATCAGGAATTGTGTCTCATCCATGAGTTCAGGACAGCCCTCAACTCTGGCCTGTGGGACTGTGGGCTGGGAATATGCTCTGGAATGTCAGACAGCAGCAAGGAGCTGCCCTGATCCTGACAGGAACTTCACGGTCTCACTCCCAAACCTCTGGGGTGAAGGAGCTCTGATGAGCCCTGTTTAGGATACCTGTGAACTTCAGGGGAAATCTGAGCTTTGTGTTTAGTGCTCATTTAATTTTCTGATTTTTTGAGAGGGGAAATGTAAAGAATTACATTACATTACAAAGGGGAATTATTGGAAAATTGTGTCCTGGAGGAAATCAGGACTCATCTCATGGAGGTGTCATAGCTCGGTGTGGTTGCAGCCAGAGGGTCAAAGAGATGCTGGAATTTTTTTTTTCAGCCTTTTAAGAAGTTCTGTGGTCTGGGGTGAGGAAGACCTTGTGCAGTACACACTTCTCTCAGACAGGATGGGAAAGGAGGAAGGAAGTTGATCTCAGCATGTGAGATGTGGGGTCTCTTTTTGTTGTAAATATCGATAGGTGGAGTCCAGGGAAGGTGGAGTGGACCCAGTGCAGAGCATTTTGTGGGGAAAGAATGAACCAGGATGGGAGGAGCCTTCTGTGGCAGAGATAAAAACAGCTTTACTGAGCAGTGGGCTCTGCCAAAGGGGATTCCTGGGGCTGAGGGACCACAGGGCTCCTTCATCATCTCCATCACCCTTCCAGGTGAAGCTGCCACTCCCAAACCTCTGCAATGGCCTCAGGGAATGAGGGGGACCCTCCACGGCTGGAGGAACGCCGGGGGAGCCACAGGCGCAGGCTCAGCTCAGGTAAAAATTTTGGGGTGCTCAGGGGAGGGAGGAGCTTCAAATCTTGATTTTTTTATCCATTGCCCTGCTGTGTTGGTTTGGCAAGATGGGATTTCCTGCCTCCAGGGCTTTTTGCAGGGCTGGGATAGAAAATCAGCTGGGTAATGAATTGAACTGGGAGGTGCTCAGTGCTTCTGGGGCTTCCAGGGCTTGGAGAATCCTGGTCTGGTGGGAGGTGGAACTGGGTGAGATTTAAGGTTCTTTTCCATCCAAATTAATCAAGGATTGTGTCAGGGTGGGCAGCAAGGTGGGGTTGGGAGGCACGGGGAGAACAAAGTGCTGGGAGCTGTCTGGTGTCCTGTATTTCCTTCCTGAGCAGGAGAAAGCAGGAGATGTTTGGGGTTTAAATCATAGAAAGCAGATCTCAGGCAGTCTGGTGGCCTAGGGGTGACCTCAGGTCCTGGCAGGGCAGGGTCACTCTGTCCCCGTGTGAGCCCAGCCCAGCCCAGCCCTGCTGAATGGGTGAAACTGGGAACGGGGCCACAGGAACTGGGAAAAACCCTCAGCTCCCAGTTCACCCCAGCAGGATGAAATGTGACTCCTGGTGCTGCTGGAGGGTAAATCAGCTGAGTCAGCTCTGTCAAGGTGGGGATTGGGGAGGGGGAGCCTAGCCCAGCCCAGGGCTCTGCCCTCAAAATGGGATTTCTGCTCTGCTCCTGCCTGGGCTCCTCTCCCTCTCTCCCTGTGGTGGCACTGGAAGGAAAATATTCCATCCTTGCCATGCCAGAGTCCAGGAGGTACAGAAATCCAGCAACAGCTGTTTGCTCATTTCCTGTTGAGGCCAGTGAGATGCTGATGTGAAAAGCAGTAAGAAATCAGCTCTGAGCACGCTGAGTCACAGTCCCAGTTCCTGCTTTCTTGGCAGCAGCCCCAGCATCCCTCTGCTTCCCAAAACTCAGGGAGAGGTGGGAGGAATTCCACCTCTGGAATTTGGAAGTGGCAGAGCCTCATGGGCCCCAGTGGGAGCAGGGATGTGCAGCTTCCACTGTGGGATTGAGGGGTGGAAAGAGGCTTTGTGGCAGGGATTGAGGCTGGATTTCACCTGGGGCTCTGCTTGTTTGCTTCTGGATGCAGCAGAGATTTCCCTCCTGCCCAGGGATTTGCTTGGGCTGTGATCCCTCAGCTTGGGCATGGCCAAGGTGCTGCTGCTTGTGCCAAGGCTGGGGGCAGAAATCTCCTCTCACTTCCCTTTCTGCTTCCAGGCTGGGATCTCCCTCTGTGCAGGGAGTTGATCTGTCTCCTGGGCTCCAAGGGATGGGGTTTCACAGGTTTCACCAGGTCCTGTCACTGCCTGGAGTAGTTGCTTGGGGCTGATGGAGATTTTTTAGCCAGAGCTGCCAGTTTTTCCCACAGCCCAGCTGCTCCTGGGAGATGGGAGCAGTGAGAAATGCAGGATATCACACAGAAATGCAAGTGTTGAGTGCTTAGGGCTCTCTGGGTCCAGGCAGTGCTGCCTGTGCTGTGGGTCCCAGTGCTGAGGGAGCTGGGGATGGAGGGAGCAGATACAGAGCAGACATGGAGTGAACACGGAGCAGACACAAAGCAGATACAGAATAAATGTGGAGCAGACACAGACATAGAACAGACATGGAGCACACAGAGCTGACACTGAGCAGACATGGAACAGACACAGATAGACATGGAGCAAACGTGCAGCAAATGTGGAGCAGACATGGGGCAGACAGGGAGCACATAGAGCAGATACAGAGCAGACATGGAGTGAACATAGAGCAGATACAGAGCAGACGTGGAGTGAACATAGAGCAGATACAGAGCAGACATGGAGTGAACATAGAGCAGATACAGAGCAGACATGGAGTGAACATAGAGCAGATACAGAGCAGACGTGGAGCAGACACAAAGCAGATACAGAGTAGACGTGGAGCAGACACAAACACGGAGCACACAGAGCTGACACAGAGTAGATGTGGAGCAGACACTGAGCAGACATGGAACAGATACAGATAGACATGGAGCAAATGTGGAGCAAATGTGGAGCAGACAATGGGGCACACACGGAGCAGACATGGAGCAGACATGGAGCAGACAGGGAGTTAATGTGGAACAGACACAGAGCAAACATGGGACAGCCATGGGGCAGACACAACAGCCATGGGGCAGCCACGGGACAGACGTGGAGTAGACATGGAGCAGAGATGGAGCAGACATGGAATAGCCACAGGCCAGAGATGGGGCAGACACAAAAAAGACACGAGTCAGGCAAGAGGCAAACATGGGGCAGAAACAGAGCAGACGTGGGGCAGCCACAGGGCAGGCATGGAGGAGATGTGGAGCAGACACTGAGCAGAACAAGGAGCAAACATGGAGCAGGCACAGAGCAGAACATGGAGCAGGCACAGAGCAGAACAGGGAGCAAACATGGAGCAGACACTGAGCAGAACATGGACAGACAAGGAGCAGGCACAGAGGAGATGTGGAACAGATGTGGAGCAAACATGGAGCAGACACAGAGTAGCCACAGAGCAGATGTGGAACAGGCATGGAGGAGATGTGGAGCAGACATGGAGCAGACATGGAGCAGTTCCTCCCTTCCAGAGATCCCCAAGCAGCTCCAAACCTCCCCTGGGCACTGGGAATCCACCAGGCAACCCCTGATCCAGATCCCTTGAGTGGGAGAGATCCCAGCACAATCCCAGTGGGTGCTGGGGGTAGCACCTGTGGGAAAGGGGGGTGGTGTCCTCCTGTCCAGGTGTTACTAAAAATAGCTCCTGGGGTAACCAAGCCCAGGGATTATTTTTGTGCAGAGATTTCCTCTTCTGTCTGGCCGAGTGTTTGCACTCCTCTCCCTGAAACTCTGACTCAGTTGGTTTCGTTTTCTGGCTCTCCCTGGAGCGTCACTGATTCCCAGTTCCCAGAAGGGGAAGGATTTGTTTGTCACCAAACAAACCCGTGTTTGAAAACAAAAAAACAACTCCTGGAAAAAGTGACAGGAGCTGTCCTTTCCCTTCAGCTCTGCTGGTGTGACCTGAGCACGGGACAGGGAGGTGGGACTAGCCAGAAAAACTGTGAGGAGGATTTGGTGGGATTAGGGGATTTTGGGGATGGGGTTTGTGGGGCAGCACTGCCAGCACAGCTGTGCCCTTGTTTCCTAGCCCTGGGCAGGAAGATCTCAGGTTGAAAATGCAGATTCTAGATTGATGGAGTGGTGGGACAGGGTTGGGCTGCTGTGGAGCTGCTGCTGGAGGTGCTGTCCCCAAGGATGGGGAGATCCCCCAAACCCACAGTCCTGCAGGATCCCCCACTCTGCATCCTCCTGTACCTGGAGGTGTCTGGGTGCTCTGTGAAAGCTGAGCTCTGATCCTGCCCCACCACTCCTGTCCCAAACAAAGAGCAGTGTCCCTGTGGGGCCACTCAGTGGGGCTGTGGGAGCCACTGTCCAGCTGGAACCAGAATCCAGAGGAATTCCTGAAGAGCCAAGCATGATTTGAAACACAATGAATTCTCTGAGGACTCCCTCCTGTCGGGTATTTTTTGGAATCGCTGCTGGGGGCTGGCGTTAACACAAACAGCATAAACTGGGGGTGGCAGTGAGGGCATGGCCTCTGCCAGGTGAGAGGGTGGAGGGAGGGGAGGCTGTGCCCTGAGTGCTGTCCCTGTGCCTCAGCAGAGGGCCAGGTGGCCGAGGAGGCTGAGGAGGTGTTCAGGAGCTACGCCTTCCACCGCTACCAGCAGGAGCGCCAGGAGCGAGGGGCAGAGCTGCCGCCCGACCCCGAGATGGAGCAAATCCAGCAGGACCTGGACAGGTGAATCCTCACTCCCACCTCTCACCCTGAGCCAGGCTGTGCTCCTGAGACAGGCCTGAAACTCCAGAGCTGGGCCTGACTCTCCTGTCCTGGTTTGAAGGACAGGTGTTTGCCAATAAAGGCAGAAGATTCTCTTTGAAATGGAGAATGTAAACCTCCTCCCTCCATATTATTATAATTTTGAAATTAAAGGGCTCTCAGGCACAGATATGGGAATTAGGAATAACAGTTCTTTACTAGGAAAATTAAAATGGAAATGCAGTATTACAAAGAACAATCCCAAAACACTGCCAGAGTCAGAATCCAAGCTGACACCCGTCAGTCAGTCAGGGTGGTGGCAGCAGTCCCATTCAATGGTGGCTGCATCCTCCAGCAGGGGCAGATGTGGTTCAGCTGGAGCAGTGCTCCTGGAGAAGGTGCAATTTCCTCTGAAGGTGCAGGGATGATGTGGAAAGGTCTGGCTTTCCTCTGGAATCCAGTGGGAAAGGTGCTCTGGTGTTCCAAATCTCAGTTTTTATCTGGGTAGGAAAGGCTTGGCTCCTCCCCTGGCTGGAGCATCTCCCAGTGGGATGATGGAATTTTATCAGTCATGCACTGGGACTCACTGGCCATGAACAGGAGATATCTCCTGGAGGGAGGATGGGCTGTGGAAAGATAAAGATGATTGCCCCAGCTGGTTTAAAGATGGCCCATTAGCAGATAGTATGTGCCAGGAGATAAAGATCACTGCCACACCCAGTTTGTAACAATGGCCCATTAACAGGAGATATCTCCCACAGAGATAAGAATCGCTGCCACACCCAGTTTGTAACAATGGCCCATTAACAGGTGATACCTCCTGGATGAAGGGTGGGTCATGGGGAAGGTAAAGATGATTGTCCCAGCTGGTTTAAAGATGGCCCATTAGCAGAGAATATGTGCCAGGAGATCAGGGTCACTGTCCCACCCGGCTGGAACAGATGGGGACAGAATCCACATTTCTGGCCACTTCAACCCAATACACACTCTCCTGAGCCTGGCCTGACTCTCCTGAGCCGGGCCTGACTCCCCTGTCACCCTGCAGCACTGGCAGCCAGGTGGGGCAGCGCTTGGCCATCATTGGTGATGACATCTACCGGCGCTACGACGCCGAGTTCCGCACCATGCTGGAGACCCTGCAGCCCACCCGCGACAACGCCTACGAGAGCTTCACCAAAATCGCCTCCAGGTACAGCCTCAGCATGGCCTGGGGCCGTTCCCTGCAGGAGAAGGGGAAGGGAGGTCGGGTTAAACCTGTCACTGTGTCCCTGTCTCTGGGCTCCTGTCTGTGGGCTCCTGTCACTCCTCCAAACACCTCTGGTGGTGACAGTCCTGTCCCTGTTCCCTCTGCTTGGTGTTTGTGTCCAATTCCTTCTTTTCTCCAGTGTTTGTGTCTAACTCCTTCCTTTCTGTCCTTTTCCTGCTCCCCTGTCCGGGAAGCCGCGCTGGCTGAGGCGGCAACGCACGCAGGTAAATTAAATTAAATTAAATCAAATTAACTCCTGTCACTGTCCCTGCCACTGTCCTGCTCAGGTAAATTAAATGTGGGGCTGTTTCCTCAATCCTGATCATATTGCTTAAGATCCCCTGGGTTGGACAACTATTGCAGTGACTAGACTTTCCTAAATATCCAAACTAAATGTTTTGTGGTAGAACTTGGGGCTCTTTCCTCTTGTCCTGATCATATTGCTCAAGGTCCCCTGGGCTGGACAGCCCTTCCAGTGAAAAGATTCTCCATAATATCCAAACTGAATGTTTCCTGATAGAACTGGGGGCTATATTCTCAATCCTGATCATATTGCTCAAGGTCCCCTGGGCTGGACAGCCCTTCCAGTGAAAAGATTTTTCCCAACTATCCAAACTAATTATTTTGTGATAGAGCTTGGGGCCATTTCCTCTTGTCCTGACCACACTTCTTGAGGTTCCCTGAGCTGGACAACCCTTCCATTAAAAAGATTCTCTATAATATCCAAACTAAATGTTTTGTGGTAGAACTTGGGGCTCTTTCCTCTTGTCCTGATCATATTGCTCAAGATCCTGTGGGCTGGACAGCCCTTCCAGTGAAAAGATTTTCCCAAATATCCAAACTAATTATTTTGTGATAGGCTGTTTCTTCAGTGCTGATCATATCACTCGAGATCCCCCAGCCTGGGCAGCTGCACCAGGGCTGGACAACCCTTCCAGATGAAAAAAAAAAAATCCAATAATACCCAACCTAAGCTTTTCCTGATACAATTTGGGACCATTTCCTCAATCTCAACCCCGCTGCTGGATCCCCCGGGGTCGGGAGCTCCGGGCAGGGATTGAGGGGTTGTCTGGGCTTTGTTGCAGCCTGTTCGAGAGTGGCATCAACTGGGGCCGGGTGATTGCCCTGCTGGCCTTTGGCTACCGGCTGGCCATGCACGTGTGGCAGCGCGGGGTGAGCGGGTTCCTGCGGCGCGTGGCGCGCTGCCTGGCGCGGTTCATGCTGCAGAACCGCATCGCGCGCTGGATCGCCCAGCAGGGAGGATGGGTGAGCCTGGCGCTGGGGCTGGGGCTGGGTTGGGGTCAAGGGGGCTGGTTTGGGGCTGGGGGCAGGTTTGGGATCAGGGTTTGGGGAGCAGAAGAGCAGGTTTGGGGAGCAGAGGGGCTGGGTTGGGGCTGGGGGGCAGGTTTGGGCTGAGAGCTGGTTTGGGGTCAGGGTTTGGGGAGCAGAAGGGCAGGTTTGGGGCTGGGGGGCAGGTTTGGGGAGCAGAGGGGCTGATTTGGGGCTGGGGGCTGATTTGGGGCTGAGGGCAGGTTTGGGCTGAGAGCTGGTTTGGGGTCAGGGTTTGGGGAGCAGAAGGGCAGGTTTGGGGTCAAGGGGGCAGGTTTGGGGGAAGAGGGGCTGGGTTGGGGCTGGGGGCTGGTTTGGGGAGCAGAGGGGAAGGTTTGGGGCTGGGGGCAGGTTTGGGGCCGGGGGCTGTTTTGGGGCGGGAGGCAGGTTTGGGGCTGAGGGCAGGTTTGGGGGAAGAAGGGCTGGGTTGGGGCTGGAGGCAGGTTTGGGGAGCAGAGGGGCTGGTTTGGGGCTGGGGGCACAGTTTGAGGTCAAGGGGGCAGGTGTGGAGTTGGGGGCAGAGTTTGGGGTCAGGGGCAGATTTGGGGCTGGGGGCAGGTTTGGGGTCAGTGTTTGGGGCTCAGTTTTGGGGATCGCGGTTTGGGGTTGGAGTTCGGGGTCGCGGTTTGGGGTCGCGGGCGCTGCCAGCACTGACCCCGCCGTGTCCCCTCCCCAGGCGGCCGCGCTGCGCCGCTACAACGAGATTTACATCAAATACCTGCTGGTGGCGGCCGCGCTGCTGCTCGGACACCTGGTGGTGCGGCGCTTCTTCACCTCCTGAGCGGGCGGGGACACCGAGCCCCCCGCCCGGCCCGCAGCCCCCCGGATCCCCGCCCGGCCCCGCAGCCCCCCGGACCCCCCGCCCGGCCCGCAGCCCCCCGGCCCGACCCCGCAGCCCCCCGGACCCCCACCCCGAGCTGCCGTGGGGCTGGGACCCTCCTGCTGTAGAGTCCGGGGTCTCTGCACCCCCGGGGGAGGAATGGGGAGAGGGGGGGCTCTGCTTGTGGTGCCTCAAAAAGCTGCTGAGAAAGGGCAGCTCTGGGAGGGGACATCCCTGGGATGGGGCATTTTGGGGATGGGGGCATCCCTGGGATGGGGCATTTTGGGGATGGGGGCATCCCTGGGATGGGGCATTTTGGGGATGGGGACATCCCTGGGATGGGGCATTTTGGGGATGGGGGCATCCCTGGGATGGGTCATTTTTTGGGATGGGGCATCCCTGGCATGGGTCATTTTGGGGATGGGGCATCCCTGGGATGGGACATTTTGGGGATGGGGACATCCCTGGGATGGGATGTTTTTGGGACGAGACATTTTTGAGATGAGGCATCTCTGGGATGGGATGTTTTTGGGATCAGGCATCTTTGTGATGGGATATGTCTGGGATGGGACATCTTTGGAATAAGGACATCTCTGTGATGGTGCATTTTTGGGATGAGGCATCTCTGGGATGGGATGTTTTTGGGATGGGACATCTTTGGAATGAGGACATCTCTGTGATGGTGCATTTTTGGGATGGTGCATTTTTGGGATGGTGCATCTCTGGCTCCTCTGGAGGAGCAGAGGGCTGTGACATTGCCCCAGTGGCACTGTGACAATGCCAGTGCAGGGTCCTGAGCCCCCTCCCAGCACTGACAGCTCCATCCCCCCGTGTTTGATCCCAGCTCCCCTGGAAATCCCAGAGGAGCTGCTCCAGCTCCCCCTGTCCCAAACCCTGCAGCCTTTCCCAGCCTTTCCATGGACATCCCAAAAAAGAACCCATGAAAACCCTCCTGGCCCATCTGGAAACCACCAGCATTAAAATCAGTGGCCCTGCCCACCAGTTGGGCTCCCTGCCCTTACTGGGAAGCACTGGAGCTGCAGGGAACCAGTCCCTGCTTGTCCTGGCTCTGTTTCTGACTGATGCTTGACAGATTTTGGGGTGAGGAGGGGAGCAAGCTCCTCTCTCCCATCCCAAACCTTCCTTTGATTTTTTTTTTTTTTTTTTTTTTTTTTTTTTTTTTTTTTTTTTTTTTGCCAAGCAGGGAATTCAGGGAATTATTCCCAAGCTGCAGGTGAAGGTTTCCTTCCTCTTCTCCCCTTGCAGCTGCCCAGGCTTAGCAGGACCAGCCTGAATTTTTGAACAATCACATCTCTCCTGTGCTGTGCCTCTTTTTAAACAGAATAATGAACTTTTCAGCCTGTTCCCATATCTGAGCTTGGCATTTTTTGCTCCTGGCTGTTCCTGCAGGATCCCTTTTCCTTCATTGCAATGCTCTGGGCTGTGCTTAAGAGAAAAACAATAAAATATTTCCTCTATTATTCCCACTCCTGCTTGCATGTGTTTGCCCTGTGCAGGGCAGCACAGCTTGGCCATGCTCAGGTTTTGGTGGCCACAGCTCAGGTTTGGTGGCCACAGCTCAGGTTTTGTAGCCCTGCTGGCTCACCTGATCCCCCCTGGCTGCCTTTTCCCCTTTAATTTCTCCACACAAAATTCCCTTTTCTCTTCTCCCAGTTTGGGATTTCGAGTTCCAAATCTTTCCTGTGCTGTGCACCAGTTTAACCAGTATGATTTTCCTTTTTGGGTGCAAGCACCACCAGATGGAGCCTTTTGGCCACAATGGGTACGAGCCACTGGTCCTTATTTCCTTTTTTTTTTTTTTTTTCTGCTAATCAGCCCCTTGATTGACAAATTATGGGTTCTCTGCTTGTGCTGTGTGTCCAGCAGGACTTTTCAGAGTCATTGGAAAAAATAAAAATCAGCTTTAATTCACTTCTTCAGCCACACTCCTGGAGCTCCAATGGATCAGGGAGAGCTTTTGCTGCTCATTAATTCTCATTTCCCAGCTAAAGCTTCCCCTTGCAGCTGTGAGGCCATAAAGGATTTTTTTCCAGATTTATGGGAAAGGATTGAAGTCCAGGATAGAGGGGAGAACTCTTCAATAGGTGCTGCACAAAGGAAAAATTCCATTTTATCCGTTTTTCTCAGGGGATTTGCAGAGGGAGGAATCTCAGGATGTCAGTGCCTCTCCTCCCTCTGCTCTCAGCTCTTCCTGGGTGGAAAAAAAGCTCAAATTGGGACTGAACTGGGACTGTGCCCCAGCCCTGCATGGCCACAGCCCCACAGCAGGGAGGGAAAAAGGGCCTGGGGGGATTTCCTGGGAGCCAGGGAATTCCTGGAGGGCTGGCAGGAGGAATTCACCCAGGAGGATTCATCCAGAAAGAATTCACCCAGGATGAATTGATCCAGGAGGAATTCACCCTGCAGCAAATTCACCCTGGAGGATTTTTCCAGGAGGGATTTTTCCAGGAGGGATTTTTCCAGGAGGAATTCACCTAGGAGTAAATTCACCCTGGAGGATTGATCCAGGAGGGATTGATCCAGGAGGAATTCATCCAGGATGAATTCACCCAGGAGGAATTGATCCAGGAGGGATTTTTCCAGAAAGAATTCACCCAGGATGAATTGATCCAGGAGGAATTCACCCTGCAGCAAATTCACCTTGGAGGATTCATCCAGGAGGGATTTTTCCAGGAGGAATTGATCCATGATGAATTGATCCAGGAGGAATTCACCCTGGAGGATTCATTCAGGAGGATTGATCTGGATTTTTCCAGGAGGAATTCATCCAGAATGAATTCACCCTAGAGGATTTATCCAGGATTGATCCAGAAAGAATTCATCCAGGAGGAATTGATCCAGGATTAATTGATCCAGGAGTGATTTTTCCAGGAGGAATTAATCCAGGGGTGAATTCACCTGGAAGATCTATCCAGGAGGATTTATCCAGAAAGAATTCACCCAGGAGGAATTTTTCCAGGAGGAATTGATCCAGGATTAATTGATCCAGGAGTGATTTTTCCAGGAGGAATTCATCCAGGGGTGAATTCACCTGGAGGATTTATCCAGGAGGATTTTTCCAGCAGGAATTCACCCAGGATGAATTGATCCAGGAGGATTTTTCCAGCAGGAATTCACCCAGGAGTTTGGGGTGGTGCATGGAAAGGGGGTGAGAGCCCCAAGGAGTTTTATTTCCTCCTCTCAGTTTATTTTTCCTCCTCTTGAGCCATTTTCACACCTTCTGAGCCTCTTTTTACCCCAACTGAGCCCGTTTGAGGATGGATTTTAATCCCACCCTCTCCCAGCTCTTCCCGCCTGGATGGAGGAGTCAGTCCCAGCTCTCTGAGGGTCAGAGCCTCAAAACCAGGTCTAAGCCAGGTCTAAACCAGGTCTAAGCCAGGTCTAAGCCAGGTTTAAACCAGGTCTAAACCAGGTCTAAGCCAGGTATAAGCCAGGTCTAATCCAGGTCTAAGCCAGGTCTAAACCAGGTCTAAGCCAGGTCTAAGCCAGGTCTAAACCAGGTCTAAACCAGGTCTAAGCCAGGTCTAAGCCAGGTCTAAGCCAGCCCAGGTGCCCCAGGGCTGCTGGCAGCTCTGAGCCCTCGCTGTCACTGTCACCTCTGCTCCTTTTCCTGGTGTCCCCTTCCCAGTGCTGCAGGACATTAAGGGACACTTTGTGGTGGCTCTGGGAGGGTGGGACAAGGACACAAACCTTGTTTTTTCCAGAGGGAAAAAAGGGGAAATGCACAGGAATGAGGTGGGGAAGGAGAGACCTGCAGATCTGTGTGGGACACGCTGAAAAAAATAATCCTAAACCAAACCAAACCCGTTTGTTTTTACAAATAATCTGTTTTTAAATAATGTAATATATATATATATATAAATCTATATCTATGTCAAAATAAAAATGGTACACAGAGTGCAAACTCATCTGCTGGCTGTGTGTGCAGGGTTTGCTTCCAGAAGCTTCCAGAAATTTTGCTCCACGAGCTGGAGCAGGGGATGGAAAAGGGGAAATTAGGGTGGAGGATTTTGGGGATGAAGGAGGGAAAATTTGGGGATGGAGAGGGGAGGATGTGGGGATGGAGAGGGGAAATTGTGGGGATGGAAGATGGGAGATTTTCAGGATGGAGAAAGGAGGATGTGGGGATGGAAAAGGAGAAATTGGCATTTGGGAAATTGGAAGTTTTGGGGATGAAGAAGGGAAAATCAGGGAAGGAAGAGGGAATATGGTGGAGATGGAGAGGGGAGGTTGCTGGGATGGAGAGGGGATGTTTTTGGGATGGACAGAAGAGGTTTTTGGGATGGAGAGGGGAGGTTTTTTGGGATGGAGAGGGGATGTTTTTGGGATGGAGAGGAGAGGCTGTGGGGCTCTGCTGTCCCAGCAGCTGCTCCCCCTGCCCAGAACTGAGGATCTTTGATGTGTCCACACCCCCTCAAGCAGGAAACAACAAGCACAGGAAATACAAAGGAAAAAAAAAAACCCATCCCAGGGCAGGAGCAGGAGGGTTCTCTGCCACAAAACACCCCAGGAAAGGCAGGAAAACCCACGAGGTCCAGGACCCAGCCTGGGCTGGTTCAGCTGGACCTGTCCCCTGGCAGCCCCCCCAGCTCTGTCCCCCTGCCCACTCTGGGGGGTTTTGGGAGCTCCCCGTGGGGCTCAGGGTCATGGTGAGACCATCCATGGACACCTCCCGCGGTCCCTGTGCCAGGAGCTGTCCTGGCTGAGAGCCCAGCTGGGATTTGGGGGCTCTGTGTGTGCCCAGGGGTGGCTCTGCTGTCCCCAGGCTGGACAGCCCAGCTGTCCCCACCCCATCCATCCCCAGGGCAGTGCCAGCAGCGCCCCAGGGGGCTCCAGGCTCGGGTTTCGGGATGCCAGGGGTGGGACAGGGACACACAGGGGGCAGGATTCCTGCAGGGAGGGCTGGGAGCAGGGAGAGCCACGGGGGCTGAGCCCTGAATGGATTCCTGGGAATGCTGAGCCCATTCTGAATCCCTGGGAATGCTGAACCCATTTTAGGCAGAATTAAACCCTGGGAATGCTGAGCCCATTCTGAATCCCTGGGAATGCTGAACCCATTTTAGGCAGAATTAAACCCTGGGAATGCTGAACCCATTCTGCATCCCTGGGAATGCTGAACCCATTCTGAATCCCTGGGAATGCTGAGCCCATTCTGAATCCCTGGGAATGCTGAGCCCATTTTAGGCAGAATTAAACCCTGGGAATGCTGAACCAATTCTGTGCAGAATTAAATTCTGGGAATGCTGCACCCATTCTGTGCAGAATGAGTCCTGGGAATGCTGAACCTGTTCTGAATCTCTGGGAATGCTGAGCCCATTTTATGCAGAATTAAACCCTGGAAATTTGGAACCTGTTCTGTGCAGAATGAGTCCTGGGAATGATGAACCTGTTCTGAATCTCTGGGAATGCTGAACCAATTCTGTGCAGAATTAAACCCTGGGAATGCTGAACCTGTTCTGTGCAGAATGGATCCCTGGAAATTCTGAACCTGTTCTGTGCAGAATTAGTTTTGGGAATGCTGAACCTGTTCTGAATCCCTGGGAATTCTGTGCAGAATTAATTTCTAGGAATGCTGAATCCATTCTGAATCCCTGGGAATGCTGAACCCATTTAATACAGAATTAAACCCTGGGAATGAGGGAGAGGAGGGAGAGGAGAGGAGAGGAGAGGAGAGGAGAGGAGGAGGGAGAGGAGAGGAGAGGAGAGGAGAGTAGAGGAGAGGAGAGGAGAGGAGAGGGAGAGGAGAGGAGAGGAGAGGAGAGGAGAGGAGAGGAGAGGAAGGAGGAGAGGAGAGGAGAGGAGAGGAGAGGGAGAGGAGAGGAGAGGAGAGGAGAGGAGAGGAGAGGAGAGGAGAGGAGAGGAGAGGAGAGGAGAGGAGAGGAGAGGAGAGGGAGAGGGAGAGGGAGAGGAGCCTCTGGATCTAAATCTCTGCATGAGGAGTGGGGGGCTCAGGCTTTCCACAGAATCTGCCAGGAGCAGATTAAGGATTGGAATCCAAATAAATATTTACCCCCCAGGCCCCGGGGCTATAAATACCCTCCCCCAGCTCCACCAGTTTGGGATCTCTGGGATTCCAGAGGATTCCCAGGGCCTGGAGCTGCCTCTGGGAGAGCAAAGGGTGAACACAAAGGGAGCAGAAATGGCCCTAATTAAAGAGGCAGCTGCTCCCCTAATCCACTTTGTGCCCTGCCCCAAACCCAGATCCGGCTCCTAATTAAATCACCAAAAAAATAATTAAGGCCACATTATCACTGCAGTGTTTGCCTTTGGCCATTCAGGTGGGATTGACCCCAAAGCAGAGCCAGGGATCTGGAATTTGAGTCAAGGGCCTCTAAAAGTGGGTCACACCCCATAACCCAGAAGTTTTATGGGAATAAAGGTTTTTCAAACTCCAATCCTCTCATGTTTTGTAAGAAAAAAGCTCTTTCAGATCCCCAAACCCTCCCCAAGTTTTGTGAAAATAAAGGTTTTTCAACCTCCAACCCCCTCAAATTTTGTAGGAATAAAAGTTTTTCAAGCCAAACCTCCCAAATTTTGTGGAAATTAAGATTTTCCAAACTCAAAACCCCCAAGTTTTATGGGAATAAAGCTCTTTCAAATCCTAAAACACCCAAGTTTTACAAGAAAAAACCTTTTCAAATCCCAAAATACCCGAGTTTTGTGAGAATAAAGGTTTTTCAAACCAAACCCCCCAAATTTTGTGGAAATTAAGATTTTCCGAACTCCAAAACCCCCAAGCTTTGTGGGAATAAAGATTTTTAAAACCCCAAAATACCCGAATTTTGTGAGAATAAAGGTTTTTCAAACCCCAAAATACCCGAATTTTGTGAGAATAAAGGTTTATCAAGCCCCAAACCCCCAAATTTGGTGGGAATAAAGACTTTTCAAACCTCAAAATACCCGAATTTTGTGGAATATAGCTTTTTCAAACCCCAAACTTGCCAAATTTTGTGGGAATAAAGCTCTTCCAAGGTAATTTCCAGGGTGACAGGAGCAGGATGGGGAATGCTCAGAGTTCGCTGCCCTGGGATGGAACAACCCTAAAGGCAAAACCTCTGCGATTAAAACCAGCCCTGACTCAGCACGGGCGAGAAATTCACTTTTCTGCTCCCTGAAGGAGCCTGACCCGTGCACGAGTCATCCCAAATTCCCTCTCCACAAACCCCTTTTCCTTTAATAAATCCCTTTTTTTTTTTTTTTTTTTTTTTTTTTTTTTTTTTTTTTTTTTTTTTTTTTTTTCCTGCAGGATTTTAACCTTTATTTCCTTTTCCCAGGAATTCCCTGCCGTCCATTTTCACATTTTTCACTCCTCATTTCTGATCCAGCCGGGTCCCTGCCCATCCCTGTCCCCCAGCAAGGAATTTCCAGGATTTTGGGGCTGAAATTCCAAGGATTTTTGGGGCTGGAATTCCCAGATTTTGGGGCTTGAATCCACAGATTTTGGGGCTGGAATTCCCAGATTTTGGGGCTGGAATTCCCAGATTTTGGGGTTTGAATTCCCAGATTTTGGGGCTTGAATCCCCAGATTTTGGGGTTTGAATTCCCAGATTTTGGGGCTGGAATTCCCAGATTTTTAGGGCTGAAATTCTCTGGGTTTGGAGCTGGAATTCCAAGGGTTCATTGCTGAGTATTCCAGGATTTTGAGGTCAAAATTTTCAGGATTTTGGGGCCAGAATTCCTGGGGTTTGGGGGGCAGTAATTCTCATGATTAGGGTCTTAAAATTCCAAGGATTTTGGGGCTGAAATTCCCAGAGTTTCTGCTGATCCCGAGCTGAAAGCTGAGCTCGGGTGTTGCCCTGGGCAGCTCAAGATGTTTTACAGCTCTTTTGGGTTTTTTGTTTTGTTTCAGTTTTTGTGTTTGGTTTTTTGTTTTTTGTGGGTTTTTTTGGTGGTTTTTTTTTCCCTTGGCATCCTCTGGAAAAAAAAAAAAAAAAAAAAAAAAAAAAGAAAAAGAAAAAGAAAAATCTGCTGCTGCAACCTGGAAATGATGAGAAGCAGAGGCACCAGGTGGCTTTTTAAAGAGAAATTAGTGGATTTTAGCACTTGAGAATAAGGAAAGGCAGATTCAGGCAAGGAGGAATCCTGAGGATCTGCAGCTGGAAGGGACTGGGGGGAACTGGGGGGGACTGGAGAGAACTGGGGGCACTCGGGGGGACTGACAGATTCTGTCCCTGTCCTGGCTGCCCCAGGCTCCCCTCGGGGCTCCCAGCGATCAGATTTTACAGGTTAGAGCCGGTATTACAGGTTAGAACCGGTATTACAGGTTAGAACCGGTGTTACCGGTTAGAGGAGCCGAAAACCAAATATTTCCTGTCCCGTTTGAGCCGGGCTGTGCCCGCGCCGTTAATTAGCGGGGCTCAGCCGCGCGGCGCTAATTTGTTAAACTGGGGCTGGCTCAGGTCCCGAGAGGAGCTGGAGCCCTTGGGATTCTCGGGCCCTTGGGATTCTCCCCTCTGGCTGCCCCGGGGCGGCTCCTGCGGGCAGAAAAGGGCGGCTGTTCTCACACCGGGCAGCTCCTGCAGCCTCTGTGTGTCCCTCCTGTCCCCCTCTGTCCTCTCCAGTCCCTTCCAGCCCCATCCTGTTCCCTGAATCCCCTTCCAGCCAGCTCCAACCCCTTTCCATCCTACCCTTTTCATTTCTTTCCATCTCCCCCTTTCCATCCATCCCTTTCCATCCTCCCCTTTCCATCTCTTTTCATCTCCCTCTTTTCCTGCTTTTCCATCTTCCCCTTCCCATTTCCCCCTTTCCATCCCCTCTTTCCATCTGCCCCCTTCCCCTCCCTTTCCATCCCTCTCTTTCCATCCTTCCCTTTCATTCCCCCCTTCCTTCCCTTCCCCTTCCCTTCCCCCTTTCCATCCCTTTCCATCCCCCTTCCCCTCCCCTTTCCATCCTCCCCTTTCCATCCTTCCCTTTTCGTCCTCCCCTTTCCATCCTTCCCTTTCCATCCCCCCTTTCCTTCCCCCTTTCCCTCTTTTTTCCAGCCCTTTCAAATCCCAGCTTTCAGAACACACCAAACCCCAACTTTCATCCCCAAATCCCAACCCTTTAAAAATTCCCTCTAGCGGGGAGAAGCTGCAAATCCAGCTGGCTGCATCATTCCACATCCAGTCTGAAAGACTGAGGGGCTGGAGCCCACGTGGAAAAATCCCAACTGGAAATTCCTGTATCCCTTCATACCATCCAGGATTTTTCTGTCAGCATCACCAAAAAAAAAAAAAAAAAAAAAAAAAAAAAAAAAAAAAAAAAAAAGGATTAAAAAATAAAAGTAGGGTGGTGCTTTGAGTTTGGGTTGTTTTCTTTTTCCTGCCGCAGTGTCGGGGCTGGCAGATCACAAGGATGGCCACGAGGGTCCTGCCTGTCCCCTCTGTCCCCTGCCACGTCCTTGGTGGCAGCCAGGCGAGTCCCCGTCCCCGCCTTTATTGCCGCTGTAAATCAGGGAAGCTCCGCCGCCTTCCAGGAGCTCTGCAGATTTATGCCAAGAGCTGACCCGGCATCTCTATTTTCAAATCTAGGGCGGATTGAAATATGCTGCTTTTCAATAATATATTCAGGTTAACAGGGCCTTTCTCTTTGAGCAATTAATCTTGCACGGAGCGCTCAGCCCCGGGGACAAGGGGCGGGGGTTGCCAAGAGGAGGAAAACAAACAGCGCCGTGTAAGCGAGCCCTGCGGGGAGGAGCAGAGCCGGGGCTGCGGACCGGGAGAGTCCTGGGGACTGGGTGGGACTGGGATGGGGATGGATGGAGCTGGGATGGAGCTGGGATGGGGATGGATGGAGCTGGGATAGAGCTGGGTGGAGCTGGGATGGGGATGGATGGAGCTGGGATGGGGCTGGGATGGGGATGGATAGAGCTGGGATGGAGCTGGGATGGGCTGGGTGGAGCTGGGATGGAGCTGGGATAGAGCTGGGTGGAGCTGGGATGGGGATGGATGGAGCTGGGATGGAGCTGGGATAGAGCTGGGTGGAGCTGGGATGGGGATGGATGGAGCTGGGATGGGGATGGATGGAGCTGGGATGGGGCTGGGATGGGGATGGGTGGAGCTGGGATGGAGCTGGGATGGGCTGGGTGGAGCTGGGATGGGGATGGATGGAGCTAGGATGGAGCTGGGATGGGCTGGGTGGAGCTGGGATGGAGCTAGGATGGAGCTGGGATGGGGATGGATGGAGCTGGGATGGGCTGGGTGGAGCTGGGATGGGGATGGATGGAGCTGGTCCCACTGCAGAGCAGCCTCAGCTCAGCCTGGGTTACTGACAAATAATCAGAATATTGAGGTGTAAATCAATGGGAGCAGGGGAAAGGCAGGAGAAAACATTTCCAGAACATTCCCAGGGCTGTTCCTGCTCCAGGGCAGGAGGAACCCAAGGGCACAGAACACACCCTTGGGCTGTGCATGGATTGGTACCACACAAACCCCTCTGGCTCCAGCACTGCCCCCACAGCTGATCCTGCTCTTTCTGCCTCCCTCCCTCCGTCTCCTGCCCAATCTCAGCCCCACCACCCCCAGTAACCCCTGGCACAGAGGCTCTGCCCAAATCCAACCCAAATCCAGCCCAGGGGGGAATGGGAACCTGCTGGGAGCTGCCTCAGCCCATTTTTCTGTGCATTCCATGGGAATGAATCAGGAAGGAATTGTTCCCTGGCACGGGTGCCCAGAGCAGCTCCTGGCTGTCTGTGAATCCCAAGGCCAGGCTGGATGGGGTTTGGATGGTGGAAATGTCCCTGCCATGGCAGGGGGGGGCACTGGGTGAGCTCCCTTCCCACCCCAACCCTTCTGTGACTCCTTTCTTTGCCCCCAAATCTCAGCAAAAACACAACTTTTAGGCCTGGAATTGCCCCTGTTATTTTTTCCCCCCTCCCATTTTCTATTCCCCCATCACCAGCAGCATTCCCAGCATCACAGATCCTTGGGATTTATCCCTCAGCTTCTCGTTTTTCCAGCACATTAAATTCCAAACCAGCCTGGGCACACTCCTGCCAAACCATCCACAGCACTGGGCTCATGCCCAGGGGGAGGAAAATCTCCAGCTGAAAATTGTCAGATTTTGTGCATTTTGCCCGAGCTGCTGGGGGTGTGGAGGCAGCAGGGGTGACTCTGATGGAAACCATTCAGGCTCTTTTAGGAGCTGCATCGTTCCATGACACAAATTTCCAGTCACAAATAGCAACAGGCTCAGGGAGGGGATGCAGGTGGCTGGGGTGTGATTAATGAGCTGCATCTGTCACTGGAAGTGGGAATTCCACTGGACCAGCTCATGCCAGGGCAGGATTCAGGCTGGCTTTTTAAAATTCTGAAATTCTAGCTTTTTACAGCATTTTTCTTCTTTCTTTCTCCTCCCACGAAAAAAAAAAAACAACCCACAATTTCCTTGGAACCCAATAAAAGAGGAGATTTTTTTCTGATTCCTGTTGCAGCAGCAAAAATCCCAGCATGTGAGGAGCCAGCCCAGCTCCTGCCTCCACGAAATCCAGGTAATGACCCAGAACTGCCGGGAATTAGTGTTTCATTTTGGCAGCCCCGGCAGACAGCTCCCTAATGGAAATTGATTTCTGGCTTTTCCCTGTGCCATTTCACAGCCCTGGAACAGCTCCTTTCACCTGCCAGGGCGTTTGGGCCAAAGGGCTGCACAGGGGGAAGCACCTGGTTAATTAGTGGGGTGTTAATGAGCGCCTGGGGGGCACGGGGAGGGTGGGACAGGCCAGGAGTGTGGCAGGGACACCCCTGAACGTGCCAGGCACTTCCCTGAAGGTGACAAATTCTGGGTGATTATACCCAGGGCTCCACCACCCCAAATTCCTGATGGTTGTCCCAGGGGTCCCAGCACCCCAAATTCCCAGCGATTGTCCCCAGGCTCCAGCACCCCAAATTCCTGATGGTTGTCTCGGGGCTCCACCATCCTAAATTCCCCATGGTTGTCTCGGGGCTCCACCATCCCAAATTTCCCATGGTTGACCCCAAGCTCCAGCACCCCAAAGTCCCGACGGGTGTCCCCAGGCTCCATCCCAAATTCCCAGCGATTTTCCCCAGGCTCCCTCCCAAATTCCCCACGGTTGTCTCGGGGCTCCACCATCCCAAATTCCCCATGGTTGTCTCGGGGCTCCACCATCCCAAATTCCCCATGGTTGACCCCAAGCTCCAGCACCCCAAAGTCCCGACGGGTGTCCCCAGGCTCCATCCCAAATTCCCAGTGATTTTCCCCAGGCTCCCTCCCAAATTCCCCACGGTTGTCCCCGGGCTCCACCATCCCAAATTCCCAGCGATTGTCCCCAGGGCTCCACCATCCCAAATTCCCCATGGTTGACCCCAAGCTCCAGCACCCCAAAGTCCCGACGGTTGTCCCCAGGCTCCATCCCTAATTCCTGATCATTGTCCCCAGGGCTCCACCACCCCAAATTCCCGATGGTTTTCCTGGGGTCCTACCATCCCAAATTCCCAGCGATTTTCCCCAGGCTCCACCATCCCAAATTCCCAGCGATTTCCCCCCGGGCTCCACCATCCCGAATTCCCGATAGTTTTTCCCGGGTCTCCGCCACCCCAAACTTCGGGCGCTTGTCCCCAGCGGGAGCTCGGGGTTTAATCTGATGCAGCCCCACCGCACCGCCCAGTTCGGGGTTTTTTTGGGTGAAACCGCGGTGCCACCCGCGGCACTCGGGGATCGGATGTCCTGGATGTCCCAGCCCTTCCCTCGGCCGGGAGGAGCGAGGCACTGACCCAGGTAAGGCTCGGGCAGCTCCAGCTGCGAGGCTAAAGAAGATTTTCAACCCTTTTTCACCTCTGTAGCAGCAAAGAAATTGGGGGAAAACCGCTTTTCCCATATTTTGTTCCTGTGGTGTGTGTGGGAAGCAGAACTCGGCGGGCTGGATCACATTTAAAGCAGACCTCATTTTTATTTTATTTTATTTTATTTTATTTTATTTTATTTTATTTTATTTTATTTTATTTTATTTTATTTTATTTTATTTTATTTTTTCCCCCCAGTTTTCAATTGTTCTTTGGGTGCTTTGAGAGTGCCATAAATTGTCAGGTGAAGGAGTTGGTTGAGGTGGTGTCCGGGTTGGGCATCAGCTCACACCGGGTTCCCAAACACTCTGCGGTGTGCTGACAAAAATAACAATTAATTCATGTTATATTATATATTGCTGAGAGTGCAGCAGAGTGTTAATTGTGAGCTGAAATCCCAAACAAAAGCTGCTCAGGACAATCCCATCCTCAATTCCCCGTTTCCCTGGGCAGCGCTCCGGGCTCGGGGACATTTCCTTGGCTCGGGGACATTTCCCTGGCTCAGGGACTGCTCTGCTCCTTCCTCCCGCATTCCTAAACCCCAAACCTTCCCAGGTGCATTTTCTGCTCGTGCTGACAGCTCAGAACTGCGCTCCTGCCTGGCATTCCTGAGGAATGTTAATCGGGATTTAATTCCTGGGTGGATCCAGAGAAAAACGGGAATTTGGGGAGGATGGAAGAGTGGCAGCTGCAGGGGAAGATGCAGGACAGACCCTGAATTCTGGATGTGTCCTGGTGTTACCCTGCATTGTGGGAACATTTTTGTTATTAAAGGAATTTTTCTTTGGTTTTATACAAAAAGAAATCCGTGAACAAATTCAGAATCTACCCCTATGCCTCAGTTTCACCTGCACAGGTGAGAGTCCCCCTCTGCTGTGGGTTCCTGCAGGATTTTTCTCTTTTAAAATAGAAATTAAAATAGAAATCCATGGTGAAAAATCATGGGGAATGGAGTTTGGGTTTTCATCCTGGGGGAGCAGCCCCAGGAGCAGGGATGGGGACAGCCCTCACAATCCTCTCACTCCGCAGGAACATTGCAGTGGAAGAGTGGGAAAATCAGGGGGAAAAACGTCCCAGACAGGAATAATTCCCATTTCAGAGTGGGCTGAACACATTAAATCCTTTCCTGTCTTAGGAGCTACAGTGGGACCTGGAATTAGAGGGGGAAAAATTATTTTAAAAGTGATGTTGTGACTTTGTTTTTAACTTAGAGCAGGAACAAAGCGATTTGAAGCCCCGAGGGAGGATGTGGGTTTACACCGTGGGCTTCACCGTCCTGCCCCACGTGGGAGGATTCCTGGGCTGGTTCCTCAACAGGAAGGAAATCCCAGCGTGGTACGAGAAGCTGAAAAAACCTTCCTGGTGCCCCTCAAGGCGAGTGTTCCCCGTGGCCTGGACGATGCTGTACACGGGCATGGGGTGAGTGCAGGAGCTGCTCCTCCTGTCCCTGCCCCTGGCACAGCTCTGCCCGGGGTCTGGGGGCTCCTGCAGCAGCCAGGGGGGAGCCTGGCATGGTGCTGGCACGGGGGGAGATGCCACAGGCAGCCCTGGCACTGGAGGTTTGGGAGGAGTGAGGGATATGGAATTGTGGAATGGAATCGTGGAATAGCCTGAGCTGGGAGGGGATGGTCCAGTGCAGCTCCTGACCCTGCAAAATCCCACCCTGAGCATCCCTGAGCACTGTCCAAACTCTCCTGGAGCTCTGGAAGCCTCAGGGATGTGCCATTCCCTGGGAGCCTGGGCAGTGCCCAGCACCCTCTGGGGGAAGAAACTTCCCTGATCTCCAACCCAAACCTCCCCAGAGCTGTCTCTGCTCCATCCCAAACCTCCCCAGAGCTGTCTCTGCTCCATCCCAAAAATTCCCCAGAGCTGTTCCTGCTCCATCCCAAACCTCCCCAGAGCTTTTCCTGCTCCATGATTTCCATTCCAAACCTCCCAGAGCTGCTCCTGCTCCATCCCAAACCTCCCCAGAGCTTCTCCTGCTCCATGATTTCCATTCCAAACCTCCCCAGAGCTTCTCCTGCACCATGATTTCCATTCCAAACCTCCCAGAGCTGCTCCTGCTCCATCCCAAACCACCCTAGAGCTGTTCCTGCTCCATCCCAAACCTCCCCAGAGCTATTCCTGCTTCCTGACCTTCATCCCAAACCTCCCCAGAGCTTCTCCTGCTCCATGATTTCCATTCCAAACCTCCCCAGAGTTATTTCTGCCCCATCCCAAACCTCCCCAGAGCTGCTCCCGCTCCCACAGAGCAGCTCAGATGTGAATCCTACTGCTGCAAACAAATCCCTGGTGGGGAAAACACTCCTGGAGGAGGGACTGTGTCCCTGCCAGGGCTGGGTGCGGGCACTGACGCTGTCCCTCCTCACAGCTACGCCTCCTACCTGGTGTGGAACGACCTGGGTGGCTGCAGCAGCAAAGCCATCGTGCCCCTGGGGCTCTACGGGGCTCAGCTGCTGCTCAACTGGGCTTGGCCCCCCTTGTTCTTCGGTGCCCGAAACCTCAACATGGTAATGGGGCTTCCCTGTCGGCTTTGGGGCCGTGCTGGGGGGAATTGTGTGGAACAGGGAGTTTCAGCCCAGCTGTGGCCGCTCCTGCTCGCAGACAATGGTATCTGTCCCCTCCAGCCTCGGCAGCCGGGGCGGGGGATGCGGGGTAGCGCCAGGGCTGCACCCCCCAGTTAAGGGTCCGGGCTGGGAGATAAAGTCCTTTGTGGGGTCACACCCTGAGTGACAACAGCGCTGTCACATGCCTGGGGGATGGGGGGCAGCTCCCGGGGGCTTATCGGGCACAGCCACAGCCGGGCTGGGCCACCAGGCTCTGCCCCAGGTGCCAAGGGCTGATGGGGATGCGCGTTTCCACCTGAATTTTGTCACTTTTGGGGCGAAAGGAGAGTTTGTTCAGTGGCCACCAGCACGAGCAGGCTCTGTGTTAGCAAAGGGGACACTCGCCATGCGCAGGGGTTCGATAATGAGCGGGGAAAGGCACGTTAATTAGTGTCGGCTCGTGGTGTGACACGCTCCGATGTGACTGATCGGAGCACAGGGACAATGTCCTGGGGGTTGGGGTTGTTCCAGTGCCAACACTCCCATCCCTGCCCCATCTCCTTTACAGTCTCCTGGATTTTGGGGTTATTCCAGCACCAACTCCCCCATCCCTGTACAATGTCCTGGATTTCGGGGTTATTCCAGCACCAACATCCCCATTCCTGTACAATGTCCTGGATTTGGGGGTTATTCCAGCACCAACTCCCCCATCCCTGTACAATGTCCTGGATTTTGGGATTATTCCAGCACCAACACCCCCATTCCTGTATGATGTCCTGGGGTTTGGGGTCACTCCTGTCCCAATACCCTCATCCCTGTACAATGTCCTGCATTTTGGGATTATTCCAGCACCAACACCCCCATTCCTGTATGATGTCCTGGGGTTTGGGGTCACTCCTGTCCCAATACCCCCATCCCTGTACAATGTCCTGGACTTGGGGGTTATTCCAGCACAAACACCCCCATCCCTGTACAATGTCCTGGATTTCGGGGTTATTCCAGCACCAACTCCCCCATCCCTGTACAATGTCTTGGATTTCGGGGTTATTCCAATCCCAACACCCCCATCCCTGTACAATGTCCTGGATTTCGGGGTTATTCCAATCCCAACTCCCCCATCCCTGTACAATGTCCTGGATTTGGGGGTTATTCCAGCACCAACACCCCCATCCCTGTACAATGTCCTGGATTTCGGGGTTATTCCAGCACCAACTCCCCCATCCCTGTACAATGTCCTGGATTTTGGGGTTATTCCAGCACCAACTCCCCCATCCCTGTACAATGTCCTGGATTTTGGGATTATTCCAGCACCAACTCCCCCAACCCTGTACAATGTCCTGGAGTTTGGGGTTGTTCCAATCCCAACTCCCCCCTCCCCGCCCCATCTCCCACCTACCTAGTCAGGGCGGGTCCGTGCCGCGTCCCCGAGGCGGGAATCCCCGAGGCGGGAATCCCCGAGGCGGGAATCCCCGAGGCGGGAATCACCGAGTTTTGTCTGGCAGGCTCTGGTTGACATCCTGTGCCTGGACGGGCTGGCCGTGGGCACGCTGTGCTCCTGGTACCGCATCAACCGCGTGGCAGCGCTGCTGCTGCTGCCCTACCTGGGCTGGCTGGCCATGGCCACCTGCCTGACCATCCGCATCTGGAGGGACAACCCCGAGCAGAAGGCGGCCAAGAGCGACTAAACCTTCAACCGAGTTCTGGCTGAATTTATCCCGCTTAAACCATCCCCAGGTGGAATAATTTGGGGGGTTTGTTTTTACTTTCTTCTCCTCTCAACTCCATTATGAGATGTTTGCACCATTTTCGCCTTTAAACTGGGTTTTCTCCAGCGGGTTTGGGGGTTCCAGCTGTTCCCTTAATGGCACCCAATCAAATTCTAGTAGGGAAATGATCTGGAATAATTCACAGTGGACACCCAATCAAATTCCAGTAGGGAAATGATCTGGAATAATTCATGGTGGGCACCCAATCAAATTGCAGTAGGGAAATGATCTGGAATAATTCACAGTGGACACCCAATCAAATTGCAGTAGGGAAATGATCTGGAATAATTCACAGTGGACACCCAATCAAATTCCAGCAGGGAAATGATCTGAAATAATTCATGGTGGACATCCAATCAAATTCCAGTAGGGAAATGATTTGGAATAATTAACAGTGGACACCCAATCAAATTCCAGCAGTGAAATTATCTGGAATAATTAATACTGGACACCTAAACAAATTGCAGCAGGGAAATGATCTGGAATAATTCATGGTGAACACCCATTTTTTAAGAACTTACTTGACTTTTTTTTTTTAATAAATTTATATTTTTTAAGAGAAATTACTTGATTTTTAAAAAGAAATTACTCTATTCTTTTTAAGGAGTTACCTGACTTTTAAAAAGAAATCACTCGATTTTTTTAAGAAGTTACTTGATTTTTTTAAGAAGTTACTTGATTTTTTAAAGAAGTTACTTGACTTTTTAAGACAAATTACTTGATTTTTAAAATAAATTATTTTTTAAAAAGAAATTCCTTGATTTTAAAAAATAAATTACATGAGTTCTTTATGAAACTACTTGATTTTTTAAAAAAGAAGTTGCTCAATTTTTTAAAAAGAAATGGCTTGATTTTTTTAAATTACTTGACTTTTTTAAGAACTTGGGTTTTTTTACATTACTTAATTTTTTGAAAAGAAATTCCTCTATTTTTTTGCTCTTTGTGCTGTTGCTTCGTGCTCCTGCATACCCTGGTTTGTGCTTTAGCTCTGTTGCTGGATGGAGATTGGGCTCTGCCCCTTTTTTGGGGAGCATCCCCCTCCTTCCCAAAAGCTTCTCCCAAGAGGAAATTCCTCCCTTCCACAAATTCCACCCTTTCCACCTCAGCAGAACTCAAAAACTCACATGACCTTTGAAGAAAACATTTCATTAAATTATTTTTTTTTTTAAGTACAGAGACATGAGAGTTTGTGAAATTTCTGAACCTGCTGCCACTGCCTGAAAAGTTGTAATTAATGATCAAATTGGCAAAAAGCCACACACAGAATCTTTAAATCAGGTGCAAGTGCCTCATCCTGGAGCATTTCCATGCAATTATTAATCAGGAAAAGTTAAAAGAAAAGGAATTCCAAATGAATGGGATGGAATCAGGCACAAGGGATGCACGGACTCATCCTTGTCTTTTCCTTTTAATCAAAACCTGAGCTCTGGTTGTAAATCTAAAAGAATTTAGATTTCAGATTCAGAGCCAGAAATCTGGCTTTTAATTCTGAAATAATTTACAGGATTTTTAATTGCTAAAAGCACTAAACATGAAGAGAAGGGGCATGAGGATTTTCCTGGCGCTGGCTGTAATTAATTTGGGTTGTAATTGGGGCTGTAATTGGGGGTGGGGGGTACCCAAGTTGGGTGAGATGGCTCAGCAGGGGCTGTAACATAAATTGTATTTGCTTTGAATAAAACAAGCCATTGTTGGGTATTTTTTTTAATAAATAAATAAATCTGAGTTATTCTTGCTGTGCTGGTTTGGGGTGAGGCTCCCAAAAGTTCAAGGGGTCAAGGGAATGGATTTGGGAAGATCCCAGAGGTGGATCCATTCCTGAGAGTGCATGGCCTGGATGGGATTTGTGTGTTGGGTTGATGTGCCCAGAAATGTGGATTCTGTCCCCATCTGCTGCAGCCGGGTGGGGCAGTGACCCTGATCTCCTGGCACATATTCTCTGCTAATGGGCCATCTTTAAACCAGCTGGGCAATCATCTTTATCTTTCCCATGACCCACCCTTCATCCAGGAGGTATCACCTGTTAATGGACCATTGTTACAAAGTGGGTGTGGCAGCGATTCTTATCTCTGTGGGAGATATCTCCTGTTAATGGGCCATTGTTACAAACTGGGTGTGGCAGTGATCTTTATCTCCTGGCACACATTATCTGCTCATGGGCCATCTTTAAACCAGCTGGGCAATCATCTTTATCCTTCCCACAGCCCATCCTCCCTCCAGGAGATATCTCCTGTTCATGGTCAGTGAGTCCCAGTGCATGACTGATAAAATTCCATCATCCCACTGGGAGATGCTCCAGCCAGGGGAGGAGCCAAGCCTTTCCTACCCAGATAAAAACTGAGATTTGGAACACCAGAGCACCTTTCCCACTGGATTCCAGAGGAAAGCCAGACCTTTCCACATCATCCCTGCACCTTCAGAGGAAACTGCACCTTCTCCAGGAGCACTGCTCCAGCTGAACCACATCTGCCCCTGCAGGAGGATGCAGCCACCATTGAATGGGACTGCTGCCACCACCCTGACTGACGGGTGTCAGCTTGGATTCTGACTCTGGCAGTGTTTTGGGATTGTTCTTTGTAATACTGCATTTCTATTTTAATTTTCCTAGTAAAGAACTGTTATGCCGAATTCCCATATCTTTGTCTGAAAGCCCCCTAACTCCAAAATTACAATAATTTGGAGGGAGGGGGTTTACATTCTCCATTTCAAAGAGAATCTTCTGCCTTTATTGGCAAACACCTGTCCTCCAAACCAGGACAGTTTTGGAAACCAAAATACCCCCAAGGTCCCTCCTTGGGGACAGCACTGACACCCTCTGTAAAAGCTGCACCACCTAATCAGTGCCTTGTCTTCATTTCCTTCTGTCTTCACTCAGAGTCAGGATTAAAAACACAAAGGAGATGAATTTCTTGTGTTCTGACTTTGTTGTTTAATAAATCTTATCCAAAGTACAGAGAGTTCTGCAGCATTTCCAACCACGAGCTGAAAGTGAGTAAAATGGAGGAGAATTTAGCTGGCTCCAAGGTTTTTTAAAGCTCAACAATCCAATAAAGAATTAACACCTCTATTATTTATACTTTTGACCCAATAACCAAACTCCTGTGATCCTCATTGCAGGATTTTCTATCCAACCACAAACTGCTACCTGAAAGAAGGAAGAAGAAAAAAACAGAAAGAGACAACACTCCAAAATCTCTATCTTGTCCCATAGCTGTTACTATATTCTAAAAATCCCATATTTAAAACTCTTCACTGTGTGAAATCACATACTTTTATTTAACTACACACTCAAATTTTGGAAACTTCTCCAAGAGCTCAACTCAAAAGCAGAATTCTCCAGGGAATCAGTGCTAGAAAACACAGAAATCTCAAAAAATCCAGATTTCTGGGATCCAACCCCCCTGCCTTGGGGACATCCCTGTGACAGCTCCAAGGTGAGCAGGACAATTCCTGGCTCTGGGATCCTCCCTGATGGATTTTGGGAGATGCTGAATGTTCCTGGATCCATCCTGGGCAGAGCTGGGGGCTCAGCACAACTGAGAAGCAAATCCTGGCAGCTGAGAGCAGCTGGAGTTCGCAGTTCCTGGTAAAATTTGGTGATTCCCTCATTTGGATTCATTATTTATTCATATTTATTCCCCCCTGGCTCAGGACTCTTTTTTTTCCCTAGGTTGTGGAGAAGGAACAGCCCCACAAAACCCTGTAGCAGCACTGGCAACATCAAAAGCTGCCGAAAAAGCAAATAAAGAAATAAAAAAAGAAACCCTGTAACACTTCAGGGCTTTTTTTTTTTTTTTTGTTTTGTTTTTTTTTTTTTTTTTTTTTTTTTGTTGTTTTTTTGTGATGCCACTGCAATTATTTACAGCTTCTTTGTATCCCAGGGAGTCCCTCGTGCCAAAGGACAAATGTAAATAATTTCTCCCTCAAATGAAGGTGGGGTCTGGCTAATTTGGGCGAGTTCAGGCTGATTTTGGCTCTGAGGTAATGGCAGGACCATCCAGAAAGGCCTGCAGGGACTAAAGAAACCTTTATCTCATTTTGGAAAGGGGAGAGAATTATTTAAATCACATTTAAATTGGTGTCTCTAGATCTGGCTCATACCTGCAACTCTTTAATAACATTTCCAATTAAATAGATGAATGCATATTTGATCAGCTTTCATAAATTGGGTCTATTTCCTCTTCCTGCTTTTTTCTGCAGGCAAAGGAAAATCTGAAATTAAGATTAATAGAATTTTTTTCCATGTTTGCCCTCCCCATTTTCCCGGCTGCTGGGACTGGCTGCCTTGTTCTTGTTTTCCTTCCAATTTCTCCTCCTCCCAGCTACCTGTGAGTGCAGAAGGAGCTTTTCTTTGCCTCCTGCCTCTTCTCACAGGCAGCAAAAATAGCAAAAATTCTTCCCTGTGCTATCCAGAGCAACTAGAAATCAATTGGGAAAATTAAATTCAGTGAGACACCCTCCTGTATTAATATTTAAAGCATCATTTGGTGCATTTGCTGTTTAAACAGATAGACTGAACCCTTTTGCATAAAAATAACTTTAATGACATTTCAAAGTCATCTGCAGGGTTTCTTGCCCAGACTGTGCAGCCAGCCCCAAACCAGCCCTGGTTTCACAGAGTCCTGGAATTCTGGAAGGGTTTGGGATGGAAGGGAACTTAAGGATCATCCCATGGATCCTTTCCCTTTCCCTTTCCCTTTCCCTTTCCCTTTCCCTTTCCCTTTCCCTTTCCCTTTCCCTTTCCCTTTCCCTTTCCCTTTCCCTTTCCCTTTCCCTTTCCCTTTCCCTTTCCCTTTTCTTTTCCCTTTCCTTTTCCCTTTCCCAGGAAGGAAGGAAGGCAGGCAGGCTGTCAGTGTTTGTTTATTTATTTGTGCTGTAGTTAGAGCTGGGGGAAGCAGGAGGGGCTGGCTGCCAGACAATGTCTCCAGGGAGATGTTTGTTAGTGCCACCAGCTGTCCCCTGGCATGGAGAGCGGGGCTGAGCTGTGACTCACCCAGCCTGGCTCTTATTTCACTCTCACATCCATCCCAAAATGTTCCCCCGGCCCCACAGTGCCATAAAAGCTCCTTTTCCTGAGGCAGGCAGGTGTGGGAAAGGGAACAGGCAGGGTAACTCCAGGAATTCCTGCAGCAGGGACAGGGACAGCACTGCTGTCACCTACAGGGACAGGGGCAGGACACCTGAGACCTGCAGGGGACACTGGCCCAGGGATACAGCAGAGATTTCTTTTTGGGGATAAAAAAAAAAAAATAAATTTGGGGATAAAAGTGCTCTGAGGTGGCTCTAAAGTCACTGAAGAAGCTGCTCTGGACATGGATGGATGGATGGATGGATGGATGGATGGATGGATGGATGGATGGATGGATGGATGGATGGATGGATGGATGGATGGATGGATGGATGGATGGATGGGTGGATGGATGCAGGATCTTCAAAATCCAAAATTCCAGCAAAGCCTGCAAGCTTCTCCAGCACAGGGTGTCCCTCAGCCCTGTCCTGTGTGTCCCCTGTGATCCCCCCGGGCAGGGATCAGTCTGGGAGGGGCTCAGGGGGCTGGGAAGGGTTTGGAGAATCCTGAGGGAATTGGGAAAGGGGCTCAGCCTGGAGAAAAGGGGAATCAATGGGAATTTCTGGCTCTGCACAACTCCCTGACAGGAGGGGGCAGCCGGGGGGGATTTGGGATCTCATCCCGGGGAACAGGGACAGGAGGAGAGGGAATGGCTCAGGCTGGGCCAGGGGAGCTCAGGGTGGATTTTAACAGGAATTTCCTCATGGAAAGGGTTGGCAGGGGCTGCCCAGGGGGTTTGGAGTGCCCAGCCCTGGGGGTGGCACCTGAGGGTGGCACTGAGTGCTCAGAGCATCAGACACTTGATGATCCCAGAGGGATTTTCCATCCTCAGTGATCCTGGGATTTTATGAACTAAATCAGAGCCAGCTGGATAAAATATCAGTGGGAACAGACACAGGTGGAGGGGAATATCAACACAAACTGCAGCACAATTTGGGGTTCCCTGAGTGCTGCTGGGGACAGATTTGGGGTCACAAACAGGCACCAGAGCCCTCACCCACCCCCAGCTCCAGCACAGCAGCTCCCTGGTGCCCTTTTATATTTTTGGCTGCCGTGGGGGGAGGACCATGGCTGCTCCAAGCACTGCCCTAGAAGGAGCTGGGGAGCAGCTGGGAAGGGCTGGAGAGAGGGGGAGCCTCGGGGCCACATTCCCCAGATTAGATTAGAGCTCAGCCCTGGCAGGGGCCAGGCTAAAGCTGCAGCAAAACCGGGAGCCCAGCCATGAAGAGCTTCCAAAAATAAAGCAGAGTGGGTCAGAGGGACTGGAGAGGGGCTGAGATGCTGCTTGAAAATATCAGGATTAGGAGGAAATGAGCTGTCAGTCACTAGGAGAGGATTCCCACCCCAAAAACAGCCCCTGAAATGTCAGAGGTGACAGCAATTGGACAGTGGAGGTGGAATTTGAGCGTTGTCACCACACAGGAGGCAAAACAGCACCCCTGCCCTGCAGGAAAGTATTTTAGGCTTAGAAATAAATAAAATCCTGCACCATGGAAGATATATGTTCCATGGATAGGATGTCTTGGAATTTGTCAAATCCTTGGTTGGGCTGTCACCACCACCAGCTTTGTCACCTAAACAACATCACCTAAACAACAAGAGCTGCTCTGTCCCCAAAAAACTGCATCCCATGGGAAAAAGCTCCAAAGGATACCCAGCACATCAAGGCAGGGGGACAGCAAAGGGGCTGGGAAGAGCAGCCAGAATTAATTATCTGTGAAAATTTGTTATTAATTTTCTCTGATGATAAATGACCTGCCTGATGGGGTGGATTTATTTTGTTTTGTGATGGTGCAGCCTCATCCCACAGCTCTAAAGAGCTGGATTTAACAGTCACAAAGGATGCTTGGCTCCAAAGCAGATTTGATTTTTATGGAATACTTTTCTCCTCAAACTAAAGCAGGTTTTTCCATCAATACTGACTGAATATTCCATCAATACTGAATATTCCATATTTACTCAAAGTTTGCTGGTGGTGAGTTCTGAGCAAAGTGCAGAGCCCACAGTACTGGAGGTTTGATTCCAAAATCCTGCCCAGCCACACTTTTCCCACCTCCTTTGCCCCATGGCATGGCCAGGATTGGTCCCTGGAAAAACCTCACTCAGGTTTTTATGAAATTTAGCTCAGGCAGGATTGATACAAACTGCAAATGACTGAAATTGAGAGTGAGACACTGGGAAAGTTTCATATAATCCTGAAGGGAACAAAGAAAAGAGGGAAAAACCCTTCCAACCCTGATCCATCCCAGTGCACTGGGAATTCAGGGAATGCTCAGGGGAGGAAAATGCAGAACAGTGGGAGAAGCAGCACTGGGAATTCCAGCTGGACTTTCAAATATTTGGGAGAAGGTTCTGGCTTGGATTTAGGGCTCCAATTAGGAGAATCCTGCATGAGCAGGGTGGGAGGAACCACAGATCTCCTGCTGGGATGCTCCAGGTATCCAAACCCACCAAACCCAAGGATTTTCCAGCAAAACAGCCACAACCCCTTCTCCTCCTGCCTGAGGCAGGCCAGGTTGAGCTGGTCCTTCAAGGTCAGCATGGAATTCTGGCAGAGGAGGCTGTGGGAGCAGGAGGAGCCCCATGCCAGCCCTCACCCAGGGGATAAAAACACGCTCGAGCTTCCAGGATTTTCCACCAAGGAAAATTACGGCCTCAGCCCACCCACTGTGAAGTTGTCACTTGGTTTGAAGTTGTCACTTGGCTTGAAGTTGTCACTTGGTTTGAAATTAAAAGAGGAGCAAGAGGGATTGGAGGAGGTGACACCTGAGAGCCCTGGGACACCCAACCCCATCCAGCCCCTGCTTTGTTCCATATTTAGTTCCTGACAACTGTGCCTGGGGCAGGGACTCCCAGCTCTGTTTTCCCTCCTCCCTCAGCTCCCAGAGCTCTCAGAAATTGTTCTTTCTCTCTCCCAGTGGCCACAGCTCGGTGCCAGTGTCTGGGGAAGATGGCAGAGAAGCAGGAGGAGCCCAGCAATGCCCAGAACGGGGAACCCGACAACGCCGAGGAGGGAGAGGGAAAAAAGAAGAAAGTGAAGAGGGAGGACCTGCCACCCTTTGAGATTGTGACAGGGTAAGAGATTGGGATTGAAATATGGAGTTGGGGGAGCTCAGAGAGCTCTGTGTCACCTTTCAGATCAGGCAACACAAGCAGCATCTTGTGCCCGTTGGTTTCGGAACAGTCTGAAACGGTTTGGATTTATTGTGGGATTTTGCTCTGAGTTTTTCTGATTTTTAGAGGATGGACTCCCAGCAGGCAGGCACAGAAGTGCACTTGTTTTATAGGAACAGCTCTGCTCCTGCAGTGCTGGTTCCTCCCAGCCCTGCTGATGGGATGGGGATGGAGGGCTGGCTTTGATGAGAGCTCAGTATTGATTTCTTGCTGTGATCAATGGCTCTTGTCTGAGAGTTCCTCCACCTGTGGATCAGGAAAAACACCCCTGCTATGGCTGATTGCCTTGATGGGCCTGAGGGACAGATTTTTCAAGAGACCTAAAGGTTCGTATTTTCAAGAGCTCCACAGCCACAGCTGGAACCTGACTTTTATAAAGGAACCAAAAAGCCCAACTTGCAGAAAGGCTCCAAAACAAGAGTTTTAAAGGCAGTGGGGAGCCTGGCCTTTGGAAAAATGGGATATCACAGGGATCTGGGAAAAGCTGAACTCAGCCAGAATTGACTCTGCAAGTAGGAAAAGCCCTCAGGAGCAGCAGGATGAGTCCTTCCCCCCTGAATTTTCCCTTATCAGTCACCAAAGGCATGTCCCAGCAAGTAAAACAAACCCAGGATTTCTTCCAGCTGCTTAAAAGTAAAGCTCAGGCCTCTAAAATAATCCCTGGAATTCTGTGCCTGTGCTATGGGATCTGCAGGTGAAATTTGGCTGCTTGTTCAGACCAGGATGTGTGAGGTAGGACAGCATCCCATCACAAAATTGGGTTCACTTCTTGCCCAGGGGAAGAAAAATCTCCATTCTCTTCTCAAAATATGACTGCTGTGGAAAAAAAAAAAAAAAAAAAAAAAAAAAATCAATTTTTAGGGTGGTCTCTGTCACACATGATCATAGAAATAAATGATTGGCAGTGGTTTTTAAGGAAAGAACATCCCTCTGCTAGGAATGGAGCTCAGGCACCAAAATTTGTGGATATAAACCACTGGGCCAAGTTCTGAACACTTAAAGATGTCCTGAAATGAATTTTGATGAGGAAATTGGGAATTCTAGCCTTGGAGCCTGGTGAGAGAAATGCTGAGGGACTGGACAAATTACCAAATTGCCAAATTTGTCCAAATTTCCCTGCTAAGCACAAGGCCCTGAGCTAACCATGGCTGAAAAACTTCCTTGGCAATTAAAATTAATGAATTAAAACTTCCATCCTGCAATTAAATCCTTTCTTGGAACACCAAGGATTTGCCAGGATTTCTCACCCTGCAAAGGGGAGAGTGAGGAAGCAAAGCAAAAATCCTAAAGGATCCCCAAAAAATGTTCAGAAACCCCAGGGATTTTTTTTTTTAATTTTTATTTTAAGGACAACAGGAGATCAGGCCTGTGTGGGTTTTGCCAATGAAATTGGGAAATTAGAAATTCTCAGGCAATCAAGGCAGTTCTGGGAGTGATAAGGAAACACAATTCAGCCAGGGAAGAAGAATTTAAACCAATTTATGCTGCATTTCATCTTTAGCCCTTGGATTAGGGGCATCTCAGGACTCCCAGCCAAGTTCTCACTCTGCTCCTTACAGCTCTAGGAGGAGTCTGGTTTCCAGGAATCACTGGGAAGCCAATTATTCTCTTTAAGAATATTATCCTTTTATTTTTTTTTTTTTTGGCTGAAAACAGCCTGTAATCCCAATCTGGGAGCATTTCCTGCCACATTCATTTCCACTTTCACTAAATGAGGCTCCTTGTAGGAATAATTCCTTGTTAGTCTTTTAGGTAATCCACATTTTTAATCCTTCATTAGATGTTTGTGTGGCAGTGCCAGGGTCACACTGGGTAACTGCTTTTTCCTCCAGCCCACCTGATTTCAGCAACTTCAATCCCAGACTGAAGATTCTGCCTCAAAATTTCAATTTTTTTTTGGTGTCAATATAATCTATCTCTTTGCTATCCAGGGGAAATTGATAAATTAGGTTGGAGCATTCTGAAATTTTTTAAAAAATTAATAATTTAATGATGCTTTTCAGGGAAGGTTTTGATTTTGAGCTTTCCTATCCATGCTGCTGTTCAGCTGTTCCATGGAAATCCAGAGCCAACCTTGTCACTGCTGTGACCCCTTTGCTGTCAGAGTTAAATCAGGGATGAAATTCCCTGTGCCTCTGATGTATTTAGAAAAGCTGATGTTATTGTGAAACCACTCATTGCTCTGGAATGGGTGTCTCATGTCTGCCCTTCAAAAAAAAAAAAAAAAAAATCATTTATTAAAGAATCCTTAGCCAAAGCAGCACTGATTGTCCAGGATGCCAAGCAGGAAAATTGCTATTTGTGGAAGTATGTGGATTTTTTCCCCACTCTTTTCCATCTCCAGAGCCATCCCATGAGATGTTGCATCATGAGGTGATTTTTGAGTCACAGAAGGGAAGATGTGGACAATAAATTACCAGAGTAGGTGAAGGGACTCCAGCAGGAAATGCACATTTTCACTGCAAAATCAGATTTGATCCTGGATATTTTGTATATGGTCCCACACAGGGCTGAGCCAAGAGTGTGACTCTTCCCTGCTGGATCCCAGAAATCTGGGAATTTTGAATTTTCTGACCCTCAAAAGAACACAGCTTTTGATTTGAGAAGGCTCCCAGATCTGAGGGATGGAATCACTGGTGTGTGGTTTGTGTAGAAATGTGTAATATCACATGGGGAAGGGTCTGGAATTTGGAGTTTTAGGATATAGAAATAGGTATGGGATAAGAAATCTGGGATTTTGAGCTTTTCTGTGCTTTCTAGCACTGACCCCCAGAACACTGCTGTTGACTTGAGGCCTTGGAGAAGCTTCCAAATTTGAGTGGTGATAAAATCGTGAGCAAAATTGAGATGTGCGATTTCACAGGGTGAAGGGTTTTAAATTAGAGGTTTTTATAGCATATAGGACACATAGTATATATATATATATATTGAGGTATATAGGATATATAGTATATATGTATATATAGGTGAAGAGTTTAAAATTTGAGGTTTTTATAATATACAGGTATATAGGACATATATATATATATAGGTATATAGGATATATAGTATATATATATAGGTATATAGGACATATAGTGTATATAGGGTTTATTATAGATATGTAGGTATAAAGGATATAGTGTATATATATATAAGGTATATAGTACATATAGTGCACATATAGTGTATATAGGATTTATAGTATATATATAGGTATATAGTATATATAGGATTTATAGTATATATAGGTATATAGCACATATAGTGTATATATAGTGTTTATAGTGTATATAGGATTTATAGTATATACATAGGTATATAGGATATAGAGGATTTATAGTATATATAGGTATATAGCACATATAGTGTATATATAGTGTTTATAGTGTATATAGGATTTATAGTATATATATATAGGTATATAGGATATATAGTGTAATATAGTGTATTTAGTGTATATAGGATTTATAGTATATATATATAGGTATATAGGATATATAGTGTATATATAGGTATATAGTACATATAGTGTATATATAGTGTATATAGAATTTAGAGTATATATATAGGTATATAGTACATATAGTATATATAGGATTTGTAGTATATATGTAGGTATTTAGTATATATAGTGTATATATATAAGGTATATGGTACATATAGTGCATATATAGTGTATATAGGATTTAGAGTATATATATAGGTATATAGTGTATATATAGTGTATATAGGATTTATAGTATATATGTATAGGTATATAGTATATATAGGATTTATAGTATATATATAGGTATATAGTATGTAGGAACAGAGGGCAAGGCAGTGATTTGTGCACACAGGGCTGAGCCAAGAGCGCTGCCCCTTCCCCAAACCTCCCCCTGAGCCTCCTCTCTGCTCTCTGCTCGCAGGGTGAGGTTTGTCAGTAGGGACTCCAGCAGGAAATGCACATTTTCACTGCCAAGTCAGATTTGATCCTGGATATTTTATAACCTGAATTTCAGAACTCAGAGGAACACAGGGCAAGGCAGTGATTTGTGCACACAGGGCTGAGCCAAGAGCGCTGCCCCTTCCCCAAACCTCCCCCTGAGCCTCCTCTCTGCTCGCAGGGAACGCCTCCCGGCCAACTTCTTCAAATTCCAGTTCAGGAACGTGGAGTACAGCTCGGGCAGGAACAAAACCTTCCTGTGCTACGTGGTGGAGACGCAGGGCAAGGAGGCGGCCACCAGCCGCGGCTACCTGGAGGACGAGCACGCGGCGGCGCACGCCGAGATGGCGTTTTTTAGCAGCATCCTGCCCCAGTGCCAGGCGGGCGCCCGCCACCATGTCACCTGGTACGTGTCGTCCAGCCCGTGTGTCACCTGCGCGCGGGGCATCTGCGAGGCGCTGCGCAGGGACAGCGGGCTGCGGCTCACCATCATGGTGGGCCGGCTCTTCATGTGGGACGAGCCCGAGATGCAGGCGGCCCTCAGGTGCATGAAGGAGGCCGGCTGCAAGCTGAGGATTATGAAGCCTCAAGACTTTGAGTATGTCTGGAAGAACTTTGTGGAGCAGGAGGAAGGGGAGGAGGCCAAGTCCTTCGTGCCCTGGGAGGATATTCAGGAGAATTTTCAGTACTACGAGGAGAAGCTGGCTGAGATCTTGCACTGAGCTCAGGTGAGTGAGGGCATCGCTCATTAACTCTCCTCTCTTTAATTTCAATTTCTCTTATTTGTCTTACTGAATACAGTGGCAGTGGCTTTCCCCTTCCAGGGGCTCTCCCTCACAGCACATTCCCAAGGGATTTAGTGCTTCTCTGTCTTCTCCTCCAGGAATAAAGAATAAAAAGGTTCCAGGTCCTCCAGAACACCTCCCTGCTCTCCACAGGGATGATGCTCAGGACAGCAGGGAGAGGAATAGAGATTGGAGGGGATTTTACTCATATCCCAAAGTCTAACCCTAAAAAACACCATTGAAGGAACCCCAGCTGGGGCAGAATTCCCTTTTCTATGGGGTGCTGAAGAGTCACCTCTGAGTCTCCAGGATGTCTCTGTTTCCCTCCCCAGGATCAGAAAGGATCCATGAAGAGATGTGACAGACCTGGACACCTGGGACAGTCCTGCTTCCCCAAGCTTTGATTCCAGCAGGATGGAGAACCAACCTCTGGGAGACAAGGCCCTGTGGGACTCCAAACACACACACACAACACAGACCTCTGGTGTTTGGGATTTTTTGGGTGTTTTTTGTTCCTCCCCCTCCCTGCCCCAACCAAACCCATGCTGGAAAGGGATGGCAGTGATCCACAGGCAGGCTGTGGGATCACATTCTGGGAATGTTTAATGAAGAGATCTTAGAACAAAGCTGCTGGTTAGATAAATGCATTAGTAAGAGCAAAAGAAAGGGATTTAAGGTGAAAAAGAAGTTTTCTCCCTCTGTTCTCCTCAATAGTCAGAGCTGTGATTTAATTCAGGCCCAACAGCTCTTGTCCAAATCATGATGGAGCCCAAGAACTCGAAATCAAATGATGATGTTTGGGATATAAACCTGGGAAAAGCAAAGTGAAATAAAATGGGAAGCCACTGCAAAAGCCAAAGCACTGTTTATTCCTTCTTCTCCACTTGCAAGAAGTCCTGAATTGAAGCTGACAAGTCTGAGTTCAAGGACATCCCAGGACAGCCACACAGGGAATATTTTGTAGCTGGGAAGGGAGAACTAAATGCCAAAAAAAATTCCAGAGTACACACAAGTGTTGGAGAGCAGGATCATTTTCCATGTAAAACAAAGCTCATGGGGATGCCATGGGTAAGGAACCAGAACAAAAACCCAAACACAAATAACAGGAAGGACCAAATCCTTGAACAGCCTCAGTGCCTGCTCTGGATCAGCTCATTGCTCCAAATTCCTCTTTGTCCAAGGTTGTTTTTCCCAGTTACAGCAATTCCCCACCA
This sequence comes from Erithacus rubecula, assembly GCF_903797595.1. Classification (NCBI taxonomy): domain Eukaryota; kingdom Metazoa; phylum Chordata; class Aves; order Passeriformes; family Muscicapidae; genus Erithacus; species Erithacus rubecula. The sequence continues at coordinate 3,667,631 of NC_136678.1, forward strand.
AACAGATTTACAAAATATGGCCAAGGAATAGGCAGAGTAAGGACAGGGAGATCTTAAAGACAAACAGGATTTGCAGAAAGCCCCACTGAGTAACCCAGTCCCTTCCCAAGGAAATCCCATTGGGAACACTGCAATGCTACAAAATTCCCAACTCTCATGTCCCATTTTTATATTTCTTAACACACCTGGCACCTTTCTGGCCATTCAGAATGAGAGAAGTCCAAAAGATTTGTTATTGTGGGAAACCAAACATGAAGGAAATGTCTGTGGCAGTTCCTCAGTTCTGGAACAAACTTTTCCAAATCAGTTTTCTGTGGATCTCAGGAACCAGGGGTGGCACTGATTTGCTTTTGTTTTGGGTGACAAGCATCAACCTTTGTGTAACACCTGGACTACAAATGCACCAAACAAAGAAATGTGAAAATCCCACCTTAAACCCCATCCTGTGAGTTTTTAGAGCACACCAGCCTGTTTGGATCCTTACCAAAGTGCAGAGTACAAATTATAGAGCTGCTGTATAAAACACACCCACCAGGTGTATTCACACCCCTCCAGCACTCCCTGCAATCCCAACCTGTCCCAGAACAGCCACAGCTACCAATCCAACAGCAGGGCATTGTTTATTTAAACATCACAGCACGATCCTGAGCGAGCACGATCTCAACAAACCCAATTTGTGGCCGGAAGGGAGAAATGAAACCGTTCCACAGGTGAGGGCAGGTGAGTGACCCGAGTGCAAAGAGAAGCAAGCAGGGGCGGCTGGGGCAGCTCGGCAGCAGCAGAACGCGGGCTCGGGAGGCAGCGGCTGGAGCGGCCGCGTGGAGCCCCAGTGACACCTGGTGGCCGCAGGGACGCGCTGAGCGCCCCGAGCGCCGCTGCCTCCTGCTGCTCCCAGCCCCGCAGAGCTGCTGCTGCTGGAAGCTCCTGGCGCTGCCACACAAGGGACACCCGAGTGCTGAACCTGCTCCCCCCTTGTTAGTTCACAGGTTTTGCTCCCGAAGTTATCTTTGTTCTGGTCACAGGGTGTAAACGGTGATCTTGATGTCAGTGTTGTCAAACACTTCCTCAAGGATGGCTGACACCTTTTCCCACTGCAGGCCATCGAGTCCACATCCAATCCTGGAAGATAAAGCACCAAAAGGTGATGGAGCATTGTGCTGTGCCCAGCCAGACCTGGGAGCAGCTGCACTTTGAGGTGGTCCTGCCTCAGCTTCCCATAAACCCACAGAGCACAGGGAGAACAAGGAAACAGCTCAAATGTGCTCTGCTACTATTGAAATGCACAGGGAAATGCAAATTAGATGTGCCCAATCGAACAGGGGAGTTGGATGGAGGTGGATGCTTGAATTGTAGAAATGAAACACCCCAGCAGTGGCATTGCAGCTCCTGAGCCCCTCACCTGGGCATGGAGATGTCAGTGACTCCATTGTTCAGGCAGTGAGCTTTCATGGCCTCCAAACTCTTCTGCATGCTCTCATATGTGGGCTTGTGAGAAACCTTCTGCTTTGTAATCTACAGAAAAATAGAAAAGCTCAGCAGTGCCTTAGGCATGACCTCTGCAAGTTCTGTCTGTTATAAATGCTGTTACAAAACACACATTCCATGATATCCCAAATCTCCATGCCCAGACCTGCCTCTGTGGAAAGACCTGAGCAAAGAACTAACATTTCACAGTTTAAAACACTAATTTAGCAGCCAGTTCTGTCCGTGTAAAGGTGAAATGCAGATGCACAGAACAGCTTGGCTGCTCCTCACCAGCAATGTTTGAGGAACACATCTCTTATTGTGAGGAACATTCCAGAAACTTCCAGTGCCAACAAGATGAGATAGAGTGACAGGACAACAGGAATGGCTTCTCATTGCCAGAGGGCAGGCTTAGGTGGTTTATTGGGAAGGAATTGTTCCCTGTGAGAATGGTGAAGCCCTGGCACAGGTTGTCCAGTGCAGTTGTGGCTGGCTCATCCCTGAGGTGTCCAAGGCCAGGCTGGACAGGGCTTGGAGCACCCTGGGACAGGGGAAGGTGTCCCTGCTCAGGATGAGCTTTAAGATCCCCTCCCACCAAACCATTCTGTGATTCCCTGATTCCATTAACACGACCCAACCCTCCCCCAGTGATAAATGCCTGATATGTGACACAGCTGAGCTGCAGGGGTGTCCCAGCCCTTACCAGGTAATAAATGTACCGCTCGTCCCTCTGCAGAACTGCCACCTCCCCCGTCTTCTTCTCTGCAGCACAAAAACCAAGGTGTTCTTAAAAAACAGCCACACTCCATAACTCCCAACACCCTGCTGGAAATCAGGAGCTCCTTCAGGCACCACTCACTTTGATCCAGGAGCTCCTGGACACCTCCAAACTTCTTCTTGAAGAGCACGGCGATGCCGGCGCCCATGCGGCAATCCTCGCTGACGCAGTGAGCCAGGGCGTCCGTGCTGGGGCACGAGAACAGGTCCCCCTTCACACACCTGATCTGCACAGGGGGCACAAAACCTCCTCAGACAGCACACAGGGCTCTGCTGAGCAGGGACTGGGCAGTAAGAGGGGCAGGGGTTTGAGGTGGAACAGCACGCAGGCAGAATTGCAAAGTAAATTCACAAGCCCGAGCTCAGAGAATGACAAACTCAATATAGAGAATTGTACATCCCATAGACAGAATTACAAACCCACTACACCTTCTCAACAAGATCACTTATGAGCATCACGTGCCAGCTCAGCAGGTAATCTTATAAAATCAAAGCTTAAAAGGGTAATTGTGTGACAGAATGAAACCCCTCCAGCAGCAGCAGTCTGGAGGTGCTCAGGCAGGCAGGTGAGCACAGCATCTACCCCACTGATATTACACACAAAAAGCACACAGAATCCAGCACTGGCAGCTCCCAAAAGCTGCAGGATGCAGCCAGAGCCGTGCTGTCAGGGTTGTAATGAGGGGAAAGCCTCTTTGCACAGACAATAATATCCCATGTAACCCATTTCCTACGCACTCTCTCCTCCTGATCCTTGGAGAAGTGGGTGGCCATGGTAACGTGGGGTATGGAGAAGGCTCCTGCGGCTGGAAAGATGAGAGAAAAACAATTATTAGGAACCTCAAGCTAGGCAGTAAGAGTGTGTTAGAGGGGGCGAGGGTAACTCTAATTGATCTGTGACAGCGGGAGAACCATGACACCCCAGAAAATGTCAGCGGCCCTGACCCTGTCCCACTGCGCCTACAGCTCTGGCCGGGAGGAGGCCCCAGCTCTGGGTCACCGCACAGTGGGCACCCTCAGGCTGCCGCCCTCCTCCTCACCACCATTATCACCCTCCTCCTCCTCCCCCTTCCCCTCCCACCCCTCAGGGCCGCTCGGCCTCCGCACCCGCGGGGCGCACGGCGATGAACCGGGCCGGGCCCACGGCCTGCGCCACGCCGAGCCTGCCCAGCACCGCCCACATCGCTCCGGCCGAGCCGCAGGGACGGCCCCGCCTCACGGCGACAATGTACCGCCTCACGGCCACAGGACACCGCCTCACGGTACCGCCTCACCGCCCCCGCCTCGCGGCGAAATGGCGGATCCGCCTCCCGGGGACTTGGCGGAGCATCCTCAGCCTGCACGGCGGTGCGCCTCGCACACAACACGGCTGTATGGCCTCACACAACATGGCAGTATCGCCTTACACAAAGTGGAGGTATGGCCGCACACAACATGGCGGCCAAGCCCCGCACGACACGGCGGTATCGCCTCACACAACATGGCGGTTTGGCCGCACACAACATGGCGGCCGCTCCCCGCGCGCGCGGGCGGTTCCTCTCCACGGTCCCGGCGCGGATCGTTCCGGCCGAGGGGCGGAGCCCAGAGCTGGGCGGGACCCGCCCTGCGCCTGCGCGCCACGTTCCCCACGCAGGCGCAGCGGCGCCGTGCAGGGCGAGGCGCGCGGTTGGGCGGCCGCGGCCGGGCGGGGCCCCGCCCCTCGCCCCCTTTGTCCGCGGTTGGGCGCCATTTTGCGCGGCGGGCGAGTGCGGGCGCTGATTGGGTTTCGGGGCGCCGCGGCGGAGCCAATCAGCGCGGGGCGCGGACCGGGCAGCGCGGCACGGTGAGCGCGAGCGGCCAATATGGAGCCCCCGCGCGCCGGGATTGGCGGGGCCGCGGCCACTCAGGGGCTGAGGGGGGAACCGGGGCCGGGCCGGGCTGCGAGCCGCGGGCTCGGGGGCTGCGCGGTTGGGCCGGGAGCGCGGGGCCGAGCGCTGCAGCGGGGCCCGGCCTCTTCCCCCGGCGGCTCCGCCCTCACGGCGGCTCCGGGCTGCGTGTCCGGTGCCGCTGGGATGTGGCCGGGCCGGGGTTCCCGCTGGTTCCCGCTGGAATCGGGAGCTCAGCCTGGCGGGCTCAGGCTGCCCCCGCCTTACGGAGCGGACACGTTACAGGGATGCTCCGCACCGCTCGTGGCTTTTTGGTTGAGGGATGTGCTCCTAGTGCAGCTGTATTTATATTATTATCTATATATATGTTGTAAATGAGGAACAAAATTAGCGAAATTTAGATTGTTTAGTTTTATCTAGACAGAGCCAGCAGCGCTGGAGAGGCAGAGGGGTCACTGCCCACCCAATGCTCCACCAAACTGGTTTCCAGCTCCCTTTTACTGGTTTCCTTGTGCTCACCAATAATTTTATTTTTTGTTGTCGTTGTTATAATTTTGCTAGGTAAGCAGTGGGTGACACTGGACAGTTTGTCAGTCCCACAGAAATCCATCTGCTCTCGGTGGATGAGGAGTGCCAGAGTCAGTCTGGTCTCAGGGAGGGGCTGCCATTGATCACACAGAGGCAAAAAACTGATTTTGCAGCATCTCTTGGGCTGTGTGAAAGTCTTATTTTGCAAGATACAACTTCTTTAGAAACGTTCACACAAAATGATTTAATCCTGTATTTTCCTTTCTTTAGTACCACACTTCGTTTCACAACTAAGTCTCCTGGTTTATACAAACCCCAATACTTTTAACACAAATATTTTATCAATTATCACATATATATATTTATATCTATTTTTTGGAGCTAATCCTGTGCATGACCAGGAATTTGATGATCATAGTGAGTCCCCTACAACTCAGTACATTTTAATATAAATACATATATAGTGTTTATATAAATGTGGAAGTGCAGCAGTCTGTGGCCCCTAATTGATCCCTGATCATTAATATTTAACTTGACCACTCTGTTTTTAATGAAGGGGCTGAGATAATCCCCCCAGCACTTGTTGGGATTACAGAGCTGTTAATGTTTTAATTAAAAGATTTTCATTGAGGGCAGAAATGAAATATCCAGTGTGAAATTGAACTGAGCAGCATTTTTCAGAGAGAGTATTTATCTTCTTTTCTTCTGGCTGTGAAAAAAGTGTCAGGAAATGGGCAAAGGATGGAGCTCAAACTGCAGCAGTAACCACAGCAACGGGTACAGAGAGTCTGGGACTTAATCCTGTCAGCATTCCTTGGAAAATTGAGGGAGCCAGAGGTTTTGTTGCTTGAAATTTGGAAAATAAACCTTCCAGGCTTTGTTTTCTTTCAGCAGGGACTTGTTCAATCAAGCACCTCACTGCAGCAGGAATTCTGGATATCATGAAGGATATTTTGGAGTATGTAAATATTTGTTTAGGGAAGAAATTTTTCTCTGTGAGGATGGGGAGACCCTGGTTAGGGTTTGGAGCTGTGCCTGCCTCTGATCTCTGGAAGTTTCTAAGATCAGCTTGGAGCTACCTGGGGTGGTGGAAAGTGTCCCTGCCCACCCAAACCATCCCATGAAGAAGGAGGAGAGAGAAGAAAAATGAGGAGAACGTGGTGTGTGGTGGGAGGAGGAGAGAAACCTTCACAGCTCTGCTGAACTCCTGAAGTGCAGTTTGGTTTCACAGCTAAAACTTGCATTTCCTGAGTTTTTCCAGCAGTGTGGGCACCTGGCTGGAGCCCAAGGATGTGCAGACTCAGAGAACTGGTGAATTCCATGAAATTTGGGACAGAACTGAGGTGGTTTTGCTGCTCACCCAGGTTGGATGTCTCTGTGTTTATTGCTGAGATGGAGCAGCTCTGGGACATCTCTGGTTTGCTTGGCTTGGCAGCTGCAGGGAGGGGTGAAAAATAGCAATTCCTGAGCCTGGGGAACAGCAGATCACTGATTTTTGGGTTTTTTTCACCTGTCTTTCAGGGGCTGAGGCACCATGGAGCAGTACACAACCAACAGCAGCAGCTCCACAGAGCAGATTGTGGTGCAGGCAGGGCAGATCCAGCAGCAGGTATGGAATCCAACACAATCCTGCTCACCTGAATTCTGCCATCTGCCTGGAAGGCAGAGAAAATAGGATTTTTAAAATACTAGATATTAAAAATAAAATCTATATATCAATATCAAAATGTATATAAAATGAAAATCAAGCTGCAGTACCTGAATTTCAAGTGTATAAAGTCCCCAAGCATGTGCCCAAATTTCAGTGCAGCAGGGAGTTTGCAGAATGTTAGTGACACAAGGAAAGTAAAATCTAAAAACATATAAAAATATATTAACACGTCTCTGAAAATGGAGGAAATAGAATTTTATTAACACAATCATTTGTCCACGAGAAAAATTGCCCCAAAGTTGAAATTGGTTTTGTTCAAGCCCACAGAGTTTTTTCTCCAGTTTTATCAAATGAACATTTGTTGAGATTTTTTTGTTTCAGAACTGCAGGTGGAGCAAAACAACCACACAGAGCAGGAATTCAACCAACCATGTATCAATTAATCAATCCCATGGAGAAATTCATGTTTCAGTGTGCAAAACACCAGGGCTGAGTTTTGAGGAATTACTGATTTTTGGCTGTTAAAATTTCCATATTTAGATTTGGGGATGCATTTTCAGCTCCTGCTGAATTTTTGTTGCATTTCTGTCCTAATTCAAGAGGTTTTGGTGGTTTGCCATGCAAAGGGCTGAGCCACTGGCTGATATTTTCAGGGAAATCTGCTTTTCTTTGGCCTCAGCAGGGACCAAATCCTTCCACTGGCTTCACCTGCTGTTGACTTTTTCAACCAGAACAACATTTAAGATTAAAACAAGGATTATCCAAAATACCTGTTTGCAGCAGATAACCAAAGCTGTGGTTGGTTTATTGACATTTTTTTTTAGGTGAAATGGAGATAAAACCATCTCTTAGCTTTAATTTTCAGTGCAACTTCTTAAATCCTGAGACTGACAAGGAACATTTTGCTAAAATAATTTGTTTTACCAGGTTTTGGCAGCACTTGGGAGGGAGCTGTGCTTCATCTCCCCATGCTAACACAGTTACTGGGAGTATTTTGGGACTCTTAGCAAAGAGGTTAAAGATAGAAAAGGCTTTGAGCTCTGCTCCAGACTGTCCCTCAGGGTCACTGCTGTGTGACACTGGCACTGGGATGGCAGAGATGAGCTCAGCCTGTGCTGCAGGAAGGGTTTGGTGGGACAGACCAGTGTGCCCAAAATCTGGAACTCTTCACAGTGCCAGACCTGGGCAGTGAGCAGAGGAAAGCCCTGAAACTGAGCTTGGAATCCTGCAAAATGCTCCCTTCATGTTCCCTGTGAGTTGGGATATTGAGGCTTGAAACTTCAAAACTAAAACCCTGAAACTGAGTTTGGAATCCTGCAAAATTTTCTCCTCCTGCTCCCTGTGAATTGGAGTATTAAGATCTGAAACTTCAAAACTAAAATCTTGAAAAATTTTTCCTCCTGTTCCCTGTGAGTTGGGATATCAATGTCTGAAACTTCAAAACTAAAACCCTGAAACTAAAACCTTGAAATCCTGCAAAATATTCCCCTCCTGCTCCCTGGAAGTTGGGGTATTAAGATCTGAAACTTCAAAACTAAAATCTTGAAATCCTGAAAAATTTTCCTTCCTATTCCCTGTGCGTTGGGATATTGAGGTCTGAAACTTCAAAACTAAAACCTTGAAATCCTGCAAAATTTTCTCCTCCTGCTCCCTGTGAATTGGAGTATTAAGGTCTCAAACTTCAAACTAAAATTCTGAAATCCTGCAAAATTTTCCCTCTTGTTCCCTGTGAATTGGGGCATTAAGATCTGAAACTTCAAAACTAAAACCTTGAAATCCTACAAATTTTTCCTTCCTGTTCCCTGTGAGTTGAGATATTGAGGCTGGAAACTTCAAAACTAAAACCCTGAATCTGAGCTTGAAATCCTGAAAAATTTTCCCTCCTGTTCCCTGTGAGTTGAGATATTGAGGCTTGAAACTTCAAAATTAAAACCTTGAAATCCTGCAAAATATTCCCCTCCTGCTCCCTGGAAGTTTGGGTATTAAGATCTGAAACTTCAAAACTAAAATCTTGAAATCCTGAAAAATTTTCCTTCCTATTCCCTGTGCGTTGGGATATTGAGGTCTGAAACTTCAAAACTAAAACCTTGAAATCCTGCAAAATTTTCTCCTCCTGCTCCCTGTGAATTGGAGTATTAAAGTCTGAAAGTCAAAACTAAAACCTTGAAATCCTGAAAAATTTTCTCTTCCTGCTCCTTGTGAATTGAAGTATTAAAGTATGAAAGTCAAAACTAAAACCTTGAAATCCTGTATAATTTTCCCTCCTGTTCCCTGTGAGTTGGAATATTGAGGCTGGAAACTTCAAAACTAAAACCCTGAAACTGAGCTTGAAATCCTGCAAAATTTTCTCCTCCTGCTCCCTGTGAATTGGAGTATTAAGGTCTCAAACTTCAAACTAAAATCTTGAAATCCTGCAAAATTTTCCCTCTTGTTCCCTGTGAATTGGGGCATTAAGATCTGAAACTTCAAAACTAAAATCTTGAAATCCTGAAAAATTTTCCTTCCTATTCCCTGTGAGTTGAGATATTGAGGTCTGAAACTTCAAAACTAAAACCTTGAAATCCTGTATAATTTTCCCTCCTGCTCCCTGTGAGTTGGGATATTGAGGCTTGAAACTTCAAAATTAAAACCTTGAAATCCTGCAAAATTTTCTCCTCCTGCTCCCTGTGAATTGGAGTATTAAAGTCTGAAACTTCAAAACTAAAATTCTGAAATCCTGCAAAATTTTCCCTCTTGTTCCCTGTGAGTTGGGATATTGAGGTCTAAAACTTCAAAACTAAAACCTTGAAATCCTGCAAAATTTTTCTTCATGCTCCCTATGAGTTGGGATATCAAAGCCTGAAACTTCAAAACTAAAACCCTGAAACTGAGCTTGAAATCCTGCAATATTTTCCCTCCTGCTCCTCGTGAATTGGAGTATTAAAGTCTGAAACTTCAAAACTAAAACCTTGAAATCCTGCAAAATTTTTCTTCCTGCTCCCTGTGAGCTGGGGTATTAAGGTCTGAAACTTCAAAACTAAAATCTTGAAAAATATTCCCTCTTGTTCCCTGTGAGTTGGGATATTGAGGCTCTGAAACTTCAAAACTAAAACCTTGAAACTGAGCTTGAAATCCTGAAAAATTTTCCCTCCTGTTCCCTGTGAGTTGAGATATTGAGGCTTGAAACTTCAAAATTAAAACCTTGAAATCCTGCACAATATTCCCCTTCTGCTCCCTGTGAGTTGGGGTATTAAGATCTGAAACTTCAAAACTAAAACCTTGAAATCCTGTATAATTTTCCCTCCTGCTCCCTGTGAGTTGGGATATCAAAGCCTGAAACTTCAAAACTAAAATCCTGAAACTGAGCTTGAAATCCTGCAATATTTTCCCTCCTGCTCCTCGTGAATTGGAGTATTAAGATCTGAAACTTCAAAATTAAAATCTTGAAATCCTGCAAAATTTTCCCTCTTGTTCCCTGTGAATTGGGGCATTAAGATCTGAAACTTCAAAACTAAAACCTTGAAATCCTGCACAATATTCCCCTCCTGCTCCCTGTGAATTGGAGTATTAAGGTCACAAACTTCAAACTAAAATCTTGAAATCCTGCAAAATTTTCCTTCCTGTTCCCTGTGAGTTGAGATATTGAGGCTTGAAACTTCAAAACTAAAACCTTGAAATCCTGCACAATATTCCCCTCCTGCTCCCTGTGAGTTGGGGTATTAAGATCTGAAACTTCAAAACTAAAACCTTGAAATCCTGCACAATTTTCCCCTCCTGCTCCCTGTGAGTTGGAGTATTAAGGTCACAAACTTCAAACTAAAATCTTGAAATCCTGCAAAATTTTCCCTCTTGTTCCCTGTGAATTGGAGTATTAAGATCTGAAACTTCAAAACTAAAACCTTGAAATCCTGCACAATTTTCCCCTCCTGCTCCCTGTCAGTTGGCACGTTGCAGCCTGGCAGTCCCACATGCAATTCCACATAACTCCATCCTCAATTTTACCCAAACTGCCATCCTGCTGTCCCTGGAGCAGGTGTCTGTCCCCACCCCTGTCCCAGCAGTGTGTTGTGCATTTCCATGTTTCAAGCTCTCCCTGTTCCTGTTCCCAGCAGCAGGGAGGTGTCACAGCTGTCCAGCTGCAGACTGAGGCTCAGGTGGCATCAGCCTCAGGCCAGCAAGTCCAGACCCTCCAGGTAGTGGTGACCTCTCTGATTGTGTTTCTGAGCACTGCATGAGCCTCCCCAGCACCACATATCTAATGCTGTGTTTCCTCAGATTTATTTTTTTTTTTTTCCCCCAGGGTTGTTTTTTTCCCAGTTTTTTTTTCCAGGATGAGCAGGGAATCTCTGCTGGGTTTCCTGCAGGGATTGGAGCTGTGCCCCAGTGAATGCCAGGAATTCTGGAAGGGAATTGTGGTTCAAAGTTCAAAATCACCAAAATGAGTCAGGATAAACTCCAATTTCCTGGAATTAAATGAGGGTTCTGAGTTCCTCCCTGAGGAGGGCTCTGCTTTCACTGCATGAGGCAGAGGTGGTGCTTGAGTTTGTGGAACCTTCTCACCTGAAAAGGCTCAAAATTGGCACTGAAAAATCCAATTTCTTATTGACCTGTCCATGTGAATCCAAACAGCAAGCACAGTTTGGAAAGAATTTTTTTTTTTTTTGTTTCAGTGTGAAATATTTCCATCCTCCTTTACTCCCCCAGACTTTCCAGGAGCCCTTTGCAGAGCAGTTGTCACACCCTGGGCAGTTTTGGGCTCAGTAGTTTGGTTTTTGGTTTGCTTTGGAATGAATTCTTCAGGGCACAGAGGTTCCAAGGGAGCTGGAATTGCCCTGCCAGCTGCAGAATGAACACAGCATTTTTTATGTTCAGAGTTCAAATCTCAAAAACTGCCTGACTTGGATTGCTGGGCTCACTGGGGTCACTGGTTGTTGTTATGTTCTCCCCACCGTTTTTATTTATTTTATTTTTAATTTCTATTTTGCCTTGCTCTGATTTATTAACAAAAATCCTGGAATGTTTTGTTTTCCTTTCTGCTTTTTGGATATTGTGCTGCTGCCTTTGCTTACCCTGAGCATGTTCCTCCCTGTGTGATCCAGCCCAGGGGCTGAGGGGCAGAGTGAGAACCTGGAAAATCAAATTTCCAGGGCAGGATTTACCTCCTCACCCCCAGGAATTCTGTGACTTTACCACATTGTGATGCTTTTATTCCTAAACAAAGCAGATTTTGTCATCCCTGAGCTCATGAGACTCATTTTGCATTGAAGCCTTGAGTGTAGAGCATTTTTTTCAAGATGTTTTTTGGGAATTTGGGAGGTGAGGGGGTTCAAACAGAGAGATTTTCCCCTTGTTCTTCTTTTCCAAGTGACCAGAGAGATACCAGGTCCAAAATTCCAGAGATTCTCAGTCCAATCAGAATCCCTGATTTGGGTGGGAAGGAACCTTAAAGCTCACCCAGTTATATTTATATTTATATATTTATATATTTATATATTTATATATTTATATATTTATATATTTATATATTTATATATTTATATATTTATATTTATATTTTTATATGAATATTTATATTTATCTTTTTATATGAATATTTATATTTATCTTTTTATATGAATATTTATATTTCTATTTCCAGTCTAAGCCTTTTTTGGGCCCAGAAGTGGTTGCTGCTCATCCCATTTCTTTTCCTCCCTGAATTCTATTTTGTGTTGTTATAATTTCCCTCAATAAGCACAGGGAGTTTCTCTCAGCACATCCCCTGCTCTGTGTCAGTTTGAAAATGGGAATATGACAGAAAATTGGAGGGAGCTGAAACCACCTCAGAACCTCCCTGACAGAACAGAGTTCTCTAAATAAGAACCTCAAATAAAAAATAATAATTGTAAAGTGAATACTGAATTTCCTCAGAACCTCCCTGTTAGAAGAGAGTTCTTTAAATAAGAACCTCAGTAAAAAAATAATAATTGTGAGGTGAATACTGAATTTCCTTAGAACCTCCCTATCAGAACAGAGTTCTTTAAATAAGAACCTCATTAAAAAATTAATAATTGGGAGGTGAATACTGAATTTCCTCAGAATCTCCCTGTTAGAAGAGAGTTCTTTAAATAAGAACCTCAGTAAAAAAATAATAATTGGGAGGTGAATATTGAATTTCCTCAGAATCTCCCTATCAGAACAGAATTATCTAAATAAGAACCTCAATAAAAAAATAATAATTGGGAGGTGAATAGTGAATTTCCTTAGAACCCTCTATCAGAACAGAGTTCTCTAAATAAGAACCTCATTAAAAAAATAATAATTGTGAGGTGAATACTGAATTTCCTCAGAACCTCCCTGTTAGAAGAGAGTTCTTTAAAGAAGAACCTCAGTAAAAAAATAATAATTGTGAAGTGAACACTGAATTTTCTCAGAACCTCCCTGACAGAATGGGGCTCTCAATGGGAATCTTAGTTAAAAACCAATAATTGTCAGGTGAATACTGAATTTCCTCAGAATCTCCCTGTTAGAAGATAGTTCTTTAAATAAGAACCTCAATAAAAAAATAATAATTGTGAGGTGAATACTGAATTTCCTCAGAACCTCCCTGTTAGAAGAGAGTTCTTTAAAGAAGAACCTCAGTAAAAAAATAATAATTGTGAAGTGAACACTGAATTTTCTCAGAACCTCCCTGACAGAACAGAGCTCTCAATGGGAATCTTAGTTAAAAACCAATAATTGTGAGGTGAATACTGAATTTCCTCAGAACCTCCCTGTTAGAACAGAATTCTAAATAAGAACTTAAATTAAAAAATAATAATTGTGAGGTGAACACTGAATTTTCTCAGAACCTCCCTGACAGAATGGGGCTCTCAATGGGAATCTTAGTTAAAAACCAATAATTGTCAGGTGAATACTGAATTTCCTCAGAACCTCTCTGACAAAACACTAAGAACCTCACTAAAAACCAATAATTCTCAGGTGAATATTGAAGTTTTTCCCTCACTTTGCTCTTGGCCTGTGCACCAATACAATTCTCACAGCTGGGAAATTATGTTTTTCCCGTTTCCTAACAGCTGAGCTGCAGGAGCAGCAGATGATTCCCTCAAACCACAGCACCTGCTGCACTCCCAGTGACCATTCCCCCATCCCTGAACCCCCAGCTGGGTTTTCACTGTTTGTTTTCATTGTTTTCATTGTTGTTTTGTGCTTGCAGGTGCAGGGGCAGCCCCTGATGGTGCAGGTGAGCGGGGGGGCAGCTGATCACCTCCACGGGCCAGCCCATCATGGTGCAGGCTGTGCCTGGGGCACAGGGACAGACCATCATGCAGGTGCCTGTGTCTGGCACACAGGGGCTGCAGCAGGTGAGAGCCCAGCCTGGGAAATGGGGCTGGGGGGGTCTGAGAGAGGGTGGGGGGTGGGGGGTGCAGAGAAGGAATGGTCACGAGAAAATGTATGGGGTAGGAGATGTTGGAGATGAGGAATATTCACCAAAAAAATGTATGGGGTAGGAGATGTTGGAGATGAGGAATGCTCACCAAAAAATGTATGGGGTAGGAGATGTTGGAGATGAGGAATATTCACCAAAAAAATGTATGGGGTAGGAGATGTTGGAGATGAGGAATGCTCATGAAAAAATGTATGGGGTAGGAGATGTTGGAGATGAGGAATATTCACCAAAAAATGTATGGGGTAGGAGATGTTGGAGATGAGGAATGCTCACCAAAAAAATGTATGGGGTAGGAGATGTTGGAGATGAGGAATGCTCACCAAAAAAATGTATGGGGTAGGAGATGTTGGAGATGAGGAATGCTCATGAAAAAATGTATGGGGTAGGAGATGTTGGAGATGAGGAATATTCACCAAAAAATGTATGGGGTAGGAGATGTTGGAGATGAGGAATATTCACCAAAAAAATGTATGGGGTAGGAGATGTTGGAGATGAGGAATGCTCACCGAAAAAATGTATGGGGTAGGAGATGTTGGAGATGAGGAATGCTCACCAAAAAAATGTAGGGGGTAGGAGATGTTGGAGATGAGGAATGCTCACCAAAAAAATGTATGGGGTAGGAGATGTTGGAGATGAGGAATGCTCACCAAAAAAATGTATGGGGTAGGAGATGTTGGAGATGAGGAATATTCACCAAAAAAAATGTATGGGGTAGGAGATGTTGGAGATGAGGAATGCTCATGAAAAAATGTATGGGGTAGGAGATGTTGGAGATGAGGAATGCTCACCAAAAAAATGTATGGGGTAGGAGATGTTGGAGATGAGGAATGCTCACGAAAAAATGTATGGGGTAGGAGATGTTGGAGATGAGGAATATTCACCAAAAAAATGTATGGGGTAGGAGATGTTGGAGATGAGGAATGCTCACCAAAAAATGTATGGGGTAGGAGATGTTGGAGATGAGGAATGCTCACCAAAAAATTGTATGGGGTAGGAGATGTTGGAGATGAGGAATGCTCACCAAAAAAACGTATGGGGTAGGAGATGTTGGAGATGAGGAATGCTCACCGAAAAAATGTATGGGGAAGGAGATGTTGGAGATGAGGAATGTTCACCAAAAAAATGTATGGGGTAGGAGATGTTGGAGATGAGGAATATTCACCAAAAAAATGTATGGGGTAGGAGATGTTGGAGATGAGGAATGCTCATGAAAAAATGTATGGGGTAGGAGATGTTGGAGATGAGGAATGCTCACGAAAAATTGTATGGGGTAGGAGATGTTGGAGATGAGGAATGCTCATGAAAAAATGTATGGGGTAGGAGATGTTGGAGATGAGGAATGCACACCAAAAAAATGTATGGGGTAGGAGATGTTGGAGATGAGGAATGCTCACCAAAAAAATGTATGGGGTAGGAGATGTTGGAGATGAGGAATGCTCACGAGAAAATGTATGGGGTAGGAGATGTTGGAGATGAGGAATGCTCACGAAAAAATGTATGGGGTAGGAGATGTTGGAGATGAGGAATATTCACCAAAAAAATGTATGGGGTAGGAGATGTTGGAGATGAGGAATGCTCACCAAAAAATTGTATGGGGTAGGAGATGTTGGAGAAATGCTCACGAAAAAATGTATGGGGTAGGAGATGTTGGAGATGAGGAATATTCACCAAAAAAATGTATGGGGTAGGAGATGTTGGAGATGAGGAATGCTCACCAAAAAAATGTATGGGGTAGGAGATGTTGGAGATGAGGAATGCTCATGAAAAAATGTATGGGGTAGGAGATGTTGGAGATGAGGAATGCTCACGAAAAAATGTATCATGTAGGAGATGTTGGAGATGAGGAATACTCACCAAAAAAATGTATGGGGTAGGAGATGTTTGAGAAATGCTCACGAGAAAATGTATGGGGTAGGAGATGTTGGAGATGAGGAATGCACACCAAAAAAATGTATGGGGTAGGAGATGTTGGAGATGAGGAATGCTCATGAAAAAATGTATGGGGTAGGAGATGTTGGAGATGAGGAATGCTCACGAAAAAATGTATGGGGTAGGAGATGTTGGAGATGAGGAATATTCACCAAAAAAATGTATGGGGTAGGAGATGTTGGAGATGAGGAATGCTCACCAAAAAATGTATGGGGTAGGAGATGTTGGAGATGAGGAATATTCACCAAAAAAATGTATGGGGTAGGAGATGTTGGAGATGAGGAATATTCACCAAAAAAATGTATGGGGTAGGAGATGTTGGAGATGAGAAATGCTCACCGAAAAATGTATGGGGTAGGAGATGTTGGAGATGAGGAATATTCACCAAAAAAATGTATGGGGTAGGAGATGTTGGAGATGAGGAATGCTCATGAAAAAATGTATGGGGTAGGAGATGTTGGAGATGAGGAATGCTCACCAAAAAAATGTATGGGGTAGGAGATGTTGGAGATGAGGAATGCTCACCGAAAAATGTATGGGGTAGGAGATGTTGGAGATGAGGAATATTCACCAAAAAAATGTATGGGGTAGGAGATGTTGGAGATGAGGAATGCTCACCAAAAAATGTATGGGGTAGGAGATGTTGGAGATGAGGAATGCTCACCAAAAAAATGTATGGGGTAGGAGATGTTGGAGATGAGGAATGCTCACCAAAAAATGTATGGGGTAGGAGATGTTGGAGATGAGGAATATTCACCAAAAAAATGTATGGGGTAGGAGATGTTGGAGATGAGGAATGCTCATGAAAAAATGTATGGGGTAGGAGATGTTGGAGATGAGGAATATTCACCAAAAAAATGTATGGGGTAGGAGATGTTGGAGATGAGGAATGCTCACCAAAAAAATGTATGGGGTAGGAGATGTTGGAGATGAGGAATGCTCATGAAAAAATGTATGGGGTAGGAGATGTTGGAGATGAGGAATGCTCATGAAAAAATGTATGGGGTAGGAGATGTTGGAGATGAGGAATGCTCACCAAAAAAATGTATGGGGTAGGAGATGTTGGAGATGAGGAATGCTCACCAAAAAAATGTATGGGGTAGGAGATGTTGGAGATGAGGAATGCTCACCAAAAAATGTATGGGGTAGGAGATGTTGGAGATGAGGAATATTCACCAAAAAAATGTATGGGGTAGGAGATGTTGGAGATGAGGAATATTCACCAAAAAATGTATGGGGTAGGAGATGTTGGAGATGAGGAATGCTCACCAAAAAATGTATGGGGTAGGAGATGTTGGAGATGAGGAATATTCACCAAAAAAATGTATGGGGTAGGAGATGTTGGAGATGAGGAATGCTCACCAAAAAATTGTATGGGGTAGGAGATGTTGGAGATGAGGAATGCTCACCAAAAAATTGTATTGGGTAGGAGATGTTGGAGATGAGGAATGCTCACCAAAAAAATGTATGGGGTAGGAGATGTTGGAGAAATGCTCACGAAAAAATGTATGGGGTAGGAGATGTTGGAGATGAGGAATGCTCACCAAAAAAATGTATGGAGTAGGAGATGTTGGAGATGAGGAATATTCACCAAAAAAATGTATGGGGTAGGAGATGTTGGAGATGAGGAATGCTCATGAAAAAATGTATGGGGTAGGAGATGTTGGAGATGAGGAATATTCACCAAAAAAATGTATGGGGTAGGGGATGTTGGAGATGAGGAATGCTCACCAAAAAATGTATGGGGTAGGAGATGTTGGAGATGAGGAACGCTCACCAAAAAAATGTATGGGGTAGGAGATGTTGGAGATGAGGAATGCTCACCAAAAAAATGTATGGGGTAGGAGATGTTGGAGATGAGGAATGCTCACCAAAAAAATGTATGGGGTAGGAGATGTTGGAGATGAGGAATGCTCACCAAAAAAATGTATGGGGTAGGAGATGTTGGAGATGAGGAATGCTCATGAAAAAATGTATGGGGTAGGAGATGTTGGAGATGAGGAATGCTGACTCAGAAATGGAATAGGATAGGAGGTGTTAGAGATAAGGAATGCTCACTTAAAAATGCCATGGAATATGAATTAGGAGATTATGGACATAAGAAATGCTGAGTCAGAAATGGAATGTGGGATAGGAGATGTTGGAGATAAGGAATGCTGACTCAGAAATGGAATGTAGGATAGGAGGTGTTGGAGATAAGAAATGCTGACTCAGAAATTAAATAGAAGAAAGGAGATGTTGGAGATAAGAAATGCTGACTCAGAAATGCCATGGAATACAAGATAGGAGATGTTGGACATAAGGAATGCTCACTAAAAAATGCCATGAAATATAAATTAGGAGATTATGGACATAAGAAATGCTGACTCAGAAATGCCATGGAATATGAGATAGGAGATGTTGGAAATGAGAAATGTTGACTCAGGAATGAAATAGAGAATAGGAAATCTTGGGGATAAGAAATGCTCACTTAAAAATGCCATGAAATATAAATTAGGAGATTATGGACATAAGGAATGCTGACTCAGAAATGAAATGTAGGATAGGAGGTGTTGGAGATAAGGAATGCTCACTTAAAAAATGCCATGGAATAGAAGAAAGGAGATGTTGGAGATAAGAAATGCTGACTCAGAAATTAAATAGAGGATAGGAGATGTTGGAGATAAGAAATGCTGACTCAGAAATTAAATGTAGGATAGGAGGTGTTGGAGATAAGGAATGCTCACTTAAAAAATGCCATGGAATAGAAGAAAGGAGATGTTGGAGATAAGAAATGCTGACTCAGAAATTAAATAGAAGAAAGGAGATGTTGGAGATAAGAAATGCTGACTCAGAAATTAAATAGAAGAAAGGAGATGTTGGAGATAAGAAATGCTGACTCAGAAATGGCATGGAGTACAAGATAGGAGATGTTGGAGAGAACAAATGCTCACTTAAAAAATGCCATGGAATACAAATTAGGAGATTATGGACATAAGAAATGCTGACTTAAAAATACTGTGGAATATAGGATAGGAAATCCTGGAGATAAGGAATGCTGACTCAGAAATGAAATGTGGGATAATAGGTGTTAAAGATAAGGAATGGTCACTTAAAAAATGTCATGGAATAGAAGAAAGGAGATGTTGGAGATAAGAAATGCTGACTTAAAAATGCTATGGAATATAAATCTTGGAGATGTTGGAGATAAGAAATGCTGACTCAGAAATGCCATGGAATATAAAATAGGAGATTATGGAGATAAGAAATGCTGACTCAGAAATGAAATAGAGGATAGGAGATGTTGGACATATAAATGCTCACTTAAAAATAGTATGTAATATAAGATAGGAGAAGTTGGAGATAAGAAATGCTTACTTAAGAATACTATGGAATATAAATTAGGAGATGATGGACACAAGAAATGCTGACTCAGAAATGCCATGGATATAAGAAATCTTGGACATAAGAAATGCTCTCTTAAAAATACTATGGAATATAAGATAGGAGATCTTAGACATGTAAATGCTGACTTAAAAATAGTATGTAATATAAATATATATTCTAAATATAAGATAGGAGATGTTGGAGATAAAAATGCCATGGAATAGTAGAAGTGTTGCTGAGGAAAAAAATGGAGCTAGGAAAAAAAGTTTCATAGGATGGCTTTGCAAATAAAACTAAATAAGATTGTATTTCTTTATAGAAATAGAACTATGAAAGATGCTTTGGGGTGATTTTGGATGATTTGCTTGAAGGTGTTTTACAGCATGATGTGATCAAAGCTGATAGGCCAAGAAATGTTTATAATATATTGTAATTAGGAAATAATTGACTTCTGATTGTGATGGAGTCAATATATGAGACTGCAAATGGAATAATTTTTTTTTTTTAACACCTCTCAGTTGCCCCATCTCTGGGTCAGAAAATGTTTTTGATCAATGCTGGGTTGGTTTGGGGTTTTTTCCCTCCAAACTCCTCCTGTCATAGACAGGGATTCCTTCCCTCAGAGCAGGATTTTTATTTGTTGGGATATTTTATTTGCAATGTTGCTGGGGGATCTGGTGCCTGTTCAATTGATGGCTCAGAAAGAGGATTTAAAACCAAATTATTTGAGGAAGTTTCATGCAAGTAACTTTTTAATATGTGATGGCTGAAGGGGAATTTAAACATCCCTGTTGCACAGAAGGCAATAGTGAAGGAGGTACAGAAAATGGATTTTTTTGGGCAGTAATTACTTATTTAAATGAAGGCTGGTAAATTTAAGGAGATGGTTGAAATGTTCCTCAAAAGCAAAGGGAAGAACTGTAACCATGGCATAATGAAAATATCCTGATGATTTTGGATGGGATTTAGGAATCCAGCACAGTCCAGGAAGGCAAATGATGTCTTGGTGTTTTGAGAGGTTTATTTCTTTTTATTTGTTGAAAACCACTATAATTTGTATGAGGTTCTTCTCAATCTGGATGGTGGAGGAAAACCCACAACTGTGTTTTTAAACACAAAACTTCAAACCATATCCCAGCTCTTCTTTTTTAATCGAAGAATATTCCACAGTGGTGCAAAGCTGAGAACAACTTGATATATCCCAGATAAAATTAACACCCCACAGATGTCTTAAATCTCAATCCTCCTCTTGCACCTGCCTGTTTGTTCCCAGTGGATGTGAATAATTGATTTCTCCTGATGATTTATGGTGTGAGCAACACAGCAATCCATTCCAACTCCTCTTTTTCAACTGGAAAAAAAAAAAAAAAAACCCAAAAAAAGAGAAAACTTGCTGCTTCCTTTTTCTGTACAACACTAAAACCAACCCTCAGAGATGATTTGGTCATGCTGAGGTGAGGAGGGAGATATCAGAGGCATAGTTAATGTTCCTTTCTGACTCTTTCTTCCACAGATTCAGTTGGTCCAGCCAGGTCAGATTCAGATTCAAGGTGGGCAGGCTGTGCAGGTACAGGGGCAGCAGGGCCAGACCCAGCAGATCATTATACAGCAGCCCCAGACTGCAGTTACTGCTGGCCAGACACAGGTAACTGCACCAGCATGAAAGGATTTTCTGCAGAGGAGCAGGAAGAGAAACTTGACAAATTACTTAAGATGTGGTTAAGTAAAAAAATTAAAAAAAAAAAATTAAAAAAAAAAAGGAATTATTAATATCGAGGTGAACTTGAGAATGAAGAAGTGTCATGTTTTTGTAGTGTTTCATACATGACTCTGGGGCAGAAAAATTAGATTGCATGTCTTTCTCCATCGTGTTTCTGTATTTTTATTGGTTTGTGGTTGTTTTTGTCTCGTTGTTGGATTTTGAAAACATGAAGCATTGCTAATTCCATATTTGGGCCATTGTGTGCAGTCACACCTGGGGTTTCTGCTGATGCTTTTGGTTAGGGCCAAAATTAAATTTTGGAGCAGAACAGTTCTGGTTCATAGTGAGACAGGAAACCTAGACTTTATTTATTTTTTTTTTTTCATTATTGAACTGTTGGAAAAAACATCCTCCATGTGCTTCAGGTGTTTGATCTCCAGGTATTTGCTCTGTGCTCCAGCCTGTTTCTTACTGCTACTAATGAGGCAACAGAAATAAACACCTGGAACACCTCAAGCACCATGTGTTCATTCAGGATTTGTAAACACTGAGGAAAAAAAGGAAAAATGTGTAACATTTTTGTGCTGTTTGTTTTGTTCAGAGCCAGCAGCAGATTGCAGTGCAAGGCCAGCAGGTTGCCCAAGCTGCTGAGGGCCAGACCATCGTGTACCAGCCTGTGAATGCTGATGGCACCATCCTGCAGCAAGGTAGGAGGGGCTGCCAGCAGCCAGGACACCTCTTGGAGAGGCTTTTGATTTCTTGAGGTGTTTGTGTGCTCTGCAGGAATTCACTCCAGGGTTCTTTGCCCAGAAACAGAAAAGCTCCTTGTCTCTGGCAAGGTGTAATAAAACCCTTTCATTTTGCTTTTACACATCAAGAGTGCATGGTTACTCACAGTGAGGTTATGAATGCAAAAAGCAGGAATTCTGATGGAATTGAATCCCTCACTTCAGCACTTTCCTGGCTCTCTGCATGTTTTGGAAGGATGAATGAGTAAATCACAGAAGTGGGACTAATGCTGTTCCCTTCTTTTTGTGTGCGTGTTCTTCTTTCTTTCTTTTCTTTTTTTTTTTTTTTTTTTTTTTGTTTTTCTTTCCTTTTGTTTTCTACTTCCTTAAAGTTACAGTCCCTGTTACAGGCATGATCACCATTCCTGCAGCCAGCCTGGCTGGAGCCCAGATTGTCCAAACAGGAGCCAACACCAACACCACCAGCAGTGGCCAGGGCACGGTGACAGTGACACTGCCAGTGGCTGGGAACGTGGTCAATTCTGGGGGAATGGTCATGGTAGGTGTGAAATTCCCACTCTGGAGCTGAGCTTTGAGCTGTTTGTACTCAAATCTTAGCAGGGTTTTCACAGGGGTAGGATGGCTTGAAGTGGAAGGAGGGCAGGGTTGGGTGGGATGTTGGGAGGGAATTTTTCCCTGCAGGATTGGGAGGCTCTGGCACAGAGAAACTGTGGCTGCTGCATCCCTGGGAGTGTCCAAGGCCAGGCTGGAGCTGGGATAATAAAATGTGCCCCTACCCATGGCACAAGGTTGGAATTGGGTGATCTTTAAGATCCCTTCCAACCCAAATCACCCTGATAAACTCTTGGCTGAGGTTCAGATACTGTGGTCAGTCCTCTATGTAAGTTCCATCAGTTTAAAGTTTAAACAATACATATTTTCAGCTTCAAAGGTCTGGATCCTGCTGTGATCTTTGCTCTGGGTTTTCTCTCTCCCACAACAGCTCAGAAATCTAGAAACTGAAATCCAAACTGAGCTGATGAGCAAAGGTTAAAATAGATTGAGTCACTTGTGGATTTCTTGAGGATCCCTTAGGATTTGTTTCCATCCTTTATAGAGGTTTTTCCTGTCAATTCCTATTTCTTTGTAGTGTGAACCTTTTTAATGTTGTTGGTCTCCACTAGATGTCAGCAGCTCTGCAGTGTTGGTTTAAAGATGCTCCAAAATGAAATAATTGAAATAAGAGATTATCCAAAAGAAAGGGAAGCACTGGCCATGTCCTGTTTGTTTAATTGTCCAAGAAGCAGCAGCACAGTCAAGGAATTGTATTGAAATTCTCCCTTTATCAGGAAAACCCAGCAGAACTGATAAACAATTGATTTAAATTATTTAAAAGCAGTTTGAGAACAACTCTATTGCTCCTTTCCATTTAAACAGCTGCATTACCTGAACCAAACCCACTTTCTTTTTCAAAATTGGGAGTTTTTCACGAGGTTTTTACATATACTTGATGACATTTCTATGTGCTGAGCTGCAAGAACTAAAGGCTCTGGTGTGTGCAGATGGTGCCTGGGGCTGGCTCAGTGCCAGCCATCCAGAGGATCCCCCTGCCTGGAGCAGAGATGCTGGAGGAGGAGCCCCTCTATGTCAATGCCAAGCAGTACCACCGTATCCTGAAGAGGAGACAGGCAAGGGCCAAGCTGGAAGCTGAGGGAAAAATCCCCAAAGAGAGAAGGGTGAGGATAAAACTCAGATTTAACACAGGGTTGTTCTGGGAGAAAGGCACAGAATCCCATCAGGGTTGGAATCTTGGTGTTGCTCAGGTTTGGGTGTTGTTCATGAGCTACATCAGAGTGATTTGGGTTTTTTTTGTTTTTAAGTGCCCTGAGGATAGTTCTGCTTGCTTGGGGTGTTTTTGGGAGTGTCTGGAGTTGTGTGTGAGTGTGTACTGATTGTGAGAACAGAGTTCATGGGGATGGGTGGGGAGTGGGAATCTCCTCTGGAAAAGCAGTGCCTGGGAGTCTGTTGGAGGGGATGGATGGAATTTCCTCTGGATGAGCACAGAGTGGGAATCTGTGGGATAAGGGATGGATGTGGAGTGGGAATCTCCTCTGGAAAAGCAGAGAGTGGGAATCTGTGGGACAGGGATGGATGTGGAGTGGGAATTTTCCCTGAGAAAGCAGTGAGTGGGAATTTGTGGGATAAGAGATTGATAATGAGTGGGAATTTGTGGGGCAGGGATGGATGTGAACTGGGAATTTCCTCTGGAGAAGCAGTGACTGGGAATCTGTTGGAGGGGATGGATGTGGACTGGAAATTTTCCGTGGGGAAACAATGACTGGGAATCTATGGGATGAGGGATGGATGTGGTGGAGGAATTTCCTCTGGAGAAACAGAGAGTGGGAATCTATGGGATGAGGGATGGATGTGGTGGGGGAATTTCCTCTGGGAAAGCAGAGAGGGGGAATCTGTGGGGTTCCTCCCTGACCTGCTCCTTCCCCCTCAGAAATACCTGCACGAGTCCCGGCACCGGCACGCCATGGCCCGGAAACGGGGAGAGGGGGGACGCTTCTTCTCCCCCAAGGAAAAGGACAGCCCCCACATGCAGGTGAGTGGGAATGGGGTAAATCCCCTCTCAATCCATAGAACAGGACAGCCCCCACATGCAGGTGAGTGGGAATGAGGTAAATCCCCTCTCAATCCATAGAACAGGACAGCCCCCACATGCAGGTGAGTGGGAATGGGGTAAATCCCCTCTGATTCCATAGATCAGGGCAGCCCCCACATGCAGGTGAGTGGGAATGGGGTAAATCCCCTCTGATTCCATAGATCAGGGCAGCCCCCACATGCAGATGAGTGGGAATGGGGTAAATCCCCTCTGATTCCAAGGAAAAGGACAGCCCCCACATGCAGGTGAGTGGGAATGGGAAAAATCCCCTCTCAATCCATAGAACAGGACAGCCCCCACATGCAGGTGAGTGGGAATGGGGTAAATCCCCTCTGATTCCATAGATCAGGGCAGCCCCCACATGCAGATGAGTGGGAATGGGGTAAATCCCCTCTCAATCCATAGAACAGGGCAGCCCCACATGCAGGTGAGTGGGAATGGGGTAAATCCCCTCTGATTCCATAGAACAGGGCAGCCCCCACATGCAGGTGAGTGGGAATGGGGTAAATCCCCTCTGATTCCATAGATCAGGACAGCCCCACATGCAGGTGAGTGGGAATGGGGTAAATCCCCTCTGATTCCAAGGAAAAGGACAGCCCCCACATGCAGGTGAGTGGGAATGGGGTAAATCCCCTCTGATTCCAAGGTAAAGGACAGCCCCCACATGCAGGTGAGTGGGATTGGGAAAAATCCCCTCTGATTCCAAGGAACAGGACAGCCCCCACATGCAGGTGAGTGGGAAAAATCCCCTCTCTAATCCATAGATCAGGGCAGCCCCACATGCAGGTGAGTGGGAATGGGAAAAATCCCCTCTCTAATCCATAGAACAGGACAGCCCCCACATGCAGGTGAGTGGGAATGAGGTAAATCCCCTCTCAATCCATAGAACAGGGCAGCCCCACATGCAGGTGAGTGGGAATGGGGTAAATCCCCTCTCAGCCCCTCAGGACACATCCCAGCTGTCTGTGCTGCTTTGTTTGGGTTTTTGGGCTTGACCACTCTGAATTTTTTACCTGCTGCCCCTCAGCCCTCCCTGTCTTTAAATTTATTTATTCCAAGCTTTGAGAATAAAACCTCCTTGTGGAGAGCAAGGGGTGTTTGCCCTGAGGAGTTAAATGACCATAAATGTGGATAAAAGTGTGTTCACTTTGTACACAAACATTCTGTTTGTTAAACACCCTTTCTGTTTGGGTGCTGGGGTGTTCTTTCAGGATGTGAATTAAAGGTAGAGTCACCTTATTTTTATATCTGATGGGAAATTGAAAAATGGGAATATCTGATTGTTAGGTGCATCTTGATTTGCATAAAGGTGCAAGGTATTTTTCAAAGGAAGGGACACAGTGGAGTAGAATGAACAGGTTTTGTGGTTTTTTAGTCCTTCAGAGCAGTCCTGTACCTTTAGGGAGTGTTTCTTATTTTGAACTGAAATAATTCTTAAATATCAGACTAGCCCTAAGTCTTCCTCAATACCAGAAACATCAAAATCTTGGGAGGTATCAGGATTTTTGTGTCCCTGGCCTGTAAAACCCAGGAAAAACAGGATTTTTTTGGAGATAAGAGAAGTGCAGGAGTGTCTCCTCCTGCTAGCTGTGTGTGATTCTCTCTGCTTCATGAAAAAACCTGGAATTTCCAAAATTTCCCACTTTTTGTGTCTGCAGGATCCAAGTCAAACCAACGAGGAAGCAATGACACAGATGATCAGAGTCTCCTAACCCCAGGGAGAAAGCCCTGAAGGGAATTCCCATCCTGCTGCCAGCCTGTCCTGCCTGCCCAGAGTGCCCAGTGAATCCTGGAGTGGGACAATGTCCCTGTCACAGCCTGTCCTGCTCCTCAGAGCCAGCACCAGCAGGGTTCAAACCTACAGACAGAACCTCCCTGGTGCCCTCTGCTCCAGCACAGTCTGAGCACTCCTCCCTTTGCTTTTCCTTCCTTTTCCCACCTCAACCCCAGTGGATGGTGCAGCTCAGCCCTGTCCAGGGACAGATTCCACCTCCTGCACCACAGCCCAGCAGAGATTTGTTATTCCATCCACTCCTCACCCCTTTTGGATTTGTTTTTTTTTTTCCCTGAGCTGGGCTCTGCTCTTGCACTTCAAACCCTGGCAGAAACTGAAGGGGATTCTTTTCAATTCCACCTTGTAAATGTGTAAAGAAAACTCTTCTCTGGGAAAGGTTCAGCCATCCAATCAATGCTAGAAATAGTCAAGATTACTGCAGGACTTGATGTGTTGTGTCTCTGTTGCAAGTGGGGGTGGGATTTTTTGGGGGGATGGGCTCAGTGAATCAGTCTCTGGGTGGTTTTGGATGTTCATTGGAAGAAAACTGGATGCAAGTATAAAAAAGATTGAAGTTTTTTAAGTGAATCCCTTCCAAAGGATTTTTTTTTGTTGTTGTTGTTGCTGTTTTTGTTTTAAAATCTTTCTCACCTGCCAGTGGTTCCTCCAAGAGATGAACCCTCAGTGTCAGTGGTGGCATTTGGCCATTGCTGGGATGGAATTTCTGATGTCCCAAATCAATTCTGCAATTCCAGAGGGAGGGATGGATGATTCAGGACAGCTCAGCCTCAGCTACCTGAAAAGGACTCAGCAGATGAAGGCAGATATTGATGAACTTTTCATGCTTTTTTACAAATTAAGCTCTTAAAAAAAAAAAAAAAAATATCAAAAGTGGCACTTAGTGAAGGAGCAATACTTATATTATTAAAAATTAGAATTTTTCCATGACATACAGCTGGCTTTAGGCTGAGCATCTCCACAGAACAGAGCTTTAATTTAGATTCTAAACCTGCTCTTCTATAATTTGAATTTTGGTGATGGGAGCAGTAGATAAAAACATTTAACAGGTGATTTCTCCCCATTTCCCTCCCCCACCTTGATGAATTTCACAGCAGCTCTGGGCATCATCTGCAGTCCCAGATTTTCAGATTTTCCAAACTGGATCACAGTGAAGTTTGGAATTGGGAATGTTGCTGGGTGAATGTGAACCTGGCCAGGTGAAGCTGAAAAATGAGGAATTTTTGAGGAAATGCAGCCAAGGATATGAGTGAGACTGGCTTAATTAAATTCACTAAATGCTGATTTCAAATGACAAAAAAAATTGCAGCTCAAAAATTAAATTTCCTCCTTCCCATGTTTTCCCATTGACTGGAAAAAAAGACAAATCAGCAAATTGTAGAAAACTGAGAGGATACAAAAAAACCCAGAGCCTGGAAAATTCTTATTTCCTTTGGATGAAAGAAAAATATTAAAGCTGAGAGTGTTTAGGAGAAATGTTGGATCCTTGTGCTGTGGGAGGAGCAGCAGAGTTTGGAATTGGTTTGGAATCTCTAAATTCCCTGCTGGGAATTCTGTGTCCTTCCCCACAGCTGCAGAAAATAAACCTCCCTTCAATTTTTGTCCTAAATTACACCAGTGATCTGACACTCTGCTCACACCTCTTAATTAGGATTTTTTCTAATAATTTCAGGGTTTTTTTTTTAGCATCACTGGTTGTTTCTGCCTTCAATCCTTGCCCAGTCCCAGTTCTGCTTTTCCTCTCTTGATCTTTCCCTTTTCATGGATCTGCAGCTCCTTAAGGGATTTTAGTTGGGTTTGCAGCATTACTGTAAATATTTTTGGTTTTTTTTTTTTTTTTTTCTGTACATTTTGTTGGTGGAATATTTGTGTGCTGGAGTAAGAACCTCTCCATGATGTTTTTTTTGCTCTTCAGTTGATGATAAATCTCTGTCCTGAAACATCTTTTTGAGAGCTGGAACTTAGGGAAGCAAGATTATTGCTCTGACATAGATTTAGTTTGTTTGTTTGTTTTTTTTAATGAATAATTACTTTTCTTAAAAAACTTGTAAACTTTTTTTTCCCCAATATCCCTTCATATCTAGGTTTTCTGATCCTCTGTTGTAGGTTGTGTGTGAAGAAATAGGGATTTGTGTTCTAGAAAGTCTTATTGTTAATATTTTAACTAGTGATGTGAAAGCCTGAGTCATATTTTTATTTTTGTGTTCTCTGTATCACTGCTGAAAGTTTTGTTTATTTGGTGAGGTTGGAGCCAGCAGTCAACACCAAAAATATCTTTTTTCTATTCCTGGAAAATCTGTTAAAATTGGAGCCATGTCCAATTCAAACCCCCCTAGTAATTAAATAACAATTATTTGTAGATTGGCTACACTTGAGCCAAAACTCCACTTTAGGAGTGAGTTAAAGAGAATTTTGTTTGACCCAGAGCAGTGAAGCATCAAACCCATCAAAACCCAGATTTAAAGGAGTGTAAAGAACAGAATTTGGGGAAAAAAAATAAAAAATTGATCCTCAAGTGATGCTAAATGGCTTTAAGGCCCTGCATGTTAAAAAGAGGGGGAAAAATAAATTTTTCTTTGTGAAGGGGAGTGGGAGGGTCCTGATCTTAACATAATGTCAGGCAAAGTTTGTACATAGTTCAAAGTTTTTAATTTTTTTTATATGATGCATTTTTTCAAGTGTATTTTGGTCTTTAATAGATGCAATTGTAAGTACTGTGTACACTCTGCAGCTAATAAAATTTATAAAGTGAAAAGCTTTGAGTCTTTGTTGGGAATGTTGTGATGGGGTGTGGGGAGGGCAGGGGGAATTTTGGGGTGGAGGGGATGGATTGAAATCCCAATCCTGGTCCAGGGATGGATTGAAATCCCAATCCTGGCTCAGGGATGGATGAAATCCCAATCCTGGCTCAGGGATGGATGAAATCCCAATCCTGGTCCAGGGATGGATGAAATCCCAATCCTGGTCAGGGATGGATGAAATCCCAATCCTGACTCAGGGATGGATGAAATCCCAATCCTGACCCAGGGATGGATGAAATCCCAATCCTGGTCAGGGATGGATGAAATCCCAATCCTGGTCCAGGGATGGATGAAATCCCAATCCTGGTCAGGGATGGATGAAATCCCAATCCTGACTCAGGGATGGATGAAATCCCAATCCTGACCCAGGGATGGATGAAATCCCAATCCTGGTCAGGGATGGATGAAATCCCAATCCTGACCCAGGGATGGATGAAATCCCAATCCTGGTCCAGGGATGGATGAAATCCCAATCCTGGCTCAGGGAGGGATGAAATCCCATTCCTGGTCCAGGGATGGATGAAATCCCAATCCTGGCTCAGGGATGGATGAAATCCCAATCCTGGCTCAGGGAGGGATGAAATCCCATTCCTGGTCCAGGGATGGATGAAATCCCAATCCTGACCCAGGGATGGATGAAATCCCAATCCTGACCCAGGGATGGATGAAATCCCAATCCTGACCAGGGATGGATGAAATCCCAATCCTGGTCAGGGATGGATGGAGATCCAAATCCTGACCAGGGATGGATGAAATCCCAATCCTGGCTCAGGGATGGATGAAATCCCAATCCTGGTCCAGGGATGGATGAAATCCCAATCCTGACCCAGGGATGGATGAAATCCCAATCCTGGTCCAGGGATGGATGAAATCCCAATCCTGACCAGGGATGGATGAAATCCCAATCCTGGTCAGGGATGGATGGAGATCCCTGTTCTGACCAGGGATGGATGGAGATCCAAATCCTGACCAGGGATGGATGAAATCCCAATCCTGACTCAGGGATGGATGAAATCCCAATCCTGACCAGGGATGGATGAAATCCCAATCCTGACCCAGGGATGGATGAAATCCCAATCCTGGTCAGGGATGGATGAAATCCCAATCCTGTCCCAGGGATGGATGAAATCCCAATCCTGGTCAGGGATGGATGAAATCCCAATCCTGACCCAGGGATGGATGAAATCCCAATCCTGACCCAGGGATGGATGAAATCCCAATCCTGGTCAGGGATGGATGAAATCCCAATCCTGGTCAGGGATGGATGAAATCCCAATCCTGGCTCAGGGGTGGATGGAGATCCCAATCCTGGCCCAGGGGTGGATGAAATCCCAATCCTGACCCAGGGATGGATGAAATCCCAATCCTGGCTCAGGGATGGATGAAATCCCAATCCTGTCCCAGGGATGGGTGGACCAGGAGTGCCCATGGACGTGGTGATGGAATTTCTATCTCTACCACTCCATCCTCATGTCCCAAATTTTAATTCCCTTCTGTTCCAGGTTACCTCCCAGGAAGATGATTCCTCCTCATCCCCACCCCCAGGAATCCTGTTGTTGTAAATATATTATCATGGTATTGGTTTCTCACAAATATTAGGGTGGATACTCTGAGTGAGGTGTTGAAATGGTTTTTAAAATATAATTTTCTTTAAAAGTAACATAAAATGTCTTTGAATTAACCTTCTTGGTTGGATAACACACCTGCTCTTATATTCCATTTACAGCACTGATCACCTGTAGAAATTAAAGACAACCCAAATTAAGACTAATAAAAAAAAATAAATTAAAACCACACTCAAGAAACACCCATGCTTCAAAAAAACAAACTCAGGAAGAAGCCATGTAAAACAGTTCCTGGAATATGAAAAATAGTTTATAAAAAAGTTAAAAAATTTTAATAATTTCCCAGTCTCTAATCCTTCTGGCCATGCTACTCTGCCCAGGATTGGATCTGCCAGAAAATCAGAAATAGTTCATGGCACAAACTCCAAACCCCCAGAGCTCACAGCCATGAAACCTTTCCAAAATTGGTCAATACCCTGATGATGACAGAAAAAAATAACCCCAAACCAAACAAACAACCCAAAAAGGAAGGAAATGACAGAGTGTCAGATCAGAAAATGAGAAGCTGGGACAGGAAATGTGGAGAACAATCACACAAGGAAATCAGAAATCAGTTTCTTTAGCTATTATGATGTAATTTTTTAGTTGTTTTTGGGGGGGGGGGGGTTTTGTTTTGTTTTTTGTTTTTGTTTTGTTGTTGTTGTTGTTGTTGTTGTTTTTTCCAGATAATTTGCAGCAAAATAATAAAATCATCTTGGCTATAATGGTGAAAAAAATAATATTTTGTGGCCACAGCAAAGCAACCAACAGAATTTATTTTTCTCTCTCAGCCTCACCTTCAGAACTGAATAAAGAATTGTCACAAAATTTATTCAACCCATGGATTTAATTCCTGTTTTTCACCTTCCTTCCCTCCCCTGCCACCCAACAACCAGTCTGGAATCTTCCTAAAATCTTAATATCCAAAAATTAAACCCATTTTTGTGCCTTTTTCAGCAGCCTCAATCTCCAGCTCATGGAATTAAGAGGGGAAAATCTCAGCCAGCTGAATTTGGGGATTTATCCACAATCCCTGAGGGAGGTTTGCTGATATCACTGTGATAACAGGATTCTGTAGGGGTGTAATTTATAATAAACTCAAGCTAGATTTATCCTGGAGCAGGGCTGTGTGTTAATAAACAACAAACAGAGTTATTTCTTTGTAAAACAAGAAATAACTTGGAGTGTAAATCCCACCTCAGGAGCCCAAGCTGATGACAGTTCATATTATAAATTAGACAAATATTTTCTTGTTTATTAGAACATATCAAATGTGTTGTTTGTCATTCTGAGGCCCAGGGGAAAAGCTCATAGGTTTAAAATAAAACAGATTTTTTTTTTTTTTGCTGAATTTTGCCAGAATGGGCAGTAATTAACACTTTTTCTGTGATTATTTAAGTGCAGAGAAAGCAGCTCATTGTGGCTGTGCCACATCCATTTCCTTAATTTGGGTTTATAGTTCCCTGCTATTTAAAAAATAATTTGGAAAAGCAAACACATCACAGCTTTTTTTTTCTTGTTTTGCCATCAAGGTGCTGTTAGAAAAGTGCAGTTTTCTTCATTTCCAGGGAATTTCTCTCCTTTCCCTGGTGGTTTTTTTTTTTTTTCTGAGTATCAGCTGTAAATATTTCCTCTTTGTCTGGTGAAATTGGGGGGGAGCAGAGAGGATGTGAGGCAAAAAGGGAATGTGAGCTCAGAGATGTGGAGGAAACTTGCCCAAACTGCATTTCCTCAGGTTTAAGGGGCTGGGCAGGGTCAGCACAGGAAATATTTGGGGTAATTGGAGGTACAAAGTTCTCCTGGGATGAAGATTTGGTGTTCCTGCAGATTGAAGGCCAGTTAATGATCAGCACTGTGGATTTTTGTTATTATTTTACTTGTTTTATTTATATTTTCTTTACATTTTTACTTATTTTATTTATATTTTTATTTATTATTTATTATTATTTATTTATTTATTTATTATTTTCATTATTTATTTATTATTTGTTACTACCACAAGCAGAAAGATGCAGTGTTGGATCCCAAAAATCTGGGATTTTTTTTGGTGCTTTCTCTGTTTTCCAGCACTGACCCCCTGGAGAATTCTGAGACTTTGAAGAAACTTCCAAATTCGAGTGATGGAGTTAAAATCACAGGTGTGGAGTGAAACAGATCTGTGTGATTTCACATGGTGAAGGGTTTGAAAAATGAGGTTTTTATGGTATAGTAATAGATTTGGGACAAGATGGGGGATTTTGGGTGCTGTTTCTTTCTGTCTTCTTCTTTTTCTTTTTCCTAGTTCCTGCTTGGTCAGTCAGTGCTGCACTGAGGGTCACAGGAGTTTGGTTATTGGCTTAAAAATATAAATAATTTAGGTGTTAATTCTCTATTGCACTGTTGAGCTTTAAGAGACCTTGTGGCAGATGGATTCATCTCCATTTTCCTCACTTTTAGCTAGAAGTGTTGCTGAACTTTCTGTACTTTAGATAAGATTTAATAAATCAAGCCTGAACATGAGAAAATTTGTTCCCTTTGTGTTTTTTAAATCCTGGCTCTGTGAAAACAGAAGAAAATGGAGATAAGACAGAATCCTCTCCCTGAAGTGCCACCATCCCTCTCTGGATCCACTGACCCTTCTCAGGGTTTATCTTGGATCTTCCCCTTGGAGAACAAAAACAGCAACAAAGAACAGATGATTTTCCCACTTCCATCCATCCCTGGGGATTTCTTCTGCTACTGAAAAAATCAGCGAATTTTCCTCCAGCAAGGATTCAGATTTCTCACAGCCTGTTCCATCTGCTGGTGCAAATATAAAATTTCATTTATCAATGAAGCCAAGCCAGGCTCCCCCCTCCACCAGTTGGCTCCAATTTGTTTAACACATATCAAAAATCTGTTAAAAAAAAAGAGAAATTCAGGAATTATCTGTGCCCAGGAAATTTCCAGGGTCTGAACAAAGCTCCACTGACCTGTAATCTTTCTTGTCAAGTGGTGAGAAATTGCTGAC
Organism: Erithacus rubecula; assembly: GCF_903797595.1. Classification (NCBI taxonomy): domain Eukaryota; kingdom Metazoa; phylum Chordata; class Aves; order Passeriformes; family Muscicapidae; genus Erithacus; species Erithacus rubecula. Next base: position 3,700,903 of record NC_136678.1, read on the forward strand.
TTTTAGAAGATCATTCATTCTTTGATTAACTCATCCCAAACTTCCAGCTCGATGCTGTTCCTTGGTTTCATCTCTCCCCTGGAAATGGCTCCTGAGATGATCTTCTCCTGAGTCATTAACTTGGAGCTTTCTCAGCTTTCTTTTATTTTTTTTTCTGCACTCTAATCATATTCCATGAGAACTCATTCATCATTCCAGTCCCTCTTGCTTTAATGAGATTTTGATCAGAGTTAATTTGAATTTGGAACAGCATTTTGCACCAAACACGGGGTTGGAGTTTCCTGTTGGCTCTCCTAGGATGGGAGGGACAGGGAGTTCCTTTTTTTTAATTTTATTTTTTTAAAAAAAACCCAAAAAATCGGATGAACCTCAAGTTGTGATTCATCAGGGGGGAAGACAGGAAAAAACAACCCCATGGTGTGTCCAGGTCACCCAAAACAGGAACAGAACCAATGTCAGCACAGAGGAACACAGGAGGGAAAGACAGAACCAGCCCCAGAAATATTTCTGTCCCAAACCCATTTGGTTTTGATTAATACAATCCTACCAAACTACATCCACTGTTTTTGATGGTAATCAGTAAATTATTGATTGATTGCTTTTTATTTCCTTGGAGATTTTTTATTTCAGATGGTAAATTCCTCTCTGTGGGTGCAGTCATACAGCAGCTCACCTGTCTGGACCAGGAGAGAGTAACAAACACAGATTTTCTTCCCCAAAAATTGCTGAATTAAGACTGAGAACCTCACAGTGTTGGGAGGGAAAGACCTTAGAATGACAAAAGTTGCCAGATGTCCCACCATGAATTTCAATTTCTGGACAAAACACAGAACTACTGTAAAAATGAGAACCCAAAAGTGTAATTAAATAAGAACATTTCAGTCTGTGGGCAATGAGAGGTTGGGCTCTGCTGCTCCTGGATGTTCTAAACACTCCAGGGTGCTCCAGGCATCACCTCTGCTCTGGGACACGACCCACCTGCTGCCCTGCAGGAATCCACACCAAAACAGAGAATCAGCTGGATTTTATTTAGTTTTGCAGGGGAAAAAGAAATGTGAGTTTGGAGGTTGGGAGAGCTGAGCACAGCCTCTCCATGGGGAGGGATGAACAACCATGACATGGGAGAGGAAACACAACAACAGAGACAATTCCTGTGCTCACAAGGTGCCTTCAGAGAGGAGAAGCTGGCTCAGAGCTGTGAGGAATCCACATCCCTTTCCTGGGGTATCCTGCACCTCCTCACCCCTGGCAGGGGGTTCCTTCAAGCATCCCCACTGTCCAAAGCAGCTTTTGGGAGCTGCTCTTCCTCACCTTGGAAAGACAGAAAGTGTCACCTGGCTGTGCCCTGAGGTGACAGGAAGCTGATGGGATGTTCAGACTGTGCTGGGATGGTCCTGGGAATGATGTCTGGAATAACTGCCTGAAGAAGATGGGGATGTTCCCTCTCCAGAGTGACAGGTTCTTCCAGACCTGTGTTTAGTAGGGATTCTTTTCTTATGGTGTCAACGCCTGATTTTCCTTCTCCATGGATTCCCTCTGGCTTGGCTCATGCAGAGCTCTCCCAGGAGAGGCTGATTCCACCATGCCCAGGGTCAGCAGGGACTGGGAGCACCTGCTGCTCACCCAGACCTGGCTTCTGCTCTGCCTCCCTGCTCCTCCTGCTCTGAGCCACAGCACAAACCAGCACAGCCACCGTGAGCTTGGCCACCAGGAATCCAGCAAGGATGTAGAAAACAGTGAAATCCACGTCAGGAGGGGACCTGTGAAGAGCCAGAAATTCAACCATGAAGGGGATGAACCATGAGAAAATCTCCTGCAGTGCTGCCACAGTCCTAGGGAGATTAGAGATCTCAGCACGAGGGGTTTTGGGCTCACCTGGAGATGCTCTGCACAGCTCTGGGCTCCTCTGGCATGTGGGTCACCAGGTCAGCTGCTGATGGAAACATAAGAGTTTAGTCTGCAGATGTTTCTGGGTGATGTTCAGCTGGGCAGGTGACCCCAGGTGACGTGTCAGACACCCTCTGACAGTGAGGTCACGCTGCTGTAAATCAGGAATAAAAAGAGGCTGTGAAACACAGAACCTCCTGAGAGCCAAAAGTAAATGTTGACTCAAGCAGGCCCTTGGCAGCTGCAGACATCCATGAAATTCCATCAGGAACCCATGAAATTCCATCAGGAACATGTGAAATTCCATCAGGAACATGTGAAATTCCATCAGGAACACGTGAATTCTAGAAGGAACACATGAAATTCCAGTAGGAATCCATGAAATTCCATCAGGAACATGTGAAATCCCAGTTGTGAAATTCCAGTAAGAACCCGTGAAATTCCAATAGGAGCCCATGAAATTCCAGCAGGAACCTGTGAAGTTCCATCAGGAACCTGTGAAATTCCAGTAGGAACTGGTGAAATTCCATCAAGAACCCATGACATTCCAGTAGGAACACATGAATTTCCATCAAGAACCCATGATATTCCAGTAGGAATACATGAATTTCCATCAAGAACTCGTGATATTTCAATAGGAACACAGGAATTTCCATCAAGAACCCCTGCAATCCCATCAAGAACACATGAAACTCCATCAAGAACCCACAAAATCCCATCAAGAACCCCTGAAATCCCATCAAGAACCCATGAAATCCCCTCAAGAACCCATGACATTCCAGTAGGGACACATGAATTTCCATCCGGAACCCACGAAATCCCATCAAGAACCCCTGAAATCCATCAAGAACCCATGAAATCCCATCAAAACCCCATGACATTTCAGTAGGAACACATGAATTTCTATCAAGAACCCATGATATCCCATCAAGAGCCTATGATATTCTAGTAGGAATCCACCAAATCCCATCAAGAACCCATGACATTCCAGTAGGAACCCACCAAATCCCATCAAGAATCCCTGAACCCCATCCAGACCCCCTGAACTCCATCCAGACCCCCTGAATCCCATCAAGAACCCATGAACCCCATCAAGAACCCACCAAATCCCATCAAGAATCCCTGCAATCCCATCAAGACCCCCTGAACCCCATCCAGACCCCCTGAACCACATCAAGAACCCCTGAAACCCCATCAAGAACCCACCAAATCCCATCAAGAATCCCTGCAATCCCATCAAAAACCCCTGAAATCCCATCAAGACCCCCTGAACCACATCAAGAACCCCTGCAATCCCATCCAGACCCCCTGAACCACATCAAGAACCCCTGAAACCCCATCAAGAACCCACCAAATCCCATCAAGAATCCCTGAAATCCCATCAAGACCCCCTGAACCCCATCAAGACCCCCTGAACCCCATCCAGAACCCCTGAAACCCCCCCAGAACGCTCCCGGGCCGTACCTGGCAGCACCTCCAGGCGCACCTGGCGCAGGCTGCGGCGCTCGCCCAGGAAGGCGCTCTCGCAGCGGTACAGCCCCGCGTCCTGCGGCCGCAGCCGCCGCAGCGTCACCGTCAGCAGCCCGGCCCAGGTGTCGTCCCTGAGGCTGGTGGTGCCTCTGCTGCTCCAGGGCAAGGGCAGCCAGGCAGGTGGGGCGCTCAGCACCTGCTGCCACCTGCCCGGCTCCAGCTGCCGGCACCAGCGCTTGCCGCGCCACCACTGCCGCGCGTCGTAGGAGCAGTTGATGGAAATGGTGTCGCCCTCCGTGGCGGCCACCACGGTGATGTTCTGGGCAGAGCAGGGGGCTAAGGGGGCTGGGGACAGGGGACAGGGGGACAGGGGGACAGGGGGACACGGGGACAGGGGACACGGGGACACAGGGGGACACAGGGGGACACAGGGGGACACAGGGGGACAGGGGGACACAGGGCGACAAAGGGACAGGTGAGCCAAGGCTCTTCCAAGTCTATCCCTCACGGTAGGGATGCTGAATGTCATTTTCATCCTCTGGTGATGATACCCGTGGGGTAGTCACCTGTAGGGATGTCACCCTTATGGGTGACACCTGTAGGACTGTCACCTGTAGGGATGTCACCCATAGGGGTGTCACCTGTGGAACTGTCACCCATAGGGTGTCAGCTGTAGGATTTTCACCCGTAGGACTGTCACCTGTAGGGATGTCACCTGTAGGGATGTCACACATAGGGATGTCACCTCTAGGGATGTCACACATAGGGCTGTCACCTGTGGAACTGTCACCCATAAGGGTGTCACCTGTAGGACTGTCACCCATAGGGGTGTCACCTGTAGAGATGTCATCCACGGGGCTGTCATCCCTAAGACTGTCACCTGTGGGGTTGTCACCTGTGGGCTGTCACCCACAGGGTTATCATCTGTAGGATTGTCATGTGTAGGGCCTGTCACTCATAGGGTGTCACCTGTACAGCTGTCACCTGTAGGGTTATCACCTGTAAGATTGTCATCTGTAGGTCTGTCTCTGTAGGGCTGCCACCCATAGGGTTGTCACCTGCAGGACTGTCACCCATAGGGATGTCACCTGTGGGCTGTCACCTGTAGGGTTATCACCTGTAGGACTGTCACCTGTAGGTCTGTCTCTTTAGGGCTGCTACCCATAAACAGTCACCCATAGGGTGTCACCTGTAGGACTGTCACCCATAGGGTGTCACCTGTGGGCTGTCACCTGTAGGGTTATCACCTGTAGGACTGTCACCTGTAGGTCTGTCTCTTTAGGGCTGCTACCCATAAACAGTCACCCATAGGGTGTCACCTGTAGGACTGTCACTCGTGTCACCCACAGGGCTATCCCTGCAGACTGCTGTCACCTGTAGGGTGTCACCCTCAGACTTGTCACCTGTAGGGTGTCACCCATCCATTTCCCCCATACCAGCCCAGTGTACTCAATCCTGGCTCAGATATTCTGGAATTTGTCCCAGTGACACCTCCAAACCAGTGCCCTGCTCACTGGTTCCTTCTGAATCCTACTCCCAGTTTTCAAATCCAGTTTAACACTTTTTTTTAAATCTTTTAATACCTTTCTAATTTTAACCATGTTGACAACTGGTTTTTGTCTGCTGGACTTTATTTTTTTTTATTGTCTTGGTTCCTCATTTCTAATTTCCATTCCTCTTTGTGACAAGCAGAGGCAGAGGGGACAGTCTGAGCTATTAATACCTCCAGAGAGAAGTGAAGTGTGGTATTTGTGGAAATCTCTATTTCTAGTGAAAAAAAAAAAAAAAAATCACAGGCAAATGCTTCTGTGAGACCATAAGTAATGATAAAACAGAATTAAATTTAAAAATAGGCTCTTGTCAGGACTTTGTGCTGGCTGAGCCTTTTGATAACACTTCTCACAATAATTTCAACAATTCTAAGTGAATTGTAAACTAAAAAATACGAAGTGCTTTCAGCTTGACTAAAAGAAGACCTAAAATGGATCTGTGCTCTGCAAGTATCCAACACCTACAGGGCTTTATCCTGATGTTTTTCTGCACTTGGGTGTTCCAGTCAGGTTTTACCTCATGGAATATCCAGTCCAGTCCTGTTCAACCCCTCCAAATTTTTTTAATTGCTTCTCCTGTCCTCCCTTCTTTCCTCCAGCTCTGCCCCTGCAGCCCCAGAGTTCCCACAGCACTGCAAAACTTCTCTCCAACAGAATCACTGGAAGATTTCCTCATGTCCCTCTGGAAATGTTGTGTCATTCTCTTTCCAACCAATTCTGCTGACAGATCATAAACTATTGGTGTTCCTCATCCCTTCCTGGGTGCCACTGGGGAAAGTACAGAGAACTCCCAAACTCATCCCAATTTTTGGGACAGGTTCCTGTGCTCCAACAGCCTGAGTCTGTTGCCTTTTCCTGGTGAGGATCTGGGATTCCCAAAACACAGCTGGGCCCTGTACCTCAGTTCTCATTTCAGATTTTTCATTTCCAAGCTGGAAAATGCAGGTGTCCAGGATTCCAGAGCTGTGCCCTCCACTGGGTTTTATTTCCCTCCCCCTGAGCCCTGCCTGAGCTCATTTGCATCTATGTAAATCCCATTTGCTAACACACACAGCCCAGAATTTTGCAATTTCACATTGCACACAGGGCTTCTCTCATCACTGGTTCCTGTTCTGACTCAAAAACATCCATGTGAGGAAATCTGGGAGCACTCGGATCACCCTTTGATAAGCAAATAAAGGGAAAAGAGAAAACTCTGAGGATGGAACCTTGAGACAGAGACAAAGCTTTGCCCCAAATCCTTCACCCTTTACCCAAAGCCACGTGCAGCTCTTACCTGCCAGGAAGACCAAGGTGAGGTGCAGGATCTTCTCCATGGAGCTGAGCAAAGGAGAGGAGGCTGGAGAGGAGCAGCTCTGGCTCTGCCCATGGGCAGCTCCTCTCCCCCTCCTGCCTGTGCAGGAAGGAAGGAGCACAGGAACTTGGCATCTTCTTCATCCTGCACATTCAGCAATTCTCCAGGCACAGGCATTGCTCTCGTGGGCTGAAAATTCAGGCATCAGCATTGCCCAGGGCCAGTCACAGAGAAGAATTCCTTCCCAAAATCCCTGTGGTAGTGGTGATGACTTGGGTTTTCACTTTTATATTTTTTAGATTGTCTGCTTCTTGGTGTGAAACTTCATGTTGGGTGTTAGTAAGTTCTGTTCACAGGGGAGTTAGATGAAACAATTCCTTTCCAACTGGAGTATCAGGGACACCCAATACCCAAAAATCATAAACAACAGTGAGGGAAAGGGGCTCAGCCAAGGGGCTGGGACTTCATGGCCTGGGGCTGTGGTTGAATAATTGACCCCAATATGTAGATGAACCAAAACTTATAAAAATGTAAAAACTCATGACCAGGATCCACCTTCAACCTGGGTACAGCCCTGACCAGGCTCTTGCACTGCCCAAGGTGAATCCTTTCAATAAATTCCTGTTTTATTCCTTTTGCTCTGCCTAGTCTCTGTTCCAGGCATCAGTGGGAAGCCATCCCCTTGTCCAGGCACGATGGGGATAAATAATGAAAAATTAATTATGGAGATGTGCATGGGGGGAATTTCTGGAAAGCTGAAAGGGAGGTTCTCCTGGTAACTCTGGCAGCATCCTAAGGGTGAAGGAGGACAAGGATATCACCCCCTTGGTTTTCAGGAGGAAGAAGAGCATGGAGCATCCTTGTCTGAAATCCAACCACACAGAGCAGGGCAGGGCAGGGCTCTGGGAGAAGCTGTGGGTGCTCTAAAGCAGCCCAGCACCCAGCTGTGTTCTGCTCCTGGCACAAAGGACACAGGGCTCTGCTGGGGACACTGATTCTGAGCCAGCCATTGCCACAGGGATGCAGCCACAGACCCCAGAACATCAGCAGACTGATGGGGCTGGGCTGCTGGTTGGTATTTTTGAGGTGATTTATTTCCTTGGAGGTCGTCCATGAAAGTACAACTAGATCCTGGTTTCTAAAGTGGTGTGGTGCTAAACCTGCAGCCTGGCCATTCCTAAATGTGGTTAAGAAAATAGTTCCTCACAGTGACCAGAACCTCTCTGTCAGCTGACTGATTGCTGTTCTTGTTTCTTCTTGTTCCAGTGAGCACAAATCTGGATTCTCCTCAAGAATCTTCCCAAAAATGCCTCTCTTCCACTCCACTGTTTTTTGCTATTACCCTTCCACAGCTTGACCCAGTGCAACTGCACGAAGAGCAAATTGTTAGAGGAATGTTGTGCTGAATGAACCATTTCAAAAAATATTTTCTGTCAGGTCAACTCTGAAAATCTCAAAAATTTCCATCAACCTCCCTGCTGCAGCCCTGGCAAGAGGAGCCTGTTGGATGTGACTGGCCTGGGAATGAGGGCTGGTCTGTCACCTCCAGCAGGGCTTGGGGCAGGGAAATCAGGAGCCAGAGTCCCTGGAGAAATGGAGCTGAAGCCATAAACCCATTTCATGCTACTCCTCACATGGCTGTGAAATAAAATGTCTCATTTGGAGCATTTCCAGCAGAGAGGGAAGTACAGGCGTTGGTTCTGCTTATTCTTAGAATCCAGCCTTGCATCCTCTGCCCATTCCACGAAAAATGAAACCAGCCACAGCAAGGTTCGAGTTGGATCCCTGCAGCACTGGAATGAGTTTGCTTGGCCACAGCAGATGAATTTTTGGGATTGGGGCAGGGTTTGTACGGGGACACAGCTGGAACACCCTGCCCAGCTGGGTCCAGACCGTTCCTTTCACAAGGCCAGGCCTCCACACTCTGCCCTTTAATGGAATGGGAAAAGATGTACAAGAGATCCTAGGAGTCCCCCAACAGCTCTGTCTGACCCGAGGCACAAGTGTGGCAAAACCTCAGTGTGTTGTGTTGCAATACAGGATGTACCCAGAAATGTGGATTCTGTCCCCATCTGCTGCAGCCGGGTGGGGCAGTGACCCTGATCTCCTGGCACATATTCTCTGCTAATGGGCCATCTTTAAACCAGCTGGGGCAATCATCTTTATCTTTCCCATGACCCACCCTTCATCCAGGAGCTATCACCTGTTAATGGGCCATTGTTACAAACTGGGTGTGGCAGCGATTCTTATCTCTGTGAGAGATATCTCCTGTTAATGGGCCATTGTTACAAACTGGGTGTGGCAGTGATCTTTATCTCCTGGCACACATTATCTGCTAATGGGCCATCTTTAAACCAGCTGGATAATCATCTTTATCTTTCCCACAGCCCATCCTCCCTCCAGGAGATATCTCCTGTTCATGGCCAGTGAGTCCCAGTGCATGACTGATAAAATTCCACCATCCCACTGGGAGATGCTCCAGCCAGAAAAAAAAGTCAAGCCTTTCCTACCTAAATACAAACTGAAATTTTGAACACCAAAGTACCTTCTTTTCACTGGATTCCAAAAAAAAAAAAGCCAAACCTTTCCACATCATCCCTAAACCTTCACAAAAACCCTACAACCTTCTACAAAACCACTGCTTCAACAAAACCATATCTGTCACTGCAAAAAACTGTAGTGAACATTTATTAAAACTGCTGCCAACACCCTGACTGACTGACAGGTGTCAGCTTGGATTCTGACTCTGACAGTGTTTTGGGATTGTTCTTTGTAACACTGCATTTCTATTTTAGTTTTCTGAGTAAGGAACCGTTATTCCTAATTCCCATATCTTTGCCTAAAAGCCCCTTAATGTCAAAATTATAATAATTTAGAGGGAAGGGGTTTACATTCTCCATTTCAAAGAAAAGCTCCTGCCTTTATTGGCAAACACCTGTCCTTCACACCAGGACACTCTGTCCCTAAAACAGGAGGGAGGGCTGAAAACGCTCAGACAACACCACCCACACAGAGAGCAGCAAAACTCAGCTCATCCATCCACACTCCTCCTCCTCATTCCCAGTGTGCTTCCCAGTCCTTTCCCCCATTTCTGGCTTGTCTGGGGCTCTGTGCCTCACTCCCTGCTGCTCCTGGAGGACGGGGTGAAGGCGATGACGGCGTATTCCACAGACTGCGGGTTCCTCTGCGCCTGGCTCGGCTCCACGTTGCAGTACAGAGGGTCCCCGGGGCTGGGGGGGGAGTGCACATCCAGGTTGATGTATCCTGACCCTTTGCTGTCATCCTGAGAGCTTTCTCTCCTCACAGTGCTGCCAGGCTGGGAAAGGGAAGGGAAAGCACTTGTGAGTCAGTGTCAGGACACAGCTGCTGCCAGGAGAAGGAGATTTTCACCCAGGGAAAGGAGAAGCTGTGTCAAAATTTACCTTTGGTTGTGACAGAAGGGAAAGAACAGAAAACTCTTATTTCCCCCCCCCCCTTCACCTGGGTACAGGTGACAACCTCATGCTGTGTCCCTGTTTGCTACTCCTTGAGTCCCTTCTCAGAATTAGTTCCATTGGGTTTGCTCCTGCTGGAGTTTCCTTGCATTAATTACCAGCCAGGAATATTCCTCTCTCTGCTGACATTAAATACCATTTTTCCCCTGTTTATAACCAAACTGAGCTCCAAGCTCCCCACCAGGTGGGTCTGACATCTCCTCCCAGAGTGCTGCTCAGGGATTTGGCACTGTGTGGGAAATGTTTCATTGTCCTTACCTGTGCTGTGCCCTCTGCTCTGTCTCTGGTGTCCTCTGCTTCTCTGTTACCTTTGGAATGATGCAAAATCAGAAGGTTTAGATGAAGAGAAGTCCATGAAAAGCTCTGACGAGGCTTGGGAGAGCAGTGGGATTGCCCAGTGATAGGATGTGCCTCTGCCCTGGGCAACTCCTTGCTGAGTTTACTCCTCCTCTAAGGTGTTTGCACCCCTGTGTAGGCTCTGGAGGAACCTGGGTCTGATTTATAGTGAGGAGAGGCAGGGAGGAGCCTGCCTTGAGCCCAGCCTGAGCTTCTGGCAATGAGCTCACCTGGGCTGCCGTGGGGGATGGCCCTGCTGGGACTGCCCCAGCTCCACATACCTGTTCTGGCCAGGAGCTTGTAGTACCTGACACCCAGGGCTGTGGAGGTGATGAGGGACAGGAGGAGCAGGATGAGCAGCACCACGGTCACGATGATGAAGGTGCTGTCACTGGAGCTGGAGGAGAGGAAGGGAGTTACCAGTATGGGGTGGTGTAACAGCCATCACCTAAAAGAGGGACAGGGACAGGTTTTGTGTGCTCACTTCAAGCACTTGGGAAGAGAGTCAGTGGCTTGGGTTGCAATACAGGACATGACCAGAAATGTGAATTCTGTCCCCATCTGTTGCAGCCAGGTGGGGCAGTGACCCTGATCTCCTGGCACACATTATCTGCTAATGGGCCATCTTTAAACCAGCTGGGACAATCATCTTTATCTTCCCACAGCCCATCCTCCCTCCAGGAGATATCTCCTGTTCATGGCCACTGAGTCCCAGTGCATGACTGATAAAATTCCATCATCCCACTGGGAGATGCTCCAGCCAGGGCAGGAGCCAAGCCTTTCCTACCCAGATAAAAACTGAGATTTGGAACACCAGAGCACCTTTCCCACTGGATTCCAGAGGAAAGCCAGACCTTTCCACATCATCCCTGCACCTTCAGAGGAAACTGCACCTTCTCCAGGAGCACTGCTCCAGCTGAACCACATCTGCCCCTGCAGGAGGATGCAGCCACCATTGAATGGGACTGCTGCCACCACCCTGACTGACTGACTGACGGGTGTCAGCTTGGATTCTGACTCTGGCAGTGTTTTGGGATTGTTCTTTGTGATACTGTATTTCTATTTTAATTTTCCTAGTAAAGAACTGTTATTCCTAATTCCCATATCTTTGCCTGATAGCCCCTTAATTTCCAAATTATAATAATATGGAGGAAGGAGGTTTACATTCTCCATTTCAAGGAGAGGCTCCTGCCTTTCTTGGCAGACACCTGTCCTTCAAACCAGGACAGTCTGGTTCTCCTGCAAGATCTCCTGCAGAATCCTCCATCTCTGAGGCTGCTCAAGCCCTGCTGATCCAGAAGGGAATAAGTGGTACTGGGGAACTTCCCTGGTTCCTGATTCTTGATTTTTCTACTTGGCTGCATCTTCTGAGCTTTTTCTAACCCATTCTCCAGGCTTTAGAAACAAGGCACTGTTCAAAGCTTTGAGCACAATTACAGATTCTCTGGAGCAGGGATGGTTCTGCTCTGAGGTGCTGCTGTACCATTGATGACAGCAGATGTGCAAAGGGGGAAAATCCTGTACATTTATCTGGCAAATGGAATAACAGCAGCCAAGGACTGTCCCATTGTTAAATACTCAGAGAGGTGGGAGCAAAGTGGAGGCTGAGGGGCAGAATCTGGATGTTGTGTTCATGTGAAGTTCAGAACCAAAGAGAGAAGGATAAAGAGGCATCTTCTGTGACAGATTTTACCAATCTGCCTCTTCCTTTGGAATTAGGGTTAGGGCAGGAGCTGGAGGAGGAGAGGCCACCTTTGGTGAGGATCCTGTCACATTCAGTTCCTCTACAGGAGCAGCCAGAGTGCCCAGGTGCCTGGCCCAGGTGTACAACACAAATAACTTGTGTATGCTCAGGCCCAGAGATTCTTCTTAGGCTTTACCTGGGCTCACCCAAAATAATATCTTGATTTTTCATTTCAGTGCCTGAAGAATGTCCCGGAGGCAACGCTGCAAAGACAGACATGAGGAGAGGAATGGTCACTGTGGGGCTGCACTGCACTCAGCAGTGAAACCTCTGCCACTGCTGCTCCTGTGCCCAGGGATCCTAAGAGTTTATCCAGAGCATCCCAATGCCCCCTCCCATCATCTGCACTGCACTCTTAGCTCTGCAGAGCCAGGCTGCTGCTCTGCCATGACCAGAGGTCTCAGTGCCTTTCCTCACCATTAAAACAGTGTCTAGAAGAAAACCCAGAAGTCACAAATCTGTAAAACCCGAGTCTAAAGTCATTCCCTTGACAACCCAATGGAAGTTAATTGAAAGCCAAAGGATGAATCACACTAAAGGGGCTAAAAAGTCACTTTAAAGAACCGGTATAAAACACTGAGTTATCAAACCACTCCCAGGTGAAGGAGGAACAGCACAGCACCGATGTGGATCTACTCCCACCCCTGCTGCTCTTCCACAGGGTAGTGGCCACAAGAAGACCCAAAGCTGCAGGGTTTGGGCAGGCAAACACGAGCAAGGTGAGGGCTGGGGTAAGTGCAGAGCAGGGCAAGGAGTGTGGAATGCACAAAGGGGTCCTGGCAGATGCATACCCACCCCTGGAGATGATGAGCGTGACCTCCTCCATGCGGGACAGAGCGGAGCGCTCCTGCAGCGCGCACCAGTACACGCCCGAGTCCTGCAGCTGCAGCTGCGCCATGGTGACGGTGACAATGCCCTGCTGGCTGTCATCCTGCACCCTGACACCGGCCCGAGCCGTGCTGTTCCCTGCCGGGGGCTCTGAGCTGGTGCTGGCCAGCACGTGGCACTTTTCCCCCTCCTTCCTGCACCAAGCTTTGGTGGCAGACGCGTAGTCGGCGATCTTGTAGTGGCACTGGACAGAGACGGTGCCTGACTCCTCGGCTATGTGCTGCTGGGTCCCTGGAAAACACCCGGGGTGTGCTGATCCCAGAGTGGGAGCTGACAGGGCTGCCCCTCCCCAGCTCTGGATTACCCTGGAGCAGCATCCAGATCCACACTCCCACCTTCACCTCCACACCTCCAGCTCCACAACCACCTTGACACCTCCACACCTCCACCTTTATCTCCACCTTCACCTCCACACATCCAACTCCACCTCCACTTCTACCTCCACTTCCACTTTCACCTCCACCCCTCCACCTTCACCTTCACCCCCACACCTCTACCTTTACCTCCACACTTCCACCTCCCCTAAGCAGAAGAGGACTGCACCCAGATTCCCCATGCAGTTGTGTCATAAATTTGGGGGTCCTGTCCCTCTCCTCTAGTTCCCTCAGGGTGGGACACTCATTCCATAGAGTCTGGGAGAGTTGGTGACTGTGGGGTCAGAGTAAGAGCCATGCCTGGAATGGGGAAGGGTCCCAGCAGCACCCAGTGGGAACCAGTGCTGCAGCCACCCTGTGGGAAGCAGTTGGGGTGAGCAGCCCCATCTGTGGGACCCACAGGAACCTCACAGGAGCTTCTGCTGGCAGCAGAGAGAGCATGAGGGCCAGCCCTCATCTTTGGCTCAAAGGTCCCGTGGATAACCACTGTGTGCACTGGAGGGATGGGCAGGGGAGAGACGGTGTCACCAGGGCTGAGACCTGCCCACATCCACACCTGGCTGCCAGGAGGGGCAGTGAGAGGGCAGCAGGAGCCCACCCTTGGGCACTGAGTGCAATAGGAGCCCACCCTTGGGCAGTGAGTGCAATAGGAGCCCACCTTTGGGCTCTGAGTGCAGCAGGAGCCCACCTTTGGGCACTGAGTGCAATAGGAGCCCATCCTTGGGCACTGAGTGCAATAGGAGCCCACCCTTGGGCAGTGAGTGCAATAGGAGCCCACCTTTGGGCTCTGAGTGCAGCAGGAGCCCACCTTTGGGCACTGAGTGCAATAGGAGCCCACCTTTGGGCACTGAGTGCAATAGGAGCCCATCCTTGGGCACTGAGTGCAATAGGAGCTCACCCTTGGGCACAATGCAATAGGAGCCCACCCTTGGGCACTGAGTGCAATAGGAGCCCACCCTTGGGCAGTGAGTGCAATAGGAGCCCACCTTTGGGCTCTGAGTGCAGCAGGAGCCCACCTTTGGGCACTGAGTGCAATAGGAGCTCACCTTTGGGCACTGAGTGCAATAGGAGCCCATCCTTGGGCACTGAGTGCAATAGGAGCCCATCCTTGGGCACTGAGTGCAATAGGAGCTCACCCTTGGGCACAATGCAATAGGAGCCCACCCTTGGGCACTGAGTGCAATAGGAGCCCACCCTTGGGCTCTGAGTACAGTAGGAGCCCACCCTTGGCCACTGAGTGCAGTAGGAGCCCACCCTTGGACACTGAGTGCAGCAGGAGCCCACCCTTGGGCTCTGGGGCATGGCAGGTACTCACTCTTGAACACAGACAGCACGATCTCGGTTCGGCGCTCAGAGCCCACTGCACACCAGTACACACCAGAGTCCTGGGTCTGCAGCTGCTTCATGACGACAATGAGAGTCCTCTGAGCATCATAGTAGGTTGATGCTCTGTCTTGCAGGGATTTAGTTGCACTCGTGTTTGAGGATGTTTTTCTCTCCACTGTGCACAGCCCTTTCCAGCACCAGGCTGGGCACTGCACCAACAGTGTGTCCAACTCCCACCTGAGCAGCTCTGTGAACACCAAAAGTGTTTCAGTCAGTGCCACGGGCACCTGGGACAGACCATGCCCTGGGGCAGCTCCCTCAGGAGAGCCCCTCCTCAGGGCAGGGGGAGGAGGGGACACGAGGGGCTGGGAGCCAGCAGGACCTGCCAGCTCTGTGGGGCTCCTTCACTGGGAGGGAAAGCAGGGAGTGAAGCTGGGGGGATCAGGGGAAGCTGCTCAGCTGTGGGGGAGAGGGGGGCAGAGCAGGGGAAGGAATAAGGTTGCTTCCTGACCAGGCTTGGCTTTGGGTGGGGTACAGGTACTCACCCTTGAAAACATTCAGGGAGATCGTCTTTAGCCGTGGGGATATACTGCTAGAGTAAGTACAGAAATATGTGCCTGAGTCCCCTGCCTGGAGGTCAGTCATGGTGATGGACACAATCTTATTAGTGGTGTCATCCTCTATTTTAAGTCTCCCATCCTTTCTTTGAGAGCCATAGTACGTGTACAGTACAGTTTGACAGCTTCCATCTTTCAGGAGGCACCAGTATTTCGTCTGCCACGCAGCATCCCGCGCTGTATAAGGACACTGGATGTACAGAGTGTCCCCTTCCCGTCGTCTCTGGGCTTCAGAGGTTTGGCCTTGGAGACCTGGAAGGATCAGATGTGGTGAGGGAGAGGGGAGCCGATCACAGAAGCACAGAATCAACCACAGAATCACAGAATGACAGAATCAGAGAAACTCAGAATCAACAAGGTTGGAAAAGACCTTTGAGATCACCGAGTCCAACCTACGCCCTAACACCACCCCATCACCCAGATCGTGGCACTCAGTGCCACATCCCAGCCATGCCAGAGGCTCCTGTCCCTGTCCTGTCCCTGTCCCTGTCCCATCCCTGCCCCTGTCCCTGTCCTTGTCCAATCCTTGTCCCTGTCCCTGTCCCTGTCCCATCCCTGCCCCTTTCCCTTTCCCTTTCCCTTTCCCTTTCCCTTTCCCTTTCCCTTTCCCTTTCCCTTTCCCTTTCCCTTTCCCTTTCCCTGTCCCTGTCCTATCCTTGTCCCTGTCCCATCCCGGCCCCTTTCCCTGTCCCTTTCCCTGTCCCTGTCCCATCCCTTTCCCTGTCCCATCCCTTTCCCTTTCCCTGCCCCTGTCCCTTTCCCTGTCCTTTTCCCTGTCCCATTCCTGCCCCTTTCCCTGTCCCTGTCCCTGTCCCATCTCTGCCCCTTTCCCTTTCCCTTTCCCTGTCCCCGTGCCATCCCTGTCCCCAGGGACACACCGACCCTCCTCCTACCTGGGAAGCAGAGGGGCAGCAGGATCAGGGCTCTCAGCTCCATGGCCGTGCCCCAGGGAGGGGGCAGCACTCGGGGCCCTGTGACAGTGTGGGTGCCCCTGAGCCCTCCAGCCTGGCTGTGACACAGCTGGGGGAAGTGCTGAGCTCTTGCCTCAAGCGGAAATGCCTCCCCATGTTTTGTTTCAACATTAATATGAAGATAATCTCAGGGTGTTTTTGGGGAAGTGGCAGAGCGCAGAGCGCTGCCAGAAGCTGGCACTTCTCTCGCCTGGCTGGTGGCATTTGTCCTTCCCCAGCCTCTGGTGAGGTTGACACACCTGGTTCCTCTTTCTCCCTGGTTGGTAGGAGGGAAATGCTGCAGCTTTTGGTGTCACATGAACTTCTCTGTGGCCAATTCTGCACCCAGGTGCTCAAGCAGGGCTCACAGAGGGAATGGGGATTCTGTCACTTTCCCCCTCCTTTCCCTCTGCCTCCTGCAGATTCACACGAAGCCAGCACTGCTGCCAAAGCCACCTGTGGAATCCTCCAGGTCAGTCCTGGAGCTGCTGTGTGCTCATCCCACACCCAAAATCCCCCTTGGTGACAGCTGTCCCACCTCTGGGAATTCCCCCATGCTCTTCCACACCTGGTTCCATCCCAAAGAGCTGCTTTGGGAATCAGGAGCAGTGTCAGGGCTTATTTGCCTCAAGGCAAAGATTCCCTGGCCTTTCTCTCTCTGGGTACTGCAAGGATGCTGGAGAAAGCCTGAGCTTCCCTCTGCTCCCAGTGCTTCCCACACTGGGAACCGTGTCCCACATCAGCAGGGCTTGGCTGAGTGTTCTGGTGTGAAGGACAGGTGTCTGCCAATAAAGGCAGGAGCATCTCTTTGAAAATGAGAATTTAAACCCCTTCCCTCCAAATTATTATTATGATTTGGAAATTAAGTGGCTCTCAGGCAAAGAGAGGGGAATTAGGAATAACAGTTCCTTACTAGGAAAATTAAAATAGAAATACAGTATTACAAAGAACAATCCCAAAACCCTGCCAGAGTCAGAATCCAAGCTGACACCCGTCAGTCAGTCAGGGTGGTGGCAGCAGTCCCATTCAATGGTGGCTGCATCCTCCTGCAGGGGCAGATGTGGTTCAGCTGGAGCAGTGCTCCTGGAGAAGGTGCAGTTTCCTCTGAAGGTGCAGGGATGATGTGGAAAGGTCTGGCTTTCCTCTGGAATCCAGTGGGAAAGGTGCTCTGGTGTTCCAAATCTCAGTTTTTATCTGGGTAGGAAAGGCTTGGCTCCTGCCCTGGCTGGAGCATCTCCCAGTGGGATGATGGAATTTTATCAGTCATGCACTGGGACTCACTGGCCATGAACAGGAGATATCTCCTGGAGGGAGGAGGGGCTGTGGAAAGATAAAGATGATTGCCCCAGCTGGTTTAAAGATGGCCCATTAGCAGATAATGTGTGCCAGGAGATAAAGATCACTGCCACACCCAGTTTGTAACAATGGCCCATTAACAGGTGATATCTCCAACAGAGATAAGAATCGCTGCCACACCCAGTTTTTAACAATGGCCCATTAACAGGTGATAGCTCCTGGATGAAGGGTGGGTCATGGGGAAGATAAAGATGATTGCCCAGCTGGTTTAAAGATGGCCCATTAGCAGAGAATATGTGCCAGGAGATCAGGGTCACTGCCCCACCCGGCTGCAGCAGATGGGGACAGAATCCACATCTCTGGTCACATTCTGTATTGCAACCCAAGACACTGAACCCCTCCTGAGCCTCCTTTTCAGCTCCTGTGTCCTTCCCTGCCCTTGAAGCAGCCAGAGCAGAGCAGGAGCCGCCGTCCCCTGGGCTGGTACCTGCCCCGCTCCAGCACACACAGACTCCACTGACACCCCGGCTGCAAAGAATTTCCAATTATATGAATAAGCAGCTTATTAACAATACATTCTGGCTAATCATTCTGTGCTAGATATCTCCTCATTGTCTCGTCCCCAAATCCCTCTCTCATCAGGCACTTGATGCGCGGTAACGAGAAGGGGGAACACGGAGAACAAATCCCAGGAGTGTGCAATTAGTTCAGTTCCTGCAACTGGTTGCCTCCAAACCGAGCCAGGAGCTGCTCCCCAGCCCTTCCCAAGGTGTTTGCTGCATCCATGGGAGGTCCTGGCAGAGGGGAGAGGCTCTGTGGGGCAGGACAGGTGGAGAGGAGGTGCCTGTTCAGGGCTTGGCATGGTGGAGCAGCAGGAATGGGATAAAGTTGGTCCTTCTGCTGCACCTCTGACAGAGGATCAATAGGGTTTTAATTGTAGAATCATTGTAGATTTTAATTAAAGAATTGTATCTATTCTATTCTATTCTATTCTATTCTATTCTATATATTTTAATTGTAGAATCATTATAGATTTTAATTGAAGGATTGTATATATTCTATTCTATTCTATTCTATATATTTCAATTATAGATTTTAATTACATCATGTTACATCATATTATATTATATTATATTATATTATATTATATTATATTATATTATATTATATTATATTATATTATATTATATTATATTATATTATATTATATTATATTATATTACATTGCATTATATTATATTACATTCATATATATATTCTCTTTTTTAAAATTTATTTTAATTATAGAATCAATATATTATCATCTCCAGGAAAGGAGATGAATGACATCTCAGCAGGTGACTAAACCCAGCCCAGTGACACAGCAGGGCCAGTCTTGTCGTGTCATTCCTAAAGGTCCCTGCAAGCAGTGGAGGCTGCAGCGTTTTCCTGTTCCAGCCCCACCTGGACACTCCTCCCTGCCCTGTCACGCTTTGCTCCACTTCAGTCCCTTTGTACCTCGGGGATCAGATCATTCCTCTCAGCCCTTCCACTCCAGACTAACTCCAGACAGCTGCATCCCAAATATTTTGATTTCCCCTCCTCAGCTGTGCTCCTGGCAGCTCGGATCATTTTTCTCCCCTTTCTCTGAACTCTGTTATCAATCCACATCTTCCCTGTTTGCTTGGATTCCCCAAAGTTTCTTTCGGAGCTTAAGGATGGAGCCATCTCCTTTCTGCTGCTTCCAGCAAACCCTGGAATTGCAGTTGATGGCAGTTCATTGACTCTGGTTGATGTCACGTCCACAGAGGTTTCTCTGGGTGAACTTTTCTGGAAATACCGAGTTTCGGGGTTTTTGGGTTTCGGGCACCGGGGCTGCAGTGGCGCAGCGAGGCCGCCAGGGGGCGGGGGAGGCTCAGGAATGAGCCCCGGTGGCACCGGCGGGTAACGGAGAGGAGCGGTGACAGCGGGAGATACCGGGGACAGCGGGAGATACCGGGGATACCGGGGACAGCGGGAGATACCGGGGATACCGGGGACAGCGGGAGATACCGGGACAGCGGGAGATACCGGGGACAGCGGGATATAACGGGACAGCGGGAGATACCGGGGACAGCGGGAGATACCGGGGACAGCGGGAGATACCGGGACAGCGGGAGATACCGGGGACACTGGGGATAGCGGGAGATACCGGGACAGCGGGAGATACCGGGGACAGCGGGAGATACCGGGGACACTGGGGATAGCGGGACAGCGGGAGATACCGGGGACAGCGGGAGATACCGGGACAGCGGGAGATACCGGGGACACTGGGGATAGCGGGAGATACCGGGACAGCGGGAGATACCGGGACAGCGGGAGATACCGGGGACAGCGGGAGATACCGGGGATACCGGGACAGCGGGAGATACCGGGACAGCGGGAGATACCGGGGACAGCGGGATATAACGGGACAGCGGGAGATACCGGGGATACCGGGAGATACCGGGACAGCGGGAGATACCGGGGACAGCGGGACAGCGGGATAGCGGGACAGCGGGGACAGCGGGAGATACCGGGAGATACCGGGGACAGCGGGGACAGTGGGGACACTGGGAACACTGGGACAGCGGGGACACCGGGACAGCAGGAGATACCGGGGACACCGGGGACACCGGGAGACACCGGGAGACACCTGGGTATGGCAGGGACACCTCCCAGAGCCCCCAGAGCCACCCTGGAGGTGTCCCAGGCCAGGCTGGATGGGGCTTGGAGCCACCAGGGCTCTGGGAGGTGTCCCCACAGTGGCAGAGTGTCCCTGAGGACTGCAGGAGGTGTCCCCACCACACCAGGGTGGCACTGAAAGCTCTGGGAGGTGTCCCTGCCGTAGCAGGGGTGGCACTGGGTGATTTTTCACATCCCTCCCAACCCAAACCAGCCCACAATTCAAAGATATCCCTGCCTCACCTGCTCTGGGCTTTAAAAGCCGCCTCTTCCCAAAACTCTGAGCCCACTGCAGACCCAACACCCGACTGGGCTGAGCTGGGGGTCCCTCTGTGGGACATCACCAGGGGCTCATCCTCAGCTCACAGAGCAGCCCCTGACCCTGGGGAATCCACCCCAAACAACCCTGAGCAGGGGGAGCACTGGGATCAGGGAGAAAGGGGGGGACTCTCAGGATTCCCTGGCTCAGGAAAGCAGCGAGAGGGAACCCCAGGATCCCAGGGGGGTGTGGACACACCAGAGCCTTACTCAGAGAGCTGGACACGGGCTCAGGGCTCAGCTCTGGAGGAGAAGAGGCCCCACAGCAGCAGCTTAGTGAGGGGCTGGTGTTTGGTCTGTTCCACATCAATGGGGCGTCCAGCTGTGGCTGAGGATGAAAGCAAGAGAGAGAGAGAGGATTAAAGGCTCCCAGGGTCTCCTCTAACCCGCCTAAGACTCGCCAAGAGGGCAGTGTGTGGCTTCAGGAAGGCTTCTTCATATGGAAAATATTATGGGAGGGAGAGAAAGAGGAGGGGGAAGGGAGCAGGGGGAGAGGGAGGCTCTGTCCAGAGCGTGCTGCAGGAGCAGCCACCACTAAAGGGATTTTGGAGGCTTTGGGAGGCACGGGAGAAAGTGCTGAGCTCTGGTGGGGCACAGGTGAGATGAGTTTGGGAGGCCTGGAGAGAGGAAAAGAAAGGGATGAGAGGAGAGTGGAGATGGGGAGGTGGTGGAAGGGGAGCTGAGGGGTGACAGGGGTGACAGGAGGTGACAGAGGTGACAGGGGGTGACAGGAGGCTCTGCTCCCTGCTGGTGGGGCACAGGTGAAATGAGTTTGGGAAGCCTGGAGATAGGAGAGAAAGGGATGAGAGGAGAGTGGAGATGGGGAGGTGGTGGAAGGGGTGACAGGGGGTGACAGGGGGTGACAGGGGTGACAGGAGGCTCTCTGCTCCCTGCTGGGGTGGCCAGGTGGGAGCCCCCACCTGCTCTCTGCTCCCAGCAATGTTCCAGCCACATTTCCACCAGCAGTGAGACATTCTGCACCGATTTCCAGCCAGGTTTCCTGCCACAGCCCGGGGGGAGTGGAGCCCTCCTGCCGGATAATCCCAGGATTTAACACCCAGCCCTGCTTATGGCCAGGATAAGGGACCTTTCCTGCCTCCTGTTCTGGCTGCCACCATCTCTCTGCTCCCATTCCTGGGGCTCTCTGCTCCCCCCACATGTGGCATTCCTGCTCTCATCACCTTCCTCCCACCCCTGAATCTCCCTGGCATCCACAGGCTCCACTCCTTGATTTCTCACCTTCCCCATCCTCATTTCCAGGGGTGTGAGCACACAGAGCACTGGGGAGGGCAGGTTGTCCTTCCCTCT
The DNA here is from genome assembly GCF_903797595.1 of Erithacus rubecula. Taxonomy (NCBI): domain Eukaryota; kingdom Metazoa; phylum Chordata; class Aves; order Passeriformes; family Muscicapidae; genus Erithacus; species Erithacus rubecula. The sequence continues at coordinate 3,722,437 of NC_136678.1, forward strand.
CTGTCCTGCTCACACCAGGCTCAGGGATATTGGAAAATTTGGGCTGAAAACCACAATTTTTCCAGTTCCACCCCTTGCCATGGGCAGGGACACCTCCCACCGCTCCAGGCTGCTCCAGCCTGGCCTTGGGCACTTGCAGGGATCCAGGGGCAGCCACAGCTGCTCTGGGCACCTGTGCCAGGGCCTCACCACCCTCAGGGAGAAATTTCCAACCTGGCCTGGGTTGCTGTGCTCTTGGCCATCCCTGCAGCAGCTGAAGACATTCCAGGTGGTGCAGAAATTCAAAATGCAGAGCTGGGAGATGTTCCCTGACCCCCCAGTATGGACACACCTGGCAGGTGAGGGGATTCCCATGACCACAGATGTCCTGGTGCCTTGAGACTCCTCCAGGAATGAGTGGAAGAGACTTGTCAGTCTCTGCTCCAGGGTCTGAGCAATCTCAGATGGGAGTCTCAAGGTCTGGTGTCACAGGAGCAGCCACCCCAAAGGTGCTGCTGGTTTTTGGGACAGCAGCTCAGCTCTGATCCCATTCCCAAAGCTCAGTCTCTTCCACACTTTTCCTAAACACTGGCAAAGCATTTTTCCCCCCTTCCCTCACCCAGCAGGGCACAAATCCCTTTGCCCCCAGTCTGGAAATTTTCTTTCCTGTCCCTCCCTTCCCTGCCTTCCTGGGGAGCCAGCGTGGATGCCGGCTCGCCTGTCTGAGCTGCTCAGTTAAGAATAATAAACAAATTCCTAAATGGGAGGATATTCTTTAAACCTGCCTTGTGCTGGCTGCCAGGGAATGCAGAGCCCACCTCCTGTCCCCCTGCAGCCCCAGCTCCAGGCTCTCCTGAAACCTGAGCTGCTTCTCTGTGGAGCTGCACTCTGCGTGCACCTTCCCCCCTGACCCCGTCTGCATTCTCCTGTCCTTTTCCTGACACGCTCCCAGCCAGCTCCTGGCTCACACTCACCCACAGAGGGGCTGCTGGTGGCATTGGCACAGCTGGCACAGCTGGCACAGCTGGCACAGCCAGCTCAGAGCTCGCCGTGCCCGCCCCACAGCAGGGCACACTAAGGGTTAACACAGGGCAGCACAGAATCGTGGCATGGTTTGGGTTGGAGGGACCTTAAAGATGATCCAGTGCCACCCCCTGCCATGGTGGGGACACTTCTCACCATGCCAGGGCTGCCAGCCTGGCCTGGGACATTCCCAAGGATGGGGCAGCCACAACTTCTCTGGGAATTCTGTGCCAGAGCTTCCCCCCAGCAGGGAACAATTCCTTCCCAATACCCCAGCAGTGTGACCCTGCCCTCTGTCCCTCTGTCCCTCTGTCCCTCTGTCCCTCTGTCCTTTTCCCTTGTCACAAGTCCCTTCCTGAACTCACCTGTTCTGCCTCCCCATTTCTCCCTGCTGCTCCTCTTTCCCTCTCTCCTCATCTTCCTCCTGCACCTTTCACTCAGATCTTTTCCCACCTTCTCCTGCTCCTTCCCAGCCCTCCCAGCTTGCCCTCTCCCCTTCTTGGTGGCCCATTTTCCTCATCCCAGCACTCCCAGCCTGCAGGAAGCCCCTGTCAGCTGGAGGCTGAGCAGTCCCTGGGACCCTCTGGCCCTGCCACACTTTTCAACCCACTTCTCATTTTTCTTCTCCTCCTCCCTGTAATTTATTGTTTTCAGCTCTCCTCCTCCTCAGTTCCTGCTGAAGGGAACTCATCCCCTGCCTCTTCCCTCTGCTTGCATCTTGAGAAACAGGGAAAAACCCATTTTGCTCTTTCCCCAGCACCAATTCCCCTTCCACCCCCACAGCCCTGAAACCTTTCCCTGGTAGTGTTGCTGTAACTGTTCAATTAAACGAGCAATTACAAAATCAATCAAACCAAGCCAGAGCTGAGCACCGAGGGGGGCATGGCTGGGGACAGGGACAGTGCCAGAGCCAGCCCAGGGGCAGCTCCAGGGGTGGGGACACCAAGGGCAGGGTGGCACTGCCACCACCAGCCTCATCCCCAGTGCAGAATTCCCCTCCTGGGAAAACCCTGGGAAAGCTGCTTCCCATGGAGCAGCCATTCCATGATTTTAACAGCAGAAATCCACACGTGGGTGGGTTTATCTGTGATTTCTTGGGGTTTCTCCTGCTGCTTCCCTTTCCCCTTTGGGGAAACTGCTGTGTCCCCTTTGTCCTCTCACCAGGTGACACTCACAGTGTGTCATTCCCCACTGCCCCTGTCACAGCTACATCCACAATTTTCACTGCTGGAATTCCCTCCCAACACCCACAGCCCTCCTGGTGCTGCCACAGAGAGACAAATCCTTCCAAACTCATCCCAAACAAAGCAAGATGAGCTGGGAAATGTCTGGATTAGAGGAAGTTGTACAAAGCAGATGAGTTTGGGTTCATCTGTGGGCAGAATCCTGGCAGCTTTCACCAGAATTCAGCTTTGGCACGAGCATTTTTCCAAGGAGACCCAAGATCCTGCTCTGCACCCCATGGAGAGGATGAAACCGAGGAGAATTTGGGATGGAGAGGATGGGAAAGGCTTTGTTGTTTTTTTGGGAATGCATCCATGGAAGCAGCAGCTCCTGGGAGCCCTTTGCTTTGGGATGATCCATCAGGAGCACGGCTTGGTCTGAGTGCTGGGTTCTGCTCCTCAGGGATGGAAGGGAAACAACTGGGGCTGTTTAAAGAGGAGCTCTGATCCCAGAGTCACCCCTGAATCTGCACAGTCAGAGGAGCAGCATCCCAAAGGTTTATCATTCCTTTCAGAGCAGGAATCTGGCAGCATTCCTGAGGCTGGAGTCCAGTTTGGCTTTCATTTTTAGTGAGTAATCCCAAAATCCAGTCACCCCACGGATCCCAGGGAATCAGGGCTGTGCTGACACTTCCCAGCATGGCACCAGCCACAAATCCATTTGCCAGGGTGCTTTAAGGAAATCCCCATCCTTTTTTTTTTTTTTTTTTTTTTTAGTTTGTTCACCCCTAGCTCACCAGAGGTTGATATCTATTAAATATTGAAGATAAGCACACAACTTCCTCCTGCTCCCAATCTCCCATGTCTGACATTCAGTGCTGCTGCAAAACTTGATTTCCCCACCCACCTGGAGACTCTGGATGAGGAGGGCTGGGAAGGCAGGAATTTGGCACAGGGGTGGGTTGATTTTCCTGCCCCTTATCAGCCTGGTGCCAGGTTATCATTGTGATATCACTCAGGGTGTGCCCACAGCCTTGGTGTTTGTATAAATCCAAGGAAACCATGGGCTGTTTCCAAGTGCCTGAAACATCAGCCCAGCTGTGCAGCCCCTGTGCAGCTGATACAAATCTGCAGGTGCTGCTGGGTTGGGACTATTTGATCTTCAATAATTTGGGAAAATCCCCAAGGTTTTGTCCTTTGGATCTCAGCCCTAAATAGATTTTAGCTTGTGACTTTCAAACAGGGTCCCCACCCTGGCAGACTTTGGTTGGAAGATCAGGAGAACCTGAATGAGATTCCTGTTTTTTTCCTAGTGGCTTTGTTTTGGTTTGAAGGACAGGTGTTTGCTAATAAAGTTTGCCTTTTTTTGAAATGGGGAATATAAGCTCCTTTTCTCTACATTATTATAATTTTGAAATTAAGGGGTCCTCAGGCAAAGATATGGGAATTAGGAACAACAGTTCTTTACTAGGAAAATTAAAATAGAAATACAGTATTACAAAGAACAATCCCAAACACTGCCAGAGTCAGAATCCAAGCTGACACCCGTCAGTCAGTCAGGGTGGTGGCAGCAGTCCCATTCAATGGTGGCTGCATCCTCCTGCAGGGGCAGATGTGGTTCAGCTGGAGCAGTGCTCCTGGAGAAGGTGCAGTTTCCTCTGAAGGTGCAGGGATGATGTGGAAAGGTCTGGCTTTCCTCTGGAATCCAGTGGGAAAGGTGCTCTGGTGTTCCAAATCTCATTTTTTATCTGGGTAGGAAAGGCTTGGCTCCTCCCCTGGCTGGAGCATCTCCCAGTGGGATGATGGAATTTTATCAGTCATGCACTGGGACTCACTGGCCATGAACAGGAGATATCTCCTGGAGGGAGGATGGGCTGTGGGAAAGATAAAGATGATTGTCCCAGCTGGTTTAAAGATGGCCCATTAGCAGAGAATGTGTGCCAGGAGATAAAGATCACTGCCACACCCAGTTTGTAACAATGGCCCATTAACAGGAGATATCTCCCACAGAGATAAGAATCGCTGCCACACCCAGTTTGTAACAATGGCCCATTAACAGGTGATACCTCCTGGATGAAGGGTGGGTCATGGGAAAGATAAAGATGATTGCCCAGCTGGTTTAAAGATGGTCCATTAGCCGAGAATATGTGCCAGGAGATCAGGGTCACTGCCCCACCCGGCTGCAGCAGATGGGGACAGAATTCACATTTTTGGTTGCATCTTGTCTTGCAGCTCAAGACAAACATTCTCCCACTTGGTTTCCATCAGGTGGGAAAACGTTGGCTCCAGGGAATTGACTCATCACCTGTGGGGTCTCACTTCTGACTTGCTGCAGGATGAATAATGGGATTTTTTGGACACTGAGGCCTTGGCACAGATTGTCCATGGGCGTTGTGGCTGCCCCTGGATCCCTGGAAGTGCCCAAGGCCAGGTTGGACAGAGCTTGGAGCAGCCTGGGATGGTGGAAATGTCCTTGCCCATGGCAGCGGGGCAGCATAAAATGATTTTTAAGGAATCAGAATGAAAGGATCCCCCCAACCCAACCTATCCTGTAATTCCATAAACACCCAAACCCTGTACTCCCAGATCCCAGCCTGGCATTCCTGCAGCTCCCAGTATCTCTGAGGGGTGCCAGGGGCTGTATGGGGACACAGCCACGTGCCTGGGTGGTGGCACCAGGGACGAGCCTCTGGCCATGTCCAGCTGCTCCTTTGCCATCTATATTTGGTCAAAAAATGACTGGGAATTGTTTGTTTATGGCTCCTTGGAAACCCCCCCCCCCCTTGGAAATGGCTCCTTTTGTTTGGTTACTTGGGAAAAATATTTTCTTCTCCTTCTTTCCCTGTTTTGAAACATTAAAAATAAAAAAAAAAAAAAAAAAAGAAAGAAAAAGAAAAAAAGCTCAGGAATATCCTGGAGTGTCAGCAGGCTCTGGCTCTGCCCGTGGCTCCGTGGGCTCTGTCTCTCCCTGACACTCTGCTCCACCTTCCTGCACATCCTGACAATGGAAACACCATTTAAATGTCCTCCAAGTTTCTCTTCCCATTGATAGAGGGGATTTATTCTCTCTCTCTTTTTTTTTTTTTTTTTAAATCAGAATTAATGTGATTCTAATGTGTTCCTTTTGATCTTCAGGGGATTTTTTACACTGATGATCCCTAATTTCGAATTTTTTTTTTTCTCCTCTCTCTCTCTTTCTTTTTTTTTTTTTTTTTTTTTTTTTAGGTTTTAATTGTTTTAAAAAGCTTCAGCGAAAAGGGAGAGAGAGAAAAAAAAATCCATCCTCCTTCTTTGGCACATCTTTAACCTTTAAGTACCTCTGGAAAAAAAATGTTTAAAATATATTATACATTTTTAAAGAGGGTTCGTTTGACAGGTCAGTCTCAAACCTCTCTCTCTTTCCTTGCACTGTGTTGGAATAAGACAATTTTGCAGCTTGGATTTTTTTGACAGTTAAATTGCAATGTAGGCAGAGGGTGGAATAGGGATCCTGTCTCTTTAACTCTCGAACTAGACAAAGACTTTTCCCCTCTGAGAGCTGAGCCCGGGATCAGAACTGTCAGATGATCTCGTAGCACTTGGGAGAGTTTGCAAAGTCATAATTATATCTTTTAACCTGTCTTGCTCTTTGCAAAAGAAAGGTCCTATTATATTGAAATGAGATTATTAGCCATCAAATACTTTCTTTCTTGGGATTCTTCTTTCCTTTAAAAAAAAAAAAAAATATATATATATTTATATATTTAAAAAAAATCAAATACCTTAACTACTTTGCAATTGAATTTTTATAAGATTTACTTTTCACTAAATAAATGTTCAGGAGCAGCTGGTTTTTTGGTAAGTGTTTTTAAAAGGGTGTTTTCAATATGCAGATAAAAAAAAAATCAGACTAAATGTCTGAAATGTCACCTGGATAATTAAAGGAAGGTAAAGTTTCAGAGCTCAGTTCAGGTTTTTTTTTTCCCTAACCCTGGTGCTTTTCCTCATTTCAACACTAAAAATACATCCAAGTAATTTCCAACCTTCCATTTTCTCTTTATTATTTTTTTTTCTGTGTCTTTTCTTCCTGAAAAAAAAAAGAAAAAAAAAAAGAAAAAAGAAAATGAAACCCCAAATAACTGGAAAAGTATATTTTTTTTAAATCCTCACACTTCAATGGGGATGGAACAAAAGGGGCTTGAAAGGAACCAAGGTGTCACCAAAATCAAGGAAAATCCCATCCCAAATTCATGCAAAAGCATCTTCAAGGAGCTCATCCAGTTCCAGCGGGCACAACAGCTACACCCAGGCAAAATTTGGAATTTGAGATTAGAAAAAGGCAGATATTTAGCATGTTTTAAAATATCTGGATGAATAAGGATGGAAAGGATATAAAATAGTTGAAATCCCCAGAAAATCTGGGCTGATCCCAAAATTTCTGGAGCCCACGAGGATCCTTCCACCTGCCCAGTGGCTTCAGCACCCCTTTAATGGGGTGGTTAAAGTTCTGTCATTCACAGCCTTAAAATTCAGATTTTATCCTTTATAAATTCCCTTTTCAGGGCTGGGTGATGTTGTGGCCACAAAATTCCATCCTGAGATTAAATTGGGATCTAACAAAGAGCTTGTTCCTGGTGCAAACTCCCAGGAGTGACAGGAGCTCACAACTGGTTTATGATTTCTTTTTTTGAGGCATGAAAAAAAAAATTAAAATTTAAAAAATAATTTTAAAATGCTCTGTAGGGTCCTGCAGGAGTCTCCATCACTTCACCAGCGTGAGGAGTTTAAGACAGGAATTGTTACTATAAAGTTACTCTCAGTTTATGTGTTTGCTCCTTGTCTGCTGTGTTTGTATTTTCTTTTTCTGTTGACCATATTCTGCCTTTGTTAAAATTCCAAAGCCTGAGAACAAAGTCCATTTTTTTAAGCCCTGATTAACCACAGAGAAATCTCCTCACACACAAACCAGTGAGTGAGAGAAAAGCCCCACCAACCCCTCTCACACCAAACCACCTCAGGAAAGGGTTTTTTTTGATGGAAAGAACATTTTTCAGGATAGGATAATTTGGGATCTGCACATCAGCACCTGCTGAATGTTCCAGAAACCCAAACACCTGCTCAGGGCTCTGTGTCTGCAGAGCTCCCTGTGCTCCTTTGCTCTTCTTGCCTTACCTGCTTTTAATACCCACAAACCTGAACCTATTTCAAAACAAACCACCTCTTTTCCCCTGGTTTACAGAACAAAATAAAGGAAATTACTGGACACCCTCAGCAGCTCTTCTGTGTCCCTCCAGCTTTTGGTTTTCCTGCTGAAGCTGCAGCTCCCACTTCAAGGTTTTGCTTTCACCGCTGCATTTTTTGCCCTTCTGTCTCTTTTCCAAGGGGGTGATTTCAGAGCAGAGAGGGGCAGATATTCAGGCAGTGCCTGCCTGAGCTGCCTGGAGCTGTCCCTGCGTGCTGGGGAGGTGGGAGATGAGAGCAGAGATCCATTTCTTCAACCTGTGTCAATTGGCAAGTGGCGCCCTGGACTCACCGGAGCAGCCTCAGTTTACACCACCAAGGACCTCACTTGGAATTTCAAGGCTTTCCAGTTGCTATCATAAATATCTCTTCTTTTTCTTGGCAATGAAGTAATCTAGAGAGTGGTTCCAAAAAATTTGAAAGAAGCTGTTGGCAGATGTGTCTATTAGTTTGAGCTGGAGGGTTTTGGCTTTTTTGGAAGCTTGAGCTCAGACGTGGTGTAGCCTGGAGGCTTCTGGACATCCACAGTAGCTTTGCCTTTGGCTGGGCTGTTGTTCCAGGAGGAATGTGCTTTGTTGAGGTATAGGAGAGGTTGGGAAAAATTCCCAAAATCTGCTCCTTGTGTTGCTGCTGACCCCAGTGAATCCCCAAATCCCAGGGATGAATGTGTGTTAGGCCATGTAAGAACGAGCTGATATCCAGCTCTGCCTGTTTAAAACACAAAACCAGCACTTTTCCCGAGGAAAGAGCCCTTTTGATTCCTGTAGGAAACACCCTCAGCTCCCTGGGAGCAGAATTGCTCGGTGGGGTTGTGTTTGGGACAGAGCCACGGCTGGGGCGTGGGGCTGGTGTCACTGTGGTGAGGGTGTAAAACCAGCCAGGAATGCCAAAACCAGCCAGGAGTGACAAAAACCAGCCAAGAGTGACAAAAAACAGGAGTGTCAGAACCAGCCAGGAGTGCCAAAAACCAGCCAGGAGTGACAAAAAACAGGAGTGTCAGAACCAGCCAAGTGTGCAAAAACCAGCCAAGAGTGCCAAAACCAGCCAGGAGTGCCAAAACCAGCCAGGAGTGCCAAAAACCAGGAGTGTCAGAACCAGCCAGGAGTGCCAGAACCAGCCAAGTGTGCAAAAACCAGCCAAGAGTACCAAAACCAGCCAGGTGTGCCAAAACCAGCCAGGAGTGCTAAAACCAGCCAGGAGTGCCAAAACCAGCCAGGAGTGCCAAAACCAGCCAAGAGTGCCAAAAACAGCCAAGTGTGCCAAAAACAGCCAAGTGTGCCAAAACCAGCCAAGAGTGACAAAACCAGCCAGGAGTGCAAAAAAGAACCAGGAGAGCCAAACCCAGCCAGGAGAGCCAAACCCAGCCATGTGTGCCAGAACCTGACAGGACTTCCAGAACCAGCCAGGAGATCCATGGCCAACCAGAAGTGTCAAAACCATCCAGGAGTTCCAAAAAAAAAGCACCAGGAACGCCAAAAAAATCCAGGAGTGCCAAACCTAGCCAGGTGTTCCAAAAACTGCCAGATGTGCCAGAAAAAAACCACCCCCCCAAAAAAACAAACAAACAAACAAACAAACAAAAAAACCCCAAACCTGGAATGAAAAAAAACCAAAAACAGGAGTGCCAAAATCAGGCAGGTGTGCCAGAAGCAGCCAGGAGTGCCAAGCCCAGCGTGCCTGGCTGTGCTCTGCAATCTCTCTGGAGTGATCCATGACCCTCTCCTGTTTCCAGGGCATGTGGAATTTTCCCTTTTGCTCTCTTTTGGCAGCCCTTGAGGCCCTGGAGAGCTTCCTTGGAGCTGAGAGTGGCTTTGCAGAGCAGGGCTGGGAAATAAAACGAGGCTGTTTTGGAGAAAGGAGGTGTTGGCTGGTGGAGCTCACCCAGAGGGACCCACACCTCTCCTGCTGATCCTGTGCTCACATCACCTACAAAATTCAAAGTGAAACCCTGTAAATTCCCAGCTGGAGCTGAAATTGGACGGATTTTATAATTTGGCACTAGGACTCATTCAGAAAAAAATTCCAAGCCTTCTGTCCTATCCCTGGTGCTGAGTTACACTGGATTTGGGGCTCAGCTGATCCCACTCCCTGGAAAGCAGAGCAGTGCATGAATTCCCAGGTGCTGCTCTCTTGGGTTGGACCAGTCAGGAACCAAAGCCACCAGGAGCTAAAATCCCATAAATCCCATTATTCCTCATGGTGCCACCCTCCTGAGGGGCATCACCACATCTGGGGGAGCAGCAGCTCCCTGAGGGGAGGAAGGATTTGCATCATTCCCTTGTCAGGTGTCTGGTGTGGGGTCCCAAAGGAAAGAGGCTCCCAAAGGAAGGAGGTTCCCAATGGAAAGAAGTTTCCAGTGGGAAGAGGTTCCCAATGGGAAGAGGGTTCCAAATGAAAACATTCCCACCGGAAAAAATTCCCAATGGAAAGAGGGTCCCAAAGGAAAGAGGTTCCCAATGGGTAGAGGGTCCTGAAGGAAAGATGTTTCCAATAGAAGGAATTCCCAATGGAAACAGGTTCCCAAAGGAAATAATTCCCAATGGATAGAGGTTCCCATTGGAAAGAGATTCCCAAAGTAAAGCATTCCCAAAAGAAAGAGTTTCCCAATGGAAACAGGTTCCCAATGGGAAGAGGGTCCCAATGGAAAGAGGTTACCAAAGTAAATAATTCCCAATGGAAACAGGTTCCCAATGGAAGGAGGTTCCCAATGGAAAGAGGGTCCCAAAGGAAAGATTTCCCAAAGGAAAGAGGCTCCCAAAGGGGCAGGATTTGTGTTGCTGTGGCCTTTCTGGGCAATACCAGCTCCACAAACTTTGCTAAGTGGAGAATTTTTCCTCAAGCAGCTCTGCTTCCTGCTGCCAAGCCAGTCCTATCACCTCCCGACACTCAGCACTTTCCAGGCTGGATCAGTGGGCAATTGTTCCAGAAACACATGGAACTCCCCCAGCCTGCCTCTCTCCTTCTGTTGTCTCATGTTTTCATTGGGTTTGGGTTTTTTTTTGCAAAATTTTATTTCAACCTTTAACAAAACCCCCAGAGATCCGAGCAAAAAATAGCACGAATAAGAAAACAAATTCTATCATAATTTTTCTCCAGGCCAGGGAAATAATTGCCCGGCGTGCTCTGCTGCTCCTTCCAGCCCCAGGAAGGTTTTACAAGCTGGAGCAGCTCTCAGGAGGTGCTGGAGAGGAAAAGGAGCCCACAAAGGCAGGGTCGTGTTTTCCATCTGCTGTTTCCCCATGGAAGCCAAGCTGTGGCTCAGCCCAGGTGGTGACAAAGCTGAGCTGAGCTGGTGCTGGTGCAGTGACCATTGCAGGCCACTGGACACAGCTCAATGCCACATTTTGGGGTTTACAGGCACAATAATCACCTCAACTCCCCCTCCCTGCTCGGCTCTCGGCGCTGAGCAACAGCAGACGGGAGATTTCATGTGCCATAAATATTTAGATTGTGCCTGTGTGTTTATAACACTTGCTCGGGGTGGGACTGGAGCAGCTCACACTCAGCAGCAGCACCTGATGCTGGGGGAAGTTTTTTATCAGCTCAAAGGGACCATGGAGCAGCCCCAGGGACCCCAGGGTCTGGGTTGTCCTTCCCTGTCCTCCTGTTGGAAAATGGAAATGAGAGAAAAGGGAGGGGGATTTAATGGAGCTGCTGCTTCAGAGGATCTGGGGAAAAAAAGTGTGGTTGGGATGGAATGGGAGATTTTGGCAGTGTTACCAGGGGAAACAGGTCCCTGCATGGATCAGAGGTTCAGGCCTGCCCAACAATGAATCCCAGCCTGGTTTGGGTTGGGAGGGACCTTAAATCCCATCCCATGGATCCCATCCCATCCCATGGATCCCATCCCATGGATCCCATTCCATGGATCCCATCCCATCCCATCCCATCCCATCCCATCCCATCCCATCCCATCCCATCCCATCCCATCCCATCCCATCCCATCCCATCCCATCCCATCCCATCCCATCCCATCCCATCCCATCCCATCCCATCCCATCCCATCCCATCCCATCCCATCCCATCTTGCTCCAAGCCCCAATCTCAGCCTGTCCCAGGGCAGGGTTCCCCTTCCCAAGGAGCAATAACCAAAGCAGAGGGTGTAAGAGCAGCTTAGAGCACAGCAGGGACAGCAAAGGGGATTTTTGGGATGGCAGAACAGCCCAGCTGAGGCTCCTCTCCCATGGGCTCAGTCCCAGCTGTGCTGTGCTGGTGGCCTGGCTGGGTTGGACTGGGCAGACTGGGAGGCCCTGCAGGGCAGCCCCAGTGCTCAGCCCAGCACTCTGCAGAGCACCAGGGCTCTCAAGTGTTATGGAATTTTTGGGGCTTTAATAAATGTTTCTTTAGGGGAAAATATATTTTTTTTGTTTCTCTGCGTAGCCTCTTTAGGACTTGCTGTGGAAGTGCAGCCAATACTTTGAGCTCTGGCTTTTTTTTTCCCCTGTCCTGTGCTTTTTTTTTCCTTTCTTTTTGTTTTTTTTGGACAAGAAATAAATCTCAGGTTTTAGTCTCTTCCCTTGCTTCTATTCCATCTACCTGCTGGGTTCTGTTCTGTGGATTTAGAAACAGGAAAAATGATTCCATGGCAAACTTGGGAAGGGTTTTCCTCCCTGGGAAGGAGTTTTGATATTTGTCTTTGCTCCAACTTTTTTCCTGGAGCCTTTAATACTTATCATGGTCAGAGATAAGACATCACCAAAGATGCATAATAAGAGATGCCCAGTCTGGAGATTGTTGCTCCTCTTTAACTTTTGTCTTTGGACTGGAAAAAAGTAGAAAAAAAAAACAGAAAAAAGAGCAAGAAAACCCTTCCTCATCTTGTTTTAGAATCAGCAGATGGAAAGGAAACATAAACTCAATTTTATGTGGATTATAAGGCACCTATAAAGAGTCATATGAACTGAGACACTTGGCTCTGGTACCCTAATGATACCTATGGAACAATATGTGAAAACTATTACACTCTCCTGGCTGTGTGTGTGTGTATATATTTATATATATGGACAGAGAAGGAGCGAGGGAGACGAAATATGGGGCCTTTATTTTTATTGGCTTCTGCAAAGAATAAATTACACAGCAAGGGCAAGGTTAAATTATTGTAAATGTCTGTATGAAAGGCATCACTTAATTATTAACAGTCTGCCACAAATAAAAGGTGCAGATGCTAAAATGGCCTGACCTGCTGGACTGGGGGGGTTGTTTAAAGTTGGTGCTGAGGCCCACAGCTGACTTGTTCTGTCAGACAGGCTGGAAAAAGAGGCAGGGTAAGGTTTCACTGCAGGGTGGATTCCAGCCCTCTTTAGCAGATGGCAAAAGAGAGCTTGGAAAATGGGGCAGGGGAAGGTGGGAGCATTCTGAAATCAAGGGGAGACCTCTGAGAGGAGAGATGATGCTTAAAACCACCTGGATGGGGAAAAGATGGAAATTCCAGAGTGTAACTCCCTGTAAATTTTGTCTCACAGTCTCTCTGCCTCATGCCCTGCCCACAGAGGGAAAATCCACAGTGGATGTGAGTTTCTTAAAGTGGGATTAGGAAATTCACCCCAGTCCCAGGTAGGAAAAGGTCAGAATCCCTTTAAAGAGGGGGCTGCACCTGAGCAATCTGCAAAAGGTGACTCCCAGACAAAACCATGGAATTTTCACAGGGAAACTTGGAGGCTGCACCAAGTTGGGAAAAAAAAAAAATGTCTGAAACTCCACCAGTCTATAGGAATGGAAGGACTAGGTGGAAAGCTGTCCTTTGCAGTCAAATGAAAGCTGCTTCTGGCAGGGAAGGGGCCGTGTGTGTGATTCCATGTGGAACCTTGGGGCCAGACAGAATTCCCTGGAGCAGCTGGGCTCAGCCCCTGCCCATCCCCACCCTCCCCTGCACACCCCTGGGGGAGCCAGAGCATCATCTCCCAGGGAGAGACACCCAGCCTTGTTGAAGATCCCAAAATCCCTGGGAATTTGCTGCCTCCCCCCTCGCTGAGCCCTTCCAAAGGCTCCACGTGCCAACGCCACCGTTCGTGTGGAAAAACAGGGTGGCAAAGGAACTCTTGGTGTGAGTTGATGCTGATGGATTTTAAAGCAGTGAGACACCTGAGGGGATGGGACAAAGAGGAGGAAAACAGATAATCACCCTCCAGTGGTCCCTACACCCATGTTTAGGTGCAGAGCATCCCCACCCCTCTCTTTGATGCAGAGCTCTGCAAAGCCACGTTATTACTCTGAGCTTTCACCGCCTGATTTCCACAACACGAAGACACAACCAAAAAATGCCAATTTCACCTTCCATGGTTCTGAAAATCAGTGGCTGTGTCTCTGCTTCCTCTTCATCCCCCTGGCTCTGGCTGCTCCTGCAGGAACACACCTGGCAGCTCAGGGATGCCTCACCCTTGTCCCAGGGCTCAGTTTCGTGGAGAAGGTGTTGAAGAAATTACCCCCCAAAAGGGAATTTAGGTGTGTTTTCCCATCACCTCAGATTTCTGCATGAAGCTTTGGAAATATGAGCCTTGAGCTGGGGAAATCTGAAGTCCAGGTTGGAGGCTGGTTGGATGGAATTAGTGACAGGTAAATTCTCTGCTCTGTGAGATCCCTCCCATCTCTGTGCTTCACCTTGGTGGGAGTCTGATATTTTCCCACAAAGCCCTCGATGACAGCAGAGCAGGAAAACACTTAACCCACCCCTTCTCTGAGTTCTGGTGCTGCAGGAAAGAGGAGCAGAAGCTTTTCCCTGCTCCTGGCAGACGGGGATAGAATTCCTGCCGGGGGAAAAGCCGCCTCCACAGGAGGTACAACTCGAACAAGGGCGAGCGTGTCGTGACCAGGCTCCAACAGTAGCACAGCCTGCTCCAGACCCCATGGGCTGCTGAGAATCCCCATCCCTCACATCTCATGGACTGCCTTGGCCCCTCTCCAAAGGCCCTTGGCAGCCGTTCAAGGGCTCGCAAGGTGCTGAACACGCCGACGTTCCTTTTGTCTGCGGCGTGTGCGTGTGTGGGGATGGATTACCCCAGTTTCCCTGCTGGAATGGGGCTGGATTTGGGTAAAACTGCAGGTGAAGGGTTTTAAGGTTTATGTGGGGATAGATTACCCAGCTTGCCTGCTGGAATGGGGCTGGATTTGGGAAAACTGCAGGTGAAGGGTTTGCAAAATGTGTGGGGATGGATTACCCCAGTCTGCCTGCTGGAATGGGGCTGGATTTGGGAAAACTGCAGGTGAAGGGTTTTAAGGTTTATGTGGGGATGGATTACCCCAGTCTGCCTACTGGAATGGGGCTGGATTTGGGTAAAATTGCAGGTGAAGGGTTTGTAAAATGTGTGGGGATGGATTACCCCAGTTTCCCTGCCAGAATGGGGTTGGGATTTGGGTAGAACTGCAGGTGAAGGGTTTGTAAAATGTGTGGGGATGGATTACCCCAGTTTCCCTGCCAGAATGGGGTTGGGATTTGGGTAGAACTGCAGGTGAAGGGTTTGTAAAATGTGTGGGGATGGATTACCCCAGTTTCCTTGCTGGAATGGGGCTGGATTTGGGAAAACTGCAGGTGAAGGGTTTACAAAATGTGTGGGGATGGATTACCCCAGTTTCCCTGCTGGAATGGGGTTGGGATTTGGGTAGAACTGCAGGTGAAGGGTTTTAAGGTTTGTGTGGGGATGGATTACCCCAGTTTCCTTGCTGGAATTGTGCTGGATTTGGGTAGAACTGCAGGTGAAGGGTTTGAAAAATGCGTGGGGATGGATTACCCCAGTTTCCCTGCTGGAATGGGGTTGGGATTTGGGTAGAACTGCAGGTGAAGGGTTTGAAAAATGCGTGGGGATGGATTACCCCAGTTTCCCTGCCAGAATGGGGTTGGGATTTGTCTGGAAGGGTTGGGCAAAGCTGCAGGTGGAAGATTTTTCAGGTGGCTTCACCTTGCATGGCAGCTGCAGCTTTTCCTCCCAAAGTTTCTGGTGAGTGATCTCGGTTCTGCTCGTGGCTGTGGACTCAGAGGGCTCTGGGTAAAGCCCCAGCAAAGCATCAATGTAGTGTTTTTTGTTATTAAATAAAAACTTTAAAAAATTTGACATTTTTAAAAAAAATACTCAAAATTCAAATTTGAAATTTCAATAACCTTCACGAACCACCACATTCAGGAATGTGGATGGGATCAATCCAGAGCAGGGCAGGGATGGAGAAGTTGTTGGAAGCCCCTTTTGTGCAACAGCAGAGTGGGAAGTGCTGGTGGCCACTGCTTGGGGCTGCAGCTGCAAAGGGGTCCCTGGTGGTTGGTTGGACGGGGTGGGGGAATTTTTGTTGTTGGGATTCAGTGGGAAAGGTTGGGAACACCACCAGGAGCTGGGGGTGGGATGGGAAGGAGATTCAGAGCTTTCCAAAGGTGCAGGAGCAGGGCAGGGACAGGTTGCACCAATGCCCCGTTCCCAAACCTTCTCCCACCCATCCTGAGCCACCAAAGGCATTTCCAGAGTAAAACCCGGGATCTCCACCAAAAGGAAAAAGTGACAAAAGGGGGAAAATCCAGGCCAGCCCCACCTGGCAGAGTCCAGCTGGATGGAATGTGTTTGCTCTGGTGTTGGGTTTGTAACGTGAACCCTCTGCAAATACCCCCGGGGCAGACAGGTCCCTTTTGGGCTGTGTTTATTTAATAAAGAGCCGGTGAAGTAACTGCAATTTCATTGTCAATTTACTAATGCGTTACAGTTATGTTTCTGAACCTCATTGTTTGGGCTCAGGAGCTCGCCGTGCCTGGCCAAAACTTTCCTTTTTCCTCCCCCCTTATTCCTCCCCTCAAGTGTAAAACACGTTTTATTATGACTAGAATGTCTTCTATTTATCAAAAACTGGGATTAAAACCCTTGACTCCCCCCTTCCAAGCACATATCCAATTTGGCAGCAGGTCAGTGATTAACCTCCTGAAAGCCTCACTTGCTCACTCTTTTTTTCTTTTTTTAATCTCTTTTTTTTTTTTATTTTTAAGAGAGGTAAAACCACGCACATTTGCGCACACACTGACACATAACACACACACGTTTTAAAAGTTCATCTGGGAAGAATACAATGGAAACTCTGGCTGGAAAAACCACAGAGCTGTGAGTCTGTGGTCTGGGAAGTCTGACTACGGCCTCCTACTCTTCTGGATGGAAATCTGGGGTTTGAAAAGTGATTGCATGTTCAATAATAATAATAATAATAATAATAATAATAATAATAATAATAATACTTCAACTACCACCCAGCCCTCCCCAACAAGGAGTGGAAAAGAGAAATGAGGTTTATGGATGAAGAAGGGAAGAAGGTGGCGGAGACAAACCTGTTTGAGCCAGGTTTGTCTTTCCCTTTTGGGGCTTTTTAAACTGGGTCTGTCCCTCCCTTTTGGGACTATTTGAGCTGAGTTTGTCTCTCTTTTGGGGCTGTTTGAGCTGAGTTTGTCTCTCTTTTGGGGCAGTTTGAGCTGGATTTGTCTCTCTTTTGGCATTGTTTGAGATGGGTTCCTCTCTCCCTTTTGAGGCCGTTTGACCCGAGTTTGTTTCTTTTTTGGGGTCATTTGACCCGAGTTTCTCTCTCCCTTGCTCACACCCCTACTGGAGCCCGGTGCTGTCCCCAAGCCCCTCCAAGTGTGCCCAGACTCTGGCAGCATCAGCCCCTGCCCAGCCCAGCCCAGCCCAGCCCAGCCCAACCCAGCCCAGCCCAGCCCAGCCCAGCCCAGCCCGGCCCAGCCCAACCCAACCCAACCCAACCCAACCCAACCCAACCCAACCCAGCCCAGCCCAGCCCAGCCCAACCCAGCCCAACCCAACCCAACCCAACCCAACCCAACCCAGCCCAGACCAGCCCAGCCCAACCCAACCCAGCCCAACCCAACCCAACCCAGCCCAGCCCAACCCAACCCAACCGAGCCCAGACCAACCCAGCCCAGCTCAACCCAACCCAACTCTACATAACCCAACCCAACCCAACCAAACCCAACTCAACCCAGCCCAACCCAACCCAGCCCAGCCCAGCCCATCTAGCCCAGCCCAGCACAGCTCAACCCAACCCAATCCTACATAACCCAGCCCATCCAGCCCAGCCCAACCCAACCCAACCCGACGTAATCCAACCCAACCCAATCCAACGCAGCCCAGCCCACTCCAGCCCAGCCCAGCCCAGCCCAGCCCAGTCCAGCCCAGCCCATCTGGGGCCATGACCCTGCCGCAGGTCCTGACTCTGCCCTCAAAGCCTCCAACCAAGCCCTGGGGCCCTCCCCAACCCAGTCATGACCAATTACATGGGGTGGCTTCAGCAGGGACCCCTCGGCCTTTGAAGCTGCCCTTGAACCCCAGCCCCGAGCTCGGCCCGGCGCAGAGCGCGGCTCGCCCCGTAATGAGCAGGAAGATTTCTGCTAATCCCCTCCTAAATGAGGGGCTAATTCCTGCAGCAGAAACTTGTCAGCTGCTTGTTAACAGCTCTCGGACCGCGCTCACGTGGCCTTCATTATTTTTAGGAGCTTGCTTTATTTTTTTTTTTTTGGGGGTTTGGACCAGAAGCGTAAATTTCGCTTAAATGGAGCTGGTTTAACAACCCCCAGCTTAAATCTGATGGTTTAGGAGAGAAATCCAGCAAGAAATCCAGCAGCACTGGCAGTGGGGGACGTTTTGTATTGAATTTTTCGTATTGAATTTTCCCCTTTTTTTTCCTTTCTTGTTCTTTTTTTTTTTTTTTTTCATTTTTAAATGTGGAAACTTTTAGGCACAATCCCGGCCCTGTGTTTAAGTCATTAAAACATCTTTAAGCATTTTCTGGTTTGAGTTTTCTTAGCAGCAGTCCTTTTCCTGGAATGTATTTTATTTTTCTTTTAAGTTGATGAAAAAAAAATAAAAAAGAAAATAATAATAATAAAAAAAAAATTAAAATCCGCCCCTTGTATTTCCAGGCGATATTTCTTTTTTTTTTTTTAAAGGGGAGTGAGGAGAGGGGGGTGGAGGAGGTTGTGGGATGAGGAAAGTGAGAGAACAGGGCCCTTTCTGTGCTTTATTTCTAATCCACAGGAATCCATTTTAGCCTTTTACGGCTGTTGCACTTGCTGACAGGATTTACATTCTCCGTATGTTATCTGAAACATCACAATCTGCGGCTCTGGGATTGTTTCATGCCTGGGTTAAAAACACGCCAGAGCTTCTGGGAGGCTGCAGGGAGGGAAGAGCAGGGAGGGAGAGGGAAAGAAAAAAACAAAAAAAGGGGAAAAAAGAAGGGAAAAGTGAGAGCTGAGCACTTGGAGGGAGCTGCTCAGGCAGAGTTCACGGCCCAGACAAACTGATGTTCAAGGGAACAGGGAGGGTTTTTAGATCCCTTTGATTCCAGCCCTGTTGGAGCAAAGCAGTGATGGAAAAACCCACCCTGCACTGGCTCTGTGTGAACCCCTCCAGGATGGAATCACAGAAGGGTTTGGGTTTAAAGGGGTCTGAGAGTTCTTCCAGACCCACCCCCTAAAATATTCCACTATCCCAGGTTATTCCATGGCCCTTCCAGCCTTGAGCACTTCCAGGGATGGGGCAGCCACAGCCCCTTTGGGTCACCTCCCCACCCTCACAGGGACATCCAGAGATTTAAATATCCAGAGATTTACATATCCAGAGATTTAAATATCTAGAGATTTAAATTTAAATTTCCCCTCTTTCAGTTTTTCAGTCGTTCCCCCTTGTCCTGTCACTGCACTCTGGGAATGGGTTGAAGGATGGATGGATGATGGATGGATGGATGGATGGATGGATGGATGGATGGATGGATGGACAGACAGCAGCATCCAATAACTTCCTTCTGCCTGCATATCAAGATCTCCTGAGACTAAAACTTTATTTTGGTAGAAATTGAACTACATACCATTAAAATCCAACTTTGCCAAGTGTTTGTTGAGAAAAGACCAAACACTGAGAATGATTTTCCAGCAGCCTCAAACGTTGCTGTGCCCATCAGTGATCTCAAACACTCATCCCTCCCTCTGCCTCAGCCTGGATACCCCAAAAATCCCAAAAAATTCTCTGTATCCCCTGCTCTTCCCCACCTCTGTGTTTCTGAATGCAAAGGAGGTGCCACTCCACGTTGTTGGTTTTCTGCTCATGACCAAAGCTCTAAGCTCTTAAGGTAGGGACTTCAGCTTTTTAATAACTCACAGGAGAACCCAGGGAAAATGTAAGTTTTATGGAGTCTAGAGAATATTTTTAAAGGATTTAGATGTCTGGAAAAAGTGTCTTAGGAGGTTTAACTGCTTTGCAGTGGAAAAAAAAATTAACAAATATTCTTATTTCTTTGTTAGTCCCTTTTGGGGCAAAGCAGCCGCCACATGTTCTGGGCAGGGCTGTGATCCCAAGGCTCTGGGCCAAATCCCAAATCTGTGCAAGGCAGCACAGTCCAGGTAGGGTGGGCTGGAGCTGGGTGCTGTGTGAGTTTACAGGGTGACAGTTCTGTAATCACTGGGGATCTGAGAGATGATTATTTTTGGGGTGGTGTAAACCTCTCTGGGCTGTGAAAAGCTCTGTTATCCGGGATCCTAATCCAAACAAAAGGGGATTTGGGCCCTCCTTGTGCCCCCCTCTCTGTGCCCCATGCTGGTTTATCCTCTTAGCCAGGATGGAGCCACCTCTGCAGGAGCTGGATCGTGGCTGGGCACCAGCTGGGGCTTGGTGCCAAAGCAGGACGTGGTTTCAGGTTGGTTTGAGAACCTGAGCTCAGGAAAAGAGAATTTCCCAGTGTGGCACTGCCCCAGCCCACTCCAGCTGGGATAAATTCACAATTTCCTCATGGAAAAGGTGCTCAGACCCTGGGAGGGGCTGCCCAGGGAGGTTTGGAGTCCCCATCCTGGAGGTGATGAATGTCACACTCAGTGCTCTGGGATGGTGACAAAGCAGGATTGGGCACTGGGTGGCCTTGAGGAGCTTTTCCATCATGAGCTCATCCCATGCCAGTGTCCTACACACAGATCCCTGATCCCAAATTCAACCTGGAACTCTCAGGTAAGAACAGGAGCAGGTTTGGATCAGATTTAAGGAATAAATTCCTCCCTGTGAGGGTGGTGGGGCCCTGGATTGCCCAGGGAAGCTGTGGCTGCCCCTGGATCCCTGGAAATGTCCCAGGCCAGGCTGGACATTGGGGTTTGGAGCAGCCTGGGATAGGGGAAGGTGGCAGGGATGGAATGGGATGATCCAGCTCCCTTCCAACCAACCCATTCTGTCATTCCCAGCACCCTGTATCCCCAAACCATCCCTGTCCCCCCAAGAGCCACGTGGAGGTTCTGGTGTCACCTCCACACCCCTCCTCCCACCCCATGGGTACCCCCAGCCCCACTGCCAGCAGGAATTGTGTTACCCCCCCATCCCTGCCAGTGAAAAAACCCACCTGTGTCTGCAGGGCCTGCCTGGATTCCTGGGAAACCTTAACCTCTATTAATACCACTGAATTATTCCTTCATATGGCAAAGCACTTATGTAAACTGATCCCCTCCTGCCTTGGAGGAGGCAGGAGCTGCTCAGATGGATCTACCTGCTCTCAGGGGGCTCCCAAACCCTCCACATTCCTCCACAGTGCTGCTTTTCTTTCCCCCCTCTTTGTGTGTGTGATGGGAAAAGGGGGAGAGAGGAGAAGGAAGGCAGTGAGATCACCCAGAGCTCTGGAGCAGCAGCAGGTTGGGGAGAAGGTTGGAGCACATTTGTCTGTCTCTCCATCCAGTTTGGGTGTCTGAGCCAGACCTCCCCAGAGCTGGAGTGAATTAGGCTGGGGTCAAGTGGGCTTAGCTGTCATTTACACCGACACCTTTTTATGTCACAGCAGCTCCTGGCGTGGCCAGAGCCCCGTGGAAAGGGAATCCATGGAAATGAGAACCAGGCTCAGGAGATTCCTTGGAGCAGTGGCAGCACCAGGATCCCCAGCCAGCAGCACTCAGAAGCTGTGGAATCGTGGGGCTGTCCTGAAATTCCTCAGTTTGATTGTTTTGCTCCATTTCTTGGGGTTTATGGCTTCTGCCCTTGGCTGCAAAGGCTCAGAGGGGGATTTTGAAATAAGGAAAACAACGAGGGAAAGATCAAATGTGTCATGAAATCGTGGGACTCCAGCAGATGGGGCTCAAAGAAAAGAATGCCAAAATAGCTCTGTCCTGGCAGTGCTGCTGGGTGTCACTGGGGCAGAACCAGACCTGTCCTGGGGGCAGGAGTTTCAGGGGAAAAGGTTTCTGCTTTCCTCCTGGCTGCCACCTGCATGGCACTCAGAGAGCCACAATGGTTGGGGTTGGGAGAGACCTAAAATTCATCAACCTAAAATTCATCAACCTAAAATTCACCTCCTCCCATGCCCCTGCCATGGGGGCACCTTCCCCCGTCCCAGGCTGGTCCAAGCCCTGCCCAACCTGAACTTGGGCATTTCAGGACTCCAGGGGCAGCCACAGCTGCTCTGGCCCCTGTGCTGGGGCCTCTCCACCCTCACAGGAAGGATTTATTCCCAATATCCCATCCATCCCTGCCCTCTGGCACTTTGAAGCCATTCCTTGTGTCCTGTCCCTCCATCCCTTGTAAATATTCCCTCTCCATCTTTCCTCAGTCACTCTGAAGCTTCTCTTCTCCAGATTGAACAATCCCACTTGTCAAATTACATTTAGACCTCTCAGGGTATTCCTAAAGCAAGAATTCCAAGATCCAAAGTTGGCTTTTGCCCTGGTGGGAAGTCATGGTCACAAATGATCCTGAGCACTTGGAGAGATGTTGGCTTTTCCAACCCAAGAGCAGAACAAGTTGGAAAAAGAGGAGTGGGAAGTTCTGCAGTGTTTCATCCCTCTGCTCCCCAACAGATGTTTTGTTTGGGTTTTGTTTTTTGGGTTGTTTTTTTTTTTTTTTTTTGCAAGCAGAGCTGAGGTTTGAAATTCCACCCACGTTGGGAAATTCCAAATCCATTTTCCATCTCTCCACTCACCCTTTCTGCATGGCTGAGGAAAAAGGATTTTAGAATAATTTTTGCTTTGTTAAGACCAGGTTAGAATTCAGCCTTTGGTCAGTTCTGAGAAGAGAGAAATGTCTGCACCCCCAAAATTCAGCTGTGTGGGATTTTCTGTCCATCCTTGGATGGAATTAACCTCAGGTGAGGCAGCAAACAACAGAAATGCTGGAAAATGAGACTCCTCTTGTCCTGCTTGCCTTGTACCTTCGTGCTGGTGACATTCCTGGCTGGCTGTGTCCCCTCTCTCCAGCACCAAGCACAGCAGGGACCTGATTTCAGGTCAGATTTGAGATGCCACAAACAAAACCAGGCTGTCCCTGCTGTCCAGGAGTGTCCACATTTTCCCCTGTGACTTCTCCAGGTGATGCTGCACTGAAAGAGCTGCCCCAGGACCTGGAGATTCCCATGATATTCCCATGATATTCCTGGAGATTCCATGGGTTTGGATGGAGCCAGCCTTTCTGGAAGGGGTGCTCTGGTCATTGCAGGGGATTGGGTTAAGTCTGGACAAATGGAGACAAAGGAATTACCGAGCAAAATGTCCTGGCCTGTCTTTTTCAAGGAGGTCACCGAGATGATCTGTTTGTCCCTCCTGGCCTTTAAATCCACTAATCTATTTTCCCTTCCAGGAACTGGAACTGTATTCTGAGAACAGCCCCTTAGGAAAAGAGAAAAAAGCAGGCAAAGGAGGCCTTTGAAAAACAACAGCAAAGCAAAAACCCCCTTCAAGTACAAAATAAACTGAGGTACAAGGTGCAATTAACAATGCACCAACAGCAGAGCCTGGAATGTAAATTGTATTTAAATTGGGCTGTGAAGAATGTTTCAGTCCCCTAAATGGCTTCTCTCTCCTGCTGCCTTGAACCTCCAATCAAGCCCTGCCTGGGAGTAATTTGGGGCTGGAAATTGTTGCCACACGAACAGCTGAAGGCTGGCAGGGTCACCGGCCCCCCGTGTCACACCCTGTCATTTCAGATTAAGATATGCAAAGGCGAGGCGGCTGCGAACTTTCTCTGGGCTGTGTCCATCCCCTGGCTGCGGGAGAGGACGGAGTAATTGGAGTCAACTGCTTGATTATGATAATTGCTACTGTCTGGGTGAGGGAGCAGCCCCAGCCCGGAGCCTGCTGCACCTTTGGGGTGCTCTGCCAGCAGATGGGACTGGCACAAAATCCCCTTTTCCACCCCTTTTTCGGCCCCTTGACCTTTGCTTGACCACTTGTTGACTCCAGGCAGGGTCACAAAGGGTTGGCTGCTCCTTCTCTGCTTCCCACCAGAGGGTTGGGCTGAAGGATTTATCCCCTGTGGGGGAAAAGGTTGGTTTTTTTTTTCAGGATCCCCGTGGCACAAGGGAGATGTGCTGCCGGGTATTCCCCGCTGGGATATTTATCGGTGTCCATTGTACAGCCCGGCAGCAATCTGTGGGAAATCCATCCAGGATGGTCAATCTGTCACAGCCTGGCCATTTCCATTTGCTGAGGGAGCAGGGATGGTCCTGGAGGTCAAAGCACTGGGATGGCAACGAGGGGCAGGCATTGGGATTTTGGAAAAAAAAAAAAAACCCAGGATCTTGTGGTTTTCCCTCGTGTCCCTTTGCCTTGGAGCCCCTTTGAGAAACAACAACCTCCCCTTCTCTTCATCAGTTTTATTTTCAAAGCTTTTAAATGGTTTTGAGGTGCTGGGATAGAGAAGGATCTCAGGGTGAAATCCTGAGGGAATGCTGTGTATTCCCAAATCCACACCAGGTTTGGGCTCTGAGGCTGAAGCTTTGGAGCCATTGGCATTTCCAGGAATTTCCCTATTTCCATAGCCCTGGGAAGCTTGACTGCAATTTACTTCAGAGCTCCTCAGCCCAGGAGTGCTGTTAGGCACAGAAAGGGAGATCACATAATTAAAGAATTGTTGTTAATTCCTGGCTATTATTCCTTAATACCAACCCTACCCACAGAGCTCCAATAATAAACAACAACAAATTATTGTTTCCTTGGTGTCATAAAAGCTGACTAAAATTGTGAGGTTTAATGTTAAAAAAAAAAAAGCAGAGATCTCTGAGGAAGGTGTCCCTGTCAGGATACCTGGGTTTGTGGGACAGAACAATGGGATAACAGGATCTCATTCAATCTCCAGAGTGCCCAGCCCCAGCTGCTCCAGGACAGGCTGCTCTGCCCTCACAGCACTTAAGGCAATGACTCAGGACCCCGTGGCTGAGGGCTGTGACACCACAGATTCATTAATTTATGGGATAACCAATCCTTTGGGAGAGGTTCTTCCTAATCTCCATTAGTCTGAAGTTGCTTTGTCCCTCTGAGTGAGGAATTTTGTGTCCCTTTCCTCTGTGAGCTTTCTTAAAACTCCATCCCTGTGATTCTGGGGATCATTTATTTCAATTTCTGTGGGTTTGTTTTCTTTGGTTTTTTTATTTTTTTTTTCCCAGCTCCTCAGGAATCACTTGGGGAATGAGCAGAACAAAGCCTGCAGGTGAACTCTGCCTCTCCATAGAAGTCCAGATCTTTTGACAGCTTTGTTTAACTTCACCAAAAAAATTGCCAAAATACACTCAGGGCCTGTTCTCTCACTCCATTTTCAGTTTCAATAGGAAACTCCAAGAGCAGCTGACAAAACCCCTTTCACACTCTCCTGATTTTCTTTCACCAAACCCCGAGTCCTCACTCGGTGCCAGCAATTCCTCCTCTTCCATCCAGGAGCTGCTGCTGCCCTGCTGGAGCTGCAGGTGTGGGGTCAGGAGCAGGATGGGGAGCTGAGGGCTCTGTCCAGGTGTCCAGCACAGGTTGGGGCTGCAAAACCTCACCTGTGTTCCCAGAGGAGCTGCTGGGAGCTGATTTGGGGAGAAGTTTTGTAGGGAGAACTCAACAACTGAGTTCTCTGAGCTGTTGTGGAGGGGACAGTGAGGGATGGGGTCCCCCAGCACCCCCTGAGCTGGGTCTGAGCCCCCCAAATGTGCTGGACATCACTTAAATACAGCCATGAGCTCAGGGAGAGGCAGATCCAAGCCCTGGGCACTCGGGGATGTGGTGGGATGAAGGATGCAGGATCAGTGGGATGGATGCAGGAACTGCTGGGATGCAGGAATCTCTCATTCTCGTGGCCATCACAAGCAACAGGAGCCTGGAAATGTTAACCAGGAAGTGATAAAACATTGTTTTTTCTGGAACTTTCCCCACAAGTGCCAAAGCAAACCCTGAGCAGGGAATGTGACTGTTCTTCCTCCTTTGATCACGAGTCAAACGTGCAGGAAAAGTTTCACAACCCTTGGGCACTCAGATATTTCTGTGGTGCTGGAAAGTGTAAAACAAACACCCCCCTCCCCAAGCCAGCCCTGGGGCTCCCAGCAGGATGAGGGAGCATCACAGGATCCTGCAGTGCCTGGGGTTGGGGTGGCACCTCAAACATCCCCTTGCCTGGCAGCTGCCCTGGGTGATTGGGGAAACAGAGCTCTGCCCTCAGGTGCTGCAGGTGCCCTCACCTGAGGCAAGGCAGCTTTTCCCCTCCCTTTGGAGGTGGGGCTGAGGATGCTTGGGAGTTTGGGAATGCCAAATCCTGCAGCACACAGGAGCTGGGCTCTGTGTCCCCATCCCATTGTCCCACATCCTCCTCCACGGGCTGGGCTGATGTGCTGCTCTCCTCTAATTAAAATCCTGGCTCAGGAGGAGCTCTGAGCTTGCTGCTATCCCAGGATGGACTGGCTGGTGCTGGAAGTGCCAGCAGCAGTTTTGGGATGTGGTTTTCACTGTGGCTGGGAGAGCTGGGCTGTGGTGGCACCCGTGGTGACACCCCGGGGTGATGTCCCATGGCTGGGCCAGCTCAGCCTGCCTGCAGAGGTGCTGCAGGAGATAAGAGGTGTTCAAAGCAGCTTTGCCTACATCCCTGGTGGGCACAGAACTTCCCTGGGAGGCTTTGATGTGATTTTTATCCAAAAATAAGGGAAGGGATGGGAAGGGAAGGGAAGGGAAGGGAAGGGAAGGGAAGGGAAGGGAAGGGAAGGGAAGGGAAGGGAAGGGAAGGGAAGGGAAGGGAAGGGAAGGGAAGGGAAGGGAAGGGAAGGGAAGGGAAGGAGGAAGGGAACCCCCGCTGCACAAATGGAGCCCAGCTCTCCTGAGAGCCCAACCAGGCTTAATGCAGAGCCCACCAAAGCATCCTGCAAATCTCAGCTCCCAGAGCCTGCAGCAGGAGCAGCATCAGCTCCATCTCCCACCTCCTCCCATCACCTCCCTCCTTCCCTCCCCAGTGAGAGGGACAGGCACAGAGAGGTGGCAAAGGTCAGGTGTCCTTGGAGCATCAGCTCCAAAAAGGTGTCAGGGTGGGGAGGAGGAGGCGTCTCTTCCAAAAAGAGCCAAAAAAGGGGGGGGAAAAGAAAAAAAGAAAAAGAAACAGTAAACGCATCAAATAATAATAATAAAAACCCACCCTTTTCTTTGAGCCTCAATGTATGCTGGTGCAGTGCTTAGGGGATTAATCTCTTAAAAAATAAGTGCCATGTGAGTAGACAGGCAGTGATTAAGGTTTTAACTGATCAGTCTGCGTCTGACAGTGAACCAGCTATTATCTTAACGGAATCAAACGAACATTCAGAGCCTCTGCTCAGCCCCAAACATGAAAGGAGATGTCATCTGCTGGCAGTTGGCAAAGCCGCAGGGGAAGGGGGAGAGGGAGAAAGGAGGGAAGGCAAGGAAAGCAAAACAAGGGTGAGAAAAAGGGGGAAAGGAGGGGAAAGGAGGGGAAAGAGGGAGAAGGGCTGAGAAAGGATGGAGGGGGAAATAAAAGGGAGTGGTGGAGGGAGGGAGACAAAAGGGAGGGCAGGGGAGGTTTGAGGGAGTGCTCTGCTCTGGGGTGATTTCCTTCCTGCCTTCCCCAGTGGTTTGGGAGCTGCTCCCTGAGCCTTTGCAGCTTCCCCAAGCCTTGCCCTGCCTTTTCCCACAGCGGCCGCCAAGGTCTGCCCTAAACCAGGGAGGTCTGGCACTCTTGAACCTGAGGTCAAAAACAAGAGGGAGGAGAAGAATGGCCTTCAGGCCAGAGGAAGAAACCAGGGCAACCGGGCTCTTATCAGGATAAAAGGGCTTTATCTCAGAGCACTTCAACAAAACACACAGGCTGAGAGAACAGGCTCTGTCAAGTGTCTGGTGGGGCCACGGGGAGATCCCAAATCCCCGAGGGACAGAGGGGTTCATTCCTTAGGGGATCCCCAAGGGATAGAGGGGTTCATTCCTTAGGGGAGACCCCAAATCCCCGAGGGATAGAGGGGTTCATTCCTTAGAGGAGATCCCAAATCCCTGAGGGATAGAGGGGTTCATTCCTTAGGGGATTCCCAAGGGATAGAGGGGTTCATTCCTTAGGGGATCCCTATGGGATAGAAGGGTTCATTCCTTAGGGGAGACCCCAATTCCCCGAGGGATAGAGGGGTTAATTCCTTAGGGGAGACCCCAAATCCCCGTGGGATAGAGGGGTTCATTCTTTAGGGGATCCCTATGGGATAGAGGGGTTCATTCCTTAGGGGATCCCCAAGGGATAGAGGGGTTAATTCCTTAAGGGGGACCCCAAATCCCTAAGGAATAGATAAATTAATTCCCTAGGAGAGACCCCAAATCCCTGCATGGGTTCCTTACACTTGCAGGCCCTAGAGCTGGAACCAGGGCAGGTTTTGGGCTCTGGGGATGGAGGGCAGGTGGGATTTACCTGGGAATTTCCCCTGGGATGTGCTGGGAGTCTGAAATGGAGCAATTGCAGTCCCCAGTGCAGGGCAGCGAGGGCTGGGAGAGGGAGAGGCTGCCTGGCAGAGAGGCAGGAGATGCCTGGTCATGTCTGTGTGGTCACTTCACATCAAGGGAACGCCAGGATTGATGGACTCGAGGGAGCAGGAGGAGATGGGACTGCAGGAAAGGTGAAACAATGGGGGTTTGTTCAGCCAGGGCTGTGGGGCTGGGCTGGGAGGTGACTGGGACCAAACAGGGGGGGAAGCCAAGGAGTTGGAGAGGAGATGAAGGAGCCCTGGAGCTTGCTGGGATTCCTGTAAAAGGTTACAGCAGGATTATGGCACAAAGAGGGGAGGATGGGGTCTGGATTCCATTGTTCTGTGTTATCCATGCTGGAGAAAGGCAGCAGGGCTGGAGGTCCCAGTGCCCAAAATCCTGTGGACCTGCAGCCCCCTGGATACCCTTGGGACCCCTTTGGATGCCCTCTTGTTCTGGTTTGGAAGACAAGTGTCTGCCAATAAAGGCAGGAGCTTCTCTTTGAAATGGAGAATGGAAACCCCCTCCCTCCAAATTATTATTATGATTTGGAAATGAAGGGGCTCTCAAGCAAAGATACGGAAATTAGGAATAACAGTTCTTTACTAGGAAAATTAAAATAGAAATACAGTATTACAAAGAACAATCCCAAACCCTGCCAGAGTCAGAATCCAAGCTGACACCCGTCAGTCAGTCAGGGTGGTGGCAGCAGTCCCATTCAATGGTGGCTGCATCCTCCTGCAGGGGCAGATGTGGTTCAGCTGGAGCAGTGCTCCTGGAGAAGGTGCAGTTTCCTCTGAAGGTGCAGGGATGATGTGGAAAGGTCTGGCTTTCCTCTGGAATCCAGTGGAAAAGGTGCTCTGGTGTTCCAAATCTCAGTTTTTATCTGGGTAGGAAAGGCTTGGCTCCTGCCCTGGCTGGAGCATCTCCCAGTGGGATGATGGAATTTTATCAGTCATGCTCTGGGACTCACTGGCCATAAACAGGAGATATCTCCTGGAGGGAGGAGGGGCTGTGGGAAAGATAAAGATGATTGCCCCAGCTGGTTTAAAGATGGCCCATTAGCAGATAATGTGTGCCAGGAGATAAAGATCACTGCCACACCCAGTTTGTAACAATGGCCCATTAACAGGAGATATCTCCCACAGAGATAAGAATCGCTGCCACACCCAGTTTGTAACAATGGCCCATTAACAGGTGATACCTCCTGGATGAAGGGTGGGTCGTGGGAAAGGTAAAGATGATTGCCCCAGCTGGTTTAAAGATGGCCCATTAGCAGATAATATCTCCCAGGGGCATAAAGGTTGCTGCCCCACCTAGCTGCAACAGGTGGGGACAGAATCCACATTTCTGGTCACATCCTGCATTGCAACCCAAGACACATTGGGATGCCTTTTGGGAGCCCTTTGGAGCAGCAGTCCCTGGCACACATGCTCATTCTCAGGTTAAAGGCTCAGAGCTACTGCCCTGCCAGACCCAGCACCCCTGGGGTGTCCTGCCTGTAAATACCACCAACTGCTCCCCTTTTCCAGAGGGGCTGGGCCCTGCTCCAAGGTTTGGTTTTCTCCCTGATCCCTTTGGGACTCAGCCCTGTCTTTCCTCATTCCTTCATAACCACCTTTCACTGGAAAATACTCAGTGCCAGAAATCCCCTTTTTGGGGGGAATATCCTTCTCTCCACCTGCCTGCCCGGCTCCCCTCCTTCCTCCCTAGGATTTGGAGTTCTCAGAGAAGCTCAGACCTCAGGTGTCCTTCCCCACAGATCCCTCCCATCCCACACCACCCTGGAGCATCCCAACCCTGGGAAAACCATGAATTTCCCTGGGTGCAGCCCCCTGTGCCAAGCTGTTATTGCTCCCTGCTGACTCCATCCCTCTGCCTGGTGCTGCTCTCCGTGCCAGGAGGGCTCTGGGAGCACCAGGGTCACGACTGCCCCATTACAGGGTGAGATTTATCCTTGGCAGGTGTGCTGCGGGATGCTATATTATCCAGGATTATGAACTGTAACAGGATAATCTCTCTAATGTAATTCAAGCTCTCGACATGGCTTATGGCTCCTTAATGTACCTCAGACTGAAGAATTACAAGAACATTTTCCCCCCTCCCTGCCTTGTCAGCTCCTAAATGATTTAGGCAATCGCCTGAAGCCAGATCTTGGCCTCCAGTCATAACTCAGAGCAGTTCAGTAAATATGATGGGGAAGGAGTTTTCCGGGCTTTGCTCTTTCTTCCTTCCACTCTGCTCAGCCCTTGGTGAGCTGGGGAATGAGCAGGGAGAGCTGGGATGTCCAGGGAATGAGCTGGGAATGCTGAGACTCACAGGGAATGAGCTGGGAGAGCTGGGATGCAGAGAGTGAAAAGGGAAAGCTGGAACTCACAGGGAATCAGTTGGGACTCAGGGAATTATTTGGGATTCCCAGGGAATGAGTAGGAAATGGTGAGACTCCCAGGGAATGATTTGGGACTCACAGGGAATAAGTTGGAACTCACAGGGAATGAGCAGGGAGAGCTGGGATACACAAGGAGTGAAAAGGGAGAGCTGGAATTCACAGGGAGTCAGTCAGGACCTAGGAAATTATTTGGGATTCCCAGGATATGGTTTGGGACTCCCAGGGAATGATTGGGACCCCCAGGAAATTATTTGGGGATTCCCAGGGAATGATTTGGGACCTTCAGGGAACGAGCAGGGAGGTCCAGCCCTGCCCTCACCTCCTCATCATCCCCTTCCTCCCCTCCTGCCCTCAGCTTCCAGCACGGATTGCTGCCCCTCCAGGGCACGGGGTCCCCTCTGGGAGGGGCAGTGTGACCCCAGGACTGTCCCCTTAGCACATCCCCCCTGCCAGGCACAGCAGGCACAGCTCCAAGGCAGGAGAGGGGGAGATTTCCCCAGGAAAATCCTTTCCTGTGCCTGGAACTCACAAAAGCAGCCCCTTCCCAAGGGCTCTGCACCTCCTGGGAGAGGAGACCCTCCTGAGAGCAGAGTGGCAGGACCAGATCTCTGCTCTCAGCAGCAAGACAGATTTCCAGCCACCTGAAGGAGGAGTTTTCCCCCCTCTCTTTTCTTTTTTTTTTTCTTCCCTGGAAGCTTCTGCAAGACAGAGCCTCATAAATCTCACCTCCCAAACCCCTCAGGCGGCCGGGTGTCTGCATCCTCTCCATCTTCATTTCTTGTCCCTGCTTTGATGCTCTGGGAGGTGGCTGTGCCCTGCCAGGAGCCCAAGGTGGCAGCTGGCAGCTCCTGTCCCCTCTGCCCCTGCCCTGCCACCTCCCTGCTGTCACCTTGGGGTGTCCCAGTGGAGACCCTGAGGCTCTCCTGGGTTTTCCAGGGGCTGCTGTGGTTGGGGTGGTTCAGAACCCCTCAGTCCCTGGGAATGCTGCTGTGCTCCCTGCTGGGATTCCCTGTGGCATAACTCGGTGATAAATCAGTGGTTTGGTGTAAAATCACCCCGTGCAGGTGTTGGTTGCCCAGGCTTGCTCCATGCCCTCCTGTGGTGCTGATTTTAAGTGGAATGAGGATGATTCCCATGGAAAAAAAAATAATTAAGGCAGGCCCAGCATCCCAACAATCTTCTGGGCTAGGGAGCTGCAGGATCCCAGCTGGGACCTGCCAGGAATTCTCCTCTGGAATCACTTTCCCTGCTCAGCTCTTCCCTCCCTCTCAAAGTCTTCCCTCCCTGTCTGGGTGACCCCAGGACAAAATCCACTTTGTAAACGGGATGGGAGGGGAGGAAAGAAAGCAGGAGAGGTAAAAAAAAAAAAAAAAAAGCTGTGATTAAAGACAGGAACTGTGGGGATACAAATTCCACCCGGCCACAGACTTCAAATAAACACCAGCTCTGCAGATGATGTGGAAAAAAGTGATCCTGGAAAAAAACACAACTCCTTCAGCATTCCCTGTTGCTCTGTGAGCCTGGCAGGTGTGTGAGGAGCTGGAGGGGGAAGGAAAAGGGGAATGTGCAAAAGGAGGAAGAGGAATGGGGAGGGAAGGAAAAGGGGAATGTGTGAAAAGGAGGAAGAGGAATGGGGAGGGAAGGAAAAGGGGAATGTGTGAAAAGGAGGAAGAGGAAGAGGAAAGTGTCCCCTGGAGCTGTGGTGGCAGGGTGGTGGCAGTGCTGGTGGCAGTGCTGGTGGCAGTGCTGTGGCAGGGCTGGTGTCAGGGTGGTGGCAGTGCTGGTGGCAGGGTGGTGGCAGTGCTGGTGGCAGTGCTGGTGGCAGTGCTGTGGCAGGGCTGGTGGCAGGGTGGTGGCAGTGCTGGTGGCAGGGTGGTGGCAGGGTAGTGGCAGTGCTGGTGGCAGGGCTGGTGGTGGCAGTGCTGTGGCAGGGTGGTGGCAGTGCTGTGGCAGGGTGGTGGCAGTGCTGGTGGCAGTGCTGGTGGCAGTGCTGTGGCAGGGCTGGTGGCAGGGTGGTGGCAGGGCTGTGGCAGGGCTGGTGGCAGGGTGGTGGCAGTGCTGGTGGCAGGGTGGTGGCAGTGCTGGTGGCACAGTGTGACAGTCCCCTCGGGCAGGGCAGTCCCAGCTGTGTTTACTGTTGCTGTTTGTTGTCGCCCTGGCAGCCTCCGTAATGTGAATTTTCTGTGTCACTGGCTGAGAGGATTCCAGGCAGGTTTTTGATAATGGGGGGTTTTTGTAAACCAGGGGTGGGAGAAGGGGGGGAAAGGAGCCACAGGCTGGAAACTGCTGGGCCCAGAGCTTTTAACTCCTTCATCACCAAGTGAGTCTGGCTGGAGTTTGTGGTTGGCAGGATCCGGGATTTGGGGCAGGTTTGGACCCGTAAATGTGACGTTCCCACCACACATCCCTTCACAGCCTCAGCCCATCCTCAATTCCCAGCATCAAGAAGTGAACCCCTCATTCAGCAGCTCCCCCCATCCCTGCCTGCTCCCTGCATCCCCTGTCCCTTCCCCATCCACTGCTCAGCATTTTTGTGTCTAATCCCTCCGTGCCTCAGTTTCCCCCGTTTTCCAGAAAGAAAGCACTGACAAAACGCCATGCCCAGCTCATGCCATCAGTCCTGAGGGCAAGCAGAGGCAGTGCCAGGTTGCCCAGCTGGCAATGAGACCCTGCATCCCCTCATCCCGAGGCTTTTGCCACTTGAAAGCCAGAGGAGGAAATTGCAGCGGGTTTGATCTCTCCATAAACAGAATCCAAGTGTAATCCTCTGCTCCTTTGTTTTCAGGCAAACAGAGCAGCAGCATCTGTCCCCTCCCGGCTCTGCTGCCCTCAGCCCGGGCTGAAAAGCAGCTCCAGAATCCCTCCTTTATTCTTTTCTTTCTTTTTTTCTTTTTTCCTTCCCTTTCTGTGCCGTTGCTGCTCGGGGTGGTGGGTGCAGGAAGGAAAAGCTGCGGAGGAGCTGGCAGAGCATCCTCAGACCTGGCTCTACCTCCCAGGTGGCACCTCCGGCTTAACCTCTTCCTTCCTGTGACACAAAAGGGGATCTGCGACAGCCTTTGCCATCTCCTCCCAAAATCCTGCCTCGGATTAACCCTTTGCTCGCTCACCCGGAGGAGAAACAGGGATTTTCCTTCTTGTCTGGTCTCTAATTTCCAACTGCCTGTTGCTGTGAGGTTGCATGGGACAAAGAATGAGCCTGGAATCCCTGTGGTTGGACAAACATGGGGTTTCTAGGCCCGGATTTCTGTGTTTTCCACCAGCTGGAGTCTCTCTGGTCCCTTCAGGGAAACTGAGGCACCAAATTCCCTGGGATCAAGCAGCAGCACAGTGGTGGAGAGCAGCTCCATCTCCATTTCCCCCGCATTTTGTGGGGTCTCAGAGCTCCCTGAGCCCCCCTGAAGCTCCGGTCACCTCAGCTTTCCCAACCCTCGGGTTTCAGCTCCCCTCACCCGGGCAGGAGCCCCTGACTGACACTTGATTGACAGAGCCAATTAGCCAAACGAAGCCAGCTGCATTCAGCAGCCCGGGGGAGGAGGGGGGAACCAGAGGGGAAGCCAGAATCCAATTCCTCTCCCATCAGGCATGATTGCCGGTTTTGTTTTATTCTCAGCCTGTTTTTTTTGGGTTGTTTTTTTTTTTTTTTTTGTTGGTTTTTTTTTTAGCCTCTGGATGCCATTCAAACAGGGCTCTAAGCCTCTCCTCGGGCTGCCAGGCAGCTTTGGGGGGGTTGGCATCACCTGGGCACGTTCTGGAACTCTGGGGCTTTCCCCAGGTGAAGCGGGGATCTCCTCCTGGCGTGGCACATCCCAGATGGAAGCACCATCCCTTCGTGGCACGGGGGATGGAGCAGGGGGATGCCCGGGGTGGGCAGGGCTCAGGTGGGCACCAGGTGAGGGAATTTGTCTTTACAAACGAGCTGTGGATCTGCTGGTAGATAAAAGCAGCACTGAGAGATAAAAGAAACAATGGGATGCATTCCACTGATTGATGAATGGGAAAAGATATATATTTGCCTTTACAAACAAACTGGAGGTTTGCTGATAAATGAAATTGGATATTGGAAGATGAAAGAAGCAATGGGGGGAAACTATGAATTGTATAAGAATTAAAAATTAAAAGGGAGGGTTGTACATGAGAGGGGAATCTCAGGTATCAGGTGTTTGGGAAGTCTGTGCCTCTCAAGTGCCTCAGCCCACAGGGATAGAGAGAGGGAAATGTGGATGGGAAATTGGGATAAAAGGGAAGCTGCATCCTCCAAAAATTTGAGAGATCCCAGGGGAATGCCCCATGGCCTCTCCCTTTATTCAAATAAAGCCAAAAGGACTCCTCTGCCTCCTGTTTGGACATAAACCTCTGGAGTTAGTGGATTAATTTTCCTGACAGAGGGAACTGCCAGAGGTTTGTGTCCTTGTGTCCCTGTGAGGAGCAGGGCTGGGAGTGGGAGCAGGCTGAGGACAGGCTGTGTATGGAGTTTGTCTCTATGCAGATCTGTGTTTCCTCCTGATGGTTCCTGACTCGTTTCCTCGGCTCACAGGCAGGAATTTATTTAACACTGAGTTTGGGGGTGCGGGTGCTCTGCCTGCTGCCCTGGGGACACGTGGGGACACACACAGGTGGCAGGGTGGCTGCAGAGGGGGCACCTCGCTGCCTGCTCTGGCAGGGCTGCAGTGGGCAGCAGGGCACAGCGCTGTGGGGTGCAGTGACAGTCCCAGTGACAGTCCTGGTGACAGTCCCAGTGACAGTTCCAATGAAAATCCTAGTGACAATCCCAATGACAGTCCCAGTGACAATCCCAGTGCAGTCCCAGGGACAGTCCCAGTGACAATCCCAGTGACAATCCCAGTGACAATCCCAGTGCAGTCCCAGTGCAGTTCCAGTGACAATCCCAGTGACAGTTCCAGTGACAATCCCAGTGACAATCCCAGTGCAGTCCCAGTGACAAATCCCAGTGCAGTCCCAGTGACAAATCCCAGTGATAAATCCCAGTGCAGTCCCAGTGACAGTCCCAGTGTAGTCCCAGTGACAATCCCAGTGCAGTCCCAGTTACAATCCCAGTGCAGTCCCAGTGACAATCCCAGTGCAGTCCCAGTGCAGTCCCAGTGACAGTTCTGTCACAGTCAGCACACACAGATGTCCCCATGCCAAGCCCACCTGGTGCAGGTGCCAAACCCCCCAGTGCTCGGTGCCCCTTGGGTTGCATAAATCCTCACAGATTTCAATTTCCACACAGGGATTTTTGTCACCCCCCCTTGCACTGGGGACACTCCAGCAAGGCTGGGGCACTGCAGGAAGGAGCCCCCTCGTTTTGCTGAGACTCTGGGGGTGGCCAAGGCCTGTCCGTGACCTGGCCCAGCTTCTCCTTTCCCAGCTGTTTTTCCCAGCCCAGCCTGAAGCTGTTCTCCCTCAAAGCCCTCCTTGTGTTGCAATTCTGGGAGCCAAAGCCTCTTTGATGGCTGGAGAGCCGCCCCTCACTGACCACCACCAGGCTCTGGACAGATCCCAAAGCTTTTCCAGCTTGTGACCGCTGCTGAAAGGGTTCATTTCTTCCCCTAATGAGATGCAGCCCTGGCTGGGGGCACCAAAGCATCTCAGAAAAACCAGACTGAGCAATCTGGGCGAGGGACAGCGAGCAGCAGTTTCAGCCAGGACAGGGGGGTTACCCAGCCCTTCCTGCAGCGCTTCCCTGGCTCCTGCCAGAGGGATTCCACCCAAGGAGCCTCCAGTAATGGAGACACTCACATGGGGTGGGCGTGGGTGGGTGGAGGAAGGTGCAGAGAGCTCAAGGTTGGCGTGGTCTGAGTGTTACTAAGGGTGGCACTGACTCAAGGGGAGCATCCAGCTGTGTCACCTGTCCCCACTGTGATAAGTGATAAAAGATTTGTGTTAGTCATAAAAGTTTTGGAGGTTGTATAAACCAGTATACTTAGGTGAGGCATGAACCTAGATAAAGGAAAATATACGATTAAAGCATTTTGCTTTAAATCCCCCTTCTATGAATATTATGTTTCTTAAATAAGTTGTATCTAACACTGTCTTGGGTTGCAATACAGAATGTGGCCAGAAATGTGGATTCTGTCCCCATCTGCTGCAGCCGGGTGGGACAGTGACCCTGATCTCCTGGCACATATTTTCTGCTAATGGGCCATCTTTAAACCAGCTGGGCAATCATCTTTACCTTCCCCATGACCCACCCTTCATCCAGGAGCTATCAACTGTTAATGGGCCATTGTTACAAACTGGGTGTGGCAGCGATTCTTATCTCTGTGGGAGATATCTCCTGTTAATGGGCCATTGTTACAAACTGGGTGTGGCAGTGATCTTTATCTCCTGGCACACATTATCTGCTAATGGGCCATCTTTAAACCAGCTGGGCAATCATCTTTATCTTCCCACAGCCCATCCTCCCTCCAGGAGATATCTCCTGTTCATGGCCAGTGAGTCCCAGTGCATGACTGATAAAATTCCATCATCCCACTGGGAGATGCTCCAGCTAGGGGAGGAGCCAAGCCTTTCCTACCCAGATAAAAACTGAGATTTGGAACACCAGAGCACCTTTCCCACTGGATTCCAGAGGAAAGCCAGGCCTTTCCACATCATCCCTGGAGCTTCAGAGGAAACTGCACCTTCTCCAGGAGCTCTGCTCCAGCTGAACCACATCTGCCCCTGCAGGAGGATGCAGCCACCATTGAATGGGACTGCTGCCACCACCCTGACTGACTGACGGGTGTCAGCTTGGATTCTGACTCTGGCAGGGTTTGGGATTGTTCTTTGTAATACTGCATTTCTATTTTAATTTTCCTAGTAAAGAACTTTTGTTCCTAATTCCCATATCTTTGCCTGAGAGCCCCTTAATGTCAAAATGAAAATTTGGAGGAGGGGGGGGTTTACTTTCTTCATTTCAAAGAGAAGTTCCTGCCTTTATTGGCAGATACCTGTCCCTAAACCAGGACAAATACCAGTTTGCAAAACAAGGCTTTCCCACACCCCCATCCTGCAGGGCCACCACTCTGGCCACCATCACCTGAGCTCTCTGCAGCTTTCTCCACCCACCCACACCCACCCCATGTGAGTGTCTCCATTCCTGGAGGTTCCTTGAATGGAATCCCTCTGGCAGGAGCCAGGGAAGTGCTGCAGGAAAAGCTGGGTGACCCCCCTGTCCTGGCTGAAACTGCTCCTCACTGTCCCTGATTGTTCAGCCTGGTTTTTCTGAGATGCTGCTGAGACGAATGTGGTAATTTTCCTGACACTGTAGTGACTGGACAGAGGGGCACGTGCACAGCTGGCCTGGCCTGCTTCCTCCTCATCATCCTCATCCTCCTGCTCTGCTGGCAGCCACTTCCCAAAGGCAGGGAGCTGGCAGAAATTCCAGCAGGAGCTGCTTGTGAGCCTCCAGCTGGGAGAGACTCATGGAAACGCACCGGGAGCTTCCCCGCAGCCAATTCGTGCCCCAGCTCAGTGCACATGAAAAAGTCATTCAAGGAGCCACTTGAAAACAGCCTCGTGCTCCCCCGGGCACACTCGGGGTGTCAAATGATTCCCAACCATCCAAGAAAGTCTGATCAGCCTTGGATGGATGGAAAGAATCCGGCTGACTTAGTGAGCTTTGGATGCAGCCCGGAGTTATTAGGAAGTAGCTCTCAAAGCCTGCAGCAGGCAGCTGAGAGAAGTGAAACTCTACCCAGGTGTTAGAGATCCTTAAACTGGGAAGGAATTTTTCTTCCCCTTGGCTCTGGAACAACAACAACAGCACTTTTTTTTTTTTTTTTTAAACTTTTTTTTTTTCCTTCCAGACTATTTCAGAACAGACCAGGCAGGCAGTTCTCCTCCTCCTCATCCTCACTGGGGTTATCTGGAGCTGTTTGGAGGCAGCAGCAGGGGCTGTGCCAAGGGTTTGCCCTTCTGCCAGAGGATCTGCCACAGGCTGTGCCCTGGGGCAGCTCCACCACGGAGCTGCAGGAAGCTGGAACGCTGAATTCACCCCACAGCCCGGCCTCTGCCAAGGGGACTGTGCAGAGAAGGAGGAAACTGGCAGCAGTCCTGGAAATTTAAAGCCCTTCCACTGCCCCGCTGCTTTAAAATAAAAAGTATTTGTGATAAATTAATGAATTAATGAATTAATATCGCCCTGCCTCCCTGAGTCATCGCAGTCGCTCTCCCTCTCTGGGGATGGGATCTGTGGATAAACAGGGCTCTGGGCCTGGCTGGCCCGTGTGTGATTCCCCTAATTCCCCTGATCCCAGGACAGGTCCCGCAGGGGCCGGGGCTGCCAGGGAGGTTCCTCGGGCTGCGCTGGCTCGTGCAGGTCCTTCCCGGAACCCGGCTCGGCCGTTTCTGGGAATGAGGTCCCAGCGCTGTTGGTTTGGGGAGCCTGCCAGCATTGGGGGGGATTGGGGGGAACAGCGAGGGGCCCCTGCTTCGCTTAACCCCTTCCCTGCCAGCACCAGCTTTTGGGATTTCCACAGGGATGGGCCCAGCAGAGAGATGGACCCCGCCTGTCCATCCCACGTGTGTCCATCCCGCTCTCATGTCCAGCCACGCCACGTCCCAAAAAGGGAGGGACAGGAGGAATTCCCAGCCAAGGCCAAATCTGAGCCTCGCAAATCCCAACCCATCCCTCACGGGTTAAGCAAACCCAAGTGCTGCGTGTGCTAAGGTCAACACAGGCTGCACCTGCCCACGGGCTCCTGTGCAGGCAGCACAATTGATGGCTTGTTCCTTTCAGGGTTGCCGTTGGAGCGCGGTGCCCAGGCCCCGGGCCAGCCTGCTGATCACATAAAATATTATTTGTGTTTAAAAATTCCAGTAATTGACTATGCACCGGTTTTTTCCGAGCCTTCTGCCAAGGGCAGTAAAAAATCAAAATCCGTCCCAGGTTATTTTCATCATGCAAATTCCCATTTCTGTAAACAGGAGTGCGGCGCTGGGAGCCGGGGCTGGCGGCCGGGCTGGACGCCAGAGAGTGCTGGGTCTGGAGACCTGGGGAGGGACAGGAGAGGGACAGGAATGGGGAGGAGAGGGCACAGGAGAGGGACAGGAATGGGGAGGAGAGGGGACAGGAGAGGGGACAGGAGAGGGGACAGGAGAGGGACAGGAGAGGGGACAGGAGAGGGGACAGGAATGGGGAGGAGAGGGGACAGGAGAGGGACAGGAGAGGGACAAGAGAGGGACAGGAGAGGGGACAGGAGAGGGACAGGAAAGGGGATGGGAGCAGGGACATGAATGGGGTCAGGAGCAGGGACAGGAACAGGGACAGGAGTAGAAACAAGGACAGGAGCAGCCCAGCAGTGCAAGGTGCAGTCACTGAGAGCTGCCCCAGCCAGGCCCTTCCTATCCCACAGGGGTCCCCATGTGCCTCCTGGTTGTCCCATTCCTGAATTTTCCATCCCTCTGCAGGATCTTCCTCCTGGGGCTCAGCATCTCTGTGCCTGCTTCACCCCTTGTAGGCTGAGATGGTGAGAGGGAGGTTTTGGCTGCTCCAGGGAGGAGGGAAGTGCTGCCCAGTCCCAGCTCATCCCCCCCAGTTCCCACCCACCCAATTCCAGCACTTTGTGCACAGAACCCCCTCGGGGCTGCCCAGGATG